>NC_067406.1:5270219-6546886 GCF_009764475.1 Pristis pectinata
GATATATGCCTCTTATCATCTTGTGCACCTCTATCAAGTCACCTCTCATCCTCCTTCTCTCCAAAGAGAAAAGCCCTAGCTCGCTCATCCTTTCCTCATAAGACATGCTCTCCAGTCCAGGCAGCATCCTGGTAAATCTCCTCTGCACCCTCTCCAACGCCTCCACATCCTTCCTATAATGAGGCGACCAGAACTGAACACAATACTCCAAGTGTGGTCTAACCAGAGTTCTATAGAGCTGCAACATCACCTCGCGGCTCTTGAACTCAATCCCCCGACTAATGAAGGCCAACACTCCATACAATTTGTTCAATTTTTCTTAATAGTTATTATCATCCATTTCTGGTCTTCTCCTTGTCCCTGCTCCATGGTGACCCCAATGGTTCAAGTCACACCGTCAAAGCCCAGAAAATATGTTTGAATTCCTTCCCTTCTGACCCACCTGTGCGATCGGAGATGGCCCGTAGAAACTATCTAAGCACTTCTTGTACCTGTAGCAGGCAAGGGCATCCTCTGCGGCCTGGAAAAAACAAAGCACAGGTTCCTTTTACGCTCTCTTGGCAGAAAGGCATGCTCGGCAGATGAAAGAAATACGCCTGGAAACATAATGCCACTGAGCCTGTTTATCTCCAGGGCAGAACAGGCAGGACATAGAACCATAGAACACTACAGCACAGAAAATAGACCATTCGGCCCTTCTAGTCTGTGCAGAAACTTTATTCCGCTGGTCCCATTGATCTGCACCCAGTCCATAACCCTCCAGACCTCTCCTGTCCATGTATCTATCCAATTTATTCTTAAAACTTAAGAGTGAGCCCACATTTACCATGTCAGATGGCAGCCCGTTCCACACTCCCGCCACCCTCTGAGTGAAGAAGTTCCCCCTAATGTTCCCCCTAAACCTTTCCCCTTTCACCCTAAAGCCACGTCCTCTCGTACTTATCTCTCCTAATCTAGGTGGAAAGAGCCTACTCGCATTAACTCTGTCTATACCCCTCATCATTTTGTAAACCTCTATCAAATCTACCCTCATTCTTCTACGCAAGGAATAAAGTCCTAACCTGTTCAATCTTTCCCTGTAACTCAACTCCTGAGGACACGGCAACATGCTTGTAAATCTCCTCTGCACTCTTTCAATCTTACTGATATCCTTCCTATAGTTAGGTGACCAGAACTGCACACAATACATCCTCACGTATTTACTCTTTCTTTATGAGTCACAAAGTAATACAGCGTGGAAACAGGCCATTTGGCCCAACTTGTCCATGCCGACCAAGATGCTCATCTAAACTAGTCCCATTTGACTCATATCCTTCCAAACCTGTCCTATCCGTGTATCTGTGTACCCGTCCAAGTGTCATTCAGGTTCCCCTCTGTGCTGTTCACCTCAACAATTCCCCTCTGGTGGGGAGTTCCATATTCTCACCTCTCATTGGGTGAAAAAATTAAGATATCTTTATTAGTCACATGTACATCGAAACACACAGTCTTTTGCGTAGAGTGTTCTGGGGGCAGCCTGCAAGTGTCACCACGCTTCCGACGCCAACATAGTATGCCCACAACTTCCGAACCCGTACTTCTTTGGAATGTGGGAGGAAACCGGAGCACCCGGAGGAAACCCACGCAGACATGGGGAGAACGTAAAAACTCCTTACCGACAGCGGCGGGAATTGAGCCCGGGTCGCTGGCGCTGCAATAGCGTTACACTAACCACTACACTACCGTACCTCCTTGTGACTACCTTATATTTCTGACCTCTGGTCAGGAGGTACCATGAGAGGGAACATTTTCCCCACATCTATCCATTTCAACCCCATCTGATAGCTTTGAAGACCTCTGTCAGGGTCAACTGTGACACTTATCTTCCCTGAAGAATAAAGCATGTCCCAGCTTATTGGAACTGGAATTGGTTTATTATCGTCTCATGCCTCATCACCAAAGGATTCGAATTCACCGCTTCCTTAATTGCTTGACCAGAACTATTATACCAAGCCTTATCACTGACAAAGTATCATAAAGAAATGCTCTGATAGAAAGAAAAGAATTTGACTCAAATAGCGAGGAATTTAATTCTGAAGAGTTTTGTGAGGGCATGTGTGAAATTGGTAAATTGGTTTATTATTGTCACATGTACCGAGGTACAGTGAAAAGCTTTGTTTTGCATGCCATCCATGCAGATCATTTCATCACGTCAGTACATTGAGGTAGTACAAGGTAAAACAATAACAGAATGCAGAGTAAAGTGTCACAGTTACAGAGAAAGTGCAGTGCAGGCAGACAATAAGGCGCGAGGTCATAACGAGGTAGATTGTGAGGTCAAGAGTCCATCTTTTTGTACTAGGGAATCACACTGCAGAAGGGGCATTGCCTTTGGATTTCTGTGCTGGGTGGATCAGAGGGGCAGCTAGTCCAGCGAACCAGGTTCATTCCTGATCTTTGGTGCTATCTGTGTGGAGTTTGCACGTTCTCGCTGTGACCACCAGGGATTACTCCTGGTGCTTTGGTTTCCCGCCACATCCCAAAGATGGGCAGGTTGGTAGGTTAATTGCCCTTGGTGTGTAGGTGAGTGGCAGGATCTGGGGGGAGATGATGAGAATGTGGAAAAATAAAATTGGGATTATGGTAGAATTAGTGCAAATGGGTGTTTGATGTGCAGCATGAATTCAATGAGCTGAAGAACTTGTTTCCCTGTTGAATCTCTCTTTGACTCCATGATACTACAGGGGGCGGTGCTGAGGTAGTGTTACACTGCAGAAGGGCTGGTGATGAGGGAGGGGCAGTGCACCATACCACCAACTCTAACCAAGGCAATGCTACCACAGAAGAAATGTTAATGCATCAGGAGCGATTGGATAGGCTGGGTTTGTTCTCTCTGGAACACAGGAGGCTGAGGGGTGATCTCCTCAAGTCAAAGTCAAAGTCAAAGAGTCGAGTTTATTGCCACATGCACAAGTCCATGTGTGCACAGGTGAAAAACTTACTTGCAGCAGCATCACAGGCACATGGCATCAGATAAGCAGCATTCACAAGAAAGACATCCATTAAACATAAATTATACACAATTTTTACAAGAAAGAACACAATTAGAACAAAAAAAACAAAATCCATTTTAGTGCAAAGTGATCAAAGTGGTCATAGTGGTCATGTTGTAGTGATTAGGGTTGTGCCGGTTGGTTCAAGAACCAAATGGTTGAAGGGAAGTAGCTGTTCTTGAACCTGGTGGGGTGGGAATTCAGGCTTCTGTACCTCCTGCGAGAAGATGGCACGGCCCGGATGGTGGGGACCTTTGATGATGGATGTTGCCTTCCTGAGGCAAAAACATGAGGGGCAAATATAGGAGAGATTGTGTTTTTCCCAGGGCAGGAGAGTGTAGAACTAAAGGGCATACGTTTTAGTTGAGAAGGAAAACATTTAAAGAGGACCTGAGGGGTAAGTTCCTCACACAGAAGGTGGTGGGTATATGGAACGAGCTGCCAGAGGAAGTTTTTGAGGCGGGTACAATTAGAATGTTTAATAGGCATTTGGACAGTTACTTGGATAGGAGAGGCAGAGAGGGATACAGACCTAATGCAGACAAATGGGATTAGCGTTTATGGGCATTATGGTCCACATGGACGAGGGGGGTTGAAAGTATTTCAGTGCTGTACAATTCCATGTGGATGGAACACACCCTGGCTCTTTCATTACCCTGTTTGTGTCGTAGGTGCAGCTGGTCTGTGGACATATCTGGTAACCACATGGGTCACAGCAGTGATAGTTGAAGTGGTCCATGCAAGCCGTGTACGCATTCATGTGAGGCCTGCAGTAGTCAACGCAGGGCTTGACGGGAGGCAAGCATCCTCGATAGTGATCCATGTAGGTGGTTGGAATGCACGGGTCTATCTTCGGGACCTTTTGGCAAAGAGAAACAGACTGTCAAACCTCTTGATAAGAGTCCCACCGGGGACAAAAGGGGGAGCTCAGTTCACCCTAACAGCCCTATGCAGTCTTATATTTCCTCCCTGGATGTTCCCAACACTCACAAGGCAGTGCTCAATGCCCATCACTAACTCTGCCCTTGGTATTGGTATTGGTATTGGTTTATTATTGTCACTTGTACTGCGGTACAGTGAAAAACTTGTCTTGCATACCAATTGTACAGGTCAATTCATTACACAGTGCAGTTACATTGAGTTAGTACAGAGTGCATTGAGGTAGTACAGGTAAAAACAATCACAGTACAGAGTAAAGTGTCACAGCTACAGAGAAAGTGCAGTGCAATAAGGTGCGAGGTCACAACAAGGAAGATCATGAGGTCATAGTCCATCTCATTGTATAAGGGAACCGTTCAATAGTCTTATCACAGTGGGGTAGAAGCTGTCCTTAATTCTGGTGGTACGTGCCCTCAGGCACCTGTATCTTCCACCTGATGGGAGAGGAGATAAGAGAGAATGACCCGGGGCAGTCTTGTGTCAATCCACCATCATGTGGACATGCTGCTCCAGGCAGTGGTGTCAGTTTTCCCCAATTCCCCCCCCCCCCACCTCCCCTTCTCCTGCCCTCCCCCAACTTGCCCTCCCTTCCCCCTCCACCACCCCTCACCACCAGCTTCTGCCACCCTGCCCCACCCCCTGCCCTTGCCCCAATTTCCACTGCTTTCACCACCCTCAACTTCCCCTCAATTCCCCTACTCCCTCCCAAAACTTTCCTCTTCCCCACAGAGGGGACGTTTAGCTTTTTACAAGAATCCAACAGGTTTTGTCATCTTCAAACCTCCCACCTCCCCACCAAACCCCCACCAACAAAACATTATTGAATTCAATTTCATACCTCATCACTAAAGGATTTGAATTCACTGTTTCCTTAATTGCTTGACTAGAGCTATTATACCAAACCTTATCACTGACAAAGTACCAGAAAGAAATGCTCTAATAGTAAGAAAAGAATTTGACTCAAATAGTGAGGAATTTAATTCTGCAAGGTTTTGAGAGGGTATGTGTGAAATTGGTAAATTAGTTTATTATTGTCACATGTACCGAGGTACAGTGAAAAACTTTGTTTTGCATGCCATCCATACAGATCATTTCATCACATCAGTACATTAGAGAAACAATATCAGAATGCAGAATAAAGTGTTCAGTTGCAGAGAAAGTGCTGTGCAGGCAGACAATAAGGTGCAAGGTCATAACGAGGTAGATTGTGAGGTCAAGGTCATCTTATTGTACTAGGGGAGTATTAAATAGTCTTCTCACAGTGGGGTGAAGCTGTCCTTGAGCCTGGTGGTACGTGCTTTCAGGCTTTTGAATCTTCTGCACGATTGAAGAGGGAAGAAGAAAGAATGTCCAGGGTGGGTGGGATCTTTGATTATGTTGGCTGCTTTACCTAAGTTACCAAGCTAACGAAGAGCTGGACAAGTAGTTATGGAATCTAACAGAAAATGCTCAGCAAGTCAGGCAGCATCTGTGAAGAGAGAACAGCTGATATTTCAGGTTAAAGCAAAAACAGAACACTGGAAGAACTCAGGAGTGATTCAGGGTCTTGACCCAAAACATTGTCTCACACCTTTTGCTTCCACAGATACTACTTGACCAACCGAGTACTGCATTCTGTTTTTGTTCCGGATCCCAGCATCCGTAGATTGTCTTGTCTTCATAACATCTTAGTGTGATGATTTTTTAATCAGAACTGGCATCATTTGCAATATTAATCAAGGTGCTAGACTTGTAACTCAGATGGCTTGAGTTCAAATCCTAGCATGATGAACTGTGAAACTGAATTTAATTAAACCGCTATTTTTGAAGTATGTAGAGTAAAATGATCAAAGTCAAAGTTTACTGTCATCTGGACGTCCATGTGTGCACAGGTGCAATGAAAAACTTACTTGCAGCAGCATCACAGGCACAGAGCATCAGATAAGCAGAATTCACAAGAAAAACATGATGTTGTTAAACTGTAGTGATTAGGATTTTGCCGGTAGGTACAAGAACCGAATGGTTGAAGGGAAGTAGGAGGAATATAAGGGCTGATATTAGTATCACTGTTCTTTATATTATGTTAAAATGATAGTTAATGCACTTATTATTGTCCAGAGGGCAGGCACAGTAGTGTAGCGGTTAGCGCAATGCTTTACAGCGCCAGCGACCCGGGTTCAATTCCGGCCAACATCTGTAAGGAGTTTGTATGTTCTCCCCGTGTCTGCGTGGGTTTCCTCCGGGTGCTCCAGTTTCCTCCCACATTCCAAAGACGTACGGGTTAGGAAGCTGTGGGTATTCTATGTTGGCGCCGGAAGCGTGGTGACATTTGCGGGCTGCCCCCAGAACACTCTACGCAAAAGATGCATTTCACTGTTTCGATGTACATGTGACTAATAAAGATGTCTTATCTTATCGGCAAATTTGCACCTTATTGTCTGCCTGCACTGCACTTTCTCTGTAACTGTAACACCTTATTCTGCATTCTGTTAGTGTTTTCCCTTGTACTACCTCAATGCACTGTTCTAATGAAACGATCTGTGTGGATGGCATGCAAAACAAAGTTTTTCACTGTACCTCAGTACATGTGACAATAATAAACCAATTTACCTTTTTATCCACCATCTCTTTGAATACCCCCAATGATCCAGCTGACACAGCCTCCCGAGTAAAGAATTCTAGAGGGTCACCACTCCACAGGGAGAAGTTCCCATGCCCCTCAGTGCACTAGAGGCTGGGACAAAAACAAAAAACTGCAGATGCTGGAAATCTGAAATGAAAACCAAAAATGCCAGAAACACTCAGTAGGTCAGGCAGCATCTGTGGAGAATGTTGATGATCCATCACCAGCCCTTCATGAAGCTGGGATAAGTGTACACAATTCTTTGAAGGAAACAGTACCGGGAAGGGTGTTAAAACATACACATGGGATCTGGAAGCATTAAGCAGAAGACCAAAGATATGCCAAAAATTGATTAGGCAGCTGGATAATGCATTCAATTTTCAATACTGCACAGAGTCATAGAGTCAAACAGCACGGAAACAGGCCCTTTGGCCCAACTGGTCCATGCCGACCAAGATTCCCATCTAAGCTAGTCCAATTTGCCTGCATTTGGTCCATATCTCTCTAAACCTTTCCTATCCAGGTACCTGTCCAAGTACCTTTTTAGTGTTGTTAATGTACCTTCCCCAACCACTTCCTCTGGCAGCTCATTCCAAATACTGACCACCCTCTGGGTGAAAGGTACTGGGAATGAGGGAACTTAATTATATGGAGAATTTTGAGAAGCTGGGGTTTGTTCTTAGAGCACAGATGGGTAAGTGCGGATGGAACTATTCAAAAATGTGAACGCCTTTGATGAAGTAAATAAGGAGAAAATATTCAGGGATGGAAGGATTGATAGAAGGAAATTCAGGGATAGGGGATATTTCCAGGACTCGAGGGACTTAGTTATAGGGAGAGGTTGAACAAGTTGGGACTTTATTCCTTGGAGCGTAGGAGACTGAGGGGTAATAATGAGGCACAGGTAGACAGTGCAGTGAAGAAGGCTTTTGGCACACTGGCCTTCATAAGTCAGGGCATTGAGTATAAAAGTTGGGAGGTCACGATGCGGTTGTACAGGATACTGGTGAGGCCGCACTTGGAGTATTGTGTTCAGTTTTGGTCGCCCTGCTTTAGGAAAGATGTCATTAAACCGGAAAGAGTGCAGAAAAGATTTACAAGGATGTTGCCAGGACTTGAGGGACAGAGTTATAGGGAGAGATTGGACAGGGGAGGACTTTATTCCTTAAGAGTGTAGGAGATTGGGAGGTGATCTTATAGAGGTACATAAAATCATGAAGGGCATAGACAGGGTGAATGTGTTCAATCTTTTTCCTAGAGTTAGGGTATCAAGAACCAGAGGGCATAGGTTTAAGGTTAGAGGGGAGAGATTTAAGAGGAACATGAGGGGCAACTTTTTTACACAAAGAGTGGTGTGTGTGTGGAACGAGCTGCCAGAGGGAGTGGTTGAGGTAGGTACAATAACAACCTTTAAAAGACAGTTGGACAGGTAAATGGATTGGAAAAGGTTTAGAAGGTTTTGGGTCAATCGCTGGCAAATGGGACTAGCTTGGATGGGGCATCTTGGTCAGCATGGACCAGTTGGGCCGAAGGGCCTGCTTCCATGCTGTATCTATGACTCAATGACTAGCGGATACAAGTAAGTTGACTGGCAAAAGAACTGCAGGTAGTGTGAGTGATGTGCTAAGTCGCTGTGAATCTGAAATATTGGGGGAAGTAGATCCAATAGAAATTTTCAGAGTGGAAACACTCACAGGTGGATGGGGAAAGAATGGGGGAGCAGAACTAATGGGACTCCCTCCAAAGACCTGACACAAACACAGTGAGGTAAGTGGCTTCCATCTATATTGATTTATTCTGTGCTATAATGTGTTGGGAAATCATACTCTTGCTGAAGAGCTGGTACACCACGGCTATGAAACCTGCAGACTTTTCCGTAATGAACCTGCTCTCTTTACCCAGAGAGAAACTGCAGAGAGTTGTAGACACAGCTCAGCACATCACGGAAACCAGCCTCCCTTCCATGGACTCTGTCTACACCTCTCGCTGCCTTGATAAAGCAGCCGGCATAATCAAAGACCCCACCCACCCTGGACATTCTCTCTTCTCTCCTCAAGATACAAAAGCCTGAAAGCACGTACCACCAGGCTCAAGGACAGCTTCTATCCTGCTGTTATAAAATGGAGTCTTGACCTCACAATCTATCTCGTTATGGCCTTGCACCTTATTGTCTGCCTGCACTGCACTTTCTCTGTAACTGTAACACTTTATTCTGCATTCTGTTATTGTTTCCCCTTATACTAAGTCAATGCACTGTGTAATGAATTGATCTGTATGGATGGTATGCAAAGCAAAGTTTTTCACTGTACCTCGGTACATGTGACAGTAATAAACCAATTTACTAACTTACAATCCAGCAATTAACCATGAGGAAGACAGGGCTTGTGTAGTGAGGAGGATAGTGGGATGTTTCTGTAGCAGTCCAGATAATGGGACTCTGTAGGGCCGGGTCTAGGTAGTCGTGGCTGGAAGAGGGTCAAACCTACCCGAACCACTTTGCAGGTTGCAGTGAACTAGAGTGAACCATGCTTGGTTACTGGCATAGCAACCATCCCATAAGCTCCAGAGCGGGAACTCACAATTGTTCATATGAGGTAAAAGTGGAACTGCACACATCTTATGTAGCGCACAAGGTGATAAAGCTCGGCACTGCCACGTGCTTTGCATCACCCCATGTGTTCACAGTGCAGGGGATAGAGATAAGAAAAAATAGATGAGGAAGAGCCGCGAGGTGATGACGCAGCTCTACAAAACTCAGGTCAGACCACACTTGGAGTACTGTGTCCAGCTCTGGTCGCCTCATTATAGGAAGGATGTGGAGGCGTTGGAAAGGGTGTAGAGGAGATTTATCAGGATGCTGCCTGGTTTAGCTAGGGCTTTACTCATAAGAGAGAAGGAGGATGAGAAGAGACATGATAGAGGTATACAAAGTATTAAGAGGAATAGATAGAGTGGACAGCCAGCACCTCTTTCCCAGGGCACCAATGCTCAATACAAGAGGGCATGGCTTTAAAGTAATGGGTGGGAAGTTCAAGGGAGATATCAGAGGAAGGTTTTTTACCCAGAGAGTGGTTGGGGCATGGGATGCGCTGCCTGGGGCGGTGGTGGAGGCAGGTACATTGGTCAAATTCAAGAGATTACTAGATAAGCATATGGAGGAATTTAAAATAGAGGGATATGTGGGAGGAAGGGGTTAGATAGTCTTAGGCGAGGTTTAAAGGTCGGCACAACATTGTGGGCCGAAGGGCCTGTTTTGTGCTGTACTGTTCTACGTTCTATGCTCTAAGGGTCTAAAAGTAATGTAAACTTCAGGTCGGGGACCATTCGTTCTCGGACAAATGACTCCCCTGCTGATGTCAGCTTGTAATAAAGAAAGTTTGTTCTGAAGGTAAACCCCGGCCTCTGCGTGAAGTCTTTCCGTCTGCAGCTTGGTACCTATGTTGCAATTGCTGCCTTCCAGCCCTTATAATGCAAAAGCAATGAGGTTGGAATCCTACTTCCACAGAATCCTAATATTTTTTCAGTGAAGGTGGCCATTTGGCATTCATACGTTCCTTCCACAAGTCCCCATCCTATATTTCTCTGGCTGTTTCTCTGCAAGTTATTTTCCTTCAGGTGTCTACATGATTTCCCTTTGAAAACCCCAAACATCTGCTTCCTCATCATAGTCATAGAGTCATAGAGTGCTACAACAGAGAAACAGGCCCTTCCACCCATCTAGTCCATTAGATAGGCACATGGAAGTAAGAAAAATGGAGGGATATGGGCTGTGCAAGAGGGAAGGGTTAGATTGATCATGGAGCATGGAGGAGACATCGTGGGCCGTTGGGCCCATACTGTGCTGGACTGTCTTATGTTCTATGTTCAATGCGGACCTGATCTGCCTCGTCCCATCTACCTGCACCCGGACCATATCCCTCCAAACCCCTCCCATCTATGTACCTATCCAAACCTCTCTTAAAAGTTAAAATTGAACCCGCATCCAACACTTCCGTTGGCAGCTCGTTCCACACTCGCACCACCCTCTGAGTGAAGAAGTTCCTCCTCAGATTCCCCTTAAATATTTCACCTTTTACCCTAAACCTATGTCCTCTAGTTCTAATCTCACCCAACCTGAGGGGAAAAAGCCTGCATGCATTCACCCTATCTATACCCCTCATAACTTTGTACACATCTATAAGATCTCCCCTCATTCTCCTGCGCTCCAGGGAATAAAGTCCTAACATATTCAACCTTTCCCTGTAACTCAGGTCCTCAAGTCCCAGCAACATCCGTGTAAATTTTCTCTGCACTCTTTCAAGTTTATTGATATCATAATCCCACTGTGTCAGAAAGGGGTTTCTGTTACCTCACCATCCCTTTAACTCTGTGCCCTCCTGGTTCTCAAAGTTGAAGGAAAGATTTATTGGAATGGTAATGGAGGGAATTTGCACACATTTCGATCCAACCACCAGTTTTGGGATCAAACCAGATAATCTGGTTTAGTGATGTAAATTGAGGGATTAACATTGACAGAGGAGAAGTTCCTTTACTTACGTTCTCTAAAGCAGCCATGATTTTATAGACCATATCAAATCTCTTCTCAATCTCCAGGCTGAACAACCCCAGCTTCCACAGTCTAACACAACAAACAATCTGCTGGAGGAACTCAGCGGGTCAAGGAGCATCTGTGGGCAGAGAGGAATTGTCGACGTTTCGGGTTGAAAGCCTGCATCAGGAGTGGAGAGGGGAGATGGCCGGTGTAAAGGGAGTGTTGAGAAAGGAGTCCAGGGTGATTGGTGGACTGAGGAGGGGTGGTAGGTGTGAGGTAGGGGAGGGGAGACAGTGGCAGGTGAATGATAGAGGGGGAGCAGTGAGAGAGGGTCTCACAGAACCATTGGAGAGAGGAGGAAAAGTTGGCATCGCTTGAAAAGACTTTGCAGTGGAGTGGTACAAAGAAGACGCAAGAGACTGTGCCTCCACGGTCTAACCTTCAGGTATAAGGCCATTTGGCCCATCAACAGCATGCATCCTTTGTAGGATCCCACTTCCATGCTCTTTGCCTGGGAACCCCTCAACTCAACTCATTCTAGTAAGTATTTTTTCTTCACCTTCTCTTGGGTCTTCATATCCTTCCTGAAGTGAATGACCAGAACTGGATGCAAGACTCCAACCTGTGTTTCAACAGCAGCCTGCCTGATATTGGTCTCCAGCCTCAACTGATTTTTAGGTAAAGGTTCCCGATTTGCCCTTGACTCACCCTCCCTGTCTCACCAGTCAGATCGCTGTCAGACAGCTGCATTTGCTGTCACTTTTAATGTCTACTTTTAGGAACTAGCTGGCAGACTCCAGATTGCAGATCAGTTTATTGTTACACACCAGGGTGCAATGAAATTCTTTGCTCATCTGAAGCTCAAGGAGTAAACAGTATACGTGATAATAATAAATATAACAGTCAATACAGCAACGAACACAAAACAGCAGAATGGTGCAAAGATTGTCGTGCAAACGGAAGTAGTGCAAAAAGAAATGTTAAAGTAACAATAACAGAATAACTGAGAGAGGGAGAGTTAAGAGTCCGAGAACCACCGGGAAGGGGGTGTGAGAGAGGGGATTGGTTCAGGAGTCTGACAACAGTGGGGAAGAAGCTGTTCTTCAGTCTGGACGTCCAGGCTTTCGAGCTCCTGTATCTTCTCCCAGAAGGTGGAAGAGAGAAAAGGGAATGGCCGGGAGAGGGCAGGCATCCTTCACGATACTGTCAGCCTTCCTGAAGCAACGCACGGTGAAGACAGACTGGATGGAAGGAAGTGAGAAGTGACGAGCCTGTGAGGGACTGGCCATTATTGCTGTCCCTAAAGGCCCTTGAGAAGCTACAGTCCTTCTGTTGAAGGTTCTCCAACAGAGATACCAGGGAGGAAGTTCCAGAATTTAGATCCAGTGACAAAGGACTGGCGATACATTCCAAGTCAGCATGGTGAGCTACTTGGAGGGGAACCTTTGTTGCAGCTGTATAGGACCCTGGTCAGACCCCACTTGGAGTACTGTGCTCAGTTCTGGTCGCCTTACTACAGGAAGGATGCGGAAGCCGTAGAGAGGGTGCAGAGGAGATTTACAAGGATGCTGCCTGGATTGGGGAGCATGCCTTATGAAAGCAGGTTGAGGGAACTCGGCCTTTTCACCTTGGAGCGATGGAGGATGAGGGGGGACCTGATAGAGGTGTATAAAGTGATGAGAGGCATTGATCGTGTGGATAGTCAGAGGCTTTTTCCCAGGGCTGAAATGGTTGCCACAAGAGGACACAGGTTTAAGGTGCTGGGGAGTAGGTACAGAGGAGATGTTAGGGGTAAGTTTTTTACTCAGAGAGTGGTGAGTGTGTGGAATGGGCTGCCGGCAACGGTGGTGGAGGCAGATACGATAGGGTCTTTTAAGAGGCTTTTGGATAGGTACATGGAGCTGAGAAAGATAAAGGGCTATGAGTAAGCCTAGTAATTTCTAAGGTAGGGACATGTTCGGCACAGCTTTGTGGGCCGAAGGGCCTGAATTGCGCTGTAGGTTTTCTATGTTTCTATGAACCTAACACAACTTGCATATACCGCTTCAGTATCATAATATATAACAACACCCACTCCTTTCATGATGCATGCTGTGTCTCTGTGACCTCGTTAGGGTCATCCACCATGCTAATGTAGTAGTTCAACTGGAAAATGACCAATATATTTCACGTTGATTCATTCTCTATAAGATTAGCCTGTGGCACTGAAACAAAACATGAGAATTAATCAAGCAGCAAATTTCAGGAGCGGTGTCTTCATATATTGGAGGTACAATGTCAGATGAGGGAGTGAACAGGAGCACTGTTCAGTTCCTGTAGACACTTCTGGTCCTTAAACAAGTGGCAGCCTTGTGTTGAAATGTAGTGCAGAGGTCCCTCGCTCCTATATCTGTCCTAACCTCCAACCAACCCAAAGAGAGTAAAGATAGGTCTGTGACTTATCTGTGACCACAGAATGTCCCAATGAACTACTTTTGAAGTATAGCCACTGTTGTAATGGGGGGAATTTGCACACATTTAGATCCAACAACCAGTTTTGGGATCAGACCAGATAATCTGGTTTAGTGATGTTAATTGGTGGATTAACATTGGCAGAGGAGAAGTTCACTGTTCTTCCTTAAAACAGTGGTGCGAGATCTTTCATGTCCATCTGACAGTGTAGGCAGGAGCTGGACTTAACATCTCATTCAGAGGATCACTCATCTTCCAGTACAAGGCTATGATGGAACCCACTTTAGGTTTGCCATTTCTGAGTCCCACACAAACTCTACTGTGATCAGAAGAAGTTTCAGTCAGTGGTGTGGACTCAGCTTCACCTTGTGTGAATTGCACACCAAACTCAGTTTTCCGAGGACTGTTAACAGCTCAAGAAAGGTAATATTGACCTGAACACTCTGGTTTGGCTTTAAGTCCATACTTGATTAACAGGTATCCAACACAATCCCCTAATTTCACCTTCATTGCTCATGAATTCACAGAACTATGGCAAGGAAGGACACCACCTTGTTAACACGGAACAGTACAGCACAGGAACAGGTCCTTTGGCCAACAATGTTTGTGCCAACCGTAATTCCAATCCAAACTAATCCCATCTGCCTGCACATGATCGATACCTCTTCATTCCTTCCCTGTTCATACCCCTGTCTGTTTCTTAAATGTTGCTTTGTATCTGCCGCTACCACCTCCCCTGGCAGAACATTCCAGGCACCCACCACTCTCTGTGTAAAAAATCTTGCCTCCTAAATCTCCTTTAAACTTTCCCCCTCTCACCTTAAAGCTATGCCCTCTAGTATTTGACATTTCTACCCTGGGACAAAAGACTCTAACTATCGATTCTATCAATGTCTCTCATAATTTTATAAACTTCGATCAGGGCTCCCCTCAGCCTCCAACGCTCCAGGGAAAACAATCCAAGTTTGTCCAACTTCTTCTTGTGGCTAACACTCCCCAATCCAGGCAGCATCCTGGTGAACCTCTTCTGCACCTTCTCCAAAGCCTCCACATCCTTCCTGTAACGCAGTGACCAGAACTCCACACAGTATTCCAAATGTGGCCTAACCAAAGTTTTATACAGCTGGGACATGACTTCCTGATGAAAGAAGGCGAGTATTCCGAAGAAGGCAAGTATTCTGTATGCCTTCTTTACCACTCAATCTACTTGTGTTGGGATCAATTGACCTTCTCAACACGAGGAACCGTGTCTAGTCCCATTGTTCCTGATCTATTTACCAAGCTGTTCATCATCTTATCGTATTTGACCCTCATCTGGTTATGGTATCGAAATGTTTACTGTTCCGACTGGATGGACTCTCCATTACCTCTGGAAGTGAAGGATGTTTGGGCTGCACAAGTGCGTTAGATCTCACCAGGCTCTATCTTCATGTCTCGGGAGGTGTTGCGCCTTTCACTGTGTTGCCAGCACTGGGCTATTGATGCCCCATGACATCAGCATTGTAGCCGATATCCAATTGTGATCTCACTGCCTCTGCCCCTACAGTCTCCATCTTCCCCTCCCCCATCTCTGCCCTTCAACCACCCACCCGGGTCATTCTCTCTTCTCTCCTCTCCCATCAGGTAGAAGATACCACCAGGCTCAAGGACAGCTTCTACCCCACTGTGATAAGACTATTGAACGGTTCCCTTATTCTATGAGATGGACTATGAGCTCACGATCTACCTTGTTGTGACCTTGCACCTTATTTCACTGCACTTTCTCTGTAGCTGTGACACTTTACTCTGTACTGCTACTGTTTTTACCTGTACTACATCAATGCACTCTGTACTAACTCAATGTAACTGCACTGTGTAATGAATTGACCTGTACGATCGGTTTGCAAGACAAGTTTTTCACTGTACCTCGGTACAAGTGACAATAATAAACCAATACCAATACCAGTAAAAGGAATGGGCCATCAAGATATGAACCATTACTGTTTAAAACATAGAACATAGAACAGTATAGCACAGGAAAAGGCCACAACGTCTGTGCCGACCGTGATGCCAAATGTAACTAGTCCCATCTGTCTGAACATGATCCCCATCCCTCCACTCCTACTATGTTCATCTGCCTGTCTCAATGCCTCTAAAGCACCACCATCATATCTGCTTCCACCACCACCCTGGCAGCCCGTTCCAGGCACCCACCACTCTCTGTGTAAAAAACTTTCCCCGCACATCCCCTTTAAACTTTCCCCCTCTTGCCTTAAAGCTATGCCCTCTTGTATTTAACATTTTTAACGCCAGAGAAAGATTTTGACTGTCTACCCTATCTAAGCCTTTGATAAATTTTATAAACTTCTCTCAGGTCTCCCCTCAGCCTCTGCCGCTTCAGAGAAAACGACCCAAGTTTGTCCAAACTCTCCTTATAGCTCATACCCTCTAATCCAGGCAGCATCCTGGTGAACCTCTTCTGCACCCTCTCCAAAGCTGCAGAGAGTTGTGGACACAGCTCAGCACATCACGGAAACCAGCCTCCCCTCCATGGACTCTGTCTACAATCTCACTGCTTCGGTAAAGCTGCCAGCATAATCAAAGACCCCAAACGCCCTGGACATTCTCTCTTCTCCCCTCTCCCACTGGGCAGAAGAACAAAGCCTGAAAGCATGTACTACCAGGCTCAAGGACAGCTTCTACCCTGCTGTTATAGGACTGTTGGACAGTTCCCTAGTACGATAAGATGGACTCTTGACCTCACAATCTACCTCGTCATGGCCCTTGCACCTTATTGTCTGCCTGCACTGCACTTTCTCTGTAACTGTAACACTTTATTCTGCATTCTGTTATTGTTTTCACTTGTACTACCTCAATGCACTGTGTAATGAATTGATCTGTATGAATGGTATGCAAGACAAGTTTTTCACTGTACCTCGGTACATGGCAATAATAAACTAGTTTACCAATTTAATGGGGCAATCAGAACTGCACACAACACTCCAAGCACAGCTTTAACCAAACCTTCATACAACTGCAACATGTTTTTCTGACTCCTTGTACTCAATGCTCCCACCGATGAAGGCAAGCATGTCATATGCCTTCTTTACCACCTGACTTGTGTGCCAGTCTCAGGGAGCTGTGGACTTGGGCAGCAAGATCCCTCTGAACATCAGTGCTCTTAAGGGTCCTGCCATTTACTACGTCCATCCTCCTTACATTTGACCTCCCAAAGTGCAACACCTCACATTTGTCTGGATAATCTGCCATTTCCCTGGCCATATCTGCGACTGATCGATATCCTGCTGTATCCTTTGATGACCTTAACTATCCACAACTTCACCAATTTTTGTGTCCAGGTCATTAGTATATATCACAAACAACAGAGGTCCCAGCACTGATCCCTGCAGACCTGGTCACAGACCTCCAGTCAGAGAAACACCCCTCCAATTCCACGACAATAAATGAATCTGAATCTGAAGCAACACTCTAATCACTGGAGGAATTCAACGGGTCAGGCAGCATCTATGGAGGAAAATGGACAGTCAACGTATCGGGTTGCGACACTTCATCTGGACTGATATGTCCATTTCTCTCCAGCATTGTGTGTGTGTTGCTTTAGATTTCCAGCATCTGCAGTCTCTTGTGTCTGTAATCTGAATTTGAGGAGGACACGCAAAGGATCCCTAGTGTTACGGACTAGGTTACTATTGGTGAATGTCCCTTTAAGATAGAGCATAGTGGTGTGTGTGTGTGTGTGTGTGTGGGTGTGTGTGTGGGTGTGTGTGGCGTGCTTACGTCAACAGAAGATAAAGGACGTTGTTGAAGAAGTCAGTCGAAGTCAGTCAGAGAGAGAGAAAAGGGAGAGAGACACCAGCCTGCCAGTTTCTCTATCGATGGATGAGAAACAATCACTGTGTCTGTCACTGAAATCCATGTATGGAAATTGGGAGTAATCCGGTGGAGTTCACTTTGTTGCTGACCTGTAGAAGGAAATAGGTATTTGTGTGGACGGCCACGATTCAGATGCTTTTCAGGGTGAGGAAGTCACTACCGAGTAAACACTGAGGTGTCGTTTGGGTTCCATCGTGGAACATTTGGATTTCGTAATTACTCTCTCTATGTTCTCTCTACATCTACGTCTTATCTTCAGACAACGGTGGTTGTTGAAGAAGCCTTTGCTCATGTTTCACCTTATGGCTTGCTGAACGGAACTTTAATAACCATTCCTGGACTTGGAGTTTGGGACTTTGCCACACATACACAACGAGTTTAGTTTTGGGGTTAATGTTCAAGGTTTAACATTTTTACTTCTAACATTCTAACATTCTAACATTTTTCTTGTTATCGTAAGTAGCTATTAATAAAGTAGTTTTTAACACTGAATCATGACAGTGTGTTTCTTTTGTTGCTGGTTCGTAACACTAGAGAGGTTGCAATTGTGACCCTTTTCATGAAAAAAACAAATGTAATTGTGATAACTTGAGAGGCCTCCCTGCTCTCTCCCAGAAGGAAAATCGTCACCTCAATGACCTTCTCCCAGAGGCTGAAGAGTTGCTCTCCAAATCCCTGTTTGGATTCCATCCAGGTCCAATGGGCTGGATCTTCACTGTGCAAAAACTCAGAGAGATAAAGGAGCAGAATCAGCCACTCTACCTGGCCTTCTTTGACCCTACAAAAGCTCTTGGTTCCGTCGATCAAGAGGAACTCTGGACTATCCGTCAAATGTGACTGCCCTCAGTAATTTCATCCTGTCTGTGTGACATGACAGTACGCAAGATGTGAAATTAAGAGTGTAAGTAGTTAAAATACAGAGGCAGGAGAAGACCATTCAGCCCATTGTCTTCCATCATTCAATAACATTGTGACTGATCTTTCACCTCAGCCTCACCTTCCTTACTTATCAAGAGTCCAGCACTGGGAGCCCTACGTGTTGTTGTTTATCTCCCTCCAGCAGCCGTCTCCACCTTCACCCTCTCGAACCCCCCCCCCCCAAATCCTGGCTCCATCTGCCTTCACCTTTCACTCACCTGTCTCCCAATTCGTTAAGGTCCCTCACCATCCGAGACATGCCCTCTCCTCTGTACTACCATTGGGGAGGAGGTACAGGAGCCTGAAGACCCACTCTCAACAATTCAGGAACAGCTTCTTCCCCTCCGCCGTCAGATTCTGAACAGCCCATGAACCCATGAACACTACCTCCTTATTCCTTTTTTGTTGCACTATTTATTTATTTTTGTAATTTATAGACTTTGGATCTAATGATCATAATTCCATTAGTTTTAAGATAATAATGGAGAAGGATAGGACTGGTCCTTGGATTGAGGTTCTAAATTGGAGTCAGGCCAATTTTGGTGGCATCAGAAGGTATCTGGTAGGTGTGGATTGGGATAGGTAGTTTTTTGGCAAAGAGATGCTTGGTAGGTGGGAGGCTTTCAAAAGTGAAATATTGAGAGTACAGAGTCTGTATGTTCCTGTTGGAATAAAAGGCGAGGCTAACTGGTTTAAAGAACCTTGGTTATCGAGGGATATTGAGGCCCTGGTAAAGAAAATGAAGGAGGCGCATATCAGGTACAGGCAGTTGGGATCAAATGAGGCGCTTGAGGAGTATAAAAATGCAAGAAAACACTTAAGAGAGAAATCAGGAGGGCAAAAAGAGGACATGAGGTTGCTCTGGCAGACAAGATGAAAGAGAATCCCAAGGGTTTCTATAGCTATATTCAGAGCAAAATTGGTCCTCTTGAAGATCAGCATGGTCATCTATGCATGGAGCTGAAAGAGATGGGGAGATCTTAATTGAATTTTTTGCATCTGTATTTACTCTGGAGACAGACACAGAGACTATATAACCAAGGCAAAAGAGTACTGAGGCCATGGACCGTATCTGGATTACGGAAGAAGAGGTGCTGGCTGTCTTGAAGCAAATGAAGGTGGATAAATCCCCAGGGCCTGATGAGGTGTCCCCTTGGACCTTGTGGGAGGCTAGTGAAGAAATTGCTGGGGCCCTGGCAGAGATATTTAAAACTTCTTTAGCCACAGGTGAGGTGCCGGAGGACTGGAGGATAGCTAATGTTGTTCAAGAAAGGCTCTAAGAATAAGCTGGGAAATTATAGGCCGGTGAGCTTGATATCAGTCGCGGGAAAATTATTGGAAGGTATTCTAAGTGACAGGATATATAAGTGTTTGGATAGACAAGGCCTGATTAGGGATAGTCAACATGGCTTTGTGTATGGCAGGTCATGTCTAACCAATCTGATAGAGTTTTTCGAGGAGGTTACCAGGAAGGTTGATCAAGGGAAGGCGGTGAACATCGTCTACATGGACTTTAGCACGGCCTTTGACAAAGTCCCACATGGGAGGCTGGTCCAGAAGGTTAAGTCACTTAGCATTCAGGATGAAGTAGCCAATTGAATTCAACATTGGCTGATTGGGAGAAGCCAGAGAGTGGTAGTAGACAGTTGTCTCTCTGACTGGAGGCCTGTGACTAGTGGTGTGCCACAGGGATCGGTGCTGGGCCTGTTGTTGCTTATCATCTATATTAATGATTTAGATGGTAGTGTGGTAAACTGGATCAGCAAATTTGCAGATGTCACCAAGATTGGGGGCGTGGTGAACAGCGAGGAAGGCTATCAAAGCTTGCAGCATGATCTTGACCAGCTGGGAAAATGGGCTGAAAATGGCAGATGGAATTTACTGCAGACAAGTGTGAGGTGATGCACTTTGGGAGGACAAACCAGGGTAAGACTTGCATAGTGAATGGTAGGGCACTGAGGTGTGTGGTAGAACAAAGGGACCTGGGAATACAGATCCATAATTCCTTGAAAGTGGCATCACAGGTAGATAGGGTCGTAAAGAGAGCTTTTGGCACTTTGGCCTTCATAAATCAGGGCATTGAGTACAGGAGTTGATATGTTATGTTGAAGTTGTACAAGACGTTGGTGAGGCCGGATTGTGTGCAGTTCTGGTCACCTACCTACAGGAAAAATATCAATGAGCTTGAAAGAGTGCAGAGAAAATTTACACGGATGTTGCTGGGATTTGAGGACCTGAGTTATAAGGAGAGGTTGAATAGATTAGGATTTTATTCCCTGGAGCGCAGGAGAATGAGGGGAGATCTTATAGAGGTATACAAAATGATGAGGGGTATAGATAGGGTGAATGCATGCAGGCTTTTTCCCCTCAGGTTGGGTGAGACTAGAACTAGAGGTCATAGGTTTAGGGTGAAAGGTGAAATATTTAAGGCGAATCTGAGGGGGAACTTCTTCACTCAGAGGGAGGTGCGAGTGTGGAACGAGCTGCCAGCGGAGGTGGTGGATGTGGGTTCAAATGTAACACCTAAGAGAAGTTTGGATGGGTACATGGATGGGAGAGGTATGGAGCTATGGTCCGGGTGCAGGTAGATGGGACTGAGCAGAAGATCAGGTTGGCATGGACTAGATGGGCCGAAGGGCCTGTTTCTGTGCTGTAGTGCTCTATGACTGTCTTTGCCTTTGCACTGTACGGCTGCCACAAAACAACAAATTTCACATCATATGTTGGTGATAATAAACCTGACTCTGATTCTGATTCCCTACCTGGCTCTATCTGTCCATCATCCTTCACCCCTCCTCCCTCCACCAATCACCTCTGGTCCCTGTCTCACCCCTCTACCTCTCCACTTTATACCGGCCATCTCCCATCTCCACTCTCAGTCCTGAGGCAGGGTTTCAACCCGAAACGTCAACAATTCTTCTCCCCCCACAGATGCTGCTCGGCCCACTGAGTTCCTCCAGCAGGTCATTTGTTGCTCTGGATTCCAGCATCTGCATTCTCTTGTGTCTCTGACTGATCTTCATTGTTGAGGAAATTTCATCTTATCTCTGTCAATAGCTGATCCTTTATTTTGATACCATGACTCATGGTTGCAGACATCCCAACCAAGGGAACCACCTTCCCAGCAACTCCTGTGTCAAGCCCTGTAAGACTTTGTGTGTTCTAATGAGAAAGTACTCATCTAAACTCCAGAGACTATAGGCCTGGTTTTCATAACCTCCAGGAAGCAATCGTTTCACTTCTTTCACTCTATGTCCCTTTAATCCTTACCTCACTCGTAGCCACACTTCCCGTATCTCTTCACTGACCAATTCTACATCCTGTATCAACGCCTCTACTTCCTCAGAAGGCTAAAGAAATTTGGCATGTTCCCGATGACCCTCACCAATTTTTACAGATGCACCATAAAAAACATCCTATCCGGATGCATCACGGCTCTGCAGAGAGTTGTGGACACAGCTCAGTCCATCATGAAAACCAGCCTCCCGTCCATGGACTCTGTCTACACTTTCTGCTGCCTCAGTAAAGCAGCCAACATAATCAAAGACCCTTCCCACCCCGGATATTCTCTCTTCTCCCCCCTCCCATTGGGCAGAAGATACAAAAGCGTGAGAACACGTACCACCAGGCACAAGGACAGCTTCTATCTGCTGTTGTAAGAGTCTTGAATGAATCTTTTATATTATAAAGATGAACTTTTGATCTCTTAATCTACCTCATCATTGTCCTTGCACTTTATTTGTCCGCCTGCACTGCGCTTTCTCTTTCACTGTAACACTATATTCTGCATTCTGCTTTTGTTTCCTCTTGTACTACCTCGATGTACTTATGTATGGAATGATCTGTCTGGATGGCACACAAACAATAGTCTTTCACTGTATCTCAGTACAAGAACAATTATAAACCAATTACCCTGCCCTTGAACACTCAAAATGGAGGAGGAGTATTTGGAATGGGATTGTCAGTTGTCAGGAGCATTCAGCAGCCCAGTATAAAGGTGCAGAAGGAACCCCCAAACCCTCAAATTACCCACCCCCTTGCCCCATCAGAAGTACTTGCTGCCCCTCCTGTAGCAAAGTCTGTGGGTCCCATTTTGGCCTCATCAGGATCCTCCGAATCCGGAGAACTGAAGTCACCCTCGACCAAGGATGTTGCTGGTTCTGGTGGGCTTGTGTTATAAGGAGAAACTGGATAGGCTGGGAGTGTTTTCCCTGGAGCATAGGAGACTGAGGGGTGACCCTATAGAGGTTTATAAAATCATGAGGGGCATTGATAAAGTCGATGGTCACGGTCTTCTTCCCAGGGTAGGGGAGTCTAAAACGAGGGCGTAGGTTTAGCGTGAGATGGGAAAGATTTAAAGGAGATCTGAAGGGTAAGTTTTTCATACAGAGGGAT
Organism: Pristis pectinata; assembly: GCF_009764475.1. NCBI lineage: Eukaryota > Metazoa > Chordata > Chondrichthyes > Rhinopristiformes > Pristidae > Pristis > Pristis pectinata. The sequence goes on from NC_067406.1 coordinate 5,292,961, forward strand.
GTGGGTATGTGGAACAAGCAGCCAGAGGAGGTGGTAGAGGCAGGTACAATTACAATGTTGAAAGACATTTGGACAGGTTCATGGACAGGAAAGGTTTAAATGGATATGGGCCAAACGCAAGCAAATGGGACTGGTTTACATAGGCATCTTGGTCAGCATGGATGAGTTGGACCGAAGGGCCTGCTTCTGTGCTGCATGACTCTGTGAATCTATAATGTGCATGAAAACACTGATAATTATAAAACTATGATCATCTACTGTACAAATTTTCAGAAATCCCTATGGCTTGGCATTTGACGAACCTGCACTCCCTTTAAACTCACTGCGACCCCATTTTCCACACGCCTTTCAAACTCACCGTGGCCTTCTTCCCATTCCACCCATTAAATTCTCCGGATTCAATGGAAAGAAATTGTTATAATACTGCATAACATCCGAAAATAAAGTGAAACGAACATGCTCTGTAACCATAACACTATATTCTACATTGTTCTTCCCTTTGTACTACCTCAAAGGTGCTAAGGTATGGAATGATCTGTCTGGATGGCACACAAACAAAGCTTTTCACTGTATCTTGGTATGGGTGACAACAATAAATCAATTCCAATTCTATTGGGATATTATTCAAAGTAATATCCCATAGTTCAGAACATCTGTGAAGGATTATTAGAGTTTTACTGCACGTCATTCACTTTTTACCTCAGCATTGATGTGTCCCTTGACTTTTACATGTGGAAACTCAGGTATTCGGGGTTTCCTGCGCTCCTTCATAGGTTTGTAGTCATCCAGGTAGGTGGTGGGGTACAGTTCTCTGACATCATCCTAATCAGAAACAAATCTACAATTTATTTGTGACCTGCAGTCGTCTGCAATTATGTTCTCCACAAGGTTCATTGGGGCAAGATTAAGTGGTGCATTGGATCTGCATCTTTAGTATGTGGAAGGGTAGGAGATTTAATTGTGTTCAAGGTCATAGAGGGTTTAGTTGGGGCAGTGGTTCCTAGCCTAGGGTTCTTGATTGGTAAAGGGGTTAAAGGTTGCAGGAAGAAGACGGGAGAATGGGGTTGAAAAAAAATCAGCCATGATAGAATGGCGGAGCAGACTCAATGGGCCAAATGGCCTAGTTCTGCTCCTATGTCTTATGGTCTGATGCAACCCAATTGTGGTGTGTGTGTGTGTGTGTGTGTGTGTGTGTGTGTGTTTCCGTGTGTGTGTGTGTGTGTGTGTGTTTCCGTGTGTGTGTGTGTGTGTGTGTGTGTGTGTGTGTGTGTGTGTGTGTGTGTGTAGTAAATATGAGACTTTTTGGGATCATTTATTTAGCAAGTTCATAAATGAAGTAAAACTAAATAAAAAAATGCTCTTGGCTGCTTGTTGCCCCAACCCCAACTTCTTAAAGGAACAACTTGTGATGTGGAGACACACGAGACTGCAGACGCTGGAATCCAGAGCGAAAAACAAACTGCTGGAGGAACTCAGCGGGTCAGGCAGCGTCTGTGGAGGGAAATGGATAGTCGATGTTCCTGGCTGAGATCCTTCACCTGGACTGATGTCACACCTGGTAACGTCATTAGGTGTTTACAGTGGGCTGTGCACTTCACTGAGTACAAACGAGTGGAGTTTCAGGAGTGGTGGGAATCACTGTGTCACTCAGCCCAACTACTTGGGGCCAACATTTCTTCTCCAGATGGCTCCTGTTTCCGGTGGTGAGAGGGAGCAGGTTTAAACAGACCGGCAGAAGTACCAAGGGTAAGAGCTCAACACGAGCTCCCAGTTGCCAGCCACTTCAATTCCCCTTCCCATTCCCACACCGACCTGCCCATCCTCAGCTTCCTCCACTTCGAGGGTGAGGCACAACACGGACTAGGGGAGCAACATACTCCACCTGGGAAATCTACAACCCAATGGCATGAACATTGAACTTTCCAAGTTCAGAACAGTCTCACCTCCAGTGGGTCTCCCTCCCCCCACCTCCCCCCCCCCCCCCCCCCCCCCCCCCCATCGCCCCTGATGCTCCGTCTGATCCTCCTCTGGTCCATTTTTGTCCCGTTTCCCACCCCACCTTCAACCTCCCCCCCCTCCCCTCCTGGTTCCGTCCACCTACCATCCACACATTTCACCCACCACCTCTCCCCCCACCCCTCCCCTATCTGGTACCAGATCCATCTGCCATACCCCCCTCCCCTAATGGTTCCCATCCTCACCTCCTTCACTTCTCAGAGTCCAGCACTGGGAGCCCTTTGCGTTCCTGCTTATCTCCCTCCGGCAGCCGTCTCCGACCTTCACCCTCCCCTCCCCACACCTCGCTCCATTTTGTCTGCCTCCATCTGTCATCCACCTGCCTCTGTCTCCCAATTCCACTCTCCTGGCTCGATCTGCCCGTCATCGTTCACCCCTCCTCTGTCCACCGATCACCCACTGGCCCCTGTCTCACCACTCCCCCTCTACACCTTATCCCGGCCATCTCCCCTCTCCACTCTCAGTCCTGATGCAGAGTTTCAACCAGAAACGTCGACAATTCCTTCCCCCCCCCCCCCACACAGATGCTGCTCGGTCCCCTGAGTTCCTCCAGCAGATTGTGTGTTGCTCCAGATTCCGGCATCTGCAGTCTCTGGTGTCTATAAGTTGGGATATGGAATACACTACCCGTTGAGACGGATCCAACAAATGGGAACTGGATAAATACTTTGAAGGGGAAACGTTTGCAGGACTATGGGGAAGATGCAGGGGAGTGGGACTAAGCAGAGACTCTTTGAATAATGCCACAGAAGGCTGAATGGATTGCAGTCTTGCCTCCGAGTCAGAAGGTGGGGGTTCAAATCCCACTGTAAATATTGTCTAGGTTAGCGAGGGAGGGCCCTGTGGTCAGAATTGTTGTCTTGCGGACAAAAATAAGGTTCCACTTGCTACTTGGATGGATGTGAAAGTTCCCACTGCACCATTTAAGTCAAGTTTATTGTCATGTGAGGTACAGGTACAATGAAAACTAGGTACATAGGAACAGAAAACATGCAGAATATAAATTAAATAGAAATTACATAAGACAGTGAAGAGATACAGATAAAAGTCTATGCAAAAACAAGACAGTGCAATAAAAAAAGACACAGAGACAGTTAAAAGGCCTGGACAGAGTAGATGTGGCGAAGTTGTTCCCCATGGTAGGGGAGTCTAGTACAAGAGGGCACGACTTCAGGATTGAAGGGCGCCCATTCAGAACAGGGATGCGGAGAAATTTCTTTAGCCAGAGGGTGGTGAATCTGTGGAATGTGTTGCCACGGACGGCCGTGGAGGCAAAGTCATTGGGTGTATTTAAGACAGAGATTGATAGGTATCTGAGTAGCCAGGGCATCAAAGGTTATGGTGAGAAGGTGGGGGAGTGGGTCTAAATGGGAGAATGGATCAGCTCATGATAGAATGGCAGAGCAGACTCAATGGGCCGAATGGCCGACTTCTGCTCCTTTGTCTTACGGTCTTATGGACAGTCCATGGCAGTGCAAGAGGTGGTCCGTAGTGTTCATTGCTGAGGTAGGGTTAGGGTTGTGCAGGTTGGTTCAAGAACCTAATGGTTGCTGTTCCTGAACCTGGTGGTGTGGGACTTCAGGCTTCTGTACCTCCGGCCCGACGGTAGCAGCGAGAAGAGGGCAAGACGAGAAGGAGAAATAAGACACTGCAGATGCTGGGATCTGAAGCAATGAACAAGGAGGAGGATTGGCTTTCTGAGTTACAGTGCTCCCTGCCGTCAAACCTGTGTCATGACAACAGGGGAGTCCGCACGCAGCAATGCAACTGGTGTCACAAACCAGCAACAAAAGAAACACACTGAGCATGATTCAGTGTTAAAAACTATTTTATTAATCACTACTTATGATAATATGTAAAATAAAAGTAAAAATGTTAGTATGTTAGAATTCAAGAATGTTAAACCTCGAACGTTAACCCCAAAACTAAACTCTTCGTGTGTGTGTGTGACAAAGTCCAAAACTCCCAGTTCCTGAATGGTTCTTAAAGTTCAGTTCCGCAAGCCATAAGGTGAAACATGAGCAAGGGCTTCTTCAACAACCACCGTTGTCTGAAGATAAGATGTAGATGTAGAAAAACATAGAGAGAGTACATACGAAATCCAAATGTTCCAGGATGGAACCCAAACGACACTTCAGTGTTTACTCGGTAGTGACTTCCTCACCCCGAAAAGCATCCGAACCGTGGTCGTCCACACACAAATACCTGTTTCCTTCTACAGGTCAGCAACAAAGTGAACTCCACCGGATTACTTCCAACTTCCATACATGGATTTCAGTGGCAAACACAGTTATTGTTTCTCATCCATCGATAGAGAAAACAAGCAGGCTGGTGTCTCTCTCCCTTCTCTCTCTCTCTTTCTTCCTCTTCTGACCTCTTCAACAACGTCATTACGTCCTTTATCTTCTATTGACGTAAGCACGCCCCACACACACATACACACACACTCTCTATCTTAAAGGGACTTTCACTGAGTCCGTAACACCTCCCACCTAAAAAAAAAATTTTCCCAAGAAAATTTTAACCGCGCATAGTTAATAATGTTAATAATTATCATGCTACACAACTACAGACTATCAGATTAGTACAGATACATGTTTCCCATTTAACATCGGGAAAGACAATCAGCAATCACATTATCTTTGCCTTTAATGTGAGTTATCATGAGATCAAACTCTTGCAAAATTAAACTCCAGTTTAACAGCCTTCTGTTCTTGTTTTTGATTCGGCTCAGAAACACCAATGGGTTATGATCTGTATACACAGTCAATGGTTTCTGAGCGGTGCAAACATATACACTGAAATGTTGCAAGGCTAAAACAAGCGACAGTAATTCTTTCTCTATGGTGGAATAATTCTTTTGATGCTCATTAAATTTCTTTGAAAAGTAAGCTACAGGATGGTCAATATCATCAAGGTCACCCTTCTGCAACAACACAGCTCCTGCAGCTTCATCACTGGCATCTACTGCTAATGAAAATGGCTTTTCAAAGTCAGGTGTTCTGAGCACAGGATGGTAGCATAAAATGGCTTTCAGCTTCTCAAATGCTTCTTGACAAGAATCTGTCCAAACAAACTTTACTCCCTTCTTCAGAAGATTAGTTAGGGGAAGAGCAATATCAGCAAAATTTTTACAAAATTTTCGATAATATCCAACCATTCCCAAAAATCTTCTAACAGTCCTCGTACCTGTGGGAATAGGGAACTCAGATATTGCTTGAACTTTTGCCTGAACAGGAGCTTGCTTGCCTTGACCTACAACATAACCAAGATACGTCACAGTGGCATGGCCAAATTCACTTTTAGCCAAGTTAACTGTAAGGTTAGCCTTGGAAAGTCTTTCAAACAACCTTTCTAACGCAGAGATGTGATCTTCCCAAGTATCATTCCCAGTCACTAAGTCGTCAATGTAGGCATCTGTATGTTTTAACCCATGAATCACTGAATTAATCATTCTTTGAAATGTTGCCGGAGCATTTTTCATTCCAAATGGCAAAACATTGTATTCATACAATCCAGAAGGGGTTACAAAGGCTGAAATTTCCCTTCCTCTATCTGTTAATGGAACACACCAGTACCCTTTTAATAGGTCAATCTTTGTAAGAAATTTTTGCCTTTCCCACTCTGTCTATGCAATCATCCACCCTAGGAATAGGGTAAGCATCTGACTTTGTTACAGCATTCACTTTCCTGTAATCTGTGCAAAATCTAACAGTTCCATCAGGTTTAGGTACAATAACACAGGGCGAACTCCAATTTGAAGTAGAATGTCTAATAATATCATTTTCCAACATGTACTTTAGTTCCTGATCAACAAGTTTACTTTTTTCCACATTCATTCGATATGGGTGTTGTTTGATTGGTTTTGCATCCCCAACATCAACATCATGGGTAATTATCGATGTTCTGTTTGGAACATCTGGGAACAGATTTTTAAATTTTAAAATTAATTCTCTCATCTGTTGTTTTTGTGAAACTTGTAAATGGTCCAACTTCGTTTCAAGGTTCTCCAGGATATTTTGGTTTTTTAGTTTCGATGGAACAATATTTGGTCTAAATTGGCCTTCCTCAACATCAACATCAGGCATTCTAGAAACAACCTTTTCACCATCCACCAAGGCCACAACTGAATCCTTCTCATAATAAGGTTTTAGCATGTTTACATGACAGAGTTGTGTTTTCTTGCGTCTATCTGGTGTTTTGATTATATATGTTAGATCAGTCACTCGAGATTCAATAACATAGGGTCCAGAAAAGCGAGCTTGCAAGGGATTATTTTGGCTAGGGAAAAATACCAACACCTTTTGCCCCACTGCGAATGTCCTAGGCCGAGCACGTCTATCAAAATATGTCTTCATTCTTATCTGGCTTGTTTTCAGATTCTCTCTCGCTAGCTGGCAGACTCTCTCCAACCGAGTTTTAAATTTTTGGACATAGTCCAACAGACTCAAATGAACTTCCTCATTAACCCATTGCTCTCTTAACAACTCCAAAGGTCCTCTCACCCTATGTCCAAACACAAGCTCAAACGGACTAAATCCGATTGACTCCTGGATTGATTCTCTAACGGCAAACAAAAGTAAATGGATACCTTCGTCCCAATCCTTGGTGTTTTCAAAGCAATAAGTCTTCAGCATATTTTTGAGAGTAGAATGAAATCTCTCCAGAGCTCCTTGAGATTCTGGGTGATATGCAGATGATACAATCTGCTTTGCTCCCAGCTCATAGACTATTTGTTGAAAAATTTTTGACATAAAATTACTACCTTGATCAGATTGGATTTCTTTTGGCAAACCAAACAAGGTAAAAAATTTTACAAGAGCCTTTGACACCGTCTTGGCCTTAATATTTCTAAGGGGTATTGCCTCTGGAAATCTAGAAGTGGCACACATGATGGTTAACAAATACTGATTTCCAGTCTTAGACTTTGGTAAGGGGCCAACACAGTCCACAATCACCTTCGAAAAGGGTTCACCAAAAGCAGGAATTGGCTTCAAAGGAGCCACAGGGGGTTTTTGATTTGGTTTACCTACCATCTGACATGTGTGGCAGGTTCGACAAAACATCACCACATCTTTTCTCAAACCAGGCCAATAGAATTGTTTCAAGATCTTCCCTACAGTTTTATTCACACCAAAATGACCACCCAAAGGCATACTATGGGCCAGGTTTAAAATCTCATCCCTATAAACTTTTGGAACAACAACCTGATGAATAACTTCCCATTCCTCAGTAACAGGAACATGAGGAGGTCTCCATTTCCTCATTAACACTCCATTTTTGACATAGTATCCAGTTGGCACTTTTTCAATCTCCTCACATGAGAGAGCTTTTTCTTTCAATTCTGTCAACTCAGGGTCCTTTGTCTGTTCCACCATAAAATCCTTCCTTGACAAAGACAAATCTTTAAATTCAGGCTCACTATAAGGATGTTGATCCTCCAGTGAAGACAGAAAAGTCTCAGATAAGGCATCAAAATTTTCTTCCTGTTTAGGACTGTCACAAGGAACCACATCAGACTGCACCGGACTGTCTTTCTTGGCTAATTCTTTAGCTCTAGCTCGAGTCACTGCACATGATGGGTAAACATCTGAATCATCCTCAGACTCATCAATCCTTGGTTTGGTTGTTAACCGTACCACAGGATCACTTTCTCCATTTGCAAGGTCATTTCCCAATAACAAAGAAACTCCTTCCACTGGCAAACTAGGTCTTATCCCTATCTCGACTGGTCCTTCTACGAACTTTGACTTTAAAATCACCCTGTGAAAAGGGACAGACATGGTCTCACCTGTAACGCCTCGTATTAGATTTACCTCACCAGTGTCACTTTCTTCACCAAAATTTAAAACACTGTCCAGCAAGAGAGATTGACTAGCCCCAGTATCTCTAAGAATTTTCACTGGCACCTGGGGTGACTCATCATTCAGTGAAACAAAACCCTCTGATACATACGAACGGAATTCTTTTCTCACCTCCTCCAACTTTTCCGCTTTTCCCTCTTGCAAGGACTGGTCTTTAACAGCATCTCCTAAACCTTTTTGATTTTTAATTGCCTGAAAGCAAGCATTGGGCCCAGCTTCCTTCTTTTTCTTCAAAAGGGCACAATTAGATATCACGTGGCCAGGTTTCCTACAGTAATAACAAGTACGCTCAACAGGTTTCTCCAGCCCTGGCTTCTTTTCATCTTTTCCTTTTTGATTACCTCCCAATTTAATCTCTGGTTTACCTGGATTGTCTTTGTAACTCTTTTGAAAGGTTTTAGGTTGTCCCCATTTGGATTTATGGGTTAAAGCATAATCATCTGCCAACCTAGCAGTTTCTTGTAAAGTTTCCACTGCCTTTTCATTTAAATATGTTGTTAATTCAGCTGGAACACATCTTTTAAAGTCTTCCACCAGTATCAATTCTGTCAATTTATCGTAATCCCCATCTACATTTTTAGCCAGGCACCATCGTTCAAAACATATTCTCTTTCCATTGGCAAATTCCATATAAGTCTGATCTGCAGATTTCCTCAAGTCTCTGAATTTTTGTCTATAAGCCTCAGGGACCAATTCATAAGCCTTCAAAATAGCTTGTTTTACCTTGGTATAATCAGCTGCATCCTCAACAGACAAAGCAGAATAAGCTTTTTGAGCTTTACCTTTAATCACACTCTGTACCATAAGAGCCCATCCTTTCCTTGGCCAGTTTGAACTCACAGCAACCTTTTCAAAATGTTGGAAATACTGATCAACCTGATCTTCTTCAAACGGAGGGACTAATCGAACCTCCCTGCTGGCTGAAAAACCATCATCAGAATCAGATTCCGAACTCCTACGCTTCATTTGTAACTCATGCTGCCTCTTTTTCTCCTCGTTATCCAGCTCCATCTGCTTCATTGCTAGATCAGCCTCTATCTTCATCTGAGTTAGCTTTTGTTCGGCCTCTATCTTTAACTGGGTTTGCTCTCGTTCAGCCTCTAATCTCTTTTGTTCGGCATCTAATTTCTTTTGCTCTCGTTCAGCCTCTATCTTTAACTGGGTTTGTTCTCGTTCAGCTTCTATCTTTGCCAGCTGCACCTGTGCCTCAGAAATTGCTATTTCACTGCCAGGAAACTGTTTTAACACTTCCTTCTCAAACACCTTCTTTTCCACATAATGGCCAGCTATCAATCTCTGAATATCTGCCTTTCTCATAGACTGCTTTACTTCTGTAAGGTTTAGCCTGGTAGCAATCTTTATCAAATCATCCTTTTTCGCCACCTCCAATCCCTTTTGGGTTGGTGACTCCAAAAATGCCTTAATATCCATTGCTGCTGGTTTCCACACACACAAGCCAATTAAAAAGAATTTATCAGACCTCCCTCAAAAATCTTTGGATTGAATCCCGAACAAATCTCGTCAATCTGGGGAACGATCCCAGACGACACTCGTTAACCTTGGGAACTATCCCGGACGAGCCCCCAATTTTGTCACAAACCAGCAACAAAAGAAACACACTGAGCATGATTCAGTGTTAAAAACTATTTTATTAATCACTACTTATGATAATATGTAAAATAAAAGTAAAAATGTTAGTATGTTAGAATTCAAGAATGTTAAACCTCGAACGTTAACCCCAAAACTAAACTCTTCGTGTGTGTGTGTGACAAAGTCCAAAACTCCCAGTTCCTGAATGGTTCTTAAAGTTCAGTTCCGCAAGCCATAAGGTGAAACATGAGCAAGGGCTTCTTCAACAACCACCGTTGTCTGAAGATAAGATGTAGATGTAGAAAAACATAGAGAGAGTAAATACGAAATCCAAATGTTCCAGGATGGAACCCAAACGACACTTCAGTGTTTACTCGGTAGTGACTTCCTCACCCCGAAAAGCATCCGAACCGTGGTCGTCCACACACAAATACCTGTTTCCTTCTACAGGTCAGCAACAAAGTGAACTCCACCGGATTACTTCCAACTTCCATACATGGATTTCAGTGGCAAACACAGTTATTGTTTCTCATCCATCGATAGAGAAAACAAGCAGGCTGGTGTCTCTCTCCCTTCTCTCTCTCTCTTTCTTCCTCTTCTGACCTCTTCAACAACGTCATTACGTCCTTTATCTTCTATTGACGTAAGCACGCCCCACACACACATACACACACACTCTCTATCTTAAAGGGACTTTCACTGAGTCCGTAACACTGGTCATGGATGGGGGAAAGGCTCACAGAGGTGATTCAAGGTCATTATTTCACCCAGAGGCTGGAAACGGACACAGATGGTGCATGGTTCCTGAATAGCTGGAGAGGGAATTGGAGAGCTGCTGCTTTGTCCAATTACCAGTTATTTCTTTTTTTGCACTATTTATCTTGTAATTAAACGTAATATTAATGTCTTTGCACTGTACTGCTGCCGCAAAACAACATTTCACAACATATAAGTCAGTGATAATAAACCCGATTCTGATTCTAATACAGAAGGGAAATGTGCCAACATTTATTCCACACATGGGTCAGTCTTGTTCTCCGTCCTATTTACTCTCCCTTACCTTTGGAATCGTCAGATTGTCAGCCTTGGGTCTGATGGGATTCTCTCTGGCCAATCTGGCAGCCACTGACGAAAACTTCTTATAATCGTGCTGATATGTTGACTGTGGTTGCTGATCCTTCATTTAATAAACAAAGACAGTCGATTCATTAATCAAATTAACAGGATCCAATCCAAATATAAAAGAAAGACCTCTCAGTGCCTTCCAGATCGAATGTGGGATTAATCTGTTTAATGCCTCAAGGAGCATTAGAACATTAGATCTTCCAGTCTGAATCTGTTCCAACGTTTTAGAGCATAGAACATAGAACAGTACAGCACAATGCAGGCCCTTTGGCCCACCATATTGTGCTGACCTTTAAACCTCGCCTAAGAGTATCTAACCCCTTCCTCCTGTATATCCCTCTATTTTAAATTCCTCCATATGCCTATCTAGCAATCTCTTGAATTTGACCAACGTACCTGCCTCCAGCACCGCCCCAGGCAGCGCATTCCATGCCCCAACCACTCTCTGGGTAAAAAACCTTCCTCTGATATCTCCCTTGAACTTCCCACCCATTACTTTAAAGCCATGCGCTCTTGTATTGAGCATCGGTGCCCTGGGAAAGAGGCGCTGGCTGTCCACTCTATCTATTCCTCTTAATATTTTGTACACCTCTATCATGTCTCCTCTCATCCTCCTTCTCTCCAAAGAGTAAAGCCCTAGCTCCCTTAGTCTCTCCTCATAATGCATACTCTCTAAACCAGGCTGCATCCTGGTAAATCTCCTCTGCACCCTTTCCAACACTTCCACATCCTTCCTATAATGAGGCGACCAGAACTGGACACAGTACTCTGTGTGGTCTAACCAGTTTTATAGAGCTGCATCATTACCTCGCGGCTCTTAAACTCGATCCCTCGACTTATGAAAGCTAACACCTCATGAGCTTTCTTAACTACCCTATCCACCTGTGAGGCAACTTTACTAAAACTATTTCAACGCTTCCTCACTCTGTCTACACCAGACCATCCTTCCTCTTACTAAAACAAGGCTGACATGTCAACTTCTATTAACCCACATTTGCTCCCTTTCCCTTGTTACCTTTCATATAGTAAAAAAATCCATCAGTCTCAATCTTGAAACCTCCAGTTGACCACATTTGTACATCTGACCCAGCACCAATTGATATTTGCAGAGGAAAGTTCCAGATTTCTGCCACACTGCATGCAGAAGTGTCTCTGAACATCAAACCTGAAATGACTGGCTCTAATTTTAATGATGGTTCTGAATCCCAGACTCCCTAACTAGTGGAAATGTATTCTTCCTATCAGTTCTACTTAATATTGATGAAGCTTAGAACAAACCAACTCTTGATCTTCTAAGTTTCCAGTTTGTGTGTCTTGTCTCTCTGCAATTGTATCTTGTAATTGTAATCGCTCTGTAATCTGTGGAGCCCAGTATTATTCAGGTATATGAACATGGCCATTCCCTTCCAATATGTCAGAGCCATAGAGCAACACAGCATGGATACAGGCCCTTCGGCCCAACCAGTCCATGCCTACCACGGTGCCCACCCACCTAGTCCCAATTTCCTGCGTTCGGCCCATATCCCTCCAAGCCCCGCCCCTCCATGTACCTATCCAAGTGCTTCTTAAATGATACTGTTTTACCTGCCTCACCCACTTCCTCTGGCAGCTTGTTCCATGTACTCACCACCCTCTGCGTGAAAAAGTTGCCCCTCAGGTCCCTGTTAAAGTTTCCCCTCTCACCCTAAATCTATGCTCCTACCCTGGGGAAAGGACCCACCTTATCTATTTTAAACACTTCTATAAGGTCGCCCCTCATTCTCCTACGTTCCAAGGAATAAAGACCCAGCCTGGCCAACCTCTCCCTATAACTCAGGCCCTCTAGTCTTGGCAACATCCTCGTAAATCTTCTCTGCACTCTTTCCGGATTAACCATGTCTTTCCTATGACAGGGTGACCAAAACTATACACAGTACTCCCAGTGTGGCCTCACCAACAACTTATACAACAGCAACATGATGTCCCAACTCCTATACTCGGTGCCCTGACTGATGAAGGCCAGCATGCTAAATGCCTTTCTCGCCACCCTGTCTACCTGTGACGCTGCTTTCAACAAACTATACACTTATACTCTGTTCCATTACACTCCCCAGTGCCCTACCATTCATAGTGTAAGTCCCATGCTGGCTTGACTTCCTAAAATGCATCACCTCATTCTTCTTAGGGTTTCTAAAATACACCGGAATTTTTCACAGAAGGTCATCCCAGTGGGAGAAACGTCAAGGGATTTTACTTCTACCCAAGCTGACTTATTGAATCTTGGGTTCTGCTGCATGGGTGCTGACTAGAACCAAATCCCATCACAGATCAGTCCCCTATTATCAACAAAGTTGAGCGAGAAAGAATAGCTTAACATAAATGAAGTACAGGATCTTACCATCATGCTGGCAGCAGGTAGCAACTAGATGGAGGACTTCGGATGCCAATTGTAGAAGAACAAGAAACATTAAAACAGAATCAGGTCAAGGCTGAAAGCAAATACAAGATAATAAATTTCCAAAATGATAAAATGGACTCTTGACCTCACAATCTACCTTGTTATGACCTTGCACCTTATTGTCTGCCTGCACTGCACTTTCTCTGTAACTGTAACACCTTATTCTGCATTCTGTTATTGTTTTACCCTGTACTGCCTCGATGCACTGTGTAATGAATTGACCTGTACGAATGGTGTGCAAGACAAGTTTTTCACTGTACTTCAGTACATGTGACAATAATAAACCAATTACAATTCTAATAAATTTCATTTTACCCATGTTCAGGATGTCAACGATGCCCTTATTTTGTGCCGACATAGCTAATCCCTCCTACCTACAGACTGCCCACATCCCTCCATTTTCCTCTCATTCATGTGCCCATCCAAGCCTCTCTTAAAAGCCCCCCATGAATTTGCCTCCACCACCCTATCAGACAACACATTCCAGGCATCCACCACTCCCTCAGTAAAAAACTTACCCTTCACGTCTTTTCTGAACCTACACCCCTCACCTTAAATGCGTGCCCTCTGGGGTTGGATCGCTCAATAATGGGAAAAAGATATTGCTTGTCCACCCTATCTCTGCCCCTCATAATTTTATACACTTCCAACAGATCACCCCTCAGCCTCCACCGCTCCAGAGAAAAGAGCCCAAGTTTGTCCAGCCTCTCCTGATAGCACATGCCCTCTAATCCAGGCAGCATCCTGGTAAACCTTCTCTGCACCCTCTCTAAAGCCTCGACATCCTTCCTGTAGTGAGGTGACCAGAATTGCACGCAATACTCTAAATGTGGCCTAACCAGAGTTCTATAGAGATGCATCATAACTTCTTGACTCCTGTACTCAATACCCTGATTAATAAAAGCAAGCGTTCCATACGCCTTCTTAACCACCCTGTCTACCTGTGTAGACACTTTCAATGAGCCATGGACTTGCACCCCAAGGTCTCTCTGTTTTTCAACACTTTTAAGGGTCTTTCCCTTGAGAGTGTACTGCCTCTTGACATTAGTCCTACCAAGGTATAACACCTCACAATTATCCGGGTTAAACTCCATCTGCCATTTCTCTGCCCACATCTGCAGCTGATCTATATCACCCTGTATCCATCACCAGTCTTCTACACTATTCACAGCTCCACCAATCCTGGTATCGTCTGCAAACTTACCAACCCCCCAATCAACATACTCATCCGGGTCATTTATGTACATCACAAACAGCAGAGGTCCCAGCACAGATCCCTGCGGAACACCACTGCTCACAGGCAGAGGTTAAGAGTCAATTGGATTAGGACTGAGGGAATCTATAAACCCAGAGCTGGTAACAGCAGTAAGTTTCCTTCATAGATCATAGAACAGTGCAGCACAGGAACAGGCCCTTTGGCCCACTACATTAGCAATCCCACTGACACCACCCCTACCCCGCCACCCCCCGAATCATTAATATTTATAACCACTAATTGGATCCAGTTATTGAAAGGAATCTCTTTGGAGACTGTGTTACCTTTGTCTGAATTGTTCCAATAATTGGAACCGCTTCCTCCTGCTGTATGAAAGGTTTGTAAATGCTTTCTTCTGAAAATGTTTGCTTCAATATTACCATGAGGATGACTGTTTACATATATGTGTGTGTGTGCGTGTATGTACGTGTGTGGAGACAGGCGGCTGTGTTATATTTTATTGTACAAGAAATATAATTAATTCATTATGATGTCAGGCCAGCCCCTGTGACATCATTGTCCCTTCCCTAAAGCATCTGCAGCTTATGATTTCTCCCTTGTCTTGGGACATCCTCTCTTTTGCTGAGCTAAGCTTCCAACTGCCCTCCTCAGTGGACATGTTATTCACATGTTATTCACATGTTATGCACATGTTATGCACACTTCTCTGATCAGCAAACTGCCAGTTCAAGCCCCACTAAAGAAACTTGAATGAAGGTATTCCAGGTGTTGGTACTAAGGGAGTACTGCACAGTGAGGGTTGTCACCTTGTAGGTGAGAACTTAAATGGAGACCGGTTCCCCTCCCCACCTCCCTCCCTCCATTCCCTGCTCTTCCTTCCTCTCCTATCAGATTCCATCGTCTTCAGCCCTTTGTCACCTCCACCTATCACCTCCCAGATTCTGACATCATTCCCCCTCTCCCCCCTCCCTCATCTGCCCACCACCCCCACCGACCTAGATCCACCTGCCAGCTCTTACTCCACCCCCCCTTCCCCCCCGCCTTCCCTTCACTCAATGTCGGCAAGACCAAGGAATTGATTGTGGACTTCAGGAAGGGGAAGTCGGGAGAACACACACCGGTCCTCACTGAGGGTCAGCGGTGGAAAGGGTGAGCTGCTTCAAGTTCCTGAGCATCAGCATCTCAGAGGATCTATCCTGGGCCCAACACATTGATGCAATCACGAAGAAGGCACACCAGCAGCTCTACTTCGTTAGGAGTTTGAGGAGATTTGGTCTGTCACCAAAGACTTGCAGATTTCTACAGATGTACGGCGGAGAGCATTCTGACTGGTTGCATCACCACCTGGTATGGAAGCTCCAATGCACAGGATCACAAGAGGCTGCAGAGGGTTGTAGACTCAGCCAGCTCCATCACGGGAACAATCTTCCCCGCCATCGAGGACATCTTCAAGAAGACGGCATCCATCATTAAGGACCCTCACCACCCGGTACATGCCCTCTTCTCATTTTTACCATCGGGGAGGAGGTACAGGAGCCTGAAGACCCACACTCAACGATTCAGGAACAGCTTCATTCCCTCCACCATCAGATTTCTGAATGGTCCATGAACCCATGAACACTACCTTGTTATTCCTTTTTTTTGCACTAATTCATTTTTGTAATTTATGGATTTTTATGTCTTTACACTGTACTGCTGTTGCAAAACAAGCTTCATGTCATATGTCAGTGATAATAAATCTGATTCTGATTCTTTTAAACTGGCTATCTCCCCTCTTTCTTTCCAGTCCAAATGAAGGGCCTCAACCCAAAACGTCACCTGTCCATTTCCCTCCACAGATGCTGCCTGACCCGTTGAGTTCCTCCAGTGCTTTGTGTGTTGCTCCAGATTCCAGCATCTGCAGTCTCTTGTGTCTCCATAGGCTCTCCCAGGTGGGTATAAAAGATCCTTTGGAACTACATTGAAGGAGAGTTAGTTGCCTTCTTTAAAATTAGTTCTGAATTTAAAACAGTGACTAACATCAAAAGTTCTGGTTGTGAGTTATCTCAAAGTCATGAAACCCCAGAAACAGAGGAAGTTCACAAGATCACAAGACAAGGGAGCAGAAGCAGGCCATTCGGCCCATCGAGTCTACTCCAAGGAAAAGGGAAAAAGAAATGGGGAATGGGGAGAAAAAAAACCTATTCTAATCCCAATTTCCGGCCTTATCCCCATATCCCTTGATACCCTGACTATTTAGATATCTGTCTATCTCCTCCTTGAACAGCCCCACTGATCTGGCCTCCACTGCTGTGCGTGGCAAGGAGTTCCACAATTTCACCACCCTCTGGGCAAAGAAACTTCTCCTCATCTCTGTCTTGAAACTGTACCCTCTAATTCTAAGATTGTGCCCTCTGGTCCTGGACTCACCCACCAAGGGAAACAGCCTAGCCACATCTACTCTATCCTTTCCTGTCAACATTTTAAATGTCGCTATGAGGTCCCCTCTCATCCTTCTGTACTCCAGTGAGTACAGTCCAAGAGCCGACAAATGCTCATCATACGTAAGCCCTTTCATTCCCGGAATCATTCTCGTAAATCTCCTCTGAACCCTCTCCAACGTCAGCACATCCTTCCTAAGATGTGGGGCCCAAAACTGCTCACAGTATTCCAAATGAGGCCTCACTAGTGCCCCGTAGAGCCTCATCAACACTTCCTTACTTTTATACACTATACCTCTCGAGATGAATGCCAACATAGCATTCGCTTTCTTAACCACCGATCCAACCTGGTGGTTAACTTTTAAGGTATCTTGTACGAGTACCCCCAAGTCCCTTTGTACTACTGCACTTTCAATCTTCTCTCCTTCTAGATAATAATCTACCCGCTTATTTCCGCTTCCAAAGTGTACAACCGCACATTTCTCGACATTGAATTGCTTAAAAGCCTGAAAAAACTACTGGAGGACAGGCATAGCTGGAGGACTACAATAGTTCTGTTCCCATAAAGCCCTGGTTAGATCACACTTGCTGTTGGACCACAATGTTTTAGAAGAAAGTACTAAACTTGAAGAGAGTATTGCACCGATTTATTTAGAATAATTCATAGACTCTGAAGATTAAAGAACCTGGAAGTGAACTGATCAGGGAGCTTCAGGTGGAGAAGGAAAGAGATAATATTTCAGGTTTGTGACCTTTCATCAAAACTTGGGAACGGTGGAAATTAGATCACATTTTGTTTGCAGACAAAGAGGGGAGAGGAGGAAAGATTAAAATAATACCTGTGATTGAGTAGAAGACGGATAGAAAAGGGATGTTTGTCCAAAAAAGGGATAGGTAATAATGAGTTGTTATTGAAAAAATTAATTTTTAGATTATGTTACTTCTTCTTGAATTGTCTAGTAAATTGACTTGATAGAGGTGTACAAAATGAGGCATAGATTGAGAGTACATACAGAGACTTTTTCCCAGGGAGATAATGGCTAACATGAGGGGGCATAATTTTAAGGTGATTGGAGGAAGATATAAGGGGGATGTCAGGGGTAAGCTTTTTTACACAGAGAGTGGTGGGTGTGTGGAACGCACTGCCGGCAGAGGTTGTGGGGGCAGATACATTAGGGACATTTAACAGACACTTAGACACATGAATGATAGAGAAATAGGGGGCTATGTGGGAGGGAAGGGTTAGATAGAGCAGGATAAAATGTCGGCACAACATTGTGGGGTGAATGGCCTGTACTGTGCTGTAATGTTCTATGTTCTAAATGGAATCTCTTCCTCTTGCTTCCTCAAGGACTTGTAAGTGCTTTCTTCTGAGAACACTTGCTTCAATATTACCATGGGAATGAGTGTTTTTGTATGTGTGTGCCTGAAAATGCTGTTACGTTCCATTTTATAAGAAATATAGTTCAAGATACTACTGTAAGATCTTGTATACCTACCTGAGAAAACAGATGGGGCCTCAGTTTAGGCTCTCATCTAAATGCTGTACCAACAAACAATCTGTTGGAGGGACTTGGCAGGTTGAGCAGCACCTGTGGGAGGAAAGGAATTGTCCACATTTCGGGTCAAGACCCTGCATCAGGACTTGTATCAGATGCCACAGATGTCGGCTAACCTTCCGACTTTCTCCAGCAGATTGTCTGTTGCTCCAGGTTCCAGCATCTGCAGTCTCTTGCGTGTTTACATTGTTGGTGGAATTGGCCTATGTTTGATTGGCAACTCACACTACTGAGGCTGGTGGACTGGTGCAGGGCTTATGGAACATGGCAGCTTTTGATGGGGCAGGCAGTTGTTAAAAGACCTGAAGCCACCAGTTGAAGAACCCACGTTAGTTGCACAGTCACCTTCTGGTCAAATCACTCCAGAGACTGTCCTTTGTTGTATACTAAATAGCTTGGGACTAGAACCATGGTTGATATGGATGAGTTGGGCGGAAGGGACTGTTTCCATATTGTATAACTCTATGTCTCTAAATGTTGATGATCCGTCTTTTGAATGAGACATAATCCTCAGATTGCGTCCATCCTCTCTGGTGGACTTGAAAAGATTCCTTGGCATTAATTGAGCAAAGACAAGGAAGCTCTAATTGTGTTCTGGCCAACATTTATCCTCAGTTATAACTAGAATAGTATCTATTATTATTTCATTGCTGCTTATGGATTCTTAAATTAATGTCAACTGGTACAAACATTAACCATACCTGAATTGGAGCCTAGCTTCCTCATCCAAGGCCAATGGGATCTGTCAGCTTTGGAATAGGTTTGGGTTGGGAAGGGCCAACCTGACTCAGGACTTTATCCTTCTGAGAGTGATTGCTTGGTATTATTGCATCTGGTCTCTGTCTCTGCTGCACAGCAAGTCCTTCTTTCTGCTTTTCTTTGCAAATACCTCCAGGTCAGGTCATCATGAAAGACTGATAAGCACTCAGGCTGATATGATTCATGGTCAGGCTGGGCTTTAATCTTACACCCAAGCACATCTAGTCTGATTATCAAAAAAATACCAAGACACAAGAGACAGCAGACACCGGAATCTGGAGCAACACACAACTTGCTGAAGGAACTCAGCGGGTCAGGCAGCACCTGTGGAGGGAAATAGACAGTCGACATTTTGGGTCGAGACCCTTCATCTGGACATATCAAAAGATACTTTATTAGTGGTAAAGTTTTGACAGATTATGAAAAGTATTCTATGAATGGAGGTTTCTTTGCATTAGTCAATGTTTGTCACTCAAACAGCAACAACCACCAAAAAATGAATCAATTCACCAGCATTTGATCTCAATGCTGTTTGTGAAGTGGCTGCTATATTGGAAGAATCGCCATCTCTGAGAAACAATACACTGCATGCACTTCCCAGACATTTCCCCTGTTAAGGTGACCCTGTGCCTCATTCACTGCCTGGAAGTCTCCAAAACCTCCAACATTATAGGGATGCAGGAGAAGGCATTGAAAAGGACAATTGATACATAGGATATCCTGGGGACTGAGTGGATGTGGGAGAACCATGAACTGGAGGTCATGATTTAAAAATAAGGGGGTCACCTATTTAAAACAGAGATGTGGCAATTTTCTTCTCTATCAAAGGATCTCGAGTCTTTGGAACTCTGCTGTGGAAGCAATTTAAATATCTTTAAGGCAGAGGTATAGATTCTTGGTAAGCATAAGAGGGATTCATGACAGCAGAGAGTTTTGCGGAGTTGTGAATGTAGCCCAGTCTTTCACGGAAACCAGCCTCCCTTCCATGGACTCTGTCTACACTTCCTGCTGCCTCGGTAAAGCAGCTGGCATAATCAAGTACGCCTCCCACCCCGGACATTCTCTCTTCTCCCCCCTCCCATCAGGCAGAAGATACAAAAGCCTGAAAGCACGTACCACCAGGCTCAAGGACAGCTTCTATCCCACTGTTATAAGACGATTGAAAGGCCCTCTTATACAACAAAAATGAACTCTTGATCTCTCAATCTATCTCATTGTGGCCCTTGCACTTTGTCTGCCTGCACTGCACTTTCTCTGTAACTGTAATCTGTTTCTTTTTCCTTTCGTACTACCTCAATGTACTTGTGTATGGAATGACCTGTCTGGATGGCACACACACAAAAGCTTTTCACTGCATCCCAGTACATGTGACAACAATAAACCAATTACCAATCACCAGCAATATCAAAGACATCTTGCATTTTTAGCTGATGATTGAGAATAGACTGATTGGGCCATACTTCATATACTGGATTATCTTTTGACAGGCAGGACACGCCTGAGCAATTTATCACATTGCCAGGTTGTTACCTGCACTGGAGCAACTTGGAATGGTGATACGTTTCCAAAGCAGGCTGATGCAGGACACCGGAGGGTTTCTACAAGACTGGCCCTGTGCATCTGTTACCCATGTCCTTCCAGCTGGTAGGGTCACAGGTTTGGGAGCTGCTGCAGAGGAAGCATCTGTAGATGGTGTACAGTGCAACCATGGCGATAGTGGTGGAGGGAGCGAATGTTCAGGGGCTCCATCAACAGAGCTGTTTAGTCTTGGACGGTGTCAAGTCCAGCAGTCAAGATCTTAATGACTAGAAGAGCAGTCTAGCTCTCTCACAATGGCTCTGCTGACTCCAACACTGTAAGCCAAGGCTGATTGTGTGGTTCCGACAAGTAAATTGGTTTATTATTGTCACATGTACTGAGGTACAGTGAAAAACCTGTCTTGCAAACCATTCATACAGACCAATTCATTACACCAGTGCATTGAGCTAGTACATGGTAAAACGGCAACAATGCAGAATAAAGTGTTACAGTTACAGAGAAGCATCTCCAGAGCGGTGGTTCACCTCTGGGGGAAGACCCGAATCCTTTGTGATTAATGAGCGGATCTGCTGGAGGAATGACCCATCTGGATGGTAGATAAATGCAAGCGTTCACTGGATCTCGGTACATGTGACGACAATGAACCAATACCAATAATACCCAGCACAAGTGCAGTAAAGAAAAACATTCTAGTGAACGTGCAATTCTGCAAGGTGATTAAGATGACAGTCATTCAGGAAGGGAACCTTCAGTATAAGTTAACACATCAATCTAGTGCTTTCCCCTCCCATCGGGCAGAAGATACAAAAGCTTGAAAACACACCACCAGGTTCAAGGACAACTTCTATCATGGTAGTGTAGCAGTTAGTGTAACGCTTTACAGCACCAGCGACCCAGGCTCAATTCCGGCCACTGTCTGTAAGGGGTTTGTATGTTCTCCTCGTGTCTGCATGGGTTTCCTCCGGGTGCTCCGGTTTCCTCCCACATTCCAAAGACGTATGGGTTAGGAAGTTGTGGGCATACTCTGTTGGCGCCAGAAGCGTGGCGACACTTGCGGGCTGCCCCCAGAACACTCTACGCAAGAGATGGATTGCATTGTGTGTTTCGATGTACATGTGACTAATAGAGATATCTTATCTGTTATCAGACTTTCCAATGGGCCCCTTGTATGTTAAGATGAACGCTTGACCTCAGTCTACCTCGTCGTGGCCCTTGCACCTTATTGTCAAGCTGCACTGCACTTTCTTTGTAACTGTAACACTATATTCTGCATTTTTTTTCCCTTTATGTCACAGGCATGGAATGGTCTGTACGGATGGCCTGCAAAACTACGTTTTCCACTGTACCTCAGTACGTGTGACAATAATAAACCAATTACCACATCTGATATTCCAGATTCATTTAATTAAAATTCCCTCCGTCAATAGTGGGGTTTGAACTCATGCATCACAGCCTGGTATGGAGCCTCCAATGAACATAATGGCAAGAAGGTGCAGAGGGTTGTAGACTCAGCCAGCTCCATCACGGGCACAACCCGCCCCACCATCGAGGATATCTTCAAGAGGCGGTGCCTCAAGAAGGCAGCATCCATCATTAAGGACCCTCACCACCCTGGACATGCCCTCTTCTCGTTACTACGATCAGGGAGGAGGTACAGGAGCCTGAAGACCCACACTCAACGATTCGGGAACAGCTTCTTCCCCTCCGCCATCAGATTTCTGAACGGTCCATGAACCCATGAACCTCCTTATTCCTTTTTTTTTTGCACTATTTATTTATTTTTGTAATTTATGGATTTTTATGTCTTTGCACTGTACTGCTGCTGCAAAACAACAAGTTTCACATCATATGTCAGTGATAATAAATCTGATTCTGATTCATTAGCCCATACCATCAGATATGTATTAGCATGTTCACCTTCTGTCTGCATATATGTACACGACAGGGTTTCTGTGCAAACACCACCACAGCAACCAGTGACTGCTGTCAGGGATCTCCATTCTTTAGAATCCATCAATCTTTGCTCCTGCTTTGTTTGGCTCTGAGGTCCCTTTATTGTGGCCCCTGAGTGGAGGAAGTGGTCCTCCCAACTACCATCAAGTCCTTCAACCCTCTATGCGATCACTCCTCACTCTCCTGGTAACTCGCAACGTTTAGCCCCATTCGAAAGTGGCATCACAGGTGTACGGGGTGGGGATGAAGGCCAGTGTGCTAAACACCTTTATCAGTCAGGGCAATGAGTATAGGAGTTGGGACATTATGTTGCAGTTGAGTAAGTCATTGGTGAGGCTGCACTGGGAGTACTGTGTACAATTTTAGTCACCGTTATAAGAAAGACATGATTAAACTGGAAAGAATGCAGAGAAGATTTACGAGGATGTTGCCAGGACTAGAGGGCCTGAGTTTTAGGGAGAGGTTGGCCAGGCGAAGTTTTTATTCCTTGGAACATAGGAAAATGAGAGGAGACCTTATAGAAATGTTTAAAGTTATGAGAGGCATAGTGGACAGTAACAGTCTTTTCCCCAGGGTAGGGGAGTCCAAAACTAGGGGGCATAGGTTTAGGGTGAGAAGAGAAAGACTTAGAAGAGTCCTGAGGGGCAACTTTTTCACAGAGGGTGGTGAGTACATGGAACGAGCTGCCAGAGGAAGTGGGTGAGGCAGGTACAACAGTATCATTTAAGAAGCACTTGGATAGGTACATGGAGGGGTGGGGCTTGGAGGGATATGGGCTGAACTCAGGAAATTGGGACTAGCTGGGTGGGCACCGTGGTCAGCATGGACTGGTTGGGCCGAAGGGCCTGTATCCAGTCTGTATTGCTCCATGACTCTACTACTTATCCTTAAATACTTCTGGCAGGTAGTCATGGAAGCCTGCTCAGGATCACACCCAATCCTTCTGCCTAGTTACAGGTCAAATGAGTGAATAGTGTGAGTTAAAGAAAATACAGACAAGCATTTTCATGTTTCACGACATTATCAGTCATGTAAGTGCAAATATATCCTGACAGTCATCAATAAAATACAATTCTCTTCAGGAATGTTATTAAGGCGACAGTTACCATCAGCACTTGAAGACCAGCTCACAGCTCCACAGGATCAAAAGTTATGCACGATAACCCCCCCCACCCGTTTGTTTAGGGTAAGTGCTCAACTGCTGCCCTGAAAGGGGGACAGAAACTGGATGAGATCATTTGGTAAGACTGGGTTACTGGATAAGGAAGTGATTAAATTTCAATTAAACTTCTGATCAGGAAACATACAAAATATGGGAATGAGAAAGCATCATTGAATGACCACATTACATCATCTCTGCATCTCCAATCTTGCAAGCTCACTGGTCAGTGCCAAATTATCCCAGTGCCCACGCAGTGGGAGCTTCACTGGGTCCCGAAGCAGTGGGTGTAGAAGATCATCACATTATCCGTGTAGTGCATTGGCAAATCGTAACCAACGTGCCGGGCGCCCAGACTGGCCGCTCCAACCGCCGAAGGCTGCGTCAGCTTCATCAGGGAAAACTTGGTCAGCTGCTTCCCCATCCGACTCTGCCTCGCTTCCGACAACACCTCGAGAAATCCTGCGGGAAAGCAGAAAGGACTTCATTTCTGCAGCACCGAATGTGGGGAAGTGGAAGTGAAATGGGGAGATCCCGGCCGATCGGAGACCACGTCCCCCTTCCCACACCGGCATGTCTGCCCACGGCTTCCTCCACTGCCAAGTCAAGGCCAGACGCAGATTAGATGAACAGCACTTCATATTCGGCCTGGGTAATCTCCAACCTGACGGCATCAGGTTGGAGACTGCACCCGGTGTGTCGAGCTGCAGCTCCTGAGGGACTGTGTTAAGGAACTGAAGATGCAGCTCGATGACCTTCGTCTGGTCAGGGAGAATGAGGAGGTGATAGAAAGGAGTTATAGGCAGGTGGTCACACCGGGGCTATGGGAGTCGGGCAAGTGGGTCATAGTCAGGAGGGGGAAGGGGAAGAGTCAGGTACCAGAGAGTACCCCTGTGGCTGTACCCCTTGACAATAAGTACTCCTGTTTGAGTGCTGTTGGGAGAGACAGCCTACCTGGGGGTAGCAACAGTGGCAGTGTCTCTGGCACAGAGCCCGGCCCTGTGGCTCAGAAGGGTAGGGAAGGAGAGAGGAGGGCACTAGTGATAGGGGACTCTATAGTTAGGTGGGCAGACAGGCGATTCTGTGGACACGGGAGAGAAACTCGGAAGGTAGTTTGCCTCCCAGGTGCTAGGGTCTGGGATGTTTCAGATTGCATCCAAGATATCCTGCAGAGAGAACAGCCAGAGGCTGTGGTACATATTGGTACCAACGACATAGGTAGGAAAAGGGATGAGGTCCTGAAAAAAGACTCTAGGGAGTTAGGAAGGAAGTTGAGAAGCAGGACCTCAAAGGTAGTAATTTCAGGATTACTGCCTGTGCCAAGTGACAGTGGGTATAGGAACAGAATGAGGTGGAGGTTAAATGCGTGGTTGAGGGATTGGAATAAGGGGCAGGGATTCAGATTTCTGGATCATTGGGGCCTCTTTTGGGGCAGGTATGACCTGTACAAAGAGGACGGGTTGCACTTGAATCCTAAGGGGATCAATATCCTGGCGGGAAGGTTTGCTAAGGCTACTGGGGAGAGTTTAAACTAGTTTTGTTGGGGGGTGGGATCCGAACTGGAGAGACTGGGGAAGAGGTGTTTGGCTCTTAAATAGAGAAAGCTAATAGTAGGTACGAGAGGGAGGATAGGCAGGAGATAGAGAACGGACGTGCTCAGACCAGTCTGAGATGTGTCTATTTTAATGCAAGGAGTATTGTGAACAAGGCGGATGAGCTTAGAGCTTGGATAAATATTTGGAGCTACGACATGGTGGCCATTACAGGAACTTGGATGGCTCAGGGACTGCAATGGTTGCTTCAAGTGCTGGGTTTTAGATGTTTCAGAAAGGACAGGGAGGTGGGGGAGTGGCACTGTTGATCAGAGATAGTGTCACGGCTGCAGAAAAGGTGGATGTCATGGAGGGATTGTCTACAGAGTCTCTGTGGGTGGAGGTTGGGAACAGGAAGGGGTCAATAACTTTACTGGGTGTTTTTTTTATAGGCCGCCCAATAGTAACAGGGATATTGAGGAGCAGATAGGGAAGCAGATTCTAGAAAGATGTGATAATAACAGAGTTGTTGTGATGGGAGATTTTAATTTCCCAAACATCGACTGGCATCTCCAGACAGTGAGGGGTTTGGATGGGGTGGAGTTTGTTAAGTGTGTTCATGATGGATTCTTGACACAATATGTACATCATATACTTTACGTCAGTATTCACTACGGAAGAAAGATCTGGGGGATTGTAGTGGGGACTTGCAGCAGGCTGAAAAGCTCGAGCATGTAGATATTAGGAAAGAGGAGGTGCTGGAACTTTTGGAAAGCATCAAGTTGGATAAGTCGCCAGGGTCGGATGGGATGTACCCCAGGCTGCTGTGGGAGGTGAGGGAGGAGATTGCGGAGCCTCTGACGATCTTTGCGTCATTGATGGAAACAGGAGAGGTTCCAGAAGATTGGAGGGTTGCAGATGTTCTTCCCTTATTCAAGAAAGGGAGTAGAGATAGCCCAGGAAATCATAGACCGGTGAGTGTTACCTCAGTGGTTGGTAAGCTGATGGAGAAGATCTTGAGAGACAGGATTTATGAACATTTGGAGAGGTATAATATGATTAGGAATAGTCAGCATAGCTTTGTCAAGGTCAGGTCCTGCCTTACGAGCCTGATTGAATTTTTTGAGGATGTGACTAAACACATTGATGAAGGGAGAGCAGTAGAGGTAGTGTATATGGATTTCAGCAAGGCATTTGATAAGGTACCCCATGCAAGGCTTATTGAGAAAGTAAGGAGGCATGGGATCCAAGGGGACGTTGCAGTGTGGATCCAGAACTGGCTGGCCCACAGGAGGCAAAGAGTGGTTGTTGAAGGGTCGTATTCTGCATGGAGGTCAGTGACCAGTGGTGTACCTCAGGGATCTGTCCTGGGACCCTTACTCTTTGTGATTTTTATAAACGACCCAGATGAGGAAGTGGAGGGATGGGTTAGTAAGTTTGCAGATGACACAAAGGTTGGATGTGTTGTGGATAGTATAGAGGGCTGTCAGAGGTTACAGCGGGACATGGATAGGATGCAAAGTTGGGCTGAGAAGTGGCAGATGTAGTTCAACCCAGATAAGTGTGAAGTGGTTCATTTTGGTAGGTCAAATATGTTGGCGGAATATAGTATTAATGATAGGACTCTTGGCAGTGTGGAGGATCAGAGGGATCTCGGGGTCCGAGTCCATAGGACGCTCAAAACGGCTGCGCAGGTTGACTCTTTGGTTAAGAAGGCATATGGTGTATTGTCCTTCATCAATCGTGGAATTGAATTTAGGAGCTGAGAGGTATTGTTGCAGCTATTTAGGACCTTTTCAGACCCCACTTGGAGTACTGTGCTCAGTTCTGGTCGTCTCACCACAGGAAGGATGTGGAGGCCATAGAGAGGGTGCAGAGGAGATTTACAAGGATGCTGCCTGGATTGGGGAGCATGCCTTATGAAAACAGGTTGAGGGAACTCGGCCTTTCCTCCTTGGAGCGACAGAGGATGAGGGGGGACCTAATAGAGGTATATAAGATGATGAGAGGTATTGATCATGTGGATAGTCAGAGTCTTTTCCCCAGGGCTGAAATGGTTGCCACAAGAGGACATAGGTTTAAGGTGCTGGGGAGTAGGTATAGGGGAGATCTCAGGGGTAAGTTTTTTTACTCAGAGAGTGGTGAGTGCGTGGAATGGGCTGCCGGCAACGGTGGTGGAGGCGGATACGATAGGGTCTTTCAAGAAACTGTTAGATAGATACATGGAGCTGAGTAAAATAGAGGGCTATGGGTAAGCCTAGTAATTTCTAAGTTAGGGACATGTTCGGCACAGCTTTGTGGGCCGAAGGGCCTGAATTGTGCTGTAGGTTTTTCTATGTTTCTATCAACATCGGTTTCTCTAACTTCTAGTAACCACTCCCCTCTGTCCCCCCTTATTCAACTGGCCCCATCACCCCATCTCTTCCCCCTTCACCGCCCTCTCGATCTGCCCGTCACCCACACATTCCTCCCTCCGGCTCCCCTCCCCACCTCCTTCCCTTTATTCCATGGTCCACTGTCCTCTCCTACCAGGTTCCATCATCTTCAGCCCTTTGTCACCTCCAGCTATCACCTCCCAGCTTCCGACATCATTCCCACTCTCCCCCCTCCCTCACCTTCCTATCACTCCCCTCACCTGCATCCACCTATCACCTGCCAGCACTTGCTCTGCCCTTCCCATCATCTTTTTATACCGGCCATCTCCCCTCTTTTTTTCCAGTCCAGATGAAGGGTCTCAACCGAAACCTCGACAGTCCATTTCCCTCCACAGATGCTGCCTGACCTGCTGAGTTCCTCCAGCATTGTGTGTGTGTTGCTCTAGATTTCCAGCATCTGCAGTGTCTGGTATCAGGAAACTTACTCCAATCAGAACTAGTGACACGACAGTTACCTTCAAAAGGGAACCGAAGAAACACTTGAAGTGGAACAGTTGCAGAATCACAGGGGAAGGTAGAAGTGTGAGTGAACGTGCAGCTTTCTCACACGGTGATACAGTTTACAGACCAAGGGTTAAATGGGACTGACTCCCGAGGCAGTGTCCAGAGATAGTTAGCCTCAGCAGCTCATCACAACTGGGATTTGCACTCCCCCCTTGCAGGGGTCCTCTCCTGGAACTCACCGTCTTTTAGGAGGTCCCAGCTGTTCCACACAGATCCCACACAGATGATGGGTAGACCGAGCTCCCCCTCAAAAAGCACCTAGAACAGGAAAAGCAGCAATTAAGGCTAAATTCCTACAAATTTCTACAGATGTACGGTGGAAAGCATCCTGACTGGTTGCATCACCGCCTGGGATGGAGGCTCCAATGTGCAGGATCGCAAGAGGCTGCAGAGGGTTGTAGACTCAGCCGGCTCCATCACAGGCACCACCCTCCCCACCATCGAGGACATCTTCAAGAGGCGGTGCCTCAAGAAAGTGGCATCCATCATTAAGGACTCTCACCACCCGGGACATGCCCTCTTGTCGTTACTACCATCGGGGAGGAGGTACAGGAGCCTGAAGACCCACACTCAACGATTCAGGAACAGCTTCTTCCCCTCCGCCATCAGATTTCTGAATGGTCCATGAACCCATGAACACCATCTTGTTATTCTTTTTTTTGCACTATTTATTAATTTTTGTAATTTATAGTAATTTTATGTCTTGCACTGTACTGCTGCCGCAAAATAACAAATTTCACTTCATACATCAGTGATAATAAATCTGATTCTGATTCTAAACCTTACTGCTGGACTGGAGTCGGCACCAACACTTGCCCTCAAGCTCAAACAGAGAAGCACCATGTTACGGACTCAGTGAAAGTCCCTTTAAGATAGAGAGTGTGTGTGTATGTGTGTGTGGGGCGTGCTTACGTCAATAGAAGATAAAGGACGTAATGACGTTGTTGAAGAAGTCAGAAGAAGAAGGAGAGAGAGAAGGGAGAGAGACACCAGCCTGCTTGTTTTCTCTATCGATGGATGAGAAACAATAACTGTGTCTGCCACTGAAATCCATGTATGGAAGTTGGAAGTAATCCGGTGGAGTTCACTTTGTTGCTGACCTGTAGAAGGAAACAGGTATTTGTGTGTGGACGACCACGGTTCGGATGCTTTTCAGGGTGAGGAAGTCACTACCGAGTAAACACTGAAGTGTCGTTTGGGTTCCATCGTGGAACATTTGGATTTCGTATTTACTCTCTCCATGTTTCTCTACATCTACGTCTTATCTTCAGACAACGGTGGTTGTTGAAGAAGCCCTTGCTCATGTTTCACCTTATGGCTTGCGGAACTGAACTTTAAGAACCATTCAGGAACTGGGAGTTTTGGACTTTGTCACACACACACACGACGAGTTTAGTTTTGGGGTTAACGTTCGAGGTTTAACATTTTTGAATTCTAACATACTAACATTTTTACTTTTATTTTACGTATTATCATAAGTAGTGATTAATAAAATAGTTTTTAACACTAAATCATGCTCAGTGTGTTTCTTTTGTTGCTAGTTCGTGACAACCATCAGCAACTCCTCTCTTCAATAACCACCCAACTCGTTCATAGGGTCATACAGCACAGAAACAGGCCCTTTGGCCCAACCAAACAAGGTGCCCCATCCAAGCTAATTCCATTTGGCCACGTTTGGCCCATAACCTTCTAAAACTTTCCAATCCGATGTACCTGTCCAAGTGTCTTTTAAAAGTTGTTATTGTACCTGCCTCTACCACTTCCACTGACAGCTCATCCAACATACCACCCTTTGTGTAAAAAAAAGTTGCCCCTCAAGTTCCCCTCTCACCTTAAACCTATGCCCTTGATTCCTCAACCCTGGGAAAAAGACTGAGTACATTCACCCTATGACCCTCATTATTTTATACACCTCTATAAGATCACCTCTTAGTCTCCTACGCTTTAAGGAAAATAGTCCTACCTTGTCCAACCTCTCCCTACAACTCAGTCCCTCAAGGCCTGCCAACATCCTTGTAAATCTTTTCTGTACTCTGTACTGTTTAATAACATCTTTCCTATAGCAGGACGATCAAAATTGAACAGAATACTCCTAGTGCACCTTCACCCGCGTCATGTACAACATCACCATGACCTCCCAACTTTTTTTACTCAGTGCCCTGACTGATGAAGGCCAGTGTGCCAAAAGCCTTCTTCACCACCCTGTCTACCTGTGACTCCACTTTCAGGGAACCATGTACCTGAACTCCAAGGTCCCTCTGTTCTACAACACTCCCCAGGGCAATGCCATTCACTGTGAAAAGTCCTACCTTGATTTTAATTTCCAAAACACAACACCTCACACTTATCTGAATTAAACTCCATTTGCCATTCCTTGGCCCACTTACTCAGCTGATCAAGATCCCCCTGCAATTTTTGATAATCTTCTTCACTGTCCATTATACCACCTATTTTGGTGTCATCTTCAAACTTAAGAACTACAAACATCGCACAGCATGGAAACAAGCCACTTGGCACCAACCATTTGCTTCAGCTGGAATTAAAGAACATTTACAAAAGAATGAGACCATTCAGCCCATCATTTCTGCAGTGGTCTAGAAAGAGCTACCCAAGCTATTCCCACCTCCCAGCACTGGGTCTGTAGTCCTGTGGTCACAGTTCAAAAGTCCACGTCCAAGGACTGTCTAAATGTGATGAGGGAGTCTGCCTCCACTAGAATCTTTTAGACTCAGAGCTATCATCACTGGGGGACATAATTTTATAGTGATTGGAGGACAGTATAAGGGGGATGTCAGGGATGTTTTGTTTTACACAGAGAGTGGTGGGTGTGTGGAACGCACTGCCTGCAGAGGTTGTGGGGGCAGATACGTTAAGGACATTTATGAGACTCTTAGACACATGAATGATAGAGAAATGGAGGGCTATGTGGGAGGGAAGGGTTAGATAGATCTTAGAGCAGGATAAAATGTCGGCACAACATTGTGGGCCGAAGGGCCTGTACTGTGCTGTAGTGTTCTATGTCCTATGGCATATGACGTGAAATTTGTTGTTTTCCGGTAGCAGCACAGTGCAAAGACATAAAAATCTATAAATTACAAAAATAAACAAACAGTGCAACAAAAAAAGGAATAACAAGGTAACCTCACACTTTCAGGTTGTGAGGTCCACATCCCCTCCACCTTCCCTGTGAAAACATCTTTCCTTACCTCACGTCCAAGGCCTCAGCCAATTACTGTCAATCGATGCCCCACTCATCTTTTCAACCAGATTGTTCCAGGTCAAGAGTTCTGCCCAGATTATTCCTGCTGTCTCCATCCTGACCCTCAAAAATTTTGTAGACTTCTTGTGTCTTCCCTCAGACTCCTCTGTCCCAAAACAAAAACACCCTACCTCATCCAATCCTTTCTCAGAGCTACAGTCCTTCCAGTCCTGACAACTCTGTGGATCTCCTCTGCATCCTTTCCAGTGTGACCACATCTTTCCTGTAGTGTGGTGATCAGAACTGCAGGCAGAATTCAAACTGACCTAACTCGTGTTGCATGACACCCCCTGCTCTCATATTCTATGTCTCAGCTAATAAAGGAAAGCATCCTGCATGGAACATAGAACAGTACAGCACAGGAACAGGTCACAATGTCTGTGCTGAACGCTTCCTTTATGCCTTTTTAACCTCCTTAATAATGTCCTGCTACCTTAAACATGTTCTTCCTCCACACCTCCATACACCCTGCCATTTATTGTGTATTCTCTCGCCTCCCTGAATACATTCCCTCTGGGTTTGAATTCTGCCTTTACCCGACTGATAATGTCCCTGCAATCTCAAGCTTTCCACTACACTGTCGACCACATCAACTGTTTCAATTTTGACTCTGACTCTCACCAACTTTTACCGATGCACCATAGAAAGCATCCTACCTGGATGCATCACGGCTTGGTACGGCAACTGCTCTGCCCAGGACCGCAAGAAACTGCAGAGGGTTGTGGACACAGCTCAGCACATCACGGAAACCAGCCTCCCCTCCTTGGACTCTGTCCTTACCTATCATTGTCTTGGTGAAGCAGCCAGCATAATCAAAGACCCCACCCACCCGGGTCATTCTCTCTTCTCTCCTCTTCCATTGGGTAGAAGATACAGGAGCCTGAGGGCACGTACCACCAGACTTAAGGACAGCTTCTATCCCACTGTTATAAGACTATTGAATGGTTCCCTTATACAATGAGATGGACTATGACCTCACGATCTACCTTGTTGTGACCATGCACCTTATTGCACTGCACTTTCTCTGTAGCTGTGACACTTTACTCTGTACTGTTATTGTTTTTACCTGTACTACATCAATGCACTCTGTACTAAACAAATGTAACTGCACTGTGTAATGAATTGACCTGTACGATTGGTATGCAAGACAAGTTTTTCACTGTACCTCGGTACAAGTGACAATAATAAACCAACACCAATTCAGGCTCGTCTCATCATTTCTCATTTAACTTCCAGTTGCTCTGAGGTATCTTGAGACTAAAATCATTGTGGAAATGTTTCTTAAACAGTTTGATTTTTTTTTGGAAGAATCAAGACTTACAGAAGTTACAACCTCAAAATCCTGATGGGATTCCCAAAGGCACAAGAAGACAAGAAAATAGGGGGAGTAGGCTACTCGGCCCCTCAAACCTGTCCTGTCATTCAGCATGATCATGGCTGATCTGCCCCAGACCTCACCTTCCTTGCCTGTTCTGCATAGCTCTTAATTACCTGATCTTTCAAAATTTTTATCGATGCACCATAGAAAGCATCCTATCCGGATGGATCACGGTTTGGTATGGCAACTGCTCTCCCCGTGACCGCAAGAAACTGCAGAGAGTTGTGGACACAGCTCAGCACATCACGGAAACCAGCCTCCCCTCCATGGACTCTGTCTACACTTCTCGCTGCCTCGGTAAAGCAGCCGACATAATCAAAGACCCCATTCACCCCGGACATTCCCTCTTCTCACCCCTTCCATCAGGGAGAAGATACAAAAGCCTGAAAGCACGTACCACCAGGCTCAAGGACAGCTTCTATCTCACTGTTATAAGACTATTGAATGGTTCCCTAGTATGATAAGATGGACTCTTGACCTCACAATCTACCTCGATATGACGTTGCACCTTATTGTCTGCCTGCACTGCACTTTCTCTGTAACACTTTATTCTGCTTTCTGTTATTGTTTTCCCTTGCACTACCTCAATGCAGTGTTGTATTGGTATTGGTTTATTATTGTCACTTGTACCAAGGTACAATGAAAAGCTTGTCTTGCAAACTGATCGTACAGGTCAATGCATTACACAGTGCAGATACATTGGGTTAGTACAGAGTGCATTGTAAAAACAATGTAATGAAATGATCTGTATGGATGGCGTGCAAAACAAAGTTTTCACCATACTTTGGTACATGTGACAATAATAAACCAATTTACCCACCACTTCTTTTAATATCCCCAATAATCCAGTCTGCACAACCCTCCAGAGTAAAGAATTCCAGAGATTCACCACTCCACAGGGAGAAATTCCTGTGCACCTCAGTTTTAAAAGACTGTCCCCTTAACTTATAACCACGTCCCTTCATTTGAGATTCTCCCACAGGTGGAAACATCTCAATATCTACCCTGTCCCATTAGGATCCTACATGTTGCAACAAGATTAACCCTCATTCTTCTAAACTCCAAAGAATACAGATCTACTATTTCTTTTAAGCTGTTCTTGACAGGGCAACCCTCTCATCTCAGGAGCTAGCCAAGTCCAAACCCACTGCCAACGTTTGATTTTATCTTACCTTGTCTGCACCTGGCATCACAGCCACAACGTGCTGGGCTAATTCCTGGCCTGCTCTTCTGAACACACTGCAGCTCAATGCATCTCCACTGTTTGCCACTGAAAATAACATAAAAAAAGGAGAGTTTTAATTGTTGTCCCCCTTCTCCCCCACTACCACTCATCATGATCAAAACTTCTGATGGAGTTGGGCCATTTCAGACATCTCCACCTACGGAGATGGACTCAGAAGTCAAAGGCAAGTTGAGTTTATTGTCACATGCACAAGTATATGTTTGCACAGGCGCAATGAAAAACTTACTTGCTGCAGCATCATAGGCACATTAGAAACAAAACATACACAAGAAAAATATAAATTATACAAGAAAGAACACAAAGTCCATCATAGTGCAAAGTGGTCATAGTGTTGCTATACTGAGGTAGTGATATTGGTAAGCTGTACAACCTTATCCACCTTATCGTACTAGAGGACCATTCAATAGTCTTACAACAGTGGAATAGAAGCTGTCCTTGAGCCTGGTGGTACGCGCTTTCAGGCTTTTGTACCTTCTGCCTGATGGGAGGGGGGAGAAGAGAGAATTTCCAGGGTGGGTGGGGTCTTTGGTTATGTTGGCTGTTTTATCAAAATTACCAAACTAACGTCAAGCTGGACCACTGGCTATGGAATCTAACAGAAAATGCACATCAAGTCAGGCAGCATCTGTGGAGAGAGAAACCGGAGGGTTTCTCTGGAGGGTTGTGTTGGCTGGATCATTGGGGGTATTTGAAAAGGTGGTGGATAAATTGGTAAATTGGTTTATTATTGTCACATGTACTGAGGTACGGTGAGAACATTGTTTTGAATGCTATCCATACAGATCATTTCATTACTTAAGTGCATTGAGGTAGTACAAGGGAAAACAATAACAGAATGCAGAATAAAGTGTTACAGTTACAGAGAAAGTGCAGTGCAGGCAGACAATAAGATGCAAGGCCATGACTAGGTTGACTGTGAGGTCAAGAGTTCTTCTTATCGTACTAGGGAACCATACGTGCTTTCAGGCTTTTGTATCTTCTGCCTGATGGAACAGGGGGGAAGAGAGAATGTCTGGGGTCTTTGATTATGTTGGCTGCTTTACCGAGGCAGCGAGAATTGTAGACAGAGTCCATGTATGGGAGGCTTGTTTCTGCGACGTGCTGAGCTGTGTCCACAACTCTCTGCAGTTTCTTGCAGTCACGGGCAGAGCTGTGATGCATCCAGAGAGGATGCTTTCTATGGTGCATCGATACGATGAAGTTGAACTCTTGACCTCAAAATATACCTCATCATAGCCTTTGCACCTTATCGTCTCCATGCACAGCACTTTCTCTGTAACTGGAACACTGTATTCTGCATTTTGTTATCGTTTTCCTTTTGTAATACCTTGACGTGCTTATGGAACGATCTGTCTGAATGGCATGCAAACAAAAGCTTTTTACTGTATCTTGGTACATGTGACAATAAGATATTTAAATTTCATTTCATTATAAGCCATTTCCCATCTTTCACTTGCACTTGTTGTACATGTGACAATAATAAACCAATTACCAATACTGATATTCCAGATTAGTTTAATTAAAATTCCCTCCATCAATGACGGGATTTGAACTCATGCTTCCCAATCATTAGTCCTGTTGCAGGATTACAGATTCTTTTTTTATGTAAGGTTTTTTATTATAAGGTTTTGTTTTATAAGGTTCTTTTTTATACATTTTTTATGTAAGTTCTCATCGGGAATAGTGGGGGCAGGACTGCGCAGGCGCGTGACATCAGCAGGTAAGGCGCGGGCAGTTTAAAAAGCAAACCACCATATCCAGTGGGCAGCGTCGGAGAGGGCAGCTGAGTGAGAGGGAGCAGAGTGTTCTGGGCTTTGGCTCAAGGGACTTAGGCGTAAAGGGGCAAGGGAAGGTAGGTGACTTGAGTTAAGGAAGGGGTATGAGTGTGATTTCCTGTACTCGGTGTCAGATGTGGGAGTTCCCAGAGTCTCCCTGCCTCCGGGAAGGCTACATCTGCGCCCGGTGTGTCGAGCTGCAGCTCCTGAGGGACCATGTTAGGGAACTGGAGATGCAGCTCGATGACCTTCGTCTGATCAGGGAGAATGAGGAGGTGATAGAGAGGAGTTATAGGCAGGTGGTCACACTGGGGCCAAGGGAGTCAGGCAAGTGGGTCACAGTCAGGA
Organism: Pristis pectinata; assembly: GCF_009764475.1. Taxonomy (NCBI): domain Eukaryota; kingdom Metazoa; phylum Chordata; class Chondrichthyes; order Rhinopristiformes; family Pristidae; genus Pristis; species Pristis pectinata. The sequence continues at coordinate 5,329,075 of NC_067406.1, forward strand.
GGGGGAAGGGGAAGAGTCAGGTACTAGAGAGTACCCCCGTGGCGTACCCCTTGACAATAAGTACCCCTGCTTGAGTACTGTTGGGGGAGACAGCCTACCTGGGGGAAGCAACAGTGGCAGTGTCTCTGGCACAGAGTCCGGCCCTGTGGCTCAGAAGGGTAGGGAAGGAGAGAGGAGGGCAGTAGTGATAGGGGACTCTATCATTAGGTGGGCAGACAGGCAATTCTGTGGACACGGGAGAGAAACTCGGAAGGTAGTTTGCCTCCCAGGTGCCAGGGTCTGGGATGTTTCAGATCGCGTCCAAGATATCCTGCAGAGCGAGGGAGAACAGCCAGAGGTTTTGGTACATATCGGTACCAACGACATAGGTAGGACAAGGGATGAGGTCCTGAAAAAAGACTCTAGGGAGTTAGGAAGGAAGTTGAGAAGCAGGACCTCAAAGGTAGTAATTTCAGGATTACTGCCTGTGCCACATGACAGTGGGTATAAGAACAGAATGAGGTGGAACAGAATGAGGTGGAGGTTAAATGCGTGGTTGAGGGATTGGAATAAGGGGCAGGGATTCAGATTTCTGGATCACTGGGGCCTCTTTTGGGGCAGGTATGACCTGTACAAAGAGGACGGGTTGCACTTGAATCCCAGGAGAACCAATATCCTGGTGGGGAGGTTTGCTAAGGCTACTGGGGGGAGTTTAAACTAGAACTGTTGGGGAGTGGGATCCGAACTGGAGAGACTGGGGAAGAGGTGTTTGGCTCTTAAATAGAGAAAGCTAGTAGTAGGATAGGCAGGTGACAGAGAAGGGACGTGCTCAGACCGGTTTGAGGCGTATCTATTTTAACACAAGGAGTATTCTGAACAGGGCGGATGAGCTTAGAGCTTGGATAAATACTTGGAGCTACGATGTGGTGGCCGTTACAGAGACTTGGATGGATCAGGGACTGGAATGGTTGCTTCAAGTGCCGGGTTTTAGATATTTCAGAAAGGACAGGGAGGGAGGCAAAAGAGGTGGGGGCGTGGCACTGTTGATCAGAGATAGTGTCACGGCTGCAGAAAAGGTGGACATCGTGGAGGGACTGTCTATGGAATCTCTGTGGGTGGAGGTTGGGAACAGGAAGAAGTCAATAACTTTACTGGGTGTTTTTTTTATAGGCCGCCCAATAGTAACAGGGATATTGAGGAGCAGATAGGGAAGCAGATTCTAGAAAGATGTGATAATAACAGAGTTGCTGTGATGGGAGATTTTAATTTCCCAAACATCGACTGGCATCTCCAGACAGTGAGGGGTTTGGATGGGGTGGAGTTTGTTAAGTGTGCTCGTGATGGATTCTTGACACAATATGTACATCATCTACTTTACATCAGTATTCACTATGGAAGAAAGATCTGGGGGATTGTAGTGGGGACTTGCAGCAGGCTGAAAAGCTCGAGCATGTAGATATTAGGAAAGAGGAGGTGCTGGAACTTTTGGAAAGCATCAAGTTGGATAAGTCGCCAGGGTCGGATGGGATGTACCCCAGGCTGCTGTGGGAGGTGAGGGAGGAGATTGCGGAGCCTCTGACGATGATCTTTGCATCATTGATGGAAACAGGAGAGGTTCCAGAAGATTGGAGGGTTGCAGATGTTCTTCCCTTATTCAAGAAAGGGAGTAGAGATAGCCCAGGAAATCATAGACCGGTGAGTCTTACCTCAGTGGTTGGTAAGTTGATGGAGAAGATCCTGAGAGACAGGATTTATGAACATTTGGAGAGGTATAATATGATTAGGAATAGTCAGCATGGCTTTGTCAAGGTCAGGTCCTGCCTTACGAGCCTGATTGAATTTTTTGAGGATGTGACTAAACACATTGATGAAGGGAGAGCAGTAGAGGTAGTGTATATGGATTTCAGCAAGGCATTTGATAAGGTACCCCATGCAAGGCTTATTGAGAAAGTAAGGAGGCATGGGATCCAAGGGGACGTTGCAGTGTGGATCCAGAACTGGCTGGCCCACAGGAGGCAAAGAGTGGTTGTTGAAGGGTCGTATTCTGCATGGAGGTCGGTGACCAGTGGTGTACCTCAGGGACCTGTCCTGGGACCCTTACTCTTTGTGATTTTTATAAACGACCCAGATGAGGAAGTGGAGGGATGGGTTAGTAAGTTTGCAGATGACACAAAGGTTGGATGTGTTGTGGATAGTATAGAGGGCTGTCAGAGGTTACAGCGGGACATGGATAGGATGTAAAGTTGGGCTGAGAAGTGGCAGATGCAGTTCAACCCAGATAAGTGTGAAGTGGTTCATTTTGGTAGGTCAAATATGTTGGCGGAATATAGTATTAATGGTAGGACTCTTGGCAGTGTGGAGGATCAGAGGGATCTCGGGGTCCGAGTCCATAGGATGCTCAAAGCGGCTGCGTAGGTTGACTCTTTGGTTAAGAAGGCATATGGTGTATTGTCCTTCATCAATCGTGGAATTGAATTTAGGAGTCGAGAGGTAATGTTGCAGCTATTTAGGACCTTTTCAGACCCCACTTGGAGTACTGTGCTCAGTTCTGGTCGTCTCACCACAGGAAGGATGTGGAGGCCATAGAGAGGGTGCAGAGGAGATTTACAAGGATGCTGCCTGGATTGGGGAGAATGCCTTATGAAAACAGGTTGAGGGAACTCGGCCTTTTCTCCTTGGAGCGACAGAGGATGAGGGGGGACCTGATAGAGGTTTATAAGACAATGAGAGGCATTGATCGTGTGGATAGTCAGAGGCTTTCCCCCAGGGCTGAAATGGTTGCCACAAGAGGACACAGGTTTAAGGTGCTGGGGAGCAGGTATAGAGGAGATGTCGGGGTAAGTTTTTTACTCAGAGAGTGGTGAGTGCGTGGAATGGGCTGCCGGCAACGGTGGTGGAGGCGGATACGATAGGGTCTTTTAAGAGACTTTTGGATAGGTACATGGAGCTGAGAAAAATGGAGGGCTATGGGTAAGCCTAGTAATTTCTAAGGTAGGGACATGTTCGACACAGCTTTGTGGGCAGAAGGGCCTGAATTGTGCTGTAGGTTTTCTATGTTTCTATTCAGTAACTTAGTTGTTATGCTTTAGCAGCCAAAGGTTGATGATAGAGGAAGGGATCGGGGTAGGAAGCACTTACAAGGTGCCAGAATGCTGCACCCTTTCCAACGCCTCCATATCCTTCCTATAATGAGGCGACCAGAACTGGACACAGTACTCCAAGTGTGGTCTAACCAGAGTTTTGTAAAGCTGCGTCATTACTTCGCGGCTCTTAAACTCGATCCCGCTACTTATGAAAGCTAACACCCCATAAGCTTTCTTAACTACCCTATCCACCTGTGAGGCAACTTTCAGTGATCTGTGGATATGAACCCCCAGATCCCTCTGCTCCTCCCCACTGCCCAGAATCCTGCCATTTACCTTGTACTCCGCCTTGGAGTTTGTCCTTCCAAAGTGTACCACCTCACACTTCTCCGGATTGAACTACATCTGCCACTTGTCAGCCCAGCTCTGTGTCCTATCAATATCCCTCTGCAACCTTCGACAGTCCTCCACACTATCCACAACACCTCCGTCCTTTGTGTCCTCTGCAAACTTGCTAACCCACCCTTCCACCCCCTCATCCAAGTCATTAATAAATATCACAAAAAGTAGAGGTCCCAGAACCGATCCCTATGGGACACCACTAGTCACAGCCCTCCAATCTGAATGCACTTCCTCCACCACAACCCTCTGCTTTCTACAGGCAAGCCAGTTCTGAATCCACACAGCCAAGCCTCTCTGGATCCCATGCCCTCTGACCTTCTGAAGAAGCCTACCATGCAGAACCTTGTCAAACGCCTTACTAAAATCCATGTAGACCACATCTACTGCACTGTCCTCATCAATCTGCCTGGTCACCTCCTCAAAGAATCCTATCAGGCTCGTGAGACATGATCTTCCCTTCACAAAGCCATGCTGGCTGTCCCTAATGAGTCCATGATTCTCTGGATCTTGGAATCTCTGAAAATCTCTGAATTCCTTTATTTTCTCTGAAAATAAAGGAATGTGAGGAAAGAGAGGTGATCCACAAAGTGGAGGTCCTAGGAAAAGTCTGATGTCCAATCCAGCAGTTGCAAGGAGATGGAAGATTACACTCAGTCCTTGTTTCCCACTGATATGCTGTTCCTGTACTTTCAATGTCAGACCCAGGTTCAATCCTGAATTTTTTTTTTATTTTAACATATACATCTATAAAAATAAATGCATTCTCCAAACCACTTGTGCCAAATGGCTCCCCATTGTGCACTGTTTTCATAGAGAACGCCTTTGTTTGCACAGAGGCACCTTGTGATTTCAATACCCATCACCGCTCATAAGTTTCAAAGGAATTAATTTGTTCGCTAATATCAGTTCCTTTTGGAATTTGAACATTTTAATATGTTTCTTAGTGTGTGCTATTGTCTTTAGACCATTGTTGGTTTATTATTGTCACATGTACCAAGGTAGAGTGGAAAACTTTGTTTTGCATGCCATCCACACAGATCATTTCATCTCATCAGTACATTGGGGTAGTACAAGGGAAAAGCAATAACAGAGTGCATAATAGTGTTAGAGTTGCAGAGAAAGCGCAGTGCAGGCAGACAATTAGGGACAAGGCCATGATGAGGTAGATTATGAGGTCAACGATCCATTTTATGGTGAGTGGGATGGCATAGGTTAGGACACAGAGTATTGGAGGACCTTAGGTTTACAAAGAGTAGGTCAAGGGAGGCTTCCTGGGATTGGATGAGAGTTCCAGCTGATCTGATGTGGCAGAGGCAAGTGAAGGTGGGTGGTCCAACATTCTTCTCTTAGCTGATATCAACCTCACTTTCCAAACAGTCTGATTCAGTTGAAGTTGCCTGAAAGAGAGTTGGAGCTCGTGGCCAGGCAACTGAATCTGTGGCACTCACAGAGCACAAGGTTCTTGCATTATTATGTTCAATGGCTATGTTCTCCCCAAACTTAGTTGTAGGAAATTTCTGCTTTTCCAGTACTAGCTGTCGAGAAAGAAGTCTGACAGCGTAGTGTCAGTGGAGGTGTCGGGAGGTAGCAAGATAGAGCTGGATATCGTCAGTGTGCTGTGTCTGAGGGGCTGTAAGAGAAGCTAAGGAGAGATGGAACTGGGTAGGAACAGTCCAGGAAGAGGAGCCGCTGGCAGTTTGAAGGATTTTGACCGGCTGAAAACAGAAGCAACATCCCCCAACCCAGCACTGAACGATCCATAACAAAAGCTTACACCCTAAAGCAAGTTTACCTTTCGCTAACACTCGACAAAATCCAGCAATTTTGGATTTTTCAAAACTCCGATAGAGGTGAGTGAGGAAGTCCATCCGATTGGATATCTGCATATTTTGGAGAAAAAAAGTAAGAGTTTGAGGGCCAGATCTGCTGTCTTTCATAGGAGTCAAGACTGTCTGCTTGGGGGCAACACAGTATCTGGTTCTGTTTTGTAGAACAACTGTATCCAACGTCCCTCAAACAACATCTCTAAAACTTCATGTTCTCCCTTTTTCAAATGTGAAGAAGATTTCTATCTCTGTTACCTCTAGGAGGTGCACTCCACATCCCACTACTGCGTGATTTCTTTCTTCAATTCTCTCTAATGCTACCAATAAAACACATTTGTTTTCTCATTGTTCCACTTCTGATGAAAGTCCTTGACGTGAAACATTGGCTCTACTTCTCTCCCCACGGATGATGCCTGACCTGCTGTGTGCTCCCGGCATTTTGTGTTTGGTTTTGGATTTCCAACAACTGCGGTTTGTTGCCCCAGTTACTGTTGAATTCACTGCCACTTCTCTTCCAGGAACGCCGATCTTCTAGCCGCTACCATCGGGCAGGAGGTACAGAAGCCTGAAGTCCCGCACCACCAGGTTCAAGAACAGCTACTTCCCTTCAACCATTTGGTTGTTGAACCAACCTGCAAAACTCTAATCGCTACCTTAGTATAGCAACACTGTGACTACTTTGCACTACAATGGGCTTTTTTTTGTTCTAATTGTGTTCTTTCTTGTAAAAATTGTGTATAATTTGTGTCTAATTTATATTTTCTTTGTGAATGTTGCTTTTCTGATGCTATGTGCCTTTGATGCTGCTGCAAGTAAGTTTTTCATTGCACTTGTGCATCCATGTTCTTGTGCATATGGCAATGAACTCAACTTAGACTTAGACCTTCTGCTCCTGTCTAATGGGATTTCCGTTTCTCATTTACTGAGTTCACCCTTGACGGTGTCTACTTCCCTTCTTCTCTTTGTCAAATCCCTCTTCTATCAACATGGCTCTTTCCTAACCAACTGTCTCCAGCTTATTCCAAGTGGATTCCTACTGAAATTCCACCCTTCACAGTTCGGATCAACCCATAATCACAGGTACATTTAAGTTATCCAGTGTTTCTCTAATCACTTCTCCGGTCACATCTGAGATCCACACTTAAGATCATGCATTAAGCGTGACCTCTCTTTGAGATAGCTCTCATTGAGACTCCATCTCAAAACTGTCCACTTTATTCTTCATTGCATTGCTAGAGATTGCAAAACCCAACATCTCTTGGATTCTAATACTCCTTCAGATCCTCCCCCACCTCTTGCTGGTCTCTGATCCTACCTCTCCCCTTTGTCCCATCCCTGCAGTGTTCTCCCTATCTTCCCCTCTCTGATTCAGAACAATTAGTCCATACTTAATACACTGATGGCCCAAAGTTTGGTTCTTCCTTGCAAAGTTAAAATATCGACAGGAGACACAAGAGACGGCAGATGCTGGAATCTGGAATGAAAACAAAATGCTGGGGGAACTCAGCGGGTCAGGCAGAATCCATGGAGGGAAATGGACAGTCGACGTTTTGGGTCGAGACCTTTTACCTGGACTTACCTCCACCCACTATTGTCCTATAAGTGGCCCCCATGACACACTTCGGGAGATCGAATTTGAAGGCAGAATACAAGGTTAATGGCAGGACTCTTAGCAGTGTGGAGGAACAGAGGGATCTTGGGGTCCACGTCCATAGATCCCTCAAGGTTGCCGCGCAGGTTGATATGGTTGTTAAGAAGGCGTATGGTGTGTTGGCCTTCATTAGGCAGGGTATTGAGTTCCAGAGCAGCGAGGTGATGTTGCAGCTCTGTAGAACTCTGGTCAGACCATACTTGGGAGTATTGTGTTCAGTTCTGGTTGCCTCATTATAGGAAGGATGTGGAAGCTTTAGAGAGGGTGCAGAGGAGATTTACCAGGATGTTGCCTGGATTGGAGAGCATGTCTTATGAGGATAGGTTGAGTGAGCTGGGGCTTCTCTCTTTGGAAAGGAGGGGGATGAGAGGTGATTTGATTAGAGGTCTACAAGATGATAAGAGGCATAGATCGAGTGGACAGTCAGAGACTTTTTCCCAGGGCAAAAACGGCTAACATGAGGGGGCATAATTTTAAGGTGACTGGAGGAAGATATAAAGGGGATGTCAGGGGTAACTGTTTTTTTCAACACAGAGAGCGGTGGGTGCGTGGAACATACTGCCGGCAGAGGTGGTGGGGGCAGATACATTAGGGACATTTAAGAGACTCTTAGACAGCCACATGAATGATAGAGAAATGGAGGGCTATGTGGGAGGGAAGGGTTAGATAGAGCAGGATAAAATGTCGGCACAACATCGTGGGCTGAAGGGCCTGTACTGTGCTGTAATGTTCTATGTTCTATGAAACAATTCACAAACCAGCACTTCTAACCTGGAAATAATTGTACATAGCCTCCTGTACCAGCGAGATGTTGTATGGTGTGTGCTTGAAGTTGTCGGTGGCATCAAACACAGTCTTTATAGCCAAGTGGGAAATCCAATAAGCTGCAAGGAGAAAACAAAGAATTTTAATGAGTTTGGTTATCTGCACCACCATCCCCACCTCACCCCTCCCCAAAGATACCAACTGTTGTTGGGGCTGAGGGAAACAGTCCACAGGAACGAACCGCACCACCACGCAGTGTTGGCAAGCTGGACAACCAAATGGCAAAGTTAAACCAGCCCAGGGACAAGGTCTGGTTGGCCACTGTTACATTACATCACAATAGTGCAGTTGGGCAAAAAGGTTAGCATAGACATGATGGGCCAAAGGGTCCACTTCTGGGCTGTACATCTCCATGGTCTACACATTAAACCAGTATCACCTGGTCAAGCGTGACTTGACTTGACACAACCTGTCGAGTCAAATCGAGTTTATTGTCATGGACACAACTATAACAAGGTACGGTAGAATGGAAAACTCTCAAAGGCAAGTAGAAAATTTCTCCAGATCAGGTAAGATGAAGAACCAGTTGACTCCTGCAGTCACATGATTCAGCATCCATTGTAAGATCTGGCAGTCTCTGTGCTTGATCTACTGCATTGAACCAGGATACCTCCTGGATTAGAGGGTTATGAGCTATAAGGAAAGGTTGGACAAACTTGTTCTCCCTAGAGAATCGAAGGCTGAGGGGAGACCCGTTAGAGGGCTTTAAATTTATGAGAGGCATAGATAGGGTAGACAGTCAGAATCTTTTCCCCAGTGTTAAAATGTCAAACACCAGAGGACATGCTTTTAAGGTGAGGGGGGGAAGTTTAAAGGCGACATGAGAGGTAAGTTTTTTTTTAAAACGCAGAAAATGGTAGGTGCCTGGAATGGGTTACTGGGGTGGTGGTAGAGGAAGCTGACAGTTTGATGGAGTTTAAGAGGCTTTTAGATAGACATATGAATGTGAAGGGAATGGAGGGACGTGGATGACACACAGGAGGAGGACACTAAGCATAAACTGGCATCAAGATCGGCACAACATCGTGGGCAAATGGCCTGTCCAGTGCTGTACTGTTCTATGTTCTATGTAAAGTGGCTCTGACCAGCTTTAGGTAACACCAGTAATGTAATTCACCAGTTCCCTTTGGGGTTAGAAGCTTGTATTTCTCTCTCAGTCTGGACTGCACACAGTTCCAGGTCCACCATGTGATCAACTCCCAACTGGCTCCTCAGTTCTGGGCAACTGGGAATGGACAATAGACACTGCCAGTGAGGTCCACATACCATAACAAACGGATGAAGCTTCAGTACAACACACCACAGTAAGTACCACTGTATCAGATGGTGTCTGGTCATTCCAACAAAGCAGTAATTACACTGTGGAATTAGTTATCCGGGGATTGGACAAAGTGAGGAAGATACATTTGCATTTCCACAGCTTGTTTCACAACTTTGGCATGTTGAAAAGCAACTTAAAGCCAATGAGTACTTTAGTTCGATGTTGAAAACGCAGTCGCCAGATTGTGCTCGGCAAATTCCGACAACAGTTCTGTCGTTTCGGTGATGTTTTTAAGATAAATATTGGCCAAAACACCGGAGATATTGCCCCTGCTCACTGAAGTAATGCCGTGGACAGCCTTTTCAAATGGGCGCCTGAAGGGGCCCTCGAAATGTCTCTCCTGAGGAACCAACTCTCTGGCAGTGTGGCACTACCTCAGCATTGTACTGAAGCATCACTGTGGATTTGTGTGTCTGGAGCGGGACTTCAATGCACAACCTTGTGAATTAGCGGTGAGAATGCACCCAAATGAATCTAGCTTGTTCCTTAGCAATGTAATCCAGAGAACACAGTTTCAATTCCTACAACAGTTGGCAATCTTACCAGTTTACTAAATTGAAAAGCTCTGATTATTGGTATTGGTTTATTATTGTCACTTGTACCGAGGTACAGTGAAAAACTTGTCTTACAAACTGATCGTACAGGTCAATTCATTACACAGTGCAGTTACATTGGGTTAGTACAAAGTGCATTGATGTAGTACAGGTAAAAACAATAACAGTACAGAGTAAAGTGTCACAGCTACAGAGAAAGTGCAGTGCAATAAGGTGCAAGGTCATAACAAGGAAGATCGTGAGGTCACAGTCCATCTCATTGTATAAGGGAACTGCTCAATAGTTTTATCACAGTGGGGTAGAAGCTGTCCTTAAGTCTGGTGGTACGTGCCCTCAGGGTCCTGTATCTTCTACCCAATGGAAGAGGAGAGAAGGGAGAATGTCCCGGGTGGGTAGGGTCTTTGATTACGCTGGCTGCTTCACCAAGACAATGAGATTACCAAGAATAGTCATGAAACCAACTCTTTCAGAAACAAACTGACCTAGCCCCACGTGTACCTTCAATCTGCTTCAATCTTTCAAAATGTACAAGAACAGAGAACGGTACAGCAAAGGAACAGGCCCTTCGGCCCACCACGTCTGTGCCAACCATGATGCTACTCTAACTAATCTCATCTGCCTGCAACCCAAATTTGAGAATAAAGTTCAGCATTACCACCACCATTGGTGACCGTGGCCCAGTACTGGCAACAGTAACCACAAACCAAGCAAATAGGGTCAACTCACCGTGGGCCAACAGTGGGAAATTATTACAATACAAGAAATCAAAGATATCTTCTATTAGTCACATGTACATCGAAACACACAGTGAAATACATCTTTTGCGCAGAGTGTTCTGGGGAGAGCCCGCAAATGTTGCCACACTTCCGGCGCCAACATAGCATGCCCACAACTCCCTAACCCATACGTCTTTGGAATGTGGGAGGAAACCGGAGCACCCGGAGGAAACCCACACAGACACGGGGAGAATGTACAAACTCCTTACAGACAGTGGTGGGAATTGAACCTAGGTCGCTGGCGCCGTAAAGTGTTACGCTAACCGCTACACTACTGTACAGCACGAAATTAGGCTCTTTGGCCCAACTCGTCCATATCGGCCAAGGTCCCTGCCTGAGGTAGTCCCATTTGCCTGCATTTGGCCCTCTAAACCTTTCCGGTCCATGTACCTGTCTGAATGTCTTTTAAACATTGTAATTGTACCATGCTCTACCACTTCCTCTGGCAGCTCGTTCCACACACCCACCACCCTCTGTGTGGAAAACCTGCCTCTCAGGTTCCCCTCTCACCTCTAGCTTTAGACTCCCCCACCCTGGGGATAAAGAGTGTGACCACCCTCCTTATCTCTGCCCCTCGTGATTTTATAAAACCATAAGGTCACCCCTCAGCCTCCTTCGCTCCAGGGACAACCATCCCAGTCGCTCCTTGTAACTCCAGCCCTCCGGTCCCGGCAACCTCCTCGTGAATCTTTTCTGCACCCTCTCCAGCTTAATGACGTCCTACAGCATGGAGACCAGAGCTCCGCACAATACTCACCAACATCGTGTACAGCTGTAGCGTGACATCCCAACCCTCGTACTCAATGCCCCGACCAATGGAGGCAAGTGTACCAGACGCCTTCTTTACCACCTGGTCTACCTGTATCACCACTTCCATGGAACTATGTACCCATATCCCTTGGTGTCTCTGTTCTACAACACTCTGTCACTTACTGTGCATGTCCTGTCCTGGTTTAACTTCCCAAAGTGCATCAGTTCGCACTTGTCCAAGTTAAATTCTATCTGCCACTCCTTTGCTCACATCCCCAGTTGATCTTGATCCTGTTGTAACCTTAGAAAACCTAAGATGGCGCCGGAGCGTGGTGACACGTTGCAAGCTGCTCTCTACAGATCTACTCATTACCTTTACTATAATCGTTCTACACTTTTAAAATTAAACTCTATGTCACTAACTATTACACTTTACTCTGTACTGTCATTGTTTTTACCTGTACTACATCAATGCACTCTGTACTGACTCAATGTAACTGCACTGTGTAATGAATTGATCTGTACGATCGGTAGGCAAGACAAGTTTTTCACTGTACCTCGGTACAAGTGACAATAATAAACCAGTACCACTATGCAACCAATTTTGATGTGATTCCCAAACTTAGTAACCAATCATTCTCATCCAAATCACTAATATATACGACAAACAGGGGATCCAGGACCCATCCCTACGTCACACCACTGGGCACAGGCTTCTGATTTGAAGAACAACCCTCCACTACCTCCCTCTGCCTCCTACCACCGCCAATTTTGTATCCAATTGGTGAGCTCGTCCTAGATCCCGTGTGATCTAACCTTTTGGATCAGCCTACCATGTGACAATGGGAACTTTAGGACATGAAATTGAAAAGGGAAAATTTTCAAGGCAATGATGGGAAGGGCAAAAAGTAGTTAATTAGAAAGAGTTTTCTAACAGCCTGCACAAACAAAATGGGCCAAATGGTGTTCTCCTTTGATGGAAGATTCAATTATTCAATTCCATGAAATACTAATTCACGGATGGTATCTGTTTTCTCTCTTGTTAGAGTAATCAAAAGTTAAGAGTTAACCACTTTATCTATTATTATTAAGAAATCAAAAACAGATTTGCAGAAGTTCACAACAAAGAACTCTGAACGACCAATTCTATTGACAGTGAGAAAAGCTGTGGGGAGGTGTCAATGGACTGGGCAGGTATTGGTATATTATTGTCATATGTACTGAGGTACAGTGAAAAGCTTGTCTTGCATATCATTTGTACAAATCAATTCATTACACAGTGCATTGAGGTAGTACAGGGTAAAAACAATAACAGAATACAGAGTAAAGTGTCACAGCTACAGGGAAGTGCATTGCAGGTAGACAATAAGGTGCAAGGTCACACAAGGTAGATTGTGAGGTCAAGAGTCCATCTCATCATATAAGGTGGGCAGAAGATGACAAATGGAATTCATCCTGGAGAAGCACGAGGTAATGTATGTGTGGAAGGAAAGGGAAGAGAATATATGTAAAGTGTAGAGGTTTGGGAGAATACGTGATACTCGAAAAGTGTAAAGGTTCAGAGAATCTTGGAGTGAATAATCACAGATGTCTCAAAGCAGAACCAGCAGTTAAGGTATCATGAAGGCATAAGGAATACTTGCCTTTATTCACAGTGACAGAGTGTTTAAGAGCAGAGCATTCACATAGAACACTACAAATTACCAGTTAGGCCAGAACAAGAGGACTGTACAAGCTCCTGTCGCACAACGAGTGGTATGACAGCACCAGAGAGTGGAATTGCAAGAACGTTTCACAGGAGAGAAGAATTTTATCTACAAGAGAATATTGGATAGACCAGGGTGTTTTCCAGTTGAATGAAGATTTAACCAAGATGCACAAAGTTATGAGAGACCAAGACAGAACACTTGTTTCTCTTAGCAGAGAGGTCAACAACTAGGGAGCACTGATGTAAATGAAAAGTATAGAAGGGAACTCGGGAAGAATTTTCCCACACAGATGACAGAGGTGTCATCAAACCCTCTCAAGTTATCTTACTTTAAATGTTCAGGACATTGTACTGAAACAGATATTTTGTACTGAATCAGATATTTTGTACCTGGCCAACCTGTTATGTGGGTTCAGCCCTCTGATATGTAATTAGATTTTTTTAGTCCCAAGTTTGGCTGTAATGGACCATATTGTTTCAGGCTTCAAGTAAACCCTCAGTTTCCTAAAAACTGGTGTTTTCATCCAGCAAGAAAGGACTATATATCCCAACAAAATCGGGATGCAATAGGCAAAACCAGGCTATCTCACATCCAAGGCTCTGTGGTCCTGTCATATCTCATTGTCAGTGGTGATGGACAATTAAACATCTCACAGAAGGAGGCTCCAAAAAAGATCTCTGCACTCGCAACCATGTTCAAACAAAGTTATCAAATAGATAATTCCCATCCTCCCTTCTGAGATCCTCACCATCATAGCACAATCAGAGTCACTCCACCAGATGTCACTAAATGGCACAGGATATATCTGTGAAGGAGTAGAAAGGGTGCAGAGGAGATTTACGAGGATGTTGCTGTGACTCAAGGGACTGAGTTATGGAGAAAGGTTGAGCAGATTGGGACTTTTTTCATTGGAGCGCAGGAGATTTGGACCTTATGTTGGTGTATAAAATCATGAGGGGCATAGACAGGGTGAATGCATCCAGTCTTTTTCCCAGGATTGGGGAATCGAGAACCAGAGGTTTAAAGTGAGAGGGGAAAGATTTAATAGGAACCTTAGGGGCACCTGTTTCACCCAGAGGGTAGTCCATATATGGAATAAGCTACCAGAGGAAGTGGTTGTGGCAAGTACATTAACAACATTTAAAAGGTACTTGGACAGGTAAGATCTCTTTATTAGTCACATGTACATCGAAACACACAGTGAAATGCATCTTTTTGCGTAGTGTTCTGGGGGCAGCCCACAAGTGTCGCCACGCTTCCGGCGCCAACATAGCACGCCCACAACTTCCTAACCCGTACGTCTTTGGAATGTGGGAGGAAACCGGAGCACCCGGAGGAAACCCACACAGTCACGGGGAGAATGTACAAACTCCTTAGACAGCAGCTGGAATTGAACCCGGGTTGCTGGCGCTGTAATAGCCTTGCACTAACCGCTACACTACCATGTGCGTCAATAGGAAAGGCTTAGAGGGATATGGGCCAAGTGTGGGCAACTGGGACTAGCTCAGATGGGAATCTTGGTCAGCGTGGACCAGTTGGGCCAAAGGGCCTGTTTCCGTGCTGTATGACTCTATGTCTCTATATCAAACCCTCTGGGAAATTTCAGCACCTCAGCTGTAATACCAAAGACTTGCACTCCAGAACCAGTCACATCTCCAGACAAGCTTCTCCAGTACAATCACAACTCACAATCTTACACCATCAGCACTGCAGATGTTTGCACGCCACACAAAGTGTCCACCCAGCTTCCTTTGGCTCATCCTCAATGCTCCCAAATGCAAATAACTTAAATATGTTCAGTGGAGATACCAGAGATTGCAGATGCTGGAATCTAGAGCAACAAACAAACTGTGGGAAGAACTCAGTGGGTCGGGCAGCATCTGTGGAAGGGAATGGACAAATCTAGTCTAGTCCAGATGAAGGGACCAGCCCAGATGAAGTCCCTTCATCGGGACTGTGTCTCCACCAAAAACATCAACTGCCCATTTCCCTCCACAGAAGCTGCCTGACCCACTGAGTTCCTCCAGCAGTTTGTGTTTACTCAAATGCGTTTGGTTTTTCCACTATAAAGACCAAAGTTGGTCCTCACTTTGGGCTGCTCTGAGCTTCCCAAGGCCTCACCATGTTAATACTCCATCCCACCTTCACTCTGACCTGTTTGTGTCCTCCAGTAATGTTAGAACAAGGCCTGAGGAACAGCACCTTCTGTCTGTGCAGCATGCAGACGTCCAAAATCAATATCAAACTCAGCAGCTTCAGGTAACTCGCTTTCTCTGTTTGAATCAGAACTGACCAGTTCTGACCAGGTCATGAAGAGAAATTTCTCCTCATCTCAGTCCGAAATGACCAAACTCTTATTCCGAGATCAAGTCCTTGGTTCTAGACTTCCCGTTGAAACAAATCTTGGAATCCATATCCACCCTGGCAATCCTTCTTAGAATCAGGTGTGTTTGTCAGACCTCTTCTCATTCTCCTGAACCCCAGTAAGTTGCACCGGCAGAGAGCAGGCATGGATACAATGGGCCGAATGGCTCCCTTCTGTGCTGTAACCATTCTATTATTCTACTTGTAGGTCATGTTTCCTCAATTACTCTTCATTGAAAAGCCCCTAAACCAGGAATAAAACTTCTGACTCTTATATTAGTTATTTTCAAATGGTATTGAATTCACAGCCTTGAATCAGCCTTAGAAATTCTTTTTTTGCACTCTATGCATTTGATGTTGTTCTGAGACCTGAACCCACTTTAGATTAGTACAGAATTCCAAAATCTCCAGGAAGAATCAAAATAGCCAAAAAGTCAAAAACGAAATTCTAAGATCCACTGAAGCCTGATCTGCTCATGGGTCTGGGGCATACTCCCGAATTTCTCCCCCACTCACCGGATCCCTCGTCTCCCAACAGATGTCCCCAGCCTCCGCATCCAATCACCAACCCGTCTGGATTCACAAGCTTGCAGTTGGAGCCCGTTCCAGAGATCAGCACAATTCCACCTGGGAGCAAAGATGACAAGACTTTACTGAGGGGTGTTCACTTCAAAAAGCACACCTCACAACTGGCCAACACAAGAGGGGACGTTGGCAGCAGGTACAGAAGTGTAAAGATGGACCAGAGAGCAAATCTCAGCTTCCCCACACAGAAACTGGTACTAAATGCCAACGTCCACCATTGGAGTTTCTCCATAGAAAGGGTCAGCAGATCAGTCCCTTTTCAAGTTCAAGTTACTTTATTGTCATTCACCCATCTGCTATAAAGCCACATGGAGGAACGAAATGTCGTTTCCCCCAGACTCACACGACAGACAACTTACATAAAACAGAAGACATACAATAAACGCAGACAAAAAAAAATTGTGCAAGTACAAATAGTGCAAAAAACAGTATATACAGAATACAAAATTAGTGCAGGGTTAGTGCAAAACCGAGGTGGATGAAGAAAATACAGAGCTCAGTGTGTTGCACTGATTGTATGGTGTGTCATTAAGAGTAGGGGTTGGCATAGTGGCACAGCTAGTTGGGCCACTGGTATTGCTTTATTATTGTCACTTGTACCGAGGTACAGTGAAAAACTTGTCTTGCATACCGATCGTACAGGTCAATTCATTACACAGTGCAGTTACATTGAGTTAGTACAGAGTGCATTGATGTAGTACAGGTAAAAGCAATAACAGTACAGAGTAAAGTGTCACAGCTGCAGAGAAAGTGCAGTGCAATAAGATGCAAGGTCACAACAAGGTAGATCTTGAGGTCAGAGTCCATCTCATCTGCCTCACGGCACCAGAGACCCGGGTTCGATCCTGACCTTGGATGCTGTCTGTGTGGAGTTTGCATGTTCTCCCCGTGACCGTATGGGTTTCCTCCCACGTCCCAAAGATGTGCGGGATGGTAGGTTAAATGGCCACTGTAAACTGCCACACCATCTGTGCAGGAAGGAGTCATCAGTGGGAGGGTGAAGACTCCTTGTCTAAGAAATAGGTACAGACAGATAAATAGATAGATAGGATGAGGAGGCAAAGAAGAGCTCGACATCAAATACATACCTTCTTAAAAACAACTCCACTGAGTCTTACCCCTATTGGTGGCAGTTGCTATTCCTCCTATTGCATCTGTGGTGATGTGGTACTTCTCGCTCAGGTTTGGGTATCTGTCCCTCAGTTGCTGAACTAGTCTGCCGATAGCTTCCTCCTGCTCCCCACCACTCAGGGACATTCCCTGAGAATGGAGCAAACACTGAAATCAGAAGGATAACAAAACAAACGTAGCCACCTGCAGCTAGTTAAAGATGTCCCAAATTGGTTCACCAGACTGGAAACTGTCCATTGAACTGAAAGTAAAATTAGGATCAGTATCAAAGTTTTTGTCAGAGTTAGGTTTTAAGGTACATCTTAAAGCAACTTCCAAATCATTCATTAGATAAAGGCATTACTGGCAAGGAGCAAATATGACGTCGACACACAAGAGACGGCAGATGCCGGAATCTGGAGCAAAACAAAAAGCACTGGAGCATCCATGGAGGGAAATAGATAGTCAAGGGATTAGTTTAGTTCGGCATTTATTTACTAGTTTAATTAGCTCGGCACAACATCTTGGGGTAAAGGGCCTGTTCCTGTGCTCTACGAGTCCTGTGCCTTGGTAAAGCAGCCAGCATAATCAAAGACCCCACCCACCCTGGACATTCTCTCTTCTCCCCTCTCCCATTGGGCAGAAGATACAAAAGCCTGAAAGCACGTACCCCCAGGCTCAAGGACAGCTTCTATCCCACTGTCATAAGACTATTGAACGGTCCCCTAGTACGATACGATGGACTCATTATGACTTTGCACCTTATTGTCTGCCTGCACTGCACTTTCTCTGTAACTGTACCACTTTATTCTGCATTCTGTTATTGTTTTCCCTTGTACTCCCTCAATGCACTGTTGTAATGAAATGATCTGTATGGATGGCATACAAAGTTTTTCACTGTACCTCAGTACATGCGACAATAAGACCAATTTACTTCCTCAGAAGGCTAAGAAAATTCAACATGTCTCGATGACCCTCACCAATTTTTACAGATCCACCACTGAAGACACCCTATCTGGATGCATCACAGCTTGGTTTGGCAACTGCTCTGCCCAGGACCACAAGAAATTGCAGAGAGTTGTGGACACAGCCCAATCCATCTCACAAACCAGCCTCCCCTCCATGGACTGTCTATACCTCTCGCTGCCTTGGTGAAGCAGCCAGCATAATCAGACCCCACCCACCCGGGTCATTCTCTCTTCTCTCCTCTCCAGAAGATACAGGAGCCTGAGGGCAGATACCACCAGGCTCAAGGACAGCTTCTATCCCACTGTGATAACACTATTGAATGGTTGGTTCCCTTATATGATGACATGGACTCTTGACCTCACAATTTACCTTGTTGTGACCTTGCCCCTTATTGTCTACCTGCACTGCACTTCCCTGTAGCTGTGACATTTTACTCTGTATTGTTGTTGTTTTTACCCTGTACTACCTCAATGCACTCTGTACTAACTCAATGTATCTGCTCTGTGTAATGAATTGATCTGTATGAACGGTATACAAGACAAGTTTTTCACTGTACCTTGGTACAAGTGACAATAATAAACCAATACCAATTACAAGAACAAGATCGATTGTTTAAGGTTTCAAACCTGTTAAAGTAGCGACTTGGCACTTTACAATTCCAGTCCTCATTATAAACCACCGTGTTTTCTTTAATATACATTTCTCTCAGCCCTTCTGCACTGATTATATGAAAGTTAAAAGGTCTCTATACAAATGCTTTTTAAAAAAAACCTTTAGCTTCTCTCAAAAATAATTTTCCCCAAGGTACAACTCTTCACTTTGTAAGCTGACCTATTGTTTCACTCGTTATATTTAATCGTCATGCTGTAAACAGAGACTTGGATCATAAAGCTGAGTTTGATTGAGTAACATAGAACATCAGTTTCCTGCTTCTACATACACCCCAATCAATAAAGGTGCATATGCAGACAAATTCTCCGGAACTTCCTGCACGTATTCGAGATGTCATAAATTTCATTTGTCAACTCCCTGAGCACTGAAGTTTGAATTTAGTGATTGCTGTAGTTTGAACCTTGGCCCAATAACCCAAAGGTGCTTCCATACAGCATTGAAGGACATTTAGACGTCTAGACTTCTGATCACTGGACCACTGATGTCGGGACACAAGCTAGCTGCAATGGAAGCCGGACTATTTAAGTTCAAGCAATTGACTAAATCATGGAATCGAAAGAGCTACCATCAGAAACTACCAGGCTGACGAATGAATCATCTGGTTCACTAATGTCCTTCAGGGAACAGGCAGTCCTGCTGCCTCACTGCTCCTGTCACCAAGGTTCAATTCTGACCTCTGGTACTCTCTGGGTGGACTCTGCAAATTTTCCTTGTGACCATGAGGCCTCTAAAGTGTATCATTTCATACTCCTCTGCATTTAATTTCATCTGCCCCCTTGAATGTCCAAGCTACCAACCTCTACCTATGTCCTCTGGCAGATTTTGACCCATTGTCTTGTTGATTATGACATTAATCCCCTCCATGGACTCAGTCTACACTCTCGCTGCCTCGGTAAAGCAGTCAGCATAATCAAAGACCCCACCCAACCCAGACATTCTCTCTTCTCCCCTCTCTCCCATTGTGCAGAAGATACAAAAGCCTGAAAGCACGTACTGCCAGGCTCAAGGTCAGCTTCGATTCTGCTGTTATAAGACTATTGAACAGTTCCCTAGTACGATAAGGTGGACCCTTGCCCTCACAATCTACCTTGTTTTTACCTTGCACCTTATTGTCTACACTGCACTTGCTCTGTAGCTGTTACATTTTATTCTGCATTCTGTTATTGTTTTACCTTGTACTACCTCAATGCACTATGTAATTAATTGACCTGTACGATCGGTATGCAAGACAATTTTTTCCACTGTATCTCGGTACAAGTGACAATAATAAACAAATTCCAATTCAAGTGCTCATTCAAAGACCTTCTAAAGTGTGATGAGCATTTCTGGCTGCTCCACAAGTCCAGCACGTAAAGGCTAAAACATCACAATACATTAAGAAATCAACGGCCAAGAAATAATCGAGACCTCTTGTGTAATTCCAATTTTCTGCCCCAGCATGACCATTCTATTCTCAGCCTCTCACACTGTTCCAATAGCGTTCAACAGAAGCTTGAAAGATTCACCAGGCTAAATCCTGGGGTGGCAGGGTAGTCCCGTCAAGAGAGGCTAGACAGTTTGGTCTGTATTCCTTGGGAGTTTAGAAAAATGAGCGATGACCTTATTCAAACACACAAGACCTAAAAGGGTCTCGACAGGATGAATGCTTCTACATTTGTTTTCACTAGTGGGAGAGTCTTGAATAATGAGATAGTTACAAGATTCGAAGCCGAGGTGCACAGAAATTTCTTCTATTAGAGGGTGGTGATCCTCTGGGATTCTCTGCCCCCAGAGGGCAGTGGAAGACAGATTATTAGATATAGTTAAGTTAGAGGAAGATAAACTTTTGAAAGATCAAGGAATTGAGGGTTTGGGGGAACTGGTACAGAAGAGGAGTTGAGGCCTGGGGTAGATCAACCATGATCACATTGAATGGTGGGGTAGGCTTGAGGGGCTAAGTGGCCTACTCCTGCTCCTATTTTCTTATATCTTTGTGAAAATTCAGTATAGTCATACAGCACGGAAACAGGCCTTTCTGCCCAACTGGTCCATGCCGACCTAGATTCCCATCTAAACTAGCCCCGTATGCTCATGTTTGGCCCATATCCCTCCAAGCCTCACCTATCCATGTACCTGCCTAAATGCCTTTTAAATGTTGTTGGCATACCTGCCTCAACCACTTCCTCTAGTAGCTCGTTCCATATACTGAAAAAGTTGCCCCTCAGATTCCTATTAAATCTCTCCCCTCTCACCTTAAACCTATGCCCCTTAGTTCTTGACTCCCCAACCCTGGGAAAAAGACTGTCTGCATTCACCCTATCTATGCCCCTCATGATTTTATATGCCTCTATAAGATCGCCCCTCATTCTCCTATGCTCCAATGAATAATGTCCCAACCTGCTCAACCTCCCTCCATAACTCAGTCCGAGTCCCGGCAACATCCTCATAAATCTCCTCTGCACTCTTTCCAGCTTAATGGCATCTTTCCTATAGCAGAGTGACCCAAACTGAACACAATATTCCAAATGCAGCTTCACCGAAGTCTCGCACACCTGCAGCATAACATCCCAACTTCTAAACTCAGTGCCCTGACCGATGAAGGCCAGCGTGCCAAATGCCTTCTTCACCACCCTGTCTACCTGTGATGCCACTTTCAGGGAACCATGTACTGGTACTCCTGAGTCCCTCTGTTCTACAACACTCCCCAGGACGCTACCGTTCACTGTAAATAGGTAAATTGATTTATTATTGTCACATGTACCAAGGTACAGTGAAAAACTTTGTTCTGCACGCCATCCATACAGATCATTTCATCACATCAGTGCATTGAGGTAGTACAAGGGAAAACAATAACAGAATGCAGAATTAAGTGTTACAGTTACAGAGAAAGTGCAGTGCAGGCAGGCAATAAGATGCAAGGCCATGACAAGGTAGATTGAGAGGTCAGAAGTCCATCTTATTGTACTAGGGGACCGATCAATAGTCTTATAACAGTGGAGTAGAAGCTGTCCTTGAGCCTGGTGGTACGTGCTTTTAAAAATATCCATTTAAAAATATTGTTTTTCCATTCTTCCAACAAATGTTAATTATCTTACATTTTCCCATATTTATTCCTGGTCCTTCTGTTCCCCAACTCCTCCTTCAGATCTCTGTTCTTAACCCTTCTGATCCCCACTGATCTTTGCTGCTCACACTATTCGAAACTTCCTCCAGACTCCAGATTGCTCGTCAAATGATCTTGCCCTCACGATCCCCCCTTTCCCCTTCACTTCACAGCTGCAGCCTGCTGTCTCTTGCTGGAATGGGAATTGGTTTATTATTGTCGTTTGTACCGAGGTACAGTGAAAAACTTGTCTTGCACACCATTCAGACAGACACTGTGAAAGTCCTACCCTCATTTGTCTTCCCAAAATGCAACACCTTACACTTATCCAAATTAAACTCCTATGCCATTTCTCATTGTATTTTGGAGGAATAACCCCATTGAAACAAGAGGTAAATTCATTTGGGGGCTTTTAAGAGGGGCTTGGATGGGCACATGCTACGTTGGCGCCAGAAAAGTGACGACACTCGCGGGCTGCTCCCAGCACATTCTCAGTGATGCAAAAAGCAGCATTTCACTGTGTGTGTCAATGTACATGTGACTAATAAATAAATATCTTATCTTATGAATGAGAGGAAAATAGAGGGATATGGGCATTCTGTAGATAGGAGGGAATACTATGTCAGCACAACATTGTGGACTGAAGGGCCTGTTCTGTGCTGTACAGTTCTATGTTAACAGGGTGGATGCTGGAAGGATGCTTTCACCTTGGCTGGAGACTTGAACCAGAAGCCGGTCTCAGGCTATTTAGGATTAAGTTGGGGCAGAATGTCCTTACTTGGAGGGCTGTGCAGCTTTTCAGTTCTGCACTCCAAAGGTTGTAGACTGTGAGACACCAAACGTATTCAAGAGCGAGACGGAGAGATTTGCATACTGCCAACTACATAATATGGGGACAAAACAGGATCAGCTGGAATGAACGACGGAGCAGGCTCCAAGGACAAGTGACCAACCCATTCCTTCTTCCCATATTCAAGTGCACCTAAAGGAGGCTCGGAGATCGGAGAGGGTTGTCAGTGGGACTGCTGTATGTTCTGAGCAGTTTTAAAACCAAGTGTTTTGCTCTACCTACCAAGGACTTTAGCGGCACTCCAGGGTCACTGCCAGCCTGCTTCTTGGCTTCCTCAACCATTTGATTGATGGCTGACAAACATTTGTCCACCCCAACCAGCTGTGGAGAAAGAATTAAACACAGAGATCAAATGACCACACAGATCATCCTATCTCAACCAACCAGAGGTATGAAAGAGCCCAGAAATGGTGTAGAGTTGCAGGGTAGAAGGTGGTTATGGAGATGGGGACAGAAGACCATGAAGTCTTGTAATCTCCAATCTTGGGAAGCCTCAGCCCCTTTAATTCTTTCCACTCTTGAATGGTAGAGGGGCTGAATGATCTAATGTTCTTCCTATTTTCTTATGTAATTGAATAAAATTATTAAGAGTCCCAGATAAAGTCAAGAGGAAGGATCTATTTCTCTTAGCAAAAGAGTTAAAAACTAGAGGGCATAGTCATTTGTGAGAGGATGAGAGGGAAGACAAGATTTTTTTTTACCCAGAGGATTGGTAATGGGTTTATTATTTTCACATAGAACAGTACAGTACAGGACCTTCGGCCCACCATGTTGTGCCGACCTATATAAACCTACTCTATGATCAATCTAACCTTTCCCTCCTACACAGCACATAACCCTCCATTTTTCTTACATCCATGTGCTTATCTAAGAGTCTTTTAAATTTCCCTATTGTATCAGCCTCCACCGCCAACCCTGGCAGTGTGTTCCAGGCACCTGCCACTCTCTGTGTAAAAAACCGACCTCTGACACCCCCCTTTAAACCTTCCTCCATTCACCTTAAACAGATATCCTCTGGTATTGGCCATTTCCGCCCTGGGGAGAAAAGTGCTGGCTGTCCACTCTATCTACGCCCCTCACAATCTTGTACACCTCTATGAAGTCGCCTCTCATCTCCATCGCTCTGAAGAGAAAAGCTATAGCTCACTCAGCTTTTCCTCATAAGACATGTTCTCTAATCCAGGCAGCATCCTGGTAAATCTCCTCTGCACCCTCTCTAAAGCTTCCACATCCTTCCTACAATGAGGTGACCAGAACTGAACACAATACTCCAAGTGTGGTCTGACCAGAGTTTTATAGAACTGCAACATCACCTCGCAGCTATTGAACTCAATCCCCCGATTAATGAAGGCCAACACACCATACGCCTTCTTAACCGCCCTATCAACCTGTGCGGCAGCTTTGAAGGATCTATGGACTTGGACCTCAAGATCCCTCTATTCCTCCACACTGCTCAGAATCCTGCCATTAACCTCGTTTTCCGCTTTCAAGTTCGAACTTCCAAAGTGTATCACTTCACTTTTCGGGATTGAACTCCATCTGCCAATTTTCCGCCCAACTCTGCATCCTGTCTATATCCCATTGTAGCCCATGGCAATCTTCTACACTATCCCTAACACCTCCAACCTTTGTTTCATCTGCAAACTTACTAACCCACCCTTCCACTTCCTCATCCAAGTCATTTATAGAAATCACAAAGAGCAGGGTCCCAGAACAGATCCCTGCAGAACACCACTAGTCACAGACCTCCAGGCAGAATACTTTCCATCTACTACCACCCTCTGCCTTCTGTGGGCAAGCCAATTCCTAATCCGCGTAGTCAAGTTTCCATGGATCCCATGCCTCTTTCTGGATCAGCCCACCATGGGGAACCTTGTCAAATGCCTTACTAAAATCCATAGAGACCACATCCACCGCTCTCCCTTCATCAATTTGTTTTGTCACCTCCTCGAAAAACTCAATTAGGCTTGTGAGGCAGGGCTTGCCCCCTCACAAAACCATGCTGACTATCCCTAATAAGACTATGCTTCTCCAAATACTCATAAATCCTGTCCCTAAGAATCCTCTCCAATAGCTTGCCCACCACTGACATAAGACTCACTGGTCTATATAATTCCCAGAATTATCCCCATTACCTTTCTTGAGCAAGGGAACAACATTTGCCATCCTCCAATCCTCTGGTACCCGTGGCCAGGGAGGATGCAAAGATCGTCATCAATGCCCCAGCAATCTTTTCCCTTGCTTCCCATAGAAACCTGGGGTATATCCGTCCGATCCCAGGGACTTATCTATCCTAATGTTTATCAAAGCTCCAACAATACCTCTTTCTTAATCCCGACATGCTCCAGCACATTAGACTGTTCTACTCTCACCTCACATTCGTCAAAGTCCCTCTCCCTGACTGAAGCAAAGTATTCATTATGGACCCCCCCCCTCAAGGCACGTCTCCCCCTTTATCCCTAAGTGGTCCTATCCTCACTCTCATCATCCTTATGTACCGAGGTACAGTGAAAAACTTAGTTTTGCAAGCCATCCATACAGATTAATATGTTTCTTAAGTCAATATGTAGATAGTATAATGAGAGGAGGGGCCATACTGTACCTGGTGTTGGGTAATGAGCCTGGCCAGGTGACTGACCTTTCAGTTAGGGAACAGTGACCACAACTCCTTAAGTTTTAAGATAACTATAGATAAGGATAAGTATGGACCTTGCAGGAGAGTATTAAATCGGAGTAGGGCAAATTATGGGAGCATTCAGCAGGAACTAGGGAGTTAATTGGAAACAGCTGTTTCTGGGCAAGTCCACATCTGACATGTGGAGGGTGTTTAGAGACCGACTGCAGAGAGTACAGGACAGGGATGTTCCAGTAAGAAGGAAGGACAAGGACGGCAGGGGAAGGGAACCTTGGATGTTGAAAGAGGTGGTGAATTTAGTCAAGAAGAAAAACGAAAAGTAAGTAAAGCTTAGGAAGCTAGGGTCAAACAGAGCATTTAAGGATCATAAAGAAGCCAGAAAGGAACTCAAGAAGGGAATTAGGAAAGTCCTTGGCAAGTAGGATTAAAGAGAATCCCAAGGCATTCCATACACATATCAAGAGCAAGAGGATAACCAGGGAGATGGTAGGACCACTCAAGGATAAAGAAGGGAACATGCGCTTAGGAGCAGAGGATGTGGGTGAGGTTCTTAATGAGTACTTTGCATCAGTATTTACCAAGGAGAAGGACATGGAGGATGGGGAGATCAGTGTGGACCGTGCTAATATGCTGGAGCATTTCGAGATAAAGGAGCAGGTAGTGTTGGGTTTCTTAAAGAGCATTGATAAGTCCAAGGGACCTGATGGCATATACCCCAGGTTGAGAGAGGCAAGAGATGAGATTGCTGGGGCCTTGACCAACATCTTTGTGTCCTCTCTAGCCACAGGTGAGGTTCCAGAGGACTGGCGAGTAGCTAATGTTGTTCCATTATTCAAGAAGGGAAAAAGGGATAATCCTGGTAACTATAAACTGGTGAGTCTCACGTCAGTGGTAGGGAAGTTACTGGAGAGGATTCTTTGGGATAGGATTTATGAGCATTTGGAAAACCATAGCCTAATTAGGGACAGTCAGCATGGCTTTGTGCAGGGCAAGTCGAGCCCTACTAACCGGGTTGAGTTTTTGAGGAGGTGACGAGGGTGATTGATGAAGGTACAGCTGTCTACATGGATTTTAGTAAGGTGCTTGACAAGATCCCTCATGGGAGGCTCATGCAGAAGATTAAGATGCATGGGATCCATGGTGAATTGGCTGTAGAAGACAGAGGGTAGTGGTCAATGGAACTTATTCTAGCTGGAGGTCTGTGACTAGTGGTGTTCCCTAGGGATCCGTACTGGGACCTCTGCTGTTTGTAATGTATATAAATGACCTGGATGAAAATGTACATGGGTGGGTTAGTAAGTTTGCAGATGTTACAAAGGTTGGTGGTGTTGTGGATAGCGTATCCTGGCACAGGATACAGCGGGATATAGATCAGTTGCAGGTATTGGCGGAGAAGTGGCAGATGGAGTTCAACCCCTTAACAGTGTTGATGAGCAGAGGGATCTTGGGGTCCACGTTCATAGCTCCTTGTAAGTGGCTACACGGGTTGATGGGGTGGTAAAGAAGGTGTACAGCATGCTTGCCTTCATTAGTCGAGACATTGAGTTCAAGAGTCAGGAAGTTATGCTGCGGCTTTATAAAACTTTAGTTAGGCCGCATCTGGCGTATTGTATTCAGTTCTGGTCACCCCATTATAGGAAGGATGTTGAGGCTTTGGAGAGGGTGCAGAAGAGGTTTACCAAGATGCTGCCTGGATTAGAGGGCATATGCTATGAGGATAGGTTGGACAAACTTGGGTTGTTCTCTCTGGAGCGGCGGAGGCTGAGGGGAGATCTGATAGAGGCTTATAAAATTATGAGAGACATAGATAGTCATAATGAGGTGGCATCCATCATTAAGGACCTTCACCATCCAGGATACGCCCTCTTCTCATTACTACCATCAGGAGGAGGTACAGGAGCCTAAAGAACCACACTCAGTGACTCGAGAACAGATAGCTCCTTCCCCTCCGCCATCAGTTTTCTAAATGGTCCATGAACACTACCTCATTATTCCTTTTGTTTTGCAGGTTTTATTTATTTTTCTAGTTTACAGATTTTTATGTCCTGCATTGCACTGCTGCCGCAAAATAACAAACTTCATGTCATGTGTCAGTGATAGTAAATCTGATTCTGATTCTAACTAAGCTGACCATCTGAGCTAGTCCCATTTGCCTGCATTTGGTCCATATCCCTTGAAACTTTTCCTATCCATTTATCTTTCAAATGTTGTTATTTGTCTTTTAACTGCTGTTGTTAGGGTTATTAGTTGTTGTTAGTCTTCTTAACTACCTTGTTCGCCTACCCTACCACCTTCATGGATGTGTAAACAGCACTCCCAAAGTTCACAGTTGCTCCATACTTCTTCACATATTTCTTCTCCCCTCTGCCCATGATATAAACAACTTTATTCCTCACTATCAACCACACAGATAACTTCTGTATCACTTGTGAACCTCACGCCCCAATTTTTAACTTCAAGTCAGGCCATGAGGTCAGGGGGTCGATCAACAAGGCCACCTGAAGCCCAGTGTACACACACCACCCCTCCAATCGGTGAAATACTTGTCCACCTTTGTTTCCCACACTGAGCCAGTTTGAATCTAACTTCACATCCCATAGATTTGTTTTGTTTGCTGACCATCCTACCACATGGGTCAAATACTTCCAAAGACGGACGGGTTAGGAAGTTGTGGACGTGCTATGTTGGCGCCGGAAGAATGGCGACACTTGCGGGCTGCCCACAGAACACTCTACGCAAAAGATGCATTTCACTGTGTTTTGATTGTACACACGACAAATAAATAAATCTTATCTACTTTATTAAAATCCACCTGGACTACATTAACCTCCCACATACAACGTACGTTCTTTTTAACACCTCAAAAAATTCAATCATGAGACAAGACTTTTCCATCACAAATCCATGCTTAATTAAGCTGTAACTTTATAAATTGTGATTTACATTTCTCAGAATATTATTTTCCTGCCACAAAAGTTAGGCTAATCAGACTATAATTATGTGGTCTGCGCCTTTCCCTTTTTTTAAACTTGAGTAAGCTTGCAGTCCTCAAGCATCACAGCAGCAGCGGAGGGGACTGGGGAACGATTGTGTTTTCTGCCAAGCTTCCCTCTGTAACCAGGGAGGCTGGTGACTTATCTACTATCACAGATGCTAAACCCTTCATGTTTATCCCATGTTCTGTTTCACACTGCTCGTTACTTTGACATCTCCCTCTTGTGGAGACACACACGAGATGATCAATGTATCTCAAATCCACAACCTCCCCCTTCAGTTACTTTTTTTTAAATCTCAAATCGTTCCCATGCCTTCCTTGTTATCCCTCTCACACCCTACACAATAATAAAGCATCAACATTTTCTGTAATTTTCCTTGCACCATTATTTCCTGGCATGTGGTGGAGGCAGGTACATTGGTCAAATTCAAGAGATTACTAGATAGGAACATGGAGGAATTTGAAATAGAGGGATATGTGGGAGGAAGGGGTTAGATAGTCTTAGGCGAGGTTTAAAGGTTGGCACAACATTGTGGGCCGAAGGGCCTGTATTGTGCTGTACTGAGAAGGCATTACCGGTTCTGGTTTATCAGCAACTTCACTCCCTCACCAATTTTTATCGATGCACCACAGAAAGTATCTGAGCTGGATGCATCACCACTTGGTATGGCAACTGCTCTGCCCAAGACTGTAAGAAATTGCAGAGTTGAGAACACAGCCCAGTCCATCACACAAACCAGCCTCCCCTCTATTGATTCTGTCTACACTTCCCACTGCCTCAGGAAAGAAGCTGACATAATCAAGGACCCCTCCCACCCCAGACATTCGCTCTTCCCCCCAACCCCCAAATCAGGCAGAAGATACAAAAGCCTGAAAGCACGTACCACCAGGCTCAAGGACAGCTTCTATCCCGCTGTTATAAGACTATTGGATTGACCTCTTGTATGATAAGGATGAACTCTCGACCTCACAACCTACCTTGTCATGGCCTTGCACCTTATTGTCTGCCTGCACTGCACTTCTTCTGTAACTGTAGCATTATATTCTGCATTCTGTTAATGCTTTCCCTTTGTACTACCTCGTTGTACTTGTGTTTGGAATGATCTGTCTGGATAGCATTGCGAAACAAAAGCTTTTTACTGTTTCTTGGTACACGTAACAATAATAAACCAATCACCAGCGACGGCACAGAATAAACCAGATGGGCCATATCTGCCCATCAATCCCTGTGTTCCCCAACGGACAAAGAAACCAGCCCATACCCAGTGGTTGGTGGATGGGCCATCTGCCTTGGCCACAATGGTCCCATCTTCCGCAATCAGTACAACATTCGAGCTGGTTCCTCCTCTAGGAGTAGAACTAAGGTTAGTTTCTACTTATCAAAGCCCAGATGACAGTTGTCAATCTTCCCCCAGTCCCTCACACCACTGCAGCCCGCAAACCTGCCCTCCATCACCTCCCCAAGTCACTAGTGCTCCTCTCCCATTTATAAGTATTATTCATACAACGGCTTGTTTGTGTGGATCTCCCTGGCTCCTGCTACGGAGTGCCATGGGGCAGCATAACATGCAGAGAGGCAAGATCTGTGAATCCCAGCGGATGAAAACAGGCTTGTGGGGTCTGTGCTGCCGAGAGCTGAGGAGAGTGTCATCCCAGAGATGTGAGACACCAGGTCTGGTAAACGATGGTCCATTCTGTGGGGTAGTACGGAAGGGGGAAGGGAGATGGGGGAAGGGGGGGGGAGATGTGTGAGGCTCTGGTCTCATCACACATCCATGACTGGGATTCGCTCAGTTGCTCTCCTCCCCCTGCACTCTCTCACACACCCACACGTCCCTCATTAACCTCCAGCCTCACCCGTAACCCCCCTTCCTCTGCTCCTCCTTCTCTCCACAGGCTGTCCCCACCCTCATGTTCATCCTCACCTCCCTTCACTCACCCCTCCACTCCCTCTTTCCAACCCTTTCTTCACTCCCACCCACAATCCCTCCCTCCCATACTCCCCTCCCTCACACCTTCCATCCCATACTCACCTCCCTCCCACCCACACTCCCTCCTTCCTCCCTCACCCACTCCCTCCCACCCACACTCACCCCCTCCCCTCCCTCACCCACTCCCTCCCACCCACACTCACCCCCTCCCCTCCCTCACCGCTTCCCTACCTCCCCACTCCCTCCGTCACCCCGTCCCTCCCACTCTCTCCCCCTCCCCAACTCACACCCCTCCCCTCCCTCCTGCTCCCCCACTCAACCCCTCCCCTCCCTCCCCCTCCCCCACACACCCCTCCCCGCCCCCCTTCCCCCACTCACACCCCTCCCCTCCCTGCCCCCCTTCCCCCACTCACACCCCTCCCCTCCCTCCCCCCTCCTCCACTCACACCCCTCCCCCCTCCTCCACTCACACCCCTCCCCTCCCCCATGCACAGCCCTCCCCTCCCTCCCCCACTAACACCCCTCCCCACCCCACTCACACCCCTCCCCTCCCTCACCCCACTCACACCCCTCCCTCACCCCACTCACACCCCTCCCCTCCCTAACTCACACCCCTCCCCTCCCTGCCCCCATCCCCTCCCTCCGTCCCCCCTCTCTCTGTCCCTCCTTCCCCCTCCCTTCCCTTACACCTCACCTCCCTCCCTCACCCTCCCTCACCCTCCCCCTCCCTCCCTCACTCCCCCTCCCCCTCCCTCCCTCACCCTCCCCAACCCTCCCCCTCACTCACCCCCCCTCCCTCACACCCTCTCCCTCCCTCACTCACCCTCTCCCTCCCTCCCTCACCCTCCCCTCCCTCACTCACACCCTCCCCTCCCTCCCTCACCCTCCCCAACCCTCCCCCTCCCCCTAACTCACCCCCCCTCCCTCACTCACCCTCTCCCTCCCTCCCTCACCCTCCCTCTCCCTCCTCCTCCTCCCCTCCCTCACTCACACCCTCCCCTCCCTCCCTCACCCTCCCCAACCCTCCCCCTCCCCCTAACTCACCCCCCCCCTCACTCACCCTCTCCCTCCCTCACTCACCCTCCCCCTCCCTCCTCCTCCCCTCCCTCCACTACCCCTCCCCTCACGCACCCCCCCCACTCACTCACCCTCCCTCACTCACCCCTCCACCCCCCCACTCTCACCCCTCCTCACTCACCCCTCCACCCCCCCACTCTCACCCCTCCACTCTCACCCCTCCACCCCACTCACTCACCCCTCCACTCTCACCCCTCCTCACTCACCCCTCCACCCCCCCACTCTCACCCCTCCACCCCACTCACCCCTCCACCCCACCCCACTCACTCACCCCTCCCCCCCCCCCACTCACTCACCCCTCCACCCCCCCCACTCTCACCCCTCCACCCCTCCACCCCACTCACCCCTCCACCCCACCCCACTCATTCACCCCTCCACTCTCACCCCTCCTCACTCACCCCTCCACCCCCCCACTCTCACCCCTCCACCCCCCCACTCTCACCCCTCCACCCCACCCCACTCACTCACCCCTCCACCCCCCCACTCTCACCCCTCCTCACTCACCCCTCCACCCCACCCCACTCACTCACCCCTCCACCCCCGCACTCTCACCCCTCCACCCCCCCACTCTCACCCCTCCACCCCACTCACCCCTCCACCCCACCCCACTCATTCACCCCTCCACCCCCCCCACTCTCACCCCTCCACCCCACTCACCCCTCCACTCCACCCCACCCCTCCTCACTCACCCCTCCACCCCACCCACTCTCACCCCTCCTCACTCACCCCTCCACCCCACCCACTCTCACCCCTCCTCACTCACCCCTCCACCCCACCCACTCTCACCCCTCCTCACTCACCCCTCCTCCCCCCACTCTCACCCCTCCACCCCCCCACTCTCACCCCTCCTCACTCACCCCTCCACCCCACTCACCCCTCCACCCCCCCCACTCTCACCCCTCCACCCCACCCCACTCACTCACCCCTCCACCCCCGCACTCTCACCCCTCCTCACTCACCCCTCCACCCCACCCACTCTCACCCCTCCTCACTCACCCCTCCACCCCCCCACTCTCACCCCTCCACCCCACTCACCCCTCCACTCCACCCCACCCCTCCTCACTCACCCCTCCACCCCACCCACTCTCACCCCTCCTCACTCACCCCTCCACCCCACGCACTCTCACCCCTCCTCACTCACCCCTCCACCCCACCCACTCTCACCCCTCCTCACTCACCCCTCCACCCCACCCACTCTCACCCCTCCTCACTCACCCCTCCTCACTCACCCCTCCACCCCCCCCACTCTCACCCCTCCTCACTCACCCCTCCTCACTCACCCCTCCTCACTCACCCCTCCACCCCCCCACTCTCACCCCTCCTCACTCACCCCTCCACCCCCCCACTCTCGCCCCTCCTCACTCACCCCTCCACCCCACCCACTCTCACCCCTCCTCACTCACCCCTCCACCCCACCCACTCTCACCCCTCCTCACTCACCCCTCCACCCCCCCACTCTCACCCCTCCACCCCACTCACCCCTCCACTCCACCCCACCCCTCCTCACTCACCCCTCCACCCCACCCACTCTCACCCCTCCTCACTCACCCCTCCACCCCCCCACTCTCACCCCTCCACCCCCCCACTCTCACCCCACTCACTCACCCCTCCTCCCCCCACTCTCGCCCCTCCTCACTCACCCCTCCACCCCCCCACTCTCACCCCTCCTCACTCACCCCTCCACCCCACCCACTCTCACCCCTCCTCACTCACCCCTCCACCCCCCCCACTCTCACCCCTCCTCACTCACCCCTCCACCCTCACCCCTCCTCACTCACCCCTCCACCCCCCCACTCTCACCCCTCCTCACTCACCCCTCCACCCCCCCACTCTCACCCCTCCTCACTCACCCCTCCACCCCCCCACTCTCGCCCCTCCTCACTCACCCCTCCACCCCACCCACTCTCGCCCCTCCTCACTCACCCCTCCACCCCCCCACTCTCACCCCTCCACCCCCCCACTCTCACCCCTCCTCACTCACCCCTCCACCCCCCCACTCTCGCCCCTCCTCACTCGCCCCTCCACCCCACCCACTCTCGCCCCTCCTCACTCACCCCTCCACCCCCCCACTCTCACCCCTCCACCCCACTCACCCCTCCACTCCACCCCACCCCTCCTCACTCACCCCTCCACCCCACCCACTCTCACCCCTCCTCACTCACCCCTCCACCCCCCCACTCTCACCCCTCCTCCCCCCACTCTCGCCCCTCCTCACTCACCCCTCCACCCCCCCACTCTCACCCCTCCTCCCCCCACTCTCGCCCCTCCTCACTCACCCCTCCCCCCCCCCCACTCTCACCCCTCCACCCCACTCACTCACCCCTCCTCACTCACCCCTCCACCCTCACCCCTCCTCACTCACCCCTCCACCCCCCCACTCTCACCCCTCCTCCCCCCACTCTCGCCCCTCCTCACTCACCCCTCCACCCCCCCACTCTCACCCCTCCACCCCACTCACCCCACTCACTCACCCCTCCTCACTCACCCCTCCACCCCACCGAACAGCCGCTTCATTTCGTGTCGGCGCCGAGTCCGAAGAGACGGGTCACGTGATCCCGAACAGGCAGCCGACCGTTCATGTGACTGGTGTCTGATCACGTGACGCGGAAACGCGAGTTGGAGCCGGCAGGACGCGGAAGGGAAGGAGGGGGCGGTGGGGGCAGGGGGCGGTGGGGGTGGGGGTGGGTGTGGGTGTGGGTGTGGGGGTGGGGGGGCGGAGAGAGGAGACAAAAGCCAAGGGATAGAGAGAGGTATAGATCTAAGGAGTGAGAGAAATGAAGAATGAAACCGGGGCAATCCATACAGGGGGCCAGAGACATGGGAATCCAACAGCGACTGTTACATGTTTGGGTATGTTGCAAAACTATTGTAAAAGAAAACAAAGTTACTTGAAAATGCAATGTTCCCTTGGAATATCTGCCTGGATCTTGTACATGCAAACAAATAGACTGCCATCGGGGAGGAGGTACAGGAGCCTGAAGACCCACACTCAACGATTCAGGAACAGCTTCTTCCCCTCCGCCATCAGATTTCTGAGTGGTCCATGAACACTACCTCGTTATTTCTTTGCACTATTTATTTATTTTTGTAATTTAGGGATTTGTATGTCTTTTCACTGTACTGCTGCTGCCAAACAACAAAGTTCACATCATATGTCAGTGATGATAGATCTGATTCTCAAAACATGTTTTTAGCCTAAACGATTTCAGTAGCAGCAGTGATATTTATAGAGTGGTTGATGACACTAAATTCAAGGGGGCTTTTCAATGTGAAACCTCAATGTCAAGGCTTTGAAATGCTGTTGGAGAATGAAAGATTCTGAGTTCAGTGCTGGGTGAGAGTGTGCCTATCTCTGCATTGTTAGTTCAGGCCTTTAGTTTACGAGTCCAGTAACTTATCTCTGCCTCACCCAAACCTTAATGCATTATATTTTGGTAGGAGGCATGGAAAGAATTTTCTTTTTATGAGTTTGAGGCTGGTAAATCTCAGTATTCAGAGGAACTTATGGTCCTAATAACACATCACAGGGAGTTAACATGTTGGTGCAACTGAAACCCGGAAAGGCAAATAGTATGGTTGCCTTTATTGCAAGAAGATTGGATTTAATAAAATCTAAAAAAGAGTAGACAGTATAGAAGGTTATAAAAATTATAGTGAGATCTTGATCAGTTCAGTATTTGGACTGAGGATTGGTAAATGGCTTTCAATCCAGATAAACGTGAAGGGTTGCATTTTGGGAGATCAAACCAGGGTAGGACTTATACAGTGAATGGAAGGGCCCAGGGGAGTGTTGTAGAACAGAGGGACTTAAGAATCCAAGTGCAAAGTTCACTGAAAGCGGCATCACAGGTAGATAGGGTGGTGAAGAAGGCGTTTGGCACGCTGGCCTTCCTCAGTCAGGGCATTGAGTACAGGAGTTGGGAAGTTATGTTGCAGTTATATAGGACATTGGTGAGGCTGCACCTGGAGTATTGTGTACAGTTTTGTCACCAAAGGCTCTTGCAATTTCTATAGATGTAGTGTGGAGAGCATTCTGACTGGTTGCATCACCGCCTGGTATGGAGGGTCCAATACACAGGATCACAAGAGACTGCAGAGGGTTGTAGACTCAGCCAGCTCCATCACAGGCACAACCGTCCCCACTATCAAGGACACCTTCAAGAGGTGGTGCCTCAAGAAGGCGGCATCCATCATTAAGGAACCTCAGCATCCAGGAAATGCCCTCTTCTCGTTACTACCATCGTGGCCTGAAGACACACACTCAACGATTCAGGAACAGCTTCTTCCCGTCTGCCATCTGAACGGTCCATGAACCCATCAACACAACCTCATTATTCCTTTTTTTTGCAGTATTTGTTTATTTTGTAATTTATAGTAATTTTATGTCTTTGCACTGTAAAACTTTGCTGCAAAACAACAAATTTCACGTCATATAAGACAGTGATAATAAACCTGATTCTAATAATTCAAATTCTAGTTATTAAACTAGAAGGAGTGCAGAAAAGATTTACCAGGATGTTGCCTTGATTTGGGGGCCTGAGTTACAAGGAGAGGTTGTGTAGACAAGGACTTTATTCCCTGGAATTTAGGAGATTGAGGGGCGACCTGATAGAGGTATACAAGATCATGAGGGGGCATAGACAGGGTGAAAGCACATAGTCTTTCTCCCAGGGAGGGGGTGCTAAAAACAAGAGGGCATAGGTTTAAGATCAGAAGTGAGAGATTTAAAAGGGACGTCAGGGGCAGCTTCTTTACGCAAAGGGTGGTGCGTATTTGGAATGAGCTGCCAGAAATAGTGGCTGAGGCGGGCACATCGGCAATGTTTAAAAACCATCTCGATAAGTATATGAATAGGAGAGGTTTAGAGGGCTCTGGGCCAAACACAGGCAGATGGGACTAGCTCGCTGGGCAACACAGTCGGCATGGATGAGTTGGGCCGATTGGTGTATGACTCTCTACAGCATGAGTTTATGCTGTATGACTCTGTGACTATAAATGATAAAGGAAGTCCTGCTGCAGTTATACAGAGGTTTGCTGAGACAACACCAAGTGAACAGTTATGGTTTTCTTCCGTAATGGAGAAAATACTTGTTTGAGCCTCTATTTCAAGGGTTAGGGTTACCGCCAAGTAAATAGTAGATTCACTAAGACAAAAAATTCTGCAGATGCTGGAATCTGGAGCAATACACAAAAAGTGCTGGAGGAACTCAGCGGGTCAGGCAGATTCCATGGAGGGAAATAAACAGTCGACGTTTTGGGCAGAGACCCTTCATCAGGACTGGAAAGGAAGAGGGCAGAAGGCAGAATAAGAAGGTGGGGGGAGGGGGAGGAGCACACGCAGGCAGGGGATAGGTGAGTCCAGGTGAGGGGGGGAAGGTAGGTTGGTGGGGGAGGGGGAGAAGATGTAATAAGCTGAGAGGTGACAGGTAGAATAGGCAAAGGGCTGAAGAAGGAGGAATCTGGTCGGAGAGGGCAGTGGACCATGGAATAAAGGATGGGGGAACGGAGAAGAGGAGATGGGCAGGTCATCAAGGGGGGGGAAGGGAGCCACAGGAATAAGGGAAGACAAAGGAGTTGGGGGGGGAGAAAAAGAAGGGGAGGGGTTACTGGAAGTTCGAGAAATCGGTGTTGAGGCCATCAGGTTGGAGACTCCCAAGGCAGAATATGAGGTGGTGTTCCTCCAACCTGCGTTAGATTCACTGTGTTTAGATTCAGTAAATTGATTGAAGCTATGAGATGGTTCTCATTTGAGAAGAGGTTGAGTAGAATGGGCTGACGGGCTCTGCAGTACAGGAGACTGGGAGGTTATGACAGTCATATGAGAGTGACGGCTTGGATTGTTGTGGTCAAGAGTCTGGAGTAAACTCACAACCTTCAGATTTAGAAGTGAGAGTGTGACTGATGAGTCAAAGCCTACACCACAGAGGGTTTTAATATCTCAGGTACTTCACGGGACTGTTATCAAATATAATGATCACCAAAGCAAAGTTGCAGAGAGTAGGACAGATGAACAAAAATTGTGCAATGGAGGTTGAGAGGTAGAGATGGAACGTCTTAGCAAGCCAGTTCTGGATTAGGATCTGGGTGACTGAACTCAGGTGAATCCAGGTGAAGTGAGTGGGGGTGAAGCAGGAGGCTGAGGAAGAAAAGCAAAGTTCTCGGACGATTAAAGTCTGGAAGTGTAACTGGCTTTTGGCCAAACCTAGGTCAGTTGTTTTGGGAAATGTTGTGTTGTCTCCCTCACAGAGACACAACTTCAGTATGTTTATGATATTCATCTGTTGCAGATGCATCACGGCTTGGTATGATAATGCTCTGCCTGTGACCGCAAGAAACCACAGAGAGTTGTGGACACAGCTCAGCACATCACAGACACCAGCCTCCCCTCCATGGACTCTGTCTACACTTCTTGCTACATCAGTAAAGCAACCAGCATAATCAAAGACCCCACCCACCCTGGACATTCTCTATTCTCCCTCTCCCATCAGGTAGAAGATACAAAAGCCTGAAAGCACGTACCACCAGGCTCAAGGACAGCTTCTATCCTGCTGTTATGACTATTGAACAGTTCCCTAGTACGATAAGATGGACTCTTGACCTCACAATCTACCTCGTTATGACCTTGTACCTTATCATCCACACTTTCTCTGTAACTGTAACACGTTATTCTGCATTCTGTGATTGTTTTACTTTGTGAAAGAGTAAAAGAGGGCTGCAGATGCTGGAATCTAGATGAAAAACACGATGATGCTGGAGGAACTCAGCAGGCCAGGCAGCATCCATGGAGAAAAGCAGATGGTCAATGTTTCGGGTCAGGACCCTTTTTCAGGACTGAAGATAGGAAAAGGGGAAGCCCAATATATAGGAGGGAAAAGCAGAGCAGTGATAGGTGGACAAAAGAGGGGAGGCGGGGTGGGCACAGGGTGGTGATAGGTAGACGCAGGTAAGAGATAGTGATAGGCAGGTGTGGGGGAGGAGGGGAGAGTAGATCCATCGGGGGATGGGCCAAAGGTATGGAGGCAGGTACCTGAAAGGGGGGAGGGAAGGAAAATAATATATAGGCGAGGAGAAAAAAGAGAGGTAGCCTAGGAAAGGGAGGAAAAGAAGAGAGAGGAGGGGTTGGGGGAGGGGGATTTGGTTTACTTAAAGTGGGAGAATTTGGTGTTCATCCCATTTGGCTATAAGGTCCCAAGACGGAAAATGAGGTGCTGTTCCTCCAGTTTGCATTTGCACTTCTCCTGGCAGTGGAGGGGAGAAGACCGAGGACTGACATATCAGTGATGGAGTGAGTGGGGGAGTTGAAGTGACTGGCAACTGGGAGATGCAGATCGCGGTTACGGACAGTGCGCAGGTGTTCTGCGAAACAGTCACCTAGTCAGCGTTTGGTCTCACCAATGTAGAGGAGGCCACACTTGGAGCACCAAATGCAGTCAATGATATTATGGGAGGTGCAGGTGAATCTCTGTCTCACCTGAAAGGACTGTTTGGGTCCCTGGATGGAGGTGATGGAGGTGATGTAGGGGCAGGTGTTGCACCTATGGCGGGGGCAGTGGAAAGTTCCTGGGGTGGGAGCGGGATGGGTGGGGAGGGAGAAGTGAACTAGGGAGTCGCAGAGAGAGTGGTCCCTGAGAAAGGCAGAAAGGGGTAGGGTGGGGAGGAGAAGATATTCTTGGTGGTGGGGTCCCGTTGGAGATGGCAGAAGTGGCGGAGAATGATGTGGTGGATATGTAGGCTGGTGGGATGAAATGTGAGGATAAGGAGGACCCTATTCCTGTTGGGTCTGGGAGGGTTGGGGGTAACAGAGGCATGGTAAATGCAGAGATGCGGGTGCGAGCTCTCTCGATCACAATAGGGAGGACGCCACAGTTAGTAAAGAAGTTGGACATCTCGGATGTCCTGGAGTGGAAAGCCTCATCATGGGAGCAGATGCAGCGGAGGCAGAGAAATTGAGAAAAAGGGATCACGTCCTTGCAAGAGACGGGGTGGGAGGAGCTGTAATCGAGGTAGCTGTGGGCGTCAGTGGGTTTGTAGAAGATGGCGGTGGAGAAGGAATCTCCTGAGATGGAGATGGAGAGATCGAGGAAGGAGAGGGAGGTGTCAGAGATAGTCCAAGTGAATTGGAGAGCAGGGTCAAAATTAGTGGTGAAATTTATGAAACTGTCGAGTTCCGCACGGGCGCAAGAGGGTGGCACCAATATAGTCGTCGATATAGCGGAGAAAGGGTTGAGGAATGGGGCCGGAGTAGGCTTGGAACAGAGACTGTTCAACATAGCCAGTGAAGAGGCAGGCATAGCTGGGGCCCATGTGAGTGCCCATGTTTTACCCTGTACTACCTCAATGCACTGTGTAATGACTTGACCTGTACGATCAGTATACAAGACAAGTTTTTCACTGTACCTCAGTATATGTGACAATAATAAACCTACTTGTTCACTGGATATCCTGGGTGTCTTTAACTTCCCTCAGTGATATTCCTTTTGTCTTCAGGGAGGAGTGTGGCCAGGGATACATCACCCATCCCATCCTCTGCACCCAACCCCACTCCCACCCCCACCCCCCCATCGCTGCCAATCTCCCAGTTCTGAAAATCAAAAAAAAACTGCAGATACTGGAAATCTAAAATGAAAACAGAAAATGCTTGAAATACTCAGCAAGTCAGGGAGCATCTGGGGAGCGAGAGACAGGGATAAGGTTTCAGATCGAAAACCCTCTGTCAGAACTCGGAAGGAGACAAACGAAGCTTGTTAAGAGAAACTTGTCTTGGTGGGAGAGGGGCGATGTCTCTGGTAGGGTAAAACCGGGGTGACCATGGGGTTAAGCTGTAGACAAGGTTATCTGGTCAGTGAATGGGAGCAGTTAGAGGGTGAGAACTTTGACAAAAGGATGTGGGAGTTGCAAAATGCAGAGCAGGAGGACGTGCCCGGCAAGTCAGGCTGGGTACATCCTCCAGTCCCAGAGGGAAAAAGAACAGAACAAGCTGAGCCTATATTGGTATTGGTAAATTGGTTTATTATTGTCACTTGTACCGAGGTACAGTGAAAAACTTGTCTTGCAAACCGGTCGTACAGATCAATTCATTACACAGTGCATTGAGGTAGTACAGGTAAAAACAATAACAGAATACAGAGTAAAGTGTCACAGCTACAGGGAAGTGCAGTGCAGGTAGACAATAAGGTGCAAGGTGGATTGTGAGGTGAAGAGTCCATCTCATCATATAAGAGAACCGTTCAATAGTCTTATCACAGTGGGATAGAAGTTGTCCTTGAGCCTGGTGGTATGTACCCTCAGGCTCTTTCCTGATGGAAGAGGAGAGAAGAGAGAATGATCTGGGTGGGTGGGGTCTTTGATTATGCTGGCTGCTACACCAAGGCAGCAGGAGGTATAGACAGAGTCCATGGAGGGGAGGCTGGTTTCCGTGATGCACTGGGCTGTGTCCACAAGTCTCTGCAGTTTCTTGTGGTCCTGGGCAGAGCAGTTGCTCTGATAGGATAGGATGCTTTCTATGGTGCATCAATAAAAATTGGTGAGGGTCAAAGGGGACATACCAAACAGATGGACAACTGATCCAGACAGAAATTAAGTAAGCTGAAACTGCAGAAGTTAATACTGAGCGCAGAAGGCTGCAATGTACCCAGATGGAAGATCTATGTTCTATGAGGTGCTGATCCTCAAGCTTGCATTGGGCCTCATTGTACAGGAGAGCACAGCCAGACGGGTCAGAGTGGGAGTGGGATGGAGAATTAATGGAGGCAACAGGAAGCTCAGGGCTTCCCCCGTCACCCCCCGTCCACTGCGCGGACTGAATGCAGGGGCTCCGCAAAGCGACGACTCAGTCTGCCCTTGGTTTCTCCAATGAAGAGGAGATTTCTCCTTGGAGTGACGGATGATGAGGGGGGACCTGATAGAGGTGTATAAGATGATGAGAGGCATTGATCGTGTGGATAGTCAGAGGCTTTTCCCCAGGGCTGAAATGGTTGCCACAAGAGGACACAGGTTTAAGGTGCTGGGGAGTAGGTACAGGGGAGATGTCAGGGGTAAGTTTTTCACTCAGAGAGTGGTGAGTGCGTGGAACGGGCTGCCGGCAACGGTGCTGGAGGCGGATACGATAGGGTCCCTTAAGAGGCTTTTGGATAGGTACACGGATCTTAGAAAAATAGAGGGCTATAAGTAAGCCTAGTAATTTCTAAGGTAGGGACATGTTCGGCACAACTTTGTGGGCCGAAGGGCCTGAATTGTGCTGTAGGTTTTCTATGTGTCTATGTTTCTACAACACTGTCAAC
Source organism: Pristis pectinata (assembly GCF_009764475.1). Lineage (NCBI taxonomy): Eukaryota > Metazoa > Chordata > Chondrichthyes > Rhinopristiformes > Pristidae > Pristis > Pristis pectinata. The sequence continues at coordinate 5,370,501 of NC_067406.1, forward strand.
ACCGAATGCAGTTCACCAGATTGGAAGAAGTCCAAGTGAATCGCTGGTTCACCCGGAGGGGCTGCTTGGGTCCCTGGATGGTGGGAAGGGGAGAGGTGAAAGGACAAGGGTTGCATTGCCTGCGGTTGCAAAGGGAAAGTGCCATTAAGAAGGAGGGTGGTTGGCGGGAACGGAAGAGTGGACCGGGGCGTTGCAAAGGGACTCTTCCGTGTGAAACACAGAAAGGGGAGGAGAGGGGAAATTGTGTCTGGTGGTGGAATCTCCTTGAAGGAAATTGTGCAGAATGACCTGTTGAATGCGGAGGCTGATGGGGTGAGGACGCAGACAAAAGAATGTGGGAGTTGTGAAACACAGAGCAGGCAGGCATGCCCGGAAGGTCAGGTAATTGGTTTATTATTGTCACATGTACTGATATGCAGTAAACGACTTTGTTTGCACACCATCCAGACAGATAATTCCAGACATAATTACATCGAGGTAGTACAAAAGGAAAAGCAAGAACAGAATGCAGAATATAGTGTTGCAGTTACAGAGAAAGTGCAGTGCAGGCAGACAAATAAAGTTCAGGGGCCATGATGAGGTAGACTGAGAGATCAATTCATCTTTATTGTACAAGAGGTCCATTCAAGAGTCTGATAACAGTTGGATAGAAGCTGTCCCTGGTGCTCCAGTTTCCTCCCACATTTCAAAGACGTACAGGTTAGGAAGTTGTGGGCATGCTATGTTGGCACCAGAAGCGTGGCGACACTTGCGGGTTGCCCCCAGCACACTGTTAGCAATGCAAAAAGATGCATTTCCCTGTGTGTTTCAATGTACATGTGACTAATAAATAAATATCTTCTCCATTTGCTTCGTTTATTATTGTCACTTGTACTGAGGTACAGTGAAATTTGTTCTGCACGCCATCCATACAGATCATTTCAACACATCAGTGCATTGAGGTAGTACAAGGGAAAACAATAACACAATGCAGAATAAAGTGTTACAGTTACAGAGAAAGTGCAGTGCAGGCAGACAATAAGGTGCAAGGCCATAACGAGGTAAATTGTGAGGTCAAGAGTCCATTTTATCGTTCAATAGTCTTATAACAGTGGGATAAGATAAGATAAGATCTTTTATTAGTCACATGTACATCGAAACACACAGTGAAATGCATCTTTTGCGTAATGTTCTGGGGGGCAGCCCGCAAGTATTGCCACGTTTCCGGTGCTCGAACCTGGTGGTACGTGCTTTCAGGCTTTTGTATCTTCTGCCCAATGGAAGGGGGGAGAAGAGAGAATGTCTGGGGTGGGAGGGGTCCTTGATTGCGTTGGCTGCTTTCCCGAGGCAGCGGAAGGGTTGACAGAGCCTTCTGTGGAAGTAGAGGCGCTGGAGAGCTTTCCTGGGCATGTCCTCCACTCCCAGAGGGAAAATAAAGAGAAAAAGTTGGAAAAATCAAACAAACTGAGCCGATGTGACAGGTAGGCGACTGATACAGAGAAATACCTGTGGTTGTAGAATTCAGTATAGAGTCTGGAAGGCTACAACGTGCTCAGATGGAAGATGAAGTGCTGTTCCCAATCCTGAATTTAAAATCATGGACGACAGGAGGAGTCCGTGTAATCCAGTTAACCCTCTATCCCCTTCACTCCTGCCAATATTTCCTTAACAAGTATTTCTCAGTAAAAATAAACACAACGTTTTTCAACGAACCTCAATGTGTGCTGAGGGAACAGCTCCCCACCTGGTGCATCATAATCTTACTGCACTCAACAACATACGATGACAAGCAAAAGAAAACTTTCATAAAACCATAAGACACAGGAACAGAATTAGGCCATTCGGTTCATTGAGTCTGCTCCACCATTCAATCATGGTTGATCTATAGTCATAGAGCACTACAGCACAGAAACAGGACCTTTGGCCCATCTAGTCCATGCCGGCCTGGTTTTCTGCCCAGTCCCATCTACCCGCACCCAGACCACATCCCTCCAAACACCTCCCATCCATGTACCTATCCAAACATCTCGTTAATGCTACAATTGAACCCACAGCTACCACTTCTGCCAGCAGCTCGTTCCACACTCGCACCTCCCTCTGAGTGAAGTAGTTCCCCCTCAGATTCCCCTTAAATATTTCACCTTTCACCCTAAACCTATGACCTCTAGTTCTAGTCTCACCCAACCTTAGGGGAAAAAGCCTGCATGCATTCACCCTATCTATACCCCTCATAATTTTGTATACCTCTATAAAATCTCTATAAGATCTCACATACATTAGACTATTGTTTATTGACTACAGCTCTGCCTTTAATACAATAATTCCAAGCAAGCTTGTCACCAAACTACGAGACCTAGGACTCAACACCTCCCTCTGTAAATGGAGCCTTGACTTTCTAACAAACAGACCGCAATCAGTGAGGATAGGCAGCAATACCTCCGACACGATTACTCTCAACACTGGTGCTCCACAAGGCTGTGTCCTCAGCCCTCTACTCTACTCCCTATACACTCATGACTGTGTGGCCAGATTCTGCTCTAACTCCATCTACAAGTTTGCAGATGATACCACCGTTGTAGGCCGTATCTCAAACAGCGATGAGTTGGAGTACAGGAAGGAGATAGAGAGCTTAGTGGAATGGTGTCATGACAACAACCTTTCCCTCAATGTCAACAAAACAAAAGAGCTGGTCATTGACTTCAGGAAAGGGGGCGGTGTACACGCACCTGTCTACATCAATGGTGCTGAGGTCGAGAGGGTTGAGAGCTTCAAGTTCCTGGGAGTGAACATCACCAACAGCCTGTCCTGGTCAAATCACGTAGATGCCACGGCCAAGAAAGCTCACCAGTGCCTCTACTTCCTCAGGAGGCTAAAGAAATTTGGTTTGTTCCTTTTGACACTCACCAACTTTTATTGATGCACCATAGAAAGCATCCTATCTGGACGTATCACAGCTGGGTACGGCAACTGCTTTGCCCAGGACCGCAAAAAACTGCAGAGAGTTGTGGCCACAGCCCAGTGTATCACGGTAACCAGCTTCCCCTCCTTGGACTCTGTCTTTACCTCTCACTGTCTTGGTGCAGCAGCCAGCATAATCGAAGACCCCACCCATCCAGGCCATTCTCTCTTCTCTCCTCTTCCATTGGGTAGAAGATATAGGAGCCTGAGGGCACGTACCACCAGACTTAAGGACAGCTTCTACCCCACTGTGATAAGACTGATGAACGGTTCCCTTATGTGATGAGATGGACTCTGACCTCATGATCTACCTTGTTGTGACCTTGCACCTTATTGCACTGCACTTTCTCTGCAGCTGTGACACTTTACTCTGTACTGTTATTGTTTTTACCTGTACTACCTCAGTGCACTCTGTACTAACCCAATGTAACTGTACTGTGTAATGAATTGACTACGATTGGTTTGCAAGACAAGTTTTTCACTGTACCTCAGTACGTGACAATAATAAACCAATACCAATACCTTCTCTGCCAGAGCAACCTCATGTCCTCTTTTAGCCCTCGTGATTTCTCTCTTAAGTGTTCTCTTGCATTTCTTATACTCCCCAAGCGCCTCATTTGACCCTAACTGCCTGTACCTGATAATGCACCTCCTTCTTTTTCTTTACCAGGGCCTCAATATCCCTTGATAATCAAGGTTCTCTAAACCTGCTAGCTTTGCCTTTTATTCTTACAGGAACATACAGATTCTGTATTCTCAATATCTCACTTTTGAAGGCCTCCCGCTTACCAAGCAACACTTTGCCAGAAAACAACCTATCCCAATCCACGCCTGCCAGATTCCTTCTGATTTTCTCAAAATTGGGCTTTTTCCAGTTTAGAATTTGAACCCTAGGACCAGTCCTATCCTTTCCCATAATTTCTTGAAACAAATGGAATTATGATCACTAGATCCAAAGTGTTCCCCTACACTCTCTTCTGTCACCTGCCCTGTCTCATTCCCTAAGAGGAGATCTAATATTGCATTCTCTCGAGTTGGGACCTCTGCATATTGATTGGGGAAACATTCCTGAACACACTTTACAAACTCGATCCTGTCCAGTCCTTTTACAGTATGAGAGTCCCGGTCAATAGGTGGAACGTTAAAATCACCTATGATCACAACTTTATATTTTCTGCAACTGTCTGCTATCTCTCTACAAATTTTCTCCTCGAAATCCCGCTGACTATTGGGAAGTCTGTAATATAGTCCCGTTAACATGGTTGTCCCTCTTTTATTCCTCAGTTCCACCCAAATTGCCTTTGTAGTTGAGCCCTCCAGTATGTCCTCTCTGAGCAGTGCTGTGACATTTTCCCTGATGAGTAATGCCACCCCTCCCCCTTTAATACCTCCCCCCTATCATGTCTAAAACAACAGAACCCCAGAACATTGAGCTGCCAGTCCTGCCCCTCCTGCAACCAAGTCTCATTAATGGCTACAACATCATAATTCCACATACAGATCCGTGCTCTGTTCATCTGCCTTCCCTACAATACTCCTTGCATTGAAATAGACAACCCAGAACATTAGTCCCACCACGCTCAACCTTTTGGTTTCTATCTTTGCCTGTAGTCTTAACATCTACTTTCCCCACAGCCTCTTCACTTGCTGCCCTGCCACTCTGGTTCCCACACCCCTGCAACTCTAGGTTAAAGCCCCCTGAGTGGCACTAGCAAACCTTCCTGCAAGGATATTGGACCCCTCCGGTTCAGGTGCAAACCATCCCGTTTGCACAGATCCCACCTGCCCTGGAAGAGAGCCCAATGATCTAAAAATCTGAAGCCCTCCTTCCTGCTCCATTTGCTTAGCCACATGTTAATTTGCACCATCTTTCTATTTCTTGCGTCACTAGCACGTGGCATGGGTAGCAATCCTGAGATCACCACCCTGGAGGTCCTGTCTTTTAACTTAGCACCTAACTTCCTAAATTCACTTTGCAGGACCTTGTCACTTTGCCTGTCTATGTCATTGGTACCAACATGTACCACGACCTCTGGCTGCTCACACTCCCCCTTAAGAATGTTGAGGACTTGATCCGAGACATCTCTGACCCTGGCACCTGGGAGGCAACATACCATCCGAGGGTCTCTTTCTCGTCCACAGAACCTTCTGTCTGCTCCCCTGACCAATGAAACCCTTTGCCTCTTTTTCTCCTCTTCCCTTCTGAGACAAAGAGCCAAACACAGTGCCCGAGACCTGAGCGCTGTGGCTTTCCCCTGGTAGGTCATTTCTACCCCTCCCCAAACAGTATCTAAAACAATATACATGTTACTGAGGGGAACAGCCACAGGGGCACCCTGCACTGACTGTCTATTCCATTTCTCTCTCCTGATGGTCACCCAGATACCTGCCTCCTGCAACTTAGGTGTGACTGCTTCGCTGTAACTCCTGTCTATCAACCCCTCAGTGTCCCGAATTATCCGAAGGTCATCCAGCTCCAGCTCCAGTTCCCTAACACGGTAACACGCCCTAACAAGGCACTTTTCCCTCTCTACCCCATTCTCCTGCCTTCTCCCCATAACCTATGACGTCCTTACTAGTCAAGGGCTTGTCAACCTCCACTTTAAATACACCCAATGACTTGGTCTCCACAGCTGTCTGTGGCAATAAATTTCACAAATTCACCACCCAAGGTTAAAGAAATCCCTCCTTATCTCTGTTCTAAAGGGATGTCCTTCTATTCTGAGGCAGTGTCCTCTGGTCCTAGACTCTCCCACTACTGGAAACATCCTCTCCACGTCCACTCTATCCAGGGCTTTCAATATTCAGTAGGTTTCAATGAGATATACCTTCACCCTTCTAAACTCCAGCGAATACAGGCCCAGAGCCATCAAACACTCCTCATATGTTAAATCTTTCGTTCCCGGGATCATTCTTGTAAACCTCCTCTGGACCCTCTCCGATGCCAGCACATCCTTCCTTAGATATGGGGCCCAAAACTGCTCACAATACTCCAAATGTCGTCCGATCAAGCCTCAGCATTACATCCTTGCTTTCATATCCTAGTCCTCTCGAAATGAACGCTAACATTGCATTTGCCTTCCTTACTACTGACTCCATTGGACCATAGAACCATAGAACACTACAGCACAGAAAACAGGCCATTCGGCCCTTCTAGTCTGTGCCAAAACTTTATTCTGCTAGTTCCACTGACCTGCACCCAGTCCATAACCCTCCAGACCTCTCCCGTTCATGTATCTATCCAATTTATTCTTAAAATTTAAGAGTGAGCCCGCATTTACCACGTCAGATGGCAGCTCGTTCCACACTCCCACCACTCTCTGAGTGAAGAAGTTCCCCCTAATGTTCCCCCTAAATCTTTCCCCTTTCACCCTAAAGCCATGTCCTCTCGTACTTATCTCTCCTAATCTAGGTGGAAAGAGCCTACTTGCATTAACTCTGTCTATACACCTCATAATTTTGTAAACCTCTATCAAATCTACCCTCATTCTTCTGCGCTCCAAGGAATAAAGTCCTAACCTGTTCAATTTTTCCCTGTAACTCAACTCCTGAAAACCCGGCAACATTCTAGTAAATCTCCTCTGCACTCTTTCAATCTCACTGATATCCTTCCTATAGTTAGGTGACCAGAACTGCACACAATACTCCAAATTTGGTCTCACCAATGTCTTATACAACCTCATCATAACATCCCAACTCCTATACTCAATACTTTGATTTATGAATGCCAGGATGTCAAAAGCTTTCTTTACTTCCCTGTCTACCTGTGACGCCACTTTCAGGGAATTATGTATCTGAACTCCCAGATCCCATTGTTCCTCCGCACTCCTCAGTGCCCTACCATTTACTGTGTATGTCCTACCTTGATTTGTCCTTCCAAAATGCAACACCTCTCACTTGTCTGCATTAAATCCCATCTGCCATGTTCTGGCCCATTTTTCCAGTTGGTTCAGAGCCCTCTGCAGGCTTTGAAAGCCTTCCTCGCTGTCCACAACGCCTCCAGTCTTAGTGTCATCAGCAAACTGGCTGATCCAATTTACCACTTTATCATCTAGATCATTGATATAAACAACAAACAACAATGGCCCCAGCACAGATCCCTGAGGCACACCACTAGTCACAGGCCTCCAGTCTGAGAAACAATCATCCACTACCACTCTGTCTTCTCCCACACAGCCAATTTCAAATCCAGTTTACAACCTCTCCATGGGCTCAACCCGAAAGTCAACCTTCAGGGAATCCTGAACTCGGACTCCCAAGTCCCTTTGCACCTTTGATTTCTGAATTCGCTCCCCATTTAGAAAATAGTCTACAAAGTAAATAAAATAAAGAAAATAGTCTAGTTTCAGAACTCTGAAATAAAAACTCAAAATGTTGGAAACACTCAGCAGGTAAGGCAGCATCTGATTGGGGGAGAGCGGAAGAGTTAATGTTTCAGGTTGGGGATCCTGATACACATGATTCTGTTCTCTATATCTCTGCAGTCAGGGCTTGTTTTTACAGGTTGCCTTATCATCCACCATCACCCGATATATCACCTGCTCTCCACCCCATGACAGAACAAGCTTTTTTAACGTTCTCTGCTCCCTTTAACGGTATCACAAAAAACATTCTAGCATTGCCCTGTTCTGAGGAAAGGAGGTGTATAAAATCATGAGGGGCATAGATCGGGTGAATGCAGTCAGTCTTTTTCCCAGGGTTGGGGAAATCAAGAACTAGAGGGTTGAACTTTTCCCTCTCTACCCCCCTTCAAACAAAAACGTAAGGTGAGAGGGGAGAGACTTAATTGGAGCCCAAGAGACAACTTTTTCACACGCAGATGGTGGTGGGTATATGGAACGAGCTGCTAGAGGAAGTGGTTGAGGCAGGTACAATAACACTGTTTGAAATGCACTTGGATAGGAAGGGTTCAGAGGGATATAGGCCAAATGCGGGCAAGTGCGACTAGCTTAGATAAGAATCTTGGTCGGCATGGACCAGTTGGGCTGAAGGGTCTGTTTCCCTGCTGTATGACTCCAAAACATCGACCCAAGAGTTAACTCTTCACTTCTCAGCACTCTCTCAAACGTCCAGCCTGAAATCATTGAATCATAGAATCATAGAACAGAAGAGCACAATACAGGCCCTTCGGCCCACAGTGTTGTGCCGACCTTTAAACCTCGCCTAAGACTACCTAACCCCTTCCTCCCACATATCCCTCTATTTTAAATTCCTCCATATGCTTATCTAGCAATCTCTTGAATTTGACCAATGTACCTGCCTCCACCACCGTCCCAGGCAGCGCATTCCATGCCCCAACCACTCTCTGGGTTAAAAACCTTCCTCTGATATCTCCCTTGAACTTTCCACCCATTAGAACCATAGAACAGTACAGCACAATACAGGCCCTTCGGCCCACCATGTTGTGCCGACCTTTAAACCTCGCCTAAGACTATCTAACCCCTTCCTCCCACATATCCCCCTATTTTAAATTCCCCCATATGCTAATCTAACAATCTCTTGAATTTGACTAATGTACCTGCCTCCACCACCACCCCAGGCAGCGCATTCCATGCCCCAACCACTCTCTGGGTGAAAAACCTCCCTCTGACATCTCCCTTGAACTTCCCACCCATTACTTTAAAGCTATGCCCTCTTGTATTGAGCACTGGTGCCCTGGGAAAGAGGTGCTGGCTGTCCACTCTATCAATTCCTCTTAATATTTTGTATACCTCTATCATGTGTCCTCTTATCCTCCTTTTCTGAATCTGAAGAGGCGATTCTCGAAAGCTCTGCACCACCCCCCAGAGATGCTGTGACTTGTTGTAAGGACTGCCTTTGATGATGGAAGGGCATGACTGCTATTTTGAAATATGGGAGGGGATCACTGCCGTCACCGACTCGGGTTGGAGGAGGGATCTCTTGAACCAACTCAGCTTGTGTTGCAAAGTTGGAACCAACGCTGGCTGGGAGATTGAGGGTGTTGATACTGGTCTCCAACTTCGCCAACACCGGGCGAATGTGGACCCTTTGAGCGGTCTCGCGATGCGGAAATAGCCGATGCGCGGAAGTTTCCAAACTTAAGACAAACTTTTTTTTTAAGAAAGTGGGGGTGAAGGGGGAGCAACGATTACAACATGGACAAGGCCATCAAGGAAGGGCAACTCCACATCTTGCAACCCAAATTCGGCAAGGTAAGGATCCAGAAATCATATTTATTTGCCAATTCAAGAATAGTTTTTTTATTGAGCAGTCACTCGGATCCGGAGAAGGGTGACTGCCAGGGAGCGCTGTTGCAGTTTGGACCACGACCCCGCCGTGTGTTTTACTATGTGCGTGTTTTAACATTATTTTCATTGCAACTTTCCAGTGCGCTGTCACAGGACACTTCACATCTTTTACACTTTCTTTTAGAACACATTTTTTAGAACTTGAGTCGGTAATAAGTGCAGCCGAGGTTCCCAGAACCGAATTCTGCAGGAGGGCTTTTGTCTACAGTTTAGAGGGCTTTTTTTTCCTCTGTGCATGAATGTTAATCTACTTAGAAATCAGGTCATAAGGTTGGCAGCTTTTGTGGGGATCGGTGAGGAGCAGGTTAGTTATAGAGGTTTGATTTTGCAAGGAATGTTTTAGTCTTGGCTATGAAACAGTTTGAGTTGTTTGAGGACTCTGTCCTTTCGCCCAAATAATCATTCTCCAGGCGTTGCCGGTCAGTGTGAAGAGATATTCCAGTGGTCTGAGTATTGCCTGAATGTGTGTGTCCTGGTTTGTTTAAACCGCTGATGGGTCAGTTCAGAATGCAGTTCACACTTCAGACCCGTTGTGAAACTGGAGTGACATGAAGTCCAGGACGAGGAACAGACGGCGAGTTACTTCTTCACGGCACACAGTGGACTTGCTGGATTTTGGTGATGTTTTGGAAGCTCTCGGTCACTATTTGCTGGCCACAGATTCTACCATCAAACTCTTTCAAAGCAAAACGGAATTCGTATTCAAAATCACAAAACTTCACGGCTAGAAATCTGAAATAAAAATAGCATTTGTGGAGGGAGAGAGACGCCCTTAACACTGAGTGAAAGACCCTTTGCATTTTCAACAGTGAATGGAAATCAAAGGGTCTCCAACCTAAAATGTCATCTGTTTCTCTTTCCACTTTGCTGTTGGACTTGCCGAGTTTTTCCGATGTTTTCTGTTTCTATAGAACAGCACAGGAACAGGTCTTTCGGCCCACGATGTTGTGCTGAATTAATTAAACTTGTAACTAAACGCCTAATTAAACTAATCCCTTCTGCCGACACAATGTTCATATCCCTCGGTTCTCTGCACATCCATGTGCCTGTCTAAGAGTCTCTTAAACCCTTCTATCGTATCTGCCTCCACCACCACCCCTGGCAGCACATTCCAGGCACCCACCACTCTCTGTGTTTAAAAAAAACTTGCCCTGCACATCTTCTTTTGAACTCACCCCCTCACTTTAAATGTATGCCCTGTGTAATTTCAGATTTCCAGCACCTGCAGTTTTAAAATTTATTTCTGAAGTGGTTTAGCCTTTGGTTTTTGTTTGCAACATTTAGCATCGCGAATGCCCTGAAGCTGACTAATCACAAAGACATCTGCAAGGTGATAAAAGTCATCGGAATTTCTCTTTCATGCCCTTCCCTTCCCCCTTCCCCTCCCTCTCCTCCTCTCCCCACTGTTGAGCAACAGCTCTGTGACACACACTGTGTAGTACCACTTCTCCCTAGAGGATTCCAACCAATTGTCAGGGTGATTCTGCAGTCACCATAAAACTGGGGCCAGGTGCTGGAGACAGAAGAACATTAATCTTTCATGAGCTGTAGAATTCTCAGTGCACTTTCTTTGTCTTAACGAGAGAAGCCTGAATTATGGTGGTGTTGTGGTTTTAAGTTATGAAGCAGGTTTCGGACTGTTGACTTAAGATGAATTCAAATTTCGCCATGGAATCAGGGGGATTTAAATTCAGTTTATAAAATCTGGAATTAAATAATGTCCACAGAATGAGTGGATTTTATTTAACAAAAACATTTCATTAATATTCTCTGTGAAAGAAAATGTTGCCAGGATTGGGGAGCATGCCTTATGAAAACAGGTTGATTGAACTCGGCCTTTTCTCCTTGGAGTGACGGAGGATGAGAGGTGACCTGATAGAGGTGTATAAGGTGATGAGAGGCATTGATCGTGTGGATAGTCAGAGGCTTCCCCCAGGGCTGAAATGGTTGCCACAAGAGGACATAGGTTTGAGGTGCTGGGGAATAGATACAGAGGAGATGTCAGGGGTAAGTTTTTTACTCAGAGAGTGGTGAGTGTGTGGAATGGGCTGCCGGCAATGGTGGTGGAGGCTGATACGATAGGGTCTTTTAAGAGACCTTTTGGATAGGTACATGGAGCTGAGAAAAATAGAGGGCTATGGGTAAGCCTAGTAATTTGTGGGCTGAAGGGCCTGTATAGTGCTGTAGATTTTCTATGTTTCTAAATCTGCAATTTATGTGACTTAAAATATGATTGTCACTCAACGTTACATAATTCAATTTTTAAATACGACTCAGGTTCAGTACGGACCTTCAGTACCTTCTGTGTGGAGTTTGCACATTCTCCCCGCAACTGTGTGGGTTTTTCCCAGGTGGCTTCCTTCCACGTCCCAAAGACGTGTTGGTTAGAACATGGAGTATAGAACAGGACAGGAACAGGCCCTTTGTTGATGCCAATTTAAACTGCACATCTGCCTGCATGTGGTCTATATCCCTCAATTCCCTGTCTGTTCAAGTACTTGTCTAAATTCCTCTTAAATACCACTAACATATACGCTTCCACCACCTCCCCTGGCAGTGTATTTTAGGCATCTACTACTCTGTGTAAAAAAAAAACTTGCCTCGCAGATCTCCTTTAAATTTTCACCTTTCACTTTAAAGCTATGCCCTCTAGTATTTGACATCCTGGGAAAAGGACTCTACTCTCTACCCTATCTATGCCTCTTGTAATGTTATGAACTTCTATCAGGTCTCCCCTCAGCGTCTGATGCTCCAGAGAAGACAATCCAAGTTTGTCCAACCATTCCTTGCACCCTCTAATCCAGGCAGCATCCTGGTGAACCTCTTCTGCACCCTCTCCAAAACATCCACGTCCTTCATGTTATATGGTGACCAGAACTACACACAATACTCCAAATGTGGCCTGACCAAAGTTTTATACAGCTGCAATATGACTTCTTGAATTTAATACTCAACATCCCGACTGCTAAAGGCAAGTATGATGTACACCACCTTTACCACTATATCTATTTGTGTTGCTACGTTCAGGGAGCTATGGACTTGTATCGCAAGATCCTGTCTTCGTAAGGGTCCTGCTATTTACTGTCTACTTTCCTCTTACATTTGACTGTACAAAATGCAACACCTCATGCTTGTCCAGATTAAAGCCCATCTGCCATTTCTCTGGACACATTTCCAACTGCTCTACATCCTGCTGAATCCTTTCACAACCTTTCTCACTATCCACAACTTTGCCAATTTTTGTGTCGTTTGCAAACTTGCTAATCAGCCAACCTACATTTTCATAGAACATAGAACAGTACAGCACAGAACAGGCCCTTCAGCCTACAATGTTGTGCCAACATAGCTGTTCCCTCCTACCTACAGAATGCCCATATCCCTTCATTTTCCTCTCATTCATGTGCCCATCCAAGCCCCTCTTAAAAGCCCCCCATGAATTTGCCTCCACCACCCTATCAGGCAACGCATTCCAGGCATCCACCCCTCTCTGAGTAAAAAGATTTATCCCTCTTGTCTGTTATGAACCTACACCTCTCACCTTAAATGCATGCCCTCTGGTATTGGATCGCTCAGTAATGGGGAAAAAAAGATTGCTTGTCCACCCTATCTATGCCCCTCATAATTTTATACACTTCCAACAGATCACCCCTCAGCCTCTGCCGCTGCAGAGAAAAGAGCCCAAGTTTGTCCAGCCTCTCCTGATAGCCCATGCCCTCTAATCCAGGCAGAATCCTGGTAAACCTTCTCTGCACCCTCTCTAAAGCCTCGACATCCTTCCTATAGTGAGGTGACCAGAATTGCATGCCATAAATGATTTTCATTCAAATAATTTTATATACCACAAATAACAGAGGTCCCAGCACTGATCCTTGCAGAACACCGCTGGTCACAGACCTCTTGTCGGAGAAACAGCCCTCCATCACTACCCTCTGTCTTCTACAGCCAAGACAATTTTGAATCCAATGTACCAAGTTTCCATGGACCCCATGTGCCTTAATCTTCTGGATTGGCCTACCGTGAGGGACCATGTCAAAAGCTGAACTAAAGTCCATGTATACAGCATCTACTGCACCACCCTTATCAACCATCTTTGTCACCTCCTCAAAAACACTCAATCAAGTTTGTAAGACATGACTTTCCATGCTTTTCCAGATGTGAGTAGATCCTATTGCCTAAGAATCTTCTGCAATAATTTTCCAATCACTGATGTAAGGCTCACTGGTCTATAATGTCCTCGTTTATCTCTAGTGCCCTTCTTAAACAGAGGCACAACATTGGCTATCCTCTGGGGCCTTGCCTGTGGCTAAAGAGGATACAAAGATCTCCATCGAGGCCCCAGCAATCTTCTCCCTTGCCTCTCTCATTAACCCAGGATAGATCCCATCAGGCCCTGGGCACATACACCTTGATGCTTTTCAAGAGACCCATCACCACCTCCTTCTCGATATGAACATGTCCTGGAATATCAGCACACCCCTCCCTGATCTTGCTATCCTCCATGTTCTTCTCCTTGGTGAATACTGATGCGAAGTACTCATTTAGTACCTCGGACATTTCCTCGGCTCCAGGCAGAAATTCCCTCCTTTGTCCCTGTGGTCTTACCCTCTCCCGAGCTACCCTCTTGTTTTTAATGTATGTATGAAATATCTTGTGATTCTCTTTCATCCTACTCACCAAGGACATTTCGTGGCCTCCTTTAGCCCTTCTGATTCCCTGTTTAAGTTCTCTTCCGCTCCCTTTATCCTCCTCAAAGACCCAGTTTGATCTCTGCTTCCTAAACCTTACGTTAGCTCCCTTTTTTTATTTTTGACAAAATTTGCAACCTCTTGTCTTCCAAGATTGTTTGGTTAACGGCTGCTGGAGCGTAGGTGAATGGTGGAGTCTGGGGGGCAGTTGATGGGAATGTGGGGGGGAATAAGACGGGATTGGTAGAAATGGGAGCTCGATAGTTGCAGACTCGATGGGCTGAAGGGCCTGCTTCTGATCTCTGTGACTCAAGTGAGCAAAGAGCCAGCTCGCGCAAGCAGCAGTGAGATACAAACCAGATGATTCCTCGGAGTCATCGAGGGAACGGTGAACGTAGAACAATACAGCACAGGAACAGGCCTTCCGACCATGATGCCAATTTAAATTGCACATCTGCCTGCACGTGGTCTATAATCCCTCCATTCCCTGCCTGTTCATGTATTGGTGTTGGTTTATTATTGTCACTTGTACCGAGGTACAATGAAAAACTTGTCTTGCATACCGATCGTACAGGTCAATTCATTACACAGTGCAGTTACATTGAGTCAGTACAGAGTGCATTGATGTAGTACAGGTAAAAACAGTAACAGTACAGAGTAAAGTGTCACAGCTACACACAACAAGGTAGATCGTGAGGTCAGAGTCCATCTCATCGTATAAGGGAACTGTTCAATAGTCTTATCACAGTGGGGTAGAAGCTGTCCTTAAGTCTGGTGGTACGTGCCCTCAGGCTCCTGTATCTTCTACCCGATTCAAGAGGAGAGAAGAGAGAATGTCCCGGGTGGGTGGGGTCTTTGATTATGCCGGCTGCTTCACCAAGACAATGAGAGGTAAAGACAGAGTCCAAGGAGGGGAGGCTGGTGTCCGTGATGTGCTGAGCTGTGTCCACAACTCTCTGCAGCTTCTTGCGGTCCTGGGCAGAGCAGTTGCCGTACCAAGCCGTGATACATCCAGATAGGATGCTTTCTATGGTGCATCGGTAAAAGTTGGTGAGAGTCAAAGAGGACAAACTAAATTTCTTTAGCCTCCTGAGGAAGTAGAGGCACTGGTGAGCTTTCTTGGCCGTGGCATCTACGTGATTTGACCAGGACAGGCTGTTGGTGATGTTCACTCCCAGGAACTTGAAGCTATCAACCCTCTCGACCTCAGCACCATCGATGTAGACAGGTGCATGTACATCGCCCCCTTTCCTGAAGTCAGTGACCAGCTCGTTTGTTTTGTGCCTGTCTAAATGCCCCTTAAAACGTCACTAACATATCTGCTTCCACCACTTGCCCTGGCAGTGTGTTGCAGGCACCCTCCACTCTCTGTGCAATACAGCAGGGAAACAGACCCTTTGACCCACTGAATCTGTGCCGACCATTTACACCAATCCGACATTAATCCCAGATTTTTTTATTCTCCCCACATTCTCATCAACTGCCCCCAGATTCTACCCCCTCACCTGCACACATAGGACAATTTACAGCGGTCAATTAACCTACCAACCCGCATGTCTTTGGGACGTGGGAGGAAACGGGAGCAAACGGTTCTTGAACCAACCTGCGCAGTCCTGATCACTACCTCACCATTAGCAACCCTATGATGCTGCTGCAAGTAAGCTTTTCCTGGCAGCTGTGCATACATGGACTTGTGCATGAACCCAACTTGACGTCAAACCCATGTAGTCACAGGGAGAACATGCAAACTCCACACAGACAGCACCCGAGGTCAGGATTGAAGCCAGGTCACGGGCGCTGCAAGGTGGCGACTCTACTGGCTGTGTCACTGTGCTGCCCTTCTTCTGGTAATGTTGGTCATGGGGTAAATACTGGGGCAGGACATGGGAAAGACATTCTATTGCACTACTTTGAAATGGTGTCCGTGGATTATCTCGCATTCATCTGAAGCTGACTGGACCTCAGTCTAAGATTACATGTGAAAGATGGCCTCCAAAGTACGGAGGTAATAGCATCAATTTTGGGGCTTGAACCAGCGACTCATTGACTGCAAGCTGCAATTACTCACTATCGGCTGGACTGCTGTATTGTTTTATCCACCTCAATTGCAGCAGCCTTCAAGTATGTCCACTTGCAACAAGTGACATCAGCTGGAAGGTATCTTGTGGGGAAGGATGTTGATTGAAGTGGGAGTCTTTGTTGAGATGAGAAAAGTTAAGAAAGTTAAGGAAGTAGCTTTTGAGAATGGGTGGACGAGTGAGTAATTAAAGATAATTGAATGATGCAGGGGGTTTGATCTAACGTGGTGCTTTTATTGTCAGTTCAATGCATGCACCACAGTAATGCACACATCTTTGTCGGAAATCCTGTGTGCTCAGCAGGTGGAGTTGGGAAAACGCAGATTAATGTTTTTGGGATTTTTGTTCAACTCACCGGTTTTCGTTGGTCTCCTGACAGGCACCATACTTTTAATTGTTCAACTCTCAAACTCAGGAATTCCTCTTAATAGACCACCACCTCTCCTCCTCTCACTCCTTGAAACCTGAGCCTTTGATCCGTGTCCTGATAGCTCTGTATTTCCTGGTTTCGAAGGTTGTTTGATCCCACAGCTGTGAAATGACTAGGATTTTTTTAACTTTACAGGCAAGTGTTCACAGCTGACTCATGACCTCTTCCTGCCTGTACTCCAGAAGTTTGCTTACTTATGCACCCTTGTGATTTTAGTTATTAGTTTTGAATGATAACGTGGTTTCATTCCTTTGCTACAAGTAAAGACTTTGCAAGCAATCACTGTGGCCATTTTATGGTTTATTTTGGGACGTCTTTCATCATATGGAAAGAAGCTTCAATGCTTCTGTGTGAAGACCAACAAACAGGGAGGGGTTCAGCTTATTTGCATCGGAACAAATTGTAAACTTCCTAAATTGGTCATGCATAAATGTAAGATATCGGGTCAGAAGCAGGCCAAGTCTCTATGTGCCTGCTCTACCATTCTGGAACCTCTTGGTTGATCTTTTAGCTTGTCCATACATCTGCCTGATCCTTGTATCCTTTTAATCAATGTCAAGGTAGCGTTTATCGTTGTCTGCACAAGTTCGTGTCTGCACAGGTGCAATGAAAAACTTACTTGCAGCAGGCATGGTAGTGTAGCGGTTAGTGTAACGCTATTACAGCGCCAGCGACCCAGGTTCAATTCCGGCCGCTGTCTGTAAGGAATTTGTATGTTCTCCCCATGTCGGCGTGAGTTTCCTCCGGGTGCTCCGGTTTCCTCCCACATTCCAAAGACGTACGGGTTAGGAAGTTGTGGGCATGCTATGTTGGTGCCGGAACAGTGGCGACACTTGTGGGCTGCCCCCAGAACACTCTATGCAAAAGATGTATTTCACTGTGTTTTTCAATGTACATGTGACTAGTAAAGATACCGTATCAGGGGCACATAGCATCAGAAACCAGCATTCACAAGGAAAATTTAAATTAAACATAAATTATTCATAGTTTTTACAAGAAAGAATGCAATGAGAACAAAAAAGTCCATTTTAGTACAAAATGATCAAAGTGGTCACAGAGTTGCAAAACTGCAGTGATTAGGGTTGTGCAAGTTTGTTCAAAAACTGGTTGAAGGGAAGCCGCTGTTCTTGAACCTGGTGGTGTGGGACGTCAGGCTTCTGTACCTTCTGCCCAGTGGTAGCTGTGAGAAGATGGCATGGCCCGGATGGTGGGGATCTGAGTTACTGCCACAGACAGTGACTCAGATTGGTGTTTGGGTATGGAATCAAGGAGCCCTGGGTAAACTGGCACTGGTGGGAATTGGGGGTGGGGGGGGGATCTCTCTTCTGGTTGGAATCATATCTAGCACAAAGGAAGATAGGTGGTTGGAGGTCAATCATCTCAGTCAGAGGACATCTCTGCAGGAGTTCCTTAGTCCTGGGCCCAACCAGCTTCAGTTGCTTCATCAATGACCTTCCTTCAGTCGTAAGGTCAGGAGCAGGGATGTTCGCTGACAATTGTACAATGTTCAGTGCAATTTGTGACTTCTCGGATAATGAAGCAGTCTGCACCAAATGCAACAAGACTTGGACAATACCCAGGCCTGGGCTGGACAGTGAGTAACAGTCATGCCGCACGGGTGCCAGGCAATGACGGTATCCAACAAGAGAAAATCCAGCAATCATACCCCTGACGTTCAGTGGCATTTCCATCACTGAATCCCCCATTATCAATATCATGGGGGTTACCATTGACCAGAAACTGACCCGGAGTAGCCCCATACACAACGTGGCTACAAGAGCAGGTCAGAGGCTGGGAATCCTGTGGCAAGTAAATTGGTTTATTATTGTCATATGTACTGAGATGCAGTGAAAAACTTGTCTTGCATGCCATCCATACAGATCAATTCATTACACAGTGCATTGAGGTAGTACAGGGGAAAAGAATAACAGAATGTAGAATAAAGTGTTACAGTTACAGAGAAAGTGCAGTGCAGGCAGACAATAAGGTGCAAGGTCATAACGAGGTAGATAGTGAGGTCAAGAGTCCATCTTATTGTACTAGGGAACCATTCAATAGTCTTATAACAGTGGGATAGAAGCTGTCCTTGAGCCTGGTGGTATGTGCTTTCAGGCTTTTGTATCTTCTGCCCAATGGGAGAGGGGAGAAGAGAGAATGCCAGGGGTGGGTGGGGTCTTTGATTATGCTGGCTGCTTCACCAAGGCAGCGAGAAGTGTAGTCCATGGAGGTTTCCATGACGTGCTAGGCTGTGTCCACAACTCTCTGCAGTTTCTTGTGGTCTCGGGCAGAGCAGTTGCTGTACCAGGCCGTGGTGCATCCGGATAGGATGCTTTCTATTCTAACTCCCCAAAGCCTGTCCACCATCCACAGGGCTCAAGTCAAGAGTGTGATGGAACACTCTCCACTTGCCTGGATGAGTGTGGCTTCAACGACAATCAGGAAGCTTGACAGCATACAGGACTGCAGTGGTTCAGAAAGGCAGCTCACCACCACCTTCTCAAGGGCAATTAAATGTTGCCTGTGAAGTCCATATCCCTTGAATGAATAAAGAAAGTAATAGTGTTTATATCATTGGACTAGTAATCTGACATATAGACTAATAATTGGATTAGAACATAGAACAGCACAAGAACAGGCCCTTCAGCCCACGATGTTGTGCTGAACTAATTCAGCTAATGCCACCCAATCCCTTCTGTCTGCACATGGTCCCTATCCCTCTATTGTCTGCATGTTCATGTCTTAGATGCCTGTACTATATCTGTCTCCACCACCACCCCTGGCAGCGCATTCCAGGCACCCACCACTCTCTGTGTAAAAACAAAACTTGGCCCGCACAGCTCCTTTAAACTTGCCCCCTTTCACCTTAAATGCACGTTCTTTAGTATCAGATGTTTCAGACTTGGAAAAAGATACCAGCTGCCTATCTATGCCTCTCATAATCTGATAAACCTTTATTAGATTTCCCCTCAGCCTCTGACACTGCTGGGAAAACAACCCAAGTTTGTTTTCCAAACCCACCAAGGATAGCTGAGCATTTAAATACAGTTTTTGGAAAACCAAAATATATATGATACATTTCAATATATGATTCCAATTACACATCAATGTGGTTGGTTCTCAACGGCCCTTCACTTTAACAGAGAACTGCTTCCTGCGGTCAAGGCAACTAACAAGTGGCAATAAATACATGGTGTTCCTTCCCAGTGCTGTCTGTGTCTCAAGGATGGATAAAAGACTGTTTCAGCATTTTTTATTTTAAGTTTGGTGTTGCTTATAAAGTTAAAAAAACTAAATTGATGGATGAGGAGGGTCCTTGGCAATCTGGGATGACAGTTGGAAAATGAAGGAATGTTTAGGAAAGAGAGGTGGTCCACAATGTGCAGGTCCTAGGAAAAGTCTGACGTCCAATCCAGAGGATCCATAAGGTATATTTATTTGGAAGGTTTGTTGGCACAACAGATACCACTAAAACCCTCTCCTTTATCTGTGAGGAGTCTGTGCCCTTTAAGTCTTTCCCCCTCACCTTAAACCTGTGCCCTCTAGTTTTAGACTCTCCTCTCCTGAGAAAAGTGACCATCCATTTTCCTTGTGGTAAACAGTGCTGTAGTGTACTTGAAACTGGGCAGTTGGGGTTTGAGGATAGAGCCTTCCTTGTCTATTAAAACCTTCATCTTGAAATCTTCTGGTAGGAACAGGTCATTCATGCTTATCCTGCCATTTGACTGGATCGCAGTAGATCTATACAACTTTATTTACTCATCCTTGATGCAAATTCCCAATGGCCTTACTAAATTTAAAGAAGATTTATACAGCACCTTACCACATGAAAATCCCTCAAAGTTCTGTGCCAGAAATATCCTGCAGGAAGATAAATTGCTGTTTAATCTTGTCAATGGTGGTGAAAAGGGAGTCGGGAGGTGAGTCACTTGCCTCGGGGAACCCAGCCTGTGAACTGCTCTTGTAGCCCCGTTACTTCTGTGGCTGGTCTATAGTAACCAACCACCCCCCCCCCCCCCCAACTGCCCCCTTCCCCAGGATGTTGATGGTGGGTGATTCGGTGACAATAATGACATTGATTATCAATGCTCTTTGCTTGGAGATGGTCATGGAGCACGGAAACAGGCCCTTCAGCCCAACTCATCCATGCCAACCAAGTTGCCTACCTGAGCTCATCCCATTTGCCCACATTTGGCCCACATCCCTCTCAACCTTTCCTATCCAAATGTCTTTTAAACATTGTAATTGTACCCACTTTCTCTAGCAGCTCATTCCATATACCCAGCACCCTCTGTGTGGAAAATCTTGCCCCTCGGGTTCCTACTAAATCTCTCCTCTCTCACCTTAAACCTTTGCCCTCCAGTTTTATTCTCCCCTACACTGGGAAAAGACTGCGACCATCCACCTTATCTGTGCCCCTCATGATTTTATAAACCTCTATAAGGTCACCCCTCAGCCTCCTTCGCTCCAGGGAAAACAGTCTCAGCCTGTCCAGTCTTGTGTCTCAAGCCCTCCAATCCCGGTAACAACCCTGTGAACCTTTCCTGCACCCTCTCCAGCATCATGACATGGTATGTCTGTAGCGTTAGTGTTACCCGCCACTTATCAGCCCATGCCTGAATGTTGTTTAGACCTTGCTGCATGCAGGTATGAACTGCTTCATTTGCTGCGGAGTTGCAAATGGGATTAAATGTTGCGCAATCATTTGTGGACATCTCCACCTTAGTATGGCTTGGTACGGCAACTGTTCTGCCCAGGACCACAAGAAACTGTAGAGAGTTGTGGATACAGCCCAGCACATCACGGACACCAGCCTCCCCTCCTTGGACTCTGTCTTTACCTCTCGCTGTCTTGGTGAAGCAGCCAGCATAATCAAAGACCCCACCCACCCGGGTCATTCTCTCTTCTCTCCTCTTCCATTGGGTAGAAGATACAGGAGCCTGAAGGCACGTCCCACCAGACTTAAGGACAGCTTCTACCCCACTGTGATAAGACTATTGAACAGTTCCCTTATACGATAAGATGGACTCTGACCTCACGATCTACCTTGTTGTGACCTTGCACCTTATTGCACTGCATTTTCTCTGTAGCTGTGACACTTTACTCTGTACTGCTATTGTTTTTACCCTGTACTACCTTAATGCACTCTGTACTAACCCAATGTAACTGCACTGTGTAATGAATTGACCTGTACGATTGGTATGCAAGACGAGTATTTCACTGTACCTTGGTACAAGTGACAATAATAAACCAATACCAATACCTCTAACCTTATGATGGAAGGGAGGTCATTGATGAAGCAGTTGAAGATGTTTGAGCCCAGGACACTGCCTTGAAGAGCTCCTGCAGTGATGTCCAAGGACTGAGATGATAGACCTCCAACAACTGTGACTTTTGTGTGACGTAAATGACACGTTTGAAAGATTCAACAATAAGTCTTGCAAGTGTGATTTGTTGATGCTCTAGGCTCTGGGATTAGTGGTTGTGTTTTTGGCTCCACAGAGCAAAATTTACAGAACTTCCAGAGATTTACTAGGATGTTGCTAGGACTAGAGGGCCTGAATTATAGGGAGAGGTTGGCCAGGCTAGGTCTTTATTCCTTGGAATACAGGAGAATGAGGGGTGACCTTATAGAAGTGTTTAAAATTATGAGAGGTATAGATAAGGTGGATGGTAATAGTCTTTTCCCCAGGGTAGGGGAGTCCAAAACTAGTGTAAGGGTGAGAGGGGAAAGATTTAACAGGGACCTGAGGGGCAACTTCTTCACGCAGAGGGTGGTGAGTATATGGAACGAGCTGCCAGAGGAAGTGGGTGAGGCAGGTACAACAGTGTCATTTAAGAAGCACTTGGATAGGTACATGGAGGGGCGGGGCTTGGAGGGATTGGCAAATTAGTTTATTATTGTCGCATGTACTGAGGTACAGTGGAAAAACTCATCTAGCATGTTCATACAGATCAATTCATTACCCAGTGCACTGAGGTAGTACAAGGTGAAACAAACTGCAGAGAGTTGTGGACACAGCTCAGCACATCACGGAAACCAGCCTCCCCTCCGTGGACTCTGTCTATACTTCTTGCTGCCTTGGTAAAGCAGCCAGCATAATCAAAGACCTCACCCACCCCGGACATTCTCCCTTCTCCCCCCCTCCCATCGGGCAGAAGATACAAAAGCCTGAAAGCACGTACCACCAGGCTCAAGGACAGCTTCTACCCTCGCTGTTATTAGATTTATTGACCCTAGTACGATAAAATGGACTCTTGACCTCACAATCTACCTCGTTATGAACTTGCACATTGTCTACCTGCACTGCCTGTGTAGCTGTGATACTTTATTCTGCATTCCGTATTGTTTTACTACCTCAATGCACTGTGTAATGAATTGATCTGTATGAACAGTATGCAAGACAAGTTTTTCACTGTACCTCAGTACATGTGACTATAATAAACCAATTCCATTAACAGAATGCAGAATAAAATGTAACAGCTACAGAGAAAATGCAGTGCAGGCAGACAGTAAGGTGCGGAGTCATAACGAGGCAGACTGCGAGGTCAAGAGTCCAACTGTGGGTCAAATTCAGGAAATTGGGACTAGCTGGGTGGGCAGCGTGGTCGGCATGGATTTGTTGGGCTGAAGGGCCTGTATCCATGCTGTGCTGTATCAAGAAGTTATGTTGCAGTTTTATAAAACTCTAGTTAGGCCACATCTGGAGTATTGCATTCAGTTCTGGTCAGTCCATTATAGGAAGGATGTGGAGGCTTTGGAGAGGGTTCAGAAGAGGGTTGCCAGGATGCGGCCTGGATTAGAGGGCAGGTGCTATAAGGGGACGGTGGACAACCTTAGGTTGTTTTCTCTGGAGCAACAGAGGTGGTCTGGAGATCTGATAGATGTTTATAAGATTATGAGAGACGTAGACAGCTAGTATCTTTTTCCCAGGATTGAAGGCACGGTAGTGTAGCGACTAGCGTAACGCTATTACAGCGCCAGCAACCCGGGTTCAATTCCCGCCGCTGTCTGTAAGGAATTTGTACGTTCTCCCCGTGTCTGCGTGGGTTTCCTCCGGGTGCTCCGGTTTCCTCCCACATTCCAAAGACATACGGGTTAGGAAGTTGTGGGCATGCTATGTTGGCGCTGGAAGTGTGGCAACACTTGCGGGCTGCCCCCAGACCACTCTATACAAAAGATGCATTTCACTGTGTTTTTCGATGTGCATGTGACTAATAAAGAAATCTTAATACCACAGGGCATGCATTTAAGGTGAGAGGAGGAAAGTATAAAGACAAGTTTTTTTTACACAGAGAGTTGTGGGTGCCTGGAATGTGCTGCCTGGGGTGGTGGAGGCAGATACGATAGGGGTGTTGAAGAGGTTGTTAGACAAGCACGGGAAGTGGAGGGATATTGACAGTGTGTAGGCAGAAGGGATTAGTTTAGTTCAGCACAGCATTGTGGGCTGAAGGGCCTGTTCCTGTGCTGTACTGTTCTATGACTGAGCTCTGTGTCAAGTCACTGATGTTCTGAGTGGTTGTATAGAGTTTCATGGTTAATTTTTGCATGATTTATTTCTACTAGTAAAATGAGCTTGCACTGTGGCCATTTGTTTTTCTATTAGTTCATGAGCAGTGAGGTTGTGTTGGCAACCTCAGTGGGTTGCCGTGAACTGAGTGCTTGCTGAGAGGCTTCAGAGGGAAGTAGTCTCCATCACACTGAGACGGTAGTCATATGCTGACCAAAAGCAGTGAAAATTGCAAGTTTCCTTTTCCCTAAAAGTTTGTCAATGAATCTGCTGGTATTAGACAATATTCTGGCAGCCGGAAGGTTCTTTTTAAAAACTCTAGATCATAGTTTTGTTTTTAACTAAATTTAAGTTCTCTAAACTGTTGGTGGGATATGAACTGGTATTCCCTGAGTTACTGAAACTCAACAAACTTCAAACTGGAAATCTGGTATTTTAAAAAAAACCAGAAAATGCTGGAAACGCTCAACAGGTCGGGCAGCCTCTGTGTGAAGAGGAAGCAAGTTAGTTTTTCATTTGAACTGCTGATGAGTGCAGGACGCTGGTCGCAATCCTGTCTCGTGTCTTTCAGCTTCTCAACCTGCAAACACTTCTCCTTAAGAGCTGAGCAGGTCAGGAGGAAATTTGATTGAGATATTCAAAATAATAAATTGTTTTGTTAAGGGTAAAACCTGATAGAACATAGAACACTACAGCACAGTACAGGCCCTTCAGCCCACAATGTTGTGCCGACATTTTATCTTGCTCTAAGAGCTATCTAACCCATCCCTCCCACATAGCTCCCCATTTATCTATCATTCATGTGTCTGTCTAAGAGTCTCTCAAATGTCCCCAATGTATCTGGCCCCACGATCTCTGCCGGCAGTGCGTTTCACGCACCCACCACTCTCTGTGTATAAAAAAAAACTTACCCCTGACATCCCCCTTTATACCTTCCTCCAATCACCTTAAAATTATGTCCCCTCGTATTAGCCATTGTTGCCCTGGGAAAAAGTCTCTGACTGTCCACTCACTCCATCTACCACCACCCTCTGTCTTCTATGGGCGAGCCAATTCTGAATCCACACAGCCAAGTTTTCCTGATCCCGTGCCTCGTGACTTTCTGAATAAGCCTTCCATGAGGAACCTTCCCTTATGTCCCCTCGTGTTAGCCATTGTCACCCTGGGAAAAAGTCTTTGACTGTCCACTCGATCTATGCCTCTTACCATCTTGTGCACCTCTATCAAGTCACCTCTCTTTCTCCTTCTCTCCAAAGAGAAAAGCCCGAGCTCACTCAACCTATCCTATAGAAATATATAAAATTATGAGAGCCACAGATAAGGTCTGAGTCTGTTTCCCAGGGTGGAAATGTCAAACACTAGAGGACATGGGTCTAAGATGAGAGGGGGAAAGTTGAAAGGAGGTTTATGAGCAACACACACAAAATGCTGGAGGAACTCAGTGGGTCAGGCAGCACCTATGGAGGGAAATGAACAGTTGACGTTTTGGACTGAGACCCTTCATCAGGACTTTGGAGGTTTACGAGGCAAGTTTTTTACACAGTGGCAGGTACCTGGAATGTGCTGGTAGGGGAGGTGGTGAAAGCAGATACGATGACAATGCTTCAGAGGCACTGAGACAGGCAGGGAATAGAGGGAGATAGACCACGTGCAGGCAGATGGGATTAGGTTGGTTGGCGCATACACAATGGGCTGAAGGGCCTGTTCCTGTTCTGTACTGTTCCATAGAAGGAGAAAGTGGCCAGTTGATCATTTGCTGGAGGACGTGGATTGTCAAAAGGGCCAGGGGTGTGTGGAATGATCTACCTGGGTGGTACACAAACAAAAGTTTTTTTACTGTATCTCTGCACATGTGACAGTAATAAACCAATTCTGATTCGAGATGATTGTGAGGATGTTTTATGTGGTGAGGTAGAATGTACTGCGATTTAATTGTAATTTTCCAAGGGGTATGGGATTGTTGATGGGAGTAATACCAGGAGGAGAGTGGTGTTTACTGGAGACGTATACTAAGGAGTGAACACCGGCATGCAGAGGTAAGTGGGCTTGCCCTCTCTCTTTGGCAATGCAGAAGCTGCAGTAAACTACTGAGACACTCTCTGTTTACAGTCCAGGATATAATGTTTCACCCAATTACTGAGGAAGTGAAAAACAGCCCGAGGACACAGATGGGTGTGTGTGCAATGTGAAGTAACTTGAGAAACCAAGAGACAGAACATAGAATGTGAAACAGTACAGCACAGGAACAGGCCCTTCATGATGCCTGCCAACCATGATGCCAACCCAACCTAATCCCATCTGCTTGCACACAGTCCATATTCCTCCATTCCCTGCCTGTTCGTGTGTCTGTCTAAATGCCCCCTAAGCATTCTAATGTATCTGCTCCCACCACTTCCCCCGGCAGTGCATTCCAGGCACCTACCACTTTCCATGTACAAAAAAAAATTGCCTTGCAAATCTTCTTTAAACTTTTTCCCTCTTGTCTTAAAGCCACGCCTTCTAGTATTTGCATTTCCAACCTGGGAGAAAGGCTCTGACTGTCTACTCCGTCTATGCCTCTCATAATTTTATAAACTTGAGGATGAGCGGTGACGTGATAGAGGTGTACAAGATGATAAGAGGCATAGATCAAGTGGACAGTCAGAGACTTTTTCCCAGGGCCACAATGGCTGACACGAGGGGACATAATTTTGAGGTGATTGGAGGAAGGTATAAGGGGGATGTCAGGGGTAAGTTTTTTTACACAGAGAGTGGTGGGTGCGTGGAACGCACTGCCGGCAGAGGTTGTGGGGGCAGATACATTAGGGACATTTAAGAGACTCTTAGATAGCCACATGAATGATAGAGCAATGGAGGGCTATGTGGGAGGGAAGGGTTAGATAGACATTAGAGCAGGATAAAATGTTGGCACAACATTGTGGACTGAAGGGTTCTATGCTGTGGTGTTCTATGTAAACTTCTGTCAGGTCTTCCCTCAGTCTCTGACGTTACAGAGAAAAAACATTTGTCCGGCCTCTCCTTAGAGCTAATACTCTCCAATCCAGGCAACATCCTGGTGAACCTCCTCTGCACCCTCTCCAAAGCTTCCACATCCTTCCCGTAATGTGGTGACCAGAACTGGACACTGTACTCCAAATGTGGCCACACAGCTGGACAAGGATTCCAGAGCTTTAGTCCAGAGCTCTCCAATAGATGATGCAGTGGTGTGGTGTTGTGTTACGGGACCAATAATCCAGTAGTCAAGAGTTCAGTTCCAAACAAGGAAATCTGAGGATTTTAAAACTCTCAGTTACTGAGAAAAATTAGACTGACTGCTGGATGTCTTCAGTGAAGGAAACGTGCTGTGATTGCCTAGTCTGGACCTGTAGCTAACCCCAGCCCACACCAGTGTGGTTGACCTATATGTCAATGGTTTGAATGAGAGTGTGCAATGCATGGTTGGTAAGTTTGCAGATGACACTACAATAGGTGGTGTCATTGACCTTGAAGGTGGTTTTCAGGATTTACAGAGAGATCTTGATCAGCTGAGTAAGTGGGCTGAGGAATGGCAAATGGAGTTCGATTCAGATAAGTGCGAGGTGTTGCATTTTGGGAAGACAAATGAGGGTCGGACTTCCACAGTGAACAATCTGGCTCTTGGGAGTGTTGTGGGACAGAGGGACCTAGGAGTACAAGTATATCGTTCCCTGAAATTAGCATCACAAGTAGACAGGGTGATGAAGAAGGCGTTTGGCATGCTGGCCTTCATCAGTCATGGCGCTGAGTATAGAAGTTGGGACATTATGTTGCAGTTGTACGATACGTTGGTGAGGCCACATTTGGAAAATTGTGTTCAGTTTTGGTCACCCTACTCTAGGAAAGATGCCATTAAGCTGGAAAGAGTGCGGTGGAGACTTACGAGGATGTTGCTGGGATTCGAGGGACTGAGTTATGGAGAGAAGTTGAGCAGGTTGAGACTTTTTTCATTGGAGTGTAGGAGACTGAGGGATGATCTTGTAGAGGTGTATAAAAATCATGAGGGGCATTGGGTGAATATGGGCAAGTTTTTTCCCCAGAGCTGAGGAATCAAGAACTTGCAGGCTTAGATTTAAGGTGAGAGAGATTTAATAGGAACCTGAGGGGCAACTTTTTCCACCCAGAGGGTGGTCAGTATATGGAGTGAGCTGCCAGAGGAAGTGGTTGAGGCAGGTACAATAACAACATTTAAAAAGAACATGGGACGGTACGTGGATAGGAAAGGTTTAGAGGGATATGGGCCAAATGCAGGCAAATGGGACTAGCTGAGATGGAATTCTTGGTCAGCATGGACTGGTTGGGCCAAAGGGCCTGGTTCTGTACTGTATGACTCCTGACTCTGCCCTTGAAGTGACCAGCAAGGCTCTCTACTGCACCAGCCACATCCAATGGCTTGATGCCATCTCAGGTAATGAGCAATGCTCCAATCCTCAGAGTAACTTTAAAAACAAAGGGACTTTCCCTCTGTAATAAGAAAATCTAGTAATTCTTGAGAACGCATTTGCAAAGTGCCTTGTTTGCAAATAAATGCAGGTTGTTGCTGAGACATTCTGGGTATGCTGTGTGTGGCATTGAAATAAGGTCAAACCATTCAGATAATTCTACTCAAAACATGGGTATATTTCTGGTGAATATGTGCTACATCTAAATGGGCTCTTAACAGATCTTTGTGCAGCAACGTAGAAACTTCATTCTCAGCTATGTCCAAGGATGAGGCATTTGCAATGGTGTTCAGCCAGAACCGCTGAGTGGATGAATCATCTTGCAGTTGTCAGTGAGGCAGGCACCAGCTCCAGTCAATTCAGTTCACTCTACATGTCATCAAATACATCTGAATACTGGATGCCACAAAGGCTACAGGGCCAGACAGCATCCTGGTTGATGGCATACGGCATGCTTGCCTTTGTTAGCTGAGGCATTGAGTTCAAGAGTCAGGAAGTTATGTTGCAGCTTTATAAAACTCTGGTCAGGCTGCATCTGTATTCAAATATTGCATTGAGTATTGCATTCAATTCTGGTCGCCCCATTTACAGGAAGGATGTGGAGGCTTTGGAGAGGGTGCAGAAGAGGTTCACCAGGATGCTGCCTGAATTAGAGGGTATGAGCAATAAGGAGAGGTTGGACAAACTTGGATTGTTTTCTCTGGAGCATCAGAGTTTGAGGGGAGACCTGAGAGAAGTTTATAATATTATGAGAGGCGTTGATAGAGTAGACAGTCAGAATCTATTTTCCAGGGTAGAAGTGTCAAATACTAGAGGATGTGGTGAGAGGGTTAAAGTTTAAAGGAGATGTGTGAGGTAAGTTTTTTAACACAGAGAGTGGTGGGTGCCTGGAACGGGCTGTCAGGGGAGGTGATGGAAGCGGATACAATAGTGGCGTTTAAGAGACTTTTAGATAGACAGGGAATGGAGGGGTATGGATCATGCGCAGGCAGAAGAGGTTTAGTTTGACACCGTGTTCGGCACAGACATTGTGGGCTGAAGTGCCTGTACTGTACTGTTCCATGTTCTGTAATAGGCTGCACCTTCAGCCAAGCTGTTCCAGTATTGTTACATCCAGCTGACCGTGGAAAACTGCTCAGATATCTCATGTTCACACAAAACAGGGCAAATTCAAACTGGTGAATTACCAGCCCATTAGTCTATTCTCTCATTTGCAAGGTGATGGACAATATTATCAAGTGGTCTGCTCACTACCAAGTTTGGGTTTTGCCAAGACCTCTGGGCTCCAGACCTTGTCATAGCCATGGTCCAAACGTGGATGAGAGAGCTAAATTTCAGAGATAAGGTGAGGCTGCTGTCTAGAGAGGTGTTTAATGGAATGTTTTATGAAGGAGCCCTGGTGAAAGTGAACTCGGTGGTTGGCGTTAAGCTATGTATAAGGAAGACCATGGTTGGAGGTCAATCACTAGGGCGTCGCTGCAGGGGTTCCTCAGGACCGTGTCCCAGGGTCAGCCATCACATTGGATACAGCATAGGAACAGGCTTTTCGGCCCCTGATGTTGTGCTGAACTAATTAGTCTGGTAATTAAACGCCTAACTAAACTAGTCCCTCCTGCCTACACAAATTGGTAAGTTGGTTTAGTATTGTCACGTGTACTGGGGTACAGTGGAAAATCTTGTCTCGCATACCATTCATACAGATCATCTCATTACACAGTGCATTGAGGTAGTACAAGGTAAAACAATAACAGAATGCAGAATAAAGTGTTACAGTTACAGAGAAAGTGCAGTGCAGGCAGACAATAAGGTGCAAGGTCATAACGAGGTAGATTGTAAGGTCAAGAGTCCATCTTATTGTACTAGGAGACCGTTCAATAGTCCTATAACAGTGGGTAGAAGCTGTCCTTGAGCCTGGTGGTACATGCTTTCAGCTTTTGTATCTTCTGCCAGATTGGCCTGAGCTGTGTCCACAACTCTCTGTGGTTTCTTGTGGTCTTGGGCAGAGCAGTTGATGTGCCGAGCCGTGATACATCCATATCCCTCCATTCTCTGCACATTCATGTGCCTATCTGAGAGTTTCTTAAATGCTTCTATCGTATCTGCCTCCACCACCATTCCAGGCACCCATCACTCTGTGTTTTTTGAAAAACAACTTGCCCCGCACATCTCTTTTGAACTTAATCCCTCTAGTATTGGACATTTTCACCTTGTGGGGGATGGGGAATACTGGCTGTCTACCCTATCGATGCCTCTCATAATCTTATAAACTTCTATCAGGTCTCCCCTCAGCCTCTGCCACTCCAGAGAAAACAACCCAAGTTTGTCCAACCTCTCCTCTTAGCACATGTCCTCTAATCCAGGCAGCATCCTGAGAACCCTCTTCCGCACCCTCTCCAAAGCTTCCACATCCTCCCTGTGATGGAGCGGCCAGAATTGAATGCAGTACTCCAGATGTGGCCTAACCAGAGTTTTATAAAGCTGCTTCATCAATGACTTCTATCATAAGGACCAAGGTTGGATTCTTACTGATGATTACATGTGGTTCAGTTTCATTTGTAACTCCAACAGAGATCAAAGTAGCCCGTACCGACGTAGAACAGTACAGAACAGAAGCAGGCCCTTCGGCCCACAGTATCGGTGCCGACCATGATGCCAATTTAAACTTCATGGAGCCAGACCTGGACAGCATTCAGGCCTGAGCTGATAATTGGCGAGCAATATTTATGCCACAGAAGTGCAAGGCAATGACCATCTCCAACAAAAACGGAGTCCAACCACCTTCCTCAACCTTCATTGGCATTGCCAATTGCTGAGCACCCCACTGCCAACATCTATTCACCCGAATCCCTGCAGGATCAGCCACATCAGTATTGAAGCCACAAGAGCATGTCAGAGGCGGGGCATTGTGCAAAGAGTGATGCACCTTCTGATGCCCCAAGACCTTTCCACCATCTACGAGGTATGGCAGGAATGTGCCAGAATGCTCTCTGCTTCCCTGAAAGAGCAGAGCTGCAACAGCACTTAACAGATCCAGGCTCAAAGGGCACCCCATCCACCAAGCTAAACGTTCACTCCGTTCTCCTCCTGTGGATCGCGGCCGCAGCGTGCACCTTTCAGAAAATGCACTTCGATTACTCCCTCGAGGTACCCCTCAGCATCTCCCAAACCCACAGAGGACGAGGGAACACCAAGACCTGCAGGTTGCCCTCTAAGTCAAACATCATTCTGACGAGCAAATTCATTGCCATTCCTGCATTATTGCTGGGTGTAAATCCTGGAAGTCCTTGTACAACGGCAGGGATTCAACCCTGATGCAGGGTTTTGACCTGAAACATGAACAATTCCTCCCCACCACCACCACAGATGCTGCTCGACCCGCTGAGTTCCTCCAGCAGCTTGTGTGTGGCTCCAGATTCCCGTCTCTGGTGTCTGTACAGAACAGCACTGTTGGAGCATCTTCAGTGTATGGAGTGCAGTGACTCATCACCACCACCTCAAAGACAATAAGTGCTGGCTTTGCTGGAGACACTTACATCCCATTAATAACATTATAGAATGTACAGTACAGAGATGGGCCATTCAGCCCAACTAGTCTGTGCTGTCGTTAGTGCTTCACATAAGTCTTCTCCCACCCTCCATTTGATGTAATCCTCAGTTTCTTGCCTTGCATGTTTGTCTAGCTTCTCCTTGTGTGAATTTCTGCTTTTCCCCGTCTGGAGTTCCCTGCCTGGTGTTCTGCCAGCCGGTAACTTGGTGAGTTGTAATCTCCACCTCCAAGTCAATAGATCTTGGGTTGGGTTGGGGTCCAACTCTAGAGACCTCTTAACAAAATAGATATTGCTTCAGTGAGGTGTCAGTGACGTACTTCATTGGCAGATGTGCCGTCTTTCAGATGGAACATTAAACCACCGGCTGTGAGTGAACTTAAGCAATTGATACTTGAAAGCCCAAGGCTGTTAATCCTGGAGTTCTTCTTGATGCCAACCTGTCGCCCAACAGGTAACGTCATGGATTTGCAGTTTGTGGGAGCTTGCTGTGCACAAATTGCCACATTTCTTAGACTCTTGCAGTTCAGAAGTGTTTCATTTCTTTTAAGACATTCTGAAGTCATGAACGGCACTATATAAATGCAGGTTTTTGTTTCTTTTGTCACCAGTTATCTCAACGCTGCCTTCATCACGGATGGTTTCACAAAACACCCACACTGTTTCCTCCATTTGTTTCATTTTATTTATATGGTAACCGCTTCCTCTGTGGTTGTGGGGACTATTACACAATGTCCTTCTGTTCTTTCCTTCCCTCTTTGTGCCTGAAGTTGCTGACTAATATTAGCAGCTACTTTTTGAAAAATACGTAGTAGGCTGAAAAGTACTTCTGGATTTTTCTGAAAGGGATGTGAATAACGCTATATAAATGCAAGTCCATCTGCCTGTGCACACAGCTCTGTAAAGCCAAGTGCCCGTCCTATAAGTGAATCTGGATTTCTGCCGACTTTCCTGTTTGCAGGATGTACCTCGGAATGTATTCGGGATGAGACCGTAAACTCCTTCCTCTTCCAGAATCCACTGATACTCACTTGTCCTGATGTCGAGATAAATGCCCCGATATCAGATTTATCTGCACAGTAACAAACAATCTGCTGGAGGAACTCAGTGGGTCGAGCAGCATGTGTGGGGGGGGGGGGGGGGGGGGGCTGGGCTTCTACTTCCTCGGGGCTAAAGGAATTTGGCATGTCCCCTTTGACCCTCGCCAATTTTAATCGGTGCACCATAGAAAGCATCCTATCTGGATGCATCCCGGCTTGGTATGGCAACTGCTCTGCCTGAGACCACAAGAAACTGCGGAGAGTTGTGGGCACAGCTCAGCGCATCACGGAAACCAGCCTCCCCTCCATGGACTCTTGTCTACACTTCTCGCTGCCTCGGTAAAGCAGCCGACATAATCAAAGACCCCATTCACCCCGGACATTCTCTCTTCTCCCCCCTCTCATCAAGCAGAAGATACAAAAGCCTGAAAGCACGTACCACCAGGCTCAAGGACAGCTTCTGTTCTGCTGTTGTAAGAATATTGAATGGTTCCCCAGTACGATAAGATGGACTCTTGACCTCACAATCTACCTTGTCGTGGCCCTTGCACCTTGTCTGCCTGCCTGCACTGCACTTTCTCTGTAGTTGTTACACTTTATTCTGCATTCTGCATTCTGTTATTACTTTCCTTTGTACTACCTCAATGCACTGATGTGATGAAATGATCTGTATGGATGGCATGCAAAAAGGTTTTTCACTGTACCTTGGTACATGTGACAATAATAAACCAACTTACCAATTTAGTTGTAATTACAGTGACCATTCTAACCCGTACAGGTTGTACATAACCAGATAATTTGTTTCAGTGAGAAATGTTGGTCAAGATCACTTCCCCCAT
This sequence comes from Pristis pectinata, assembly GCF_009764475.1. NCBI lineage: Eukaryota > Metazoa > Chordata > Chondrichthyes > Rhinopristiformes > Pristidae > Pristis > Pristis pectinata. The sequence goes on from NC_067406.1 coordinate 5,404,289, forward strand.
CAAGAGTAGGATCACTGGATCAGAGTAATTCATCCTATGTTGGAAACTTCGGTGATCTCCAAATACTTGGGATGAGGGCATTCCAACTGTGGAGACACAAGACGCAGCAGGGTGTTGACCTTTCTTCCCCCACAGATGCTGCTCTAGCTGGTGAGTTCCTCCAGCAGGCGTTTGTTGCACGGCATTCCAGCTGTGGCAACCACACGGAGGTTGGCCATAAGGTGAAGGGCCAGTCAGTGTGACAGGAATGTTGTTCGCCAGGGCGTTCTACTCTTTTATAGAACACTCTGGGGATTGACAAGTTGACCTCAATTTAATCAAATTGTGTCTGCAAAATGAATAGAACCTTTCTCCTGTAACTTTTGGACTCGGAGTGAGAATCTCTTTTAATAGACTGTGTTTAGAAAACAAGAATTTGCATTTGTATTATCTAGAAAGCACAGCACAAGGAGGGGCCATTCAGCTGAGTAGATTCTTGTTTGCCCTTCTGCATTAATACAATATCCTTCACCAGGAATTTATTTTCCTGTTAGCAACACATAATGCTGGAGGAACTCAGCGGGTCAGGCAGCATGGAGGGAAATGGACAGTCGACGTTCTGGGTCAAGACCCTTCATCTGTACTGGTGGACTTCATCTCCCCTGAGTCTCGAGACTGCAGATGCTGGAATACGGAGCATCAAATAATCTGCTGGAGGAACTCTGGGCCGAGCAGCATCTGTGGGAGGAAAGGAATCGCCAATGTTTCATAGAACATAGAACAGTACAGCACAATACAGGCCCTTTGGTCCACAATGTTGTGCCGACCTTTAAACCTCACCTAAGACTATCTAACCTCTTCCTCCCACATGTCCCTCTATTTTAAATTCCTCCACGTGCTTATCTAGCAATCTCTTGAATTTGACCAATGTACCTGCCTCCACCGCCACCCCAGGCAGCGCATTCCATGCCCCAACCACTCTCTGGGTAAAAAACCTTCCTCTGATATCTCCCTTGAACTTCCCACCCATTACTTTAAAGCCATGTCCTCTTGTATTGAGCATTGGTGCCCTGGGAAAGAGGTGCTGGCTGCCTACTCTATCTATTCCTCTTAATATTTTGTACACCTCTATCATGTCTCCTCTCATCCTCCTTCTCTCCAAAGAGCAAAGCCCTAGCTCCCTTAGTCTCTCTTCATAATGCATACCCTCCAAACCAGGCAGCATCCTGGTAAATCTCCTCTGCACCCTTTCCAATGCTTCCACATCCTTCCTATAATGAGGCGACCAGAACTGGACACAGTACTCCAAGTGTGGACTAACCAGAGTTTTATAGAGCTGCATCATTACCTCGTGGCTCTTAAACTTGATCCCTCGACTTATGAAAGCTAACATCCCATAAGCTTTCTTAACTACCCTATCCACCTGTGAGGCAACTTTCAGTGATCTGTGGATATGAACCCTCAGATCCCTCTGCTCCTCTACACTGCCCAGAATCCTGCCATTTACCTTGTACTCCGCTTTGGAGTTTGTCCTTCCAAAGTGTACCACCTCACACTTCTCCGGATTGAACTCCATCTGCCACTTGTCAGCCCAGCTCTGCGTCCTATCAATGTCCCACTGCAATCTTCAACAATCCTCCACACTATCCACAACACCACCAACCTTTGTGTCATCTGCAAACTTGCTAACCCACCCTTCCACCCCCTCATCTAAGTCATTAATAAATATCACAAAAAGTAGAGGTCCCAGAACCGATCCCTGTGGGACACCACTAGTCACAGCCCTCCAATCCAAATGCACTCCCTCCACCACAACCCTCTGCTTTCTACAGGCAAGCCAATTCTGAATCCACATGGTGAAGCTTCCCTGGATCCCATGCCCTCTGACCTTCTGAAGAAACCTACCATGTGGAACCTTGTCAAATGCCTTACTAAAATCCATGTAGATCACATCTACTGCACTACCCTCATCAATCTGTCTGGTCACCTCCTCAAAGAACCCTATCAGGCTTGTGAGATTTGATCTGCCCTTCACAAAGCTATGCTGGCTGTCCCTGATCAGACTATGATTCTCTAAATGCCTATAGATCCTATCTCTGAGAATCCTTTCCAACAGCTTGCCCACCACAGACATAAGGCTCACTGGTCTATAATTCCCTGGACTATCCCTATTACCTTTTTTTGAATAAGGGGACAACATTCGCCACCCTCCAATCCTCCGGTACCATTCCCGTGGACATCGAGGACTTAAAGATCCTAGCCAACTGTTCAGCAATCTCCTCCCTCGCCTCGCGGAGCAGCCTGGGGAATATTCTGTCAGGCCCCGGGGGCTTATCTGTCCTAATATTTTCTAACAGCTCCAACACATCCTCTCTCTTGATATCAACATGCTCTAGAACATTTACCTTACCAACACTGTCCTCAGCATCATCAAGGCCCCTCTCCTTGGTGAATACTGGAGAAGGATTCACTGAGGACCTCACCCACTTCCACAGCTTCCAGGCACATCTTCCCACCTTTGTCTCTAACTGGTCCTACCTTTACTCTCGTCATCCTTCTGCTCTTCACGTACGTGAAAAAACCCTTTGGGGGTTTTCCTTAACCTTACTTGCCAAGGCCTTTTCATGTTCCCTTCTTGCTCTCCTCAGCCCCTTAAGTCCTTTCCTTGCTACCCTATATACCTCAAGAGACCTATCTGATCCTTGCTGCCTACACCTTGTGTATGCTGCCTCCCTCCTCCGAACTAGATGTTCCACCTCTCTTGTCAACCATGAAATCAGGTCGAAATAATACACCAGGACCCAGGTCCAAAGGTTTTTTGGATATTGGTGGAATTGAGGGATACGTGGACAGAGAAGTGGAGTTGTTTGAGGATCAGTGGTCTTGTTTGATGGCAGAGCAGGCTTGAGGGGTTGACTGGTCTATTCCTGCTCCTTTTTCTTACTGTCCTTTGAGTGTCTAAAGACAACTGTGTGCAGTTTTGGGCTCCTTATTTAAGAAAGGATGTGCTGATGTTGGAGAGGGTTCAGAGAAGATTCACTGGAATGATTCCAGGAATGAGAGGGTTAACATATGAGCATTTGACAGCTCTTGGGCTGTACTCCTTGGAGTTCAGAAGAATGAGGGGGGACCTCATAGAAACATTTCGAGTGTTAAAAGGCCTGGACAGAGTAGATGTGGCGAAGTTGTTTCCCATGGTAGGGGAGTCTAGTACAAGAGGGCACGACTTCAGGATTGAAGGGCGCCCGTTCAGAACAGAGATGCGGAGAAATTTCTTTAGCCAGAGAGTGGTGAATCTGTGGAATTTGTTGCCACGGGCGGCTGTGGAGGCAAAGTCATTGGGTGTATTTAAGGCAGAGATTGATAGGTATCTGAGTAGCCGGGGCATCAAAGGTTATGGTGAGAAGGCGGGGGAGTGGGGCTAAATGGGAGAATGGATCAGCTTATGATAGAATGGCGGAGCAGACTCGATGGGCCGAATGGCCGACTTCTGCTCCTTTGTCTTATGGTCTAAGTTCCAGCGTTACCAGCAATGTCTACATTCCATGAGGGGATTTTGAAGAACAAACCTGTGCGCTGGTGGGTTTTTATCAAATTATTCCTGGTCAGAAAACCAGCTCCCAGACATGTCTATAAACTTTTGTTTTGCAGTATAAAAGCACCTTGCAGTTCTTGCTCTGTAGTTTCCAGATTTCCCTGTGTCCTTCGTTTTAAGGTTGGTGTTGGATGTTTCTTGGAGATATCTAGACATGTTAAGCAACATTTAAGAACTTGAATCACTGGAATGAGTGGTGCCGCAGCCCATCAATGAAGTTGTGATTTTATTGGCGTCCCTGAAACTGAAATCATCACCAAGCCTGTACACTCCCTAATGCTTAAGCTGACTCACCTGGTACTCACAGGTAACACAGAACAAAGACCTATGGTCTTTCACCTTGCTCAGTTGATAGCAATGTGTGTATTTGTGTGTGAGACTTTGCCCAGCCATCTGTGCAGCCAATTTGGCATTGCATGAACTCCCAAAATATTCTGGGCTTTTCACCAGTGCTGCCTAGGAGCACACAGGCCAAAATCAGGAGATTCTTCACCAAGTCAAAGGTCACTGCTTCAATTCGGACTCTAGAGACGAGCACAGATTCCAATGCACAGGAACACGAGAGTGGTGGACTCAGCCAGTTCCATCATGGGTACAGCTCTCCCCACCATGGAGGACATCTACAAGAGACAATGTCTCAGGAAGGTGACGTCCATCGTTAAGGGCCCTCACCATCTGGACCGTGCCCTCTTCTCGATGCTGCCATAGGAGCCTGAAGACCCACACCTCAAGGTTCAACAACAGCTTCTTCCCCACTGCCGTCAGGTTCTTGAACCCACCTGAAAATATATCTTGGTCTGTGTTACTTTTTCTGTCTCTCAACTTGCACTAGCTTTGCTATGTTTTTTATGTTGTGTACGTTATGTTAATTTAAGTCTCTGTTAACTTATTTTTGTCACGTTTGTGATGTACAGTACTGCCACCGCAAAAGAGCTAATTTTCATGGCACTTGTACCTTGTGCCTATGACGATGAACTTGGGTTCCGGGCTTGGTCCTCCAGGGAATGAGGGAGGGACAGCTTCATTGTCAGGAGTGCCACCTGCCAAATAAACCAAGGCTGCATCTACTTACTGAGATGGAAGTGAAATATTCACTGCTGCTGCTTTGCAGAAGGGGGAACAGAGACCTGGCCTGAAGCACGTCAGCTGTTCATTTCCGCATTGTGGGATCCTGTTACTGCTCAATGGTTACAGCACTTCTTGTACTTCAGGTGTACCTCATCGTGTGTGTGGCGAGTGCCATCCTGGGTTGGTCACAGGCACAAGATGAATGCAGGGTAGTTTTATTTCCCAAAACTAGATTGTGTCTGACTCCAGATCCAATCGAACGCTGGAGCAGGTTTCAGGAGCTGAAATCATCTGCTCCATTGAATCATACATCAAGGAATTAGACACTTGTCCCACAAGGTGTGTGCTGGACATTGCGCAACCTATTGCTGTAAACCTTTTTGAAGTTACAGACTCTGGTCCTATTAAACATAGAACACTACAGCACAGTACAGGCCCTTTGGCTCACAATGTTTTGCCCACATTTTATTCTGCTCTAAGATCTATCTAACCCTTCCCTCCCACATAGCCCCCCATATCATTCATGTGTCTAAGAGTCTCTTAAATGTCCCTATTGAGGCTATAAGGCGAGAACTTGAGAGTGTGAATTGGGGTGACATTTTTGAAGGGAAATGTGCTATAGAGATGTGGTCAATGTTCAGAAATCTCTTGCAGGATGTTAGGGATAAATTTGTCCTGGTGAGGCAGAGAAGGAATGGTAGGGTGAAGGAACCGTGGGTGACGAGAGAGGTGGAACAACCAGTTAGGAAGAAGCAGGCAGCATACATAAGGTGTAAGCAGCAAGGATCAGACAGGGCTCGTGAGGAATATAGAGTAGCAAGGAGGGAACTTAAGGAGGGGCTGAGAAGACCGAGAAGGGGACATGAAAAGGCTTTGGCGAGTAGGGTTAAGGAGAATCCCAAGGCTTTTTACTCGTACGTGAAGAGCAGAAGGATGGCTAGAGTAAAGGTAGGTCCGATTAAAGACAAGGGTGGGAAGATGTGCCAGTGTTGGTAAGGGTAATGTTCTGGAGTATGTAGATATCAAGAGAGAGGATGTGTTGGAGTTGTTAGAAAATATTAGGACAGATAAGTCCCCGGGGCCTGACGGAATATTCCCCAGGCTGCTTCGCGAGGCGAGGGAGGAGATTGCTGAACCTTTGGCTAGGATCTTTGAGTCCTTGTTGTCCACGGGGATGGTACTGGAGGATTGGAGGGTGGCGAATGTTGCCCCCTTATTCAAAAAAGGTAATAGGGATAGTCCAGGGAATTACAGACCAGTGAGCCTTACATCTGTGGTGGGTAAGCTGCTAGAAAGGATTCTAAGAGGTAGGATCTATGAGCATTTAACAAGGTTCCACATGGTAGGCTTCTTCAGAAGATCAGAGCCAAGGGATCCAGGGAGGCTTGGCCGTGTGGATTCAGAATTAGCTTTCCTGTAGAAAGCAGAGGGTTGTGGTGGAGGGAGTGCCCTTGGATTGGAGGGCTGTGACTAGTAGTGTCCCACAGGGATCCGTTCTGGGACCTCTACTTTTTGTGATATTTATTAATGACTTAGATGAAGGGGTGGAAGTCTGGGTTGGCAAGTTTGCAGATGACACAAAGGTCGGTGGTGTTGTGGATAGTGTGGAGGGCTGTCGAAGCTTACAGAAGGATATTGATAGGATGCAGAGCTGGGCTGACAAGTGGCAGATGGAGTTCAATCCAGAGAAGTGTGAGGTGGTACACTTTGGAAGGACAAACTCCAAGGTGGAATACAAGGTAAATGGCAGGATTCTGGGCAGTGCGGAGGAGCAGAGGGATCTGGGGGTTCATATCCACAGATCACTCAAAGTTGCCACACAGGTGGATAGGGTAGTTAAGAAAGCTTATGGGATGTTAGCTTTCATAAGTCATGGGATCGAGTTTAAGAGCCGCGAAGTAATGATGCAGCTGTACAAGACTCTGGTTAGACCACACTTAAACTGTGTCCAGTTCTGGCCGCCTTATTATAGGAAGGATGTGGAGGCATTGGAGAGGGTGCAGAGGAGATTTACCAGGATGCTGCCTGGATTAGAGAGTATGGATTATGGGGAGAGACTAAAGGAGCTAGGGCTGTTCTCATTGGAGAGAAGGAGGATGAGGGGAGACATGATAGAGGTGTACAAAATATTAAGATAGAGTGGACAGCCAGCGCCTCTTTCCCAGGGCACCAATGCTCAATACAAGAGGACATGGCTTTAAGGTAATGGGTGGGAAGTTCATGGGAGACGTCAGTGGGAGGTTTTTCACCCAGAGAGTGGTTCGTGCATGGAATGCGCTGCCTGGGGTGGTGGTGGAGGCTGATATGTTGGTCAAGTTCAAGAGATTGTTAGATAAGCAAATGGAGGAATTTAAGATAGAGGGATATGTGGGAGGAAGGGGTTAGATAGTCTTAGGAGTGGTTTGAAGGTCGGTACAACATGGTGGGCTGAAGGGCCTGTATTGTGCTGTATTGTTCTATGGTATCTGCCCCCACAACCTCTGCCGGCAGTGCGTTCCACGCACCCACCACTCTGTTTAAAAAAAAAACTTACCCCTGACGCCCCCCCTTCCTCCAATCACCTTAAAATCATGTCCCCTCGTGTTAGCCATTTTTGCTCTGGGATAAAGGTCTCTGACTGTCCACATAACCCATCCTCATAAGATATGCTCTCCAATCCAGGTAGCATCCTGGTAAATCTCCTCTGCACCCTCTAAAGTTTCCACATCCTACCCATTAATGAGGCAACCAGAACTGAACACAATACTCCAACCAGAGTTCTATAGAGCTGCAACATTACCTCGCGGCTCTTGAACTCAATACCCTGACTTATGAAGGCCAACACGCCGTATGTCTCCCTAACAACCCTATCAACCTGCACGGCAGCCTTAAGGGATCTATGGACGTTGACCCCAAGATCCCTCTGTTCCTCCACATTGCTAAGAGTCCTGCCATTAACCTTGTAACTCTTAGCCTTCAAATTCGATCTCCCGAAGTGCATCATTTCACACTTATCCGGGTTGAACTCCATCTGCCACTTCTCAGCCCAGGTCTACATTCTATCAATATCCTGTTGTAATCTACAGCAACATTCTACACTATCCACAACATCACCAACCTTTGTATCATCAGCAAATTTACTAACCCACCCTTCCACATCCTCATCCAAGTTATTCTTGTAAGTAATTTTCCAGATTAATTCTTCCTGTACTGTAAAACAGTGGGACCGTCTGTCTCACTAAAGATCAATATCCTGTACTACTTCCAGCATTTATGTTCAAAGCAGCACTTGTTACTCAGGTGTGCAGACACAAGCAACTGTAGATGCTGGAATCTGGAGCAACACACACTCTGCTGGAGGAACTCAGCGGGTCAGGCAGCATCTGTGGAGGGAAATGTACAGTCGACGTTTCAGGTCAAGACCTTTCATCTGGACTAGAGTGAAGATGAAGGGCTTCCTGACCTGAAAAGTCAACTGTCCACTTCCCTCCACAGGCACTGCTCGACTTGCTGAGTTCCTCCAGTGTTTTGTTTGTTCCTTGGGCATGATGTGGCCAGATCACTATCAGTGGGTCAGGCTGAGAGTTTAAAGTTTTGTTTTGGGTCAATGACTTGCATAGAACAGTACAGCACAGAACAGGCCCTTCGGCCCACAATGTTGTGCCAACTTAGCTATTCCCTCCTACCTACAAAGTGCCCATATCCCATATCCATATCATTTTCCTCCCATTCATGTGCCTACCAAGCCCCTCTTAAAAGCCCCCAATGAATTTGCCTCCACCACCCTATCAGGCAGCGCACTCCAGGCATCCACCCCTCTCTCAGGGAAAAAAAAAACGTACCCCTCATGTCTGTTCTGAACCTACCCCCTCTCACCTTAAATGCATGCCCTCTGGTATTGGATCACTGAATAATGGGAAAAAGATATTGCTTGTCCACCCTATCTATGCCCCTCATAATTTTATACACTTCCAACAGATCATCCCTCAGCCTCCGCCGCTCCAGAGAAAAGAGCCCAAGTTTGTCCAGCCTCTCCTGATAGCCCATGCCCTCTAATCCAGGCAGCATCCTGGTAAACCTCCTCTGCACCCTCTCTAAAGCCTCAACATCCTTCCTACACATCCTTCATCGGAACTGGGGAAAGTTGGAGAGAAACAGATGTGTAACGGGAGAGAAGAGGATGCCAGGAAATGGGCAGAAGGGAGGGCAGATTTAGTAACAATCTCAAGATGGGTGTGTCTCTTGTAATTATTGACTGCTCTCAGTTGTGTGAGTAGTTAGGTCATTTCAGGGGACAGATACATGTCACTGCTGTGTCCTGATGCAGGGTTTTGACGCAAAACTTTGACAATAATCCCACGTCTCCTCCCCCCCCCCCCCCCCCCCCCCCCCCCGCCGATGCTGCCCGATCCACTGAGTTCCGCCAGCCGATTGTTTGTTGCTCCAGATTTCAGCATTTGCTGTCTCGTGTGTCTCCACAGTTGCATGTTGGTCACTTATGTACAAGTGGAAGGTTAGGACATAGAAACAGACCACTTGCCCCAACCAGTCCATGCTAACACAAGTGGTCCACTATCATCTCCAAGGGATGTCCATTCAGTCTCCCCTGTGCTTGCTATGTGTCCCTTCAATGTGCATCTACAGATTTCTTCAGGCACCTCCTTGAATCTTTTCCCCTGTCCACCTATTGATCTCCTGTGTCAAAGCTCGGAATAGATAGTCTGTTTAAGGAGTCTGGTATGAGAAGGGTGTGGCCTCCCTGGAAGAGCCATCCGAGGGTAATTACGGCCTCGATGTTGGACAGGTTAGACTGGGAGAGGACGTCGTCTTTGTTTCTCTGATCGCGCCAGTGGTTGTGAAGGATTTTGTGGAGGCGTTCATTGTTGGTGGAACCTCTTAGAGTAATACAACACAGAAACAGGCCCTTCGGCCCAACTGGTCCATGCTGACCAAGATTCCCATCTAAGCTCATCCCATTTGCCTGCATTTGGCCCATATCCCTCTAAACCTTTCCTATCCATGCACCTGTATAAATGCCTTTTTAAATGTTGTCAATGTACCTGCCTCAACCACTTCCTCTGGCAGCTCGTTCCACAGACAGACCACTCTCTAGGTGAAAGAGTTGACCCTTAGATTCCTCTTAAATCTCTCCCCTCTCTCCTTAAATCTATGCCCTCTAGTTCTTGAACCCTGGGAAAAAGACTGAGTGCATTCACCCTATCTATGCCCCTCATGATTTTGTACATCTCTATAACATCATCCCTAATCCTCCTATGTTCCATTGAATAAAGTCCAGGGGAACCAACGAGGAGTGGATGGGCATGTGAGAGAGAACAGGTTACAGGGAAATTGTAGGGCAATGGGATTGATGTGACTGCCCTGAGAGGCATCTTGTACTCGTGGGCCAAATGGCTTCTATATAGTGAGGCAAAATATGAAAAGACATGAGACAGAATGGCTTGCTCTGCCATTTAGAATTGGAATTGGTTTATTATTCTCACTCGTACCAAGGTACAGTTGAAAACTTTGTTTTGCATGCCATCAGTATAATGAGGTAGTACAAGGGAAAACAATAACAATGCAGAATAAAGTGTAACAGTTACAGAGAGAGTGTAGAGCAGGCAGACAATAAGGTGCAAGGCCATAACAAGATAGATTGTGAGGTCAAGAGTCCATCTTTATCGTACAAGAGGTCTGTTCAAGAGTTGAATAACAGCAGGATAGAGGCTGTCCTTGAGCCTGGTGGTAATTTCCTTTTTTACCTTCTGCCCAATTAAAGTGGCGGGGGGAGGGGGGGGGGTGGAGAGAGAACGTCTGGGGTGGGTTGGGTCTTTGATTACGCTGGCTGCTTCACCGAGGCAGCGACAGAGTCCATAAGATTTCTTTATTAGTCACATGTACATCGAAACACACAGTGAAATGCATCTTTTGCGTAGAGTGTTCTGGGAGCAATCTGCTGTCGAAGTCGACCCATGCTCTTGTAATAAATCAGACAACAGCAGATCCAAGGAGCGTACAAAAAGTCCTTCATTGTTTATTGCTCGTGGGAGTACATGGAGGAGTAAATAGTCAGTGCTGCTCTTCCCTGCATGTGTCCCGACTCAGGGAATACAGGGTGCTAACAAACTTAAGTACATTGTTCTCCATTGGGTGTCCACCTGCTGCACAGGCATACCTATATTTGGGTATGCTTGACCAGCTCACGCTACCATTGGTCCTAGACAGGTTAACACATCTTTCACAGTTAGTCTCGAAAATAACCCTGTTCTTGTGGCCTTGAAGCTCCTTACCAGCCAAGTAGAGACTATACGAGCAGGTGGCTCGCTGTTTACTGGGGGGGGGGGGGGGGGGAGAGAGAGAGTAACCCTTTGTTCACCAGAGCTCCCTTCCCAATGTCTTCTACATCGCAAGTGTCGCCATGCTTCTGGCACCATCATAACACGCCCACAACTTCCTAACTCGTATGTCTTTGGAATGTGGATGAAACCGGAGCACCTGGAGGAAACTCACGCAGACACGTTGGCCATTAACCCTGTATTCTGCCTTCAAATTTGACCTTCCAAAGTGTATCACTTCACACTTTTCCAGGTTGAACTCCATCTGCCACTTCTCAGCCCAGCTTTGCATCCTATCGATGTCCCGTTGTAACCCTCGACAACCATCTACACTATCCACAACACCTCCAACCTTTGTGTCATCTGAAAACTTGCAAACCCACCCTTCCACATCCTCATCCAAGTCACTTATGTGTCAGTTCTTTGAAAGTTGTTTATTTTCCTGAAGCCCTGCAAGTATTTCCTTTTCCTATTTTTATCTAATTTTCTTTTGAAAATTACGACTAAATTTGTTTTGATCACCCTTTCAGAAGTTATTGTTATTAACATTAAAGAAAATCAGAACTTCTTTTGGAGACACCAGAGACTGCCGATGCTGGAATCTGGAGCAACACACGAAGCGCTGGAGGAACTCAGCGGGTCAGGCAGCATCTGTGGAGGGAAACGGACAGTCGATGTTTCAGGTCGAGACCCTTGATCTGGACTGAACTGCTTTTGTCCGTTCCAGCCCCTGTTCCCCTTGAGAAAGTGGTGGTGAACTGCTGGAGTCCTTTGGTGTAGGTGCTCCTGAGCTGGGGGGGTCTCCAGGATGTAGACCCAGCGACAATGCTTTTGTAGAGCATCAAGGTGGTTAAATCCCCAGGGCCTGATGGAATCTATCCCAGGTTATTGAGAGAGGCAAGAGATGAGATCGCTGGGGCCTTAACCATCTTTGTATCCTCTCTAGCTACAGGCGAGGTTCCAGAGGATGAGAGTAACCTAAGTTTTTCCTCTGTTTAAGAAGAAAAGTAGAGACAAACCAGGAAATTATAGGCCGGTGAGCCTTGCATCAGTGGTAGGGAAATTATTGGAGAAGATTCTGAGCGATCGGATTTGCTCACATCTGGAAAAGCATGGATGTATTTGGGAGAGTCAACATGGCTCTGTGCAGGGGAAGTTGTGTCTTACAAATTTGATTGAGTTTTTTGAGGAGGATCCAGAACATTAAGATGCATGGGATCCATGGTGACTTGGATTCAAAATTGGCTCAAAATTCAAAATAACATAGAAGACAGAGGGCAGTGGTGGAGGGGTGTTAGTCTGACTGGAGGTCTGTGACCAGTGGTGTTCCGCAGGGGTCAGCGCTGGGACCTCTGTTTGTGATATAATGAAATGACTTGGACAACAACATAGATGGGCTGATGAGTAGGTTTGCAAACAACACAAAAATTGATGCAGTTGTGGATTGTGATGAAGGTTGTCGAAGGATACAGCAGGATATAGAGCAGTTGGAAATGTGGGCAGAGAAATGGCAGATGGGGTTTAATCTGGACAAGTGTGAGGTGTTGCACTTTGGGAGTTCGAATGTAAGGGGAAAGTGTAGAGTAAATGGCAGGACCCTTGTTGTACAGAGGGATCTTGGGGTGCAACTCTGCAGCTCCCTGAAAGAGGCAACACAAAGTACATAAGGTGGTAAAGAAGGCGTACGGCATAATACTTGCCTTTGTCAGTCAAAATATTGAGTATAAAGGTCGGGAAGTCATGTTGCAGCTGTATAAAATGTTGGTTAGGCCACATTTGGAGTATTGTGTGCAGTTCTGGTTGCTGCATTACAGGAAGGATGTGGAGGCTTTGGAGAGGGTGCAGAAGAGGTTCACCAGGATGCTGCCTGGATTAGAGGGCATGTGCTGTAAGGAGAGGTTGGACATACTCTCTGTGGGGGGTGGGGGGACTTGCCTCTAAGTTCCCCTTTAAATCTCTTAAGGTAAACAAGAGGGTATTGGTTTACAATATTTTTTTCTCTCATAATCTTATTTGCCTTTCTATTTTGGGACGTTTCCTTCCATTAAAAGTGTTTTGTAAATGTAACCTGTTGTGCTGGAGTGGAATCGATTATAATATCATAGCAGTATGCATGCAGTTAATAACCTGCTCTGATCTCAAGTATAACTGCACGTACACTTTTGTGATGTTACTGACTATCCACATATTATGCAGTTTTTAAAAAAAAAAGACCTGCAGATTCTGGAAACACTCAGTAGGTCAGGCAGCCTCTGTGGAGTGCAAAACATCTCAGACGATTTTAGAACCCCGCAATTTGTTTGTGATTTTCTAACAGTGGGGCTCGGCCAACCTCATCATCTTGGTCCATAATTGTGTTAGAGATGCGATCCATTTAAGTTTCTATCCATTTGTTCAAGGAAGGGTTTGCAAAGTGTCTTCTGGGTGCCAGACATGTTAGACGAATGGCAGATGGGAGCAAAATGTGGGAAATGTGAGTTTTTTCCCTTCAGTTGGAAACATCAGAAATGGACCACACCTGGAGTGTTGTGAGCTGTTCTGGTCTCCATGCAGAGTCGAACGAAGCTGTATTGGTATTGGTTTATTATTGTCACTTGCAAACCGATTGTACAGGTCAATTCATTATGCAGTGTAGTCATATTGGATTAGTACAGAGTGCATTGAGGTAGTACAGGTAAAAACAATAACAGTACAGAGTAAAGTGTCACAGCTACAGAGTGCAGTGCAATAAGGTGCAAGGTCACAACAAGGTAGATCGTGAGGTCAGAGTCCATCTCATTGTATAAGGGAACCATTCAATAGTCTTATCACAGTGGGATAGAAGATGTCTTTAAGCCTGGTGGCATTTTGGAATCCTTGATCAAGGAGAGCTGTGTAGGATAGATCTGTATTTCCTGGAATTTCTAAGAATGATGGGTGATCCCGTTGAAACTTGGAAGGTTGTGAGATGATGTAAGTTATTTATTTATTAGTCACATGCACATCGAAACACACAGTGAAATGCATCTTTTGCGTAGAGTGTTCTGGGGGCAGCCTGCAAGGGTCGCCACGCTTCCAGCACCAACATAGCATGCCCACAGCTCCTAACCTGTACGACTTTGGAATGTGGGAGGAAACCGGAGCACCCGGAGGAAACCCACGCAGACACAGGGAGAACATACAAACTCCTTACAGACAGCAGTGGGAATTGAACCGGGGTTGCTGGCGCTGTAGTAGCGTTACGCTAACCGCTGCACTACTGTGGCATCCTGAAGGCTGATTCCTCAGCCTATAGACGGGGAGCAAAAGGGGTCAGCTGTTTAGGATAAGGAAAACTTCTTTTGAATTCCTTGTCCCAGGGGACTGTGGATACATAGTCATTGAGTTTTATATTTAAACTTGAGCAATTAGTGGACATAAAACCAGGTAGGACTTGTACAGTGAGTAGTAGGGCCCTAGGGAGTGTTGTGGAATGGAGAGAGCTCGGAGTATATAACCAATACCAATACATGGTTCCCTGAAAGTGGCATCATAGGTAGACAGGGTGGTGAAGAAGGCATTTGTACAAGATGTTGGTGAGGCCACACCTGGAGTATTGTGTAAAGTTTTAGTTACCCTGTTATTAGGAAAGACGTCATTAAGCTTGAAAGAGTGGAAAGTCTTCTTACAAGAATGTTGCCAGGACTCAAGGGCATGAATTATAGGGAGAGCTTGGGCAGGCTGGGACTTTATTCCTTGGAGTATAGCTGATTAAGGGGTGACCTTACAGAGGTGTATAAAATCATGAGGGGCATAGATAGGGTGAATGCACTCAGTCTTTTTCCCAGGGTTGGGGAATCAAGAACTAGAGAGCATAGGTTTAAGGTGAGAGGGGAGAGATTTAAAAGGGACCTGAGGGGCAACTTCTTCATGCAGAGGGTGGTGGGTATATGGAACGAGCTGCCAGAGGAAGTGGTTGAGGAGGGTGCAGTGACAACATTTAAAAGACATTTGGATAAATACGTGGACAGGAAAGGTCTAGAGGGATATGGGCCAAATGCAGGCAAATGGGACTAGCTTAGGTGACGTAAACGGTTTGGGCGGAAGAGCCTGTTTCTGTGTTGTATTACCGAATGACTAAATGAAATCAAGGGAATGGATAGAACAATGGACGAGTTAGAGGCTGGGCCATGATTGTGAGTGAGTGATGAAGCAAATCAACGTTTTAGGAACAGCTTCTTCCCCTCTGCCATCAGATTTCTGAACGGTCTATGAACCCATTAACGCTACCTCGTTATTCCTCTTTTGCACTATTTATTTATCTTTTGTAACTTGTAGTAATTTTTATGTCTTGCTCTGTACTGCTACCGCAAAACACAACTTTCACGACATGACAGTGATGATAAACCTGATTCTGAAATCCAGGGTCTGAAAGACCCAAGGATTCCTGTTCCTGTCTCTTGTTCTTACACCTGGGTTTTCTGTCATCTCGTCACCCCCCCCCCCAACTCCCCCTCACCTCCCCCCCCCCCCCCAACTGTTCCGCAAACAAATTAAGGATGCTTCTGATAATTTATCCAAAAGCAAATTGTTGCAGATGCTGGGAATCTGAAATTAAAGCAGGCAGCATTTGTGGAGGGAAAGTTTTAATGCTTTGTCTCGACGAAATGAGGTAATTGGGCAAATACTTAAGACTAACTTTTGCTGAGCTTTGAGCAAAGATCAGAAGAGGAGGACCGCCAGGATAGGCTTGTTGGAAGGGCTGAACGGCTTCCTTTTATTCTGTAAGGTCCGATGAATCGTTTAATAGCTGGAGTGGAAGTGATGCGGCAGCCTAGGAGGTACCACAAGATGGCTGAGTTGTTCCCATCAATACCATGGAAACCCATCATCTGGTTCCTCGTTGCTATTTACGATGTCCTTCCGCATAGTTGGCTCCTTCATTGCTTTTTGACTCAACAGCAACCAACCTCAAAGTGTTGTAAACGGCTCTCTTCAACTTCCTGCCTTATTCCTGATGTTACATTTCTCTTTCACTCTGATGTTGTTGCCCATTCCATTATCTTGTGTGTCCATGGATATTCTGTGCTCTGCCCCCCCCCCACCCATTCCCTTTGTATGAACGGGCTCTTGTAATTCCCTTCCCAAATCTCTCTGTGCCTCTCCGCTCCGATAGGGCATTAGCTAAGTACTTGCTGGTCTGTGGGTAGGAGTGGAGGTGAAGGATGTACCGGACCGTCCTTTTACAAAGGGCTGGAACAGGCACGATGGGCCAAATGGACATGGAAATTAATGCAAACCCTCTCCATTCTTTGAAGATGTTTATTTTTTAAAAAAGTAAAATTTGAACAGCTGCACATTCAAAACAAACCTATCTCAATATGTTCCCACAGAAACCTGTTTCTCAACAATTTGTACTGGGATTGTTGACTCTGGATGGACTTATCTCTGGAGTTTTATAATACAACACCTCCCCTTCCAACTGCCCCACCAAGTCATTCTTTTTCCCATTTCCTGTATTTTTGTTTATAGAAGTCAAATGAAGGTGGTGAAAGAAAATTGAGTTTGATTTAGCTTGTCCTGGTCCAACCACATAGGCGCTATGGCCAAGAAAGCACACCAGCTTCTCTACTTCATCAGAAGGCTAAGGAAATTCAGCATGTCCCAGTCGACCCTTCCCAATTTTTACAGGTGCACCATAGAAAGCATGCTATCCGGATGCATCACGGCTTGGTACGGCAACTGCTCTGCCCGGGACTGCAAGAAACTGCAGAGAGTCGTGGGCACAGCTCAGCGCATCACGGAAACCAGCCTCCCCTCCACGGACTCTGTCTACACTTCTCGCTGCCTCGGTAAAGCAGCCGGCATAATCAAAGACCCCACCCACCCCGGACATTCTCTCTTCTCCCCCTCCTCCCATCAGGCAGAAGATACAAAAGCAGGTACCACTGGGCTCAAGGACAGTTTCTATAAGACTCTTGAACAGACTTCTTTTTTTTGATAAAGACAAACTCTTGATCTCTCAGTCTACCTCGTCGTGGTCCTTGCATCTTATTGTCTGCCTGCACTGCACTTTCTCTGTAACTGTAACACTCTATTCTGCATTCTGTTATTGTTTTCCCTTGTCCTACCTCAATGCACTGTGGTAATGAAATGATCTGTATGGATGGCATGCAAAACAAAGTTCTTCGCTGCATCTTGGTACGTGTAACAATAAAATAACCAGATTTTTCTCCAGCTAATTTTCTTCTCAAGTCTTGGATGCTTCCCTCTCTTTCCCTGAAGTCTTGGGACATTCCCTGTTTGTTATTCCAGCCATAACAGATATCTTTTATTAGTCACATGTACATTGAAACACACAGTGAAATAGATCTTCTTGTGTAGCGTTCTGGGGGCAGCCCGCAAGAGTCACCATACTTCTAGCGCCAGCATAGCATGCCCACAACCTCCTATCCTGTATGTCTTTGGAATGTGGGAGGAAACCGGAGCACCCGGAGGAAACCCACGCAGACATGGGGAGAACATACAAACTCCTTACAGGCAGTGGCCGGAATTGAACCCGGGTCGCTGGCACTGTAAAGCGTCATGCTAACCGTTACACTACTGCTCCTGCCCTTATACTAAGTCAAGTTATTACAACAGAGACTGACATTGGGGTTAGTAGTGGTAAGTCAGCGGGAACCTCTTATTGGCGTCAGCTCTCAAATCTCTCCAATGCCTGGCCCAGCTTTGCTCCCCAAGGACATCCCAACCGCAGCCTTAGGTGATTCATGTGCTTGAATGAAATTTGTGGTCTGGGGCAGTTTGATCCCTTGTGGAGAGGTCCTGGGCATTGATAGAGTCTCTGTCACAGTACAACCATTGCTTGGGTGAGATGGGAACAGGCTTACCCCAGCTGTTTTGAGGTGGTCAGCCTTAATCTGGATTTGTCTCCACCAGAAAGCTTCAGTGGCAGAGGGAGAATTGAAATATTCGGTAAATATTTAGGAAGGTCACGGAAACAAGGTTGGTAAATGGAGCTGAGATTACAGATCCAGCCTGGTTGCTGGAACAGGTTTGAGGTGCTGTGGCCTTCTGCTCCAACATGCTCGTTGCCTCTCCTGCATGACCTCTCCAGTCCTGCGGTTTTGATTCATGAACAACACTCATTTTGTATCACTCACCACAGAGTCATAGACTGATACAGTGTAGAAACAGGCCCTTGTCCAATGTCCTTAGCGACCAAGATGTCTTTCTGAGCTAGTCCCATTTGGCTGTGTTTAGCCCATATCCCTCTTAAACCTTTCCTATCCATGTACCTATCCAAATGTCTTTTAAATCTTGTAATTGTTCCTGCCACTACCAATTCCTCTGGTTACATGTACGCACCACCCTCTGTGTGAAAAAGCTTCCCCTCGGGTCCCCTTTAAACTCTATCCTGTCTCCCCTTAAATCTATGCTCTCTAGTTTTAGACTCCCTTACCCTAGGAAAAAGACTACTTCCCTCAGCAGCCAACATAATCACATAATCAAAGACCCCTCCCACCCCGGACATTCTCTCTTCTGCCCCCTCCCATCAGGCAGAAGATACAAAAGCCTGAAAGCACGTACCACCAGGCTCAACAACAGCTTCTACCCTGCTGCTATAAGACTACTGAACGGTCCCCTAGTACGATACGGTAGCATAGCGGTTAGCG
This sequence comes from Pristis pectinata, assembly GCF_009764475.1. Lineage (NCBI taxonomy): Eukaryota > Metazoa > Chordata > Chondrichthyes > Rhinopristiformes > Pristidae > Pristis > Pristis pectinata. The sequence goes on from NC_067406.1 coordinate 5,422,879, forward strand.
TAATGCTTTACAGCGCCAGTGACCCGGGTTCAAATCTGGCCACTGTCTGTAAGGAGTTTGTACGTTCTCCCTGTGTCTGCGTGGGTTTCCTCCGGGTGCTGCGGTTTCCTCCCACATTCCAAAGACGTACAGGTTAGGAAGTTGTGGGCATGCAATGTTGGCGCCGGAAGCGTGGTGACACTTGCGGGCTGCTCCCGAAAATCACTACGCATAAGATGTATTTCGCTGTGTGTTTCAATGTACATGTGACTAATAAAGATCTTATAAGATGGACTCTTGACCTCACAATCTACCTCGTTATGACCTTGCACCTTATTGTCTGCCTGTACTGCACTTTCTGTGTAACTGTAAAACTGTATTCTGCATTCTGTTATTGTTTTCGCTGATACTACGTCAATGTACTGATGTGATGAAATGATCTGTATGGATGGCATGCAAAACAAAGTTTTTCGCTATACCTCGGTACATGTGACAATAATAAACCAATTTACTTATAAGATCCATTTCCAAACCTAATTCCTTTGCAGCTTCTCCTGAGAAGTGCTCTCTCTAGAATGACTTAATTTCACTTTTAGGCCAATGACAGCCCAGCCTTGAACCAACTGTGTTCCCCCACTTTGTGTTGTCAGTGTGCTCTCTGTTTCTCCAGGTGAGTTTTGTTTCCTCAAGGCCAGACAAGCAGATAGAACATAGAACAGTACGGCACAATACAGGCCTTTCGGCCCACAATGTTGTGCCAACCTTTAAACCTCGCCTAAGACGATCTAACCCCTTCCTCCCACATATCCCTTTATTTTGAATTCCTCCATATGCTTATCTAGCAATCTCTTGAATTTGACCAATGTATCTGCCTCTACCGCCGCCCCAGGCAGCGCATTCCATGCCCCAACCACTCTCTGGGTAAAAAACCTTCCTCTGATATCTCCCTTGAACTTCCCACCCATTACTTTAAAGCCATGCCCTCTTGTGTTGAGCATTGGTGCCCTGTGAAAGAGGCGCTGGCTGTCCACTCTATCTATTCCTCTCAACGTTTTGTACACCTCTACTGTACACTGGAAATGCAGCACAGAATCAGGCCATCCGTCACACACTGGGTAAAGAAGTTTCTTCTTGACTCCCTGTTGGATTTCTTGCTGACTGTCCGTACTGATGGCCTGTAATCAACTCCTCCCTTACGACTGGGAAAAAATCTTTCTGTAGCAAAACCTTTCGTCATTTTGAAGCTGCCTTAGTCACACCTCAGACTTTTCTCAAGAGGAAAGAGACCCAGTCTGTCCTCTTGCCTTGATCAGTAGAACACAGAACAGTACAGGACAGGAACAGGCCGTTCGGCCCACCATGTCTGTGCTGAACACGACGCCAAATTAAACTAAATCTCTTCTGCCTGCACATGGTCCATATCCCTCCCTTCCCTGCATAGTCATGTGCCTGTCTAACAGCCTCTTAAATGCTGCTCTTGTATCTGCCTCCACCACCACCCCTGGCAGCCCGTTCCAGGCGCCCACCACTCCTGTGTATATTTTTAAAAAAAACTTGCCCTGCACCCACCCCTCACCTTAAATGCGTGTCTCATTCTTGTTCTCACCAGCCCTCCAGTGCCTCTTTATTACAATATTTAGCAATCAAAACTGCATGCAGTACTCCCAGTGTGGTCTAACCAACGTTCAATACAGGTTATAACTTCCTTAGTGTTTAGTTCTGTCTCTCAAGAAATAAACCTGGGGTTTTGAGGGTTATGGGGAATTGGCGCAGAAGAGGAGTTGAGGCCAGCGTCGATCAGCCATGATCACATTGGATGGTGCGGCAGGCAAGAGGGGTCGAGTGGCCTACTCCTGCTCCCATTGTCTTGTGTTCTTTTGTTTTGCTTTCTAGTTGGTCTTGCAAAACTCTGGTGCAACTTGTAGCAACTGGCATATTTGTCTTTTTGAGTTTCCTTTGTTCCTCTATTAAAAACAACCTTTAATCGCAAATCAACAGTATAGCCCCAAACCACCAACAATAAATAGAAGACTGTACTAAAACCGATAGGATATTCAGGGAAATGTCTTTGCCCACAGAGTGGTGACAGCGGGATTTTGCTATTACATGGTGTTGAGGCAAAAGCATTGTTGCCTTCAAGGGGAAGCTGGCCTAAAGGTATGAGGGAGTAGGTGAGAAGCTAGTCATCAGTCTGAAAGTGAAACCAAGTGATCCTGGAGAAGGGTATTTCCCAGGAGAGGCTGCAGAAGGATATGGTGACAGGGTGGAGATGGAAGAAACTGAGTTGGTTCATGTTCGAGCGAAGCGGTGTCACTTTTTCCCCTGGAACGTAGGCAATTGTGGGCCGAAGGGCCTGTATTGTGCTGTATTGTTCCATGTTCTATGTCACAGGTAGACAGGGTGGTGAAGAAGGCGTTTGGCACGCTGGCCTTCATCAGTCAGGGCACTGAGTATAGGAGCTGGGAAGTTATGTTGCAGTTATATGAGATGTTGGTGAGGCCACACTTGGAGTATTGTGTCCATTTTGGTCACCCTGTTATAGGAAAGATGTTATTAAACTAGAAAGAGTGTATAAAAAATTTACCAGGATGTTGCCTGGACTTGGGGGACTGAGTTACAAGGAGAGGTTGTGTAGACTAGGACTTTTTTCCCTGGAACATGGGTCATGAGGGGCATAGACAGGGTGAATAGTCTTTTTCCCAGGGAGGAGTGCTAAAAACGAGGGCATCAATTTAAGATCAGAGGCGAGAGATTTAAAAGGGACATCAGGGGCAGCTTCTTCACACAAAGGGTGGTGCGTATTTGGAATGAGCTGCCAGAAATAGAGGTTGAGGCGGGCACATTAGCAACGTTTAAAAGCCATCTAGATAAGTCTATGGATTGGAGAGGTTTAGAGGGCTCAGGGGCAAACGTGGGCAGATGGGACTAGCTCGCTGGGCAACGCAGACGGCATGGACGAGTTGGGCCGAAGGGCCTGTTTCCATGCTGTATGACTTTATGTGGAGCACTAATATTGTCAATGGCTTGGAGTTTTTCTTTGCTCTAAGTTCCATATAATTTCATTTCTAATTATTTAATAAAAAATAAAAATGTTCAGGCAGCATCTGTGAGGGAAGTGGAAGGTCAAGACCCTTCATTGGTCCTGATGAAGGATCTCGATCTGAAACATCGACTGTTCATTTCCCTCCACAGACGCTGCCTGACCTGCTGAGTTTCTCCAGCATCTTGTGTGTTGCTCCAGATTCCAGCATCTGCAGTCTCTTGTGTCTCCAATAAAAGATGGTCTTGGGGCAGCACTTATTGAAACCCATTGTGTAACCATAGCTGAAATACTGAGTTTGGAAGCACTTTATGAATGACTTTTGACCACTGTATTCTTCACTTCCATGCCTACAGAATGGAAGGAGATGTTTGTTCAGTAAATGTACACAATTCTCCATTGTTTGTGGAAGGTGTTTTCTGCTAAAATTAGCACATGAGGTTAGAACAGGTTCATAACAGCCACGCCTGTGCTACCATCAGGAGGGTCTTTAGCATCCTGCCCTGCTACAGTGCACTGGCCCTGACAGTTATTTTTTTTTCCCTTTACTATTCCTAAGGGCAGGCACGGTAGTGTAGCGGTTAGCGTAACACTATAACGGTGCCAGAGACCCGGGTTCAATTCCGGCCACTGCCCGTAAGGAGTTTGTACGTTCTCCCCGTGTCTGCGTGGGTTTCCTCCGGGTGCTTCAGTTTCCTCCCACATTCCAAAGACGTACGGGTTAGGAAGTTGTGGGCATGTTATGTTGGTGCCGGAAGCGTGGCGACACTTGCGGGCTGCCCCCCAGCACGCTCCATGTAGAAGATGCATTTCACTGTGTGTTTCGATGTACATTTGACTAATAAAGATGTCTTGTCATGAGACCCCGGAAAAGTGGACCACATCCCATATCGTGGGAGCCACCTTGCAGTGAAGGCAGGCAGCGGTGTGGAGAAGCGCTAAAGCCTTTGGTGTGTTAGCACAGTGTTGGTCACCTGAGGATAGGGTGTATGTCAACCAAGTCCTCAAACCTGGTATAAGGCTCCTGGTCTGTTGGGCAGCAGTAACTCATGGAACACAGAACAGTACAGGATCTGACCCTTCGGTTCACGATGTTGTGCCGAACTAATTAAGCTAATGACACCTAATCCTTTCTTCCTGTACCTGGTCCATATTCCTCCATTCTCTGCGTATCCATCTAAGAGCCTCTTAAACGCCTCTATCGCACCACCACGGGCAGCACATTCCAGGCACCCACCTCTGTGTAAATATAAATAAAAACTTGCCCCTCACATCTCCTTTTAAGGTGAGGGGGTTAAATTCAGTGCATGCCTCTAGTATCAGACATCTATACTCTGGGGGGGGGGGAAGACACTGGCTGTCTATTCTGCCTATGCCTCTCATCATTTTATGCAACCTTCCTATGTTCTACAGAGTTGTAGACTCTCAACAGCAGGCACCTCAAGACACTGGACAGATAGCACCAATACTGCCCTGCAAAATCCTCCAGATCCACTGGAAGGAAAAGTGAATCAGGGTCCTCTCCACATCAACATCCCAGCACTGAGGCCATAATTCCACTCAGTTAGCTCTCGGCGGGCCAGATTGTTCTCAAAGAATCATAGCACAGAAGTGGGTCCACCTCGTCCATGCTGAGGGACCTCCTAGAAGTTTATAAAATCATGAGGTGTATGGATAAGGTGAACGGTCATAGTCTTTTCCCCAGGGTTGGGGAGTCCATAACTACAGGGCACAGATACAAAATAAGGGGGGAGAGATTTAAAAGAGACCTGAGAAGTAACTTCGTCACACAGAGGGTGGTGGGTACCAGGAATGAGCTGCCAGAGGAGGTGGTTGAGGCAGATATGACTGGAACACGGGGGCATTTGGATAGGTACGTGGAGGGGAGGGGCTTGGAGGGTTATGGGTCGAACACGGGCAACCAGGACTAGCAGGGAGGATGCTGTGGTCAGCATGGACCAGTTGGGCCGAAGGGCCTGTTTCCATGCTGTATTATTCTGTGACTCTATTTTATGACCATGATGCTTGTCTACACTAAACCCATTCAGAGCACTACAGCACAGAAACAGACCCTTTGGCCCATCTAGTCCATGCCGGCCTGGTTTTCTGCCTAGTCCCATCTACCTGCACCTGGACCATATCCCTCCATACCTCTCTCATCGATGTACCTATCCAAACATCTCTTAAATGTTACAATTGAACCCACATCCACCACTTCCGCTGGCAGCTCGTTCTACACTCGCACCTCCCTCTGAGTGAAGAAGTTCCCCCTCAAATTCCCTTTAAATATTTTACCTTTCACCCTAAACCTATGACCTCTAGTTCTAGTCTCACCTAACCTGAGGGGAAAAAGCTTGCATGTATTCACCCTATCTATACCCCTCATAATTTTGTATACCTCTATGAGATCTCCCCTCATTCTCCTGAGCTCCGGGGTATAAAGTCCTAACCTATTCAATCTCTCCCTATAACTCAGGTCCTCAAGTCCCAGCAATATCCATGTAAATTTTCAAGCTTATTGATATCTTTCCTGTAGGTAGGTGACCAGAACTGCACACAATAAATTTGGCCTCACCAACGTCTTATACAACTTCAACATAACATCCAAACTCCTGTACTTAATGCCCTGATTTATGAAGGCCAAAGTGGCAAAAGCTCTCTTTATGACCCTATCTACCTGTGATGCCACTTTCAAGGAATTATGGATCGGTATTCCCAGGATCAGTATTGCCTGCATTAGGCCTACGTCCCTCTACACCTTTCCTATGCAAATTGCATCTGCTGAGCTCCTCCTTTGGCAGCACGTTCCAGATATTCACCACCCTCTGTGTGGAAAAACCCACTGCTTCGATCTCCGTTAAATTTCTTTCCTCTCACCTTAAACCTGTGCCCTATAGTTCTTGGGAAAAAGATTCTGACATGCCAGAGTCTAGACTGAAATGGACACTGAATTCCGAGCCCTGCCCAGGCAAGACACTATCAAGGTAGACAGAAGAAACTGTTGAAGGATGTCCTCAAAGTCTTGTTGAAAATAAGCAATATCCATGTTGACTTCTGAGAGTTCCTGGCCCATAACCCTCCAAATGTTGAAGGGGCATTTGTGGGTTGCCATTGGGAACCTTGAGTCAACTTTAGAATCAGAACAAAATGCAGGTGCTAAAAACCTGAAATAAAAGCAGAGAATGTTGGAAATACTCAGCAGGTCAGGCAGCAGCTGTGGAGAGAAAACTGGCTAGTGTTTCCCTCTCCTGAGAGTTTCCCTCTGCTGAGTGTTTCCAGCATTTTTCTGTCTTCCTCGAGTCGAGCACCTTCTGCTCCACTTGCAGCAAAGTCTGTGGGTCCCACGTCAGTCACCTTGGAGCTCAGAGGACTAGAGCAGAAGCAAGTTGCCCTCAACCCTAAACAACTGCTTAAGAGAAAGAGAGTTTTATTTTGGATATTTTATTTTGATCTGGACAATCAGGTGAATGAAGAAGAGTCCGAGGGGCACAGATGCTGCCTGACCTGCTGAACATTGTCAACATTTTGCTGTTTTATATGTGAGGGAAATTCCACCTTAGCAAGTACCTAACTGTCCACCCGCACTGCACTTTCTCTGTAATGTAACACCCTACTTTGCATTCCGTTAATGCTTTTCCCTTGTTCTACATCGATGCACTGATGTGATGAAATGATCTGTATGGATGGCATGCAAGACAAGTTTTTCACTGTACCTTGGTACATGTGACAATAATAAACCAATTATCAATTAAATCTTCAAATAGTCCAGCAACTTTGTTTTGCTGCCCTGCCTCCTTTCATTGAGCTAGATTTTACAATTTTCATAGCGAACCTCCCAATGTGTCTTGGTGTGATCCACAGTGCATTTCAGTTCAGTTGCTTTTGAAGTTGAGTCAGAAAGGTGCTAGTGAACTAATGGGCAGGCACAGTAGTGTAGTGGTTAGCGTGACGCTATTACAGCACCAGTGACCCGGGTTCAATTCCAGCCGCTGTCTGTAAGGAGTTTGTACATTCTCCCCGTGTCTGCATGGGTTTCCTCCGGGTGCTCTGGTTTCCTCCCGCATTCCAAAGACGTACGGGTTAGGAAGTCATGGGCGTGCTATGTTGGCGCCGGAAGTGTGGCGACACTTGTGGGCTGCCCCCAGAACACTACGCAAAAAGATGCATTTCACTGTGTGTTTCGATGTACGTGTGACTAATAAAGAAATCTTATCTAATGTGGAGCAAGCATCCACACAGTAAGTGTTGGTTGAGGGGAAGGGTACTGGCTGCGTGGAGGATGACGCAAGTGATCTACAGCTGGCTTGAATGTATTGCATGTCTTGGGTCAGCCAGTGAAGTACTTTTGAAGGATTGTCACTGTTATGATGCAGGAAGCCAAGTGTCTGATGCATACACACACACACCATTGTCTCATTGATGTAGATGGAGGGAAGGGAGGTGGGTGACAGTCCTGTCCTAAAATATTAACGTGAATATTTTGCATCGTTTGAGAGCCCTGTTTAATCTGAAAGCTTGTGCACGCTGCTGGCTTCTGAGAGGATTGCAAAAAGGCTAGGGTGTTGCCATTATGTGTGTCCGTCACTGCGATCTGCAGTTTCCAACGGATTTGTACTGGGGTTTTCCAGAAAGAGGAAGGATTTGGAAGTGATGAATCAAACAACAAACTGTTGCACACAAAAGAAGTCGCATGACAGTTCACAAATAACATTCCCCCTTCAAAGAATACTGACACGGAGAAGCTGATTTATGAACTAGATTACTGGTGAATGTGAATACTGAGCACCACGGCCTTGTAGACTAGATCTTTTCCCAAGAAGTGATGCCTTCAAAAAGCTATCATTGCTGATTGCAGTCTCAGGTAGTCTGAGAATTTAGGAAGTCAATTATTTTGTTAAAAAATCTGAGGATAACAATAATTTGTAAGTGATTAAGGTGTCAGATTGTGATAAAACCCAACTAATTCCATCACTCCCTGGTATGGAGGCTCCAATGCACAGGATCGCAAGAGGCTGCAGAGGGTTGTAGACTCAGCCAGCTCCATCGCGGACACAACCCTCCCCACCATAGAGGACATCTTCAAGAGGTGATGCCTCAAGAAGGCGGCATCCTTCATTAAGGACCCTCACCATCCGGGATATGCTGTCTTCTCGTTACTACCATTGGGGAGGAGGTACAGGAGCCTGAAGGCCCACACTCAATGATTCAGGAACAGCTTCTTCCCCTCCGTCATCAGATTTCTGAACGGTCCATGAACCCATGAACACTACCTCATTATTCCTTTTTTGCACTATTTATTTATTTTTGTAACTTATAGTAATTTTTATGACCTTATGTCTTGCACTGTACTGCTGCCACAAAACAACAAATTTCAGGACATATGTCAGTGATAATAAACCTGATCCTGAATCTTCTGAAATTAAAAGCAAAAAGAAAGCTGGAAATGCTCTGCAGGTCAGGCAGCACCTGCTGCAAAGAGAAATAGGCTAAATGTTTGATGGAGACACCAGAGACCGCAGATGCTGGAATCGGGAGCATCACACAAGGTGCTGGAGGAACTCAGCGGGTCGAGCAGCGTCTGTGGGCGGAAAGAAATTGTCAACTTTTCGGGTCAAGACCCTGCATCCGGACTTGATGTTTCTTCAGACTCCAGTTCTGATGGAAGGTCATTGACCTGAAACGTTAACTGTGTGTGTGTGTGTGTGTCTCTCTCTCTCTCTCTCTCCACAGATGCTGCCTGACCTGCTGAGTATTTTCCAGCATTTCCAGCTTTTATTTGTTTTCGCCAGCTGTTGCTCTTGGAAGGAAACCTGTTGTTTCCAGTTGTCACAGACTAAGTAAGAAGAATAGCCTTCCTTCCCCCGTGGCTTTGAGTGAACTAGTTGGGTATTTTCAGCAACCTTAGAGACTACATTTTAAAAAGGGAACTAAATTCACATTCTCTGACAGCTGTGGTGGGTGCAGAAGGGGATTGCAGACGTTGAATGTTGCTACCTTGTGCCTTGGTGATTCATTGTGGTACCAGATCTGCTGCCAAGTCTCTCAGACCTGGAGAGCTCCTGACGGTGATGGGTGTTCTGTTCACCCGACGACCTGCTTGGTGGGGTCTGAGAGTGGGGTGGGGTGGCTTCAGTGATGGTGCAGACCTGCTCTTTGGTCTTGCAGCCAACATAATCAAAGACCCCTCCTACCCTGGTCACTCTCTCTTCTCCCCCCTCCCATCGGGCAGAAGATATAAAAGCCTGAGAGCACGTACCACTAGGCTCAAGGACAGCTTCTATCCCGCTGTTATCAGACTCTTGAACAGACTTCTTGTAAAATAAAGATGGACTCTTGATATCTCAGTCTACCTCATCATGGCCTTTTAAGATTTAAGATTTCTTTATTAGTCACATGTACATTGAAACACACAGTGAAATGCATCTTTTGCGCAGAGTGTTCTGGGGGCAGCCCACAAGTGTCGCCACGCTTCCGGCACCAACATAGCACGCCCACAACTTCCTAACCTGTACGCCTTTGGAATGTGGGAGGAAACCGGAGCACCCGGAGGAAACCCACACAGACACGGGGAGAACGTACAAACTCCTTACAGACAGCGGCCGGAATTGAACCCGGGTCGCTGGCGCTGTAAAGCGTTACACTAACTGCTACCTGCACTGCACTTTCTCTGTAACTGTAACTCGATATTCTGCATCCAGTCGTTGCTTTTGTGCTACCTTAATGTACTGATGTATGGAATGACCTGTCTGGATGGCATGCAGGCAGAACAAAGTTTTTTCACTGTATCTCGGCACAATTTGCTAATTCCCCAATAGTCAGTCTATTACCTTGAGAAGATGGTTAAAGAGGATATAGAGACTACTGAATGCTCCAGCAGATGAGGTTGTTTGACCGAGAGTGCCTGGTCAGTGTCTCTGGATGAGCAATCTGATTAGTCCCACTTCCTCCTGCCCTTAGTCCTGCAACTTTTCTAATTGTCTCCACTTCCAGTGACCTTCTCAGGCAGTGTGAACCCGTTCATAAAAATCTCCCCTAGTTACAAAATAGGACGGCACTGTGGTGCGGCGGGTAGTGCTGCTGCCTCACAGCCCCAGAGACCCGGGTTCAATCCTGACCTCCGGCGCTGTCTGTGTGGAGTTTGCACGTTTTCTCTGTGACCGTGTGGGATCGCACCCCCCCCCCCCGCCCCGGGTGCTCCTGTTTCCTCCCACGTCCCAGAGACGTGCGGGTCGGTAGGTGAATTGGCCACTGTCGATCGCCCCCCCCCCGTGTGTTGGTGAGGGGTAGAATCTGGCGTGGGAAAGGGGGAGTTGATAGGTGTGTAAGAGAGAGTAGGTGGGGAAATGGCGCTGCTGGGAATGCAGTAAGAACCAGTATAGGCTCGATGGGCTGAATGGCCTCCTTGTAAGAAAAATGAAGCTTCCCTGTGGTAACCAGTGATACCATGGGTGACAGTACTCTTACTTTCTTTGCACTGTTCTACAAACACCTATGATCCGAAAGTGGCGAAGAATAACCATTCCCTGCTGATTAACTGATTGACTCTTTGAACATAGAGCATTACAGCACAGTACAGGCCCTTCGGCCCACAATATCGTGCTGACATTTTATTCTGCTCTAAGATCTATCTAACCCTTCCCTCCCACATAGCCCTCCATTTCTCTATTATTCATGTGTCTATCTAAATGTTCATAATGTATCTGTCCCCACAACCTCTGCCAGCAGTGCGTTCCATCACCCTCTGTGTAAAAAAAACTTACCCCTGACATCCACCTTATACCTTCCTCCAATCACCTCAAAATTATGTCCCCTCATGTTGCCCATTGTCGCCCTGGGGAAAAGTCTCTGACTGTCCACTCGATCTATGCCTCTTATCATCTTGTACACCTAATCAAGTCACCTCTCACCCTCCTCTTCAAAGAGAAAAGCCCGAGCTCACTCAACCTATCCTCATAAGACATTGTTACATACTAGCAACAATAGAAACACAATGAGCCATGTATAAATGTTAGAATCTATTTATTAATAACTACTTGTAATAATAATGGAAATAAAAATGTTAGATATTAAACATTAACCCCAAAAATATAAACTCAAAGTGTGTGTGTGGCAAATTCCCAAACCCCAAGTCTAGGAATAGTTCTCAAAGTTCAGTTCAGCAAGTCATCAGGTAGAACGATGAGCAAAGGCTTTTGCAAAACCACAATAGATTGTAGAGAGAATTTACAAAATCCACAAGTTCCACGATGGAACCCATATGACACCTCAATCACCGATGATCTTTATTGCTTTGTTCCGAAGTACCTGCCACACCGAGGGCATTCGATACGTGGCCACCCACATATACCACCTGCTTTCCAGTACAGGTTAACGACAAAGTGGACACCACAGATTGCTCCAAAAATCCATACATGGATTGTTTAGTGACAGACACAGCTATTGTTCTTCGTCCATAGATACAGAGACCGGCAGTCAGTCGCTCTCTCTCTCTCTTTCTCTCTCTCTCTTTCTCTCTCTCTCTCTTCCTCTCTTTTTCTCTCTCTCTCTCTCTCTCTCTCTCTCTCTCTGACTCTGTGTGCAACCAGTACGCTCCAGTTATAGTCTTGCAGTCCTTAGGTAACGCCACACACACACACTCTACTGTCCAGGTGCCTTAAAGGGACATTCACGAAGGAGCACCCTGGCTCGTAACAACATGCTCTCCAATCCAGGCAACATCCTGGTAAATCTCCTCTGCACTCTCTCTAAAGCTTCCACATCCTTCCTATAATGAGGCAACCAGAACTGAACACAATACTCCAAGTGTGGTCTGACCAGAGTTCTGTAGAGCTGCAACATCACCTCATGGCTCTTGAACTCAATACCCCGACTAATGAATGTTGGGTTCGAGAAGTTGGGGCTTAGAGAGGAGGAAGCTGAGGGATGATTCGACAAAAGTGTAGAAGACTGACAGGTTTACACAAGGGAGGCCGGGAAAACTTTGGCTGATGGTAACAAGGACTGGGAACATTGGCTTCAGCAAAAGATATGGAGGCATGTGAGGTAGCAAAGGAAAAGTTAGGTGAGTGTTAATGATCTGGGCTCACTGCCTGAGGGAGAAGTGGGTGTGAAAGTGATCAGTGAAAATCTACTCACAGTTTACATGGAATGGGACTGACTGCATTGCCCTGCAGAGAGCTAGCATGTTCTCAATGGGCTGGTTGGTAGTCTTCTGGACTGTTCTGACTTGCAGGGAAGATGGATGGTCATAGTCTTTCCCCCCAGGGTAGGGGAGTCTGAAACCAGAGGGTGTAGGTTTACGGTGAGATGGGAAAGACGGATCTGAGGTGCAAGTTTTTAACACAGAGGGTGCTGGGGAAAATGGAACGAGCTGCTAGAGGAAGAGTTTGAGGTGGGTACAGTTACAACATTTAGATAGGAAAGGGTGAGAGGGATATGGGCCAAACATGGGAAAATAGACTTGCTCAAGTAGACAACTGGGCTGGTGTGGGCAAGTTGGGCTGTTACCATGCTGTATAACTCTGACTATGACTCTAATAGTAAAAATAACCAACTTGTCTCCGTAGTGACACATCGTTGCTGGGGCCTGTGGTTGTTTGCTGCATTTAACAAAAAATCTATTTCTCTCTTGAATTGAAGATCAGTTGAATAAAAACATTCATAATTTTTGGTAGATGATTCCGGGTAACCCCCACTGATACCTGACTGGCATTTTGATTCATCACCGGTGATGGTTAACTACATACGTAGAACATAGACCAGTACAGCACAGGAACAGGCCTTTCGGCCCACCATGTCTATGCCAAACATGACGCCAAATTAAACTAATCCCTTCTGCCTGCACATGATCCACATCCCCCATTCCCTGCACTTTCATGTGCCTGTCTAAAAGCCTTTTAAAGGCCATTATCGTGTCTACTTCCACCACTACCTTTGGCAGCCTGTTCCAGGCACCCCCCACTCTCTGCGTTTTTTTAAAAAAAAACAACTTGCCCCATACATCTCCTTTTAAATTTTTTCCCCTCTCACCTTAAATCGATGCCCTCTAGTATTTGACATTTCTACCCCGGGAAAACGATTCTGATTATCTGCCCTACGTCTCTCATAATTTTATAAACTTCTATCACGTCCCCCCTCAGCCAGAAAAAACAATCCAAGTTTGTCCAACCTCTCCTTTATAGCTCATACCCTCTAATCCAGGCAGCATCCTGGTGAACCTCTTTTGCACCCTCTCCAAAGCCCCCACATCCTTCCTGTAACGAGGCAACCAGAACTGCACACAATACTCCAAGTGTGACCTAACCAAAGTTTTATATCACTGCAACATGACTTCCTGACTCTTACACTTGATGTCCTGACCGATGAAGGCAAGCATGCCGTACACCGCCTTTACGACCCTATCTCTGTGTGTTGCCACTTTCGGGGAGATATGGACTTCAGAGCAAGATCCCTCTGGAAGTCAATTGACAGCTTGCAGTCACATGGTGAATGAGGCACAGTTAGAGGAAGGCAGGATTCTGTAATTTGACTCTGGTGCCAAGGAAAAGGCCAGATCCCAAACTGGGTCCATTCCTTGACGACTCAAGAGTCCCGGGAATTTGTTGACGCTGCAGAATGCTGGTCAAGTAATCCAGAGTTCTGGACTAATTGTCTAAAGACATGAGTTCAAATCCCACCTGAGTAGATGGAGAATTTAAATTCACTTAGTTAAATTAAATGTATCTGGAATTTAGAGAAAGCTGGACGCAGTAATGGTGACCAGGTTGTCATTCAAAACCCAGGTCATAGAGTCATGCAGTACGGAAACAGGCCCTTCAGCCCACTGAGTGTGCACTGACCATCAAGTTCCCATTTTATTCTCCCCAGCTTCCCATCAACTCCCACCAGATTCTTCCCCTCATCTACACACTAGCGTGGTTTACAGTGGTCAGTTAACCAAGTGACCTGCACACCCTTCGGATGTGGGAGGAAACCGGTTTACTTCCGCCCTTTTAGGGACTCTTGGCTAGTCTAGGCAACACACCACTCCAAGTGCCCAGCGCTATGGTTAATTGTGGAATGATGGGAGCAAGGAATGCCCAAGGAACCAGTTATTGATCCAGCAGTGGGCGCTGCTGATGAGGGTGGCATTTAATTACCCATCTAACTGGTGAACTGAGAGACTTGTAGGGTAGTTAAGACTTGACCATATTTGCTGTACACTTCGAACGTTTGGATCATCTGTATGGACCTCTCGATCACAAGTCCAGCATCTTCCAATTCTGCAGGGTGATGGGTCATTCGGGGATGGTGAGGACCTGGTGTGGGAACTGGCCTCTCTCCCCTGGTTGGGATCTACTGGACTCAACACACAGTGGGGTGAACAATGTTGTAACAGGTGAAACAGCAGCTCCTAAAGTAGTGAACATATGGCAGTTGTTTTATTGTCACACGTACCGAGATATGGCTTGGTACAGGAACTGCTCTGCCCGAGACCGCAAGAAACTGCAGAGAGTTGTGGACACAGCCCAGCGCATCACGGACACCAGCCTCCCCTACATGAACTCTGTCTATACCTCTTGCTGCCTCGGTAAAGCAGCCAACATAATCAAAGACCCTACCCATCTGGGTCATTCTCCCTTTTCCCCTCTCCCATCGGGCAGAAGATACAAAAGCCTGAAAGCACGTACCACCAGGCTCAAGGACAGCTTCTATCCCGCTGTTATAAGACCATTGAATGGTCTCCTAGTACAATAAGATGGACTCTTGACCTCACAATCTACCTCGTTATGACCTTGCACCTTATTGTCTGCCTGCACTGCACTTTCCCTGTAACTGTAACACTTTATTCTGCATTCTGTTATTGTTTTCCCTTGTACTACCTCAATGCACTGATGTGATGAAATGATGGCATGCAAAACAAAGTTTTTCACTGTATATGTGACAATAATGAACCTTTTGTTTGCGTGCTATCCAGACAGATCATTCCATATGTTGAGGGGTACAAAAGAAAAACAATAGAAAGCAGAATATAGATAAGATAAAATATCTTTATTACATGTACATCGAAACACACAGTGAAATACATCTCTTGCGTAGAGTGTTCTGGGGGCAGTCCGCAAGTGTTGCCACGCTTCCGGTGCCAACATAACATGTCCACCACTTCCTAACCCGTACGTCTTTGGAATGTGGGAGGAAACTGGAGCACCCGGAGGAAACCCACGCAGACATGGGGAGAACGTACAAACTCCTTACAGACAGCGGCTGGAATTGAACCCGGGTCACTGGCGCTGTAATAGCGTTACGCCAACCGCTACACTACCGTGTAAGTGTTCCAGTTACAGAGAAAGTGCAGTGCAGGCAGACAATAAGGTGCAGGGGCCAGGACGAGGTAGATCAAGAGTGGATGGGAGTGATGAAGGATGTCTTTACTTGCATGAGGTACAGATTTATCTCCTGGAGGATGTAGCTGCCTTAAGCTGTTGTCCACCCTGTCCCTCTGCTAACTTTTCTAGATGTCCTTGCCTAATAAAAATCTGGCCATCCCTGTCTTAAATTTCTACTTGACACCCCCCTCGTCGTCTTCTGGGGAAGAGAGAGCCCAAGCCTCCACGGTGAGTGGGTGTGTATTGTGGAGGGTGGGGGCGGTTTGTAGCCACTCTACAATTTTGCACTTGTGTGGCCTGGCAGTGTTCGCCTGTGGCGTCTTGCTCTGAACTCCGACACCAGTTGGTCTTCATCTTCCCAACGATCTCCCAGTCAGTCTTTGGTTGCAATGACCTTGCAATATTCTAATCGCAACGTGGCCATTTTACCGTTACAGAACGGTACAGGCCCTTCGGCCCGCAATGTCGTGCTGACATTTTATCCTGCTCTAAGATCTATCTAACCCTTCCCTCTCACATAGCCCTCCGTTTCTCTATCATTCATGGCCCTTCGGCCCACCCTGTCCATGCCAACCGTCAATACTAATGCCATTTACCAGTACTTGGACCGTAACCGCCTACACTCTTGGCAATTCAAGTAGTCATCTTGGTTTTTAAGTGTTTAAGAGAGTCTGCCTCTTCTGCCTTCTAAGGCAGTGCATTCTGAACTCCAGCTGCCTCCAGGTGAAGTAATATTCCCTCTAAACCTTGCATTTAAACCTCTGGTTATACATACCTCTGCCAAGGGGACAACTTTTTCACTCTGTACCCTATCTGTGCCCCTCATAACTCTGTACACCTCTATCAGGTCCCCCCTCAGCCTCTTCTGCTCCAAGGAAATTTGTTGGCAGATGATATTTTGCAATGGAATGTTTGACCACATAGAATTTTATAATGCAAGAGTTTCAAAAACAGTGGTTGTGATAAACTGCACCTTTAACAGTATTGGTGCTTTAAGTCGTGTCTTAGTAACAAAGGCTTACAATGCTGGCTGTCAAATGCCTTCGTTAACAAGGGTATGATTCATCAAGTGGCAATGCAGTGGGATGTTCTTGCAGAGGCTTGTTTGTGCTGAGCTCCCAGAGGAGTTGCTGTGGGTGTAGGTCTTGGATAGGAGGTTCTTTCCTAATCGGGAGCTCTGTTGATGTGGCCGAGTCATCGATGCCTGTCTCCGAGATCAGCGGCCGGCTGTTTCCATACTCCTCCTGAGCAACTCTTGGACTCTGTCTGAGGGAAGTCTGTGTACTCTGTGGGGCTTGTTTAGGAGTTGGACAGCCGGTTGGTATTTGGGAGTGCTGTTATATCAGTGGACCAGGAACAGCCTGCCCCCTCCATCCAGCCTCTCTGAAATTCGGTCTGGCTGAACACTGTGACAGAACGAGTCCTTCCACTTCTCTGCCCACACACACTGTCCTGGAGCAAGATCCGAAGCAGGCTCCTGATTGATGGGGTTAGTGTAGCAGTACAGGGCTCCCTGCAGCATGTAGCAAGCTCTGCCCTAAAGCTTTCTGACTGCTAGCAAGCCGTACCTCCAGGTTTGCAAACTGTCAGGAGTTTGAAGTGTTTGTGAATTTCTCTGACATTCAGACTGAGAAATAGAACATAGAACATAGAACAGTACAGCACAATACAGGCCCTTCGGCCCACAATGTTGTGCCGACCTTTAAACCTCGCCTAAGACTATCTAACCCCTTCCTCCCACATATCCCTCGATCTTAAATTCCTCCATATGCTTATCTAGTAACCTCTTGAATTTGAGCAATGTACCTGCCTCCACCACCACCCCAGGCAGCGCATTCCATGCACCAACCACTCTCTGGGTAAAAAATCTCCCTTTGATATTTCCCTTGAACTTCCCACCCATTACTTTAAAGCCATGCCCTCTTGTATTGAGCATCGGTGCTCTGGGAAAGAGGCGCTGGCTGTCCACTCTATCTATTCCTCTTAATATTTTGTACACCTCGATCATGTCTCCTCTCATCCTCCTTCTCTCCAAAGAGTAAAGCCCGAGCTCCCTTAGTCTGTGCACAATAAATGTTCACTCAGAAATTTATGAGATGTATAAACATTTATTTATGCATGCCCTTAAGGTGATACAGGGTAGGATCAGAACGGACATGAGGGGTATGTTTCTTTACTGAGAGATAAAATAAGATATTTTTATTAGTCACATGTACATCGAAACACACAGTGAAATGCATCTTTTGCATGGAGTGTTCTGGGGGCAGCCCGCAAGTGTCGCCTCACTTCCGGCGCCAACATAGCATGCCCACAACTTCCTAACCTGTACGCCTTTTGGAATGTGGGAGGAAACCGGAGCACCCGGAGGAAACCCACGCAGACACGGGGAGAACGTACAAACCCCTTATAGACAGCGGCCCGAATTGAACCTGGGTCGCTGGCGCTGTAAGGCGTTACGCTAACCTGGAATGCGTTTCCTGATAGGGTGGTGGAGGCAAATTCATTGGGGGCTTGGATGGGCACATGAATGAGAGGAAAATAGAGGGATGTGGGCATTCTGTAGGTAGGAGGGATTAGCTATGTCAGCACAACATTGTGGGCCAAAGGGCCTGTTCTGTGCTGTACTGTTCTATATTCTATTTACTCAAAAATTAAACGCAGCCAGAAATATTCACTCAATTAATCATGCTACTGTATTTAAGAATCAAAACTTGGGAAGAAAATACTTTAAACACTGAAGGTGTGTAAGTGGAGTTGATACTCCTTGAACAAGTTTGGAGAAGTAACTGGCCACCTGCTCCTGTGTTACTGTGTGGATCAGAGATGTATTTGGGAATTTTGCTTCATTGATCCTCTTTGTAGTGAAGGACCAAGTAACTGCATTGGACGTTCATTGCTGTGGTGTTGGTTTTAATGGGCCACATTGTGCCTTGCATGGCTCCTTACATTCTCTTTGTGATCCTGTTGCAGAAAAGCTGGAAGAAGAATTGGTTTGTCCTGTATCCGGCCAGCCAGTTTGGGATCTCCCGGCTGGAATTCTTTGACAGCAAGGATGGGGTCAACTTGTCCGAGAAGCAATCTACCAAAAAAATGGACAAAAAGATTATCCGGCTCTCTGACTGCATCAGCATCACACAAGTACCAAACGAGGTGTGTCCGAAGGACTCCATGTCTGCCTTCACCATTGAGACAGAGGAGAAACTGTACACCTTCGCTGCCGAGAAGTCAACCAGTGCAGAGTGGTTCGAAAAACTCTGTGAAATTGCTTTCCTGGTGAGTCTCAGAAGTGTCAGTGATTGTGGTGCAGAGATTCACTGAGATAGGGTCGAAAGAACCAGTCGTGAGCTAGTTAGATACAGCACGGAAACAGGCCCTTCGGCCCAACTGGTCCATGCTGACCAAGATTCCCATCTGAGCTAGTCCTATTTGCCTGCGTTTTGCTTATATGCCTCTAAATCTTCGTACCTGTCCAGGTACCTTTTAAATGTTGTTAATGTACCTGCCTCAACCACTTCCTCTGGCAGCTCGTTCCATATACTGACCGCCCTCTGGGTGAAAAAGTTGCCCCTCAGGTTCCTATTAAATCTCTCACCTCTCATCTTAAATCTCTGCCCTCTAGTCCCTGATTCCCCACCTCTGGGAAAAGACAGCGCACATTTACCCAGTTGCTGTGTTGGTTTTTATTTTCCAAAATTCCCAAGATTTGCAGATGGCACAAAGGTTGGTAGCGTTGTGGATAGTGTAGAAAATTGTTAAAGGATGCAGTGGGATATAGATCAGTTGCAGATATGGGCGGATGGAGTTTAACCCAGGCAAGTGTGGGTGTGCACTTTGGGAGATCAAACGTAAAGGGACAGTACACAGTTAATGGCAGGACCCTTAACAGCGTTGATGTACAGAGGGATCTTGGGGTCTAAGTCCATAGCTCCCTGAAAGTGGCTACACAGGTTGATGGGGTGGTAAAGAAGGCGTACGACGTGCTTGCCTTTATTAGTTGAGACATTGAGTTCAAGAGTCAGGAAGTTATGTTGCAGCTTTATGAAACTCTGGTTTGGCTGCATCTGGAGTACTGCATTCAATTCTGGTCGCCCCATTATAGGAAGGATGTGGAGGCTTTGGAGAGGGTGCAGAAGGGGTTTACCACAATGCTACCTGGAATAGGGGGCATGTGCTATAAGGAGAGGTTGGACAAACTTAGGTTGTTTTCTCTGGAGTGGCAGAGGCTGAGGGGAGAACTGACAGAAGTTTATAAAATTTTGAAAAAGGCATAGCGTAGACAACCGGTATCTTTTTTCCAACATCGAAATGTCTAATACCAGAGGCCATGCATTTAAGGTGAGGGGGGAAAAGTTCAAAGGAGATGTGCGGGGCAAGTTTTTACACACAGTGGTGGGTGCCTGGAATGTGCTGCCAGGGGTGGTGGGTGGAGGCAGATACAATAGAGGCATTTAAGAGGCTCTTCGATAGGTACATGGATGTGCAGAGAATGGAGGGATATGGACCACGTGCAGGCAGAAGGGATTAGATGTCATGAACTTAATTAGTTCGGCACAACATCGTGGGCTGAAGGGCCTGTTCCTGTGCTGTACTGTTTTATGTTCTACGTTGTATATCTTGCCTATGCCCTGATATCCTACCTAAAGTATGGAGCCCAGAACTGGACCCAGTATTCGAACAGAAGTAGCATCGCATAAGAATCTCCTTCCTGAAGTCAAGAACCCTGTATATCTGTCAACTTGCCTTGTCTACTTTCTCTGCTAGTTTGGTACCCTTGCTACCATTGTCCTGTAATCCTTCAGATGTCAAACTCGCTAACTTACTATGTGGTATCATATCAACTGGTTTTTAGCTTATGTTAACACACTAAGGAAACTTCCTCTCAGCAGAGGAAGTTACGCCGAGATGGGCTTTTGATCTTCAAGGTAATTGAAAATAAATTCACATACTGCTGTTATGGAATTTCCGTTCTCTGGTTACAGATCAGGCCCACTAAATGACCACTATTCTATGCAATATTCTTTTTTGAACGCAAGGATGCTCTTGGGTGTTAATTATTTAAGTTTGTCTCTTTCATTGTAGCCTCCTGCTGTGGACATCTGTTGTGCAGCGAAACCTCTGGAGATGGCAGAGAACAGCATCTACTACTCCCGATCGGAAGGTAGCTCAAATGATTAGCTGGCAAATAGATGGCTGTTACGGTTTATAAATGCAGAACTCATGTTGAACTTATTTCTTTCCTGCCGTGCTAGTGATTGAGCTCAGTTTGTCCAACTCACTGTAGCTTCATCTTGTTGTTGACAGATTATGCTTTTATTTTCAGGAAAAAGATAGTTATTATAACTCAGCAGGATCTCTTGGGCATCTCAAAGAGCTTTGTGCTTGAAGTATAGTCGGATATTCTGAGTGATGATGGTTGAAGAAAAATATTGGTCAGGACACTGGGAAGAACCACCTTGTTCGTGGAATCATAGAATCTGGAGAGAGTGCAAAGAATATTTATGAGAATGTTGCCAGGACTCGAGATCATAAGGAGAGTTTGGGCAGGCAAGGACTTTATATCTTGGAGTGTAGGAGACTGAGGGGTGACCTTATAGAGGTGTATAAAATCATGAGGGGCACAGATAGGGTGAATGCACTCAGTCTTTTTCCCAGGGAAAGGGAGTCAAAATCTACAGGGCATAGGGGTAGGGTGAGAGGGGAGAGACTTAAAAAGGGACCTGAGGGGCAACTTCTTCACGCAGAGGGTGGTGTGTACATGGAACGAGCAGCCAGAAAGTAGTTGAGGCAGGTACAATAACAATATTTAAAAGACACTCGGACAGGTACATGGTTAAGGAAGGTTTAGAGGGATATGGGACAAGCGCGGTACCTTGGTCAGCATGGACAAGTTGGGCCAAAGGGTCTTTCTTGCTGTATAACTCTATTGGTATTGGTTTATCATTGTCACTTGTACCGAGGTACAGTGAAAAGCTTGTCTTGCACACCAATCGTACAGGTCAATTCATCACACAGTGCAGTTACATTGAGTTAGTACAGAGTGCATTGATGTAGTACAGGTAAAAACAATAACATTACAGAGTAAAGTGTCGCAGCTACAGAGAAAGTGCAGCGCAATAAGGTGCAAGGTCACAAGAAGGTAGATCATGAGGTCATAGACTATCTCATTGTATAAGTTCAATGGTCTTATCACAGTGGGGTAGAAGCTGTCCTTAAGCCTGGTGGTACGTGCCCTCAGGCTCCTGTATATTCTGTGTGATGGAAGAGGAGAGAAGAGAGAATGTCCCGGGTGGGTGGGGTCTTTGATTATGCTGGCTGCTTCACCAAGGCAGTGAGAGGTATAGACAGAGTCCAGGGAGGGGAGACTGGTTTCCGTGACGCGCTGGGCTGTGTCCACAACTCTCTGCAGCTTCCTGCGGTCCTGGGCAGAGCAGTTTCCGTACCAAACCGTGATACATCCAGATAGGACGCTTTCTATGGTGCATCGATAAAAGTTGGTGAGTGCCAAAGGGGACACACCGAATTTCTTTAGCCTCCTGAGGAAGTAGAGGCGCTGGTGAGCTTTCTATGACTATGACTCTAATCATTCCAACCGAGAAGGAGGCCAGTCAGCCCATCGAGTCCATACTGGCTGCCGATATTGCAATCCCATCAGTCCCATTCTCATAGCCCTCTAACGCATTTTCCCTCAAGTGTGTCTCCACTTCCCTGTTGATAGACCTATATGCACCACCCTCGCAGGCAGCAAGTTGCAGACCATTATCCTGTTTCCTTGAATCCTTCACTTCAAATTTGTATCCCCGGGTCCCTGAGCCTGTTGGGCCCAGCTTCCCTCTGCTTTACTCTCTCTCAAGCTGTCATGATATTAGAACATAGAAACATAGAAAACCTACAGCACAATTCAGGCCCTTCGGCCCACAAAGCTGTGCCGAACATGTCCCTACCTTAGAAATTACTAGGCTTACCCATAGCCCTCTATTTTTCTCAGGTCCATGTACCTATCCAACAGTCTCTTAAAAGACCCTATCGTATTCGCCTCCTCCACCGTTGCCGGCAGCCCATTCCCCGCACTCACCACTCTCTGAGTAAAAAACTTACCCCTGACATCTCCTCTGTGCCTACTCCCCAGCACCTTAAACCTGTTTCCTCTTGTGGCAACCATTTCAGCCCTGGGGAAAAGCCTCTGACTATCCACATGATCAATGCCTCTCATCATCTTATACACCTCTATCTGGTCACCCCTCATCCTCCGTCTCTCCAAGGAGAAAAGGCCGAGTTCCCTCAACCTGCTTTCATAAGGCATGCTCCCCAATCCAGGCAACATCCTTGTAAATCTCCTCTGCACCCTCTCTATGGCTTCCACATCCTTCCTGTAGTGAGGTGACCGGAACTAAGCACAGTACTCCATATGGGGTCTGACCAGAGTCCTATATAGCTGCAACATTACCTCTCATCTCCTAAATTCAATTCCAAGATTGATGAAGGACAATACACCGTATTGTACCCCTCTACCAAATCCCCCCTCAACCTTCTCTGCTACAAGGAGAACAAACCCATCTTCTCCAGCCTAACAGCTGAACAAAATCCCTCACCCCTGCAACCATTTCATTCCTTCAAGACAATGGGATCTTTTGTGCAAAACCCAGGCTCTTTGGTCCTGCAGAGAGTTTCATATTTCCATAAGATGGCCATTTGGCCTATCGAGTCCATGCTGGTTCTTGGAGCCTTTAACCCTTTCTCCCTTTTCCCATTTCACTGTAACCTTTTCTCCCTTGCACGCCCATCACCTCTGCTTTGAGTTCTCTTTCTGCTCATCTCCAGCAGCTGATTAACGTACCACCCAGTAATGTCTTTGGGATTTGGGAGGAAACTGGAGCACTGCATGATTACAGGGGGAACGTGCAAACTCTGCAAAAAAAAAATTGAAAGAGGTTGGGATTGAACTGGGATCACAGAAGCTGGGAGTCACCTGCCTACGCCACTGTGCCACCAAAACGTGATATGGTTGCCAGGGGACTCTTCAGGGCAGGCAGGGGTAAGGGCTTGGCTTGGGCAGTATGGTGCTGTTATAGAGTCACACAGCAGAGAAACAGGCCCTTTGGCCCAACTTGTCCATACCGACTGTGTTGCCCAGCGAGCTAGTACCATCTGTCCACGTTTGGCCCATAGCCCTCTAAATCTCTCCTATCCATGTACTTATCTAGATGGCTTTTAAACGTTGCTAATGTGCCCGCCTCAGCCACTATTTCTGGCAGCTCATTCCAAATATGCACCACTCTTTGTGCCCCTGATGTCTCTTTTAAATCTCTCACCTCTGATCTTGAACCTATGCCCTCTTGTTTTCAGTGTCCCCTGGGAAAAAGACGATGTGCTTTCACTCTGCCTGTGCCCCTCATGATCTTATATACCTCTATCAGGTCACCCCTCAACCTCCTACGTTCCAGGGAATAAAGCCCTAGTCTACGCAACCTCTCCTTGTAACTGAGGCACCCAAATTGTTTTTAATTAGAACGATTTTTAAAAATTTCACAGAGCCTTTCACAGTGCCTCAGAGTGCTTTCCAGCCCCTGAAATTCTTAAAGTGAGGTTGAAAGTGGATCAGCCCATTTGTACATTGCAAGCTCCCACAACCAGCGCTGTGAAAATGTCCAGATGATCTGGCCTTTGGTGATGTTGATTGAAGAAGAGCAGGAAGCCAATATTTAGAACAGAGAATATTAGATTAGTTATTGGTAAATACACCAGAGTGTAATGAAATTCGCTCGCTCGTGTGAAGTTCACAGAGTAAACAGTGTACATGATAATAAGAAATACAACAACAAGTACAATGATGGGCGCGAAACAACAGTGGTACAAAGTACAGTAGTGCAAACTGAGGTAGTGCAGACAGAAACGCTGAGTTGACAATAGCGGAATAACCGAGAGAGGGAGAGTTAAGAGTCCGAGAACGTGGCAGCACCACTGGGGAAGTGGGATGTGAGAGGAGGGGAAGGGGATGTGAGAGAGGGGATGGGTTCAGGAGTCTGACAGCAGTGGGGAAGAAGCTGTTCTTTCAGTCTGGACGTCCGGGCTTTCGAGCTCCTGTATCTTCTCCCAGAAGGTGGAAGAGAGAAAAGGGAATGGGCCGGGGTGGGGTGGGGTGGGGTGGATGGGTGGTGACAGGAACCCTGACGATACCGTCAGCCTTCCTGAAACAACGCCCGGTGAAGATTGACTGGATGGAAGGAAGTGACAAGCTGGTGATGGACTGGGCAGTGGTTTACTGTCTCTGCTTGTTCGGCTGGTTTGGAGCAGAGCAGTACAGCACAGGATCAGGCCCTTTGGTAACAGCACACCATGTCTGTGCTGAGTATGTTGTCGATCAAGTGTAGAACATAGTAGCATTAAGAGGACAGCTCTTCGTATCCCTTTGAAAGAGGCAGGCAGGCATCTGAAAGACTGTAACTGTGACAGTGGCTCAATTCCCCAGTGTTGTGCTGGAAACGGGTAAACCCACAATTGTCTGCGTCTGAGCTGAGAGCATTACCCACTCATCTTGGATCTTGATCAGCTGAGTAAATGGGCCGAGGAATGGCAAATTCAGTTAAGTGCGAGGTGTTGCACTTTGAACATAGAACACAGAACACTACAGCAGAGTACAGGCCCTTGGCCCACGATGTTGTGCCGACATTTTATCCTGCTCTAAGATCTATCTAACTCTTCCCTCCCACATAGCCCTCCATTTCTCTATCATTCATGTGTCTATCTAAGAACCTCTTAAATGTCCCTAATGTATCTGCCCCCACAACCTCTGCCGGCAGTGCGTTCCATGCACCCACCACTCTCTGTGTAAAAAAATTTACCCCTGACATCCCTCTTATACCTTCCTCAATCACCTTAAAATTATGTCTCCCTCATTGTTAGCCATTTGTCTTTGGAAAGCAAATGAGGGTAGGACTTTCACAGTGAATGGCAGGGCCCTGGGGAGTGCTGTAGAACAAAGGGACCTTGGAGTACAAGTACATGATTCCCTGAAAGTGGTGTCACAGGTAGACAGGGTGGTGAAGAAGGCGTTTAGCACACTGGCCTTCATCAGTCAAGGCACTGAGTACAGGAGTTGGGATGTTATGTTTCAGTTGTACAAGACGTTGGTGAGGCCGCATTTGGAGTTATTGTGTGCAGTTTTGGTCACCCTGCTGTAGGAAAAGATGTAATTAAGCTGGAAAGAGTGCAGAGGAGATTTATGAGGATATTGCTGGACTCGAGGGACTGAGTTATGGAGAGAGGTTGAGCAGGTTGGGACTTTGTTCATTGGAGTGTAGGAGAATGAGGGGTGATCTTATGGAGGTGTATAAAATCATGAGGGGCATAGACAGGGTGAATTCACACAGTCGTTTTCCCAGGGTTGAGGAATCAAGGACTAGAGGGCATAGGTTTAAGGTGAGAGGGGAGAGGTTTAATAGGGACCTGAGGGGCAACTTTTTCACCCAGAGGGTGGTCCGTATGTGGAATGACCTGCCAGAGGAAGTGGTTGAGGCAGGTACATTAACAACACTTTAAAAGGTACTTGGGACAGTACACGGATAGGAAAGATTTAAGAGGGATATGGGTGAAATGCAAGCAAATGGGGACTAGCTTAGATGGGAATCTTGGTCGGCATGGACCAGTTGGGCCGCAGGGCCTGTTTCCGTGCTGTATGGCTCTATGACTCTGCCACAGCCTAGCTTGTACTGTGTAAGAACTGTCTGCTAAAGCAGTGACTATGTGGGTTGGGACAGATTCCGTTGAATATCCGAATTAGTCAGTGATTGACTGCCAACCAGAGCAGACTGGAAAATGTGTGTTACTCTTCAGAGCGGTGACCTGTCTTATTAATAGAGACGCATGCTGAGTTGTCATCTTCAAGGAGAACTTGTCAGAGGTGAGAGGTGAGGTGCTGCCAACTGAAACACTGCTGGCCCCACTTGCACCGACCTCGTTGGTGGCTGGGTGCGTGGCTCTCTCACCCTGAGAGCCCCCCAGTTATGGGTTCCAGTCCCATTTCAGACTGATTCTGGGCTGAGGGAGGCAGTGTTGCCAGAGGTTGCACAGTTGGAGGTATAACTGTATAAATTTAGGAGTGGGTGAGGTGAGGTGAGATGTTAAACTGGGGATCTGCCGCCCCCGTCAGGTAGAATTGAAAAAAAGTCCTGAGGCATTGTCTTTGAGGAAGGGTAAGATGGTTCTTCATGGTATCGGGACCAAACACCTAATCTGCTTTTGCAGTGATGTTCGAGGGGTAGTATTGTGCTCAGTTCTGGTCGCCTCACTACAGAAAGATGTGGAAGCCCTTGAGAGGGTTGCAGAGGAGATTTACAAGGATGCTGCCATGGAATGGCGGAGCATGCCTTATGAAAGCAGGTTGAGGGAACTCGGCCTTTTCTCCTTGGAGAGAGGAGGAGAGGGGGGACCTGATAGAGTGTATAAGATGATGAGTAGGTATTGATCGGGTAGATAGAGGCTTTTCACCAGGGCTGAATTGGTGGCCACAAGAGGACACAGGTTAAGGTGCTGGGGAGTAGGTGCAGAGGAGATGTCATGGGTAGTTTTTTACTCAGAGAGTGGTGAGTGCGTGGAATGGGCTGCGGCAACGCGTGGTGGAGGCAGATACGATAGGGGCTTTCAAGAGACTGTTAGATAGGTATATGGAGCCTGAGTAAATTAGAGGGCTAGTGGGTAAGCCTAGTAATTTCTAGGGTAGGGGACATGTTCGGCACAGCTTTGTGTGGCCGAAGGGCCTGAATTGTGTTGTAATTGTTCTATGTTCTATGGCTATCTGGTTGTTATTGGAGCTGTTTATGGGATCTTGCTGTGTGCAAAGTGGCTTTTATGTTTCCCACGTTATGGAGTGCACCTCCAAAGAAAAAAACATCAGCTTTGAGTCACTTTAGGATGTTCCCAATCTCGATAAATCAACTCTCTCTGTGTTTCTTGATTTGTTCCCTTCGCTGACAACGGTAGCACATTTGTAGAGAGCCAGAGAGAGCTCCCTTCTACCTCTGAAGGTTGTGGATTTAAGTACCATTCTGGGGACTCTTGTGTGCAGAAAAGATTCAGAGAATGTTGTGAGAATTAGAGGTAGTGAGTTGTAGAAGAGGTTGGCCAGGAGACTTTATTCCTTGGAGCATAGGATACTGAGGGGTGACCTTATAGAGGTGTATAAAATCATGATAAAATCATGCATTCAGCCTTTTACCCAGGGAAAGGGAGCCAAAAAACTAGAGGGCATTAGGTTTAAGGTGAGAGGGGAAAGATTTAAAAGGGACCTGAGGGGCAACTTCTTCACACAGAGGGTGATGCATATATGGAACAGGTTTGGTGAGAAGGCGGGAGAGTGGGGCTAAATGGGAGAATGGATCAGCTCATGATAGAATGGCAGAGCAGACTCGATGGGCCGAATGGCCGGCTTCTGCTCCTTTGTCTTATGGTCTTATGGATCAAGCTGCCAAACAAGAGGAAGTGGTTGAGGCAGGTACAATAACAACATTTAAAAGACACTTGAACAGGTAAATGGATTGGAAAGGTTTCGAAGGTTATGGGCCAAACGTGGCCAAGTGAGACTAGCTTAGGTGGGCACCTTGGTCGGCATGGACCAGTCGGGCCGAAGGGCCTGTTTCCGTGCTGTATGACTCTATGACTCGAGTTCATGATCCAAGTTGACGGTGCAGTACTGACACCAATGCGCATTGTCCGTGACCCAAGAAAGGACGTATGTCTGAATCATTTTACAGTCAATGAAGTAATTCTGAAGTGCCACAGGAAAAGCAACAGCCAATTGTACACAGCGTATTCCATAAACAACAATCAGATATGTGACCGGTTCATCTGAGTCGTGGAGTGGCACAGCACAGGCCCTTCGGCCCAACTCGTCCATACCCACCAAGATGCCCATCTAAGCTAGCCCCATTTGCCTGCATTTGGCCCATATCCCTCTAAACCTTTCCTATCCATGTACTGCCCTAAGGTCTTTTAAACATTGTTATTGTGCCTCAATCACTTTCTCTGGCAGCTTGTTCCATAAACCCACCATCCTGTGTGAAAAAGCTGTTGCACTGAGGTTGCTTGAAGGATAAATAATGTCCAACACATAGGGCACGATTCCACCCCATCCTCTTTTTTTAATAATATCGTGGGATCACGCATCGTAGGACCGTAGAGCACAGAAATGTGGCCCTTCCAGCCCACCTTCTCCATGCCAACCATGATGCCCATCAAGCCTGCATTAGGCCCGTATACCTCTACACCTTTTCTATCCAAGTACCTGTCCAACTGCCTTTTAAACACTGTAATTGTATCTGCCTCTAGCACTTCCTCTAGCAGCTGAAAGGGCAGGTGGGGCCTTTGTTTAATGTCTCCTACAAAAGGATATGTAAATCATATTATTGTTACCTGTACCGAGGTACAGCGAAAAACTTTTGTTTTGCATGTCATCCACACAGATCATTTCATCACATCAGTGCATCGAGCTAGTAACAGAATGCAGAATATAGTGTTATGATTACACGGAAGGTGTCGTACAGGAATTGGAATTGGTTTATCGGACTTTTAGGCAGACAGGATTGTGCTTTCAGAGCAGCAGCTCCCAGTACTTCCTCGGGGTGATACAAAGAATGAGGACAAGAGTTGTCCGCATTGGACCTTCAAGCCTGCTTCAATGTTCATCAGGATCATGGCTGATCTGTTTTGGCCTCAATTCCACATTCGTACCTGTTCACCATTACCTTGGACACCCCGTAGTCTAAAAACCTGTCCACCTGGAGTATATTTCATGGCAGCCCTCTGGGGTGCAAGATCCCAAAGATTCACAAGTATGTCGGTGAAGTAACTCTTCCATCTCGGTCTTAACTGGTAACCCATTACCCTGAGACTACAGCCCTCGGTTCTGTACTTGGTCATCTTCATAAAACAAATGTTCTGTATCAACCCAATCCTGCCCCCTTGCAAACTATCTTTCTTGGTAAATCATCTCTCGTTCTTCTGGACCTCCAGACTATTGCTTAAACTTGTGGGGAAAAAAGCCTTTCATACTTTGAGTCAACATAATGAACCTTCTCTGTGCCGCCTCCAAAGTTTGTACATTAAGCCATGAATCAAACCAAACTCGCACACAGGTGAGCCATCACCAACGCCCAATCAATCATAACAATTTCTTTTTTTTTTATACTCCACCCAATATTCCAATTGCCTCTGTAATGATTTACTGAACTAGCATGCTTTTTGTTTGTCGTATTCAGCTGTTAAACATTCTTCCCAACAACACATTCCATTTGTTGAAATGTGTCCTGCCTAAACTAGCCCTTCACAGGCATGACGCAACGTAGTTCTGGGCTACTGCCCAGGTGTACGTGAAACTGTTTTAGGTTATCCATTTCAAAACATTTCAGGTACAGAACCATGCATGTGTCTGTTACACGAGAAGCTTGCCACCACCCGTCCCTGCCTTTCTTTAACTAACCTGTACTCAGAAGAGATTTATTATCACTGACATATGACGTGAAGTTTGTTGTTTTGCGGCAAAGACATAAAAATGACAATAAATTACAGAAATAAATGGTGCAAAAAAAGGGATAATGAGGTAGTGTTCACGGACTGTTCAGAAATCTGATGGCGGAGGGGAAGAAGCTGTTCCTGAATCACTGAGTGTGGGTCTTCGGGCTCCTGTACCTCCTCCCTGATGCGAGTAATGAGAAGAGGGCATATCCCGGATGGTGAGGGTCCTTGGTGATGGATTCGATCCTGTGCATTGGAGCCTCCATACCAGGCTGTAACACACTCTTTCATCTCCTTATCCAGCTTCTTAAACAAGTCTCTCCAGTTTGACTCTGGCGCTCCCAGTGGGGTATGCGTTCTACGTCCTCTCTTGGGGGCCTGAGTTACAAGGAGAGGTTGCGTAGACTAGGACTTTATTCCCTGAAACAGGCAGCCAAGGGTGGTGGTGGAAGCAGATACAACAGAGGCTTTTAGATAGGCACAGAAACATGCAGGGAATGGAGGGGTGTGGGTCATGTAACATAGGAGATTGAGGGGCGGCCGGGTAGAGGTGTATAAGATCACAAGGGGCATAGACAAGGTGAAAGCATATTGTCGTTTTCCCAGGGAGGGGAGTGCTAAAAACAAGAGGGGCATCGGTTTAAAGATCAGAGGCAAGAGATTTAAAAAGGGACATCAGGGGCAGCTTCTTCACACAAAGGGTGGTGTGTATTTGGACTAAGCTGCCAGAAATAGTGGTTGAGGCGGGCACATTAGCAACATTCAAAAGCCATCTGGATAAGTCCATGGACAGGAGAGGTTTAGAGGGCTCTGGGCCAAAGACAGGCAGATGGGACTAGCTCGCTGGGCAATAGCCGGCATGGATGAGTTAGGGCTGAAGGGCCTGTTTCCATGCTGTATGAGTCTGTGACTAGAGTGAAGAGGCAATCTTAATTCCCAGATATTTTCACAGCTGTTCTTTCTTGTTCCAGCCTGCAAATGGAAATGTTTCTTCCAAGAGTGTCCAATCAATTCCTTTAATAAAGCTTTCTGGAGAAAGATAAAACACAATTCAATCATAGAACCATACAGCACAAAACAGGCCCTTCGGCCCACCATGTTGTGCCGTCCATCAAACCACCCTCACACTACCTAACCCCCTTCCTCCCGCATATCCCCCCATCCCACACTCCTCCATATGCCTTATCCGACAAGCTCTTGAACCTGTTCAATGTATCTGCCTCCACCACCACCCCAGGCAGTGCATTCCATTCACCAACCACTCTCTGGTGAAAAACCTCCCCCTGACATCTCCCCTGAACCTCCCACCCATAACCTTAAAGCCATGCCCTCTCGTCTTGAGCATTGGTGCCCTGGGAAGGAGGCACTGACTGTCTACTCTATCTATTCCTCTCAGTATTTTATATACCTCTATCATGTCTCCTCTCATCCTCCCTCCTTTCCAGTGAATAAAGCCCTAGCACCTTAAGCCTCCTCCTCATATTCAATACTCTCTAATCCCAGGAAGCATCCTGGTAAATCTCCTCTGCACCCTCTCCAACGCCTCCACATCCTTCCTATAATGAGGCGACCAGAACTGACACAGTACTCTAAGTGTGGCCTAACTAGAGTTTTGTAAAGCTGCATCATCACCTTGCGGCTCTTAAACTCAATCCCGCGATTTATGAAAGCCAACATCCCATTGGCCTTCTTAACCGCTCTTTCCACCTGTGAGGCAACTTTCAATGAACTGTGAATATGAACCCCCAGATCCCTCTGCTCCTCCACACTGCCAAGTACCTTGCCATTTACTCAGTACTCTGCCCTGGAGTTTGTCCTTCCAAAGTGTACCACCTCACACTTCTCCGGATTGAACTACATCTGCCACTTGTCAGCCCAGCTCTGCATCCTATAAATATCCCTCTGTAAGTTCCGACAGCCCTCCACACTATCCACAACACCGCCGATCTTAGTGTCGTCTGCAAACTTACTAACCCAGCCTTCCACCCCCTCATCTAAGTCATCTATAAATATCACAAAAAGTAGAGGTCCCAGAACCGATCCCTGCAGGACACCACTAGTCACTGCCCTCCAATCCGAGGGCACTCCTTCCACCACAACCCTCTGCTTTCTACATGCAAGCCAATTCCTAATCCACACAGCCAAGCTTCCTTGGATCCCTTGGCCTCTGACCTTCTGAAGAAGCCTACCATGAGGAACCTTATCAAACGTCTTACTAAAATCCATGTAACCACATCCACCGCACTGCCCTCATCAATCTTCCTGGTGACCTTCCTCAAAGAACTCTATCAGGCTTGTGAGGCAGATCTTCCCTTCACCAAAGCCATGCTGGGCTGTCCCTAATCAGTCCATGATTCTCTTGGTGTTCATAAACCCTATCCCTTAGAATCTTTTCTAACAGCTTACCCACCACAGACGTGAGACTCACCGGTCTATAATTCCCTGGCCTTATCCCTATTACCTTTTTTGAACAAGGGGACAACATTCGCAACCCTCAATCCTCCGGTACCATCCCCGTGGACACGAGGACTCAAGGATCCTTACCAGCGGTTCAACAATCTCCTCCCTAGCCTCTCGAAGCAGCCTGGGGAAAATCCCGTCAGGCCCCGGCGATTTATCTGTCTTAATATTATTTAACAACTTCAACACATCCTCTCTTGATATCTACAACCTCGAGAACATTAACCCTACCAGCACTCCCTTCCGCGTCATCAAGACCCCTCTCCTTGGTGAATACCGAAAGAGAAGTGCTCATTGAGAACTTCTCCCACTTACGCTGCCTCCAGGCAAATTCTCCCACCTTTGTCCTTAATCGGACCTACCTTTACCCTAGCCATCCTCCTACCCTTCACGTACTGGAAAAAGGCCTTAGGATTTTCCTTAACCCTTACTAGTCAATGCGTTTTCATGTCCCCTTTCTAGCTCTCCTCAGCCCTTTCTTAAGTTCCCTTCCTCTCTACCCTATATTCCTCACGGGCCCTGTCTGAACCTTGCTGCTTTTATACCTCTCGTACGCTACCTTCTTCCCCCTAACAAGTCGTTCCACCTCTTCGTCACCCACGGTTCCTTCACCCTGCCATTCCTTTCTGCCTCACCAGGACATATTTATCCCTAACATCCTGCGTAAGATCCCTGAACATCGACCACATCTCCATGGTACATTTTCCTTCAAAAAGGACATCCCAATTTACGCTCCCAAGTTCTCTCCTTATAGCCTCATAGTTCGCCCTTCCCCAGTTGAAAATCCTCTCGTCCTCTCTGCACCTGTCCCTGTCCATGACAATTTTAAAGGTAATGGAGCAATGGTCACTGTCCCCCAAATGCTCACCCACCAATAGATCCTTCACCTGTCCCGGTTCATTTCCTAAAACTAGATCTAACATGGCATTCCCTCGAGTCGGCCTGTCAACATACTGCATCAGGAATCCCTCCCGGACACATTTAACAAATTCCGTCCCATCTAAACCTTTGGCACTAAGCAGGTTCCAGTCTATATTTGGGAAGTTGAAGTCTCCCATTATAACAACCCTGTTATTTTTGCTTCTCTCCAAACACTGCCTGCCAATCTGCTCCTCTATATCTCTACTGCTACCGGGGGGCCTATAGAATACTCCTAGTAGAGTAACTGCTCCTTTCTTGTTCCTTAACTCCACCCATACGGACTCTAGAGATGATCCTTCTACAACATCCATCCTTTCCACAGCCGTAACAGTGTCCCTGACCAGTATCGCCACCCCTCCTCCTCTTCCCCCGCCTTCCCTATCCCTCTTAAAACACCGAAAATCAGGAATATTCAATATCCACTCCTCTCCTGACGTCAGCCATGTCTCAGTAATAGCCACGATATCATGGTCCCCCATACTTATCCAAGCCCTCAGTTCATCCCCCTTATTCCTGACACTTCTTGCATTTAAGTAAACACACTTCAGTCCATCTACCTTACTACTTTTATAGCCTGTACTCTGCTTCTCCTTCCCCAAAGCCTCGCTACCTGTTTGATCTGACTTTTCCCCATTCCCTTCTTCCTCTGACCTACTCCTCTGGTTCCCTTCCCCCTCACAAACTAGTTTAAACCCTCCCGAACCACCCTACCAAATCTCGCCGCAAGGATATTGGCCCCCTTCTGGTTCGGGTGTAACCTGTCCTCTCTGTACAGGTCCCACCTTCCCGAGAAGAGATCCCAATGATCTAAAAATCTAAAACCCTCCCTCCTGCACCAGCTTCTCAGCCACGCATTTATCTGCCACCTCCTCCTATTCCTGCCTTCACTATCGCGTGGCACTGGCAGGAATCCTTCCTGATCTTTGAAAACCCACAGTTCTGGTATAATCATTAATCTGGAAACACAACAGTCCTGATGCAGGGACTCGACCTGAAATGTTGACAATTCCTTTCCCCCCCCCACACAGATGCTGAGTTCTTCCAGTATATTGTTTGTTGATCCTAATTAATCGGTTTTCCCCCCAAGGTGGAGTTCAGAACTGTTCATGTAGCCTAACCAAGTTTAACATCACTGCTCTGCTGCTTAATTTTCTCCATCTAGAAGTGAACTCTACTGCTTTGTTAAGTCTCTGGTCATTGTCACAGTCATACAGCAGAGAAACAGGCTCTTCGGCCCGGCATGTCCATGCGTACCATTTAGTAGCCATCTATGCTAATACCACTTGGCCTATCACTTTCTATGCCTTAAAACAAACTGCTGGAGAAACTCAGCGGGTCAGGCAGCATCTGTGGAGGCAAAGGGGTAGTCGCCGTTTTAGGTCGAGACCCTGTATCGGGTCAGAGAGTGTGGAGGCAAGACAGCTGGTGTACAGAGGCGAGAGGGAGGGGTGAGGCGATAGCTGAAACCAGGTGAGGAGAGAGGTGATGGGGCAGAGTTGTTCCAACTCTAACCTTCTCCCTCCACCACCTGACTCCATCCGCCCATCATTTCCCTCCTCACCCGGATCCACCTGTCACTTGCCAGCTTCCTGCCTCACCCGTCCCCCTCACCTCTTTATACCGGCCATCTCCCCTCTCCACTCTCAGTCCCGATGCAGGGTCTCCACCCGAAATATCGGCCATCCCTTTGAATCCACAGATGCTGCCTGACCCGCTGAGTTCCTCCAGCAGTTTTTGTTTTGCTCCAGATTCCAGCATCTGCCGTATCTTGTGTCTCCATCTTCAATATCTTGGTGATTCAAGTGCTCATCTGGATACTCCTCGTATGCAGTGAGAATCTCTGTCTCCACCACCCCCTCAGGCAGTGCGGTCCAGATTCCAACCACCTTCTGGGTGAGAAAATCCCCCTCAGATTCCCTCTAAACCTTCTTGTGGATACCTCACTGGCGAAGTCCATTAATGGCAAATTTTACAAGAAGCTCGTTCCTGTTTAATCTTCCCACCCCACTCATATGACTACCCTGATAACCACGTTATATTTTTATTTATTCTGTACCACTTAAGGGATGCTAATGGAATTGAAGAATCTGACACAATGTAAAGGACTACTCATTGAATGGTGGGGCGGTATCAAGGGTGGAGTGGTCTGCTTATCCTGTTGTGAACCATTCTCCTTCAACATCTGTACTTCCTTTGCATTCCGAATTCATTCTTCCGATTAAACAGCAGTGTGTCTTCCTTCCCCTCCTTCCACAGTGAATGAATTCTGGGTGAACGTACAGAAGACCGAAGCGGCAGAGAGGTGTAACCTCCATGGGTCCTACATCCTCAAAGCAGACAAGGAGAGCCTGCTGCTGAAAGACACCAAAACCAACGAAGTTCTGTTCGACTGGCCATACAAGCTGATGCGTCGTTACGGCCGGGATAAGGTAATCTCAGATGTGGTCGGGAGTCTCCAGATTTTGTTGATTATCCTCAAAGGAACCTCATTATAAAGTGCTTGTTTTTCTGACTGTGGTCACCAATCTAGTCACCATTGAATTGCTTCACCAATGGCAGCCCTGCTTTCAGCTGATTAGGTCTCAAGCCTTAAATCCTTTCTTAACCCACTTAAGATAAGATAAGATCTTTATTAGTCACATGTACATCGAAACACACAGTGAAATACATCTTTTGCGTAGTGATTTTGGGAGGCAGCCCGCAAGTGTCGCCACGCTTCCGGCACCAACATAGCACGCCCATAACAAAGCCTGAATCCGTCGACCCATCTTTTGTAAGATAAGATACCTTTACTAGTCACATGTACATCGAAACACACTGTTCCACGCTTTCGGCACCAACACAGCATGCCCACAACTTCCTAACCCATCCGCCTTTGGAATGTGGGAGGAAACCGGAGCACCCGGAGGAACCCACGCAGTCATGGGGAGAACGTACAAACTCCTTGCAGACAGCGGCCGGAATTGAACCCGGGTCACTGGTGCTGTAATAGCATTACGCTAACCACTACACTACAGTGCTTGCATTTTACTCATCTGTCCAAATATGTCTTTGTGTGATGGTTTGATAACGTTTCTATGAGGAGACCAGACCCATTTTAATACAGTTTAGAAGAACAAGAAGAGGTCTTATCAAAACCTATCAATTTCTTAAAGATCTTGATGGCCAGGAGGATATTTCTCCTGACTGACGAGTCTAGAAGGTCAAAGTCTTAGGATACAGAGCCAAACATTTTGGACTGAGCCAAAGCAAAATTTCTTCAAGCAAAGGGTGATGAGTTAGTGGAATACATGAAAATGGATGCAGTAGCTGTCATCTTGGTATTGGGATTGGTTTATTATTGTCACTTGCACCGAAGTGCAGTGAAAAACTTGTCGTGCATACCGTTCGTACAGATCAATTCATTACATGGTGCATTGAGGTAGTACAGGGTAAAAACAATAGCAGAATACAGAGTAAAGTGTCACAGCTACAGGGAAGTGCATTACAGGGAAGTGCTTCCAAAATTCTATAGATTCTAGAATAATCTTCGCTGATTAAAGGGCAGCAAATTTAACCCTGATATTGGTATTGGTTTATTATTGTCATGTGTACCGAGATTACAGTGAAAAACTTTGTTTGCGTGCCATCCAGGCAGATCATGCCGTACATAATCAGGTTTATATGCAGCATCTTTTTGTAGAGGCAAAAAGATGCCTCTACATCTTTTTGTAGAGGCAAAAGATGGTTGACATCTCGGGTCAAGACTCTGCATCAGGACTGAGAGTGTGGAGGGGAGACGGCCGGTATACAGTGGTGAGGGGGACAGGTGAGGCAGGAGCTGGCGAGTGAGTAGGTGGATCCAGATGAGGAGGGGTTGATGGGCAGATGGGGGAGGGAGGGGAGGAGATAGCAACAGAGGCTGGGAGCTGATGGGCGGAGGCAACAGAAGGCTGCAGATGGTGCAATCTGATGGGAAAGGAAGGTGGGAATGGAACCAGATAAGGAAGGGATGGTGGGCAGATGGGAACAGTGGGCGGGGGGGGGCGGGGGGGTTACAGGGGACCCACTGGGTGAGTATGTGGGTGATAGGCAGATGGAACCAGGTGGAGGAGTGGATAGAAAGACAAGATTTCTTTATTAGTCACATGTACATCGAAACACACAGTGAGACGCATCTTTTGCGCAGAGTGTTCTGGGGGCAGCCCGCAAGTGTCGCCACGCTTCCGGCGCCAACATAACACGTCCACAACTTCCTAACTGTCATGAACCAGCAACAAAAGAAACACAC
Organism: Pristis pectinata; assembly: GCF_009764475.1. Lineage (NCBI taxonomy): Eukaryota > Metazoa > Chordata > Chondrichthyes > Rhinopristiformes > Pristidae > Pristis > Pristis pectinata. The sequence continues at coordinate 5,460,419 of NC_067406.1, forward strand.
TGAGCATGATTCAGTGTTAAAAACTATTTTATTAATCACTACTTATGATAATACGTAAAATAAAAGTAAAAATGTTAGTATGTTAGAATTCAAAAATGTTAAACCTCGAACGTTAACCCCAAAACTAAACTCGTCGTGTGTGTGTGTGACAAAGTCCAAAACTCCCAGTTCCTGAATGGTTCTTAAAGTTCAGTTCCGCAAGCCATAAGGTGAAACATGAGCAAGGGCTTCTTCAACAACCACCGTTGTCTGAAGATAAGATGTAGATGTAGAAAAACATAGAGAGAGTACATACGAAATCCAAATGTTCCACGATGGAACCCAAACGACACTTCAGTGTTTACTCGGTAGTGACTTCCTCACCCCGAAAAGCATCCGAACCGTGGTCGTCCACACACAAATACCTGTTTCCTTCTACAGGTCAGCAACAAAGTGAACTCCACCGGATTACTTCCAACTTCCATACATGGATTTCAGTGGCAAACACAGTTATTGTTTCTCATCCATCGATAGAGAAAACAAGCAGGCTGGTGTCTCTCTCCCTTCTCTCTCTCTCTCCTTCTTCTTCTGACTCCTTCAACAACGTCATTACGTCCTTTATCTTCTATTGACGTAAGCACGCCCCACACACACAAACACACACACTCTCTAAAAGGGACTTTCACTGAGTCCGTAACACTAACCCGTACGCCTTTGGAATGTGGGAGGAAACCGGAGCACCCGGAGGAAACCCACGCAGACACGGGGAGAACGTACAAACTCCTTACAGACAGCGGCAGGAATTGAACCCGGGTTGCTGGCGCTGTAATCGCGTTACACTAACCGACACACTACCGTGCCTGCCCCTGGGTAACTGGGTAGTGGGGCTGGGAGAGGGGGGTAGTTGGAAAGAAGGAGTGTGTGCAAGAGCACCTGGGTGAATCAGGAGGAGAAAGGAGGACCAGGTTACCTGAAATGGAAGAATTAAGTGTTCATGCTGTGGGGTTGTAGACTACCCAGGTGGAATACGAGGTGCTGTTCTTCTAGATTGCAGTTGTTTTTACCCCCTCAGTGTGGGAATGGAGACGGGAGCTGAAATAGCATGCATCCGGGAGTTGAAGATGGCCATTTGTGGACAGAGCGCAGATGGTTGTCAAAGCAGTCGCCCAGTCCGTGCTTGGTCTGGCCCAGCATCTGTAGTTTCTTGTGTCCCTAGTGTTAAGTTTGCCGACAGTACAAAACTCAAGTAATTATGGTAAACATGAGAAAAGAATGAAAATTCTTTATCATATGGGTGTAGAAATCTCCAAACATCTAAAATTCCGGATTCAACTAAAAAGGAATTAATAAAGACAGCGGATTTGTTTGGAAGTGCAGGATTTGACACAGATCTATCCATGGAAGGGTTTAGACAACAGTTAAAATCTCCACCCATAATCAAAGTGTATTCATTTAAGTTAGGAAAAAATGCAAACAGATGTTTAAAAAATTCAGGGTGATCTACATTGGATGCATAAACATCAACCAGAACAACCTTTTTATTATGAAGCAGACCAGTAATTAATAAAAATCTACCATTTGGGTCTGATATTGTCTCATGATGGACAAATGAAATTGAGGAGTCTATAAAAATAGAAACTCCTTTCACCTTTGCTTGTGAATTCGAATGGAACTGTTGACCCCGACAGTACAAAACTGGGCAGGGTTGTGAGTTGCAGTGAGAAGACAAAGAGGCTTCAAAGCAATTTTTAGGCAAGTAAGGAGGTAAATGTGTGTTAAATAATGTGAATAAATGTGAAGTTGTCCACTTTGGTAGGAAAAAAACAAAAAGGCAGTACACTCTAAAGGGCAAGACCCTTAACAGTGTTGAAGAGCAGAGAGACCTGGGGTGCAAGTCCATGGCTCATTGAAAGTGTCTACACAGGTAGACAGGGTGGTAAAGAAGGCTTATGGAACGCTTGCTTTCATCAATCGAGGTATTGAGTACAGGAGTCAAGAAGTTACGATGCATCTCTATAGAACTCTGGTTAGGCTGCATTTAGAGTATTGCGTGCAATTCTGGTCACCTTACTATAGGAAGGATGTCGAGGCTTTAGAGAGGATACAGAGGAGGTTTACCAGGATGCTGCCTGGATTAGAGGGCATGTGCTATCAGGAGAGGCTGGACAAACTTGGGCTCTTTTCTCTTGAGCGGTGGTGGCTGAGGGGTGATCTGTTGGAAGTGTATAAAATTATGAGGGGCATAGATAGGGTGGACAAGCAATATCTTTTTCCCCATTATTGAGCGATCCAATACCAGAGGGCATGCATTTAAGGTGAGGGGGGTAGGTTCAGAACAGACGTGAGGGGTACGTTTTTTCCTCAGAGAGCGGTGGATGCCTGGAATGCATTGCCTGATAGGGTGGAGGAGGCAAATTCATTGGGGGCTTTTAAGAGGGGCTTGGATGGGCACATGAATGAGAGGAAAATAGAGGGATATGGGCATTCTGTAGGTAGGAGGGATTAGCTATGTCGTCACAACATTGTGGGCCGAAGGGCCTGTCTGCTGTACTGTTCTGTTACTTAAAAGAGTGATACATTGTGGAATGTTGACTAATAGAGGGACCTGGTTGTCCTTGGAGATCCAGTGACTGAAAAGAAATGTGCAGGTGCAAAAGGCAATTTAAAAAGTTGGAATGTGTTGGGAAAGGCCTTGAATACAGGAGCAAGGGTGTCTTGCTCCAATGATGCAGGGCATTGGGGGAGACCATGCCTGGAGCATTGTGTGCAGATTTGGTCTCCTTATTCAAGGAAGGAAACGTGTCATAGAGAGTGTACAACAAAGGTTCACCGGACTGATTCCTGGGATTGCACAACTGTTGTACGAAGAGAGATTAGAATGACTAGATTTCTATTCACCAGAGTTTAGAAGAATGAGAGGGGAAAAATGCAAAAATTTGGATGCAGGGAGGATTTTTCCCTGGTTGGGGAGTCTAGAGTAAAAGTTCACAGGTTTCGGTATACAGGGTAAGATGTTTAGGACTGACATGAGGTGAAATTTCATCTCTGAGGATAGTGGACGTTGAATTCTCTACACAGAAGATGCTGGAGGCTAAATCAAAGTTAAGTTTTGTGTCAAGGGGTATGGGTAGAGAGAAGGAATATTGAGATAGAAGATCAACCATGTTTGCATTGAATACTGGAACAGGCTTGAAGGGCAAAGTGGCCTCCTCCTGTGTTTCTATACTTCTAGGCTGGGAGCAGAGGCTCTTTACTAAATAGACAATAGACAATAGGAGCAGAAGTAGACCATTCGGCCCTTCGAGTCTGCACCGCCATTTTGAGATCATGGCTGATCCTCAACAATCAATATCCTGTTCCTGCCTTGTCCCCATATCCCTTGATTCCCCTATCTATAAGAAACCTATCTAACTCCTTCTTGAAAGTGCCCAGAGAATTGGCCTCCACTGCCCTCTGAGGCAGTGCATTCCACAAATTCACAACCCTCTGGGAGAAGAAGTTTTTCCTCACCTCTGTCCTAAATGGCCTAGCCCTTATTCTTAAATCATGCCCCCTGGTCCTGGACTTCCCCAACATCTGGAACATATTTTCTGTCTTTATCTTGTCCAATCCCTTAATAATCCTGTATGTTTCAATCAGATCCCCTCTCAATCTTCTCAATTCCAGCGTGTACAATCCCAGTCTCTCCAACCTCTCAGCATAAGACAGTCCCGACATCCCCGGAATTAACCTCAGTAAACCTACGCTGCACGCCCTCTATAGCCAGGATATCCTTCCTTAACCCTGGAGACCAAAAACTGTACACAATACTCCAGGAGTGGTCTCACCAGGGCCCTGCACAAAAGCAAAAAGATTCTTTTGCTTTTGTACTCAATTCCCCTTGTAATACAGGCCAACATTCCATTAGCCTTCATCACTGCCTGCTGCACTTGCTCATTCACTTTCAGTGACTGATGAACAAGGACTCCTAGATCCCTTTGTATTTCCCCCTTACCTAACTCCACACCATTCAGATAATAATCCGCCTTCCTGTTCCTGCTCCCAAAGTGGATAACCTCACACATCCACGTTAAACTTCATCTGCCAAGTATCTGCCCACTTACCCAACCTATCCAAATCACCTTGAATTCTCCTAACTTCCTCTACACATGTCGCACTGCCACCCAACTTTGTATCATCAGCAAACTTGCTAATGTTATTCACAATGCCTTCATCTAAATCATCAACATAGATCGTAAACAGCTGCGCTCCCAGCACCGAGCCCTGTGGCACCCCACTAGTCACGGCCTGCCATTCTGAGAAACATCCATTCACCCCTACCCTTTGTTTCCTATCCGCCAACCAGTTTTCTATCCATGTTAATACTCCCAATGTTAAATCTCCCAATCTGTATGATCCCTTGGTCACGAGGAGTTGTGCTGAGTCTGTCTGACTCATTTCATACTGGGGGCTGAAAGTACAATCAGGAGGCAGAGAGAGAGAGAGAGATAAAATAGGAGTTTATCTATTATTCCAAAGCCCAGTGTCCCCCAAATAATCGGATTTCTCAGGACAATCAGGATTGCATCGAAAAATTGTCGTCCAGTGAGTCTCCGCAGCCTAATCATGCTTGTCTTATTTGAACGAGCTATCCAGTTGGTTTCTAATTAAATCACTTAAAATTTCTCGAACTCCCACTGAACCTGCCTTCACCATTCCAGATGATAACAACCCACCGTGAGTTTGTATAAAACTCTTGCATATTTTTACCCATTCCCAGGCCCTTCATCTTCTGTTCTTGAAATCACTTTCCTTTTGTTACTGACCCTGAGTAATTTCTGATGCATTTAGCTTGTTAATACTTACAATAGCTACATGATAAATGATAGCTGATCTATATCTAACCTACACGTGCTGGATGGAAACTTTAAAATATCATAAGAAGTGCATGTTCACACTTCTCACCCTTTGTTATCAACAAGGCCTGTGTTCTTTTTTAGTGCATCTTGATACAATTTTATTGCAGTTACTTGGTTGACAACTGTAGATAACTAACTTCCTTCTGATCTGACTGCAACACTGCACATTTTTTTTTCCATTCCAAGGCACAGGGGAGTGTGACCTTTGATATGCTGTGTCTACTTGATGCATTTTCCAACCCAAGATGCTAAGTATGATTAAAGAATGCTGCACAGAGGAAGTGGCTGACCAGAGGATATACAGTGCAGAGACTTTTTGTTCTGCATCCACACTCTATTTTTCACTGCAATTGAATAAGAACCAGTTATGTTGTACATCAAAGCCCTGCTCCCACTTCCCTTTGGACATATTGCACTCAATTTCTGTTCACACAATTCGACATCGAACAGTACAGCACGTGTAAACCCACATGGTTTACAGCACAGAGAGAGAGAGACCATTCAGCCCATCTTTATGCTCAACTGTGTTCAACTAACTTCCCCTTAAATACTTCTATTTATTCGCAACTTCTCCTTATGGTAGTAAGTTCCACATTCTAATGACTCGGTGGGTGAAGAAGCATCCTGATTCATCATTTATGAACAACTATATTTACGGCTCGTGGCTTCGATCAGCCCCCTCCCTCCCCAAGGGGAAAGACTTTTGATCACTGAAATGATTCATCAAGCCACTTGGGTCAGGGGGCATTAGTGATAGGGCAAAAAGTGCCAGCCTTGCCATTGGTGTCCATGTCAGTAGTGGAGAGGGCAGCATGGTAGTGTAGCGGTTAGCGTAATGCTATTACAGCGCCAGCTGCCCGGGTTCAATTCCCGCTGCTGTCTGTAAGGAGTTTGAACGTTCTCCCCGTGTCTGCGTGGGTTTCCTCCGGGTGCTCCGGTTTCATAGAACATAGAACAGTACAGCACAGAACAGGCCCTTCGGCCCTCAATGTTGTGCTGACATAGCTAATCCCTTCTAATACCAATACCTGCAGAAATCCCATATCCCTCCATTTTCCTCTCATTCATGTGCCCATCCAAGCCCCTCTTAAAAGCCCCCAATGAATTTGCCTCCACCACCCTATCAGGCAACGCATTCCAGGCATCCACCACTCTCTCAGTAAAAGAAACCCCTCTCACCTTAAATGCATGCCCTGTGGTATTGGATCACTCAATAATGGGAAAAAGATATTGCTTGTCCACCCTATCTCTGCCCCTCATAGTTTTATACACTTCCAACAGATCACCCCTCAGCCTCCGCCGCTCTAGAGAAAAGAGCCCAAGTTTGTCCAGCCTCTCCTGATAGCACATGCCCTCTAATCCAGGCAGCATCCTGGTAAACCTCCTCTGCACCCTCTCTAAAGCCTCGACATCCTTCCTGTAGTGAGGTGACCAGAATTGCACGCAATACTTTAAATGCGGCCCAACCAGACTTCTATAGAGATGCATCGTGACTTCTATAGAGATGCATCGTAACTTCTTGACTCCGGTACTCAATACCTCGATTGATGAAAGCAAGCGTTCCATAAGCCTTCTTAACCACCCTATCTACCTGTGTAGACATTTTCAGTGAGGCATGGATTTGCACCCCAAGGTCTCTCTGCTCTTCAACACTGTTAAGGGTCTTGCCCTTGAGAGTGTACTGCCTCTTGACATTAGTCCTCCCAAGGTGCAACACCTCACAATTATCCGGGTTAACCTCCATCTGCCATTTCTCTGCCCACATCTGCAGCTGATCTATATCACCCTGTATCCATCACCAGTCTTCTACACTATTCACAGCTCCACCAATCTTGGTATCGTCTGCAAACTTACCAACCCACCCATCAACATACTCATCCAGGTCATTTACGTACATCACAAACATCACAGGCCTCCAGCCCGAATAAGTCCCTTCAACCACCACCCTTCAACCACTGTGGGCAAGCCAGTTCTGGATCCACACAGCCAATTCTCCACTGACCCCATGCATCCAAACTTTCTTGATTAACCGATTCTGTGTGACCTTGTCAAATGCCTTACTGAAGTCCATATAGATGACATCCACAGCTCTACCTTCATCAATCTCTCTCGTCACCTTGTCAAAAAACTCAACCAGGTTAGTAAGATACGATTTGCCCCACACAAAGCCATGCTGGCTTTCACAAGCTCACAAGACAAAGGAGCAGAAGTAGGCCATTCGGCCCATCGAGTCTGCTCCATGAGCATCGAGTCTGCTCCTATCCAGCCCCAAATTCTGGCCTTATCCCCATATCCCTCGATACCTTGGCTAATTAGATACCTATCTATCTCCTCCTCAAACGCCCCCAATGATCGGGACTCCACAGCTGTAGGTGGCAAAGAATTCCATAATTTCACTACCCTCTGGCTAAAGAAATTTCTCCTCATTTCTGTTTTAAACCGGCACCCTCTAATTCTAAGATTGTGCCCTCTAGTCCTGGACTCACCTACCAAGGGAAACAGCTTAACCACATCTACTCTGTCTAGTCCTTTCCCTAATCAAGCCATTGGATTCCAGATGCTTGTATATCCTATCTCAAAGGATTTTCTCCAGCAATTTCCTTACAACTGATGTGAGACTCACCGGTCTATAGTTCCCCGGATTTTCCCTTGTTCCTTTCTTAAGTAGAGGAACAACATTAGCCACTTGCCAGTCCTCCGGGACCTCACCCGTGGTCAAAGAGGATACAAAGATACTGGGCAAGGCCCCAGCAATTTCCTCTCTCACCTCCCTCATAACCTGGGGTATATCCCATCGGGATCCAGGGACTTACCCACCTTAGTACTGTTTAGGAGACCTAACACTACCTCCTCCTTGATGTCTAAATGCCCGAACATGTTTACGCCCTCAGTTCCAATTTCTGCGTCCTGCATGTCCCTTTCCTGGGTGAATACTGAAGAGAAATATTCATTCAGAACCTCACCCACATCCTCTGCATCCAAACATAGATTCCCTTCTTTATCCTGAAGTGGTCCTACGCTTTCCCTCGGTATCCTCTTATTCCTTATGTAGGTATAGAATGCCTTTGGATTCTCCCTAATCCTACTTGCTATGGACTTTTCATGGCCCCTCCTGGTTTTCCTAATTCCCTTCTTGAGTGCATTTCTAGCTTCTCTATGGTCCTCACGTGCTCTGTCTGATCCTAACTTCCGAAGCTCTACATACTTGTCCTTTTTCTTCTTGACCAAGTTCATCACTTCTCTGGACATCCAAGGTTCCCTTATTTTGCCATTCATGCCTTTCCTTCTAATCGGGACATACCTATCCTGTACCCTATATATTTGATCCTTAAGCACTTTCCACATGTTCGAGTGGACTTCCTCCCACGTTCCAAAGACATACGGGTTAGGAAGTTGCAGGCATGCTATGTTGGCGCCGGAAGCGTGGTGACACTTGTGGGCTGCCCCCAGAACACTCCACGCAAAAGATGCATTTCACTGTGTGTTTCGATGTACATGTGACTAATAAATAAATATCTCATATGAATAATCTTTTTTCAAAAAAAAAACAATCTTTTTGCACCAAATTTTATTTTTCTGCTTCCGTTTCTTAAGAGAAAGTTGCAGGAGGAATAGAACAGTATGTGGATGGTATCAGCCGCTTGGCTGATAGAGCAATGCGGCGCAGATATAGGTTCTTCAGCCCAACATTCACCATTGAATGTCAACATTCACTAGATGGGCTGGACTGGCCTGTTTCTGAGTAGTGCATGTGATACTTGTCCCTCAGCTAGTCAAAAACACATCTGGTAGTGATCTGCTCGGGGACTTGCTATGTGCAAAAGCCCACTACTTTCCCTATAAGTAGCGACCACACGTCATAATTATGATCCGTTGCTTGGAGAAATGCTTTGGGATGTTCTGAGGCCAGAAGTTCAGGTTCTTTCAGCTGCACTGAAGTTTTGAGAAGAGCAGCAACTCCTGGTTTGCAAATTAATTTTGCAAACAAAATCCCATAAAACAGGAATGTGATTGCTCTTTATCATTGCTGTTGATTATTTCCGTCTCTGGGTGGGGCAGTGGGGTAGGAGAAAGCAGCTTGTTTTGTGCATGAAATGGGCCATGGAAGCTTTGATCTTCGCTGGCACAAGCAATCTAAAGTTTAATCAAAAAGACCTTCTGTCCCGAGAGTGTTGCACTCCCCATCTGAAAACTAGTCGAGATACTGTGCCTCCGTCCTGGACCAGGACTTAGATATAAGAACTGTGTGACTAAATTGACAGTTCCATTGAATGCAGTGTGTGAAAGGGCAGGTTTTGCTCTCAATCTTTTTTCTTGCCCCAGTTGCCCTTAGAAGATATTTATTTATTAGTCACATGTACATCGAAACACACAGTGAAATGCGTCTTTTTGCGTTACTGAGAATGTGCTGGGGGGCAGCCCGCAAGTGTCGCCACTCTTCCGCCGCCAACTTCCTAACCCGTACGTCTTTGGAATGTGGGAGGAAACCGGAGCACCCGGAGGAAACCCACGCAGACACGGGGAGAACGTACAAACTCCTTACAGACAGCAGCGGGAATTGAACCCGGGTTGCTGGCGCTGGAATAAGGTCCGCTGACTGCTACATACTTGCCCTTCCAGATGGAAGAGATTGTGGGTTTGGAAGGTGGTGCTGATGAAGCCTTGATCATTTGCTGCTCTGGTACATTGGCGCTGTGTTTTTTGTGGAGAGCTTTTATACTTTTTGCCATTGCTAAATCTGGTGTTGAAAGCCCTAGCCCCCCACACCCCCTATTATTGAATGGCATCTTCACCGAGCTTTCCTCTTGTCAACAGGTCATGTTTTCCTTTGAGGCTGGTCGCAGGTGCAATTCTGGTCCAGGGAACTTCACCTTCGAGACCAAGCACGGCAACGACATCTTCCTGATAGTGGAAAGCAGCATCCAGGAGCAGAAGGCCCAGGCGGAAGGGAATCGCCGCAGCCTTCACCCGCTGGAACCTGGGGACGGCAGCGGGTCTGCTGACTCCTTGACCACCGACCTGACGCCTCCTAACTCAGCCGGGGCGAACAGCGGCTCCGGGGCCAAAGGAAGCCCCAGCAGCAGAGCTGGAGGGGCAGAGGGAGCGGCTGCTAAGAAGGAGCAAGCGGCGCCCAGGAGCATGGAGGAGAAAGAATTGTCCAAACACCTGAAGGCCCGCAGTCTGCCGGATCCCCCCAACACTGGGCCGCCGACTCCCCCGCGGTCTCCTGTTCCCAAGCCGCCCAAGCACGTTGCGAACTCCGACCCTGCCTCCATCTACTCTGACCCAGTCGATGCCCTGACTGTAGGCAAACACAACTCAGACTACCTGTACTCCGATCCACTGGACAGTGTCCCCAAAGCCCCCAACCCCCACCCTCCGCCCCGCCAGGGCTTCAAGGAGGGGAAAGCGCCCGGGAGGTGCACGGAGCCTCTGTACGCGGACATATATGAGCGGGTGAGTTACGAGTTCTCGCGGGCAGCCGTGTCCCCGAGGTCGGAGGAGCACATCTACGACGAGCCAGAGGGCAGAGCCCCTCCCCCTCTCCCCGTGCCCACCGCCATCTACAATGAGGCCAAGCAAGGAGACCAGGATGCTTGGAAGAAGAAGGTGCCGAGCGCTTCTGCCGCTAATGACTACTCTGTGCCGCCTCCTTCGAGAGGCGGCGAGCAGCTGGCTGGCAAACCCAGAAAGCCCAAGTCCAAACCACTGCCAGCGCCAAAACCAGCCAACAGGCCGTTTGTAAAAGACAAGCAGGCGGACTTCAAAGAGATTGGAAAGGAGTTGGTGAACCCTGTGCCTGAGAAGTCAGTGCTCAAAAGCAATTTTAACAGCTCGAATAACTGTATTTACAGTAAGGTTGTGAAGACCAGAGGACTAGAGAAGGAAGTATCAGTGGATGAAGTCACCAGTAACCAGGACCCTGTTTACGAAGATCTGGGGAATCTTTGATGGGCTGAAACTAGAGATTAATCTTAATTTTAGGTCTTGAAAACAGAATGTTTTTTTGTTCAGTCCTGTTTCCATAGTTCTGGAACACTGCCTCAGGCAAGGATAGTGCATTGGGTTATCCTGTACAAACAGCCGAAACAGAAGTGTCTGTCATTTTTCTTACTTCCTTCTGTTTCGTTCAGCAGTTAAAGGGAGATGAGTCATGGATACTGTGATACAAATTTATGACGTTTTTAAGGCGTAAGGTACCTTTCAAATGTGAAAACTGTCCGGTTTTTGATTTCAATGTGTCTCTGCTCAGTTCCTGTCAGACCAACATTCACATAAGGCCAAGTCTGGGTAATGAATGATTTGGCTTTTTCTCAATTATCTACTTGCCTGCCTCTCATTCCCAGCTTTGGAAGACGATATGGGATGAGAATTCCTGGAATGCCCGTGTTGGAACAAAAAGCTGCCACTGAGTTTAACGTTCTGCCTTCCTAGTGGTGAGCTCAAGGATGGCTCGACTGCAAAGATGGCAAATGAGGAGGAGGAGGAGATGGAGGGAGGCAAAAACCTGGGACCTCTTTTGAAGGAAGCATGAGAGACCACGTCATGGAAGTAGATGTTTACTGACATCTTACAACCTCAGTGGAAGGGTGTGCAAATGGTGATAGTGAATTTGGCAGAAGACTTTATCCACAAGCTACATATGGTGAAAGAGTACTGAGTACTCTCCGAAACTTGCTGTAAAGATTATGTATAAAAAAAGTTAACAGTTTATCACAGATTTAGTTTTGTATTAACTAAACTCTTCCTTTGACTCCGGATGTGTAGTCTTTCTCCCTCATTTTTAAGAATGTTGTGTATTCCAAAGTTGTTAATTATTTGTTATAATAGTCCATTATAAAGATGTCTTGGATTTGTTCAGTTCATCTGCTTTCTCTGTGTTGTGATCTTGGTTCATAGTGCGCCTGCTCACATTGGTAGGTCAGCCGAGCTACATCAGTTCCTTCTCTCAGTTCACTGACTTCTCCTTTCGGCTCCACTGTTGCTCTAGATGGGAAAGAATAGGAGCAGAGTTCCTGTGCAAAAAAGGAGCTGGTTTTAAATTGGTCCATTTCTTGGTTGTAGGTGGAAGGATTCACAGACTTGAATGTGAATGCTTCTTCATGGCTGTAACTAGCCAAGAGGTGGGTGCGGGGTGGTGCTGGGGAGGTGGAGCTGAGGGCTAGCAGTAACATGCACTGGGAGGGTTTAATGGGATTCCACAACTCATATTGGTAATTGGTTTATTATTGTTACATGTACTGAGATACGGTGAAAAGCTTTTGTTTGCATGCCATGCAGAAAGATCTTTCCATACATAAATACACTGAGGTAGTACAAAAGGGAAAACCAGAATTCAGAATACAGTGTTACAGTTACAGGGAAAGTGCATGGCCGGTAGACAAATAAAATGCAAGGGCCATGATGAGGTAGAATTGGAGATCAAGAGTTCAGCTTCAGTGAATGAGAGGTATGTTCAAAAGTCTTATAACAGTGGGTTAGAAGCTGAACTTGAGCCTGGTGGTACGTGTTCTCAAGCTTTTGTACCTTCTGCCCTATGGGACGGGAGAGAATGACTGGGGTGGGAGGGGGTCCTTGATCATGTTGGCCACCTTCCAGAGGCAGCGGGAAGTGTAGATGACACCAGTGGAGGGGAGGCTGGTTTGTGTGATACTTGGCTGTGTCCACAACTCTCTGCAGTTTCCTGTGGTCTTGGGCAGAGCAGTTGCCGTAACTAGTTGTGATGCATCTGGTGAAGGGAGGACATCTGCACCCATCTACATCAGATATTCTGCAACTCTTATCAGATACTCTCAACTCTGGCCCACACCCGCTTCTACCCCGGATGTCCTGAGCTTGACACGGGAATGCTGCCAACGAGTCAAAGGCCAGCAGTGGGAATTAGTGGGTATGTCAGTCCTGATTTGGTGATCAGATGCTTGTGAAGTGATGGGGTTAACGAAGGGGTGTATTCCTGTTTCGGCACTCTTAAACGGTGTGGGAATAAAGTTGATCTCGGGTGAAAGTGAGTCAGGTGAATGCCTCGCTCCAGTTTCATTTCAGTTTGAGTTGAGGGAAAGGAAACAGGAGCAGGGACGAGCCTATTCCCTGCTTTGCGCTTTGCCCTGTCAATTTCAACACCCTTTGTCCACTTGCAGATGTGTCTGCATCTCCTATTGATAGCCATACTTCAAGGAATGTCATTGGAAGAGAAAACTCAATGCAGTACAGGTTGAAACTGACTGGTCCAGCATTCTGTGTCCAGCAACTCCTGTTGTCCAGCATGTTTTGAATCTGTAGTACAGATCTTTACTAATGAACTAATTCTAACTAAGATCTAAAATTAACTGAGGTCTATATTAATCTGTAGCTAATTAACCTACCAGTGCAACTTTTGCAATCTTAGCCGACAGCATTTCCGATTTACAGAAACTTCAGGTTACAGACAGTTCTTCAAATCCTCCAGCTTCCATTTCAGAGTCGTACTGCATGGAAACGAGTCAACTGGTCCATGCCAACCTCTAAACAAGTCCCATTTGCCTGCATTTGGCCCATGTCCATCCAAACCTTTCCATGTACCTGTCCAAGTGCCTCTTAAATGTTGTTAATGTACCTGCCTCAACCACTTCCTCTGGCAGCTCGTTCCATATACTGACCACCCTCTGAGTGAAAAAGTTGCCCTTCAGGTGCCTATTAAATCTCTCCTCTCTCAGTTTAAACCTTTGCCCTCTTGATTCCCAAGTCATGATTTTGACCTCTGTAAGATCACCTCTCATTCTCCTATGCTCCAATGAAAACAGTCTCAACCTGCTCAACCTTGCTCCATAACTCAGTCCCTCGAGTTATCTTGTAAATCTTTTCTGCACTCTTTCCAGCTTAATGGCACTTTTCCTATAGCAGGATGACCAAAACTGAACTCAATATTCCAAATGTGGCCTCACCAGTGTCGTCACCAATGACAATGTCTTGTACCACTTTCCAACAACTGTTCCACTATGCTTAAAAAGAACAGTTCTGCTCAGAGGAAGATGATTGGGAGGAATTTCTATGGTCTGGCACATGTCAGGTCCCAAGGGTGCCGGATTAGAGAGTTTCAACCTGTTCTATGGTTTAGAAAGGGAAAAAGTGATGGACTACATAATTACAAGTGGTCAGCGGTTCATTAGTAAAAGTTCTGAAGAACAGTGAGAATCAGCATTCATTCATGCTGATTAATTAAGGATAATTACGGCCTTGGGTTTGTTAAGGGGATCAAGTTATTTCCTGTGAACTGGATTAAAGTTTTGGAGTTGGTATCAAGGTGAGTCATGAGTACATTCAGCCCACGTGGACTTTAACGTGCATGTGACAGTGTCACAAGGCAGACTGATTAACTGGATCAAAGGGGAAGTGGGTGGATTCAAATTGGCTCAATGGGAGAAAGGCTAGTGCTTGGGAATTTAAGTTACTAGACGACTGTGTGCAATGGAGTTCCACATTGAATAGTTTCTCAATTAACACCACTCATTTCCTCCAAACCCAAAGGCATAGCTATGAGAACTCCCAAGCTATCATCTCTTCGTGGGATACATCGAACAGTTCTTCTTTCAATCCTACTCGGGGACTCCTCCCACACCTTTTTTTTCTGGTACATACTGACTGTATTGGTGCTGCTTCCTGATCCCATACAGAGTTAAACACAGGACCCATCATTGAGATGTTTGCAAATACCGGGATTGATAGTTTGACTGATCATGGGGAAGAAAGTACTGGGCTACAGGAAGATATCAGTACACTGGCTAGAGGGGCACATACGTGGCAAATTGAATTCAATCTGGTGAAGTGGGAGGTAATGGATTCAGGGAAGGCAAACAAAGAAAAAGAATGAACAATAAATGATTGGATACTGAGAAGTGGTGAGGAGCATAGATCTAGGAGTGTATGTTCTTAAATCACTGGAGGCAATGATGGGTAGACATGACGGTTTCAAAGGCATGCAGGAAGCTTGCTTTTATTGGCCATGGCGTGGAATCCCTTCATCAGGATCCTGAAGGGTCTCAGCTCGAAATATCAACTGTCCATTTCCCCCCATAGATGCTGCCTGACCCGCTGAGTTCCTCCAGCATTTTGTGTGCGTTGCTCCACGTTTCCAGCATCTGCAGAATCTCTTGTGTGATCTGTAGGGCAGGAGGGTAGACTGATGGGATGGGTGTGTAGACTATTTGAGAAGTTCTGTGCTCCTTCAGTCATAGTCACTTGGCCCCCGTTTCCTATTGAAGAGGCCTGAGGTGCTTAGCACCTTCATGGATGCTCCTCCATTTTTGGTTGTTGCAGGCCAAGGATTCCATGAGGCATGTTGCATTATTTTTGAAGAGGGTTTGAGAGCATCCATGTGCTGTTGGAAATTACTCACTCTAAGGGAGATAAGAGTATCTACTTTGGGAGTCTGGTGTCAGGCATGTGTATGATGTCGTCCGCCTACTCAAACTGGCAGAATGTAATTAGAGCCTTGATGATTGAGAGGAATAGATAGAGGAGACAGCCAGTGCCTTTCCCAGGGCACCAATGCTCAATACATGAGGGCATGGCTTTAAAGTAATGGGCGGGAAGTTCAAGGGAGATATCAGAGGGAGGTTTTTTACTCAGAGAATGGTTGGGGCATGGAATGCGCTGCCTGGGGTGGTGGTGGAGGCAGGTACATTGGTCAAATTCAAGAGATTACTAGATAAACATATGGAGGAATTTAAAATAGAGGGATATGTGGGAGGAAGGGGTTAGATAGTCTTAGGAGAGGTTTAAAGGTCGGCACAACATCGTGGGCCGAAGGGCCTGTATTGTGCTGTACTGTTCTATGATGAGGATGTTGGTCAGGGAGAGGACACTGAGATTGATTTACTTATTGTGATAGGGGATTGGAAGGATTTGGCATGGACACTGGTGCTACCTCTCCAGTGATGCAAGCTGCCTGCTATAGGTTGTCCATCTCTGAAGTATGCAGAGGAGGTGGGGATCAATGCTGTCTGGTGGACCATGAAATTAATACTGGGTGTAGATGATCTTTGACCATACCAGGAAAAGTGCTCAAAGTCTCTGCTGGTGCATCGGAGGCAATGGTGAATTTTGTCACTGATGTCTGCGTTGTCAAGACTTGGAAAGAGTTTCACATTCTCCACAGTCTAACAGTGGGGCAGGTGATGCATACCAAGGACAGAGGACCTGAGCAGTGAAGTCATACTGAAGCTGTATGAAACAATGATTGGTTTATTATTGTCACTTGTACCGAGGTACAGTGAAAAACTTGTCTTGCATACCGATTGTACAGGTCAATTCATTACACAGTGCAGTTACATTCGTGTAGCGTTCTAGTTGTTACAGTTACAGGAAGAATATCATAGCACCAGAGGTGGTGCAGTAATGTGTGGATGTTGGAAGAACTGAAGGGTACTTGGAGGTTGGCTGTTAAGATTGTTTTCTTTGGTATAGAGGAGATTGAGGGGAGATTTAATTGAGGTGCAAAAAAGCTTGAGAGATGGACAATACAAATCTATTTCCCTTGGCAAAGAGGAAAATAGAGGCAGGGATTTAAATTAATTGCTAAAGGCTGGGTAAAATCATGGAATATTGGGTTAGTGCGGTAAGGCGATGCTAAAATAAAAAAAAAGTCAGCCATGTAGATATGAGGGGCAGGATGGTCTCCTCCTGCTTCTAGTGTTCTATTATTGTGACATGTACCGAGGTACAGTGAAAAGCTTTTGTTTGCGTGCCATCCAGACACATTATTCCATGCATAAGTACATCGAGATAATACAAAAGGAAATAATAAGAGAATTCATATTAGTGTTACAGTTATAGAGAAAGTGCAGTGCAGGTAGACAAATAAAGTGCAAGGGCCGTGACGAGATAGACTGAGATCAAGAGTTCATCTTTAAGATAGATATCTTTATTAGTCACATGTATATCGAAACACACAGTGAAATGAATCATTTTGCGTAGAGTGTTCCGAGGGCAGCCCGCAAGTGTCGCCACACTTCCGGCGCCAACGTAGCATGCCCACAACTTCCTAACCTGTACGGCTTTGGAATGTGGGAGGAAACCGGAGCACCCGGAGGAAACCCACGCAGACATGGGGAGAACGTACAAACTCCTTACAGACAGCGGCCGGAATTGAACCCAGATCGCTGGCGCTGTAAAGCATTACGCTAACCGCTGCACTACCGTGCAGTGGTATCATAAAAGAGGTCTGTTGAAGTGCCTGTTGTAAGTGGTCCAGATCTCGGAAGTATATAGAAAGATGGGGATCATTGCCACCTGGTTAAACCACGCTCTAAAGTGAGGCCCATTTCACGGAATCGACCGGTTCAGTGCAGTGCAGCTGAAGAGAGGACAAAGAGATAAAGGGGAATGTAAAGCTGTGAAACGAGGACAGTTAGAAGGCAAAACACAAACAAGTGAATGTAAAAACTACAAAATGCAGGGCTGTAGGACGTGCCTGTCAGTTTGGGCGGTGCTGATGGAGAAAAATTCTGTCAGACTGAAAATCAAAATAACCGCAGATGCTGGAAATCTAAAACAAAAACAAAATGCTGGAAACACTCAACAGGTCAGGCTGCATCTGTGGGAAGGAAAACAGAGTCAATGTTTTAGGTTGGAGGCCCTTCGTCAGACCTGCTGAGCATTTCCAGCATTTTCTGTTTTTGATCTATATCACACACTCAGAAAAAGCAAGTTACCTAAAGTTGTGGAGTTCCATATTTAGTCTGGAAGGCTGCGATGTTCTCAGGTGTTGTTCCTCAAGCTTGCATTGAGCATCATTTTAACAGTGCAGGAGGCCACAGACAGATGGGTCAATGGAATTGGGATGGGGAATTAAAATGACAGGCAATACGAAGCTCAGGTCTGTTCCTGTGGACTGAGCTTCGCAAAGTGATCACTCAATCTGTGTGTGGTATCTCCAATTTGGAGGAGATACATCGTGAGCACTGTGGGATGGTTTGAGGTAAAAGAGCACGTGTTGTATCTTCTGCAGGAAGGGGAGCATGGCAGAGCGGACTAGGGAGTAGCAAAGGGAGTGGTTACTTGGATACTTTCAAGGTGATACGCACAGTTTTGTTCTGTAGGTGAGGCAAGGATTTTGGGCAAGAGGCAGAGAACCACAACTGAGGCCGACATTCAATTAAACCAGACTTTATGAATGAGGAAACATTCTACCCTTGGTCCTATTTCTCACATTTCAGAATTGGGTTAGCTGGTTGTTATCATATTGTTTGTGGGAAATTATGGTACACAAATTGCCTACTGCATTTCAACTTTAGAAGTGACACTTCAAAAGTAATTAATTGGCCGTGTAGTACTTTGAAACATCCTTACAGAGATGTAAAAAGGTAACTTAAACGTAGCATGTAACCTTGTCCTTCCAAGCCCTTATTTAAATGCATCTGTTAAATACTTAATCTGCAGTGGTGAATTCCACATTCTCAGCAGTCTTTGGGTAAAGTGTTTCTCCTTAATTGATTTTTGTATTTTGTTACTGAACACACACCCAGTCAATTAGCAATAGCCACGTTTTTATAAGACTGCTTTTCATGGAAACACAAGTTCCAGCAGTTCTATAAATAAAATATATCACCCATTTATCAAGTGGTGTGCATTTCAGTTCTCTCTTTTCAAACTTCCTTTTTTTGTGAAAAGTCAGACTTTAGTTCCATGTTAATTCTTGTTTTAAACTTTTTTTCTGGCTTTACTTCTCTATTTAACAGTCAGCTGACTAGGTTATTTTCAGTCAGTTCAGTTGATGCCCCTGGTGGAAAGCTTTTACGGTGGTTGAGTTCCCAGCCTAGATTTATATAAACCTGAATTTCTATTTTTACTTTGGTTCAAGAAACAGACTTCATTTTTCTCCCCACAGGTAAAACTGAAGTTGAAGATTCAACCACATTAATGCGTCAAGGATAACAAATCAACCATATTTCCAGTCACTTCATTGGCAAGGAGTCATTTTTTTTAAAAACTGCGATTAAAAAGGGGAAGTGTATTCAGAATTACAAATCATTCAATAGCTTATTTGAGTGGTGCTGTTTGGTAAGGTTTATTCTCCAAGCTAAAATGGCTAAGATTTCTCTAGTCAACCAAGAAAATTATTCTGCAACAAAGAACCCTTTACGGATAGTTTAACTAATTCCACCCCATGTATTTACTTCCACATAGTCCTGAAAATTATTTCCCCATAAAGGATATATCCTATTTCCTTTTTAATTATAGAATATTATTGGAAAATTTGTAGGTCATTTCTCAGTCAAAAATGCTCTCTTTGGTGTAGCCACTATTAGAGTCATAGGGCAATACAGCATGGATACAGGCCATTTGGCCCAACCAGTCCATGCAGATCACGGTGCCCACCTAGCTAGTCCCAATTTCCTGCTTTCGGCGCATATCCCGTCCATGAACCTATCCAAGTGCTTCTTAAATGATACTGTTATACCTGCTTCAACCACTTCCTCTGGCAGCTCGTTCCACAAAAGAGGGGAGGTGGGGTGGGGACAAGGTGGTGAAAGGTAGATGCAGGTAGGAGATAGTGACCTATCACCTATCATCACCTTGTGCCCATCCCACCTCCCCTCTTTTGTCCACCAATCACTGCTCTGTTTTCCTCTCCTATAATATTGGGCTTCCCCTTTTCCTATCTTCAGTCCTGAAGATGGGTCCTGACCCAAAACGTTGACCATCTGCTTTTCTCCATGGATGCTGTCTGGCCTGCTGGGTTCCTCTAGCATCTTGCTGTTTGTTCATTCATAGTATAAGTCCTACACTGGTTTGACTTTCCAAAATACATCACCTCACACTTATCCACGTTGAAATCCATTTGCCACTCCTTGGCCCACTTCCCCAACTGATCAAGATCCTCCTGTAATCTACAATAACCTTCTTCACCATCAACAACACCTCCTAATTCTGTGTCATCCCCAAACTTACTGATCAAGCCTTGTGCATTTGCACCCAAATCATTTCTATAAATAACAAATAGCAAGGGTCCCAACATCGACCCCTATGGCACATCACTAGTCACTGGCCTCCATTCCGAGAAACAACCTTCAGCCACCACCCTCTGCTTCCTACCTCTGAGCCAAATTTTGAATCCACCCAACTAGCTCTCCCTGGATTCCATGGGACCCAACCTTCCAGACGAGTTTACCATGCAGGACCTTGTTGAAAGCCTTGCTAAAGTCCAAATAGACAACATCCACTGCCCTACCCTCATCTTGGTCACCTCTTCAAAAAACTCTAAAGGTTCATCAAGCACAACTTTCCACACACAAAGCTGTGCTGACTCCTCCTAATCAGACTCTCTCTATCTAAATGCTTGTAGATCCTGTCCCTCAGAATTTCCTCCAGTAACTTCCCCACTACTGACGTCAGGCTGATTGGCCTGTAGTTACCTGGCTTGTCCTTGCTACCCTTCTTAAATGACAGAACAACATTAGCCACCTTCCAGTCTTTGGGAACTTCACCAGTGGCTAATGATGAAGCAAATATCTCCGCAAGGGCCCCTGCAATGTCCTCTCTAGCTTCCCACAGAGTCTGAGGATCCACTCGGTCAGGCCCTGGGGATTTATCCACCCTATTGCGCTGCAAATGCCTCCTGTCTGGTAATATGAATGTCCTCCAAAACATCTCCATTTGTTTCCCATATCTCTTGAGCAACCATGATTTTATCTTCAGTAAACACTGAGAAATATTCGCTAAAAATCCCACCCATGTCCTGCGACTCAAGGCATAGGCAGCCCTGCTGATCTCTAAGGGGACCGACTCTCTCCCTAGCTACCCTTCTACTCTTAATATAGCTATAGAACCTCTTGGGGTTTTCCTTAACCTTACCTGCCAGATCCATCTCATACCCTTTCTTTGCCCTCCTGATTTCCCTCCTAAGAGTATTCTTAATCTTTTTACAGTCATCAAGGGTTTTGCTTGATCCTGACCTCCTAAACCCAATCTTTTTCTTGACCAGAGCCTTAATATCTCTCATCAGCCAAGTTTCCCTAAACTTGCTAGGTTTACCCTTCACCATAACAGGAACATATTGCTCCCGGATACTTGCTAACTCACTCTTAAAAGCCTCCCACTTGCCATTCGTTCCTTCCCCCTCAAACAGGCTCACCCAATCGACCTCTGCTAGATCCTGTCTAATTTCCCCAAAATTAGCCCTGTTCCAGTTTAGGACCCTAACCTGTGAACCTGTCCTATCCTTTTCCATCACTACCTTAAAACTAATAGAATTATGGTCACTGGAGCCAAAGTGCTCCCTGACTGCCACTTCAGGTACCTGCCCTACCTCGTTCCCCAAGAGGAGGTCCAGTATTGCACCCTCCCAAGTAGGGCCCTCTAGATATTGACTCAGGAAACTTTCCTGGACACACTTCACAAATTCTACCTCATCCAGGTCCTTAACACCCTGGGTGGGCTTACACTTCACAAATTCCACCCCGTCCGGGGTCTTAACACCCTTGGTGGCCCAGTCAATACCAGGAAATTAAAGTTTCCCATTAATACAACCCTATTATTCTTACAACTATGAGCAATTTCTCTATACACCTGCTCCTCAACTTCCCACTGACTATTTTTGGGGGGGGGGTCTATAATACAGCCCCACTAGAGTGACCCTCCCCTTCTTCCCTTCTTGTTTCTACCCATATGGCCCCAGTGAATGATCCCCCAAGAATATCATCTCTAAGTGATTTTCATAAACGACCTGGATGAAGAAGTGGAGAGATGGGTTAGTAAGTTTGCGGATGACACAAAGGTTAGCTATGTTGTGGATATTTTGGAGGGCTGTCAGAGGTTACAGAAGGATATAGATAGGATGCAAAGTTGGGCTGAGAAGTGGCAGATGCAGTTCAACCCAGATAAGTGTGAAGTGGTTCATTCTGGTAGGTCAAATACAATGGCAGAGTATAGTATTAATGGTAGGACTCTTGGCAGTGTGGAGGATCAGAGGGATCTTGGGGTCCGAGTCCATAGGATGCTCAAAGCGGCTGCACAGGTTGACTCTGTGGTTAAGAAGGCATATGGTGTATTGGCCTTCATCAATTGTGGAATTGAATTTAGGAGCCGAGAGGTATTGTTGCAGCTATATAGGACCCTGGTCAGACCCCACTTGGAGTACTGTGCTCAGTTCTGGTCGCCTCACTACAGGAAGGATGTGGAAGCCATAGAATGGGTGCAGAGGAGATTTACAAGGATGCTGCCTGGGATGCGGAGCATGCCTTATGAAAGCAGGTTGAGGGAACTCGGCCTTTTCTCCTTGGAGCGACGGAGGATGAGGGGGGACCTGATAGAGGTATATAAGATGATGAGAGGCATTGATTGGGTAGATAGTCAGAGGCTTTCCCCCAGGGCTGAAATGGTTGCCACAAGAGGACATAGATTTAAGGTGCTGGGGAGTAGGTATAGAGGAGATGTCAGGGGTAAGTTTTTTACTCAGAGAGTGGTGAGTGTGTGGAATGGGTTACCGGCAATGGTGGTGGAAGCGGACTTTAAGAGACTTTTGGACTTTTGGATGGGTACATGGAGCTGAGAAAAATAGAGGGCTATGGGTAAGCCTAGTAATTTCTAAGTTAGGGACATGTTCAGCACAGCTTTGTGGGCCGAAGGGCCTGAATTGCGCTGTAGGTTTTCTATGTTTCTAAGTATTGCTGTTATATCCCCCCTTATCAAAAAGGCAAGACCCCCTCCTCGCTTACCTGTACCTCTGTTACGCCAGTAGCATCTGTATCCTGGAATACTGAGCTGCCAGTCCTGCCCTTCTCTCAGTCATGTTTCTGTTATGGCTACAACATCCCAGTCCTCAAAGCCAATCTACATTCTTAGTTCGTCTGCCTTACCTGTTAAACCTTGAGCATTGAAATAAATGCAGTTTAACTGAGTATCCCTTTTCCTGCCTTTTACTGGGTCTCAGAAAGCGCACCAGAGAATTTGCACACAGTAGGATCCCACCAACAACAATAGCTACACTGAGGGATGAAAATTGGCAAGGACATGAGGGAAAATTTGTCTTTTCCTTCTCAAGTAGTGTTACATCAGTATGGCAGCAGAGCTTGGATATTATGTTTAAGTCTCTATGTGACAAACACACATCCTTCTGAATTAGGGGTAAGACTACTACCAATTGGGCCATGCCTGACACCAATGTAGTGGAGAACTTGTGGACAAGACTTTTATTTTATCTTCCTTCCACTTTCTCAGAGTAAGTTCTTCTTTCCTTTCAGATGTAGCTATTAACTGTCCGATTCACATTCTCTTCAATGTGGTCTATGAGCTGTTATCCTAAATCCACAATCATTTCTCTTTCCACTTTGTTCCCTAAAGGTAAGGTTCATGCTGGGACCTCAAGAAATAGGAGCAGAGTCATAGAGTCATACAGCATGAAAACAGGCCCTTTGGCCCAACTGGTCCATGCTGTTGCCCAATGAGCTAGTTCCATCTGCCTGCATTTGGTCCATAGCCCTCTAAACCTCTCCTATCCATGTACTTACCTAGATGGCTTTTAAATGTCGCTAATGTGCCTGCCTCAACCACTATTCCTGGCAGCTCATTCCAAATACGCACCACCCTAGGCACGGTAGTGTAGCGATTAGCGTAACGCTATTACAGTGCCAGCAACCTGGGTTCAATTCAGGCCGCTGTCTGTAAGGAATTTGCACATTCTCCCCGTGTCTGCGTGGGTTTCCTCCCACATTCCAAAGACGTATGGGTTAGGAAGTTGTGGGCATGCTATGTTGGCGCCGGAAGCGTGGCGACACTTGTGAGCTGCCCTCAGAACATTCTACGCAAAAAAGATGTAATTCACTGTGTGTTTTGATGTACATGTGACTAATAAAGATATCTTTGCGTGAAGAAGCTGCCCCTGATGTCCCTTTTAAATTTGTCGCCTCTGATCGAAACCTATGCCCTCTTGTTTATAGCACCCCTTCCCTGGGAAAAAGACTATGTGCTTTCACCCTGTCTATGGACCTCATGATCTTATACACCTCTATCAGGTCACCCTTCAATCTCCTACGTTCCAGGGAATAAAGTCCTAGTCTATGCAACCTCTCCTTGTAACTCAGGCCCCCAAGCTCAGGCAACATCCTGGTAAATATTTTCTGCATCTTTCTAGTTTAATAACATCTTTCCTATAACAGGTTGAGCAAAACTGTACACAATACTCCAAGTGTGGCCTCACCAACGTCTTATATAACTGCAACATAACTTCCCTGCTCCTTTCCTCATTGCCCTGACTGATGAAGGCCAGCATGCCAAATGCCTTCTTCACTACCTGTGATACTGCTTTCAGCAAACTATGCACTTGCACTCCTAGGTCTGTCTGTTCCATAACACTCCCCGGGCTCTACCATGTATTAGTCCTACCCTGGTTTGACCTCCCAAAATGCAATACCTCACATTCATCTGGATTGAAAGCCATTTGACAATCATCAGCCCATATACCTAGCTGATCAAGATCCCCCTGTAATTTTTCATAACCTTCTACACTACCTAAAACACCACCTATTTTAGTATCATCTGCATGCTTACTAACCATGCCTTGTACATTCACATCTAAATCGTTTAGATAAATTACAAACAGCAGGTCCCAGCACCGACCCTTGTGGCACACCACTAGACAAAGGGCTCCAGTCTGAGAAACAACCCCTGGCCATCACCCTTTGCTTCCTACCACTAAGCCACTTATGAATCCAATCCACTATCTCACCCTGGACCCCATGTGATCTAACCTTCTAGACTAGCCTCCATGAGGGACCTTGTCAAAGGCCTTGCTAAATCCATATAGACAGCATCCACTGCCCTAGCCTCATCTACCCTATCTCTGCCTCTCATAATCTTATATGCTTCTATCAGGTCATCCCTTAGCCTCCTTGACTCCAGGGAAAACAAACTGAGCCCATCCAATCTCTCCCCATAACTAAAGTCCTCCAATTCAGGACACATCCTGATGAATCTCTTCTGCACTCTGCTTTACTGAGGCAGTGAGAAGTACAGACAAGAGTCCATGGAGGGGAGGCTGGTTTCTGTCATGTACTGAGCTGTGCCCACTGAGTCGGAGTACAGGAAGGAGATAGAGAGCTTAGTGACATGGTGTCATGACAACCACCTTTCCCTCAATATCAGCAAAATAAAAAGAGCTGGTCATTGACTTCAGGAAAGGGGGCAGTGTACATGCACCTGTCTACATCAATGGTGCTGAGGTCGAGAGGGTTGAGAGCTTCAAGTTCCTAGGAGTGAACATCACCAATAGCCTGTCCTGGTCCAACCATGTAGACGCCACGACCAAGAAAGCTCACCAGCGCCTCTACTTCCTCAGGAGGCTAAAGAAATTTGGCATGTCCCCTTTGACACTCACCAACTTTTATCGATGCATCATAGAAAGCATCCTATCTGGATGTATCACGGCTTGGTATGGCAACTGCTCTGCCCAGGACTGCAAGAAACTGCAGAGAGTTGTGGATGCAGCCCAGTGCGTCACGGAAACCAGCCTCCCCTCCATGGACTCTTGTCTATACCTCTCGCTGCCTTGGTGAAGCAGCCAGCATAATCAAAGACCCCACCCACCTGGGTCATTCTATCTTCTCTCCTCTCCTCTCCTCTCCCACCATGCAGAAGATGCAGGAGCCTTAGGGCACATGCCACCAGGCTCAAGGACAGCTTCTATCCCTCTGTGATAAGACTATTGAACTATCAAATTAGTGCTGACTGGGGTAGATGTGAGGATGACGTCTCCCTTGGCTAGGGTGTCTAAAACCAGGAGTCACAATCCCAAAAATAACAAGTGGGCCTTTCAGGACTGAGATGAGAAGCAATTTCTTCATCCACAGGCTGCTGACTTCTCTATTCTAGAGGGCTGTTGATGCTAAGTCACCAAGTATATTCAAGGTGGATACCAAGAATATTAAGGGATATGAAGGAACATGGTTAGTAGAAGGAAGTGGCATTGAGACAAAACAGTAGCCATGAAATGGGCTGAATGACGTAGTCCTGCTTCAGTATCTTAGGGTTGTTAGAAGTTTACTTTAGCCTTCAATATTACTTGTACGGGATGTACAGGAATTTAAACTGGACAGTATTTGGAGGGGCACGCTGAACAGAAATCATGTGTAGAAATTAATTCCTGATTAGCACTGCTAAAAGTGCTGTAAAAGAAAGCATATCCTGCTCCATGACATTCAGTTCCACTGACTTCATAGTTGTATTGAGGAATTGCAGTTTTTTTGGAGGAAATATAAGCTCTCTGCTGGTGAATGTCATCAGAGTTTCGATCCAAATCGTCGACGTTTTCTTTCCTCCCCAGTTCGACCCCTTGAGTTGCTTTAGCAGATTGTTTGTTGCTCCAGATTCCAGCAACTGCAGTCTCTTGTGTCTCCAGAACTTCTTCCTGCGGCACACACAGACCATCTGCATAATAGGCTACAAAGGAAGTGAGAGTCACAGAGATCTGTGTGTGTTACCAACCTCCATTATTCAGCTCTGATGGAGTCTCATGGCAGGCGCGGCCTCACACCATTGAGAGGTGCGACACACTGTAGTTTCCAAATGAATATCTGTAGCTGTATGCTACATTTTTCAGCACAGCAATAGGCCCTCTGGCCCTCCATGTCCATTGCCAACTACCAAGTACTCATCAGTACTAGTGATGTTAATTATTTTATGTTTCATCCTTTTATTTAAGTCACAGAGATTATAGCTGTTCAATATCTTTTTGAGTGTCATATAAAATGTAGTATTTATTCAACAATTAATAGTAATATTAAAGTTTCACAATAATGGATAATTGCAAATACTCATGAAATCATACAACACAAGATATTTTTCCTTAAATTTCACAGAAAGTATCCAGAGGATGATTCTGATAAATGGTGTAAACAGTTCCTCATTTAACAGGAACTGCAAACATCTGGTTGTTTAAAATTAAGAATGTACCAACAACTATGCTAATAACCAGATTCTGGTTTATTGAATGTAGGTGGTGAACAACTGATGTCTTACTCCTCATTTTTAACATTGAACAGAGTGCACCCTTTATATTCTCCTTCCCCTCCACCCAAAATTTCAGACAATTTTACTTCTCATCACCCTGGCTTCTCGTACTGCACATAGTTGTGGTGTTAACAAGCAGGTGGCCTTGCCCTTTGTGATCTCTCCCTATCAAGAGTGGATTGAGATGGAGAAACTTAAATTCAACTCTGAGTTTGCTCTCACAGTCTATGGCATCACTTCGACTATTGTTTTGCCAATTCATCTTTCTTGTGTTATTCAGTATATGTGAAAACACTCTGCTCCGATCCAAGGAAAATGAAAACTATATTCAGATTTGTTTATGTGTGATCCTTAATAGATGGGAAAACACAGGGTGGTTTGTATTACAATAAATTAGTGAAAAAGTACAAGATAAAGCTCTAAACTAGTAAACATTTTTTCAGTTAGTAAAGGAAGTGATGTTGATAAAATGAACATTTTTCATCTTGGACACTCACATATGCAAGGTCAAACCAAGTATTCCAGTTACGTGAACCTCAAAACTTCCTCTTTTCTTCTCTTACATGGTGTATCTGCCATAAGCCCCCCTTCCCCCCCCCCCCCCCCCCCCCCCCAAATCTCAATCTGGGCCCTCATCACATCTTAACCATTCTCTAACTATGACTGCCAATTCAGAGACTGATAATCCAAAATGGAACAGGTTTGAAATGGTGTACTTTTCTTCCTGCAGTGGAAGAAAAGATTTTTGTCGATTAACTCTATTTTATTTAAATTTGTATATGGGAAGGGAAAGGTCAGGTTCTTACAAGCAAAAGAACTAGGTGATAAAATTTAATCCATAAAGAAGTCTAGGAGCGGCCAGCATTGACTGAAAATATTATCAGAAACATTACCAATGGCCATGTAACCCAAATAATATTCTATAATTTCTGACCAGAAAATATAACACATTTCTCTGTCTAGTACAACCCATAAATTAGAGGCTCTGCAGTTTCAATGTAAATTACATTCTACCATTTTAACATTGGTTGACAAAAACTAAAGCAAACAATGTACAGATCCTCTCCAGCTTACAAACGCTCAATTTATATACAGCCCGTATATATGAATGAGCGTTTGGGAGACCAGCAGTATGGATTTGCCGGCTGCTGCACGGCTGCAGGTATCTTCTGCCACGTGGGAACCTGGTTCGCAGATGCATTTCCAACTTGCGGCTTACAAACAATTCATAGGAATGGAACACTGCCTTAACCTGGGGACGACCTGTATTATGAGCCTGACAAAAACTCTTCTTCATCTGAGAATGAGGCTGTTCTATAGGAACAAGTGCTTACAGACAATGTAGGCCTGAGATTCTTGGGCTGATTGGCAGGCTGATGAACTAATGGGAGGGGAGCCACTGCAGCTTTCATTTTATTTTGGTTCGGCCTGTTCTGCTAGAGAGGAAACATAAAGACGTGATTAATGGTGTATCTCAAAAATATGAATAATTCCTGTTTACATCTATCCATTGACTTTTCCAGTTGGCTGAAAGACCCCAGTTCAATTCATAATCTATGGCGTGTTGACTGATCTCAGCCAAGGCAATAACTAAAGCACTAAAATTAGCCTTTATATCAACAGGCTAAACAGGGAAGTGGTGGCGGTGGGAGGAATTGGGAGTGGGTAACTATCAACTACCAGTGTCTGCTGATGCCCTTCTGATAAAGAATAGTGTCTGTCACCAAGGAACAGTAAATGGGGCTTGACTCAGATGTCATCTAAGGTTAATAAGTCAGCTAGTGACAACAACTTACAGTGACTGTTTATATGCAAAGCCACTTACAAGGATTATCAAACAAAAATACAGAGAACCTCATGGACAGGTAACCAAAAGCATTCTCAAAGGGGTATATTCTAAGGAGTGCAGAGGTATCGAAAGGAAATTTCAAAATTTTGGGAATGGCAGCTGGAGGTACAGCCACTCATGATCTTGATTCACAATGTTTGGGAGCCTTACTAGTCCAAGGAAACAAGAGATATCACTTTCAAGAGAAAGAATGTGATTAAAGGTAAATCTTGTTTTAATTTTGATTTGGTGCTTCTTACTTTTAGGTGCAGTTGCAACAACACGAAAGCTTATTTAATCGCCTAAAGTTGGTGAGGAAACAAAGTCTCGTTATCAAAGTTCAAATCAGAGAGCCTATTTTCAAATTCAGAACTGCAGATTACAGTTTCAGTCTTGACACGGAAGTTAGTAAAGATATGAAAATTAAAAAAAAAACAGAACGTAAAATGTAAATCTTATTTATGACAATCAAATTTCTTTAATTGCACCCTTTTATTTCACCATGAATGGCATTACTTTATCTTGGGGGTTGGGCCATCCCTGTATGGACGTGCATACACAAGTATATTGCACAACATTTAATTAAGATCTCAAGTGCCTTCCCAGATAATTTGTTTCACTGCCTTCGTATTTATTTTGGCGTTAATAGCATGTTTTCCTTGCTACAATTGTTAATTGCTACATTAAAGACACTATTAAAAATTGTTGTTTCCGTAGCTTATTAAAGCTGTTGCTCTCTAGCTATTAGTTGTGGAGTTTACTCTGCTGGCATTAGAAATTTTGGGGTAATATTAACATGGGACTGCTGGAGTGTACTACCTCAATGCACTGTGTAATGAATTGATCTGTATGAACGGTATGTAAGACAAGTTTTTCACTGTACCTCGGTACATGTGACAACAGTAAACCAATTCCAATTCCAGTCTCAAAAATACCACTGATAAGCTTGCTGACCTCTTAACAGTTGATGAGCAGCCCACTGGGGTCTACCCCTGAGCAGCTAAAGCACCTGCCTATTTCACTGTTGGTTCATTTTAATGTGCAAATTTTGGGGAACAATGATAAAGGAAATCCTAATGGTTATTTTAAGGTAGAACTGGTTGAGGCACATTCTTCACTGAGGTACAAAAAATGTACATTTTAAGTTATTTTTGCAGTGCTTAGAGAAGTAGGTGTTCTTCTCCAGCTTTACAACATAACAAAAAGAACAAATCTTCGTAATGATGACCATGAAAACTACTGGATTGTTGTAAAAAGCCATCTAGTTCACAAATGTCCATCAGGGGAGGAAATCTGCTGCCCTACACAGGGCTCCAGATCCATCCACGTGTTTGATTATTAAACGTCCTCTGAAGTGACCAAGCAGGCCACTCTGATGTATCATTACCATGGTGATCAAACAGAGAAGGAATAAAACTGGACAAGCTACTTGGCTTCGACCATGGCACTGATTTGCAACACAGAAAAGTCGCTCCCAGCCCAGCCGACCTTGCAAAGCTCTCCTCACAACCATCTGGGGAACTGTGTACAATTGGAGAGAGCTGTCCCACAGACTAGTCAAGCAACAGCCTGACGTAGCCTTGCAAGATTATACCTTACAGGCAATGTGCCAGACTTCTCCATTATGGTTCCTCGGTAAGTCGTCCCAGGTGCAGACCTGTCAAAGTTGGTGGTACAGGCAGATACAGGCAGATGGAAGTAGCCATTGGAGTCCTCAACATGACTCCAAATCACCTGAGGTCTCATGTCATCAGGTCAAACATGGGCTGATTACCATTTCTGGTCCTCCTTAAGCTGATAAATCAGTGCTAGTCCATGTTGAACAAGATTTGGAAGACACAGTTTAATGTCCATCACCGAGAGTGACTAGATCTGAGCTAATCAAGTCCTGATGGTCATAACTGCCACAATGGCAGGAAATGAATGAAACAACATAAAGGATAAACTCTTTTGATTCTTCCTCACCAATCTATCTGCGACAGATGTACCTGTCCACCATGGTAATGGTATGGGGAAAGTGTCCTAACATTACATTAAAGACACCGTCCATTATACTGTGTGGCACTACAAATGTACTAAATGGGATAGAATCAGAACAGATCTGGCAGCTCAAAATTGGGAATCCATGATGCCCTGCAGCAATGTAGAGCCCCACAATCTGTAACCTCATGTCCCTCGCTCAGGGAATCAAACCTGATTCAATAAGCAGCGCAGAAGGACATACTGGGATCAGCACCAGGCAAGTGAAGCTGCAGGACTATATGCATACTAAACAGCAAGAACAGCCTCCAACAGACAGAGCTAAGCAATCTCACAACCAACAGTTTAAATCAAGGCTTTGAAGCCTTACCACATCAGGTTGTGAATGGTGGTGGGCAATTAAACACATATTGGGAGAAGGGGCCCCAAGAATGATTGTGAGGCTGAGTGCTAAAGAAAAAGTTTAAACATTTGCATGAAAACAGTCATCCAGAACTGCCAAAGAGATGATCCATAAATGGATTATCTTGGTTTCTTCCTGAGATCTCCACTATCAACGAAGACAGTCAACAGTGAATTCGATTAATTCCACATAACATCAAAAAAATGGCTGAGAACTCTGGATATGGCACAGAGAACACCCCAATTATTGTACTGAAGATTTACAACTAGCTGCGCCTCTAGCCGAGTTGTTCCAGAACTGTCTCAACATTGGCATGTACTTGACAATGTGGAAAATTGCCCAGTTGTGTCCTTTTCACAAAAAATCAGGATAAATCTAACCTAATCCCTGTCCATTCAGTCTATTTGATCCAAACATGGACCGAGGTCCTGAATTCCAGGGAAGTCGAGTTTATTGTCATGTGCACAAGTACGATGAGGTACAGCTACAATGAAAAACTTGCTTGCAGGAGCATCACAGGCACGTAGATTCAGACAACGCACAGAACATGTTACACATAAATTATATAAGACAGTGAAAAAAACAAGACATTAGTGCAAAAAAAACACAATCAGAGACAAATCCAAGGTAGTACAGGAGGTAATCTGTAGTGTTCTGTTGCTGAGGTAGGATTAAGGTTGTGCAGGTCAGTTCAAGAATCTGATGGTTGTAGGAAAGTACCTGGTGATAGTGACTTCAGGCTTCTGTACCTCCTGCCTGATGGTAGCAGTGAGAAGAGGGCATGACCTGGATGGTGGGGATCTTTGATGCCTTCTTGAAGCAGTGCCTCATATATGCTTTGAATGAGCGAGGGCTGTGCCTATGATGGACCAGGCTGTGTGCTCTCTGCAGCCTTTTGCATTCCTGTGCGTTGAAATTGTCGCACCAAGCCATGATACCAGTCAGGATACTTTCAACAGTGCATCTGTAGAAGTTTGTTGGAGTATTTGGTGACATGCCAAATCTCCTTAAGCTTCTAAGAAAGTAGAGGCGCTGGCACACCTTCTTTGTGATTGCATCTATGTGCTGGGCCTCGGACAGATCATCTGAGATGTTAACGCCCAGGAATTTAAAGCTGCTAACTCTCTCCACCTATGATCCACCAATGAGAACTGGCTTGTGGTCTCCTGACTTCCTCCTTCTGAAGTCAACTGTTAGTTCCTTGGTTTTGTTGACATTGGGCATGAGGTTGTTATTACGGTATCACTCAACCAGGATGAGGTGAGGGTGACAGCCCTTTACATCAAGGCAGCATTTCTCCAACTGCGGCATCAAGATGCCAAGGTAAAACTGAAGTAATAGCTACCAACGGGAGAAAGAACTTGGAAAAAGTAGTTGGCGTTATCCTCGCGTAAAGGAAAAAGACTGTGGTTGTCGGAGGGTAATCATCTCACCTGAATACTGGAGGAGTTCCTTAAGGTAGTGTCCTAGGCCTGACCGTCTTCAGCTGCTTTATCAATGACCTTCTTTCCAATGTAAGGGAAGACGTGGGGCTGTTTGCTGACAATTGCACAGCATTAAATTTCATTCACAACTCCTCAGCAAATAAAGTAGCTCACGCCTGCAGGCAACAAGATCTACCATGGGATGATAAGAAACAGGCAACATACACAACACAAAAGTGTAGGCAATGACCCCCTTCTGCAACAAAGAATCTAACCACCTACTCCTTATATTCTATGCCATTATCATCGCCAAGTCCCCCACCAGCAACATCCTGGGGTCACCATCGACCAGAAACTCAAATGCACTAGCCAAATATGATGGCTACAAAATCTGGTTAGAGGCTGGGTTTCCTGTCATGAAGGATTCACCTCATGACACCCCAAGGCCTTTGTATCATCTAGAAATAGTGTAGAAGGTTGCTGTAGATTACAGCAGGATATTGATAGAATGCAGACCTGGGCTGAGAAGTGGCAGATGGAGTTCAACCCGGATAAGTGTGAAGTGATACACTTCTGGAGATCGAATTTGAAGGCAGAATACAAGGTTAATGGCAGGACTCTTAGCAGTGTGGAGGAACAGAGGGATCTTGGGGTCCACGTCCATAGACCCCTCAAGGTTGTCACGCAGGTTGATATGGTTGTTAAGAAGGCATATGATGTGTTGGCCTTCATTAGTCAGGGTATTGAGTTCAAGAGCTGCGAGGTGATGTTGCAGCTCTATAGAACTCTGGTCAGACCACACTTGGAGTATTGTGTTCAGTTCTGGTCACTTCATTATAGGAAGGATGTGGAAGCTTTAGTGAGGGTGCAGAGGAGATTTACCAGGATGTTGCCTGGATTAAAGTGCATGTCTTACGAGGACAGGCTGAGTAAGCTAGGGCTTTTCTCTTTGAAGAGAAGGAGGATGAGAGGTGACTTGATAGAGGTGTACAAAATGATAAGAGGCATAGATCAAGTGGACAGTCAGAAACTTTTTCCCAGGGCGACAATGGCTAACACGTGGGGGCATAATTTTAAGGTGATTGGAGGAAGGTATAA
Source organism: Pristis pectinata (assembly GCF_009764475.1). NCBI lineage: Eukaryota > Metazoa > Chordata > Chondrichthyes > Rhinopristiformes > Pristidae > Pristis > Pristis pectinata. Next base: position 5,494,010 of record NC_067406.1, read on the forward strand.
TGGGAATGTCAGGGGTAAGTTTTTTACACAGAGAGTGCTGGGTGTGTGGAACTCATTGCCGGCAGAGGTTGTGGGGGCAGATACAATATGGACATTTAACAGACTTTAAGATAGACACATGAATGATAGAGAAATGGGGAGCTATGTGGGGGGGGGAAGGGTTAGATAGATCTTAGAGCAGGATAAAATGTCAGCACAACATTGTGGGCAGAAGGGCCTGTACTGTGCTGTAGTGTTCTATGTAAATGTACGAGCAACCCCCGCGTAACGACCATTCGGGTAACGGAAAGCTGCCATTATGGAGTTCACAAATCACTACCCAAAAATCCAAGATATGGAATAAAATTCACTTTTACAGAATTTATGTTGGAAAAAATTAAATAAATACACAAAATGCGAAAGAAGAAACAAATTTTGTCTATTTTTTTCAACTCGCTATTTTGATGCATGTACAGATAATGTTGCTTCATTTTAGCATTTTGCTGCCTAGCACTTTTTACCAAGAGTTTTCCATGTTATTTACTGGTATTTGTTGTGAGATATATCATTAAACTATCTTATCTGTATACGTTCAAAAGCACATGCCTCCATTCAAACTGAAAGCTGGAAGGTGATAAATGGAGACACAAGAGGCTGCCATCTACTGCCACTCTCTCCTCTCTACACCTGGCTCCATCTGCCCCTTTCATCCTCTCTCCTTAGCTGTCCCACCATCACCTTCCAGCCTTCAGTTTGTTTTTTGCTCCAGGTTACAGCATCTGCAGCCGCTTATGTTTCCAAACACAGCTGCTGGCCACTTTGGAAACTGACAAGGCAATCACCTAAGTGGCGCCCGCCCCCCACCCCACCACCACCACAAAGCAGCAGCTGTGGTATTATCATTAATGTTCAGAGAAAAACATTCTGTAGGATGCACATCTCCACTTATAACATAAGATTCAATGGGAAATAGGGTTTCCCGTTATTGAAAGTCATAATACGAATGGTTTTCTGGGAAAGTGACCTCGCTATAACACAGGGCTTGCCTGTACTCATAACAGCAAGATGAGCTAAGATCTGCTACTCCAGCACATACTAGAGATCAAATCTGGGAGCTAGCAGGGTTGATGCTTGTGAATTTCATGGGTTTACTTAAGTTGCTTTGAATATTCCACCTTCCTTACCAGGTTTGACATGCCAGTGCCTTTCTTTGCTCAGAAATGTTAAAAACGTAGCACACTTTTCGCTGATTATTAGATGCAACCAGCAATATTAATAATCAAGACTTTCAACAGTGACAGGAAAATATTGCCAATGGTAGTTCTCCCTTTACTATAACCAAACACTATAGTTAAACAGAGGCGCTGCCTATTTCCCGAGGTGGATGTCAAAGATCCCATGGTGTTATATTGACAAAATAAACCAACACCCATAAATAAAACAGATTATTTAGTCACAATCATATTACTGTTTGGGTGCTTGCCACTGGTGGTCATGTTTCCTGAATTACAACAAAGTTACTTCATTGATTGTAAATTTCTTTGGGATAACAGGAAAGGTTATATATAAAATGAAAATCACATTCAATTTTCAGTTAATTATTAACTAGAACATAGAAAAGTACAACTGGCCAAATTAAACTAATGCCATCTGGCTGCACATGGTCCATATCCCTCCATTCCCTGTCTGTTCATGTGCCTGTCTAAATGCCTCTTAAGCTTTGCTATTATACCTGGTTCTGTCATCTTCCCTGGCAGCTCGTTCCAGGCAGCTTCCAGTCTCTGTGTAAAAAACCTGCTTTGCTAATCTCCTTTAAACTTTCCCCCTTTCACCTTAGACCCATGCCCTCTCGTAATGATATGTGCCCCCTGGGAAAAAGACTCTCTCCTGGTGCAAGGTCTCAACCCGAAATGTTGACTAGCCCTTTGGCTCTACAGATGCTGCTTGACCTGATGAGCTCCTCCAGCAATTTGTTTTTTGCCCCTTTAAATCTTTCCCTTCTCACCTTAAACCTATGCCCTCAAGTTTTAAACTCCCCTGCCATGGGAAAGAGACTGTGACTATCCAACTCGTCTATGCCCCTACGGTCACCCTTCAATCTCCTTCACCATGGAAAACAGCCCCAGCCTATCCAGTCTTTCTTTATAACTCAACACCTCCAATTCTGGCAACATCCTGGTGAATCTTTACTGCATCCTCTCTAGTTTAATCATATCCTCTCTATAGTACGGCAATCCAAACTGCATACAATACTTCAGGTGCAGTCTCACCAACATCTTGTACAAAGAGCTGACTGAGGGCAAACGATCACTTGATGGGCAGGAAAAGAGATTCAAAGACTCTCTTGGAACATCCCTGAAGGGTTTCAGCATTGACACATACCACTGGGAAAAACAAGCATTGAGCTGTCCTGGCTTGGTATACACACATAAAAAGCAGTGCTTATTCATATGAGGAAGCTAGAATAGAGGAAGCAAAGAAGAAAAGAAAATCTCAAAAATCAAGAACCACTGATGCTACAGCATCCCTATACCACTGGACATTCTCTCTTCTCCCTTCTCCCATCGGACAGAAGATACCAAACCGTGGAGGCACGTACCACCAGGCTCAAGGACAGCTTCTATTCCACTGTTATAAGACTATTGAATGGTTCCCTAGTACGAAAAGATGGACTCTTGACCTCACAATCTACCTCGTTTTGACCTTGCACCTTATTGTCTGCCTGCACTGCACTTTCTCTGAAACTCTAACACTTTATTCCGCGTTCTGTTATTATTTTACCCTGTACTACCTCAATGCACTGTGTAATGAATTGATCTGTATGAACGGTAGTCAAGACAAGTTTTTCACTGTACCTCAGTACAAGTTACAATAATAAACCAACTTACCTGTGTGAAAAGAACTTTCGAGCCCAGATTGGTCTGATCAGCGTTCTTTGTACACATCGCAACACTATAGACTACATGTCATGGTCTTACTCGAGAACAAGCAACAAACAACACCCCAAATAAAAGAATCCCTTAAATATAGAGAAGACATTAGGATCATAAGTGAGGGTTATATAGCTTAGTACAGTGACTGACTCTCTAACTGCAACTCAGGTGAGGGTGAGACCTTGTGTAAGACCAGATCTTCGCCCTCCTGATAAGGCCTGCTCTTGCATTTTGAAGCCCACATGCAATATAACATTGAAGTGTTTGGTGCCAAATGATGCTACTACTGCCACAGTGGCCTCCAGCATGCATGGAAGTGGGAATTATTTTTGGTAATCAGTTTTGGTCTTTGAGAAGAAATACTGAGATTTTAAACTGCTGAATCTGAGAATATCCCTCCTTTGGGAGGAAATACTCTTTAATCCTTCATTTTGGGAATATGTTCTTTAACCAGTTAATAATCTTGTATAAATTAGATCACCAATTTAAAATGAAGATAAATACCTGTCTGTGTAGTTGTTCAGGATGATGTTGCTCTCTCCGCTGCACTTGCTTTGGTTGCTGACGATAAGGAGATCTAACTAAAGTTCCTCTGAGATGCTTATACAGATTACTTTTCAGGCTCAGTGGGTTAAATGTTGATTCCACATCGAGCCCATCCAATATCTCCTTCAAAAGTACAAAAGAAAACTTTTGATTTCTGTTTCTTTTTAATTCATGGAGACCCAGCTGCTGAGAACATTTGGCTTCTTGAAACGCCATCCTATCCCATTGGAAAATAAACACATAGTAAATGCATGAAGGGGTAGATCTGCACTGTGTATACAGATTGCTTAATTGCATATGAAGGAAACGGAGGGATATGGATGATACACAGGACATTTAGTATAAATTGGCATCAAGATAAGAACAACATCGTGGGCGGAATGGCCTGTCCCCTGCTGTTCTATGTATACTTTTACCAGGATCTTTCTATTTGCACAGTGCACAGGTTGTGGGCTCATCTGTTCATCTATGTGCTTGGATAGTGCTGCCTAAGAATGATTAGTTTTTATATTGCAATAATGTAATAATAATAACCCTAACCCTTATCTTCTATTCAGAATCTGTTAGTCTTAAAATGGTTAGTTGTCACAGATACAACTGGTGAAAACGTTCCCTTTGTTCACTTATAAGAAGGAATTCCTTGAAGATTGAATATTTTTTTGCCTTAGTAAAGAAGACACTGATATGGAATGCTGGCGACCATTGTCAAGTTGGGAAATCATTGATCCACATATGGAAAAAATATGACCAAATAATTGTTGAGTTGTCTATGTTATTCAACTCTGAAACAAACAAGATATATCACAGCATTGTGAGTTGCTGGCATTTTGGTTACTGTCCTACTGCATCAAAAACTGTGGTTGAAGGCCTTGGGCTGAAAGTTATTAGGCATCACACACTTTCATTCTGATTGGGCTCTGGCTTAGAGTGTATTATCAGTCATTGATGAGAGGAGACATGATAGAGGTATACAAAATATTAAGAGGAATAGAAAGAGTGGACAGCCAGCACCTCTTTCCCAGGGCACCAATGCTCAATACAAGAGGGCATGGCTTCAAAGTAATGGGTGGGAAATTCAAGGGAGACGTCAGAGGAAGGTTTTTAACCCAGAGAGTGGTTGGTGCATGGAAACCGCTGCCTGGGGCAGTGGTGGAGGCAGGTACATTGTTCAAATTCAAGAGATTACTAGATAAGCATATGGAGGAATTTAAGTTAGAGGGATATGTGGGAGGAAGGGGTTAGATAGTCTTAGGCGAGGTTTAAAGGTCGGCACAACATTGTGGGCCGAAGGGCCTGTATTGTGCTGTACTGTTCTATGTCTATGTCTATTGATGGCAATCACTCTGGTAGTATGACACTTGAAATTGGGAGGGGCTGCTGATCAGAAAGCATCAAGGCTGAGATGGGAGGGAGAATTGGGACATCACTATATGGAAGGAGGTTGACTTATGAGAAGCTGGTTGAGCCTATAGACATTGGAGTTTAGAAGATGAGAGGTGTCTCAGTGAAATATATAAGCTTTGAGGAGGCTTGGCAGGGTAGATGATGAGAAGACATTTCCCCTCAGAGCAGAAACTAGACCCAGAGAACCTAAGAAAAAGGAGTCTTTTTCTCAGAGGGTTGTGAATATTTTACATTCAATACTTCAATCTGTCGTTAAGGTTGAATCACTGAATATATTCAAGGTTGAGATGGACAAATTTTTGCACGATGTAAGATGAGTTATGTGGCAAAGGCAGGAATGTGAATTTGTGGCTAAGATCAGACCAGCAATGACTTTGTCGAGTGGCAGAACACATTGAGCCAATTGCTTACTCATGATCCTATTTCTTATAAGAGGAGGAATTGTAGCACTGGTGAATAGGAGAGACTAGGAGACAGTGAGACAAGTGGGTGCAGCAGACTGTGAGCTTGGTTGCTGATGACTGAAGTTCCAGTTACCTGGAGACCTCCCAGGTCAGCGCTGAAGGATTACAGCCTAGAGAAGGAGTGCACAGGATGATCTTGTCTAGTTTCCCTGAAATTCTCCAAAAGGAGTGTTGTGTGGGAAATGATGTCATCACATGCTTCCCTGATGGAAAATCACTTTGTGGCTACAAGGTGTGCCATTCAAATTTCCCAACTGACCTGATTGTAAATGTAATTCACTCTGGGTTACCTTGGTTTTCAATTGTATAGTGCTGAACCGAACAGTGTTGTATGATCCAATTGCAAGGCAATGGTACTTTGGAATTCAGTTAGATCTGGTCAACCTTTGTTCTGACCTTGCAACCATTAAAAGTTTGAGAACTCTGATGAATAGGTTTTGCCATAAGGACTGGCTTTTAATTCTGATTTAATGACTGTGTGCTTAATAAATCTGCAGCACAGAATATTCAATGTTGTGAACCCTGTTAATTTGTTATAAGTAATAATACAAATAATTATCTTGCATCTAATATCTAAGTCACTCGTGGAAATTACAAATCCAATTTGTAAGTAAATAATAGAACACTTCACAACATTACTGTCTCGACCTCCAAGAATGTATGAACAACCAAAGCAGTGACTCACCTCCATTTTACTCAGAGCTGTTTCGGGTGGATCATCAAATCTGTAAGGAAGATCACAGGGTAAAAGGAGCTCTTGCACTGCCACAGGCTTTACCAGGAGACTCAAGGTGGTTGAAGGCAGTATGATGTAATAGGAGTCAACATGAACAGACCATGTAGTTCTCATAACCTGAGGCTCAGAACGAGCTAAAAGCATCCAGTCTCTTTTCTACAATATAAAATAGGAAAGAATTTACTTGCATTGATGTAACCAATGAAGGGCTATTTGAAATGTAGTTACTGCTGTTATGTAACAAATATGATTGCCAATAACACTCAGGAATGTTCCACGAATAGCAATGGATTGAAAACCAGAAAATCTGCTTGAAGAGTTGATGAATCAGGGATAAATTGGGACCACTGTCCAGTTCTTTTTCTGGTGAAGAGGGATCTTTTACAGTTGTTTTTGTGGCATAGGCAGGCACGGTAGTGTAGTGGTTAGCATAATGCTTTACAGCGCCAGCAACCCGGGTTCAAATCTGGCCACTGTCTGTAAGGAGTTTGTACGTTCTCCCCATGTCTGCGTGGGTTTCCTCTGGGTGCTCCGGTTTCCTCCCACATTCCAAAGACCTACAGGTTAGGAAGGATATTTAACCTCTCCCTGCTTCAAGCTCAGGTTCCCACCTGTTTTAAGAAGACCACCATCATCCCGGTACCGAAGAAAAGCAAGGTAACATGCCTCAGTGACTACTGACCAGTGGCTCTGACGTCCACCACCATGAAGTGCTTTGAGAGGTTGGTCATGGCACACATCAACTCTAGCCTACCAGACAACCTGGACCCATTGCAATTCGCCTATCGCCGAAACAGGCCTACAGCAGATGCTATCTCCCTGGCCCTACACTCAGCTCTGGAGCATCCGGACAGTAAAGACACCTACATTAGACTATTATTGACTATAGCTCTGACTTCAATACAATAATCCCAAGTAAGCTTGTCACCAGACTCCGAGACCTAGGACTCAACACCTCCCTCTGTAACTGGATCCTTGACTTTCTAACAAACAGACCACAATCAGTGAGGATAGGCAGCAATACCTCCGGCACGATTACTCTCAACACAAGGCTGCATCCTCAGCCCTCTACTCTACTCCCTATACATTCATGACTGTGTGGCCAGATTCTACTCTAACTCCATCTACAAGTTTGCAGATGATACCACCGTTGCAGACCGTATCTCAAACAGCGATGAGTCGGAGTATAGGAAGGAGATAGAGAGCTTAGTGTAATGGTGTCATGACAACAACCTTGCCCTCAATGTCAACAAAAGAGCTGGTCATTGACTTCAGGAAAGGGAGCGGTGTACATGCGCCTGTCTACATCAATGGTGCTGAGGTCGAGAGAGTTGAGAGCTTCAAGTTCCTGGGAGTGAACATCACCAACAGCCTGTCCTGGTCAAATCACATAGAAGCCACAGCCAAGAAAGCTCATCAGTGCCTCTACTTCCTCAGGAGGCTAAAGAAATTTGGTTTGTCCCCTTTGACTCTCACCAACTTTTACCGATGCACCATAGAAAGCATCCTATCTGGATGTAACATGGCTTGGTACGGCAACTGCTCTGTCCAGGACCGCAAGAAGCTGCAGAGAGTTGTGGACAGAGCCCAGCGCATCACGGAAACCAGCATCCCCTCCTTGGACTCTTTATCTCTCGTTGTCTTGGTGTAGCAGCCACCGTAATCAAAGACCGCACCCACTTGGGACATTCTCTCTTCTCTCCTCTTCCATCAGGTAGAAGATACAGGAGCCTGAGGGCACGTACCACCAGGCTTAAGGACAGCTTCTACCCCACTGTGATAAGACTATTGAACAGTTCCCTTATACAATGAGATGGACCATGACCTCACGATCTACCTTGTTGTGACCTCGCACCTTATTGCACTGCATTTTCTCTATAGCTGTGACACTTTACTCTGTACTGCTATTGTTTTTACCTGTACTACAACAATGCACTCTGTACTGACTCAATGTAACTGCACTGTGTAATAAATTCACCCGTATGATTGGTTTGTAAGACAAGCTTTTCACTGTACCTCGGTACGTGACAATAATAAACCAATACCAATACCAATTGTGGGCATGCTATGTTGGCACCAGAAGCGTGGCGACACTTGCGGGCTGCCCCCAGAACACTACGCAAAAAGATGTATTTCACTGTGTGTTTCGATGTACGTGTGACTAATAAAGATATCTTATCTTAATTAAAGGTCTCCAGTCAGTTTAGATTATGCGTTCAAATTGCTAGACTAGGTATGAAGTCACAACTTTCTAACGCAGAGTGGAGATGCTCCAATTGAGATATGGCTGAATGGCTACTGACTTTGTTCCTAATAATCCAATGTTGTACAATATAAGTTGCTGATTGGTCACAGGTGAGAAGCTGGTTTAACCAGGTACATTAATTTTAAAAGAAAACATCTTATGCATGATATATTTAAATATTCTTCATCTGTGTGTGTTCACTGAATATCTACTATAATTCAGTACAATCTTTTGCAGTTACTCCCTTTCATGTGGTGGAAAAAATGGTGGGTGAGATGGGGGTGACAAGTGTGAGGGCAGAGGAGGTAGGAAAGGAAGCAGGGAGTGATGATTAGGTGATGCTGAACTGAAGTTTTACAAACCTGCAGATGGGAGAGAAAAATAAAAACATTAATTTTGATTGGGAAGTCTTGTAGTAAAAATGATTTCTATCTCATGGCAAGTACTAAGTCTGCTGATTTTTCACTGGAATTATTACAGCAGCAGTTTCATACATACACACACACACACACACACACACACACACACACACACACAGACACTGACACACACACAGACACGCGCACACACACAAACCCCTTTTTCAAAATGTCTGCAGTAAATGATTTCTGTCACACGATGTCCTCAGTAAGCTGCAGATATAGTACAAATCCCTCTAGTGGCAGAAACAGGCTCTGCTGCATTTCATTTTATTCCATTATGTAGAATTAGGTAATTATGGACCTTTCAGTTCATCGACTCTTGTGTTGTGTTTATACTCCACATGATTCTCTACCCATTCAATCCACCATATCTCTGCCTCTCAGCATATCTTTTTTTCCTATTTCTCTCATGTGTTCATGGTTTCCTTTTTGAAAAGTTACTTTCTCCATATAAAAGTTACTCTCTCCACATTGGAGGTCAGAGAAGAGTAGCATCGTGAAATTAAAGTGGTCAATCCACTCTCAACATGACCTTCCATTCTTTGCCTACCATACTGTCTGAAAAAACAATGAGTTATATTTTATTCCTTGCAACACTGAGAACGATAGAAAAGGATAAATTAATATAGAATTAAGAGTAGCAGTTCTATTGGAAAAACAGGATAGATTATAACTTCAAGCTTACATGGACTGTGAGATTTCTGTACTTGCTGTTGAAGTGATTGTTCATGATTTACAAGCCATTGAGGTTAGTGGATTAAAAACAAATTTAATATGTGTGGGAAGAGTTGAGGAAATGTGTCAGTGTTGTGTCTGAGACCAGGAACATCATCAACCTGATACAAAAGAAAATCTGGTGGGAGGATAACACAGATCCCACTCCAAGCGATGAGATTCTGAGCTCTACAATGAATAACATATTATTTTGTTCGCCTAACTGATTTATAAGAGTCCCATATCACCATGTCTTTAAAGGGAGTTAGGAATGCATAATGAGTAAAGATAATGTCCACAGAACAAAGGAACATGTGTGGGCTACTTAACCTCTCAAGCTTGTTTCACTATCAAAGTGAACATCTGAAGTACATTCAGAGCAAAAAGGTAACTATGGAGAGAGAAGGTCCCAGTAAGGATCAGTGTGGTAATCTATGTGTGGAGCCATGGGAGATGGGCGAGGTCTTAAATGAATACTTATCATCTGTATTTACCATGGAGCAGGAAATGGAAGCTAGTGAGTACAGGGAAGAAAAAGTGATATACTGAAACATATTGACATGAGAAAGGAGGAGGTATTGGCAGTCTTGAAATGAATAAAGGTGGTTAAATCCCCAGGGCCCGGCCAAGTGTGTCCCAGGATGTTGTGGGAAGCAAGGGAGGAGATTGGTGGGGACCTGGCAGAGGTACTGGAAGACTGGCGGATGGTTAATGTTGTGCCTTTATCTGAGAAAGGTTGCAAGGACAAACCAGGGAACTACAGGCCTGTGAGCCTTACATCAGTGGTGGGCATGTTACTGAAAGGGATTCTGAGGGATGGGATTTATTTGCATTTGGAAAGGCAAGGACTGACTAGGTTTAGTCAGCATAATTTTGACTGTGAGAGATCATGTCTCACAAATTTGATTGAGTTTTTTGAGGAAGTGACCAAGAGGATTGTCGAGGGCAGGGTGGTTTACATTGTCTACATGTGCCTTAGCAAGGACTTTGACAAGGTCCCGCATAATAGGTTGATCCAAAAGGTTAGAATACATGGGATCCAGGGCGAGCTAGCAAATTGGATACAAAATTGGTTGGGTAGTAGGAGGCAGAGGATGGTAATGGAGGGTTGCTTTACAAATTGGAGGCCTGTAACCAGTGATGTGTGGCAGGGATTGGTGCTGGGTCCTTTATTGTTCATCATATATATATTAATGATTTGGGAGAAAATGTGAGTGGCATGATTAATAAGTTTGTAGACGGCACCAAAACTGGACAGGGATGAAGGTTGTCTAAGGTTACAGCAGGATCTAGATCAACTGGGAAAGTAGGCAAGGGAGTGGCTGATGGAATTTAACTCAGAAAGTGCAAAGTGATACACTTTGGAAGGTTACACCATGCCAGGACATACACAGCAAATTGTTCCACATGTCATTTTTGGTTCTTTTACCAATCACATTCATATTAATATGTTCCCTAGTTTTCGATCCTTTTGCCATGACACAGTTTCTCTTGATCTACTCTGACTCTATCTTCCATGATTTTAAATACCTTGACAATATTGCCTTACAGCCCTCCCTGTTCCAAGGAAAACAACTCCAGCTTCTCCAGTCTATTCATTTTCATGGATCTCTTCTAGATCATGTCCAATGGCTTTATAATGTCTTCAATACTACAATTCGGAGCAAACATCATCAAACTCTGAAACCTGGGACTCATCACCTCCCTTTGCAATTGGATCCTTGACTTCCTGACCAACAGACCACAATCAGTAAGGATAGGCAGCAACACCTCCACCATGATTATTCTCAACACTGTGCCCCACAAGGCTGCGTCCTCAGCCCCTTACTCTACTCTCTATACATTCATGACACAGTGGCCAGATTCTGCTTTAACTCCATCTACAAGTTTGCAGATGATACCACCGTAGTTGGCCACATCTCAAATAATGATGAGTTGGAGTACAGGGAGGAGATAGAGAGCCTAGTGACATGGTGTCATGACAACAACCTTTCCCTCAATGTCAGCAAAAAAGACGAGCTGATCATTGACTTCAAGAAGGGGGGTGGTGCACATGCTCCTGTCTACATCAACGGTGCTGAGGTTGAGAGGGTTGAGAGCTTCAGGTTCCTTGGACTGAACATCACAGAGAGCCTGTCCTGGTCCAATAACATAGAAGCCACGGCCAAGAAAGCTCACTAGCACTTCTACTTCCTCAGGAGGCATGTCCCCGTTGACCCTCACCAATTTTTATCCACGCACCACAGAAAGCATCCTATCTGGATGCACCATGGCTCGGTATGGCAAATGCTCTGCCCATGACTGCAAGGAACTGCAGAGAGTCGTGGACACAGCTTGGCACCTCACAGAAACCAGTCTACCCTTTATGAACTCTGCCTGTACTTCTTGCTGCCTTGGTTAAGCAGCCAGCATAATCAAAGACCCTTCCCACTCCGGACATCCTCTCTTCTCCTTCTCCCATCGGGCAGAAGATACAAAAGCCTGAAAGCACGTGCCACCAGGCTCAAGGCCAGCTTCTATCCCGCTGTTATAAGACTATTGAATGGTTCCCTAGTTCGATAAGATGGACTCTTGACCTCACAATCTACCTTGTTATGACCTTGCACCTTATTGTGTATCTGCACTGCACTTTCTCTGTAACTGTTACGCTTTATTCTTTATTCTGTGATTGTTTTCTACGACTTCAATACACTGCGTAATCAATTGATCTGTATGAACGGTATGCAGGACAAGTTTTTCACTGTACCTTGGTACACGTGACAATAATAAACCAATTCCAATATAACTTTTCTAAAATGTAGCAGCCTAAATGAAGACAAGTGTGCTGAACCAGTGTTTTATAAAGGTTCATAATGACTTCCTCGCCGTTGTACTTGATGTCTCCAGCTATAAAGCCTGGGATTCCACTTGTTCTTTTACCACTTTCTGCCACTTTCAATGAGCTTCACGCATACACCACCAGACTTCTCCTGTACCCCTACTGGAATTGTACCCTTTTTTATTTTGCCTCTTCTCAAAATGTAATACTTCACATTTTTCAGCATTAAATATTCTTTGCCGCCTATTTGCCCATTCTACTAGTTCATTTGTGTATTATAGAAGTCTACTCCCATTGTCCTCACAGTTCACTAATATGGATCTGCAAATTTGGAAAAAGATTCACCTTTCATAGCCTCTGGCTGTTCCAAAACATATTACAGCCAACGAACTACTTTGGAAGTATAGTTACTGTTTTAATTGCAGGAAACAGTTTCATTTTAATGCAGTTGATCCAAGGGACATGCATTGCACTTACTGGGCAGATACAGTGGTAAAGGGCAGGCACAGTAGTGTAGTGGTTAGCGTGACTCAGCACCAGTGACCCGGGTTCAATTCTGGCCACTGTCTGTAAGGAGTTTGTACGTTCTCCCCGTGTCTGCGTGGGTTTCTTCCGGGTGCTCCGCTTTCCTCCCACATTCCAAAGATGTACGGGTTAGGAAGTTGTGGCCATGCTATGTTGGCACCAGAAGCATGGTGACACTTGCGGGCTGCCCCCAGAACACTCTACGCAAAAGATGCATTTCACTGTACTTGCGACTAATAAAGAAATCTTATCTTATCTTAAAATGTTTTCCTAGTCTCTGCTCAAATTTATTCATATATCAGCATATACAAAATTTGCCATTTCAACTGATTAGCTCAAAAATGTTTTTCTTCTAAAAACAGATATATTTAGAAATGGTATATATTTTATATATATTTAGAAATGGTAACTAAAATAGCCGAAAATGCATTCGTCACAAGTAACTATTTTTTTATATAAAATGTCACTACATGACCTATGAGTAATTGCATTTTAAACTGCTTAAAATTATTTTTAAAAAAAATATACAGAATCATGAACTAGTTGGAACATCAGTAGTCGTTTCCTCGTAAATTGAGCTGTATTCAAAAGATTTAAAAACATTCCGTTTAATGTTCAGCACCCAAAAGAATAAGCTGCTTTTGAGACTCCTCAGAGGCCTATGAGCATGATTAGTAGAAACTACCACTGATTAATTCATTTTGAAATTGTGGACAGTTTTATGGACACAGATGCTTCCAGCATAATGGCTTTTAAATCAGAGAAAGGTTATTGCTATAAGTAGTCAGTTTAAGATTCTGCAATCTATGCAAGTATTACACTGATTTATTTTCTGATGTATGTTGTCATAATGACTGCAACTGAGCAGGCATTTCGGGGTACTTTATTTCTTATTTCTTGTGTAGCCAATATAATCAATACAGAATTAATCCTTAATAGGTGGATATCTTCCTGCTACTAATTGAGCCTATTCTGCATTTATAACAAGTGATAATGATTTTTGACTCTTATTCCTACCTTCAAGGTGTGACAGAGTGCATGGAAGTTTTGGTGATTTGTTTCCAATTCATCCCAGTCCAGCTTCCAGCAGTTTGTAGGTGTGATGATAAGTGGGAGCCCATAGAATACAGATTCACAGACACCATCTGATTTCAGAGCTCTGCAAGGTAAGGATTTTATGATTTAGGACTCAGTCAAGATCAATCAATTAATTAATGTAATAGAGTTTTTGCATTCATTATCATAACACTGTCTATGGGAACTTGCAATGAAAATAGTTCATAGACTTTGAAGTACTTTAAAAGAACTGTGAAAAGACTTAGGGAAGTATAAATGTTGATAATGAATTGAGTGGTGCACATTTCTGAAGTAAAAAATGTACCCTGAATACGAGTGTGCACATTGCCAGCCATGTACTTAACATTATGGGATGAGTTTATATGTGATATATTGATATCTTGTTAGTTTTTTTTCTGGATGAATATTGTTGAGCCCTCATGTCCTGTTTACCAAAATCGAAAAACACTGGAAACATAGAGACACAAGAGAGTGCAGGTGCTGGAATCTGGAGAAACTCAGCGGGTTAAGCAGCATCTGTGGATGCAAAGGGACAGTCAACATTTCAGGTTGTGACTCTGCGTCAGGGCTAAGTGTGTGGGGAGAAGATAGACAGTACAGAGGGAGGAATGAAACAGAGGCTGGCGGGTGATGGGTGGAACCAGGTGAGGTGGGGGATGATGTGCAGATGGAGCCAGGTGGGAGAGGGGGAGTTAAGAGACAGAGGCTGGTGAGTGATAGGTGGAAACAGATAAGGAAAAAACAATGGGCAGACGGAGCCAGTGCGGAGAGGGGAGGGGGAAGGTAGAGATCAAGGCTGCAAGGTGACATGGAAAGATGATGGGCGTATGGGGGCTGGTGCGGGAGGGGAGAGTTAATGTTACCTTTCCATAGGGTCTTTGACCTGAAACGTTAACTCTGTTTCTCTTTCGACAGATGTTGCCTGACCTGCTGATTGTCTCCAGCATTTTCTGTTTTTGTTTCAGATTTGTGGCATCTGCAGTTTTTTGACTCTCATTCTGTTTGTTATCTCTTGCCCACCTCATCCACACGGTTGGTTATGAAAGATTATCAGTCTAAATTTAGTTGCAACATGAAATATCTGGATGAGTGGCAAAAGGTTAACTCAAGAGCTAGGTTTTAAGAGTGACTTAAAGAAGGAGACAAGTTGACATGGAATCCCACAGCCTAGGACCTAAGCAACATGAGTCAGGTAGCCAACAATGGAGGAATGTAAGTCACCAGAATCAGAGGAGCACAGGGATCTCCAAGGATTGTAGGGTCTGGGCAGGTTACAGAAATTCATGGAAAATTTACAACATAAGAGACTATGTGATTGTCTATGCCAATAAAAAAACTTAGCCAACCTATGCCACCTTCCAGCACTATGTTAGTAGCCCCCACAGATCACGGCTCTTCGAGAGCACTTTCAAGTACTGCTTAAATGTGGTAAGGTTTTCTGCCTTTACCACTCCTTCGGGCACTGAGTTCCAGACTCCCCTCTGGTTAAAAACTTTTTCCTTATTTCCCCTCTAATCCTTATATCAATTAATTTAAAACTATACTCCTGGTTTTAGACTGCTCTATTAAGAGAAATAGGTCCTTTTTATTTCCTCTCCCTAGGGATCTTATAATTTTATACAACTCAACTAAATTTCCCTCAGCTCCTTATGTTCCAAAGGAAACAACCTTAGCTTATCCAAACTTTCACTGAAGCCATAATTTTCTAATCAGGGGAACATCTCTGTAAATCTGCTCTGTGCCATCTCCATTAAAATCGCATACTTTGTGGAATGTGCTGAAACAAAATCGTACAAAGTAGTCAAGCTAAGGTTAACTAGTATTGAATACTGTTCCAGCACAATCTCCCTGTTCTTATACTCAGTTCCTTGTGTAACAAAGGAAAGCATCTTGTATGCCTTTTTAATCACCTTATTGACCTATGTTTAAGGATCTGTGGATATACACTCCAAAGTTCTTCCACACTATTCTATTTTCTTGCATTTATTGTATATTCCCTTGCTTTTTGCACCTTCCGAAATGTATTACCTCACACCTCTCTGGGTTAAATTCCAATTGGCATTTTTCTGCCCAATTGATCACAGTGTCTATATCTTTCTTCTGTCTCCTACTACTGGGTCATTCATCTGCAATCTTCTTTATTGTGCTCCCTATATCTAAACCTATATTACTGACATATATGACAAAAAGCAGGGTATGGATACTGAACCTCACTGTGACAGCATTCTAATCACAAAAGCATTATCAACCATTACCCTTTACTTTGTGTCATTCTGGATCTACTTTGTCACTCTCCCTTGGATTCCATGGGCTTTTATTGATTTTTTTGTCTAGCTGCCTTTTGGGATCTAGTCAAAGGCCTTCCCAAAATTCATGCTGGATATTTCAAATGCACTGCCTTCATCCACCTTCCTGGTAACTTCTTCAAAGGGTTTTACCAAGAGAAGAGAAGGGGCAAGGCCATAGAGTAAACTTAAAAGCTGGATGAGTTAGTGCTTAGATCCAACAAATGCGTACTTTATAACTTGGAGTTTGTACTGCAAGCTTCCTGAATTTGCTGCTTTGTTAATCTTTTGGATGTCTTTGAGACTTTCAGTTTTCTCAGTGAAGTCAATAGGTCCAGGAAGGAGGGCAGGACTGATGAGTCGCTCCTGAACATCACATTTCAAGCAGGCTGTATTTGAGAAAAAAGAAAAATCGTATTAGACCATGTTATTTTTATATTGGATCAATTTATGATTGGCAAAGAGATACATTCTAGAAACATGTAGGGCCAGTTACAGTGCAACTGTTAAGGGATTATGCTTACTCCCAACAATTCTGACATACTCATTGCTTAAATGCAAACCAAACATCTAGAAAACAAGACATTGCAAGATCTGAGATAGTGCACCCTAGATTAATAAATGATTGTGATTCAGCAACAAGATAGCACAGGGCCATTTGCACTGAAATCGGCTATAGATCATTTCTAGACCCCAAATATGTAGCAAGAACGATAACCAACCACGTGGCAGGATTCTTAACAGTGTGGAAGAACAGAGGGATCTTTTTCCCAGGGCAGCAATGGCCAATACCAGAGGACATCCGTTTAATGTGAGAGAAGGAAAGTTTAGGGGAGATGTCAGAGGTTGGTTTTTCACACAGAGAGCGGTCGGTGCCTGGAATGCACTGCCAGGAGAGGTGGTAGAGGCTGATACAAAAGGGATATTTAAAAAGCTCTTAGATAGGCACATGGATGTAAGGAAAATAGAGGGTTATAGGCTGTGTAGGATGGAAAGGTTAGATTGATCATGGAGGTTTATATAGGTCAGCACAACATCATGGGCGAAAGGGCCCGTACTGAGCTGTACTGTTCTATGTTGTATAAAGTGTCATGGACTTCATTTATAATTTTTGGGTGACTGTTAGAAGAATGCTGGCTTTACAAGATGACTGTATCACGAAGAGAAGGAAATCATGCTGTAATGGAAAACAAATAAAACTGCAGATGCCTGAATCTGAAATGAAAACAGAAACGGTGGAAGAACTCAACCAAGTCAAGCAGTATCTGTAAAAAGATTAACTAGGGGTCAGTGTTTTGGGTTGTTGGGTCAGTGACCCTTCCTTTGAACTGGGAGAAGAGTGGAGAATTTAGTTTCCAAAGCGGGGCTGGGGAGGGGGGACAGAAGCCTACATGGAGACAGGTTAAGACAGATCAGGCGATAGGGTGCATGTGCCCTGACTGGTAGCAAGGCATTTTAAAGAAATGGAATGAAAAAGGGACATAAACATAATGAGAAACAATGAAAGAGCAATTTACATGATAGTGGAGAATTCAATGTTCCTTCCAGAGGGTTGCTAAGTGCCTAGATGGAAGATGTTGTTCTTTGAGTTTACGTTGAGCCTCACTATAGCAGTGAAAGAGGCTGTAGATAGATAGGTCCGAATGGGAGAGGGGCAACTGCAATGGTGCTGGATTCTGCATGGATACAGAACTTGAAAAGTTCATCACTTTTGCTGCCAATTTCCACCTTGCTCTCACATTCACGTCGCCCGTCTCTGACACTTCCCTTCCCTTCTGACCTTGTTGTGGCCCTTGCACTTTACTTGTTGATGCTGCACTTTCTCTGTAACTGTAACACTATATTCTGTGTTCTGTTTTCCTTTTAACTACCTCAAGGTACTCAAGTATGGAATGATCTGTGTGGATGATAAACCAAACCAAACCATCTCTATACAGACTTTTGTCTTACAACTTACTCCTCCCCCAACTCTTCTTTGAAAATTGCACACTCCCCACTCTCTCCCCAGTTCTGAGGGTCACTGACCCAAAACATTGACTGGTTTCTCTTTCCACAGATGCTGTTTAACTTGCTGAGATTTCTGTTTTCTGTTTTTTGAATTCATACTTCCAACCGAATCTTTGTACTCTGGCCTGTGCATTGAACACAGAATGGATGCTTGGTGTAATATTGGGGACTCAAGTATTAAATAATGAGGACTAGTAACATTAAATTTGGCTATAAGTCTTTGTTTGAATCCCTCCAGTTAGATTTACACCCTGTTGGAGTACAGTAATGGATTACCAATATCACAGATTAGATCCTACAAAGGTAATCTATCCCTCAGAGAGAAACAAAGGACTACAGATGCTGGAATCTAGATGAAAAATATGATGATGCTGGAGGAACTCAGCAGGCCAGGCAGCATCCATGGAGAAAAGCAGGCAGTCAACGTTTCGGGTCAGGACCCTTCTTCAGGAAGAGAGCGATACTGGTACTGCTATGATGAAGGCGATACTGCTATGATGAAGGACCTCTACATATTGATTGGGGAAACTTTCCTGAACACATTTGATAAACTCTGTCCCATCCAGTGCCTTTACAATATGGGAGTCCCGGTCAATATGTGGAAAGTTAAAATCACCTACT
Organism: Pristis pectinata; assembly: GCF_009764475.1. NCBI lineage: Eukaryota > Metazoa > Chordata > Chondrichthyes > Rhinopristiformes > Pristidae > Pristis > Pristis pectinata. The sequence goes on from NC_067406.1 coordinate 5,512,786, forward strand.
ATCACAACCTTATTTTTCTTGCAACTGTCTGCTATCTCTCTACAAATGTGTTCCTCTAAATCCCGCTGACTATTGGGAGGTCTATAATATAGTCCCATTTACATGGTCGTCCCTTCCTTATTCCTCAGTTCCACCCATATTGCCTCAGAGGACGAGCCCTCCAGTATGTCCTCTCTGAGCACTGCCTTAAAATGTCTTTAATGACTATGTCCTCTCTTTCAGGTCCCTGCTTGGTTTCATTTTGTATTTATCTCCACGTTTTCTTCAAACCTAGCAGTCCTGTAAAACCACCCTACCTTTCACTTCATATATCCTCCATTTGATTATCAGTATTCTTTTGTTTCTTGTATATAATGAGCACTATGGAAAGGTAAAATGCTGTTGTGAGATTAAGGATATCACAAATTGCCTCTATGTTTCCAGGTTTGGAAATTATTTCATCTTCAGATTGTTAATCAGTGACCCACCATTGATGTTCCACTGGGTGACAGTGAGTTCTGATGTGCCCATTCCTTAAATGAGTAGTCTTAACAAAACAGTTTTACTCTGGCCACATATGTGCAAAAGTTCTTTCAGTCTTCAAAGGCTTGCAAGCACTGAGATAAATTGTTAGATATCTCTGCATAAAAAGCTAGCTGCATATGCAGAGGATCTTGCAAATTACATGGTAATAAAGAGCTACAGGCTCCTATTTATTTTCAACAGCCACTGGAAAGATAGCTGTTGAAAATAAAATTTAATTGACATCAATTAAAATGAAACTTAATTGACATCAATTAGAGTTATTATTCTAATCCCACATACAGCTAGCGCATGCCGTCTTTCACTACAGGTGCTAACAATAGGATCAGTATCTTTGTACTATGTGGTTCTGCCTGGTTGGACAATTAATTATAATACTTTTGAAGGGAATGTTAGAGATATCCTACTCATATGAAGTCATGGTATAAGCAAGTTTTCCATCACATTTATTTGATCTAATGATTGCAAACCTTTTGTAGGCAACATCTGGAAGTTTGCTATGATTAACCTACTTGGATAGTTTAGACTTATGTTGTGCACCCTTATGCTTACAGCAGATTAGACGACATATTGTTGTATTATCAGTCTTTGAATATGGCCACTGTTTATTAGATTAATACACTCACCCATGGAGATCCTTCCGTGGAGCTCCATGGGTGAGTTTCTTGTACTGAAGATTCTGATTAACAAGGATCAATTCTTTGCTTGCTACCTATGTGTTCAGTACCAAAGGTGGAAATTCTATAACCAGCATATTTTGAATTGCATGTAATTTCTAAAATTGACCACTGAACAAAGAAACCATTAATAGTTTAACATATATAAGGTCACTGCAAACTCTGAAATGAGACTTCAAAAATAATAGAATTAAAAGTCAATAATCTTATTTGTTTTCATCTTCATCTCATTCTCTTACAGTCCTTGACTTATGTCTGAATACAGACCCATGACCTGCTCAACTAAACATCATTCATGAACCAAACCCAAATGGTTAACATTGATCATGGGTGTGTTCAACAGCCTAGCCAAAAAAAAACCCTCTAATGACAGCTGCATAAATGTGGTTTCTCTGGATGCTGTTTAGGAATAACAATTCTGGTCAACATTTCCTCTCCCTTGCCTAGAGTTGCCAAGGTCAATTGTAGAAAAATTATCATGCAACCTCCGTATGCTGGGTGAGATTAATTAATTTAAAAGGCAAAGATTAATGATTGAAGCACAAATCTCCTAATGGTCTGTATGGTCCAGTCACACATCACCAACCTCATCAACAGCCTGTGCTGGTCAAATCACATAGATGTCATGGCCAAGAAAGCTCACCAGCGCCTCTACTTCCCCAGGAGGCTAAAGAAATTCGGTATGTCCCCTTTGACACTCACCAACTTTTATCGATGCACCATAGGAAGCATCCTATCTGGATGCATCATGGCTTGGTACGGCAACTGCTCTGCCCAGGACCACAAGAAACTGTAGAGAGTTGTGGACATAGCCCAGCGCATCACAGACAGCAGCCTCCCCTCCTTGGACTCTGTCTTTACCTTTCGTTGTCTTGGTGAAGCAGCCATCGTAATCAAAGACCCGACCCACCCAGGTCATTTTCTCTTCTCTCCTCTTCCACCAGGTAGAAGATACAAGAGCCTGAGGGCACGTACCACCAGACTTAAGGGCAGCTTACTATTGAACGGTTCCCTTATACGATGAGATGGACTATGACCGTACGATTTACCTTGTGACATTGCACCTTAATGCACTGCACTTTCTCTGTAGCTGTGACACTTTACACTGTACTGTTATTGTTTTTACCTGTACTACATCAATGCACTCTGTACTAACTCAATGTAACTGCACTGTGTAATGAATTAACCTGTACGAACGGTATGCAAGACAAGTTTTTCACTGTATCTCAGTACAAGTGAGAAGAATAAACCAATACCAATATCAATGCATTGCCAGCCTAGATATAAGATTCAGTCATACTAGGCTATGGACTAATGGATAGGTATATATTGTATTTGATGGTTGGCATGGACATGGTGAGCCAAAGGGACTCACCATGTCCATGCCAACCATCATATACCTATCTATACCTATCCATTGGTACATAGCCTAATATGACTTGGTGACTCAAGCACTCGTCCAGATGCTTCTGAAATGTTGTGAGAGTACTTGCCTCCCATTACCTTCTTAGGCAGTGTGTTCCAGACTACAGCTACCCCAGGTGAAAAAATTCTAAGATCCACTCTAAACCTCTTAACCCTCATCTTAAACCAATGCCTTCTGGTCTTAGACACCTCTTCCATGGGGAAAAGTTTCTCACTATCTATGCTTCTCATTATTTTGTACACCTCTATCTGGTCTTCCCTCAGCCTCCTCTGCTCCAAGGAAAACAAAACCCACTCTCTATAGTCTCTCCTCATAACTAAAATATTCCATCCCAGGCAACATCCTGGTGAATCTCCTCTGCACCTTCTCTAGTACAATCACTACCTTCCTATAGTTTGGTGACCAGAACTATACACAATATTCCAGCTACCCCCTAACTAACATTTTATAAAGATGTCCCAGGATCTCTCTGCACTTATGTTCCGGCTAATAAAGGCAAGCATCCCATGTGCCTTCCTTACTACTCCATCTACCTGTGTGGCCACTTTCAGAGATCTTTGGATTTAAACACCAAGTTGCCTCTGTTACTCAATAATCCCTAAGGCGTAACGTTCGTAGTAAATGTCCTATTCCTTCTTAGACCACTCCCAAAATACATCACCTCACATTTATCAGGATTAAGTCCCATCTGCCATTGCCCTGCCCAACTTAATAGGTGATCATTACCATTCTGTCGCCTGACTACTCTCCTATCAACACCACCATCAATTTTCATGTCATCTTCAGACTTACTGTACCACCAGACTTAAGGACAGCTTCTACCCCACTGTGATAAGACTATTGAACAGTTCCCTTATACAATGAGATGGACTATGACCTCAAGATCTACCTTGTTGTGACCTTGCACCTTATTGCACTGCACTTTCTCTGTAACTGTGACACTTTACTCTGTACTGTTGCTGTTTTTACCTGTACTACATCAATGCACTTTGTACTAACTCAATGTAACTGCACTGTGTAATGAATTGACCTGTAAGATCGGTTTGTAAGACAAGCTTTTCACTGTACCTTGGTACAAGTGACAATAATAAACCAATACCAATACCAATACCATTCACATCAAAGTTATTAATGTCTTTAACAAACAGCAAGGGTCCCAGCACTAATCCTTGTACTAGACTGCTGGTCACAGCTTCCAAACACAACAGCAATCTTCCACCATCACTCTCTGTCTCCATTTATCAAGACAATTTTGGATCCAATTTGCCAACTTCCCTTAGATTCCAAGAGCTAGCCTTTGGGACCTGCCTTCCATGTAGGGCTTTATGGAAATCCATGTAAACCACATCAACTGCACTGCCCTCATTAGTTACCTTTTCAAAAACTAAAAACAAATAAACCAGACATCTCCCACCCATAAATCCATACTGACTATCCCTCATTAATCCCTGCCTTTCCAAGTGTAGATTAATCCTGTCCCTCAGGGATTTTTCCAATAATTTCCCCATCAGTGACGTTAGACTCACTGGCCCATAATTACCTGGCTTATCCCTGCTGCCCTCCTTGAAAAAAGGTACTGCATTTGCTGTCTTCTAGTTATCTGGCACCTCATCTGTGGCCAACAAAGATTTAAATATCTCTGCCAGAGCCCCGCCAATCTACTCTCTAGCCTCCCATAGCAGCCTGGGATACATCTCATCAGGGCCTGGGGATTTGTGCACCTTTATGCTGCTGAGACATCTAATATCTCCTCCCTTTTAATCTTAATGTGCTCAAGATGCCACAAAAATAGCTCTTTTCCTACTGATCATGATTACTTCTTCCTGTAGAACTGGGAAGACGCATATCTGCAAGCAACAAATGGAGATGTTCCTTGTCTGTTTCATGATTGTGTAACCAACTCTTGAAGAAACTATCCAGGCTGACTGTGTCATTCCCAATTATCTGCAGGTCGATATCTGTCCCCAGGATGGAGCATTCTGCACAGAAAGAAGAGGTGTTGATTAAAAAGGTAAATACATCAAAAACAGTGCTGATCGCAATTCATTAAGGGTCTACAGTTTCATTCACTAGCAACTTGGAAACTAAGGTTGGGATGATCCAGCCAACTCAAATTAGGTAAAGTCAAGTTGTGATGGATGCACAATATTTCTATCCATCGGGTGATCTTTTAGATCTTTCATTAAATTGAAGCTCAGCACTGCACTCAACTATTTACAACATATCTCTCTTTCTCTTATTTGCACCTTCTGTTTTTTAATTGTCATATTGCCATTCTAATTTGCCTTGCATCTTCCACCTTTTGGTCATTTTATCTCATCTGCCTTTCATCCTTTTACAGAGTTTACCTGTTGATCCTCCCTCTACATCCCACTTGCAATGAATCTGAACTTGTGTACGGATTTTACTTATTGACAGATGTAGCAGCATGTATCAATCACTATGTTCCACCACCAGATTCCTTGTGGAGTCCTGAGAAGGAAAACTTTAGACTTAAGAAAGATAAATATGGTTCTTTGATGTTGGTAGAAAGTGAAGCTTAGTCCAGAGAAGTGTGATGTAATACGTTGGAAGAACTGCAAAAAAAGCAATGGAATTCATAATAAATGGAAGGTTACTGAGAAGTATGAAGGAATTCTGGTCACCCCATTACAAGAAGGATATGGAGACTTTGGAAAGGGTACAGAAGAGGTTTACCAGGACACTACCTGGTTCAGAGGGTACGAACTATAAGGAGAGGTTGACAAACCTGGGTTGTTTTCTCAGAGGTTGAGGGGAGATCTGATAGAAGTTTATAAAACTATGAGAGGCATAGATAGGGTAGACAGTCAGAATCCTTTCCCCAGGGTAGAAATGTAAAATACCAGAGGACATGCATATAAGGTGAGAGGGGGAAAGTTTAAAGGAGATGTGCGGGGCAAGTCTTTTTACACAGTGGTAAATGCTGGGGTAGTGGTGGAAGTAGATATGTGAATATGCAGGGAATGGAGGGATACGGATCATGTGCAGGCAGAAGAGATTTAGGTTAATTTGGCATCTGGTCGGCACAGACATCGCTCGCCGGAGGGCCTCTTCCTGTGCTGTACTGTTCTATGTAATCTATGTAAATCTTGAATGGATAACGACAGATGCACAAAGTTAACAGGGCAGATCAATAAAATAGTTAAAAAGTTATATGACATGCTTCCTTTATTAACCAAGGCATATAAGAGCAGGGAAGCTATGCTAGAATTGTATACAATGCTTGTTAGGCTACTGATTGAATATTGTTTAAAGTTTTGGTCAATCATTCACAGGAAAGGAGCAACTTTGATAGAGAAAGTATAGAGCAGATTTATCAGCATGTTACCAAGACTGGAAAAAATTGGCTATAAGTGAAGATTGGACAGTCTGAGGTTGTATTCTATGGAACAGAGGATGGAGAGGGAAAGTTTAACTGAGGTGTATTAAATTATGAGTGGCATAGGTAGCATAAATATGAAGGACCTATTTCCTTCAGAACAACACACACAAAATGCTGGAGGAGCTCAGCAGGTCAGGCAGCATCGATAGAGAGAAATAAACCGTCGACGTTTCGGGTCCAGACCCTTCGTCAGGACTGGAAAGGAAGAAGGCAGAAGCTGGATTAAGGTCAGGTGAGGGGGAGGAGTACATCCAGGCAGGTGACAGGGGGAAGGTAGGAGGGTGGGGGAGAAGTGAGAGGTGATAGGTAGAAGAGGCAAAGGGCTAAAGAAGGAATCCAGTAGGAGAGGGCAGTAGACCATGGAATAAAGGGAAGGAGGTGGGGGATAGGCAGGTCATGAGCAGGGGGATGGGCAGGTCCTGAGGGTGGGGAAAGGGATGCCTATTTCCCCCTCACATCTTTCCCTTTATGCCATGGTCCACTGCCCTCTCCTACCGGATTCCTTCTTCTTCAGCCCTTTGCCTCCTCTACCTATCACCTTTCAGCTTCTTACTTCTCCCCCCTCCCCCAGCCGCACCCTCCTACCTTCCCCCTTTCACCTGAACTCACCTATCACCTGCCTGCGTGTGCTCCTCCCCCTCCCCCTCCTCCCACCTTCTTATTACGGCTTTTGCCCTCTTCCTTTTTAGTCCTGATGAAGGGTCTCAACCCGAAACGTCGGCTGTTTATTTCTCTCCATATACGGTATGCTGCCTGACCTGCTGAATTCCTCCAGCATTTTGTGTGTGTTGCTCTAGATTCCAGCATCTGCAAAGTCTCTTGTATTTCCTTTAGAACCTGGGATAGTGGTCTGGAACCTGGCAGAAAACCTCACCACGTCTAAAATGTCTATGTATACTTGAAGACCTGTGATCTGCAGGGCTATGGATCAATTGCAGAACGTGGGATAAGGTTGAATAGTTCTTTCTTGACTGGCACAGGCACAATGAGCTGTATGGCCTTCTTCTGTCATAATTCTTTTCATGATTCTATATTTCTACAAGATTACCTAAAATTGTTGAATCCAATGTTGAGCCCTGAAGGCTGTAATGTATCTTTTCAGAAGTGTTGCACCTTGTGTTGAGCTTTGCTGGAGCAGTGTAGGAGGCCAAGAACAAAGAAAATCAGTGGGAGTGGAATATTAAAGAGTAAACCAAGTGGAAGTTCAATCACTTTGGCAGAGTTGTTCAGCAAAGCAGTCATGTCTTCCCTTTCGATATTGTTCAGATCAGCCACGTTCCAGCTTAGCATTCTGTGGCTGAAACTTCATGCTGCTATTATCTAATTTTCATTGTGGTAAGTTAAATACAGTGTTGTTTAGATCAAGGCAATGAGCAGGGAGATTGCTGCAGCATGTGACTTAAAAGTATGACATATTGTGGTCCACAGTCTGGTATGAAGTTTGAGATGTGATTGCAGCTGGTGTCATAGCTAAGTGATGGCACCTCTATGAAGAGAATTGCCTGAGACATTTTTCACTTAGCGATTTATGTCAGAGATGTCCTCCCTGAGATCCTCAGGAGATAGGTGATCAGTCCAGCCCTTCAGAGAAGGTCCTGGACTCTCCTATCTTGCTTGCTGCTCCCCTCACCTAATCATATTGATCTCATGGGATGCTTTGGTGCTCATGTTAAGACTGTGTGCTGAATTATGGTTTAAGTTTGATAATGTTCCACCAATATCCTCCCCAAGTGACTATTCATCATGGGAAGACCTAGGCACTGAGTAATGGCTGATTATTCATCACAGATAATCATTCTCCTGCCCTCACTGAGTACCCCACTGCATGCTTCCAGCAGTCTTTGCTGGGTATTAATTAGGAGTCTAGCCAGTACTTCCTGACGATAGACCAGATGTACTGACACCAAATGAACCAAATCCTCAAGGCTGGTCGAAGCAGTATTCACTTTTAAGGAAGAGGTAGACAGATCCTTGATAAAGAAAAGGGTGAAAAGCTACCATGGTCAACTGGAATGCAGATTTATTTAATGGCAGAGCAGCCTCCAGGGCCCAAGTGGCCTACTTCCTCCAAGTTTGTATACTTGTATGTAAAATATTTAAAAAAGCACAGAGGGTCCTAGGCATTATCCACAGAGGCGAAGAGAGCAAGGAAGTCAAGATGAACCTTTGTAAAACACTGTTTCAGCCACAACTAGATTCTAGTCACCACACATTAGGAAAAATGTGAAGTTAGAGTGGGTGCAGAAAGGATCTACTTTGATAATTCCAGGATGGGAGACTTCAGATAAAAGGTCTGATTGGAGTTCTCCATGGAATAGAGGAGACTGCAAGGAGTTTTGTTAAAGGTTTAAAATCACAAAGGGTCCAGACACAACAGACAGAGGGAACTGTTCCCATTAAGGGAAGAATCAAGAACCAAAATGATATGAGGAAAACGTCCAATGCTCAATATCCTATCCAATATTTATCCCTCAACCAAAATCATGAAAACAGATTATTTGTTCTTTATCATTTTGCTCTTTGTAGGAGCTTTTTCTCAGCAGTGGTGCAGCAATTAGTGCTGGTGCCTCATAACTCTAAAGATCCAAGTTCAATACTGAACTCCTACTTGAAGTTCAAAAGTCAGAGTCGAGTTTATTGCCATATGCACAAGTACATGCATGCACAGGTGCAATGAAAAACATACTCAGAGCAGCATCACAGGCACACAGAATGTACGGAGCTTGCAAGAACCACCTGGTATTCCCTAGGGTGTTCCAGTTTCCTCACACAACCTGGTTGGTAGGTTCAATGGCTACTGTAAATTTCACCTAGTGCAGGTGGGTGGTAGGAGAATGGTAGGAGCAGGTAGTTGATGGGCATGTGAGAGAGAATAGATTATAGGAAAATAAACGGCGAAGGGGATTGATGGCATTTCTCTGAAAGCTGGCATAGGCTGGTGAACCAAATGCCTCATTCTATGTCATAAGAAAACATGAGAAACTGAAAAAACATACACAATCAGAGAATGTGGCTGCCCCCCCGCCCCCCATGCAACACTTGCAGACATTTGTCTCTGCAAAAGTGCTGTGTGGTTGGAGCCAGAGTTTAGCTCCCTTTTACGAGGAATTGGCTGGCTGGTGTTACACAGATACAGAATTTCTGCCCACATCCACTTCCGACCCCAAACAGATGTGCAGTCAATGTAAAACAGTAATGGAAACACAAGCCATTTTAATGAGATCCCGGCATGCTTTTGGACAGAAATACATTTCTAGCCCAATATGGGTGCTGAAAATTAAACAAAAAAAATAAAAAAAGAAAAAGGCATATTTATTTAAAATTCCATTTAGAACAGACTTTTACCTTTTATTCCCAGAATCTGAAAGAGACAAAAGTAGGTCCGTCAAATAAAAACTTACTATTTTATGAAAATAAAATGAAGGGTGTCAGATCTACACAAAACATTCAAGGGTAATTCTGAAAGCTTGTGGGCAGTTACTGGAAGCCAACAGCAGTAGTTCTCAAAGGAAATAAAAAAAAGGTTACAGATTTGTTATCACCTATTTTCTACTGCAGTATAGTTAAAATCTACCCTAATAAATGTGGGTGGAAAGTATAACTGAGTCAGCATTTTTGAGCTTGTCTGGTGGCTGAGTGTGCAAGTATGTCAATGTAATACTAAGCCACACAGATCAGCAAGTTTTCAATTTTAGTTGCAGATGTTTGCTGAATTACCTAATTTTCTTTTAAAAATTCAATAAGGGATACAAGTAGCATTGAATAAAAAATATGTCCGTAACTTAAATAAACAAATCCCATTTACTCCAAATACAAACCATCAGAGTTGTTTACTTCACCAGATAGGATTGACTGTGTGCTGCAAGGCATGTCCATCAGTTCCATTGCGTTAGAGCTGGATACTTGCAGTACCTGTAAGCGCCTAACACTGACTAAATCAGTCTCACTGAGACCTGACTCAAGTTGCTTCACCACTTGCTTCCCAGGCTGGGTGGTAAGTACTGTAATCTGTGAAGGCAAGAAATAAACGAGAGTTATTAAAAGTCAATGATTAATATGTTAACATTTAGAACATTTCTTTTGGCTGAGTGAGTTCAAACACCATATGTTCTTTCAGATCGTTTTCTGGAATCATTTTATCTCATTATTTGATTATGATTTTCTCTTTAAATTTTTCACCACCTCCTGAAGATGTTGGTGCTCGATGATTCCTGTCCCTGTTCGACTACCTCACTCAAATGGCCGTCCTTTATCCATGAGCCTTTAAACATGCAAATATTCCAGCAGGAGTGAGGCATCTGGGTGATTTTCTTTAAATCCCTATTTTAGGAGCACTGTGGGTGTTGTGCTCAATGCTGAGCCAACACAGACAAAGGGATCTGTTCTCTCTGTGGATGCTGCAGATTACTGAGACCTCCCAGAAGCAGTAGTGTATTGAAACAAGCAGTGTATTTAAACACCGGACAACACAAAAAACTTAAATTCCTACATTCAATAGTAATTAATTTTATCCTAATTTGTGGGTTGGAACCCCAAAGGAAAAATACAAATAAAGAAAGCTCATAATCAAAGGGGCCCGATCTCCGATTTCTTGCCCCACCCAATACTATTGCATGTTAACTTGAATAAAATAATTTGGGGTGTGAAACTAATGTTGCTCCCAATCTCACCAGTTTCCTGTTGGACTACTTAAATTAAAATCATCAATTATTTTGTAGTTTCTTTTTGAGCTTAAGTGCTTTTTGTATAAATTGCAAGTCACTAAACAAAGTCTAAAAATTGGGGCATCATTTAAGAGATCATTATGGTTGTGCGTTTATGGTTGGCAGTTACATGCAGAACTCACTGCTGCGATGTCATTTGCAGAACGCATTTTTACTGAGGTCAGTTTAGTTCAAATGCATGCTGCAGGGCAGCCATACTGATGGTATTTAGACTGCCCTGGAGATGAAGGAAATTGTGATGAGGAAGGAGTAAAACTAAACACTGGACATCTGATTGGGTCAACATTGCTATGGACCAATCGCACTCTGTGACATGATTGAAACACTGCCATTGCGAACAACAGTGGCATTGTAGTCAGTGAGTGGAGCACTTTGTGTTGAGGTGAAGATTGTAGAGATATTTCAATCTTTTGCGGTGCTTCACGTGTGCAAAAGGCAGCATGTGAAAACTAATTTACTTGGTGAACACAAGATTCCTGGCTTTCAGTATGATTTGCTCCTGTTTAACAGTGAGTGAAACACAAAGGTCATAGTTTACAATCCTTTGATCCAATTTCTGATAGTAGGTCAGAAACATAGCCTGCACACATTAACAATGTTGTCATGTGTGAAATACCTCAACGGGTGTGTCAACTCTTTGAAATGAGCAAAAGGATTTTTACATACAATTTACAATTAAGAATAGACACAAATAGGCCCAATTTCTTGGCAACAGTTTCAACCTATTTCTGTGAATTTCAGTAACAAAACTACCTGGGCCAGAATCACCAGAAATTTCTTTGGAAAAGTGGGTAATAGTAGAAAATGCACCCTATCCAATCTCTCCTTATACTCCTTATAACTACAGCCCTTGAGTCCAGGGAGCCTCCTGGTGAATCTCTTTTGCACTCTCTCCGTTGGTACCATATAATTCCTGTCGTGTGCCAACTGGAACTGTACACAATTCTCTAAATGCCGTCCAACCAATATACTGATCAACTACAACATGACATCCTAACTCTTATACTCAATGCCGCACCAGCCTGTGAAAGCAAGCATTCTAAATGCCTTTTTTACTACCCTATCCACCTGTGTCGTCACTTTGCAATCGACTTGCTCCCCAAGGACAGCTCCTATCCCGCTGTTATAAGTCACTTGAGTGGACCTCTTGTACGATAAAGATGAACTCTTGATGTCTCATTCTGCCTCGTCATGGCCCTTGCACCTTATCTGTCGACCTGGACTGCAGTTTCTCTGTAACTGCAACACTGTATTCTGCGTTCTGTTATTGCTTTTCCTTTTGTACTACCTTGGTGTACTTATGTTTTGAATCATCTACCTAGGTGGCATGCAAAACAAAGCTTTTCACTGTATCTTGGTACATGTGACATTAATAAACCAATTAACAAGGTCCTTTCTACATCAACATCTCTAAGATTGCTGCCATTTACTTTATATGTCCTACCAGAATTTGACTTCCCAAATTTTGTGTTGTCTGCAAACTTAATAATCATACTACCTATATTCTCATCCAAGTTATTTATATATGTGGTGGAGGTATGCATGTTTTGGGTCATACAGTCAGGAAACTTGCCATTCAGACCACCACATCCACGCTGACTAGTGGGGACCCATTCATAATTAATCCCATCTTCCAACCTGTGGCCTATTATCATTTATGTTTCGGCAATTCAATTGCGCATCTGGACACTTCTTAACTACTGTGTAGTGCAGCAGCTAGTGTAACGCTATTACAGCGCCAGCGACCCGGGTTCAATTCCAGCTGCTGCCTGTAAGGAGTTTGTACGTTCTCCCTGTGTCTGCGTGGGTTTCCTTCGGGTGCTCCGGGTTCCTCCCACATTCCAAAGACATACGGGTTAGGAAGTTGTGGGCATGCTATGTTGGCGCCCAAAGCGTGGCAACACTTGCGGGCTGCCCCAAGAACACTCTACGCAAAAGATGCATTTCACTGTGTGTTTCAATGTACATGTGACGAAGAAAGGTATCTTACTGTCAGCGACTCTGCTTCTATCACTCTCTCAGGCAGTGTATTGTAGGTACTCACCATCCTCCTGGTGATAATGATCCCCCTCTGATCCCCTCTAAATCTCTTAATCCCTTACCCTAAATCTATGGCCACTGGTTTATCTGCCTCTGATATGGGGAAAAGTTTTCAGCAGTCTATCCTATCTATACTCATAATCTTATATACCTCAGTCATGTCACCTCTTAACCTCCTCCACTCCAGGGAAAACAGACCCAGCTTCTCCTCATAAATTAAATGCTCCATCCCAGGCAAAATTCTGGTGAATCTCCTCTGCACCCTTTCCAGCGCTATCACACCTTTCTTAATAGTGTGGTGACCAGAGCTGCATGGTATAGTATTTAAACGGCAGGTCCAGTTGAGTTCTGGTCAATGGCAACTTCCGTGATGTTGATGGTAGAAGATTGGCAATGGTAATCCCATTGAATATCAAAGAGTCGATTCTCCCTTGTTGGAGATAGTTATTGCCTAGCATTTTAATTGCACAAATGTTACTTGCCACTTATCAGCCATGCCTGAATGTTGTCTAGGTCTTCCTATATTCAGACATGGGCTACTTCATTTATCATGGAGTTATAATTGGAAGTAAACATTGCGCAAACATCAGCAAACATCCTCACTAATGACTTTAAATGTTACATCCTTTTGATGCATCTGGAAACAATGTTGAAAACTTGATGCTTTCAGAAATGTTGATGAAACCACTTGCCAGGAATGCTGGTTGGATCTTTGGATGTATAGCCAGTGAGATAGAGCAAAACTTTTGAGAGTGCATGATTTTGTGTGTAATTTGGTTTCCTTTCGACAGCAAGGCTCTCTGAGTATTGAATGCAGTGCAGAAAAAGAACTCAACTTCCCAACTACAGGCACTGGAACCATGAGGAGAAGCTGAAGAGCTCAGGATTGTTAACTCTGTGGAAGTCCAAGCTACAGAAGGTATCATGCAAGACTAAAGAAAACCTGTTAAAGATCACTAAGATAGGCGGTGTTTGCGGACGACACTAAGATAGGCGGTGTTGTGGATAGTGTGGAGGGCTGTCGGAGCTTACAGAGGGATATTGATAGGATGCAGAGCTGGGCTGACAAGTGGCAGATGGAGTTCAATCTGGAGAAGTGTGAGGTGGTACACTTTGGAAGGACAAACTCCAGGGCAGAGTACAGGGTAAACGGCAAGGTACTTGGCAGTGTGGAGGAGCAGAGGGATCTGGGGGTTCATATTCACAGTTCGTTGAAAGTTGCCTCACAGGTGGAAAGAGCAGTTAAGAAGGCCAATGGGATGTTGGCTTTCATAAGTCGTGGGATTGAGTTTAAGAGCCGCGAGGTGATGATGCAGCTTTACAAAACTCTAGTTAGGCCACACTTAGAGTACTGTGTTCAGTTCTGGTCGCCTCATTATAGGAAGGATGTGGAGGCATTGGAGAGGGTGCAGAGGAGATTTACCAGGATGCTGCCTGGATTGGAGAGTATTGAATATGAGGAGAGGCTTAAGGTGCTAGGGCTTTATTCACTGGAAAGGAGGAGGATGAGAGGAGACATGATAGAGGTATATAAAATATTGAGAGGAATAGATAGAGTAGACAGTCAGCGCCTCCTTCCCAGGGCACCAATGCTCAAGACGAGAGGTCATGGCTTTAAGGTTATGGGTGGGAGGTTCAGGGGAGATGTCAGAGGGAGGTTTTTCACCCAAAGAGTGGTTGGTGCATGGAATGCACTGCCTGGGGCGATGGTGGAGGCAGATACATTGAACAGGTTCAAGAGCTTGTTGGATAGGCATATGGAGGAACGTGAGATAGAGGGATATGCAGGAGGAAGGGGTTAGGTAGTGTGAGGGTGGTCTGATGGATGGCACGACACGGTGGGCCGAAGGGCCTGTTTTGTGCTGTATGGTTCTATGGTTCAATCTGTCATGAATCTAAAATCAGAGTATGTGGGCTTCAAAAAATAAACTACTAAAGTTACATAAACAGTTTGTGCTTAATTGTTTTATTCAAAGGGGAGAAACCATGCCAGGATTGATGAAGGTAGTGCAGTGGATGTGGTGGCATGGATTTTAGTAAGGGGTTTGATAAGGTTCCTCATGGAAGGCTCATTCAGAAAGTCAGGAGGCATGGGATCCAGGGAAACCTGGCTGTGTGGATTCAGAATTGGCTCGCCCATAGAAGACAGGGGGTGGTTGTAGATGGAGAGTATTCTGCCTGGAGGTCGGTGACCAGTGGTGTTCCTCAGGGATCTGTTGTAGGACCCCTGTTCTTTGTGATTTTTATAAATGACTTGGATGAGTCATTTAGTCAGAGGCTTTTCCCCAGGGCTGAAATGGTGGCCACAAGAGGACATAGGTTTAAGGAGCTGGGGAGTAGGTATAGGGGAGATGTCAGGAGTAAGTTTTTTACTCAGAGAGTGGTGAGGGCATGGAATGGGCTGCCGGCAACGGTGGTGGAGGCGGATATGATAGGGTCTTTTAAGAGACTGTTGGATAGGTACATGGAGCTGAGAAAAATAGAGGGCTATGGGTAAGCCTAGTAATTTCTAGGGTTGGGACATGTTTGGCACAGCTTTGTGGGCTGAAGGGCCTGAATTATGCTGTAGTTTTTCTATGTTCTATGTTCTATGAGAATGGGGAAGGGTGGGTTAGTAAGTTTGCTGATGACACGGAGGTTGGTGGTGTTGTGGATAGTGCAGAAGGTTGCTGTATATTACAACAGGATATTTATAGAATGCAGAGGTGGGCTGAGAAGTGGCAGATGGAGTTCAACCCAGATAAGTGTGAAGTGATACACTTTGGGAGATCAAATTTGAAGGCAGAATACAAGGTTAATGGCAGGACTCTTAGCAGTGTGGAGGAACAGAGGGACCTTGGGGTCCACGTCCATAGATCCCTCAAGGTTGCCATGCAGGTCGATAGGGTTGTTAAGAAAGCGTATGGAGTGTTGGCCTTCATTAGTCAGGGTATTGAGTTCAAGAGCCACGAGGTAATGTTGCAGCTCTATAGAACTCTGGTACGACCACACTTGGAGTATTGTATTCAGTCTGGTCACCTCATTATAGGAAGGATGTGGAAGCTTAAGAGAGGGTGCAGAGGAGATTTACCAGGATGTTGCCTGGATTGGAGAGCATATCTTATGAGGATAGGTTGAGCGAGCTAGGGCTTTTCTCTTTGGAGTGAAGGAGGATGAGAGGTGACTTGACAGAGGAGCACAAGATGATAAGAGGCACAGATCGAGTGGACAGTCAGAGACTTTTCCCAGTGCGACAATGGCTAACACAAGGGGACGGATTTTAAGTTTTACTTTTTTACCTATTTTAAAATAGGGTTTTAATTATAAGGGTTAGTTTTTAATAGGGTTGTGATTATTAGGGTTAGATTTTTATAAGGTTCTTTCTTAACTGTTTCTATAAATTTTAGTTGGGAGGAGTGGGGGCTGGAGTGCGCAGGCGCGGCACGGGCAGTTTAAAAAGCAAACCGCCATATCCAGCGGGCAGCGTCAGAGCAGGCAGCTGAGTGAGAGGGAGCAGAGTGGTCGGGCTTTGGCTTAAGAGGCTTTGGCGTAAAGGGGCAAGGCAGGTGAGTAGCTGGTAGGTAGGGAAAGGTAAGGTTTACTTGTTATCTGTGATTAATATTTAAGTAGGAAAAACAAGGGGGAAGAGAAAGGAATTAGTTCAGGTGGAGGACAGGGTGGTGAGCTGCAGCTGCTCGATGTGGGAATTTGTGGACCTTGCTGCGGTCCACGATGGCCACATCTGCAGTCAGTGCTTGAGGCTGGAGGAACTTCGGCTCAAAATCGATGAGCTGGAGTTACAGCTTCAAACACTGTGCAGCATCAGGGAGGGGGAGAGCTTTGTAGATACTGTACATAAGGAGACGGTCACCCCCCTTACAGCAGGTAATTCTGGAGTCCAGGAAGTAGATAGAAGGGTGACTGTCAGGGGAGGGAAGAGGGAAAAGAAAACGAACAGGCAGATACAGCAGAGGACCCTGGAGGCTGTTCCCCTCAGTAACAGGTTTTCTGCTTTGGAGGCTGTTGAGGGAGATGACCTGCCGGGGCCTAGCAGCAGTAGCCAGGTCTGTGGCACTGGGACCGGTCCTGCTGCTCAGAAGGGAAGGGAGGAGAAGAGGAAGGCAGTAGTGATAGGGGACTCGATAGTCAGGGAAACAGACAGGAGGTTCTGGGGCAGTGAGCATGAATCCCAGATGGTTTGTTGCCTCCCAGGTGCCAGGGTCCGGGATGTCACTGATTGGATCCACAGGATTGTAGAGTGGGAGGGAGAACAGCCAGAAGTCGTGGTTTATGTTGGTACCAATGACATAGGTGGGAAGAGGGATGAGGTCCTGAAAAGTGAGTTTAGCGAGCTAGGCAGAAGGCTGAAGAACAGGACCTCGAGGGTAGCGATCTCGGGATTGCTGCCAGTGCCACGCGATAGTGAAGGTAGGAATAGGAGGAGATGGCAGATAAATGCGTGGCTGAGAAGTCGGTGCAGGAGGGAGGGTTTTAGATTTTTGGATCATTGGGATCTCTTCTGCGGAAGGTGGGACCTGTACAGAGAGGACGGGTTACACCCGAACTTGAGGGGGGCCAATATCCTTGCGGTCAAGTTTGCTAGGGTGGTTCAGGAGGGTTTAAACTAGATTGCGAGGGGGAAGGGAACCGGAGGAGTAGGTCAGAGGAAGAAGGGGATGGGGAAAAGTCAGATCTGACAGGTAGAGAGGCTTTGAGGAAGGAGAAGCAGAGTACAGGCTACAAAAGTAGTAAGGTGGATGGGCTAAAGTGCATTTACTTGAATGTGAGAAGCATCAGGAACAAGGGACATGAACTGAGAGCTTGGATAAGTACATGGGACTATGATATTGTGGCTATTACAGAGACATGGCTGACATCGGGGCAGGAATGAATATTGAATATTCCTGGTTTTCAGTGTTTTAAAAGGGATTGGGAGGTGGGGAGAAGAGGAGGAGGGGTGGCAATACTGGTCAGGGATACAGTTACAGCTGCAGAAAGGGTGGATAATGTAGAAGGATCCGCTCTAGAGTCAATATGGGTGGAAGTTAGGAATAAGAAAGGGGCAGTATTCTATAGGCCCCCTGGTAGCAGTAGGGATACTGAGGAGCAGATTGGGAGGCAGTTTTTGGAGAGATGCGAAAATAACAGGGTTATTATAATGGGAGACTTCAACTATCCAAATATTGATTGGCACCTACTTAGTGCCAAAGGTTTAGACGGGGCGCAGTT
Source organism: Pristis pectinata (assembly GCF_009764475.1). Classification (NCBI taxonomy): domain Eukaryota; kingdom Metazoa; phylum Chordata; class Chondrichthyes; order Rhinopristiformes; family Pristidae; genus Pristis; species Pristis pectinata. The sequence goes on from NC_067406.1 coordinate 5,530,786, forward strand.
TGTTAAGTGTGTCCAGGACGGATTCCTGACGCAGTATGTCAACAGGCCGACTCGAGGGAATGCCATATTAGATCTAGTTTTAGGTAATGAACCGGGTCAGGTGGTAGATCTATCGGTGGGTGAGCATTTGGGGGACAGTGACCATTGCTCCATAACCTTTAGAATTGTCATGGACAGGGATAGGAGCAAAGAGGACGGGAAGATATTTAATTGTGGAAGGGCAAATTATGAGGCTATAAGGCTAGAACTTGGGACTGTAAATTGGGATGACATTTTTGAAGGGAAATGTACTATGGAGATGTGGTTGCTGTTCAGGGATCTCTTGCAGGATGTTAGGGATAAATTTGTCCCGGTGAGGCAGAGAAAGAATGGCAGGGTGAAGGAACCATGGGTGACAAGAGAGGTGGAACATCTACTTAGGAAGAAGAAGGCAGCATACATAAGGTGTAAGCAGCAAGAATACGATAGGGCTCATGAGGAATATAGAGTAGCAAGGAAGGAACTTAAGAAGGGGCTGAGGAGAGCAAGAAGGGGACATGAAAAGGCTTTGGTGAGTAGGGTTAAGGAAAATCCCAAGGTTTTTTCTCGTTTGTGAAGAGCAGAAGGATGACGAGAGTAAAGGTAGGTCCAATTAAAGACAAAGGTGGGAGGATGTGCCTGGAAGCTGTGGAAGTGGGTGAGGTTCTCAATGAATACTTCTCTTCAGTATTCACCAAGGAGAGGGGTCTTGATGATGCTGAGAACAGTGTAGGTGAGGGTAATGTTCCAGAGTATGTAGATATTAAGAGAGAGGATGTGTTGGAGTTGTTAGAAAATATTAGGACAGATAAGTCCCCGGGGCCTGACGGAATATTCCCCAGGCTGCTTCGTGTGGCGAGGGAGGAGATTGCTGAAACGTTGGTTAGGATCTTTGAGTCCTCGTTGTCAATGGGGATGGTACCGGAGGATTGGAGGGTGGCGAATGTTGTCCCCTTATTCAAAAAAGGTAGTAGGGGTAGTCCAGGGAATTATAGACTGGTGAGCCTTACGTCTGTGCTGGGTAAGGAAAGGATTCTAAGAGATAGGATCTATGAGCATTTGGAGAAACATGGACTGATTAGGGACAGCCAGCATGGCTTTGTGAAGGGAAGATCTTGCCTCACAAGCCTAATAGGGTTCTTTGAGGAGGTGACCAGGAAGATTGATGAGGGTAGTGCAGTGGATGTGGTCTACGTGGATTTTAGTAAGGCATTTGACAAGGTTCCGCATGGTAGGATTCTTCAGAAGGTCAGAGGCCAAGGGATCCGGGGAGGCTTGGCTGTGTAGATTCAAAATTGGCTTGCCTGTAGAAAGCAGAGCGTTGTGGGGGAGGGAGTGCATTTGGATTGGAGGGCTGTGACTAGTGGTGTCCCGCAGGGATCGGTTCTGGGACCTCTACTTTTTGCGATATTTATTAACGACTTAGATGAGGGGGTGGAAGGCTGGGTTAGCAAGTTTTCAGATGACACAAAGATCGGTGGTGTTGTGGATAGTGTGGAGGGCTGTCGAAGCTTGCAGAGGGATATTGATAGGATGCAGAGCTGGGCTGACAAGTGGCAGATGGAGTTCAATCCAGAGAAGTGTGAGGTAGTACACTTTGGAAGGACAAACTCCAAGGCGGAATACAAGGTAAATGGCAGGATTCTGGGCAGTATAGAGCAGCAGAGGGATCTGGGGGTTCATATCCACAGGTCACTGAAAGTTGCCTCGCAGGTGGATAGGGTAGTTAAGAAAGCGTATGGGATGTTAGTTGGGGGATCGAGTTTAAGAGCCGCGAAGTGATGATGCAGCTTTACTAAACTCTGGTTAGACCACACTTGGAGTACTGTGTCCAGTTCTGGTTGCCTCATTATAGGAAGGATGTGGAGGCATTGGAAAGCATGCAGAGGAGATTTACCAGGATGCTGCCTAGATTAGAGATTATGGATTTTGAGGAGAGACTAAAGGAGCTAGGGCTGTTCTCATTGGAGAGAAGGAGGATGAGGGGAGACATGACAGAGGTATACAAGATATTGAGAGGAATAGATAGAGTGGACAGCCAGCGCCTCTTTCCCAGGGCGCCAATGCTCAAAACAAGAGGACATGGCTTTAAGGTATTGGGTGGGAAGTTCAAGGGTGATGTCAGAGGGTTGGTGCATGGAATGCGCTGCCTGGGGTGGTGGTGGAGGCTGATACATTGGACAAGTTCAGGAGATTGTTGGATAAGCATATGGAGGAATTTAAGTTAGAGGGATAAGTGGGAGGAAGGGGTTAGATAGTCTTAGGTGTGGTTTGAAGGGCGGCACAATGTTGTGGGCCGAAGGACCTGTATTGTGCCGTATTGTTCTATGGTTTTCTTCTATGGTAATTTTAAGGTGAATGGAGGAATGTATAAGGGGGATGTCAGGGGTAAGTTTTTTACACAGAGAGTGGTGGGTGTGTGGAATGCACTGCCTGCAGAGGTTGTGAGGGCAGATACATCAGGGACATTTAAGAGACTCTTAGACAGACACATGAATGAAAGAAAAATAGGGGGCTATGTGGGAGGGAAGGGTTAGATAGATCTTAGAGCAGGATAAAATGTCGGCACAACATTGTGGGCCGAAGGGCCTGTACTGTGCTTTAGTGTTCTATGTTCTATGAAACTGGGGGGATGCTATTGTCAGAACACAATGTGACTCTCTATCTTCAGGGAAGCAGGTGGGGAGTCCCTGTTGGAAGCAGCATGTGAAAAAACTGGTAGAATCTCTAATAATTATATAGTATTATGTTATAAACAAGCTTTGTAAATATAGTTATACATAAAACAGAACTACAAGCACAAGCACAGATGTGGGAATACTTTCATGTATTGCACTGAATTATAAATTCAGACAATTATCAGTAAGCAACTGAATGGTAGTCTCACATCCAAAAACTAAGCTGCAGCAACTCATCGGAGCCGCAAGGAAAGGTTTGAGTAAGTGAAAGTGCTTTCTAAGACCTGGTGCTATCAAAGTCCAGGTCCACCCTTAATGATACTGAGTTTAGTATTGCACCTATAGGTAGCTAAACACTGCAGAGCTATTCCTTCTCATTGTCTTCACATTATCAGTGAAATCCAAGTGAAAGAAAGTCAATACCTTTCATTGATGCACTGGCACTTTGATGTAAGGTTGATGGAGAAAAGTTTTTTTTTAAGTTTTGCGAAAAAATTAACAGTCCCAGAATACCATTTAACAAAATGAAACTTGACGTTGATTTTGTGTAAATGAACTATTCAGGTGTTATTCCCAAAATGACTTAAAATTCCTATTTTTAAAAAATGACAAAATTTTGAGTTCACCACAAACACAGGGTATTTTATCTTTAAGAAATGTGACACACATTTTTAAAAGTCGTCTTCCTCTTTTAACAAAATATGCATTTATAATTCGGTTGAGAAGGCTATAAAATAATTTTAAGGAAGTTTTCTTACCTCTACTGAGCAGCTATTCAGTGATCCTCCTATTGTCACATGCCTCATGTACTGTTTAAACTGTAAAAGACCATCTTCTACAGCATGTTTTAATGAACCTGGCTTTTCACGCAAACACCCCTCTTTTGGCATTGATCTCAGTTCTGAGATGCATGACTGGAGCTTGGGAAAGTTTCCTTTCACTTGCTACAGAGGAAGAAAAACCATAATTTCAAAAATTATTCAATCCTGTTCATAAGGAAATTATGCCAAGACATTGCTCAGGACACAAGTCTGCATTTTTTGTATTTAAATTCCTTTATATTCCTTATGTGTTTCCTATCCCAATATGACACCCAACCACTTGACAGAACTTGCCCAGGTGAGAAAGCAGGCAGGCTACTGGTAATGCGACCATGGTCAGAGTAGGCCCTGAAAGTGGCAACACAGATCGATAGGATAGTAAAGAAAGCAGACAGCATGCTTGCCTTCAACAGTCGGGCATCGAGTATAAAAGTCAGGAAGTCATGTTACAGCTGTATAAAACTTTGGTTGGGCCATATTTGGAGTTTTGTTTGCAGTTCTGGTCGCCACATTACAGGAAGGATGTAGAGGCTTCGGAGGGGGTGCAGAAGAAGTTCATCAAGATGTTGCCTAGATTAGAGAGTATTAGCTAAAAGGAGAGGTTGGACAAACTTGGATTGTTTTCTTTGGAGTGTTGGAGGCTGAGGGTTGACGTGATAGAAATATATAAAGTTATGAGAGGCACAGATAGGGTAGATAGTCAGAGTCTTTTTCCAAAGATGGAAATATCAAATACTAGAGGGCATAGGTATCTGTCCCAGGTTTAAGATGAGAGGGGGATAGTTTGAAGGAGATCTGTGAGGAAAGTTTTTTTTAACAGAAAGAGTGGTAGGCACCTGGAACGCAATGCCTCCAGCAGGGGGTGGGATAGAGGGGTGGGCAGAGGGAAGGGGGTGGTGGTGCTGGCAGATACAATAGTGGCAGATACAATAGGGCAGGCACGGCAGTGTAGCGGTTAGCATAATGCTGTTACAGCACCAGCGACCTGGGTTCAATTCCGGCCACTGTCTGTAAGGAGTTTGTACGTTCTCCCCGTGTCTGTGTGGGTTTCCTCCGAGTGCTCCGGTTTCCTCCCACATTCCAAAGACGTACGAGTTAGGAAGTTGTGGGCGTGCTATGTTGGCGCTGGAAGCGTGGCGACACTTATGGGTTGCTCCCAGAACACTACGCAAAAAATGTATTTCACTGTGTGTTTCAATGTACATGTGACTAATAAAGATATCTTATCTTACATTTGAGAGGAATTTAGACAGGCACATGAACATGCAGGGAATGGAAGGATATAGATCATGTGCAAGAAGATGGGATTAGTTTAACTTGGCATCATGGTTGGCACAGATAGGGCAAGACAGCACAGATACAGGCCCTCTGGCCCAACCAGTCCATGCCGACATCATGACAGAAATCATGGGCCAAAGGGTCTGTTCCTGTGCTGCACTGTTCTATGTTCTAAGTAGCTTGAGTTGGTTTGCCTTGTTCATGCACACCCTTATGGCAAATAAAATTTAAACACAAATTAATCCCAAAAGGTGTGTTATTGAATTTTCAGAATCTTGATTTAAACTTTGCCATAGTCACTAGCTCAATAACATAAAATTGTTATTACAAAACGATTGTAATTTGTTTGTGGGAGATCATATCTCACAACCTTAATAAGTTTTTTGAGGAGGTGACCAAGAGATTGATGAGGGAAGGGAGTGGACGTTGTCCACCTGAACTTTAGTGAGGCCTTTGATGAGGTCCTGCATGATAGGCTGGTCCGAAAGGTTAGAATTCATAGGATTGAGGGTGAGATAGCAAATGGATACAAAATTGGCTTGGTGGTAGGAAGCAGAGGTTGGTAGTGGGGGCTTCCTTTTCGGTTTGGAGACCTGTAACCAGTGGTGTGTCACAGGGATCGGGACATATTAATGATTTGGAAGAAAATGTTTGCAGGTGACACCAAAATTCGCAGTATAGTTGACAGTAAAGAAAGTTGTCTCAGGTTACAACAGGATCTAGATCAACTGGGAAAGTGGGCAAGGGAAATAAAGGACTGCAGATGCTGGAATCTAGATGAAAAACACGATGATGCTGGAGGAACTCAGCAGGCCAGGCAGCATCTGTGGAGAAAAGCAGGCGGTCAATGTTTCAGGTCAGGACCCTTCTTCAGGACTGAAGATAGGAAAAGGGGAAGCCCAATATATAGGAGGGAAAAGCGGAGCAGTGATAGGTGGGCAAAAGAGGGGAGGCGGGGTGGGCGCAGGGTGGTGATAGGTAGATACAGGTAAGAGATAGTGATAGGCAGGTGCAGGGGAGGAGGGGAGAGCAGATCCACCAGGGGATGGGTCAAAGGTAAGGAAAGAGAGGAAAAAAAAGGTAGAAAAAAAGAGGCTAGGAAAGGGAAGAAGAGAAGAAGCATGGTGTGGGGGGGGGGGTGTGGTTGTGGGTAAGGGGATTACTTAAAGTAGGAGAATTCAATGTTCATCCCGTTAGGCTGCAAGGTTTCAAGACAGAAAATGAGGTGCTGTTCCTCCAGTGTGCACTTGGAATTCTCCTGGCAGTGGAGGAGGCCAAGGACTGATATCAGTGATAGTGTGGGAGGGGGAGTTGAAGTGACTGGCAACGGGAAGATGTAGATCGCGGTTATGGACAGAGTGCAGGTGTTCTGTGAAACAGTCACCTAGTCAGCGTTTGGTCTCACCAATGTAGAGGAGGCCACACTTGGAGCACCGAGTGCAGTAGATGATATTAAGGGAGGTGCAGGTGAATCTCTGTCTCACCTGAAATGACTGTTTGGGTCCCTGGATGGAGGCGATGGAGGTGGTGTAGGGGCAGGTGTTGCACCTATGGCGGGGGCAGTGGAAAGTTCCCGAGGTGGGAGCGGGATGGGTGGGGTGGGGAGGAATGAACTAAGGAGTCGGAGAGAGCACGGTCCCTGCGAAAGGCAGAAACGGTTCGGGAGGGGAAGATATGCTTGGGCAAGGGAATGACTGATGGAATTTAACTCAGACAAGTGCGAAGATAAACCAGGCCAGGACATACACAGTGAGTGGTAGGGCCCTGGGGAGTGTTGTTAAACAGTGAGACCTTGAGCTATAAGTACATATTTCCCTGAAAGTGGCCACACAGGTAGATAGAGTGGTGAAGAAGGCGTATGGTTGGCTGCTTTTATCGCTGCGGCATTGAGTATAGGAATTGGGATATCATGTTAAGGTTGTACAAATTGTTGGTTAGACTGCACTTGGAGCATTGTATGCAGTTCCGGTCACCACACTATGGGAAGAATGTGATTAAGCTAGAGAGAGTGCAGAAAAGATTCACAGTAATATTGCCTGGACTGAAGGGCTTGAGTTATAAGAAGATTGGATAGGGTGGGCCTGTTTTTCCTGGAGCGGAGGAGACTGAGGGGTGATCTTATGGAGGTTGTAAAATTAGGAGGGGTACAGATAGGATAGATAGGCAGTCTTTTTCCCAGGGTAGGGGAGTCTAAACCTGGAGGGCAGAGGTTTAAGGTGAGAGGGGAAAGATTTAAAAGGGATCTGAGGGGCAAGCTTTTCACACAGAGGGTGGTGGGTATATAAGATATCTTTATTAGTCACATGTACTTCGAAACACACAGTGAAATACATCTTTTGCGAAGAGTGTTCTGGGGGCAGCCTGCAAGTGTCATCACGCTTTCTGGCGCCAACATAGCATGCCCACAACTCCTAACTATTATGTCTTTGGAATGTGGGAGGAAACCAGAGCACCCGGAGGAAACCCACACAGACACGGGGAGAACGTACAAACTCCTCACAGACAGTGGCCGGTATTGAACCTGGGTCGCTGGTGCTGTAATAGCGTTACACTAACTGCTACACTACTGTGCCTGCCTCTGGAACAAGTTGCCAGAGGAAATGGTGGAGGCAGGTACAATAACAACATTTAAAAGACATTTGGACAAGTACATGGATAGGAAAGGTTTAGAGAGATATGGGGCAAACACAGGTAAATGGGACTAGTGAATATAGGCATCTTGGTCAGTATGGACAAGTTGGGCTGAAAGGCCTGCTTCTGTGCTGTATAACTCTATGAATCAATCATCTTGTTATTTTGAACCTTGCAGAACTGCTATTGCAGTTTCCTGCCTCTGTGGGAGGAGAAACAGAGTCAACGTTTCAGATCACAGTTCCTCACTCAAATTTCTCACTCTCGAAAGAATAAAAATTTCAAAACTAAAGAAAACATTTCTTTTTAAAGCCTTTAGTAAATTCTGATTCAAACAGGCTTTGAAAGCCCAAACTTCTGCTGGTGTTTCCTTGTTGGAAAGCAGCCAAATTTATGTGGTTTACTCTGGCTGCTGAACAACTTGGGCTTTATTCAGTAAAATATCATCTGGCTTATAAACTGACACAAGGTGTTGTTTCACTACATCATAATTGCTATTGAGTTGGCTTGTGAACTTTGAATTCAAACAGCTACTTATTTCGAAATAATTAGAAGACAGGTAACTAAATGACATCCAGTCTGTTTGCTGTTTTTTACCTACCAGAAAAGGAAGAAGACATTCCTGTTGATTGTGAACCACATAAAGACTGAAGAGAGGCAGGCGACATAACCCTCCCAAACTGCAGGCTAAAGCAAAGAAATTTTCCAGGACTTCACAGAGATTGGAGCAAATGTCTGACCAGAAAGGAGGTGTAACATCCACTACAAGGACTCGAGATGGTTGCCTTGTCATAGTGGCAGAGTTGGCTTTATTATTAAAGCTGTTTCTGTTCTCTGATATTAACCTTTCTGAATTCATTGGAATGAAAATTTGTAGTTCCAACGATCCTATAGCTGAAAACCACAATTGAAGGATGGACAGATAATATTTTTTTGTTAGTTTTTGAATTTTGCTCTACTTATTTTGTTGTAAAATATCTAATTATAACTAGCCTCCTCCATTACTAGGATTTCTCAGAATAAGACTGATGAGGATATGTGTTTTTATTTGGTACAAAAGTTGGTAAATGAGTTTATTATTGTCACATGTACTGAGATACAGTGAAAAACTTAACTTATATCTTATCTTATATAGATCATTTCATCACATCAGTGCACTGAGGTAGTACAAAGGAAAAGCAATAACAGAATGCAGAATAAAGTGTTACAGTTACAGAGAAAGTGCAGTGCAGGCAGACAGTAAGGTGCAAGGTCATAACGAGGTAGATTGTGAGGTCAAGAGTCCATCTTATTGTACGAGAGGTCCGTTCAATAGTCTTATAACAGCAGAATAGAAGCTGTCCTTGAGCCTGGTGGTATGTGCTTTCAGGCTTTTGTATCTTCTGCCTGATGTGAGGGGAAATAAGGTAAGATTTCTTTATTAGTCACATGTACATCGAAACACAGTGAAATGCATCTTTGCGTAGAAAGTTCTGGGGGCAGCCACACTTCTGGTGCCAACATAGCATGCCCACAGCTCCTAACCTGTACGTCTTTGGAATGTGGGAGGAAACTGGAGTACCCAGAGGAAACCCACGCACTCATGGGGAGAACGTACAAACTCTCTACAAACAGCGGCCAGAATTGAACCCAGGTTGCTGCTGCTGTAATAGTTACGCTAACCGCGACCTTACCATGCCTGGGTGGGTGGGGTCCTTGATTATATTGGCTGCTTTACCAAGGCAGCGAAACTAAGGTAACATTTAATTGAGGGTTTTAAGACACCCAGATAAGTATGTAGAAAGGATTCATTTTCCTTACTTGAGTGAATGATATCCAGGGAGCATAGATTTAAGTTAATTTGTAGTGGAATCACAGGAGAATTGAGGAAATAAAAATCTAGTAGGTAATGGGGTCTGGAGCTCATGTCTGAAAGGAGGCAGAAACCCATATCGTCTAATATGCATCTAAATGAACACTTAAAGAGCTGTAGCATATGGTTATGCATTGAGAGCTGGAAAATGAGTGTAACCTGAGTAACTTAACTTTTTTGGTTGGCATGGACATAATAGGCCAAGTGGGCTCCTTCTAGACCACAAATTTCTGATACTTGAAAAAAAAGCTTAAAACAATTGCAACTCGCACTAACAAAGTAAACTGTCCCATTATGTTTCATTACATTCAAGAAAATCCATCACCAAGCCACTCAAGGAGATATCAGGATCAAGGAAACTCTTGAGTTGAGTTCTGATGAAATGTCTGAAACGTTGACTCTGTTTCTCCTCCCACAGAGGCAGCCTGACCTGCTGAGTATTTCCAGTATTCCAGCTCCAGGTTTTCCAGGTGTGTTCATTAGCAGTCACTTACCTTCCAGTCCAGGTGAATCCACTCCAGGTCTTCAAAGTCTGGCCAGAAGAAATCACTTACCTTCCAGTCCAAGTGAATCTGCTCCAGGTTTTCCAGGTCTGTCCTTAAGCAATCACTTACCAGGTGGCTCCAATCCAGGATTGATGAGTCGCAGCCGCTTACCTCAGAAGCGTGGTAAGAGGGCTGGGCTGCAGGTGAGGCTGAAACAGCGTGGATACAAGACACCCCTCCCAGCATACTACTAGCTAACGTCCAGGCCATTGAGAACAAAGTCGATGAACTAAGGGCAAGACTGACCTATCAAAGAGAACGAAGGGACTGTTGTGTGCTATGTCTCACCGAAACGTGGCTTACACCTGCTTCATCTGACTGCACCAACCTGAGGGCTTCTCAATCCACCGAATGGACTGTACAGCGTCTTGGGGCAAAGTTAGAGGCGGAGGGGTCTACTTCTTAATCAATAACTCGTGGTGCTCAGACGTGTCGGTCCTAGCGAGCTCCTGCTCACCCAGCCTGGAATATCTAACGGTAAAGTGTCAACCATACTACCTGCTACAAGAGTTCACTTCAGCTATCCCGATGGCAGTCTACATCCCACCCCAGATGACATGAAGCCTGAACTCAATGAACTATACTCCGTGGTCAACAACCTTGAGACAGAATACCCTGAGGCCCTCTTCATTATTGCTTGGTATGGCAACTGCTCTGCCCAGGTCTGCAAGAAAATGCAAGAGTTGTGGACACAGCCCAGCACATCATGGAAACCAGCCTACCCTCCATGGACTCTGTCTATACTTCTTGCTGCCTTGGTGAAACAGCCAGCATAATCAAAGACCCCACCCACCCGGGTCAGTCTCTCTTCTCTCCTCTCCTATCAGGCAGAAGATACAGGAGCCTGAGGTCACATATCACTAGGCTCAAGGACAGCTTCTATCCCACGGTGATAAGACTATTGAACCAATACCAAATTTTCTGTTTTTGTATTAGGATCAAGAGCGTGGTCAAGAAGGTAGCTTTTGAGGATGATCTTAATGGATTGACATAGAGGTTTGGGAGAAAACTTCAAAGCCTGGGGTTTTACAACTGAAGATATGTTTGACAAAATGGGACAGCTTCTATCCCACTGTTATAAGATTATTGAACGGTTCCCTTATATGATGAGATGGACTCTTGACCTCACAATCTACCTTGTTTTGATCTTGCACCTTATTATCTACCTGTACTGCACTTCCTCTGTAGCTGTCACACTTTACTCTGTATTCGGTTATTGTTTTTACCCTGTACTACCTCAATGCACTGTGTAATGAACTGATTTGTACAAACAGTGTGCAAGACAAGTTTTTCACTGTACCTCAGTACGTGACAATAATAAACCAATACCAATGGAGGAACAAAAGAAATTGGGTTGCAAAATATGAGATCTGGGACAACTGTAGGACATTATAGTGTCACAAACCAGCAACAAAAGAAACACACTGAGCATGATTCAGTGTTAAAAACTATTTTATTAATCACTACTTATGATAATACGTAAAATAAAAGTAAAAATGTTAGTATGTTAGAATTCAAAAATGTTAAACCTCGAACGTTAACCCCAAAACTAAACTCGTCGTGTGTGTGTGTGACAAAGTCCAAAACTCCCAGTTCCTGAATGGTTCTTAAAGTTCAGTTCCGCAAGCCATAAGGTGAAACATGAGCAAGGGCTTCTTCAACAACCACCGTTGTCTGAAGATAAGATGTAGATGTAGAAAAACATAGAGAGAGTACATACGAAATCCAAATGTTCCACGATGGAACCCAAACGACACTTCAGTGTTTACTCGGTAGTGACTTCCTCACCCCGAAAAGCATCCGAACCGTGGTCGTCCACATACAAATACCTGTTTCCTTCTACAGGTCAGCAACAAAGTGAACTCCACCGGATTACTTCCAACTTCCATACATGGATTTCAGTGGCAAACACAGTTATTGTTTCTCATCCATCGATAGAGAAAACAAGCAGGCTGGTGTCTCTCTCCCTTCTCTCTCTCTCTCCTTCTTCTTCTGCCTTCTTCAACAACGTCATTACGTCCTTTATCTTCTATTGACGTAAGCACGCCCCACACACACATACACACACACTCTCTATCTTAAAGGGACTTTCACTGAGTCCGTAACAATAGAAACAAGGAGAAAAAAAGAAAGTAGGATTCGAAACAAGGCCAAGAAATGTAAATTCGAAACATGAAAAAAACCACAAGATGCTGGAGGAACTCAGCAGGTCAGGCAGCATCCGTTGAGAAAAGCAGTCAACGTTTCAGGTCAGGACCCTTCTTCAGGACTCCTGAAGAAGGATTCTGACCCGAAGCATCGATTGTTTTTCTCCATGGATGTTGCCTGACCTGCTGAGCTTCTCCAGCATCTTGTGGTTTTTTTCATCCAGATTCTTTGCCAGATCTGCAGTCCTTTGCTTCTCTAAATTTGAAACATTGCTGGAACAGGAGCTAGTATCAGTTACTGAGTCCAGGAGTGAAGACCGAACAGCAATTTGCTGTGAGTTAGTATAGAGTCATGTTTATGAAAAGGCACCATGTTTATGAATCAGCCAGGAGGGCACATGAAGGCGAGGTATTCCTGAACCAGGTTCTTTGGAGTTAAACAAATGTAATGTAGGTGCTTATATATTTTTTTGAATATCTATTATACATTTCTTTTCTAGATACCACGATATAAAAGGGCTTAAATTGAAATTTAAAACCTTGAAAAAGTACTGGGGGAAAAAGGTGTCTATTTGTAGCAGCTTTCATGAGCTCCAACCATCACATAGTACCTTTATGCCAATGAATTATTTTTAGAGTAACTCTTAATATAATGTAGTGAGCAAAACAGGAATTTTCAACCTCCCATATATAGCAATATGACAACAGATTCATCTACTATTTTAGTTATGTTGATCCAGTGATACGCATTGGCCAGGACACCAGGAATAAGTCTGTAAAATCAGATTCTACTACTTTTCAGCATGAATAAAATGGTAAATGGAAATGATTATTGATATTAATATCAAATTGGAAGGGTAAATTATGAAGAATGATCATATTACAAAATGAAGGTAGCCAAAATCATGAGGCAATGCACAACTAAGGAACTGGACCTCAACAGTTTTAACTAATTGCATTGCTTTATAACTCAGCAGATGCATAAAAGTTAAATGATTTTGAAAGTTTTCTTTGACAGTTCTTTGAGAACCAAGAGCTTTCAGGCTAAAGGCCATTATAAACAAAAAAAAATCTATTGGTAATGAGATAAATGTTCTACACAGCAGTAATTTCTCTTTTATTAATTGCTATCTCCTTGAGCCAGATTCTTGTGTTACACTTATGCACGGTAGTGTAGCAGTTAGCGTAATGCTATTACAGCGCCAGCGACCCAGGTGCAATTCCAGCCGCTGTCTATAAGGAGTTTGTACGTTCTCACCATGTCTGTATGGGTTTCCTCTGGATGCTCCGGTTTCCTCCCACATTCCGAAGATGTATGGGTTAGGAAGTTTTGAGCATGCTATGTTGGTGCTGGAAGTGTGGCGACACTTGCGGGCTACCCCCAAAATACTCTACGCAAAAGATGCATTTCACTGTGTGGTTCGATGTACATGTGACTAATAAAGATATCTTAATCTTAAATCATGAAACTTAGGAAAGAGAAAATAAAAGTGAGAAGTCATTTTAAACAGTTTGCTTGAAACATCAACAGAATATGAACGAGTGGTTTAAAAGGAAATAAAGTGCTGCAAGGATGTGCAGTTTGGGGAAATTACTGTCTGAATGATAAAGCATTATTTCCATAAAACAATAACTAGTTTTTACAAAGCACCAGTACATCCCATATGGATATGGTGGTGTATAATAACATTAGTATCAAATTAGTGGTTGTTAATGGAGCAGGAGCCAGGATTCCTGATCATGAGGCATGAATCTCACCAAGGCAGCTGGGGAAGTTGAATTCAAGTAATTAAATAAATCTGGAATTAAAAGGCAAAATTTAGTTTAACCATGAAACTACTAGACTGTCATTAAAACTCATCTTGTTCACTTAAAGTAGGTAGGTTTTTATATCCGTTTATATTAGAAAATGCTAGAGATGCTCACTATCTGTGGAGAAAGAAACATTTCAGGGCAATAGCTTTTCATCTAAACTTGGACAGCTAATGTCTTCAGGGAATTTACCATCCTTACCTGCTACAGTTTATAAGACCCGCCAATATATTGTTCATCTATTTTCCATCCTTTATTGCTTCTGGGGAGTGGGGCAATTAGGGCTTGTCAATAAATGCTGATGGCACCCTCAACCTGTGAACGAATAAAAGAATACCTATGGGTGCTGTTGTAGGTCTGGGCACTTGCAGGTCTGGAAGACATCTAACCTTGGAAGAATCCAAAAGATGGGAAATATGTTTATCAGTAGGGTTGATCATTTGATATTACTATTGATATATTGAGACTGCCCAAGGTGGATTATTATAGCTTAACGACTGTTGTAATTAAATTTGCTTTTTTGGATGTGGGTATGATTGGCAAGGTGGGAGTTGCTGCTTATCCCTAATTGTACTGAGCATGTAAATAGGCATAAACAGTAACAAATCAGAAAATTGGTTTATTGGTTTATTATTGTCACTTGTACCGAGGTACAGTGAAAAACTGGAAGCCCTCAGTATATCAAGCAGTACCGGGGGAAGAGAAACAAAATCGCTGTTTCATGTCAAGGACCTGTTGAGTGCTTGCAGGATATTCTACTTTTGCTTTGGATTTCCAGCACATCTTCAGTTCCAGAAGATAAATTGTAATTCATAGATATTCACTTTTAAGTCAAGGGGATGTGTTTTCAAATTTTAATGAAATAATGGGTATAAAAGTTACAATACATAAAATATTCTAAAAGGCAATCAGCGTCAAGAAAAAAATGTTATAAGTTCAAGAGAGTGATGAGAGATCTGGCAAACAAAGCCATAGAACAGTCAGGGGGATAAATCACAGAAATAGGCCCTTCAGTGCATCGAATCTGTCCTGACCATCAAACAACCATTTACACTAATCCTACATTAATCATTTTTTTTAATCTCCTCACATTCTCATCAACTCCCGCTAGATTCTACCACTCACTTGCATTCTAGAGCAATTTACAGTGGCCAATTAACCTACCAACCCTCATGTGAGAGGAAACTGGAGCACCTGGAGGAAACCTATGCAGTCACAAGGAGAATGTAGACAGCACCTGAGGTCAGGATTGAACCCAGGTCTCTGATGCTGTTGAGGCAGTGGCTCTACTAGCTACACCACAGTGTTGCCCTAACAGGATGAGATAAAAATGGAGAGGTAAGCTGTAACCTGGCCAGATGGATAATATTGTCTTCTCTTGTGCAACACCATAATAGTTTTATGTTTAAAAAGCACATAAAACAACAAGATATGGTAGTCATTCTGAGGGAGTGACAGAAATAACTAAGAATTAACAGTAGTTCAAAAACATCCACCCTCCAATCTCACAGTATTTTACGTAACATAGAATAATAGTACTGAGCAGAACTGATAAAATATATAATGTAAAACTGATGAAACTATTTACTGCAAAAACTTCTGAGAAGACTTTGGTAGGGAGAGAAGTAGCTGAGTGCAGAGATAATGCTTTATCAAATGCACGTTAACTCTTATGGAATGGCTGGTAGCAGCCTGAACACTGCACTACTCAACTTGTCAGGGTCCCAGCTAAGAGATACCTACTGTTATACTTCTAATAGTCTTCGTGAGAGGATGCAAGGCACCTGTCAGAAGCACATAAGTAAACTTGTAAACCTGGAGATAGAGAGCAGGTATGAAACACCAATTGGTATTTAATTAGAATAGTGTGTGGACTTCTGTTAAATCTTTTCATTATATTCGCAGAACAGCAGGAATTTGCAATTGTGTATTGTCCCTAACACTAACCTCCCTGCTGATGCGATTCCTTTGGAGTTAATGTCTATATACTAAAGCAGTGGAAGACATCTCTTCTTTCGTCCACTCTCCCACATTGCTCCCCATCAAATTCTCCTAAAAGCCTTTGTAACACACAGCTTCAACACGATTGTCAGTTCTGTTCATCACTACTTTCCTAGTAATTCCACAAACAACTATCTGTCTGGACAGACAGAGAGAGCCCCAGTGATGAAGGGGAATTAGAGCAGGATCTTATATCTCTGCAAAGTGAACGTGCATATTAGGATTTACATGTGGAGGGCACAGTCATTCATTATGCTCAAACCAGCAAGCACTGGTGATTGGAGACACAAGAGACTGCAGATGCAATCTGGAGTAACAAACAAGATGCTGGAACTCAATGGGTCAGGCAACATCTGTGGAGAGAACTGGACGTTTCGGGTCAATGACCCGAAGCATCTTCTTGACCTGAAGCATCTTCTGTCCATTTCTCTCCACAGATGCTGCCTGACCCGATGAGTTCTTCCAGTCACCTTGTTTGTAAGCACTAGTGATTGCTCCTTCAAGAAGTAGCGCAGATGCTACCTCGCAGTTCCAGCAAGCTGGTTCAATCCTGACCTCCAGTGCTGTGTGGAGTTTGCATGTTCTCTCTGGGTTTCCTCCGGGTTTCTCCAATGTCCCAAAGACGTGTGGGTTGGTAGGTTAATTGGCCACTATAAATTGGCCCTAGGGTGAAGGTGGGCGGTAGAATCGGTTTATTACTGTCACATGTGCAGAGATACACTGAAAAGCTTTGTTTGCATGCCATCCAGACAGATCATGCCATACGTAAGCATATTGAGGTAGTAAAAAGAAAACAGAATGCAGACTATAGTGTTACAGTTACAGAGAAAGTGCAGTGCAGGTAGATTGGAAGATCAAGAGTTCACCTTTATTGTACTAAGGAACCATTCAATCGTCTTATAAAAGCGGGATAGAAGCTGTCCTTGAGCCTGGTGGTACGTGCTTTCAGACTTTTGTATGTTCTGCCCGATAGGAGGAGGGAGAAGAGAGAATGTCCGGGGTGGGTGGGGTCTTTGATTATGTTGGCTGCTTTACCGAGGCAGCAAGAAGTGTAGACAGAGTCCATGGAGGGGAGGCTGGTTTCCGTGATGTGCTGAGCTGTGTCTACAACTCTCTGTACTATTTTGCGGTCTCAGGCAGAGCAGTTGCCATTCCAAGCTGTAACACATCCGGGTAGAATGCTTTCTTATGGTGCACCTGTAAAAATTGATAGGAGTTGATGGGAATGTGGGGAGAATTTAAACAATGGGATTCATGCAAATGGGTTGTTGATGGGTGGCGAGGACTCAATGGGCCGAAGGGACTGTTTCTGTGCTGTATGACTCTGCTGTAGTACAAGTGCTAGTCAATCCCAACCCACTGGGATGAATCAATGTAACTGCATCAGGAAGTAAAATTCATAAGTAACTTACATTGTCATGGGTAGGTTGGGTTAAGGGTTTATTTGCACATATTCTAAGATCCTTTGTCTTTATTATTTATTTAACAAATGAACCTTGCCAGGAAATGTGGTTTACACATTTGCATAGAAAGGGCACAACAAATGCTGATATTTTAATAGGAAGTCATTTGCAGATATGAAGAGGACAATCTTTTTCTATTGTATGTATGTTTATGACTAGTGCCAACAACGCCACATCAGATACCAGCAAAAGGTTCCTGTTATACTTGTTATTTCAGTTCAATGTTATATTTTAAAAAAAATATTCGGTTAATTTTATTTGTTCTGGACTCTGTCCCTTCTATTGAGAAATAAAGGAAAATACTGGCTTTCTGGATTTTAAAAGGTGTGCTTAAATGTGTACAATTAAAAACATGAAGAAATTTACGCGTTGACGAAAACACTGAGGTAAAATATTCAACAATGCATTAAATGTGTTTCTGAGGTAAAATGTTGCAATGCATCCTGAAAGTTAAACAAATATTTCCGACAGAATTGTTCTGATTACGCTGTTGTATTACAGTATACGGATTATACTTGCCCCGACTTGCTTCCATTGTCTCACGTTGCAGCGGGACGAGGCCGCGCCACTTCCCCGCCCTGGCGCCAAAAAGACGGGCGCCCATTGGTTGGTTTGGATGGGGCGCGCGAGGCGGCGGCGGTTGGGCCGACGGTTGCTCGCGCGCTTCCCGCGCCACGTCACCAGTGGGGCAGCCGTCGCCCAGTGGCCGGCCGGGTGGCCGGTCGCCGAGGGCAGGGGATGTCTTGATGCTTGTAGTCATGGGGGTAGAAGACTTTGAAAGGGAAGGTGGGAATAAGGTCCGTGCGTTCAGTGAGAAATGAATGCTTGTCAACTGCAAACCTTGCCGTCAAAGAGGAGGGCAATGCTTGAAGGGGTGAAGTTTTGATGAGATTCGTGGTCATGGTTAGCTAGGTCCAATGGGACAGGTGAATGTGTGGGTGAAGTTTTGCTGGGATTCATGGTCATGGTTAGCTAGGTCCAATGGGACAGGTGAATGTGTGGGTGAAGTTTTAATGAGATTCATGGCCATGGTTAGCTAGGTCCAATGGAACAGGTGAATGTGTAGGTGAAGTTTTGCTGGGATTCATGGTCATGGTTAGCTAGGTCCCATGGAACATGTGAATGGGTGGGTGAAGTTTTGCAGGGATTCATGGTTAGCTAGGTCCTGTGGAATAGGTCAATGTGTGGTGAGGTTTTAATGAGATTCATGGCCATGGTTAGCTGGGTCCTATGGAACGGGTGAACGTGTGGGTGAAGTTTTAATGAGATTCATGGTCATGGTTAGCTAGGTCCTATGGAACAGGTGAATAGGTGGGTGAAGTTTTGAGGAGATTCACGGTCATGGTTAGGCTCCACGGAACAAGTGAATGGGTGGTTTGTGGGGGTCCAAGGGGAAATGAAAGGTAATTAAGGAGAAATAATTGCCCCAACTGAAGAGGCTAGAAATAGTGACTAAAAGTTACTGGGGGAGTTGGGCCGAGGTGTGCAAGAGAGGGGATGCCATACGGTAAATGAACATCAACAGGAATCACCGCTAATCTTGCTTTTTTGATATTTGGCCAAAGCCTTCTTGGGGATAATGAGATAATTGTAGGGGGAGTGTGACAGTCAAAAGTTCCCAAGATCCTATCTGATGAACAAGTGGCTTGAGGACCCACTGCTGAGTTTACTGTTGAATAATCATCAAAGTTCCTGCGTTTTGCCAATGGACAAAGTAGTGCTGCTTTAGTGGACCTGTAGCATGTACTTCTGAAAGGTTATTCCTTTGATCTTCAAGGCTTCCTTTGGCTTTGGTTTTTACCTTTGAAACCCAAGCGGGAATCTCAAATTAACAGTGTTCTTCGCAAATTATATCTCTCCTTGATGTCTGCTCTGAAAGATTCATTTCCCAGAATCTCTTTGAGGGTCTAAAATAACATTTAGTTTAGGTGGGAAACCAATAAATGGGTGTTTGGTTTCAGTGTTTATATAAATAATTTTAAAATTGAAAAGCGTTGTAAGGTATTTCACAGATGTATTTGGATGTAAGAAGATAGAAGGAAATAGTACAAGGTGACCAAAAGCTTAATCAAAAGTTGAGGTTTTAAGAAGATCTGAAAATGATTTATCCATTCAATATTTGTATGTTACAGATTGCTGTTGATCTCAGCTATGGGGATATGCACCAGTTAGCAGTCTTCAAATGATTGGGACAAGGAAGTGCCATGATGTATGAAATTGGAGAAGGTATTTAATCAAATAGCCCGTAAAACTGCATTAATTCCTAGAGTTGTACAAGACAGAAACAGGCTCTTTGGACCACCATGTCCATGTCAACCTTTTTGCTTCATTCAATTCCATTTGCCAGCACTAGGTCTGTATCCTTCTATCCCATGCCTATTAGGTGCTGCCTAAGTGTCTTTTAAATGTAGCAATTGTATCTGATTGTCCCATCTCCTCTGGCAGCACGTTCCAGATATCTCTATCTTGCACATCTTTAAACTTTCCACATTTGTTCAACCTCTTATTATAGCTTGTACTCTCCAATCAAGACAACATCCTGGTGAATGTCTTCTGCACCCTCTCCAAAGCCTCCATATCCTTCCTGTAATGCGGTGACCAGAACAGCACACAATACTCCAAATATGCTCTAACCAAAGTTTTATACAGTGACAACATGACTTCCTGACTTTTATTTATACTCGATGCCCTGACCAATGAAGGCAAGCACTTCATAAGCCTTCTTTACCACCCTATCTACTTGCTTTGCCACTTTCAGGGAGATATGGATTTGGACCCCATGATCCCTTTGTACTTCAATGTTGCTTAGGGTCCTGCCATTTACTGTATACTTTCCCCTTACATTTGACCTCCTAAAGTGCAACACCTCACACTTGTCTGAACTAAACTCAATCTGCCATTTCTCTGCCCATATCTGCTACTGATCTATAGCCTGTTGTATCCTTTGACAACCTTCTTAACTATCCACAACTTCACCAATTTTTGTGTTGTCTGCAAACTTACTAATCAGCCCATCTATATTTTTGTCCAAGTCATTTATAAATATCACAAACAACAGAGGTCCCAGTGCTGATTCCTGTGGAATACCACTGGTCACAGACCTCCAGTTAGAATATCACCTCTCCACCACTAACCTCTGTTTTCTATGGACAAGCCAATTTTGAATCAAATCTACCAAGTCACCATGAATCCCATGTGCCTACCATGAGGGGCTTTGTCAATTGCCTTACTAAAATCCATCCATAAAGTAGACAACACCCACTGCCCTACCCTCATCAATCACCTTTGTCACCTCCTCAAAACACTCAATCAAGTTTATAAGACGTGACCTGCTCCACACAAAGCCATGCTGACTATCCCTAATAAGCTCATGCTTGTAAATTCTAACCCTAAGAGTCCTCTCCAATAGCTTCCCTTGCACTAAGGCCCACTGGTCTATAATTTGCTGGATTATCCTCATTGCTTTTCTTAAACAAAGGAATAGCACTTGTTACTCTCCAGTCATCTGGGACCTCACCTGTGGCTAGAGAGGATACAAAGATCTCTTTGAAGGCCTGAGCAATCTCTTCCTGCCTCCCTCAACCTGGGATAGATCTCATCAGGCTCTGGAGACTTATCCACCTTAATGTTCTTAAATACACCTTACACCACCTCCTTGAAATCAACATGCTATAGAATGGTTGAAGGGAAGTAGCTGTTCTTCAACCTGGTGGGGTGGGACTTCAGGCTTCTGTACATCCTGCCTGATGGTTCAAAAACAGCTACTTCCCTTCAATCATTTGGTTCTTAAACCAACCTGCACAACCTTAATCATGGCCTCAGTATAGCAACACTATGACCACTTTGCATCCAATGGACTTTTTATGTTCTAATGTTCTTGTAAAAATTGTGTGTAATTAATGTTTTTTTCCCTGTGAATGTTGCATATCTGATGCCATGTGCCTGTTAAGTTATTCATTGCACCTGTGCATACATGTACTTGTGCATATGACAATAAACTTGACTTTGACTTTGATCAAGATCCCTAATAGTTATTGACCTGAATATCACTCTGCTCAGACAATCTGACATTGACATTGCCTTCCTGAGTGAGACGAGTGGTAAGCTAAGGTTAGATCAAAGAACAAGGTGGTAGATACTCTTTTTGGAAGGGTAAACTGGAAGAGGAATGACATCCTTGTGAGCTGGGTTTCACTATGAGCTAGTCTTGTGTCTTAGTAATTCTCCTTTGTCGGAGAAGCGAATATCTCACGACATTCATGCTTACACCAATGGAGGACCAGCATGTTATACGAAAAACAATTGCATCTCAATCTTGGAAATGACACATGAGACCATGGAAGATTTATTTTCCAACCTTGAGAAAACCTAGAATCAGGCAAACTGACTCTCCTGGAAAACATGGTCAGGGTTGAAAAGGATGCAAACTCTGAAAAGATTGACAATGAAGGAGTTTGGAAAGCTAACTCCAATAGTGTTCTCCTGAAAAAGTACTTGGAACATGACTTTACAGAGAGATAATTACAAGACCTCGTGGCAACACTCTCGATGCAGGCACTGGCATCTGTTAGATTTTGTTTTTGTGCAAGTGAGGGACTGTAACAATGACCACATAACCTGTGCCATGACAAATAATGATGACCACTGTGGACTTATCACTTCATAATCTGCTCTGCTTTTTCATCATTTTGACCTTCAAAACAATTGTAGCAACAAAAGTGCTGCCCAAAGAAAATCAAAACTGAATGTCCATTAAGAAAACTCTTCTTGGCCCCTCACGGTTCTGAACCAACAGAAGACAAAAGGGGAGTGTCATCAGTGCCTAGGCTGACTCTAGGTTCACCATTATTAGCACCTGTGAAGAAACTCTTGGCTTCTCTATCAGAAAATACTGCAAGCAGTTTGATGAGAACATTCAGGAGACCCAGGAGCTGATTAGTCATAAACACAAGATATTCTTAGATTAGGAACTCCATTGTACTTCCAGGGGAAAAAGAAAACAGGCTCCAGAAAGCCAAGATATGACAAAAAAAATTTGACCCAAAAACATGATTGATGGGAAGAGTGTAGGAGATCCAGCATCAAGCTGATAATCCCAACATAAATGAATTCTTCAGCACTGTCAAGACCATTGACAGCGCAAATACCCAAGTCCAATGAAAACCAAGCAATGAAGTAGAGTTTAACAAGAACAGAAAGGCAATCAGCGACCAATGGAAGGAGCACTTCAATGAAATCCTCAACCAAGACTGTCCTTGGTATTGGTATTGGTTTATTATTGTCACTTGTACCGAGGTACAGTGATAAGCTTGTCTTACAAACCGATCGTACAGGTCGATTCATTACACAGTGCAGTTACATTGAGTTAGTACAAAGTGCATTGATGTAGTACAGGTAAAAACAGTAACAGTACGGAGTAAAGTGTCACAGCTACAGAGAAAGTGCAGTGCAATAAGGTCACAACAAGGTAGATCGTGAGGTCATAGTCCATCTCATCGTATAAGGGAACCATTCAATAGTCTTATTACAGTGGGGTAGAAGCTGTCCTTAAGTGTGGTGGTACGTGCCTTCAGGCTGCTGTATCTTCTACCCGATGGAACAGGAGAGAAGAGAGAATGTCCCGGGTGGGTGGGGTCTTTAATTATGCTGGCTGCTTCACCAAGACAACGAGAGGTAAAGACAAGAGTCCAAGGAGGGGAGGCTGGTGTCCGTGATGCGCTCGGCTGTGTCCACAACTCTCTGCAGTTTCTTGCGGTCCTGGGCAGAGCAGTTGCCATCCCAAGCCATGATGCATCCAGATAGGATGCTTTCTATGGTGCATTGATAAAAGTTGGTGAGTGTCAAAGGGGACATACTGAATTTCTTTAGCTTCCTGAGGAAGTAGAGGCGCTGGTGAGCTTTCTTGGCTGTGGTATCTATATGATTTGACCAGGACAGGCTGTTGGTGATGTTCACTCCCAGGAACTTGAAGCTCTCAACCTTCTTGACCTCAGCACTGTTGATGTAGACAGGTGCATGTACACCGCCCTCTTTTGTTGACATTGAGGGAAAAGTTGTTGTCATGACACTAGGCCACTAAGCTCGCTATCTCCTTCCTAAGATTTGAGATACGGCCTATTACGGTGGTATCATCAGCAAACTTGTGGATGGAGTTAGAGCAGAATCTGGCCACACAATCATGAGTATATAGGGAATAGAGTTAGAGGGCTGAGGACACAGCCTTGTGGGGCACCAGTGTTGAGAATAATTGTGCTGGAGGTATTGCTGCCTATCATCACTGATTGCGGTCTGTTGGTCAGTAAGTCAAGGATCCAATTACAGAGGGAGGTGTTGAGTCCCAGGTCTCGGAGTTTGGTGACGAGTTTGCTTGGGATCATAGTATTGAAGGCAGGGCTGTAGTCAATAAACAATAGTCTAACGTAGGTGTCTTTACTGTCCAGATGCTCCAGAGATGAGTGTCGGGCCAGGGAGATGGAATCCGCTGTAGACCTGTTTCAGCAGTAGGCGAATTGTAGTGGTAATGTCTTAATTAATTCTTCTCATCTGTATTTACCAGGGAAGCTAGGGAATTCAGGGAGAGAACAATGATGTCCTGAAACATATTGATATTACAAAATATGAGATGTTTGCAGTCTTGAAGGACATGAAGGTGGATAAATCCCAGGGCCTGACCAGGGTATCCTCGGATCATGTGGGAAGCAAGGGAAGAAATTGCTGGGACACTGGTAGAAATTCTTGTGTCTTCCTTAGCCATAGGTGAGGTACCGGAAGACTGGAACGTGACTATTGTTGTGCCTTTATTTAAGAAGGGCTGCAAGGACAAGCCAGGGAACTACAGGCCAGTGAGTAACATCAATGGGGAGTAAGCTACTGGAGGGGATTCTGAGAGACAGGATCTGTAGATGCTGGAATCTAGATGAAAAACACTATGATGCTGGAAGAATTCAGCAGGCCAGGCAGCATCTATCTGCATTTAAAAAGGTAAAGACTGATTAGGGAAGTCAGCATGACTTGTACATGGGAAACTGTGACATACAAATTTAATTGAGTTTTGAAGAGGTAGCCAAGAGGATTGATGAGGATAGTGTGGTAGACCTTGTGCAAGGTAGCACTTTAGCAAGGCATTTGACAAGGTCCTGCATGGTAGACTGGTCTGGAAGGTGAGATCACATGGGATACAGGGTGAGCTAGCAAATTCCATACAAAATTGGGTTGGTGGAAAGAGTCAGTGGGTGGTAGTGGCGCGTTGTTTTTCAGATTGGAGGTCTGTGACCAGTGGTGTGCCGCAGGGAATAGCTCTGGGTTCCGTTTGTTTGTCTTGTATATTAATGATTTGGATGAGAATGTAGACGGCATTATTAGGTATGGGTATATAAGATGGTAAAGACTGCGTATGGCACGCTTGCCTTCATTGGGTAGGACACTGAATACAAGAGTTGGGGCGCCATGTTACAGCTGTATAGGACGTTGATGAGACTACACCTGGAGCATTGTATACAGTCTGGTCACAATACTATAGAAAGGATGGGATTAAGATAGGGTGAAGAAAAGATTCACAATGATGTTGCCGGGATTGGAGAGCTTGAGTTATAAAGGAGAAACTAGATAGGCTGGGACTGTTCTCCCTGGAGCTGAGGAGGCTGAGGGTGACCTTATGGAGGTTCATTTAATCATAAAGTGCATAAAGTAGATTGTCACAATCTTTTTTCCAGGTTAGGGGAGTCTAAAACTAGACTGCATAGGTTTAAGGTGAGAGGGGAAAGATTTAAAGGAGAATTGAGGGGCAAATTTTCACACGAGGGTGGTGGGTATATGGAACAAACTGCCAGAGAAACTGGTAGAATGGTACATTTACAAAATTTAAAAGACATTTAGGCGGGTTCATGGATAGGAAAGGTTTAGAGGGATATGGGCCTAATGCAGGCAAATGAACTAACTCAGGAAGGCACCTTAGTTGTCCTGTTTCTGTGCTGTATAACTCTAAGACTGTAAGGAAATGTTCTGTTTTAATGATACTTTGTTTCTAAGTATGTTTGGGAGTAATAATATAAACTTTCTTTGCAATAATATTAACTAATTTCTTAATCCATTTAAAAGGTCAAACAAGGTGTTGGTTTATTTAAGAGAGTTCATCTGTGCAGCATTCCCTCAATTCCACTCTAAATTACCAGCCTTTACTTGTGATTCTGGAGTGAGACTCAAACCTGCATCAAGTTAACTTAGAGATGAGTGTTATAAACTGAGTTACAACTGATAAATTTGAAGCATGGTTTACACATTTTGTATTTCATTTGAAACAATCAGAATGTTTCAGGCACAGTAGTGTAGTGGTTAGCGTAATGCTTTACAGCGCCAGCGACCCAGGTTCAATTCCGGCCGCTGTCTGTAAGGAATTTGTATGTTCTCCCCGTGTCTGCGTGAGTTTCCTCCGGGTGCTCCAGTTTCCTCCCACATTCCAAAGCCATACGGGTTAGGAAGTTGTGGGCATGCTATGTTGGTGCCGGAAGTGTGGCAACACTTGCGGGCTGCCCCCAAAACACTCGACACAAAAGATGCATTTCATTGCATGTTTCGATGTACATGTGACTAATAAAGATATCTTCTCTGTGGCACAATTTACTTCAAAGTGATAATGCAAAATATTTTTCCCCCAATAAGTTTTTATTTCTCCTTCTGCATGATTGGCCTCTTAATCAGACCTGCTGTTACTGTGTGCTCTGCTCCTCGACAAGGTGTGAGGTACCCTAGTGTTACATCCAGCATCATGTAGAATGTTCCAGCTCCCCCTGCTGCTCTGCCTG
Organism: Pristis pectinata; assembly: GCF_009764475.1. Classification (NCBI taxonomy): domain Eukaryota; kingdom Metazoa; phylum Chordata; class Chondrichthyes; order Rhinopristiformes; family Pristidae; genus Pristis; species Pristis pectinata. The sequence continues at coordinate 5,556,833 of NC_067406.1, forward strand.
CTGTTTATGTTCCGTTTATAGAAGCATCTCAGCTAGTCACAAGACATTGAAATTAGGTAAGCTGTAATTTCACTTTCATGTGTATAAATTGTGCTCTGGCAGTCATTTAAGGAATCACATAGTTATTTAGTATTTATAGATCATTTTTAAAAAATAAAATTGTAGGTGTTTGGATTATGTGGTCTGTGCTTGTAAAAAGACAGGAATAAAAATGATCCTGAAGGAAAACAGTTGGGTAACCACATTGTGTTACAGGTCACTGCTCAGTCAAGAACATCTTGATCATTGTATTATGCTCTATGTAATTTTTGTTTAGACTTAATAAAATAGTTTTTCTAGGATTTATTTCTACTTTGTAATATTGTTTTCTTTTGCATTTTCTACTTTTCCTCTGCTTCATTGAAGAATTAGCATATTTCTTGATTTTGAACAAAATGTAAAATAGATGAAATTGAGTTGGTCACCTGATTGACAATTTTTAAAATTTTCATTGAAATCACAAAGGACTTCAAGTATATAATTTGTTGAAACTGAAGGTGCATATAGATATAGCTGTTTAAATGTTGTTTTATAAAAGCAGGATTGAGAACAAGGGTAACAATGGAGTGATAATTTTGTGTGAAATATATAGGCCATACTTAAAGCACAGTCTGCAGCTTTGGATTTTCTTTTACAGTATAATTCGGTGGAATGATATTCTTCGGAACTTTTTGAACAAATATGCTGAACATTGGCATCAAATCCTAAAAAATATAATTTAGATATTCAAAACAGGAGATAAAAATTTTTCATCTGTTTACAAACATGTCACAAACTATTATAGCTACAGGCTGTAAAGAATAGTCAAAGGCAAAATGCTACAAAAGCTGGAAATCTGGAAAAAAAGTTGCTGAAATATTTATTTGATCAGGCAGCATGCATCTGTGGAGAGGGAAACAGAGTTAACATTTTAGAACAAATATTTTCTTAAGCTTTTTCTTAAGCTCCAATGATAAGGTAAGATTTCTTTATTAGTCACATGTACATCGAAACACACAGTGAAATGCATCTTTTGCATGGTGTTCTGGGGGCAGCCTGCAAGTGTCATAATGCTTCCGGCGCCAACATAGCATGTCCACAACTTCCTAACCTGTACGTCTTTGAAATGTGGGAGAAAACCGGAGCACCCAGAGGAAACCCACGCAGACACACAGGGAGAACGTACAAACTCCTTACAGACAGTGGCTGGAATTGAACCCACTGTAAAGCGTTACGCTAACCGCTACACCACTGTGCCTGCCTACCAGTCATTGGTTATAATACTGGCCTTTTCATGGATCCCATTGCCATTCTGATATTTATAAATGATGTGAAAGAGGGTCTCTTACAAAAACGTTACATCAATCGGTATATGAAGAGGGTTTTCAGGAATTCTTTGGGGTTTGGACAGATCAATGCATAGACGTAGTAAGTGTCTTGAAAGAAATCATTTACACTTCTTCTGGATATAATTTATTTTACTCGTTGTTGAGTATTTATATACTAAATTTGGCAGATGAATGCATGGCTGAGGAGTTGGTGGAGGGAGCAGGGTTTCAGATTTGTTGATCATTGGGATCTCTTCTGGGGAAGGTACGACCTGTACAAAAGGGATGAGTTACACCTGAACTAGAGAGGAACCAGTATTCCAGTGGGCAGGTTTGCTAGAGCCATTGGGGAGGGTTTAAATTAGTTCAGTAAGGGGATAGGAACCCCAGTGATAGGTCGGAGGTTCGTCCATTTAGTGTACAAGTAGATGTAGAGTGTAGAAAGACCGTGAGGAAGGATAAGCAGTTGAAAGGGCAAATTTGCAGTCAGTTGGATGGGCTGAAGTGTGTCTACTTCAATGTGAGAAGTGTCAGGAACAAGGGTGATGAGCATGGGTAAAGTACATGGAATTACGACGTTGTGGCCATTACAGAGACTTGGCTGTCTTAAGGGCAGGAATGGCTGCTGGATATTCCAGGGTTCAGATGTTTCAAAAGGGATAGGGATGGAGGTAAAAAAATGTGGGGGGGGGGTGGCTTTGCTGATCAGGGACTGTGTCACAGCTGTAGAAAGGAAGGACATCCTGGAGGGATTGTCTACTCTGGGTGGAAGTTAGAAACAGGAAGGGAGCGATCACTCTATTGGGTGTATTCTACAGACCTCCTCCAATAGCAAGAGAGACACTGAGGAGCAGATCGGGAGGCAGATTTTGCAGTGCTGCAAAAATAAGAGTTGTCATTTCAACTTCCCTAATATTGATTGGCACCTCCTTAGTATAAAGGAGATAGATGGGATGGAGTTTGTTCGGTGTGTACAGGAAGGATTCCTGACACAGTATGTGGACAGGCCGACTGGAGGAGAGGCCATACTGGACCTGGTGCAAGGCGATGAGCCTGATCAGGTTTCAGATCTCTTGGTGGAAGAGCATTTTGGAGAGAGTGACCATAACTCCTTGACCTTTACCATAGCCTTGGAGAGGGATAGGAGCAGACGATATGGGAAAGTATTTAATTGGGGGAGGGGGAAATTATGATGCTATTAGGCAGGAACTTGGGAGCTTAAATTAGGAACAGATGTTCTTGGGGAAGTGCACAGCAGAAATATGGAGGTCATTTAGGGAGTACTTGCATGGGGTTCTGGTAGGTTTGTCCCATTGAGGCAGGGTAAGGATGGTTGAGTGAAGGAACCATGGTTGACAAGAGACGTAGAATATCTTGTCAAGAGGAAGAAAGAAGGTTTAAAAAGCATGGATCAGACAGGGCTCTGGAGATTTACAAGGTAGCCAGGAGGGAACGTAAGAATGGACTTAGGAGAGCTAGAAGGGGGCATGACAAGGCCTTGGTGAGTAGGATTAAGGAAAACCCCAAGGCATTCTACATGTATGTGAAGAGTAGGAGGATGACTAGAGTGAAGGTAGGACTGATCAGAGATAAAAGAGGAAACGTGCCTGGAGTTGGAAGAGGTAGAGGAGGTCCTTAATGAATACTTTGCTTCAGTATTCACCAGTGAGAGAGACCTTGACATCTGTGAGGATGACGTACAACAGGCTGATATGCTAGGGCATGTCGACATGTGGAAAGAGGATGTGCTGGAACTTTTGAAAAACATTAGGATAGATAAGTCACCGGGGCCAGATGGGATATATCCAAGATTATTACGGGAGGCGAGGGAAGAAATTGCTGCGCCTTTGGCGATGATCTTTGCCTCGTCACTGGCCAAAGGAGTAGTGCCAGGTGATTGGAGGGTGGCAAATGTTGTTCCTTTGTTTAAGAAAGGGAGTAGGGATAACCCTGGGAATTACAGACCACTGAGTCTTACTTCAGTGGCGGGCAAATAACTGGAGAAGATTCTTAGAGACAGAATTTATGGGCATTTAGAGAAGCATAGTCTGATTGGGGACAGCATGGCTTTGTGAGGGGCAGGTCGTGCCTCATGAGCCTGATTGAATTCTCTGAGGGTGTGACAAAGCACATTGATGAAGGTAGGGCAGAGGATGTGGTGCACATGGATTTTAGTAAGGTGTTTGACAAAGTTCCTCATGGAAGACTCATTCAGAAAGTCAGGAGGCATGGGATCCAGGGAAACTTGGCTGTTTGGTTTTATAATTGGCTTCCCCATAGAAGACAGAAGACTCGATGTAACTACACTGTGTAATGAATTGACCTGTACGATTGGTATGCAAGACAAGTTTTTCACTGTACCTCGGTACAAGTGACAATAATAAACCAATACCAATACCAAGAAGGTGATGGTAGATGCAGTGTATTCTGCCTAGACGTTGGTGACCAGTTGTGTTCCGCAGGGATCTGTTCTGGGACCCCTGCTCTTTGTGATTTTTATAACTGACTTGGATGAGGATGTGAAAGGGTGGGTTAGTAAGTTTGCTGATGATGTGGTGGTGTTGTGCATAGTGTAGAAGGTTGCTGTAGGTTACAACAGGACATTGATATGATACAGAGCTGGGCTGAGAAGTGGTAGATGGAGTTCAACCTGTAAAAGTGTGAAGTGATACACTTTGAAAGATAAAATTTGAAGGCAGAATACAAGGTTAATAGCAGGACTCTTAGCAGTGTGGAGGAACAGAGGGATCTTGAGGTCCACATCCAGAGATCCCTCAAGGTTGCTGCGCAGGTCGATAGGATTGTTGAGAAGGCGTATGGTGTGTTGGCCTTCACTAGTTGAGGTATTGAGTACAAGAGCCACGAGGTAATATTGCAGCTCTATAGAACTCTGGTTAGACCACACTTGGAGTATTGTGTTCAGTTCTGGTCACCTCATTATAGGAAGGATGTGGAAGCTTTAGAGAGGGTGCAGAGGAGATTTACCAGGATGCTGCCTGAATTGAAGAGCATGTTTTATGAGGATAGGTTGAGTGAGTTAGAGCTTTTCTCTTTGGAGAGAAGGAGGATGAGAGGTGATAAGAGGCATAGATCAAGTGGACAGTCAGAGACTTATCCCAGGGTGAAAATAGCCAACATGAGGGGGTGTAATTTTAAGGTGATTGGAGGAAGGTATAAAGGGGATGTCAGAGGTACGTTTTTTTACACAGAGTGGTGGGTTTGTGGAACACACTGCTGGCAGAGGTTGTGGGGGCAGATACATTAGGGACGTAAGAGACTCTTAGATAGCCACATGAATGATAGAAAAATGGAGGGCTATTTGGAAGGGAAGGGTTAGATGGATATGAGAGCATAATAAAAGGTCAGCACAACATCATGGGCTGAATGGCCTGTACTATGCTGTAATGTTCTATGTTCTTTCCTCATTGAAAACAAGACCTAAAGATTTTTGGGTCAAATTAAAATGGGAAATAGAACATCTATGTTGGTGACTAATGCTCCAAACCACTGTGTGGCGCTGGCCACTGAAAGCAGACATTGCAACTGTACGTTACTTGTATATGTTACAGACAGCAAAACAAGGAATTGAGGAAAAGGACTTGACCATTCAGCTTCCAGAGCTTGTGCCACTATTCAGATCTGAACTCAATCCACCTATAACCCTTAATATTCCTCCCTATCAAAGATCTATGCATTCTCAGTTTTGAAATTGGCTTGGCCAACACAATGAAGTTGGCTTGAAATTGGCTTGGCCAACACAATGAAGAGCTGCTTTCTGAAATCACCCTAAATTACATTCTTGTTCTGGTGCTTTTTTTCCCATCTTACTCCATCATCTCCTTTAATTGTCCTAAATCTCTCCATAAGTTCACTCTTTACCCTATTTGCTCAATGAAGTACATGTAGAATCTATGCAATGTGGCCTCGTATTGGATTATTACCAATACCAATCATGGACTAACACAGCAAGGAAACAGGTCCTTCAGCCTAACGAGTCCATGCTGATCATCAAGCACCCATTTACCCTAATCCATTTTATTTTCCCCACTAGGCCCCCAGATTCTGTCACTGACCTTTGTACCGGAGTAGTTTACAATAGCCAATAAAACTATTAACCTGGAACAAAAAAGCAAGCTTCTGGAGGAACTCAGCAGGTCAGACAGCATCTGTGGAGGGAAGTGGACAGTCAACATTTCAGATTGAGACAATATAAAGAGGTGAGGGGAAGGGGTAGAGCAAGAGCTGGAAAGTGATGTGGATCCAGGTAGGGGGTGATAATAAGAGTGGAAATAATGACAGAGGCTGGGAGATGATAGGTGGATGCAACAAAGGGTTGCAGATGATGGAATCTGATAGGTATGGAAGGTGGAGCCTGGAACCAAACAAGGGAGGTGGGCTGGACGTATGGGAACAGTAGGGGAAGGGGACCCTGTGGGCGATGGGAGGATGGAGTGGGTAGGGGAGGGGAAAGAAACAGGGTGATGGGGGAGCTGAGTAGGATGGGTGTAGGAGGAACTAGGTAAATCAGGAGGAGAGAGAAAAGGGACAGAGGGGGAGCAGGCTATCTGAAAGTGGAGAATTCAATGTTCATGCAATGTTCATGTAGACTACCCAGGTGGAATACAAGGTGCTTTTCCTTTAGTCTGAGGACAGCCAGGTCGGTGTAGGAATGGGGAGGGGAATTAAATTAGCTAACAACCAGGAGCTCAGATGGCCATGAGGGGCAAGTTTTTCATACAGAGGGTGGTGGGTATATGGAATGAGCTGCCAAAGGAAGTGGTAAAGAAGGGTACAATTACAATGCTTAAAATACATTTGGACAGGTATATAGATAGAAAAGGTTTAGAGGTATATGGGCCAAATGCAAGTAAATGGACTAGCTAGGATAGACATCTTGGTCAGTCTGTTTCTGTGCTGTATAACTCTGACTCTATCCTTACCATCTCTGAATGTCTGCACTTTGGGAAGGCCTACAATGCAGGTGAATATCTGTTCATGCTCTGCCGGCAACTGTATGCTGAAGGAATAGTAAAAGAAGTCTTCTGATATAAGATATTTATTTATTAGTCACATGTACATCGAAACACACAGTGAAATGCGTCGTCTTATGTTACTGAGAATGTGCAGCGGGCAACCCGCAAGTGTCGCCACGCTTCCGGTGCCAACATAGCATGCCCACAGCTCCTAACCTGTGCATCTTTGCACTGTGGGAGGAAACACACGCAGACACATGGGGAGAACGTGCAAACTCCTTACAGACAGCGACGGGAATTGAACCTGGGTCGTTGGTGCTGTAATAGCGTTACACTACCCGCTACCTTACCGTGAGGGTGGCTGTCCTTCTGTCCTTTGGTAGGGCATTTATCTAACCACCCTAATATGGGACTGAGCAACAAATTGTGAAATGGGGTAGAAATTAGGAAGAACAGCCTGAAATGATTCTGAAGCGAGGAAACAGAGTGAATGTGACTGTAATATTCATGGGTAAATCAGACTAGGCACAAGAGGTTGAATTGGAGGTCAGAAGTGAGGACAAAGAATGCAGTTTGAGTGTTGAACCTTTTAAACAGTATTGTTTCACTGTTAATAAAACTTGTTTATCCTTTGAGTAATTAAGAACTATTGTTTTACAGACAACTGAGATTGAAAATCTCACCACAGAAATTTTGCATGTTCGAGTACAATTTGTGGGAACGTTATACTGGACAAATCAGTGCCAGTGAACAAAATTTTCATCGATAAATAAGGAAACAAATTTCCCAATGGGCATCAAGGCACCCAGAAACATGTAAAATTGCATTGCTGTGGGTCAACCAGATTTTCAACAGCTGGGCACTGTTTGCTTGAAGTTGTGTGAATGAATTTCTATCTCTTAATGTCTAATTGAAATATTTGAGTTAAGGGCCAAAGTACATAAATTATGGACAATCGTTAAAGTTGACAACAGTAGAAAACAAAAGATAAATCATCTGTGGTAATTGTGTGAACTTTGGTATGAAAAATCTATTTGTTGTGGGAGAATACTGAGGGTATTTAAACAATGGAACAACATGAGCTACTGAGGGAAGTGAGTTGCACAATTGCAAGAATTGTGAAGGAAAACAGGAACAGTGTTATTTTGCAGTATGCCTGTGATTCTTTCCTTTTTCATTTTGTTGTTTTATTGCAGTAGTAACTGCTTACTTTACTCTGCACCCCCTCCCTAATCAAAGTGCCACTTAGTCCTGTAACAACTATAAGAAGTTCATTCATTTATTTGTCATGAAGTTCAGTAAGTGGAAGGCCTTCAAAGGCAAAATTTTGAGAGTGCAGAGTTTGCATGTTCCTGCCAGGATTAAAGGCAAAGTTAACAAGCATAGGGAACCTTGTTTTTCAAGAGATATTGGTGCTCTGGTTAAGAAAAGGAGAGAGGTGTATAGCAGGTATAGGCAACTAGGAACAAATGAGGTACTTGAAGAGTATAGAAAACGTAAGAAAATACTAAAAACTAAAATCAGGAAGGCAAAAAGAAGACATGAGGTTGCTTGGGCAGATAATGTGAAGGTAAACCCAAAGGGTTTCTACAAGTATATGAAGAGTAAAAGGATAGTAAGGGACAAAATTGGTCCCCTAGAAGATCAGAGTGGTCGTCTATGTGTGGAGCCTCAGGAGATGGGGAGATCTTAAACAGTTTTTTTCATCAGCATTTACTCAGGAAACAGGCATAGAGGATATGGAAGGAAGGGGAACAAGCAGTAGTGTCATGGAACATATAGAGATTAAAGAGGAGGAGGTGCTTGCTGCTTTACAGCAAATAAAGGTAGATAAATCCCCCAGGCCTGACAAGATATTTCCTCGGACCTTGAGAGAGACTAGTGTAGAAATTGCAGGGGCCCTGGCAGATGTATTTAAAATGTCCTTAGCCACGAGTGTGGTGCTGGAGGACTGGAGGGTAGCTCATGTTGTTCCATTGTTTAAAAAAGGCTCTAAAAGTAAACCAGGTAATTACAGGCCGGTGAGCTTGACATCAGTAGTAGGTAAATTATTGGAAGTTGTTCTGGGAGATTGGATATACAAATATTTGGACAGCCAAGGGCTGATTAAGGATAGTCAGCATGGCTTTGTGTGTGGTAGATGGTGTTTAACGAATCTTGTAGATTTTTTTGAGGAGGTTACCAAGAAAGTAGATGAAGGAAAGGCTGTGGATGTTGTCTACATGGACTTTAGTAAGGCCTTTGACAAGGTCCCACATGGGAGGTTAGTTCAGAAGGTTCAGTCTCTAGGTATCCATGGAAAGGTTGTAAACTGGATTTGAAATTGGTTGTGTGGGAGAAGACAGAGTGGTAGTGGATGATTGTTTCTCAGACTGGAGGCCTGTGACTAGTGGTGTGCCTCAGGGATCTGTGCTGGGGCCATTGTTGTTTGTTGTCTATATCAATGATCTAGATGATAAAGTGGTAAATTGGATCCGCAAGTTTGCTGATGACACTAAGATTGGAGGCGTAGTGGACAGCGAGGAAGGCTTTCAAAGCCTGCAGAGGGATCTGAACCAACTGGAAAAATGGGCCAGAACATGGCAGATGGAATTTAATGCAGACAAGTGAGAGGTGTTGCACGTTGGAAGGACAAATCAAGGTAGGACATACACAGTAAATGGTAGGGCACTGAGGAGTGCGGAGGAAGAAAGGGATCTGGGAGTTCAGATACATAATTCCCTGAAAGTGGCGTCACAGGTAGACAGGGTTGTAAAGAAGGCTTTTGACATCCTGGCATTCATAAATCAAAGTATTGAGTAGAGGAGTTGGGATGTTATGATGAGGTTGTATAAGTCATTGGTGAGGCCAAATTTGGAGTATTGTGTGCAGTTTTGGTCATCTAACTATAGGAAGGATATCAGTGAGATTGAAAGAGTGCTGAGGAGATTTACTAGAATGTTGCCGGGTCTTCAGGAGTTGAGTTACAGGGAAAGATTGAACAGGTTAGGACTTTATTCCTTGGAGCGTAGAAGAATGAGGGGAGATTTGATAGAGGTTTACAAAATTATGAAGGGCATAGAGTTAATGCGAGTAGGCTCTTTACACCTAGATTAGGAGAGATAAGTACAAGAGGACATGGCTTTAGGGTGAAAGGGGAAAGGTTTAGAGGGAGCATTGGGGGGAACTTCTTCACTCAGAGTGGTGGGAGTGTGGAACGGGCTGCCATCTGATGTAGTAAATGCGGGCTCACTCTTAAGTTTTAAGAATAAATTGGATAGATACATGGACGGGAGAGGTCTGGAGGGTTATGGACTGGGTGCATGTCAGTGGGACTAGTGGAATAACGTTTCAGCACAGACTAGAAGGGTCGAATGGCCTGTTTTCTGTGCTGTAGTGTTCTATGGTTCTAAGTTGGATGTTACCTGCTTAGCTAAGACCATTGCTTCCCTACCTGTTCCTTTTGCCAGCCAAGCCCAGAGCCTCCCGTATGTTGTCCTGAACCTTGTCTCTCTTTAGCTTTTCTCACTACTGCTCATATAGTCTCAGAACTATTCTTGTTAATGCCCGACTCTTTCTCTTTAAACTCCATTCCAACTATATGGGTTAACTACATAAATCTCCAAATGGCAAAAAAATTTTCCTTTCTCATGCACTACCCCTTTCAAAACACCATCAACTGATCTGAAAGGTTAACTCCATTTCTCTCACCATAGATACTGCCTAACCTGTGTATTTCAACATTTTTGTTTTTTTTTAAATAATTATTGAATTTCCTCAGAAAAGTCATCCTTGCAAGAAATTGCAGCCAACATAATGAAAGACCACTCCCAGTTTGGTTAATCTCTCTTCTCCCCCCTCCCACCAGGCAGAAGATACAAAAGCTTGGGAGCACGTATCACCAGGCTCTGGGATAGAAGCTATCCCTGCTGTTATCAGACTCTTGAGTGGATCACTCATATACTAAAAGATGTACTTGTGTATGGAATGATATGTCTGGATGGTATGCAAACAAAAGTTTTTCACTATATCTAGGTACATATGACAATAATAAACCATCCAATTCCCAAACTACTAGTCTATCTCAATCTCTCTCTCTTCAGTGTTCTAATGTATGATCAACCAGATGCTTATCTGACACTCCCACTACTTAATGTTTCAGTTCCTCCAGTATGGTTTCCACCTCCCACACCAAACAAAATCATGAATGACATTCCTTCTGCATCACAATTCCTCAACCTCACTGTGGTTTTTAAATCGACTGGTAACATGATATTCTTCCAATAATATTCCTCTATTATGTAGCTTGTGGAGTCTTGCCTTAGTTCCCCTTTTGCCACTTGAACACAATTCGTCATCCCTCTTGTCCTTTCCACTGAGTATGTGGTGTCTGATTGCTTGGCTTTTATTAAAGGTAAATAAGTGCAAATCAAAATAAAACAAAAGCTGCAGGTATGAGCAATCTCAGGTCAGGCAAAACCTGTGGAAGAAGAAACTGATGACCTGAAAAGTTAACTGATTTCCACAGATGCTGCCCGATCTGCTGAGTGTTTTCAGCATTTTCTGTAAATAGTGTAATGCAAATTGCTGTAGTTGCATACCCCCATGCATTCTTTCATAGAATCTTAGTTAAGCAGTTGGTGGCTATTTGGCACATTGAGTGACACATACACTAACCAGAGCTGAAAAACTACTAGTCATACAGCATCGAAACAGGCCCTTCAGCCCGACTGGTCCATGCTGACCAAGATGCCCCATCCAAGCTAGTCCCATTTGCCAGCACTTGGCCCCTAACCTTCTCAAACTTTCATATCCATGTACCTGTCCAATTGCCTTTTAAAAGCTGTTATTGTACCTGCCTCAACCACTTCCTCTGGTGGCTGATTCCACATAGATACTACCCTTTGTGTTAAAAACAAAAGTTGCCCCTCAAGTTCTTTCCCTCTCATCTTAATCCTTTCCCTCTCAAATTAAACCTATACCCTCTTGTTCTGTTGATGTACTTCTTTGTACCCATTTTGGTAGTCCTACAGGCGTGAGAATGGAATGGCCTGCTATTCGCTGTCACCCGCAGGGCATCAGGGTTGGCTTAATGCTTTGTTGAATAGTCAGTTTGTTTAAACAAATGTACTGGCGTCAGAGGACATGCGGACAGGGAAGGAATTGAAAGCCCACTAAAAACGGTTCTGATCATATTTAGCCTGCCTAACTGGGGTTTAAAATAAACTGCTGGAGAAACTCAGCGGGTCAAGTAGCACCTGTGGGAGGGAGGGAAGGGATTGTTAGCGTTTCGGGTCGAAACCCTCTAGCCTAGGAGTAGAGATTTCATCATGTGACTTCGTCATCCGCCCATGTCAACCTTTTTCACTTTATTTTCATATTTTTAATAACAAAAAAATCCAATAAACTTTTACAAAAAGCTAATAATTTTAATCACCCTGTTTCTCCCCCCCCCATTGCTTGCAACATTGTGCAGAAGATCACCTATGACTGAAATTTCCACCCCCCCCCCCCCCCATCATCTTGAAAGCCCAGCTAAAGATAGCTAGCATTTTAAATTGTTGCTTAAGGGAGCGAGATCTCAAGGGAAGTATTTCCCTGATTTTTCTTGTTGAAGAAACGCCCCACTGGGTTTGCACTGATAGTATTACTCATATGCATTTGAGGCATCTTTTTTTAAAATTTGCAAACGTAGAAACCACGAAGAAACAAACTACATCAATTAACACAGCACAGCAGACCCAGATGTTGCAATTTTAGTACTAGTAACAAACTACATCAATTAACACAGCACAGCAGACCCAGATGTTGCAATTTTAGTACTAGATGTCACACGAAGAAAAATACTTCCAGTTCAGAAAGAGATCATCGGTATTCTTTCTGTTGGGAACAAATGAGAGGGTGGAGTTTCTTAGGTACTTAAAAAAAACTGTGACTCAAATCCAGCCCGCCCCTCTGATTTAAGTCTTTCGCTACCTGGCGCTGTTGTAACGCTCAATGCAGTAACAAAAAAAGGCAACTGCATAATATGTCCGACTGTCGACATCAAGCGTAGTTTTTAAGCAAACAAAGTTTACGTAACACCGGAGGGTTCGAGACTGAACAACAAACCAACTTTAAAACCGAACTCGGATACGAAAAGTTGTTTTAAAGAAATTCAAGTAAGAGCGAAAGGAGCTGTTCACTTTTATTTCAAACACCTGGTTGTGGTGTTTGTACTTTGTTCTTCTCTGCCCGATTGTATTAGAAGCAAGAAAACAACCAGAAAAAGAATTGGAAAAATTTTGCCAGGCGTCTTAAAAAGAAATAACACGATGAAAGGAGGATTCACGGCTCTAGCTGTTTACGTTGCGATTTTGTGTCCTATCAGTATCTACGTTTTGGGCTTGGCTAAGGAATCGCTTCCCAGGAAAACCATTTCTTACAGTGGTAGGTGTTGGTATCTGCTTTATTTTTTTTCTTTCTCAACGACATTTCCTACTCAAATTAATCCAAATCATTAGCCTACACGTGAGCTTTTTGAGAGGTTTCAGTCGCTTCGTTATGCGTTATTTACGACCCTGAAATGATCAGCGTGATACTTGGTTCACAAAGAAACGGAAAAGACCTGTTTATGTATGACCTCGGGGTGACTTGTAATAATTTAGGAATGAAACGCTTTGGACTGGTCCTACTTTTTAATGTAGGAAAACGGGGGAGCCAATATGCACTCAGCTAGATCAGAGGGATAGCAACGAAATAAGCAGCAGAGAGCTGAAATTGGTGATGGTCATTATTCCGAGCTGGATGAACACCGATTACGAGACGTGTCTGAAATGTGATCTCCCGTACTTTCTCTTTGGGTTATTTACAATGACACCTGCTGTACCTTCACAGGCAGCTTGCCCAGTTTCTAAATAGGAATACCACAAGGGCCGGAAGTTAACGACTTGGAGAGTTTGGAGTGGCATCAACTGGGTGTGGAGTTGGGATGCTTGTTCTCCAGTTTTGTGTTCCTGGTCCACAGTTTAAGGTTATAATTTTTTTTAAATATGTTTTTTACAGGGGCTATAGGACCCTAACTGTTTTATCAAAGGAGCTGGATGTTAAACCACTGTTTTATAGAGTGGAACAAATACCTGTTCTAATTAGCTGGTGTTGGTGAAATGAATTTACTGGGCAAATTTTGCTCATAAGTTGTAGAAGTTATGAGTAAAGATCTAAAGTGTTTCATCCAAGATCTAAAATGTTTCACTATTCTTGAACTAAAATGAAATATAGTGATTTTCACATCCCAATATGCTTTGCAGTTAAATAAGTACATTGGAAGTGTATGTACTCAGATGTATTGAACATGACAGGCATTATGAATAACATAACAAAGCTTCCACAAACAAAGGTGTGGATGGTGACCATCTACTCTGCTTAGTAATATTGACTTGCAAAAAGGATTGGCTAGCATTCCAGGAAGAATCCTTTGGTAGACATAAGAGACTGCAGATGCTGGAATATGGAGCAACACACACAACGCTGGTGGAACAACAGGTCAGGGAGCATCTTTGATGGACAGTCAATACTTTGTGTCGAGGCCTTTCATCTGGACTGAAAGAAAGAAGGAAGATAGCCAGCATAAAAGGTAGAGGAAAGGGGTGGAGCAAGAGCTGGCAGGTAATAGATGGATCCAGTGACAAGGAGGCATACAGAAGAGAGAGATCGGCTGGTTGAGTGGTGTCGCAGCAATAACCTCACACTCAATGTCAGCAAGACCAAGGAATTGATTGTGGAATTCAGGAAGGGGAAGTCGGGAGAACACACACCAGTCCTCTCTGATGGGTCAGTGGTGGAACTGGTGAGCAGCTTCAAGTTTCTGGATGTTAAAATCTCAGAGGATCTGTCCTGGCCCCAACACATTGATGCAATCACGAAGAAGGCATGCCAGCAGCTCTGCTTCATTAGAGTTTGAGGAGATTTGGTATGTCACCAAAGACTGTTGCAAATTTCTGCAGATGTACGAAGAAGAGCATTCAGACTGGTTGCATCACTGCCTGGTCTGGAGGCTCCAATGTGCAGGATCGCAAGAGGCTGCAGAGGGATATAGACTCAGCCAGCTCCATCACGGGTACAACCCTCCCTGTCGTTGAGGACATCTTCAAGAGGTGGTACCTCAAGAAGGCGGCACCCACCATTAAGGATGCTCACCGTCCAGGACATGCCCTCTTCAAGTTACTACCATTGGGGAGGAGGTACAGGAGCCTGAAGACCCACACTCAATGGTTCAGGAACAGCTACCGTGAGCAAGCACGGTGCTGGAGGTGTGGCGACACTTGCGGGCTGCCCCCAGCACACTCTACACAAAAAGATACATTTCACTGTGTGTTTCGATGTACATGTGACTAATAAAGATATCCTATCTCTGCACCCCCCCCCCCCCCCCCCCCAACATCAAATTTCTGAGTGGTCCATGAACACTATCTTGTTATTCCTCTTCGCACTATTTATCAATCTATTTTATTTATTTATTTTTGTGACAATAATTTTTTTTATGTCTTGCACTGAACTGCTGCTGCAAAACAACAAATTTCATGACATATGTCAGTGATAAACCTAATTCTGATTCTGTGGTGGGGACAGGGGAGTGGGAATGATGTCTGAATCTGGGAGGTGATAGGTGGTAGTGACAAAGGGCTGAAGATGATGGAATCTGATAGGAGAGGAAGGAGGTGGACCATGGAATAAAGGGGGGGGGGGGCGGGAAGTGAGGAGGGAAACCAGTGAGAGGAGTGTGTGGTGATGGGCAGATGGAGAGGCTGGAGTAGTGGAAAGAGGCAAGAGTAGTGGGGACCAGGAGGAGAGAGAAAAAGGACAGAAGGGGAGCGGTTGCCAGAAGTTGGCGAATGTGATGCTCATGCTGCCAGGTTGGAGGTTGGCCAGATGGAATCCTTTGGTAACTTGTTTATTATTGACACATCTACTGAGGTACAGTGGAAAAAGTTTGTTTTGCATCCTTCCATGCAGATCATTACAAAACTTAAGTACGTTGAGGTAGTACAAAGGGAAAAGCAATAACGGAATGCAGAATATAGTGTTACTGTTACGTTCCTTTCAAATACGGCATGGCAATGTTTAAATCCACCAAGGAGCATAGTGAATTGGATATATACTTAAAGAGAAGTTTACAGAGCTGGAGAAATGGAGCTGGATGTGGAACCAATTGTATAGGTGTTCTGAAGACCCAGCATAGACATACGGTTACTTAGCCTCCCCTTTGGGTGGGGGGCGGGGAAGGAAATTTTATTTTGGTTATCTAATTGTTTATAGTGCTGTCCTTGGATTTACCAGTCACTTCCACCAGCAAGGTTGCCTCCTCAAGCCTGGAGCAATTGTGTGCAGAATTGCCAGTGATGTTCAAGTGCAGCGAAGGAATAAATTTTAAGAAGAACTTACACCAAAAATGTGAAATATTGGAACTTGGGTACTGTTTAACCTGTTGAGTATTTTGAGCATTTTTTTTTGTAGTGGATTTACAGCAGCAGTAGTATTTTGCTTTCAGATTTTAGCTCTATTATGCAGGCCTGATGGAAATGTTATACGATTTGTTAATTGGGCCACTGAGCAGTTGATAACCTTTTGGAGTGGGAGCAGGTTGAGAAAAGTCTGTAATCCAAGATGTTGCAGAAGTCACCATTCTCCATGCCATTTGATATGCATGGTAGTCTGTGGGTGCAAATCTACAATACTCTGGGTTTTGGCTCAAGAAAAACAACCAACTAAACAACCTGCAAGTAGATTTTTCACCTGATGGCATGATTCTTCCCAACCCTACTTAGTTCAATTGACATAACAGTATCGCCAAATAATCTATTGAAGGAACTCAGTGGGTCGAGCAGCATCTGTGCGGTAATGGTATCATTGGTGAAGACTGTTTTATTCAATTTATAAACTGTATTTGAAGAAAAATAAGCTCTAAAGAGGGGGTGGTTTCATGACCAAAGCATTGAGCTTTTATCCATTGAATTGTGCAGTTATGATTCTCATTCATATTTAATATAATCTAAGCAAAATGACCTTTTGCCATAAAGTTGAACATTTATTCTTAGCATCTCCTTTTCTCACCACACACACACACACACACACACACTTTACTTTTGAAGGAAATTGCTAAAGGGAAGCAATTTGGCTAGAATTTCAATTTTGCATTGCTGGCGTTGTCTGAAAGATAATTTCTGATTGTGCTTTGCTATAGGAATGTGAATTAAAGGAATGATTATTTTTAATGTATGGTTTTTAGGAAGTGGTTGTAAACAGTTCATTGTTCCTGCAAAGTATGGGCCCCTCTTTGGTCATTTGTCTACATACAGTAGACTATCTGTTGTAATAAGAGCACAGTTATAGAAGAATGTCTTGGGGTAGAGAGAGAGAAACAATGTACTTTTCAAACTAATACAATGTCCTATTTACTTTACCTCTGTCGCTGCCAGCATCACCAGAGTTGGCACTTGCACCCTGCAAAGGAAGTGTTTGTTATTCACAACTACCTCCTGTGTGTAGCAACCTCACTTAGTCACAACTAGCCACATTTCATCTATGAACTGCATACATCTATGCCCCTAGAAGTATGATACTTCTTCTCAGAGACGATAGTGATCCAGTTCGAATCTTGTGACAATTCGTGTGCTCCTCTTTCAAGTGCTATTTCGTTAATTGCATGATTGCTTGGTCACAACTTGCTTTGAGTAATTGCTGGTCTACTACCATATCAACTGGATAGTGCACACTATTTTTACACTCTGGCCTGGATTTTGGGTGAACAATCAAACCTCATTGTTCTTCTACACTTAATAGTGAATGTTTCAGCCAACACTCTGCTCTATCAACAGGTGCAAAGAGGTGCAAATGCCAATACCAGTGAGTCAGGCTTGAATTTAGACCAAGATCTATGCTGGCACAAACAGGTGTGTCGATGGGACGTCTTGCTCTAGATCTGGCTTTTGAGTGAGTGAGGTAGATGTTTGCTGAAAGGTAGATGTTGTCTTGGGTAGCTAGGGTGCTGAAGGCTTTTGGCATGCTGGCATTCATCATTCAGGGCATTGAGTAGAGGAGTTGGGATGTTATGTTGCAGTTATATAAAATGTTGGTGACGCCTCATTTGGAGTATTGTGTACAGTTTTGGTCACCCTGTTACAGGAGTGATGTTATTGAACTGGAAAGAGTGCCAAAGATTTACCAGGATGTTGCCTGGAATTGGGGGCCTGAGTTACGAGGAAAAGTTACGTAGACTAGGACTTTATTTCCTGGGACATAAGAGATTGACGGTGACCTGATAGGGGTATATAAGATCATCAGGGGCATAGACAGGTTGAAAGCACATAGTCTTTTTCTCCAGGAGAAGGTGCTTAAAAACAAGAGGGCATATGTTTAAGATCAGAGGTGAGAGATTTAAAAGGGACATCAGGGGCAGCTTCTTCATTCAAAGGGTGGTGCACATTTGGAATGAGCTGCCAGAAATAGTGGTTGAGGTGGGCATATTAGCAACATTTTAAAAGCCATCTAGATGGGAATGTGGATAGAAGAGGTTTAGAGGACTATGGGACTAGCTCACTGGACAACAGTTGGCATGGACGAGTTGGGCTGTAGGACCTATTTCCATGCTGTAAGATTCTTTGACTCTGTTCTGCCTGCTTCACAGTTGTGATTTTTGTATTCATTGTCTTAAAACTCAGCATGAAACCTGCTATTGCACATTTAAGCAGCCATTGAGAGATAAGCAGCTGACTCTTTGAAAAAGTGTTACAAAACTGGTTGCAGTGTGCTGAGTAACATGCTAGGCTGAATAGCTTCCATCTGTGCCATAAAGCTGTGTATTTCCATGTTTTGTATCTCTCACTTGACATTGAGTGCATTACCCTCACATCTACTGAAGATACACACACACACACACACACACACACACACACACACACACACACACACACACACACACACACACACACACACGTCCATTTTTCTGAATGATCTACAGGCTTTCATTTGATTTGTCGTAGAATGAATTGCACAAATGGTAGAGTCACTTGTGGTGTGGGATTATCATTTTGGTGTTTCCTCATGGGTAGATGAATTTGGATGATCCTCCTCTTAACATGAGAACATGACTTCTCATTTGTCAGACTTGCTCAGGAAACACATTCATGTGATAATAACATGGATTAGTTTAAGATGCATTAGAAGTTTGTTTTTAAAAATAGATCTGTCGGGCTGAAACATTTACAAAAATATTTCTATTCATTCTTAAAATGGACAAAAATTCTGAAGAAAAATGGGGGAATTGAACTTGACATCCTATAAACTGTACAGTGGTTTAAAAAAGCTGATGGACTTTATTCTTTCTGTTCCTTGTTTTGTGTTAGTTTATTTGTGTTGTTTGTCACAAACATGGGAAAGTAAATTGTGAAGGACATAAGGCTACAAAGATATCACTAGGTTAAGTGAGTAGGCAAAGATCTAGAAGTGGCGTATAATGTTGGACAATATGAAATTGTTAATTTTGGCATGAAAAATAGTTAAAAATGTATTGTGTGATTGCTGAGCTCTGAGATGCAGAGGGGTTTGGGTGTCCTAAGAGCATCATTTGCACTAGGACACCCAAGTACTACAAGTGATGGGAAAGCTAATGGAATGTTACCATCAGTTGTGATGAGAGTTGAATACAAAGGTAGGAAGGTAATGCTTCTGTTACATGGAGTATTCGTGAGACTACATCTGGAGTAGTGTGCTCAGTTTTGGTTGCCTTGTTTAAAGAAGGATGCAAGTGCCATTGGAAGCAGTTCGGAGAAGATTTACAAGACTAGTACCTGGAATAGGTGGTTTTCTTGGGAATAAAGGTTGGAAAGACTTGGCTTGGAGTTCAGAAGGGTGAAAGGTGACAGCTATAAGCTCTTGACAGGGTGGATGTGGAGAAGGCATTTCCTCTAGGTGGGAAAGAGCTGGGGATCCACAGCTGGGGATCAGTGCTTTTAAAAATAAGCTGATCTCCATATGAGACAGATGAGGCAAATATTTTTGAGAGCCCTAAGTCTTTAGATCTCTCTTAAAGAGCAATGGAATATTTTTGAGGCAGAGCTAGATAAATTCTTGATAAGCAAGGGACTTGAAAGGTTATTGTGGTTACAGCTGAATGCTGAGTTGAGGTTACAGACTGAACAGCAATGATTTTATCAAATGGCAGAGCAGGCTTGAGTGGCCATTTGGCCTGTTCCTGCACCTAATTTGTAAATTCTGCTGTCAATGTCAAGCTGTTGTAGTTCTCTTTCTGTTCTCCTTGTTCTTGTTTTTTCCCTTGGGAGTAAGGATGACTTGTTTTCACACAAATGAAAGATGCCAGTGTGAGATTTGTTTTAATTTTTGTTGGCCACTTTGTTGGCTGATCTTTTGGCCTCAACACTACTGTCTTGCTAAGCCTTTTTATTTGCATAGTTAATCACTCACTTCAAATTTGTGTATTCCTGCACTTTCTTTGGTGTGTCATTATAAAAGAAAAATCTAATCCAGGAGTCAGCTGGTAGCTACATTTACATGCCAGATGACTTCATCTCCTTCTGAAGAATTGAACATTCTTCATTGCACGTCTGACGTGGTGATCAAGAGAGCACATCAGTGTATGTACTTAAGTCCTTGAGAAGATTTGTCTTGTACATGAGGATTCTCTCAAATTTCTACAAATGTGCTACAAGAAAGTATCCTGACAGGTTGCATTTCAGCCTGGTATAGCAACTGCTCTGCTCTGGACAGTCGGAACCTGCAGAGAGTGGTAAATAGAGCCCAGTCCATCACAGGCTCATCACTTCCTTGCATTCAGTCCATCTTCACAGACTATTGCAAGAGGAAGGCTAACAGTATTGTCAATGATGCCTGCTACCTTGGCCATTCCCTTTTCTCCTACCTTCTAGGAGAAGATACAGGAGATTGAAAACCCAGATGACCAGACTCAAGAATAGCTTCTTCCCCACTGCTTCTGAACCAATGACCTCTTTCACATCCCCTTCCCGCTTGTGACAAGAGACTGTAGAGACTAACTGCTAGAATCTGGAGCAACAAACAATCAGCTGGAAGAACCCGGTTGGAAGAACTTAGGGGGGGGGAGGGATGGAGGGTGCAGGGCTAAGAAGGAATTGTTGATGTTTTGGGTCAAAACCCTGCATCAGGACTGAGAGGGGAGATAGCCAATATAAAATGGGGGGGGGGGGGGGGGGGGGGAGGTGATGAGACAAGAGTCTCAGGTGATTGGAGGTGAAAGACAGCATGCATGTCCTTCCAGGTAGGGAGGGGAGTTGAAGTTGCATAGCTAGGGGAACATCACCTCGTATTCTGCCTGGGTAGTCTACAACCCAATGGCATGAATGTTTGAGTTTTCCAATTTGAGGTAACCCTACCCACCAGAGTGGTTTTTTTTCCTCCCCCTCTTTCCCCTCCTTCTGCCTGTCATCTTTTGCCCCTCCTCAGTCCATCAATCACCAGTCCCTTTCTCTTGTTTTATACTGGCCACCTCCACTCTCAGTCCTGATGTAGGGTTTTGACCCAAAAGTTAACAATTCCTTTCCTCCCAGTGGTGCTGTTTGACCCGCTGAGCTCCTCAAGCTGATTGTTTGTTGCTCCCTTCCTGGTGGTGCTGCCATGTCCTCAAACCCTTAATTATACCTCTTCTGTTATTGTCACTTTAGCATTTCTTTTAGCACTACTATACTTTGCACCATTCCTATGTTTTGCACTTGTCGCTGTATTGTGTCATAATTATTATTACCATGTATAATATTTACTCTGTGAGCTTCACGCAGGCAAAGAATTTAATTGCACCCTGGTGTATATGACAATAATCTAATCTAATCTAATCTGAGGAAGCCTGCTATGTTATACTCCGTCTCCGAAGCACACAGGAGGGCAGGGATCACTTCTACCTAGTCGACCATAAATTTATACTGTCTTTGAGGTCTTGATCTCCAAGCTCTTTTCCTCAGATGACTAAAGACTGTGTTAGCATATTTAAAGATAGTGGTGAATATCCTCATTGACGTTGGTCTTTGTTGAGAAATGACCTTATCAGTCACCTTTGAACTCGCAGAACTGGAGTGGAAGCAATTCGTGCTTCATCCCAAGGACCACCTAAAAAGAAAAGTACCAAGGGGAAGCTGCATCATCAGATGTGTTGTCTTTTAGATGAGTCCTGATGCAGTGTTCTGACCCGAAACATCAACAATTCCTTTCTCTCTACACACATTTTTCTAAGATCCTCCAGCAGATTTGTTCGTTGCTCCAGATTCCAGCATCTGTCATCTCTTGTGCCTCTACTGAAGTTAAGTTTCTTCAGCTTTCTGCAATGGCTGTAACAGTCCCACATCTTTTATATTCCTAGGAAGAGCAAGGGCATTGTCATTGTTTCCTATTAAACACATTTGTTCTACTAAACAGATTCTGGTCGTTATCATACTGTTACTTTCGGAATCTTTATGTGATAAAATTGACTACCATGTTTCTTGTATTACAACAGTGACTACATCCAGTGCAGTTGAAAAATTGCAGATACTGGAACTCTGAAGTAAAAACAGAAAATGCTGGTAATAATCAGCAGCATCTGTGAACAGAGAAACCGAATTGATGCTTGAGGTCCAACACACAAGATGCTGAAGGAACTCAGAGGGTTGGGCAGCATCGATGGAGGGAAATAGACAGTTGATATTTCGGGTCGAGGACCTTCATCTGGACTAGTTCAACCTGCTGAGTTCCTCCAGAATCTTGTGTGTTGCTCCAGATTCTAGCATCTGCAGTTTCTTGTGTCTTTCATGTTTGAGTTTGATGTGGCCCTTCATTGGAACTGCAATATGATGTTGACAGCTGATGTGGCAGTATGTCACAAATGTCAATGAAACGTTTTTGGTAATAAATGTCCAGAATACAGTACCCTTCAGATACTGTCATGTGATTGTACATATTCATTTGAGTAGACAAAGCCTTATTTTAACAGCTCATTTAAAGGATAATACCTCAACAACACAGATTCCTCACTTCCTTGGTGCTGCACCTAAATGATTATTTGGTGCTAGAGTGGAGCTTTATTCCACAACTTTCTGCCTTTGAAATGGAAGCAAACTATCAAAACCTGAGGAAAAAGCTCAATTCCAAGGAACAGCTTGCATATATGTGCCTGGCAGGTTTCTAGAGCAGCAGGGCTGACCTGCTTCAGAAAGCTGTTTTCTTGCATAAGTGACTTTCAGAAGTTGTGCGTGGTTTTTTAAGTAAATGTAAATGCATATTGTTTAATTTGTTGGAGTACAATTGTAGATTGCTTCAGATTTTGATGCAGGTAAAAGGTTTAACAGGTTTTTTTCCTGCAATTTTAGTGATGGCAAATGATTGTATTTGGCTATCAGTGTCAAGCACTCTCTGGTCACCTTACAATGCAACATTATACCAGCTTCTTCTGCATACTATGTATGTACTATACATAAGTGTTAATTGTATTTAATTTTACACCAGCTTACTTTTAAGATAATGGCTGCAAAATTAAATTTTGCATCTCTTGGGTGAATTAATAATTATAGAATAAAAACAAGTTGCTGAAAACAAGTTGGCCAACATTTGTGCAACGAGAAAGATTTAATGTTTCCTGTTGTGACAAAGGTTTTTCAACCCTAAACATTAACTCTATTGTTATTCATGTATGCTCTCTGAGCTGCTGAGTGTTTCTGCTATTTACTGTTTTGATATCGGCATCTAATTTTTTTTATTATTATTTGGATCTTCTGGATGCAATTTTGCTTTATACATTTTAATAAAAAAAAATCAAACAAGCAGATTCACAAAATGGTAAATGGTCCTGAAAGTCTGTTTGTCTCCACCCTCCCTACCCTCAATATCATCTTTCCAACTTGGCCTTGTTTTTTGATTTCAGTTGACTGCATAAGTATCTGTGTAAGGTGGATAGGATCTGAGTATAGTCGACATCTTTTAAGGTTGCTAAGATTTAACCTTAAATTGGCGGCACGGTAGCAGCAGTTAGCGTGATGCTATTTACAGTGCCAGCAATCGGGGTTCATTTCCCATCGCTGTCTGTAAGGAGTTTATGTTCTTCCCGTGTCTGCGTGGGTTTCCTCTGGGTGCTCCGGTTTCCTCCCATATTCCAAAGATGTACGGGTAGGTTAACATGGGTTTAAATGGGCAGCGCAGACTCATTGGGCTGGTAGGGCCTGTTACCGTGCTGTAAATAAAGTTTTAAAAGGTTTTAAAGTTAAGAGAAGACCCAATTTTCTTTCTTGTGGTGAGGGTAATGCAGATGCGTTCACTATGATGATGTAGAGTGATTGCAAACTGTTAATACTGCTTAAAATGAACATCAACAATGACAGAAACCCTTGAAATGAGAGCAAGACCAAGAAATAATATTTCTTCTAAAACTGGTAAGATAAGCTCTTTATTAGTCACATGTACATCGAAACACAGTGAAATACATTTTTTGCGTAGTGATTTTGGGGGGACAGCCCGCAAGTGTCGCCACGCTTCCGGCACCAACATAGCATGCCCATCACTTCCTAACCTGTACATCTTTGGAATGTGGGAGGAAACTGGAGCAACTGGAGGAAACCCACACAGACACAGGGAGAATGTGCAGACTCCTTACAGACAGTGGCTGGATTTGAACCTGGGTCGCTGGCGCTGTAAAGCATTATGCTCCCGTGCCTGCTAGAAGGTAGGAAGATAACCAAGCTTTATGAACCGAGGAGGTTGGATAGGAGAAGAGAGGAATGTTTTTTACATTTTATTTACAGCGTGGTAACAGGCCCTTCCGGCCCAACAAGTCTGTGCCACCCATTTTAAACCCAAATTAACCTACCCGTACGTCTTTGCAATGTGGGAGGAAACCGGAGCACCCGGAGGAAACCCACGCAGACACGGGAGAACCTACAAACTCCTTACAGACAGTGATGGGAATCGAACCCCAATCGCTGGCACTGTAATAGCGTCGCACTAACCGCCATGCTACCGTGCCGGTTAGTGATTTAGATTGTATGCCTTGGCACGAAGGTCTTGAATCTTTTCCGACTTTACATCTATGATAAAGAATTTAGTAACCTGGCAAAGGTTAAGAAGAACAAAAGGGTAGCATGAACTGAAGTTTCTCCTTTTTAAGGTGCTCCTTTAAATGTTTTTAGTTAGAATATAGGAACTGGCCCTTCAACCAACCAACCAACCATGATGCCAAATTAAGCTAATCCCATCTGTCAGCACATGGTGCGTATTCACTGTCTAAATGCCTCTTAAACATTGCTTTGGTATCTGTTTCTACCACCTACCCTGGCAGTGTGTTCCAGGCACCTATCATTCTGTTTTTTTAAAAAAAACTTGCCTCACTGATCTTTAAACTTTTCCCTCTCTCATCTTAAACCTATATCCTACAGTATTTGACATTTTAAAAAGACTCCTGACTATCTACCCTATCTATTCCTCTCATGATTTTATATACTTCTATGAAGCTGCCCCTCAGCCTCTGACGCTCCAGCTTCTCCTCATAGCTAAAGCATTCTAATCTAGGCAACGTCCTGGTGAACCTTCTTCACCCTCTCCAAAGACTCAATGTCCTTCCTACAGTATGGTGACCCAAACTGCACACAGTACTCCAAATATAGCCTGACCAAAGTGTTATACAGCTTCAGAGTGACCCGAGCATGAAAGCAAGCATGCTGTGTGCTGCCTTTACCACTCTATCTGCTTGTTCTGCCACTTTCAGGGAGCTATGGATTTGGACACCCACCCCCACAACCCATCCATCAATGCTCCTAAGGGTCCTGGCATTCACTTTATACTTCTCTCTTGCATTTGACCTCCAAAAGTATATGTCACATCTGTCTGGATTAAACTCCATCTGCCGTTTCTCTGCCCAAATTTCCAATTGATCTGTATCCTTTGACAACCTTCCTTGCTATCCACAACTCTACCAATTTTCATGTCATCTGCAAATTTACTAATCAGACCACCTACATTTTTATCAAAACTATTATTTTATTTCAAACAGCGGAGGTCCCAGCATCAATCCTTTCAGAACACCACTTGCGTCAAGACCTCCAGTCAGCAAAGCGCCCTTCTACAGCAAACCTCCGACTTCTGAGATCCAGTCAATTTTGGATCCAATTTACCAACTCATTGTGGATCCCATGTGACTTGATCTTCTGGACCAGCCTAACCTGAGGAACCTTTCAAATGCTTTGCCAGAGTCAATGTAGACAACTTCCACTGCACTACCCTCTTCAGTCACCTTCATCACGTCTCAAAAAAAACTCAAGTTTGTAAGATGGGAACTCCCACAAAAAGCCATCCCTTAAGTCCATACTTTTCCAAATATGAGTAAATCCTGTCCCTAAGAATATTCAGTAACTTCCCTCCCATTGATCTAAGCCTTACCCCCTCCCTCCCACTGAACAATTTCCTGGTTTATCCCTGTTGCCTTTCTTAACCAACATTAGCGATTCTTCGGTCTTCTGGCACCTTGCCCATGGCTAAAGGGGATACAAAGAGTTCTATCAAGACCCCAGCAATGTTCTCCCTTGCTTCACTGAGTGACCTGGGATAGATCCCATCAGACCTTGGGCTCTTATCTACCTTAAATGTTTTTCGAGAAGACACCACCACCTTCATATCACCATTCCCTAGAATATCAACATGCCTTTCCCTACTCTTGCCATCATCAATGTCCTATTTCCTTGGTGAATATCAATGTGAAGTACTCATTAAGGTTCTCACCCACTTCCTCTGGCTCTACACATAAATTCCCTTCTTTGTCCTTGAGTGGACTTCCCCTTTCCCTACCTATCCTCTTGCTCCTAATATATGTATAAAATGCCTTTGGTTTCTCCCTAATCCTATTTGCCAGTGACACTTAATGGGCCCTTTTAAGCCCTACAAATTTCTTCCTTAAGTTCTATCCTGCTTCCTTTTATATTCCTCAAGCTTTTTCATCCCCTTGTGGCCTGTTGTGGCTTGGTCTAATGTTTTTAATATTTCCCAGAAATGCTTTGGAATGAGCCATAAAAACACTATAAATGTTGTGCAACCTGCTACTTTGCAGTGGATACAAACATGCACCATGTTAAACAATTGGCCATTAATCTGATTAGAGTTAGCATGAATACAATTCTTTGTACTGTTCTTTGAAGACAAGAACGACTTTGTGCATGAATATGACCTGATTTAACAGTAAACTTTTGAACCACTAAAGTATTTTAATGTCATGCAGACAGTTTTGCTACTTTTTTTCTTCTTCATGTAATGTTGTTGCATAAAAAGTAGAAGTACCTCCTGTTTGTTTGTAACTTTCACCAATTGGTGATCCTAACCCAGAGCCAACAGTGCATGTCAAGAATTTGGGTACAGAGGTGGGTGTGCCATAACATTAAATAAACAACAATTCTTGTAGTGTTGATGACAACTGGTTCAAAATCCTTTTGTGCACTTCTGAGATTCAAAACAATATGACAACTCTCTGAAGTTTATCTTCTTGTCTTGCTTAGGAAGCCATTCCCCTTTTGGCTAAGAATTAAATGGTGAAATTATTCTCAGAATCTAAAACTAGTGTAACCCACACAAAATGCTGGAGGAACTCAGCATCTATAGAGAGAAATAAACACTCGATGTTTCGGGTCCAGACCCTTCATCAGGACTGGAATAAGGAGGTTGGGGAAGGGGGAGGAGCACATGCAGGCAGGGGATAGGTGAGTTCAGGTGAGGGGGGAAGGTGGGAGGGGGGAGAAGTAAGAAGCTGAGAGGTGATAGGTAGAAGAGGCAAAGGGCTGAAGGAGGAGGAATCTGGTAGGAGAGGGCAGTGGACCATGGAATAAAGGGAAGGGGTGGGGGGGGGGGGCGGAATGGATAGGTAGGTCCTTTTATGTTCCCTCATTCGTAAGGCCCCCTTCCTCCCCCTGCCCTCATGACCTGCTTATCTATTCCCCATCTCCTTCCCTTTTTATTCCATGGTCTACTGCACTCTCCTGCTGGATTCCTGCTTCAGCCCTTTGCCTCTTCTACCTATCACATCTCACTTCTCCCCCCCGCTTCCCACCCCACCCTCCGACCTTCCCCCTCTCACCTGAACTCGCCTATCACCTGCCTGCATGTACTTCTCCCCCGACCACCTTATTCTGGCTTCTGCCCTCTTCCTTTCCAGTCCTGAGGAAGGGTCTGGACCCAAAATGTCGACTGTTTATTTCCCTCCATAGATGCTGCCTGACCTGCTGAGTTCCTCCAGCATTATGTGTGTGTTGCTCCAGATTCCAGAATTTCTTCTCTCTAAAACTAGTGTGCAATGTTGGGAGAAATGGTAAATATATGCGCCACTTAATTTGAATCTTTCTGAATTGTGAATTAATATTATCTTCAATTGATATTCCTACTATTAGTCGTAGGGTTCTGCAGCACAGAAATGGGCTCTTTGGCTCAACTCTTCGATGCTGAATGTGATGCCTAGCTACACTAATCCCATTTGCCTGCACTAGACTCGTATCCTTCTACCTTTTTTCCTATTCTTGTCCAAATACATAATTAAATGCTGTAATTGTAACTTTATCTGCCTTTACTACTTCCTCATATAACCACCACCCTTTTTGTGAAAATCTTGTCCTGAGGATCTCCTTTAAATTTATCCACTCTTGTCTTTAAACCCGTGCCCTCTAGTTTTAGATGCCCCGCCGACCCTATGGAAAAGACTCTATGTATTCTATCTATGTCCCTCAATTTTGTAAACCTCAATAAGGTCACCTCTCAACCTCCTAGGTTCCAGTGAGAATAGACCCAGCCTATCCAGTGTCTCCTTATAACTACAGCCCTCCTGGTGAATTCCTTCTGTACTCTTTTTAATGCTACCACATCCTCCTTGTCATGTGGCAACCAGAACTGAATACAGTACACAACTGCATTGTAGTTGAAAGGTGTGCATGTGGGGATGTGTCTTTTGGATCAGAATCAGTGTCAGGATCAGCTAGTTGCTCACATTGTCAGAGGTGAAAATATGGAAATACAAAATTAGTTTAATTCTCTAATTTAGCAAATTTGTTCTGAAACTATCTGTTGTTTTTCCTTCTATTCTCTTCAGTCCATCAATATTGATTTGAAAGTGGACCATATTAAACTGAGTCCTTGTGCAAGATATTTAGGATATCGGTATTGGTTTATTCTTGTCACTTGTACCGAGGTAAAGTGAAAAACTTTGCCTTGCAGACCGTCCATACAGGTCAATTCATTACACAGTGCAGTTACACTGGGTTAGTACAGAGTGCATTGATGTAGTTAGTACAGGTAAAAACAATAACAGTATAGAGTAGATGGTCTCAGCTACAGAGAAAGTGCAGTGCAATAAGGTGCAAGCTCACAACCAAGAAGATCGTGAGGTCAGAGTCCATCTTATCGTATAAGGGAACCGTTTAATAATATCACAGTGGGGTAGAAGCTGTCCTTAAGTCTGGTGGTATGTGCCCTCAGGCTCCTGTATCTCCTCCAATAGAAGAGGAGAGAAGAGAGAATGACCTGGGTGGGTGGGTCTTTGATTATGCTGGCTGCTTCACCAAGACAATGAGAGGTATAGACAGCGTCCATGGAGGGGAGACTGGTGTCTGTGTGCTGGGCTGTGTCCACAACTCTCTGCAGTTTCTTGTGGTCCTGGACACAGCAGTTGCCGTACCAAGCTGTGATACATCCAGATAGGGATCAATAAAAGTTGGTGAGTGTCAAAGGGACAAACTGAATTCCTTTCACCTCCTCAGGAAGTAAAGGTGCTGGTGAGCTTTCTTGGCTGTGGCATCTATGTGATTTGACCAGGACAGGCTGTTGGTGATGTTCACTCCCAGGAACTTGAAGCTCTCAACTCTCTCGACTTCAGCACCGTTGATGTAGACGGGTGCATGTACACTGCCCCTTTCCTGAAGTCAGCTCTTTTGTTGACATTGAGGGAAAGGTTGTTGTCATGACACCATTCCACTAAGCGCTCTCTTTCTCCTTCTGGTACTCCGACTCATTGCTGTTTGAGATACAGCCTACAACAGTGGTATTATCTACAAACTTGTAGATGGAGTTAGAGCAGAATCTGGCCACACAGTCATGAGTGTATAGGGAGTAGAGTCGAGGGCTGAGCACGCAGCCTGGTGGGGCACCAGTGTTGAGAATAATCGTGCTAGAGGATTTGCTGCCTATCCTCACTGGTTGCGGTCTGTTGGTTAGGAAGTCAAGGATATAGTTACAGAAGGAGGTGTTGAGTCCTAAGTCTTGGAGTTTGGTGACAAGTTTGCTTGGGATTATTGTGTTGAAGGCAGAGTTGTAGTCAATAAACAATAGTCTAATGTAGGCGTCTTTACTGTCCAGATGCTCCTTAGCTGAGTGTAGGGCCAGGGAGATGGCATCTGCTGTAGTCCTGTTCTAGCAATAGGCAAATTGCAGTGGGTCGAGATTATGTGGGATGCTGGAGTTGATGCATGCTATGACCAGCCTCTCAAAGCACTTCGTGATGGTGGATGTCAGAGCCACTGGTCGGTAGTCATTCAGGCATGTTACCTTGCTTTTCTTAGGAACCAGGATGATAGTGGTCTTCTTAAAACAGGTGGGAACCTGAGATTGAAACAGGGAGAGGTTAAATATGTCTGTAAATACTTCTGCCAGCTGATCAGCACAAGATCTGAGCACGCGGCCAGGGACACCATCTTTCCTCGTGTTCGCTCTCCGGAAGACTGATCTTGCGTCCTTGACGGTGACCACAGGTTCAGTTGCGTTGGAGGCTATCAAGGTGGATGGTGACAATCCACTTCCCTTCCGTTCAGTTAGGATATTTTGGAGTAACAGAGAAACATAGAAAAACTACAGCACAATTCAGGCCCTTCGGCCCACAAAGCTGTGCCGAACATGTCCCTACCCTAGAAATTACTAGGCTTACCCATAGCCCTCTATTTTACTCAGCTTCATATACCTATCTAAAAGTCTCTTGAAAGACCCTATCGTATCAGACTCCACCACCATTTCCGGCAGCCCATTCCACGCACTCACCACTCTCTGAGTAAAAAAACTTACCCCTGACATCTCCTCTATATCTACTCCCCAGCACCTTAAACCTATGTCCTCTTGTGGCCACCAATTCAGCCCTGGGGAAAAGCCTCTGACTATCTACCCTATCAATATCTCTCATCATCTTATACACCTCAATCAGGTCCCCCCTCATCCTCCGTCTCTCCAAGGAGAAAAGGCCGAGTTCCCTCAACCTGCTTTCATAAGGCATGCTCTGCATTCCAAGCAGCATCCTTATAAATCTCCTCTGCACCCTCTCTATGGCTTCCACATCTTTCCTGTAGTGAGGTGACTAGAACTGAACACAATAAGTGGGGTCTGACCGGGGTTCTATATAGCTGCAACAGTACCTCTCAGCTCTTAAATTCAATTCCCCGATTGATGAAGGCCAATACACCATATGCCTTCTTAACCACAGAGCCAACCTGCGCAGCCGCTTTGAGCGTCCTATGGACTCGGACCCCAAGATCCATCTGATCCTCCACACTGCCAAGAGTCCTACCATTAATACTATATTCCGCCAACATATTTGACCTACCAAAATGAACCACTTCACACTTATCTGGGTTGAACTGCATCTGCCACTTCTCAACCCAACTTTGCATCCTATCTATGTCCCTCTGTAACCTCTGACAGCCCTCCAAACTATCCACAACACCCCCAACCTTTGTGTCATCTGCAAACTTACTAACCCACCCCTCCATTTCCTCATCCAGGTCGTTTATAAAAATCCAAAGAGCAAGGGTCCCAGTACAGATCCCTGAGGTACACCACTGGTCACCGACCTCCACTCAGAATACGACCCTTCAACAACCACTCTTTGCCTTCTGTGGGCCAGCCAGTTCTGGATCCACATTGCAATGTCCCCTTGGATCCCATGTCTCCTCACCTTCTCCAGAAGCGTTGCATGGAGTACCTTATCAAACGCCTTGCTGAAATCTGTGTGTACTGTGTGTAATTCTTGTCACCGCAATAGAAGAAGGATG
This sequence comes from Pristis pectinata, assembly GCF_009764475.1. NCBI lineage: Eukaryota > Metazoa > Chordata > Chondrichthyes > Rhinopristiformes > Pristidae > Pristis > Pristis pectinata. The sequence continues at coordinate 5,588,177 of NC_067406.1, forward strand.
TGGAAGCTTTGGAGAGGGTGCAGGAAGAGGTTCACCAGAATGTTACCTGGATTAGAGAGTAAGGAAAGGATTATGTGGAATATGCTGTAAGAAATATGCTATAAGGAAAGGTTGGACAAACTTGGATTGTTTTCTCTGGAGTGGAGGCTGAGGGGAGACCTGATAAGAATCTTTTTCCCAGGGTGGAAATGTCAAATACAAGAGGACATGGCTTCAAGGTGAGGGGGAATGTTTCTGACATTCACCGCAAATAATTTTTGACAGGGTTGACAACGTGAGGAAAGAGGATGTGCTGGAACTTCTGAAAAACATTAGGATAGATGTCACTGGGACCAGACGGGATGTATCCAAGGTTATCACGGGAAGCGAGGGAAGAGATTGCTACGCCTTTGGTGATGATCTTTGCGTCCTCGCTGGCCACAGGAATAGTGCCAGTTGATTGGAAAGTGGCATATGTCTTACTTCAGTGGTGGGCAAATTACTGCAGAAGATGCTTAGGGACAGGATTTATGGGCATTTGGAGAAGCATAGGCTGATTAGGGACAGTCAGCATGGCTTTGTGAAGAGCAGGTTGTGCCTCGCGAGCCTGATTGAATTCTTTGATGTGACAAAGCACATTGATGAAGGTAGAGCAGAGGATGTGGTGTACGTGAATTTTAGTAATGTGCTTGATAAGTTTCCTCATGGAAGGATAATTCAGGAAGTCAGGAGGCATGGGATTCAGGGAAACTTGGCTGTGTGGATTCAGAACTGGCTTGCTCATAGAAGGCAGAGGGTGGTTGTAGATGGAGTGTATTCTGCGTGGAGGTTGGTGGGGGCAGATATATTAGGGACTTTTAAGAGACTCTTAGTTAGACACATGAATGATAGAGAAATGGAGGGCTATGTGGGAGGGATCTTGGATAGATCTTGGAGCAGGATAAAATGTCGGTACAACATTGTGGGCCGAAGGGCCTGTACTGTGCTGTAATGTTCTATGTTCTAACTAATAATCATGGGAGTGTGACTTCACTGGCTGCCAAGCACTTCTTTGGCCAGAGGTTGCATTTAAGGCAAGAAGGCCTTAAACTCCACCAAATCTCAGCAATGAGAACAACGTTGCTGCAGCAGGCAAGTACAGGCAGTTCCCTACTCACTGAGCCAACCCTCACAGCAGGCATGCTTGCCAATGGGGCATGGAGAGAAGTCAGAAATCTCTTAAGGTTGGAGGAGACTGGAGAAATGCAAGGGAGTATATTGGACTGGAAGTTAAGAGTCATCGACCGCAACGGCACAGAAACAGGCCCTCCAGCCCATCTCGTCCTTGCCGGCCTGGTTTTCTGCCTAGTCCCATCTACTTGCACCTGGACCATAGCCCTCTGTTTCTCTCCATCCAAACTTCTCTTAAATGTTACAATTGAACCTGCACCCACCACTTCTGCTGGTAGCTTGTTTCACACTCGTACCACCCTCTGAGTGAAGTCGTTCCCCCTCAGATTCCCCTTAAGTATTTTACCTTGCACCCTAAACCTATGACCTCTAGTTCTAGTCTCACCCAATCCAAAGGGAAAAAACCAGCATGTATTCACACTATTTATATCCCTCATAATTTTGTATGCCTCCATAAGATCTCTCATTCTCCTGTGCTTCAGTTCTAACCTATTCAATCTTTCCCTGCAACTGAAGTCCTCAAGTCCCAGCAACATATTTGTAAATTTTCTCTACACTCTTTCAAATTTACTGATATCTTTCCTGTAGGTAGATGACCAGAACTGCACACAATACTCTAAATTCAACCTCACCAACGTCTTATATAACTTAAACATAATATCCCAACTCCTGTACTCAATGCCCTGATTTATGAAGGCCAACGTGCCAGAAGCTCTCTTTGCAACCCTATCTACCTGTGATGCCACTTTCAAGAAACTATGGATCTGTATTCCCAGGTCCCTTTGTTCTACCACACACCTCAGAGCCCTACCATTCACTGTGTTAATCACTGGTTTGTTCTCCCAAAGTGCAACACTTCATACTGTCTGCAATAAATTCCATTTGCCATTTTCAGCCCATTTTCCTAGCTGGTCCAGATCATGCTGCAAGCTTTGATAGCCTTCCTCGCTGTCCACTATGCCCCCAATCTTGGTGTCATCTGCAAATTTGCTGATCCAGTTTACCACACTACCATCTAAATCATTAATATAGATGATAAACAACAATGGACCCAGCACCGATCCCTGTGGCACACCACTGTCACAGGCCTCCAGTCAGAGAGACAACTGTCTACTACCACTCTCTGGCTTCTCCCAATCAGCCAATGTTGAATCCAATTGGCTACTTCATCCTGAATGCCAAGTGACTTAACCTTCTGGAGCAGCCTCACATGCAGGACTTTGTCAAAGGCCTTGCTAAAGTCCATGTAGATGACGTCCACCACCTTCCCTTGATCAACCTTCCTGGTAACCTCTATAAGATTGGTTAGACGTGACCTGCCATGCACAAAGCCAAGTTGACTATCCCTAATCAGGCCCTGTCTATCCAAATACTTGTCTCTCGGAATACCTTCCAATAATTTACCCATGACTGATGTCAGGCTCACTGGCCTATAATTTCCCGGGTTATTTGTAGAGCCTTTTTTAAAGGACGGAACAACATTAGCTATCCTCCAGTCCTCCGGCACCTCACCTGTGACTAAGGACATTTTAAATATCTCTGCCAGAGCCCCTGCAATTTCTGCACTAGCGTCCCCCATGGTCCGAGGGGACACCTCATCAGGACCTGGGGATTTATCCACTTTCATTCACCTCAAAGCAGCTAGCACCTCTTCTTCCATAATCCAGGTACAGTTCATGACCTCACTATTCTTTTGCCTCAGTTATATAATCTCTGTGCCTGTCTCCAGAGTAAATATGGATGCAAAAAATTCATTTAAGATCTCTTCCGGCTCTATGCCTAGATGACCATACTAATCTTCAAGAGGACCAATTTTGTCCCTTGCTATCCTTTTGCTCTGAATATAGCTATAGAAACCCTTGGAATTCTCTTTCACCTTGTCTGCCAAGCAACCTCATGTCCTCTTTTTGTCCTCCCTGATTTCTCTCTCAAGCATTCTCTTGCATTTCAAGCACCTCATTTGATCCTACTTGCCTATACCTGATATGTGCCACCTTTTTCTTTACCAGGGCCTTAATATCCGTTGGTAACCAAGGTTCTCTAAACCTGTTAGCCTTGCCTTTTTATTCTAAAAGGAACGTACAGATTCTATATGCTCAATATTTCACTTTTGTTGCTCTCCATTAAAGAACCACACGGTAACAATAGGTTTGAATTGATCAGTTGATAAGGAAATGGAATTACCAGCAGCACCTTAGTTAATAAATCAATTAATTATTATCTTTATGACTCTTGCACATGTTTCATTGTCAACACCAGGCCTTGCTAATGTTTCTTGAACAAGATTGCTGAAATACCTGGTAATGGATTACTATATTTGACCTACTTTCAGTGCTGATCATAGGAGAAAGACACAGGATGTGACTCAAAAGTTTGTGATTACAAACTTTGCTGAACTACTATGATACAAAGAAGCAACAATGACACATCAAGGCTTCAGTTTTCTTTTGCAGATTTAGCAGTGGAACAGGGTAGTGTCTGTCAATCCCACCTACAGGTGAACAATTTGCCATTCCTGGCACTTCATACTGTTGATGCCGTTGCATCGATTATATTGAGCTCATCCATTCAGCAAACCACTTAACTGCCTTGCAGATCATTGCTGTACCCTCTTCTAAGTGTAGCCTGAGGAAATGACAATAGCCAGACTATGACACGGTGACAATCCTGGAGACACTTACCTTTCATGAACCCCAAATTTACACAATGTGTGAAGTAGAAGCTGGAGTATGCCACTCAGCTGCCAAAAGCCTGCTCTGTTACTGAAGATTATGGATGATCTGATCATTCCTTCAATTCCACAATCCCCTCAACTGTGGTAGCATTTTGCCCTGTTGCTTATCAAGTATATATCTACTTCAGCCTTAAACGTTCAAAGACTTTGCTTTGAGGAAGAGTATTCCAAAAACTTGTGACCCTCTGTGTGGTGGGGGGAATTGAAAAATATTCATCTTATTTAATAGTTATTTAGCTTCCCGAATTAGTTGCTGCTGCAACTACATACTAGCCTTTTGTGCCTAGTTCTCTCTCTATCTCAGAGCTCTACAATCTCTTCCCATTTTAAGTAATATGCTTTTAAAAATCTTTCACTGCCAAATGGACAGTTTCATATTTTCCCACATTATCTATATCTTTTTGTAGCCTCCTTATGTTCTCTCCACAATGTATTTTCCTACCTGTTTATGTCACATCATCAAATATAGCATCAAATTTGCATTAGCAACTTCATCAGTCATACCTTTGCCTTCATCCAAGTCTTTGATATAAATTGTAAAAAGTTCAGCCCCAGCAGCAATTCTGGTAGCACGCTGCTCCTTGCATTTTCCCATCCTGTTTCAAAACAAAAACACTTCTGTTTGTTGTTAGCTAATTTTTTTTTTGTTATTCGCGCCAGTATGTTACCTCCTACACGTTTTTATTTTCCTGCAATGACCTTCTGGTATAGCAATTTATCAGATGCCATCTGAAAATCCAAGTATCGTACATCCACTAGATTCCCTTTACTCACAGTATGTTTTACTTTTAGAAAGAACTCAAATAAATTGGTCAAACATGATTTCCCTTTCACCAAACCACATTGCCTTTGCCTGATTGCCTTAAATTAAGCTCTTAAATAACAGCTTCTAAAAATTCCTCAATGACAGATGTTAAACCACCTGGCATGTAATTTCATGCCTTGTGTCTGACTTCCTTTTTGAATTAAAGGAGTTACATTAGTTCTTTTTTTCAATCTAATGAAGGTTTCCCTGAAGTACCAGGCAGTTGAATTTCTAGATGCTTGCTTTTCTGTTAAGATGTGATTATTTCCTTGTGCATTAGATTTCTATAACTACAGTGTATTCATAGACCTTTTAGTTTGAAATTTATTTAGAAGGCAACACATATTAATAGCTGGATAAACAGGATTAAATGGAAGAAGTTCCAGTCAGACTGGTTTTGGTACCTTTAAGCAAGTTCTTATAACTACCTGTGAATCATCAAGGTAACATTAGGCAATAGCTCTGCAAAGGCAAGGTATAAATGTGTGCAGGCTCACCAGTAGAATTTCAATTCCCAGTTTTCTGAATGTTGTCACATTTTCTGCTGTCTCAAGAAGGCAGCACCCATCACTAAGGACCTTCAAGCGGGATATGCCCTCTTCACATTACTATAATCTGGGAGGAGGTTCAGGAGTCTGAAGACCCACACTCAATGTTTTAGGAACAGCTTCTTTTCCTCCACCATCAGATTTCTGAACGGTCCATGAACATTACCTCATTATTCTTCTTTTGCACTATTTATTTATTTTTGTAACTTGTAGTAATTTTTATGTCTTTGTCTTGCACAGTAGTGCTGCCGCAAAACAAATTTCATGATGTATGTCAGTGATAATAAACCTGATTCTGATTCTGACCAATATATCCACCACAGACTAAGGTCAAGCAAAGCTGCATTAACATTCCAGCCCTTTTCTCAGTGAGAAGGCCAGCATTTCCACCCTGTTCTTTCTTGATCCATCTCCGACTCTTTCTGGATTTCTGTCTTCATCTTGGGATGGCGGGGAGGGTTGTGCCTGTGATGGAGCTGGCTGAGTCTGCAACCCTCTGCAGCCTCTTTCGATCCTGCACATTGGAGCTTCCATACCAGGCAGTAATGAACCAGTCAGAATGCTCTCCACTGTACATCTATGACCAATGTTTATTATAAGCCCACAGACTCCTACAGCTATCTTATTTCATCCTGATTTTGAAATTCCATTCAATTCTCCCGTTCCATTCTCTGCTTTCTCAAGAGGCTAAAGAAATTTGGCATGTTCCCTGTTGACCCTTACCAATTTTTATCGATGCACCTATCTGGATACATCATGGCTTGGTATGGCAACTGCCCTGCCCGTGACCACAAAAAACTGCAGAGGGTTGTGGACATAGCTCAGCACGTCGTGAAAACCAGCCTTCCCTCCTTGGACTCTTGTCTATACTTCTCGATGCCTTGGTAAAGCAGCCAACATAATAAAAGACACCACCGACCCCCTTCCATTGGGCAGAAGATACAAAAGCCTGAAAGCACGTACCACCAGGCTCAAGGACAGCTTCTACCACACTGTTATGAGACTACTGAACGGTTCCCTTGTACAATAAGATGGACTCTTGACCTCTCAATCTACCTTGTTATGACCTTGCACCTTAATGTCTGCCTCCACTGCACTGTCTCTGTAACTGTAACACTTCATTCTGCATTCTGTTATTTTACCTTGTACTACATCAATGCACTATGTAATGAATTGATCTGTATGAACAGTATGCAAGATGAGCTCTTCACTGTACCTCGGTGCATGTGACAATAATGAACCAATTCCAATTTCATCTGTCTTTATTCCATCGCTCTGATGGTAAGACTTTCCACATGGTGCCACTGAGATGCTTCCCTTTTCGTTAAATAGTTTCCACTCTACAAAAGTTGACAGAGCACTCGACTGCATCTCTTCGATATTCCTGCACCTCTGTTCTCACCCCCTTTTATTCCTGGACAGTGCAAGGATGTTCTGCTGGTTCTCTCCTTTCACCCCATCTGCCTCTGCATTCAATGAAATTCAATTTCTGCTGCCTTCAATGAGGTTCCATACTTGGCAAATTTTTCCTTCCATGTTCTCCATTCTGAAGAGCCACTCCCTCTGACACCCTGGCCTGTTCTTCCATCTCTGCTTCCCTTCTCACAGACTTTGCTATGCAACATGTGCTCTTTTACTTCATCCCTCCTATCATCCAGGGACCCCAAAAAATCATCTAGGTAAAGCAGAGATTCACTTCTTGCACCCTTTGAGGTTAAGCATGTAGGTGATTAAGGTGACAAATTGTATGCTGGCCTCACAGTGAGAGGATATGAGTATAGGAGCAAGGATGTCTTGATACAATTATACAAGGCATTGGTGTGACTGCACCTTAAAAATTGTATGCAGTTTTGGTCTCCTTATCTAGAGAAGGATACTATGGAGGGCGTTCAGCAAAGGTTCACCAGACTGATGCTCGGGATGGCGGAACTGGTGAATGAAGAGGATTTGTCAGTTAAGCTTGCATTCACTATAGTTCACAAGAATAAAAGGTGATCTCACAGACATAACACTTACAGTACCAGCAACTTGGGTTCAATTCCCACCGCTGTCTGTAAGGAGTTTGTACTCCCCGTGTCTGCATGGGTTCCCTCCGGGTGCTCCGGTTTCCTTCCACATTCCAAAGACGTACGGGTTAGGAAGTTGTGGTCATGCTATTGTTGGCGCCGGAAGCGTGGCGACACTTGCGGGCTGCACCCAGCACGTTCTCAGTAATACAAAAAGACGCACTTCACTGTGTATTTCGATGTACATGTAACTAATTAATATCTTACATCTACAAAATTCTATTAGATGCTGGAAGGATATTCCCGATAGCAGCGAGTCCAAGACCAGAGGGCTGAGATGAGAATTTTTTTTATTAAAATAAAATAAGATATTTATTTATTAGTCACACGTACATCGCAACACACAGTTAAATGCGCCTTTTTGCATTACTGAGAATGTGCTGGGGGCAGCCCGCAAGTGTTGCCACTCTTCTGGCACCAACATCACATGCCCACAGCTCCTAACCTGAATGTCTTTGGAATGTGGGAGGAAACCGGAGCACCTGGAGGAAACCCACGCAGACACGGGGAGAACGTACAAACTCCTGACAGACAGCGGTGGGAATTTCTCCCAGAGATTGAACATCTGGAGAAGTAGTTGGAGTGAAATCATTGAAAAGTATTGAAGAAGGAATGGGATATGGTTCTTGGGTCCAGAAGGATTAAGGGATATGCACAAAAGCTAGAATAGGTTACTGAATTGGATGATCTGCCAAGAAGGTGGCATCCATCACCATCCAGGCCATGCCCTCTTCTCGTTACTACCATCAGGCTGTGGGAGGAGGTACAGGAGCCTGAAGACCCACATTCAATGATTTAGGAACAGTTTCGTCCCCTCTGCCATCAGATTTCTGAATGGTCCATGAAGACTATCTTGTTATTCCTTTTTTGTTTTTGCACTATTTACTTATTTTATGTCTTTTCACTGCATTGCTGCTGCAAAACAACAAATGTCACGTCATATAAGTCAGTGATAATAAACCTGATTCTGAATGGCAGAGCAGGCTTGGAAAGCCCAGTACCATAGAACAGTACAGCACAATACAGGCCCTTTGGCCCACAATGTTGTGCCGACCTTTAAACCTCACCTAAGACTATCTAACCCCTTCCTCCCACATATCCCTCTATTTCAAATTCCTCCATATGCTTATCTAGTAATCTCTTGAATTTGACCAATGTACCTGCTGCCTCCACCACCACCCCAGGCAGTGCATTCCATAAACTACTCAGTAGTTTACTCCTGCTCCTATTTTCTCTGCTTCCAATCTTTATGTATTACATTTGGTGCCTGTGAAGTGATTTCCTCCTACATTGGAGAAACTAAATGCAGGTTGGATGACTCCAGACTCTCTCTCTCTGGGGACACCCGAGCACAGACATGTCCTCTGAAGAGGGACAGGCAGTTAGTTTGGGTGGAACCCCTGACAGCCTGCTGCCTGGACCTGCAAATGGCCACCTTAGCCAGGTTCAGGAGCAGACAAACGAGGAGGTCCCCTGACCAACTCGCACCCACCTACACTGTGCCCAAAGATCAGGAAGGTGGGGCTGAAGCGCAACCAGAACTTGAGGAACAGCCCTTTCAAATACTCGGGCTGCAACCTCTTGTGCTCTGTACATACATGGAACATGGACTTCTCCAGGCTGCAGGAATGGTAGGCAGCCAGGGAGTCCATGAAGCAACTTAAAAACATGTTGCACAGTACTTCTCTGTGCAATATTCTCCACTCCACGTCCACGAGGAAAAGGGGGAGGACTCTCACATGACTGCTGTCGCGTGTTAGGATGGCAGATGAGGGTGAGGAAGCAGAGTGTGTAGGAGCAGCCTGTACAGTAAAAGCCTCTGCAATATGGAACAGCATGGAGGACATTTCAGAGATGCAAGTCGTGTCCTCCCGAGAGAGTTCTATGGCTTGGGTCCAATGAATGATTCTGGCCTAGTGGCAGCAGCCTGGTCACCATCATGCTGCACTCATGAGCCAATCTTAGCGCCCATTGATGGGATGGCTGGAGGCTTCGGCTGCGTGTCCCAGCAGCTTGCAATTTGTTCTTGCACTGTCCGGTATGTCCCTTCCTCTGGCAGAAAGAGTACCTCCCTATGCTGGCGGGGGAGCACTCCTGGGGGCAACCGTGTCTCATGTCAAAAGGTCCTGGTAAAAGATGGGTAACTCTCTCAGAGCTGTGCAGCTGATGCTTGGCACTAGGTGCTGCGTGTCGTCCTGAGGCGGGAAAAAATATGTTGCCAGTGCATGCCATCTGGGAAGATGCTCAACTTACCAGTATCTCTGTAGAATCCGAAGGAGGAGAGTGGCCACCTGAGCTCAGACTCGCACTAATGACTTGCCACTCTCTTTTATTGGGAGACTGAGAACCACAGCAGGTACCCAGTGCCTGTGGCTGGAACCTGTGTTTTTGTTAATTACCATGTTTATTTTTGTGTGCAATTTTACATATTTGTTAATTTGCATGTTATTTCTATGAATGTGACTTCCATGTCTTGCAGTCAATATTTTTAGCAGGCAAGTTGAAGTAACGCCTGTATTGATATATGATTAGTATTGCGACTGGAGCTGAAAGCTGGGTGTGCAGTCAGAGCTTGAATTCGGGTGGGGAATAACGGGGCCAGGAACCTGGGTAGGTTTGTAGCTGAAATCAGGGTCAGGAATGTGGGTAGTTGTGCTGATAACTCTGCTGTTTGCTGCTTCAGTGGTAACACTCGCTATAAGTTGTCGTAGATGGTTAGAGAAGTCAGTAGCTAGTCAATTTGCTCCTTGTAAGACTGAAGTAAATCATAAGCAAGCTGCTGCTGTTTTAACAAACTGAAGCACACAAGCTGAAACTGTTTTATCCGTAGAAAGGTTGACTGCTTTTTATTATTGCAGCCTTAATGTCATTGCCAGCTGCCTTAGAGGTATCTACTGCTTTTGTTAGCCATGGGAAATCTGTGTCCATATCCCTCATGGATAATGAGAACTTAGGCTCTGTCTCCACAAATTATAGTAGAGAAAGACAATCCGGGAAACCTCTTCTAGAAAACAGTTGAATTGATTTGAGTGATTATTTTGCTGAACTAGATTTCAATTTAACTGCATAAAAAAGAATGTTATAAAAATGAAAAATGCAGGAAATGTTCAGCAGGTAAAGCAGCATCTGTGGTTAATTCTCCATGTTGCTGACGTTTCATCAGACTGAGAAAAGTTAGGAATCAAACATGTCTCGAGTTTCAGAGACCGTGATTGAGAAGGTGGAGGGGTGGAAAGAATAAAGGGAATGTCTGTAATAGGAGATTGAATGACATTGTGGTGAGGCTGGCTAAGAGGGCTTAGTGAAGGCTTGGTAATTGTAGCTGCTGTAGAGGAAATGTAAGTAGAAGGAGATGAATAAAAACATGCAACTCTTTGTTGAAAAAAACAACAAGCATTCAATACTTGGAAAATCTGTGAGATACAAAATACTGCAGGTGCTGAAAATCTGAAATAAAACAATGCTGAAAATACTTGGCAAGTATTTCAATTCTGACAACTGGAAAGGTTGGTTATCTGATGTTTAATTTGCTGAGTCCTCAGGGCTGTTAAATGCCTCGTTAGAAGATGAGATTCTGTTCCTTGAGTTTGTGTTGCACTTTGGAACATTGTAAGAGGCCAAAAGAGGTCAGAATGGGATGGAGAACTTTTAACATTGGGTAATTGGAAGCTCAGTGTCACCCCTGTGGACTGAAGGGAGGTGTTCTGCAAAGCACTTACCCAATCTGTGTTTGATTTCTGCAGTATAGAGGAGAGTACATTGTGAACATTGTAGTAGTTCTGTCTGGTACCAAATGATGTCCTTAATATGTCTGGGTGAGGTAAACTAGCCAAGGCATATAGATCAGCAACACTCGAAACTTTTAGTTTTAATAGACTTTTCTTAAAAAAAAGTAACAATATATTGATGTAAAATACTACAAATGTAACATGGGTGTTACAAGCTACTACAAAATTATTTTAGGTATGCCACAAGCTATACTGAAGTACTATGCCTTGCTGCAACTTGTGTATTCTCAACAATCTTGCACAACTTTTAACTCTTAACCAACTGTAACTTCCTGTATAACAGCTTCGATACTCAACTCGCCTCAGTGATCAAAAGAAGTAATTGGTTGCCCTTCATGGACTTTGAGTTGGCAAGGATTGGCCCTGATTTCTTCCCCCCACCTCCCTTTTTTATGGTATTGGAAGAATAGTGAAGCTGCTAACGATTAAACCCCTCCCTTTATGATTGTCCCTTCAATACCTATGTTTCTGTTTTCACTCTCAATTTTGAACTGGTGTCATTATGTTTATTGTTGTTTATTTTGTACACATGTAAGTGAGGTGTAATTTATGTTAACTGAAATTTGTTAACGTGTTTGTCGGAGTCTTGCAATATACTGTGCTGCTGCTGCAAAAAGCTAATTTCATGCTATTTATACCCTGTATGGCTATTGACAACAATAAACTTGACTTGACATGACTTACCCAGTTTACTTTTTATAAGCAAGAAACAGTCCGCTGGAGGAACTCAGTGGATTGAACAGCATCTGTTGGGGGAAAGGAATTGTAGACATTTTGGGTCGAAACCCTGCATCAGCACTTGGAGATGGCCAGAATAAAGACAAGGGGAGTGGTGAGACAGGAGCCAGAGGTGATAGGTAGAGAGTCTACACATCCTAACCAAATTTGACTCTTGGTATCAATTTTCACAGAAAGATTGTTTTGATGGGGAAGAACTCCTAGCTGATTGGTGTCTTGAAAAGTTCTCGCTCAACTAAAATGTTGCAGATGGTTAAACTGTGTAGAAAACAGATAATGTAAATTGTGTCCTTGGGTTAACCTCGTCTGTAGATGGAAATGCCATATACCATTTGGCTTTCTACAATTTGCAAACAGTTTTTAAGTTGCTTTACAAAGGTCCAGTGGTCTCTCAAAGCATACTTGATAGGATTTTGGTTAGTGTTATTCAGTCAGGCATTAAATACACCATCTTCCTGAAGACAGCTGCCTCTAGCACTGACAGCAGTACACTCAATTGGAAGAAGTACAAGTATATTGCTGCTTTACCTAGAAGGTTTGGGTCCGTCAGTGGGAAGGGAAGAGATAAAAGGGCAGGTTATTCATCTCCTGCAGTTACATGGGAAGGGGCTGTGAGAAGGGGAGTTGGAGGGGTGAATCAGAGAATTGCACAAGAAATGATCAGAATTTTGAAAAACCAAGGGAATTTGGAGTCTGGTAGCATCACATTGAAGGTAGTGGGAACTGTAGATGATGTTTATTTGAATGTGGAGGCTGGTGGGGTAGAAGGTGAGGAGAAAGAACCCCATACTTTTTCTGGGTTGGAGGAGAGATCACAAGACAAAGGAGCAGAAGTAGGCCATTTGGCCCATCGAGTCTGCTCCATAAGCTAAACTAAAAATATCCCTATCTAGCCCCAATATCCGGCCTTATCCCCATATTTCTTGATACCTTGACTAATTAGATACCTATCAATCTCCTCCTTAAACGCCCCCAGCGATTGGGCCTCCACAGCAGTATGTGGCAAAGAATTCCATAAGTTCACTACCCTCTGGCTAAAGAAATTTCTCCTCATTTCTGTTTTAAACGGGTATCCTCTAATTCTAAGACTGTGCCCTCTAGTCCTGGACTCGCCCACCAAGGGAAACAGCTTAGTCACATCTACTCTGTCCAGTCCTTTCAACATTCTAAATGTTTCTATGAGGTTCCCTCTCATTCTTCTGTATTCCAGTGAGTACAGTCCAAGAGCCCACAAACGCTCATCATATGTAAGCCCTTTCGTTCTGGGAATCGTCCTCGTAAATCTACTCTGAACCCTCTCCAACATCAGTACATCCTTCCTAAGGTAAGGGGCCCAAAACTGCACACAGTATTCCAAATGAGGCCTCACCAGTGCCCCGTAGAGCCTCATCAACACTTCCTTACTTTTATACATTATACCTCGTGAAATGAATGCCAACATAGCATTCGCTTTCTTTACTGCCGTTCCGACCTGGTGGTTAACCTTTAGGGTATCCTGCATGAGTACCCCCAAGTACCTTTGTACTTCTGTACTTTGAATTTTCTCCCCATCTAGATGATAATATGCCCATTTATTTCTTTTTCCAAAGTGTACAACGGCACATTTCTCAACATTGAATCTCATCTGCCATTTCTTTGCCCATACTCCTAAACTATCTAAGTCTCTCTGCAACCTTCCTGTTTCTTCAATACTCCCTACTCCTCCACCTATCTTGGTGTCATCTACAAACTTAGCCACAAAACCATATACTCCATCATCCAAATAATTGATGTACAATGTAAAAAGAAGCGGCCCCAACACCAACCCCTGTGGAACACCACTGGTAACCGGCAGCCAACCAGAACAGGATCCCTTTATTCCCACCCTTTGCTTTCTGCCTACCAGCCAATGCTCCACCCATTCTAATATCCTGCCTGTAATTCCATGAGCTTTCATCTTATTAATCAGCCTCTTGTGTGGCACCTCGTAGAAGGTCTTTTGAAAATCTAAATACACAACATCCACAGCCTCTCCCTTATCCACCCTACCTGAGATTTCCTCAAAAAAACTCCAATAGGTTGGTCAGGCAGGATCTTCCCTTCATGAAACCATGCTGGCTTGGACCTTGCAAGTCTAGGTATTCCATAACCTCACCCTTGAGGATCGATTCCAATAACTTTCCCACCACTGATGTCGGACTAATAGGTCTGTAATTTCCTTTATGTTGCCTCCCACCTTATACAGCAGAACTACATTTGCTACCCTCCCAGTCCTCCGGAACCATGCCGGAGCCTATTGATTCCTGGAAAATTATCACCAATGCCTCCGCAATCTCTAAAGCCACCTCCTACAGAACCCGAGAGTGCACTTCATCCGGTCCGGGAGACTTATCTGTCTTTAGTCCATTTAGCTTCCCGAGCACCTTCTCTCTAGTAATCTTGACTGAACTCAGTTCTATCCCCTGAGACCCCTGACTATGATGTCCTCCACAGTGAAGACCGATGCAAAATACTCATTTAGTTCCTCTGCCATCTATTTGTTATCCATTATAATCTCTCCTGCACCGTTTTCAATTGGTCCTATGTCAACCTGTGTCTCTCTTTTACTCTTCATACATCTAAAAAAAACTCTTAATATCCTTTTGAATGTTATCTGCCAACTTCCTTTCATAATTCATCTTTTCTTTCCTAAAGACATCCTTAGTTTCTTTCTGTAAGTTTTTAAGTTTCTCAGACTTTGGTTTTCCCACTAATTTTTGCTTCCTTGTATGGCCTCCCTTTTGCTTTTATTTTAGCCTTAACCCCTCTCGTTATCCACATTTGTACCATTTTTCCATTCATTACCTTTTTTCTTGGGATATATCTATCCTGCATTTTCCTTATTTCTTGTAGAAATTCCATCCATTTCTGCTCTGCCATCCCTCCAACTAACTTACTTTTCCAATCAATTTGGGCCAATTCCTCTCTCGTGCCACTATAATTTCCTTTGTTCCACTGAAATATTGATACACCTGCTATCAACTTCTCCTTTTTCAAATTTGAAACTGAACTCAACCATATTGTGATTGCTAGTTCCTAATGGTTCCTTCACCTTTAGTTCCCTGATCACTTCCGGTTCATTACTCAGCACCCAATCCAAAACAGCCGATCCCCTGGTGGGCTTATCAACAAGTTGCTCCAAAAAGCCATCCCGTAGACATTCCATAAACTTACCCTCCTGAGATCCACTACCTTCCTGGCTTTCCCAATCCACCTTCATGTTAAAATCCCCCATGATTATCTTGACATTGTCTCTGACACGCTTCTTCTATTTCTAACTGTAACTTGTATTCCACATCCCGGCTGCTATTAGGGGGCCTATATATAACTGCTATTATTGTCCTTTTACCCTTGCCATTTCTTAGCTCCACCCATAAGGATTCCACTTCTTCTGACCCTACGTCCCTTCTTTCTATTGATTTTATATCATTACTAACCATCAGGGCCACACCACTCCCTCTGCCTACCCGCCTGTCTTTCCTATACACTGTATACCCCTGGACATTCAGTTCCCAGTCGCATCCGTCGTTAGGCCATGACTCGGTGATTGCCACAATGTCATATTTTTTTAATCTGTAGCTGTGCCACTTTATTTCTAATGCTACGTGCACTTAAATATAGTACATTTAGACTAGTATCTGCTACCAATTTTGCGGTATTTTTATTGTTCAGCAAATTATCCTGTCTTTTCACCTGCCTGTCCTTCTTACCATCTTCACTGCACACTGTCTTGGACTTGTTCCTATATACTTCTTCCTCTATCCTAACATCCTGGTTTCCTTCCCCCTGCCAAATTAGTTTAAACCCTCCCCAACAGATATATTAAACATGCCCGCCAGGATATTGGACCCCTTGGAGTTCAGGTGTAACCCATCCTTTTTGAATAGGTCATACCTCCCCCCAAAAAAGGTCCTAATGATCCAAGAATTTGAAGCCCTGCCCCCTGCACCAGTTACTCAGCCACGCATTCATCTGCCTGATCCTGCTATTCTTTCTTTCATTAGCATGTGGCACAGGTAGTAATCCTGAGATTAGTACCTTGGAGGTCCTGCTTCTCAACCTTCTTCCTAGCTCCTTGTAATCCTCCTTCAGGACCTCTCTTTTTCTACCTATGTCATTGTACCAAGACTTCTGGCTGATCACCTTCTCCCCTCAGAATATTCTGGACCCGGTCAGAGACATCCCGTACCCTGGCACAGGGAGGCAGCACATCATCCGGGTATTGTTGTCGGGTTCGCAGAATCTCTTATCTGTTCTCGTCACTATAGAATCCCCAATAACCACTGCATTTCTCCTTGCCCGCTGGACCACAGCACCAAGCACGGTGCCAAAGTCCTGTTTGCCATGGTCTTCCTCTGTCAGGTCATCCTCTCCAACAGAATCTAAAATGAGATACCAATTTTTGAGGGGGACCGCCACAGAGGTACTCTACAAATTCTTTATAGCTTCTGTCTAGCTCCTCCTCACTCTCCCTAATCAACCGAAGGTCATCAAGCTGCAGCTCCAGGTCCCTAACATGATCCCTGAGGAGATGTAGTCCTCCGGGAGGCTGGTAGTCTCCCAGGGTCGCCACATCTGGCACTCCAAACATAAAACTAATCCCAGATGCGTACTGCTATGGCGCTGTCTAATGCTACTAAAATAAATAAACTAGTAATTTACCCCCCCTCTACAAATCTCGCCTCTTACCTGTTCTCACTGAAGCCTGTTGAGCTGAAGCCTTATCACTCTGACTCTGAGAGGTGTGAGAGCATGTGTTGGAAATAGAACAGTCGTGGTTAAAAGCCCATGGTGGAGGGGAAACGATGATTAAGGGGGAAAAATTTATCTTGAAAGAAAAATACAAAATTCTGGAAGCACTCTGCAGATTAGGCATCATTTGTAGAGAGAGAGAGGCAGAGCCTGCTTTTCATGTCAATGATCTGTCAGAACTGTTCACTGGAACCCTTCATCACCAGTTCTGACCTGAAATATTGACTGATATTATTTTTCTTTCCACAGATGCTGCTTGACCTTTTGAATATTTCTGGCATTTTTATTTTGTTTTTGGTTTGGATTTCCAGAATCTACTGTCTTTTGCTTCATTTAGACATTGTTAAAGCACTAGTGTGGCAGATCTAGTGTAGTCATGATCAGAAAAAAGACTTCAGAACACTACAGCACAGTACAGGCCCTTCGGCCTACAGTGTTGTGCTGACATTTTATCCTGCTCTAAGATCTATCTAACCCTTCCCTCCCACATAGAGAAGATGTAGCAGAGCCAGAAAAGTTGGGAGAGTGGGATGGAGTGCTTATGGGAAGCATGATGGGAGGAGGTATAGTCAAGAAAGCTGTGGAATTGTGTGTTTTTAATAGATATTGGTTGCTGAAGAATGCATTTAACTTTGTAATGAAATTATCCATGAGGGCTGAAACCAGTTTTGCCTTTTACATGCAAATCAAATGAGGTTGAGAAATTTTGTGTTTGTCTGCTTCTGTATGCCCCTTTCGCCATGATTTAATTGATATATATGTACAGTTACTACTGATTCTAACAAATTGTGGTAATTAACAACAAGGAAGGATCATAAATTGCAATTGGCCTTCAAGTTTTTAGGGCATCACAAAGCACTTCACGGCAATGTAATTGCTTTTGAAGTATATCGTGTGTGCTCAAGTTAGTGATGAATTGCAGTGGCTTACTGTTTAAATTATTGGCATCCAGAGGCCTGGACCACTAATCCAGAGATGTGTATTCAAATCCTTCTAAAGTGGTTGGGAATTTAATTTCAAGTAATTAGTTAAATCAGAAATCTGTGAAAAAAAAAGCCAGTAACAGCAAGGAATGAATCAAAGAGTAAGTGGTGCAAAGTATACAAAGTTTCAGTGTCTTAAAAGGGATAGGGAGGGCGGAGGAGAGGAGGAGGGGTGGTGATACTGGTCAGGGACACAGTTACAGCTGCAGAAAGGGTGGATAATGTAGCAGGATCCTCTCTAGAGTCAGTATGGGTGGAAGTTAGGAAAAAGAAAGGAGCAGTTACTCTACTGAGAGTATTCTATAGGCCCCCCTGGTAGCAGCAAGGATGCTGTGGAGCACATCAGGAAGCAGATTTTGGAAAGGTGCAGGAATAACAGGGTTGTTATTCATGGGAGACTTCAACTTCCCAAATATTGATTGGCACCTGCTTAGTACCAAAGGTTTAGATGGAGCAGAGTTTAAGTGTGTCCAGGATGGATTCTTGTCACAGTATGTTGACAAGCCGACTAGAGGGAATGCCATATCAGATCTACTTTTAGGTAATGAACCAGGTCAGGTGACAGATCTCTCAGTGGGTGAGCATTTGGGGGACAGTGACCATTGCTCCCTAACATTTAGCATTGTGATGGACAAGGATAGGAGCAAAGAGGACAGGAAGATATTTAATTGGGGAAGGGACAAATTATGAGGCTATAAGGCTAGAACTTGCGAGTGTGAATTGGGATGACATTTTTGAAGGGAAACGTACTATAGCGATGTGGTCATTGTTCAGGGATCTCTTGCAGGATGTTAGGGATAAATTTGTCCCGGTGAGGCAGAGAAAGAATGCCAGGGTGAAGGAACCATGGGTGACAAGAGAGGTGGAACAACTAGTTAGGAGGAAGAAGGCAGCATACATAATGTTTAGGCAGCAAGGATCAGATAGATCTCTTGAGGAATATAGGGTAGCAAGGAAGGGGCTGAGGAGAGCAAGAAAGGGACATGAAAAGACCTTGGCAAGTAGGACCAAGGAAAACCCCAAGGCATTTTTCACTTATGTGAAGAGCAGAAGTCATCTCTGATGGGGAGGCCACATTATTTGCATACCCAACATCAAATTTCCTAATGAGGCAGTCATCTCTGAACTCCAACATTGTGACTGATAAAGAGTAGAAAGGGGAAATATTCAACAATGTTCTCAAACCTGCCTTGAAAAAAATATGTAATGAGAATATTTGACCCATGACCATTGAAAATGCAGAAGAACATTCAGAATGGCATTGAGAACTTTGAGCCCATCTGTTGGGAGAACACAGAAGCACAATGCAAATGGCAGAAGGACCACACCACCTTCCGAACTTACCATTTGCTGTCCTGCCAAGCACTGCCTGCCCCATGCATTGCAGAATCTGAAGGCTCCTCACTGGCTTCATCACCCACCTCTGAATTCTCAGAACTGTAGGGGGAAGCAAGTATTCTGAACCCTGGAGGAACTGCCCAAGATGACTTCAATAAAGGCCTTAGTCAACAGAGCTCTGGTTCAACAGCTCCAAAACAATGGCACCATAAGGTTGGGAGTACAATGCCAGTATCAATTTGAAGGTTAAGAATCTAGGTGAAGAACCAAGCCTGATAATGCAAATAGTGCAGATGTTAAACTTTTTTTTTAAAAAGAAACTTATAGATCAAGATAACCAAGTATTTTTCTGTATATGAAGAGTTAATAGATTTTCATCACGATTATCCATGCATTGTGGGGAGCATAAAAGCAGATAGACGTGAAACCACTAACTGCATAGTTAAACACTGTGTGGGTGTGCATGCTTCTCGTTTATTTTCGAAATGAATGAAAATTGATGATATACTTGGCATTTTAAAGGGACAAAAGAAAACTAAATGGAAATCGAGTGGAAAATTTTCTGCTGAAACGGTTAAAGACATAGCTGCCTAATCATGTCCACCTTTTTACATTATAGATGCCCACAATTTATGGTTCTGGTTTTAAAATGAATATTGGGGCTTTAGCATTCCTTTTTTTTAATCAGCAGAGATGTGGTTCTTACCTTGGCCTAGTGCTTTCCCCTATATAGTTTCTCTTTCAGTGGGTATCTTTTGTGTATAATACAAAAGATGATATAAAATATGCCCATCACTCTCCCAAGGAACTTCCACATCACCAACACTGTTTATTTCAGCGTTTTCCCAAGACTTGTATGCAAAAGAACAATGAATTGACAGATGCTGTTGCCCATTAGAAGAGCACAAAGATTCTAAAACTACTTCCTACTTCTGTCATTCACTGACCCTTGCATTACAAGGGGGTTGCATTGCCAGAAAACTGCCCACATCGCGATTTTTCCACAAGGTGTAGCCACATCATTTGCGCACGTGTCAAGAAATGCAAGTTGAAAAAAAATTTAAAATTAACGTGTTCCATGAGAGCAAATTTTAATCCATATCTCAGATTTTTATTTTGGTAGTGATTTGTGAATTCCATAATAGGCACATTTCTGATACCCAAACTGCTATAACATGAGAATTGCCTGTATAATGAATTATGATTTGCCATGATGAAATTCTCCTGGTCACCCTCCAAAGCTCCATGCAATGAATTTTGGACTCTCTCACCCCACCCTGCTGTCCCTTCCTTTGGCTGCATTTCTTCTTTAACTTGTGTTGTTTTGGTCTGTTCTCTTGGTCTTCAGTTGAGTTATATTGGGAGACCAGGCTCCTTATCTATTATTAGTCAAAGTTGATATGGTTGAGGCACAGCTGTATAGCGGTTAGTGTAACGAGTTCAATTCTGGCCGCTGTCCGTAAGGAGTTTGTATGTTCTCCCCGTGTCTATGTGTGTTTCCTCCGGATGCTCCAGTTTCCTCCCACATTCCAAAGGCATATAGGTTAGGAAGTTGTGGGCGTGCTATGTTGGTGCCGGAAGCGTGGCAACCCTTGCGGGCTGCCCCCAGAACACTCTACGCAAAAGATGTATTTCACTGTGTGTTTCGATGTACGTGTGACTAATAAAGAAATATCTTGCGTCTACAACATTCTACTTTAATTAGGCATATTAGATGCTGAAAGGATATTCCCGATGGCAGGGAGTCCAGGACCAGAGGTCCTTAAGATATCTTATCTTGGTTATTAGCAACCCTTTTAAGTGAGAGATGAATGAAGAATAAATGAATCGGCTGCTGGTACATGGTCATCAGTCAGATCACGTTATAAAATACAAAATGTTTCAAATACTCTATAGGTCATGCAGCACCTATGGAGAGAGATTGAGGACCTTTGAGTTCTGAGGAGAGGTCTTTGACTTGAAATATTGTCTGTTTCTCTTTCCAAAGATGCTCACTGTTTTGCCTCTCATTCTAAAATGCTTTTATATCTGCATCATATCAATAGCACATGGAGTACCATAGGTATCAGTGCTGGGGCCTCAACTATTTAAAATCTACATTAATAACTTAGATGAGGAGACTGGAGTGTACTTCAGCCAAATTTGCTGATGTACAAAGATTTTGAGGAGGACAAAAAGAGCCAGCAAATAGATGTAAATACATTCAGTAAATGGGCAAGAAGTTGGCAGATGGAGTATGACGTTGGGACATGAGGTTTTCCACTTTAGAGGAAGAATAAAAAAAAGTATTGTTTAAATTGAGTGAAACAGCAGAATGTTGTGGTACAAAGGATCTGGGAATCCTGGTGGTTGAAGTGCAAAGGGTTGACTTGAAGTTACTAGCAAGTAATAAAGAAGGATAAGGGGTATGGAATATAAAAGCAGGGAAGTTTTGATGCAGCTCTACAGGGTGTTGGAGAGACCACATGAGTACTGTGTACTATTTTGGTGGTCTTGTTGTAGAAAGGATATTGGAGGCAGGGCAGGGTGAAGTGGTTGATGTAAGAATACACTTTGAGCAGTAGGGCCTAAACTCATTGGAGTATAGAAGAATGAAAGGTGGTCTCATTGAAACACAAATACTATTGATAGCTCTCAACATTTTCACAGTTAAAAGAGGGACAGCAGTATTTGCTGCCAAGAATGGATCAGCCATGATTTTATTGAACGTTCAAGGATGCTTCAAGGGCTAATTTACTACTCCTGCTTATGCTCTGCTAAAATATGTCACTTCACACTTCTCTGTATTAAATTTCTTCTGCCAGTTGTCTGAGCTTTCCACTGTCCCTGTCCTTTTAGCAGTCTACTATCATCCACTGCACTGTTGAAAACACTTCAAAAAAATATAGATATTTGGAAATTTTACCCAACACAGAGACATAAATGCTCTAGCACAGTGCTAGCTGCTCACACAGTGATTCAAAGTAAACCACTCACCATATCCGCAGAGTTTGTTGCTTTTCAGTTCTGGTTTTGAACGTGTTATCTGCAGTTCTAACCATGGCTTTCATGACACAGTTCTGTGCATGTTGTTTTGTTCCTTGGGAGATGCTGCCTACTCTTCCAAGTAATTGGATTTCTTTTGCTGGAGGAAACCAACATCTCCATCAGCTTGTGCCATATGGTGTGAGGCATACTACAAGCTGTTTTTATCAAGTTTCATTTGGTGTTGCTGAAGCCTGGAGTCTTTTTTTAATCCAGCTCTCCAGCTCTGCCACTTATGCTGTTAGATCTGTATTCTGTAGACTAGGTTATAACCACACTGACAGGAACTTCTGGTTGGAGTAACTGGATGGCCAGTTTGGGCCAATTATCTAATGGCTAAAGACAGATAATTCATCTAAATCTTATGTTTTATTAGGATTGTTTTAAACCTTACGTGGCTTGAAGTGACAGCTTTAAATAAATATTTAAAAATTAAATGCTGCCTCTAAGGGAGCTGTAGAAAGGGAGGATGTCCTGGAGGAATCGTCTACTGAGTCAAATGTGGGTGGAAGTCAGAAACAGGAAGGGAGCATTCACTCTATTGGGAGTATTCTACAGAGCCCCCAATAGCAGCAGAGACACTGAGGAGCAGATCGGGAAGCAGATTTTGGAAAGGTGCTAAAATAATAGGGTTGTTGTCATGGGTGATTTCAACTTCCCAAATATTGATTGGCACCTTATTGTAAAGGGGATAGATAGGGCAGAGTTTGTTAGGAGTGTACAGGAAGGATTCCTGACACAGTATGTGGACAGGCCGACCAGGGGAGAGGCTGTACTGGACCTGGTACTAGGCGATGAGCCTGATCAGGTTTCAGATCTCTTGGTGGGAGAGTATTTTTGAGACAGTGACCATAACTCCTTGACCTTTACCATAGCCTTAGAAAGGGATAGGAGTAGATGATATGGCAAAGTATTTAATTGGAGGAGGGGGAATTATGCTATTAGGTAGGAACTTGGGAACTTAAATTGGCAACAGATGTTCTTGGCGAAGTGCACAGCGGAAATGTGGAGGTTGTTTAGGGAGTACTTGGATGGGGTTCTGGTAGGTTTGTCCCATTGAGGCAGGGTAAGGATGGTAGAGTGAAGGAACCGTGGTTGACAAGAGATGTAGAATATCTTGTCAAGAGGAAGAAAGCTTGCCTAAGGTTTCGAAAGCATGGATCAGACTGGGCCCTGGAGAGTTACAAGGTAGCGAAGAGGGAGCTTGAGGGGGAGCTAGAAGGGACTTAGAGAGCAAGGGGGCATGAGAAGTCCTTGTTGAGTAGGATTAAGGAAAACCCCAAGGTGTCCTACATGTATGTGAGGAATAGGAAGATGAGTAGAGTGAGGGTAGGACCAATCAGGGATAAAAGAAGAAACTTGCCTGGAGTCGGAAGAGGTAGGGGAGGTCCTTAAGAATGCTTCAGTGTTCACCAGTGAGAGAGACTTTGACATTTGAGAGGATGGCACACAACAAGCTGATACGCTAGGGCATGTCGACATGAGGAAAGAGGATGTGCTGGAACTTTTGAAAAACATAAGGATAGATAAGTCACCAGGGCCAGATGGGATATATCCAAGGTATT
Source organism: Pristis pectinata (assembly GCF_009764475.1). NCBI lineage: Eukaryota > Metazoa > Chordata > Chondrichthyes > Rhinopristiformes > Pristidae > Pristis > Pristis pectinata. Next base: position 5,611,685 of record NC_067406.1, read on the forward strand.
TACTGGAAGTGAGGGAAGAAATTGCTGCGCCTTTGGCGATGATCTTTGCATCTTCACTGGCCTCAGGAGTAGTTTCAGATGATTGGAGGGTGGCAAGTGTTGTTCCTTTGTTTAAGAAAAGGAGTAGGGATAACCCAGGAAATTACAGACCACTGAGTCTTATTTCAGTGGTGGGCAAATTACTGGAGAAGATTCTTAGAGACAGGATTTATGGGTAATTGGAGAAGCAATGCTGATTAGGGACAGTCAGCATGGCTTTGTGAGGGCAGGTCATTCATCATGAGCCTGATTGAATTCTTTGAGGATGTAACAAAGCACATTGAAGGTAGAGCAGTGGATGTGGTGTACATGGATTTTAGTAAGGTGCTTGATAAGGTTCCTCATGGAAGACTCATTCAGGAAGTCAGGAGGTATGGGATCCAGGGAAACTTGGATGTGTGAATTCAGAATTATAGAACATAGGACATTACAGCACAGTACAGGCCCTTCAGCCCACAATGTTGTGCTGACATTTTATTCTGCTCTTAAGATCTATCTAACCCTTCCCTCCCACAAGCATTGGCTCGCCCAAAGAAGACAGAGGATGGTTGGAGATGGAGTATATTCTGCCTGGAGGTCGGTAACCAGTGGTGTTGCACAAGGATCTGCTCTGGGACCCCTGCTCTTTGTGATTTTTTTTAAGTGACTTGGATGAGGATATGGAAGGGTGGGTTAGTAAGTTTTCTGATGATGCAAAGGTTGGTGGTGTTGTGGATAGTGTAGAAGGTTGCTGTAGATTACAACAGGACATTGATAGGATGCAGTGCTGGGCTGAGAAGTGGCAGATGGAGTTCAACCTGGATAAGTGTGAAGTGATTCACTTTGCAAGATCAAATTTGAAGGCAGAATACAAGACTAATGGCAGGACTCTTAGCATTGTGGAGGAACAGAGATTCTTGGAGTCCACGTCCATAGATCCCTCAAGGTTGCTGCGTAGGTCGATAGGGTTGTTAGGAAGGCGTATGGAGTGTTGGCCTTCATTAGTCGGGGTATTGAGTTCAAGAGCCGTGAGGTAATGTTGCAGCTCTATAAAACTCTGGTGAGACCACACTTGGAGTATTGTGTTCAGTTCTGGTCATTTCATTATAGGAAGGATGTGGAAGCTTTAGAGAGGGTGCAGAGGAGATTTACCAGGATGCTGCCTGGATTGGAGAGCATGTCTTAAGAGGATAGGTTGAGTGAGTTAGGGTTTTTCTCTTTGGAGTGAAGGAGGATGAGAGGTGACTTGATAGAGGTGTACAAGATGATAAGAGGCAAGATCGGGTGGACAGTCAGAGACTTTTTTCCAGGTCGACAATGGCTAACACGAGGGGGCATAATCTTAAGCTGATTGGAGGAAAGTATAAGGGGGATGTCAGGGGTAAGTTTTTTTACACAGAGAGTTGTGGGTGTGTGGAACGCACTGCTGGCGGAGCTGGTGGGGACAGATACATTAAGGACATTTAAGAGACTCTTAGCCACATGAATGATAGAAAAATGGAGAGCTACTGTATATGGGAGGGAAGGGTTAGACAGATCTTATAGCAGGATAAAGTGTCGGCACAACAACGTGGGCTGAAGGGCCCTGTACTGTGCTGTTATGTTCTATGATCTAAATGCGTGCTAGATTTAAACTAGATATCAAATACAAAATGGGAATGCCAGCTTCTTGGTAGTTGATTGTTTTACCCATAGTAATTGGTTTATTATTGTCACATGTACCTTGATAGAGTGGAAGGACTTTGTTTGCATCCATCCAAACAGCTCAGTCTACACCTAGTCCCTTGAGGTAATACAGAAGGAAAAAGAGCAACAGAATGCAGAAACTAGTTTTAGGGTTAGGACACGGTAGGTAAGCAGTTAGCTTAACGCTATTACAGCGCCAGCGACCCGAGTTCAATTCCGGCCACTGTCTGTAAGGAGTTTGTACGTTCTCCCCGTGTCTCCGTGGGTTTCCTCCGGGTGCTCCAATTTCCTCCCACATTCCAAAGATGTACGGGTTAGGAAGTTGTGGGCATGTACGTTGGCGCCAGAAGCTTGGTGACACTTGCGGGGCTGCCCCCAGAACACTTTACGCAAAAAGGTGTATTTCACTGTGTGTTTCAATGTACATGTGACTAATAAAGATATCTTTATCTTAGAGTTACAGAGGAAGTGCATTGTGGGTAGACAATAAGGTATAATGGTGAGGTAGATTGGGGAATCGGGAGTTCTTTATCATACAAGAGGTCCATTTGCTTTCAGTCTTATGGTGGCGGGATGGAAGCTGCCCTTGAGCCTGGTGGTACGTGTTCTCACGCTTTTGTATTTTGTGCCTGATGGAAGGTGGGAGTAGTCTTTGATTATGTTGTCTGCTTTCTTGAGGCACCGGGAAGTGCAGACAATCAATGGAGGGGAGGTGGTTTTTGTGATGGACTAGGCTGAGGATGTAGTCTTGCGGGGCTTATTTGAATGTCACAACTTAACTTGGTGTGTACTCTTCCAGTGGACATGTACCTCTGTGGATAGCTTTATAATAATGGTTTGGCAGTTGATAGCAGTTGTGTGCTATTTATGTATTGATGGTAGACTTTAATGCAAATAAAACAGCCTCCCAGCGTTTAGACAATATCTGATCCACATTTTGATGTTATCTTTATAAAACCTAAAATGAAAGTCCATCCATTTAGGGTCATAGAGTTATACAGCAGGGAAACTGGTCACTCAGCTCAACTGATCCATGCCGACCAAGATGTCCCATCCAAGCTAGTCCCATTTGCCAGAGTTTGGCCCATAACCTTCTAAACCTTTCTGATCCATGTACCTGTCCAACTGTCTTCTAAAAGTTGTTATTGTACCTTGCCTAACCACTTCCTCTGGCAGTTCATTGTGTTTTTCAAAAAAAAATCCTCTCCCCTACCTATGCACTCCAGTTCTTGATTTCCCCAACCCCTGGGGGGGGGGGGGAAAAGACAGGGTGCACTCACTTTATCTATGCCCATCATGATTTTATACACTTCTATAAGATTGCCTCTCAGCCTATCCAAACTCTGCCTATAACTCAGTTTCTCAAGTCTTAGCAACATTCTTGTTTATCTTTTCTGCACTCTTTCAGGTTTAATAACATCTTTTCTGTAGCGGGGTGACCAAAAATAGTATTCCAACACACCACTAATCATAAGCCTCCAGTCTGAGAAACAACCTTCCACCATCACCCTCTGCTTTCTTGCATCAAGCCAATTGTGTATCCAATTAGCCAGGCCTCCCTAGATTCCATGCAATCTTACCTTCCAGAGCAGCCTACCATGTGGAACCATATTAAAGGCCTTGCTGAAGTCCATATGAACCACATCTACTGCCCTGCCCTCATCGACTTCCTTGGTCTCAAAACTCAATCAAGTTTGTAAGATGTGATCTCCCAAGCACAACACCATGCTTACTACCCCTAATCAACTCCTGTCTTTCCAGATGTACGTATATCTTATCCCTCAGAACCGTCTCCAGTACACAGATGTTAGACTTGCTGGTCTATAGTTCCCAGGTTTTTCTTTGTTGCCCTTTGTAAGTAAAGGCACAACATTTGCTACCCTCCAGTCTACCGGTACCTCACCCATGGCTACTGATGATGCAAGTATCTCAGATGTGGAAGCGATAGAGAGGATGCAGAGGAGATTTACAAGGATGCTGCCTGGAATGCGTAGCATGCCTTAGGAAAGCAGGTTGAGGGAACTCTGTCTTTTCTCCTTGGAGAGACAGAGGGTGAGGGGGGACCTGATTGAGGTGTATAAGATGATGAGAGGTATTGATAGGGTAGATAGAGGCTTTTGCCCAGGGCTGAATTGGTGGCCACAAGAGGACACAGGTTTAAGGTGCTGGGGAGTAGATATAGAGGAGATGTGAAGGGTAAGTTTTTTTACTCAGAGAGTGGTGAGTGCGTGGAATGGGCTGCCAGAAATGGTCGTGGAGTCTGATATGATAGGGTCTTTCAAGAGACTTTTAGATAGGTATATGGAGCTGAGTAAAATAGAGGGCTGTGGTTAAGCCTAGTAACTTCTAGGGTAGGGACATGTTCGGCACAGCTTTGTGGGCTGAAGGGCCTGAATTGTGCTGTAATTGTTCTATGTTCTAAGGGCTTCCACTATTTCTAGCCTCCCACGGTGTTCTTGGATATACCTGGAGATTTGTCTACCTTCATACTTAAGACATTTTAATTTCATTGTTTGGAATATTGCTGGAGATCCAATAAATCACATCAGTGATGGGAATTTCTAGTCTTGCAGCAAGCAGGTGGAAGAAAGGCTGAATTTTGTTTGTGAGGATAAATTGGATAAAAGCCTTGAGGGAATCTTATCTTACTGAATTTGGACTGTACTTGATCTTGAGCCTTTCCCAGTGTAAAAGACGGGGCAGTTTTAATACTAGTTTGTCATCTCATTTTGAAGTTGTTGCTGTCTTGATATGGATTACTCATCTAATATCTGATTTGTGGAATATAATCATATTACAGACTGCACATCTGCAGATTGAGCGTAATATAAAAGAGGTAAATCGGTACATGGTTCTCAGTGAATATAGGCTTATGACAGAGATTCTAGAGTTTTGGTTGGGGCTACAGCCCACCTGAGTTTATGAAAGGAAAATCATTCTTAACAAGTCTGATGGAACTTTGTGAGGATGTAACTGGTAGAATTGATAAAAGGGAACCAGTGGATGAGGTGTACAGTAACTGACTAGCAGATTTTCTAGAGTATTGGATTTTACTCCTTTTTAATACCCAAATGCACTTTTATTTCACTTTTTAAACATTTTACACAGTAGTTTAATATGTTTTCAAAGGAACAGGAAATATACAAGCATTCCTGACCCCAGCTCTGGGTGTAAACCTACCCTGGTGTTATGGACCCCAACCCTGGCTCCAGGCACACACCCAGCCCATAGTCCACATCCTGATCCTGGCCACGCTTCAGACCTCAGAGTCATAGAGAGAGACAGCACAGAAACAGACCCTTAAGTCCACTGAGTCCATGCCTTTACACTATTCCTGTTTTATCGTCCCCATATTCTCATCAACTCCTTTCAGATTCTACCACCCACCTGCACACAAGAACAATTAACCTACCAAGTCACATGTCTTTAGGATGTGGGAGGAAGCAAGAGCACCCAAAGGAAAGCCACAGGGTCATGGGGAGGACATGCAGACTCCACATAGACAGCATCTGGGGTCAGGATTGAATCTGTGTCTCTGGTGTTGTGAGGCAGCAGCTCTTCTAGCTGCGCTACCATGTCCTAGCTCTGGCCACATACTCTGCTTGCACCTTGGATCCTTGCCTTTTGTTCCAAGTGAGTTGGATGGACTATCAGGATTTTGGAGCAATCAGGTGCTGAATTATTGGAGTTTTGCTGTATTTGGATTTTCAAAGGACCTTTCGATAAAGTCCCACATAAATAAGAGAATTGTGTGCAAAATAAAAGCATGCGAGATATACTAACATGCATTGAAAATTGGTTGACAGACAGGAAATGGGGAATAGAAATAAATGGAACTTTCTCGGTGCCAGATGCTGATTGGTGGGGTGCACAGGGCTTAGTGCTTGGGCACTGGTTGTCGCAATATATATCAATGATTTGGATGGGGGAACTAAATGTTACATTTCCATGTTTGCAGATAACACAAAGCTGGTGGTTAGCAGGGATGGGGATGGAGAGTGGCGTTAATGTGAACTGTGAGGAGGATGCGAAGAGGTTGCAATGTGATTTAGACAGGGTTGGATGAGTGTACAAATGCATGGCAGATGCAACTTAAAATGGATAACTGTTAGGTAGCAGAAAAACGGATTATTATTGGGATGGTGACAGACTGGGGGGGGGGAAGAGACCTGGGTGTCCTTGTATACCAGACACTGAAAGCAAGTTTTCAGGATTAGCAAGCAGTTGGAAAGGTCTTCCTTGCCGAAGGATTTGAGTAAAGGAGCAAGGATGTCTTGCTGAGGCTGCACAGGGCCTTGGTGAGACCCCATCTGGACTTTTGTGTGCAGTTTGGGTTGATTTACCTGAGTGAGGGTGTTATTGCATGGAGGGAGTGCAACAAACATTTACAAGATTGTTTCCTGGGACAACAGGAGGAGATATTAGGAGGAATCTATTTACTAGAGTTTAAAAGAATGAAAGTTAGATTTTGTAGAAACCCATAAAATACTAATAGGACTAGACCTACCAGAGAGGGAAGGTGTTCCTGTTGGCTTGAGTATCTCTAACCAGGGATGACTGCTTTGGGGTATGGTGTATGCCATTTAGAACTGAGATGACAAGAAATTTCTTCACCCTGATGGTGAAGGCAGTGAAGGTCAAGTCATTACCAGTATATCAATTGCTCTGCCCAAGACTGCAAGAAGTTGCAGAAGTTGTGGACTCAGCTCAGTCCATCACGAAAACCAGCCTTCCATCCATGGACTCTGTCTACACTTGCTGTCTCTGGAAAGCAGCCAATGTAATCAAAGACCCCCTCCCACCCCGGTCATTCTCTCTTCTCCCCCCTCCCATCGGGCAGAAGATACAAAAGCTGAAAACTCACCACCAGGCTTAAGGGCAACTTCTATCCCACTGTTATAAAACTATTGAATGATCCCCTAGTACGATAAGATTGACTCGACCTCACAATCTGCCTCGTTATGGCCTTGCACCTTATTGTCTGCACTTTCTCTGTAACTCTAACACTATATACTGGAATTTTGCTTTTCCCTTCTACTACTTTGATATACTTGTGAAATGATCTGTATGGAAGGCATGCAAAGCATAGTTTTTCACTGTATCTTGGTACATGTGACAATAATAAACATTAGTAATTGATTGGTAATTGAATATGTTCAAGAAGTAGTTAGATATATTTCTGAAAGTGGTGAAGGAATGTTGGGAGGGCAGAAGCAGGGTGCTGAATTGGATGATTGGATGTGATTGCCCAAGTGGCCTACTTCTGCTCCTATTTTCTATGTTTCTATAAAGTTGTGAATTAAAAAAAAATACCTGGCAGACTTCCTCTCCTTTCTGTCTGTGGTTCCATCTACTTTAGTGAAAGGACTATCAGGTACTAAGGTGTTCTGGAAATTGCTTTGTATAATTAGCAATACGTTTGTATTTGCATAGTGTTACCATGATGTTTACAACACAAACTGCCTGCCTACCTACCCAACCTACCAGGACTTCTTCCCAATATCTGTTTATCTCCTGTGTAAAGCAGTGATTTTTCACAGTAAAGGAATTTTTGTGGGCCTCGCACTATCCCTGAGTTATGGGAGGAAGCTGAGTACCTGAGGGAAGCCCACATGGTCAGCACAGACATAGTGGGCTGAAGGGCCTGTTCCTGTGCTGTACTGTTCTATTTTCTAAGTATGACTTTGTATCCACACTATATACATATGTCCATTTTATGCCAGTGCTCTGATAACTCTGCTATGTGGCACTTTATCAAAAATCTTCTGAAAATTCACATATGCTACACTTAGAGTACTGTGTCCAGTTCTGGTCGCCTCATTATAGGGAGGCGTTGGAGAGGGTGCAGAGGAGATTTACCAGGATGCTGCCTGGATTAGGGAGTATGGATTATGAGGAGAGACTAAAGGAGCTAGGGCTTTACTCATTGGAGAGAAGGAGGATGAGGAGAGACATGATAGAAGTGTACAAAATATTAAGAGGAATAGATAGAGTGGACAGCCAGCGCCTCTTTCCCAGGACACCAATGCTCAATACAAGAGGGCACAGCGTTAAGGTAATGGGTGGGAAGTTCAAAGGAGACGTCAGAGGGAGGTTTTTCACTCAGAGAGTGGTTGGCGCATGGAATGCGCTGCCGGGGGTGGTGGTGGAGGCTGATACACTGGGCAAGTTCAAGAGATTGTTAGATAAGCATATGGAGGAATTTAAGATAGAGGGATATATGGGAGGAAGGGGTTAGATAGTCTTAGGAGTGGTTTGAAGGTTGGCACAACATGGTGGGCCGAAGGGCCTGTATTGTTCTGTGGTTACGTTGTCTGAATTACCTTCATCAACCTTCATCAAAAAATTCTATCATATTGATCAAATTCAAGTTGATCATAACAAATATGTGCTGGGTTTGCTTCATTTTCCTCCAGGTGACTATTAATCCTGTTGTATTAAAGGCATTTGGACAAATGCTTAGTTAGGAAAAGTGTAGAGGGATATGGGTCTAATGCAGGCAAGTGGGATTAGCATAGATGGAACTTGGTATTGGTTTATTATTGTCACTCGTACCGAGGTACACTGAAAAACTTGTTCTTGCAAACTGATCGTACAGGTCAATTCATTACACAGTGCAGTTACATTGAGTTAGTACAGAGTGCATTGATGTAGTACAGGTAAAGACAATAACAGTACAGAGTAAAGTGTCACAGCTACAGAGAAAGTGCAGTGCAATAAGGTGCCAGGTCACAACAAGGTAGATCGTGAGGTCAGAGTCCATCTCATTGTATAAGGGAACTGTTCAATAGTCTTATCACAGTGGGATAGAAGCTGTCCTTAAGTCTGGTGGTACGTGCCCTCAGGCTGCTGTATCTTCTGCCGGATGGAAGAGGAGAGAAGAGGGAATGTCCTGGGGGGGTGGGGTCTTTGATTATTCTGGCTGCTTCACCAAGACAACGAGAGGTAAAGACAAGAGTCCAAGGAGGGGAGGCTGGTGTCCATGATGTGCTGAGCTGTGTCCACAACTCTCTGCAGTTTCTTGCGGTCCTGGGCAGAGCAGTTGCCGTACCAAGCCGTGATACATCCAGATAGGATGCTTTCTATGGTGCATTGGTGAAAGTTAGTGAGAGTTAAAGGGGACAAACCAAATTTCTTTAGCCTCCTGAAGAAGTAGAGGTGCTGGTGAGCTTTCTTGGCTGTGGCATCTACATGGTCAAGGTGAGCCGAAAGGGTCCACTTCTGTGTTGAACAAATCTATAATTCTATGATCTTCAGAGCAGGAGGAGGCCACTTGGCCCCTCAAGTCTTTTCTGCCAATCAGTAAGATCATGGCTGACCTTTGCTCCATATTCCTACCTACTGCAGTTAACGTTTCACCTATTTGCTTACCACGAATCTATATATCTTTGCTTTAAAAATATTCAAGGACTGCTGCTCTACTGACCTTTTGAGGAAGTTTGTCCAAAGGCTTACAGCCATTTGGGTTGGTGGGGGGGAGGGGGGGTGCGGGGCGCGGAGGAAACGAGACATTTTGTTCCACCTGCATTAAGTGGGGACTTTCTTAAACCAGTAAATCCCTAGTTCTAGCTTTTTCCAAAAATGAAGATATCCTCTCCACATCTACCCTGTCAAGCTCTCTGCAGAATCTTCCAAGTTTCAATCAAGTCACCACTATTAATCTGCACTATTGTCGTCCCTTGAAGCCTTAGGACGAGTGATGGGAGGCCCTAAATTTATGGTTAACTTTTAAAAGCCCTCCAAAATGGGGAGACAAGCTACTTTAAATTGTACATTAAAGCTGAAACGGGGGTGGGGAGTGGAAGAAACTGATCAGCTAGCTCTACCAGGTCATCGAATTCAGACATGGCAAAGCTATACCCAGTAAAGTCAATCTGCAAAGTCCTCAAGAACATCTAAATTAAGAGAGCTGTCAATAGCCTGATGCAGAGGTACTCAAAGAATCGTATCTTTCAGACCTCATGCCAGACTTGTTCATCACAATCCCAGAGTACATCCTGTCCCATTGGCAGGACAGACCTATCAAAGGGGGTTCTTGCAAAGTTGTACAGATGAGGTAGTAGCACTGAGGATTCTCAACATTCACTCCAGATCTGATGAAGTCCAGTGGCATGGAGTCAAACAAAGGAAAGGCAACCCACTCCTGATGATAATCTCCTGCCATTCTCCTTCAGTGATAAATTAGTGCTTCTGCACATTGAACTACTCTTGGAAGAAGCACTGAAAATAGCAAGGGCACAAGATGTACTCATAGTCACACAGCACAGAAACAGGACCTTCAGCCCACCAGGTCCATGTCAACCATTAACTACCCAACTGCTAATGCCATTTACCAGCACTTGGTCTGTAGCCCTCTATGCCTTGGCAATTTTCATGCTCATCTAGATACTTAAATATTGTGAGAGCCCTGCCTCCACCATCCCAAGCACAATTTGGGAAGGATGTTTCCCTTGGTTGGGAGGTCTTGAATGAGGGATCGCTGAGGATGTCAGGTAAGACTTTTAGGACTGGCACGAGGAGAAGACTTGGTGGATAATGAACGTGGAACTCTATACCCCATAAGTTGGTGGAGGTTTGGTCACTGAAAGTATTTAAAATGATTTTCAGACACGAAGGGCTCAAGGGGGAGGGTGAGCTGCCAGAGGTCGCTATACACAGTGGTACCAATGACATGGGTAGAAAAAGGGATGAGATCCTGCAGAGGGAATATAGGGAGTTGGACAGAAGGTTACAAAGCAGGACTTTGAGAGTTGTAATCTCTGGATTACTCCCAATGCCACATGGCAGTTGAGGATAGAAATAGGAGGATACAGTAGATGAATGAGTAGCTGAGGAGCTGGTGCAGTAGGGACGGATTCAGGTTCTTGGACCATTGAGTTCTCTTCTGGAGCACAGGCGACCTGCACAAGAAGGATGGGTTGCATCTGAACTGGGGGGGTGGGGGGTGGGAACTGATATCCTGGTGTGTTTGTTAGTGCTTGGCAGGGGTGGGGGACCCATAGCAGGAATGTAGGAGATGTGAAATTATAGAAGTTAAAGCAAGCAAGTTTAGTAGCAGGAGCAGGTCAGGCAGTGAGGAGCTGCATTTATTTTAATGCAACAAAGCTGATGGGTAAGGCTGATGAACTTGGGGCATGGATAAGTTCACAGGACTGGGATATTACAGTTATGACAGAAACATGGTTGAGGGATGGGCAAGACTGGCAGCTCAATACTCTGGGCTACAGATGCCAGGCATATGACAGACATGGGGGTAAGAGAGAAGGGGGTGTTGCTTTTGTGATTAGAGAGAACATCATAGCAGTAATTGGAGAGGATATTCTTGGGGATTCCTGGGCTATGTGGGTAGAACTCATGTACATCTATTCCTAATATAAGGCTGAAGGATTTGTGTTCATCTTCAGCCAGAAATACAGAGTGAATAAATTATTCTGGTCTCGTCCTGGGGGATCCTACCATCATAGATCCTAGTCATCAGCATAATGAAAAAGAACAAACAGGTTCTGGAAATACTGAGAAAATGATGCAGCATCTGAAAGATAAACACAGTTGACCCTTTATCAAAACTGGAAAATAGAAAACAAGTGATATTTAAGTTGTACTTAGAAAGAGGGCCAGAGAGGACAAAGGGGTTATCTCTGATCGGGCAGACACCAAGATTGTTCAGATGACCCAACGCTTTTGAAGCCTTGTTGGACATAGATGATTAAGGGTAGTTGGGTGAAGGCAAAATGCAGAACATGCTGGAATAGTTAGAACAATTAAATGTACAATAAAACGGCACTGGAAGGGTGGCGACACTTGCGGGCTGCCCCAGAACACTACACAAAAGATGCATTTCACTGTGTTTTGATGTACATGTGACTAATAAGGATATCTTGGAAATATTGGCGGGGGTGTTGTGGTTGGTGGTGGAAGAGATGCTACACAAACCCTGCAGATCATGCAGCCTTTGCGGTGAGAGAAAGATTGAGTTAAGGTTACACGTGGAAGACTTTGCATTTGAACTGGCCAGTTATGGCATAAATAGAAAAGGCTGGTTGTCTGAAATTTTTAAATTCAGTATTGAGATCTGAGGGTTGCAGTGGGTCTAGACATGATGAGATGCTGTTCTTTGAGGTTATATTTGGCAGTTGGACCTGCTGAGTATTTCCTGTACTTATTATTTTTGTTTCAGATTTTCAGTGTCTGTACATTTTTTTTTGTTTCAATCTTCTGCAAATTTGGTTCAACCTCATGACTTCAAAAAATGGTACAGTGCACCATGTCCATTCAGCCTGTTACACCTCTCTATACTGATCCTGTTTATCTGCATTATATCCATAGCCTTCTATGGCTTGGTGATTCAAGTACTTGTCTAATTGCTTGTAAATGTCAGAGTATCTGTCTCCAACATCTCTTCAGGCAATACAGTCCAGACTTCAACCACCCTGTTTGTGGGGGTAAAAAAAAATTCCCTTTGACTCCCCACTAAATCTCCTACTCCTCACCTTAAACCTGCACTCTGTCTTTACCTCTCGCTGTCTTGGTGAAGCAGCCAGCATTATCAGACCCCACCCTCCCGGGTCATTCTCTCTTCTCTCTTGTCCCATCAGGCAGAAGATACAGGACCCTGAGGGCACGTACCCCCCAGGCTCAAGGATAGCTTCTACCCCACTGTGATAAGACCATTGAACGGTTCCCTCTTACAATGAGATGGACTCTTGACCTCACAATCTACCTTGTTGTGACCTTGCACCTTATTGCACTGCACTTTCTCTGTAGCTGTGACACTTTACTCTGTACTGTTATTGTTTTTACCTGTACTACATCAATGCACTTTGTACTAACTCAATGTAACTACACTGTGTAATGAATTGATCTGTATGATCGGTATGCAAGACAAGTTTTTCACTGTACCTCGGTACAAGTGACAATAAATAAACCAATACCAATACCTCCTGTCTTTGACACCCCCACCATGACTCATATTTTTAACGATCTGTCCTATCTATCCCTCTCATAATTTTATGTACCTCTATCAGGTTACTTCTCAGTCTCCTCTACTCCAGAGAAAACACATTCAGCCTATCCAGTCTCTGTTCATAACAGTAATACTCCAATCCAGGCAACATCTTGGTGAATCTCCTCTGCACCCTCTCCAGCACAATCATATCCTTCCTAGAGTGTGGAGACCAGAACTACGCACAACATTCCAAGTGTGCTTTAATCAATGTTTTATAAAGCTGTAATATGATATCCCAGCTCTTGTACTCTATGCCATGGCCAATGAAGGCAAGCATCCCATGTTTACTGTGCACCACCTTATCCACCTGTGTTGCCACTTTCAGGCGTCTTGTACCCCAATGTCCCTCTGTTTGTCAACATTCTCACTAAGGCTCTACCATTTACCGTCTATATCCTATTATTTGCCTTCACAGAATGTATCACCTTGCATTTGTCAGGATTAAATTCCATTTGCCATTGCTCTGCCCAACTTTCCACCTGCGTGCTGTAGCCTTAACCTTCCTCAGTGACCACAACATCAATATTTGTATCATCTGTAAATTTACTTACCATATCTCATACATTCACATCCAAGTTATATATCACAAGCATTGAGAGTCCCTGCTCTGATCCTTGTGGTACAGCATTGACCACAGACTTCCAATTAGAAAAGTAACCCTTCTTGACCACCCTCTGCCTCCTATCAACAAGCCAATTTTGGTTCCAATTTGCCAGCCTACCCTGAATCCCATGGATTCGGCCTACTGGATGAGCCTACCATGTGGGACCTTGTCAAAGGCCTTGCTAAAGCCCACGTAGACAACACTTACTGCATCCCCCCCCTCCCAATCAATATACTTAATTATTTCTTAAAACATTCAATCAAATTTCTGAAACAAAATTTCTTACAAAGCCACAGTCTATGGAATGCAACAAAAGCTTTGGACCTTGAAAACCTCTCAGTTATAGTTTTCAAAAGAAAATTATTAATGGAATGAAAGCATCACTAACAGCATTAGAATTTACAGTTAATATCCATTTGTCTTTAGAAGTTGGTGGTAAGCTACTTTACTGAACTGCTGCAGTTCTTGTAGAGAAGCTGATCCCTTAGTGCTGTTGGATAAGTGATGATGAAGGAGCAATGACAAGCATCCAAGTCAGGGTGTTGTATTATTTGGAGAAGAATTTGGAAAAAAATGGCAATCCTATAAAGTTATTGCCCTTGGCCTTCATGGTGTTAGACCTTGCAGGCTTGTGAAGTGCTGTTTTAGTATCCTTAAGGAGTAACTGCAGTACAGTTTGTCAACAGTACACATTGCAGTCATGTTGCACTAATGGCAAAGAGAATGAATGTTTAGGGTGTGGGTTCAGTGCCAGTTAATCGGGCTAATACACTTTGAATGCAATCAGGCTTCTCGAGTGTTGGTGTTGAATTCATGCATGGAAGTAGAAAGTATTCCATCATACTTCTGATTCATGTCTTGTAGGTTTGTAGACGGTGAAAAAGCTTTGGGAACTGACTAGCTGAGGCACACGCTTCAGTGTGTTCATCTATGACCTGCTGTTTTAGCCTCTGTCTTTTTGCGTCTGATCCAATTAAGCTTCTGGTGAAAGGTAGCCAGCCACCAACTGCTCCCACTCCCCTCCCCCCAGTGTTTTGGCAAGATGCTTGGCATTAGTCATGCTATTTGTTGTCAAAAACAATTGTTAGGCTTATTAGTGATTTTGTTTTTGCATGGTACTTGTCACTACCAACTCAATCATGAATATTGTACGGGTTTTGCTTTATGTTGGCCTGGGCTACTACTCTTTTTGAGAAGGTGCAAATGGAATTAGTGCAGTGACCAACAGACATCCTCCTTTAGAGAAGGAAGGCCATTGATGAAGTGAGTGAACATGGTTAGGCCTTAAAGTACTGGCCTTAGAAACAATTGCAACAATGTTTTGTGGCTGAATTGATTGACTTCCAACAACCACAGTCATCCACAGAGGTGCTGAACATGTTTGCTCCAAAACCACAATCATCTTACTAAAACTTGCACAATAAATTGAGAGGTTGCCCAATTTTTCCTATCTTCTAAAAAAAATCTAACTTGGCCATTTGTTGCACATCATTCCTCTCCAATATAAGGAAATGACGGGAGGTATTATCATTAGTGTTATTAAGTTTTGCAGGTAGTATCAAGCTGCATATTACTGCTCAATTTGGATCTTGTCAGAATCACTCAATTCCAGACCCTGTAATGCTTCAATGTAAACATAGACAAAAGAGTATAATTCCAGACATGAGTTGACCTTGCCATTAAGGCAGCATTTAACTTAATATGCCATCAATGAGTCCTAATATAGTTGAAGTCAAAGGATATGTTGCCTAGATTCACATCTTGCACAACGGAAGATGGTTGTGGTTGTTGAAGGCTTTAATTTCGGTCCTTGGGCTTGCTATAGAATTTCCACAGTGCAGTTGTAGGGCAAATTTCATCACTGACCCTTCCAGAGTTGTGGATCTTTGTACTGTAATCAGCAATGTTCTAATTTGTTTGCAACTCCAGCTACCAACAAGGACTGCTTCATTGAGACACGACCAACATTCATACTTGGGCTAATGTGTTCAGGAACGTGCATGCAATGCAAATGACAGTTAATGATCATCTTGAGAAATAGAAATAGAAGGGTAGCATCTGAAACAAGAGGCAATTAAACATTTCAGGTCATCAGAACTGTTCTGAGCTGGCAATGTATTGGTATGGGATTGGTATTGGTCTATTATTGTCACTTGTACCGAGGTACAGTGAAAAGCTTGTCTTACAAACCGATCATACAGGTCAATTCATTACACAGTGCAGTTACATTGAGTTAGTACAGAGTGCATTGATGTAGTACAGGTAAAAACAATAACAGTACAGAGTAAAGTGTCACAGCTACAGAGAAAGTGCAGTGCAATAAGGTGCAAGGTCACAACAAGGTAGATCGTGAGGTCGGAGTCCATCTCATTGTATAAGGGAACCGTTCAATAGTCTTATCACAGTGGGGTTGGAAGCTGTCCTTAAGTCTGGTGGTACGTGCCCTCAGGCTCCTGTATCTTCTACCTGATGGAAGAGGAGAGAAGAGACAGTGTCCTGGGTGGGGGGGGGGGGGTCTTTGATTATGCTGGCTGCTACACCAAGACAACGAGAGGTAAAGACAGAGTCCATGGAGGGGAGGCTGGTGTCCATGATGCACTGGGCTGTGTCCACAACTCTCTGCAGCTTCTTGCGGTCTTGGGCAGAGCAGTTGCCATACCAAGCCGTGATACATCCAGATAGGATGCTTTCTATGGTGCATCAGTAAAAGTTGGTGAGAGTCAAAGGGGACAAACCAAATTTCTTTAGTCTCCTGAGGAAGTAGAGGCACTGGTGAGCTTTCTTGGCCGTGGCGTCTACGTGATTTGACCAGGACAGGCTGTTGGTGATGTTCACTCCCAGGAACTTGAAGCTCTCAACCCTCTCAACCTCAGCACCATTGATGTAGACAGGTGCGTGTACACCGCCCCCTTTCCTGGTCAATGACCTGCTCTTTTGTTTTGTTGACATTGAGGGCAAGGTTGTTGTCATGACACCATTCCACTAAGCTCTCTGTCTCCTTCCTGTACTCTGACTCATCGCTGTTTGAGATACGGCCTACAACGGTGGTATCATCTACAAACTTGTAGATGGAGTTAGAGCAGAATCTGGCCACGCAGTCATGAGTGTATAGGGAGTAGAGTAGAGGGCTGAGGACGCAGCCTTGTGGAGCACCAGTGTTGAGAGTAATCGTGTCGGAGGTATTGCTGCCTATCCTCACTGATTGTGGTCTGTTTGTTAGAAAGTCAAGGATCCAGTTACAGAGGGAGGTGTTGAGTCCTAGGTCTCGTAGTTTGGTGACAAGCTTGCTTGGAATTATTGTATTGAAGGCAGAGCTGTAGTCAATAAACAGTAATTTAACATATGTGTCTTTACTGTCCAGATGCTCCAGAGCTGAGTGTAGGGCCATGGAGATGGCATCCGCTTTAGACCTGTTTTGCTGATAGGCGAATTGCAATAGGTCCAGGTTGTCTGGTAGGCTGGAGTTGATGCGTGCCATGACCAACCTCTCAAAACACTTCATGATGGTGGATGTCAGAGCCTCTGGTCAGTAGTCATTGAGGCATGTTACCTTGCTTTTCTTTGGTATCAGGATGATAGTGGTTTTCTTAAAACAGGAGGGAATCTGAGATTGAAGCAGGGAGAGGTTGAGTATGTCTGCAAATACTTCTGCCAGCTGATCAGCACAAGTTCTGAGCACACGGCCTGGGACACCATCTGGGTCAGGTGCTTTCCTCATGTTCACTCTCCGGAAGACTGATCTTACGTCTTCCACTGTGATCACAGGTTCAGCTGTGTTGGTGGCTGATGGTGACAATCCACTTCCCATTTGTTCAAAACGCGCATAGAATGCGTTAAGTTCATCAGGAAGGGATGCACTGTTGTTAGCTATGCAGCCCGACTTCGTCTTGCAGCCTGTTATGGCATGTAAGCCCTATCATAACTGGCGGCTGGTCAGGGACTCTTGTTTTGAGTTGGATAAATCTATTCTATTGAGCTGAATAAATCTTCAGTTTTAAAGTGACAAGGCCCCTTACTATGCCTTCTTGCTATTTTTATAATTTCTAATGTTTCACCTCTGCTCCTCTCTATATTATCCCCCTGTTCTGTGAAGACAATCGCAAAGAACTGTGACATTATAAACTTGCATCAGTGATGGTGACATGTCTGGATTGTTTAGAAACCTGATGGGTATTGGGTTATTATTGTCACTTGTGCCGAGTGTCACGAACCAGCAACAAAAGAAACACACTGAGCATGATTCAGTGTTAAAAACTGTTTTATTAATCACTACTTATGATAATACGTAAAATAAAAGTAAAAATGTTAGTATGTTAGAATTCAAAAATGTTAAACCTCGAACGTTAACCCCAAAACTAAACTCATCGTGTGTGTGTGTGACAAAGTCCAAAACTCCCAGTTCCGGAATGGTTCTTAAAGTTCGGTTCCGCAAGCCATAAGGTGAAACATGAGCATGGGCTTCTTCAACAACCACCGTTGTCTGAAGATAAGACGTAGATGTAGAGAACATAGAGAGAGTAAATACGAAATCCAAATGTTCCACGATGGAACCCAAACGACACTTCAGTGTTTACTCGGTAGTGACTTCCTCACCCCGAAAAGCATCCGAACCGTGGTCGTCCACACATAAATACCTGTTTCCTTCTACAGGTCAGCAACAAAGTGAACTCCACCGGATTACTTCCAACTTCCATACATGGATTTCTATGGCAAACACAGTTATTGTTTCTCATCCATCGATAGAGAAAACAAGCAGGCTGGTGTCTCTCTCCCTTCTCTCTCTCTCTCTCTCCTTCTTCTTCTGACTTCTTCAACAACGTCATTACGTCCTTTATCTTCTATTGACGTAAGCACACCCCACACACACATACACACACACTCTCTATCTGAAAGGGACTTTCACTGAGTCCGTAACACGAGGTACAGTGAAAAACCTGTCTTGCATACCGATCATACAGGTCAATTCATTACATAGTGCAGTTACATTAAGTTAGTACAGAGTGCATTGATGTAGTACAGGTAAAAACTATAATGGTACAGAGTAAAGTGTCACAGCTACAGAGAGTGCAATGGAATAAGGTGCAAGGTCACAACAAGGTAGATCGTGAGGTCAGAGTCCATCTTACCATATAATGAGCTTATACATTCATGACTGTGTGGCCAGATTCTGCTCTAACTCCATCTACAAGTTTGCAGATGACACCACTGTTGTAGGCTGTATCTTAGACGGCGATGAGTCGGAGTACAGGAAGGAGATAGAGAGCTTAGTGGAATGGTGTCGTGACAACAACCTTTCCCTCAATGTCAACAAAACAAAAGAGCTGGTCATTGACTTCAGGAAAGGGGGCAGTGTACACGCACCTGTCTACATCAATGGTGCTGAGGTCGAGAGGGTTGAGAGCTTCAAGTTCCTGGGAGTGAACGTCATCAACAGCCTGTCCTGGTTCAAATCACATCGATGCCACGGCCAAG
Source organism: Pristis pectinata (assembly GCF_009764475.1). Classification (NCBI taxonomy): domain Eukaryota; kingdom Metazoa; phylum Chordata; class Chondrichthyes; order Rhinopristiformes; family Pristidae; genus Pristis; species Pristis pectinata. Next base: position 5,630,470 of record NC_067406.1, read on the forward strand.
AAAGCTCACCAGTGCCTCTACTTCCTCAGGAGGATAAAGAAATTTGGTTTGTCCCCTTTGACTTTCACCAACTTTTACCGATGCACCATAGAAAGCATCCTATCTGGATGTAACATGGCTTGGTATGGCAACTGCTCTGCCCAAGACCGCAAGAAGCTGCAGAGAGTTGTGCATCATAGACACCAGCCTCCCCTTCTTGGACTCTTGTCTTTACCTCTCATTGTCTTGGTGTAGCAGCCAGCATAATCAAAGACCCCACCCACCTGAGTCATTCTCTCTCCTCTCCTCTTCCATCAGGTAGAAGATACCTGAGGGCACGTACCACCAGACTTAAGGACAGCTTCTACCCCACTGTGATAAGACTATTGAACGGTTCCCTTGTACAATGAGATGGACTCTGACCTCACGATCTTCCTTGTTGTGACCTTGCACCTTATTGCACTGCACTTTCTCTGTAGCTGTGACACTTTACTCTGTACTGTTATTGTTTTTACCTGTACTACATCAATGCACTGTGTACTAACTCAATGTAACTGCACTGTGTAATGAATTGACCTGTACAATTGGTATGCAAGACAAGCTTTTCACTGTACCTCAGTACAAGTGACAATAATATACCAATACCAATAAGGGAACCGTTCAATAGTCTTATCACAGTGGGATAGAAGCTGTCCTTGAGCCTGGAGGTATGTGCAGTTACCGTACCAAGCCGTGATGCATCCAGATAGGATGCTTTCTATCATGTATCGATAGAAGTTGGTGAGAGTCAAAGGGGACAAACTGAATTTCTTTAGCCTCCTGAGGAAGTGGAGGCGCTGGTGAGCTTTCTTGGCTGTGGCATCTATGTGGTTGGATCAGGACAGGCTATTGGTGATGTTCACTCCTAGGAATTTGAAGCTCTCAACCCTTTCAATCTCAGCACCATTGATGTAGACAGGAGCATGCACACTGCCCCCTTTCCTGAAGTCAATGACCAGCTCTAACCTAAATGGAAGAAAGTAGAGTCATTGAATACAGAAGCAGGTCCTCCAGCTCACTCTGTCCATGCCAACCATCGAGCGCTTGTCTGTACTAACCTCATTTACTAGCACTTGGTCTGTTGCTTTCTATGCCTTGGTGATTCAAGTATTCATTTAGATACTTGTCAAATGTTGTGAGGGTCTTGGCCTCCAACACCCTCTCAGGCAATACTTTCCAAACTCCAACCACCATTTATGTGAAAAAATTCTTTCTCGGATCCCCTCTAATCTTACTCCTTATCTTAAACCTTGCTCCTTATCTTAAACCTATGCCCTCTGTTTACAGACATGTCATGGTACTGTATCTGTTAGCGTAACGCTTTACAGTGCCAGCAACCCAGGTTCAATTCTGGCCTCTGTCAGTAAGGAGTTTGTACATCCTCCCCTTGTCTGCGTGGGTTTCCTCCCACATTCCAAAAAAGACGTATGGGTTAGGAAGTTGTGGGCATGCTAAGTTGGCGCCAGGAGCGTGGTGACACTTGAAGGCTGCCCCCAGAACAGTCTATGCAAAAAGATGCGTTTCACTGTGTGTTTTGGTGTACATGTGACTAATAAAGAAATCTATAGGGAAAACTATTACCATCTACCCTATCTATGCTGCTCACAATATTGTACACTTCTATCAGGTCCCCTGCCTTGTCTTCTCTGCTCCAAGGAAAACAAACACAGGCCATCAGGTCTTTCTTGTCTACGCAGGATGGTTTTTTGTGATGACTTCTAACTGGCTTCGGAACCTGCTTGGTTCAATGGCAATGTGGAAGGGGTACTAAATGCCAATTTTGCCAGCAATGAACTCAACAAAAAAATCCAAGATGTCTGTTTCTTAAAGCAGCACTGTGGGTGCTACTGCTATTTGGTATTGGTTTTATCATTGTCACTTGTACCAAGGTACAGTGGAAAAACTTGTCTTTCATACTGTTCATACAGATCGATTCATTACACAGTGCAGTTACATTGAGTTAGTACAGAGTGCATTGAGGTAGTACAGGCAAAACCAATAACAGAGTACAGAGTAAAGTGTCACAGCTACAGTGAAGTGCATTGCAGGTAGACTATAAGGTGCAAGGTCATAACAAGGTAGATTGTGAGGTCAAGAGTCCACCTTATCGTATAAGGGAACCATTCAATAGTCTTATCACAGTGGGACAGAAGCTGTCCTTGAGCCTGGTGGTATGTCCCCTCAGGCTCCTGTATCTTCTGCCTGATGGGAGAGGAGGGAAGAGAGGATGACCCAGGTGGGTGGGGTCTTTGATTATGCTGGCTGCTTCACCAAGGCAGCGAGAGGTATAGACAGAGTCCATGGAGCGGAGGCTGGTTTCCGTGACACACTGGGCTGTGTCCACAACTCTGCAGTTTCTTGTGGTCCTGGGCAGAGCAGTTGCCATACCAAGCCATGATGCATCCAGATAGGATGCTTTCTATGGTGCATCAGTAAAAATTGGTGAGTGTCAAAGGGGACATGCCAAATTTCTTTAGCCTCCTGAGGAAGTAGAGGTGCTGGTGAGCTTTCTTGGCCGTGGCGTCTAAGTGATTGGACCAGGACAAGCTATTGGGGATGTTCACTCCTAGGAACTTGAAGCTCTCAACCCCCTCGACCTCAGCACCATTAATGTAGACAGGTGTATGTACACCTCCCCCTTTCCTGAAGTCAGTAACCAGCTCTTTTGTTTTGCTGACGTTGAGGGAAAGGTTGTTGTCGTGACACCATGCCACTAAACTCTGTCTCCTTCCTGTGCTCCAACTCATCGCTGTTTGAGATACGGCCTACAACGGTGGTATCATCTGCAAACTTGTAGCCATGCAGTCATGAGTATATAGGGAGTAGAGTAGAGAGCTGAGGATGCAGCCTTGTGGGGCACCGGTGTTGAGAATAATCATGCTGGAGGTGTTGTTGCCGATCCTCACTGATTGCGGTCTGTTGGTCAGAAAGTCAAGGATCCAATTACAGAGGGAGGTGTGGAGTCCCAGGTCTCAGAAGTTTGGTGATGAGTTTGCTTGGAATTATAGTATTGAAGGTGGAGCTGTAATCAATAAATAATAATCTAATGTAGGTGTCTTTACTACCCAGATGCTCCAGAGCTGAATGTAGGGCCAGGGAGATGGTGTCCACTGGAGACCTGTTACGGCGGTAGGCGAAATGCAGTAGGTCTAGGTTGTCTGGGAGCTGGAGTTGATGCGTGCCGTGACCAACCTTTCAAAGCACTTCATGATGATGGATGTCAGGGCCGCTGGTTGGTAGCCATTAAGGCATGTTACCTTGCTTTTCTTCGGTACCGGGATGATAGTGGTTTTCTTAAAAGAGGTGGGAACCTCAAATTGAAGCAGAGGTTAAATATGTTTGCAAATACCCCTGCCAGCTGATCAGCACACAGCCAGGGACACCATCTGGGCCAGGTGCTTTCCTCGGGTTCACTGTCTGGAAGACTGATCTTATGTCCTTGACGGTGACCATGGGTTCAATGGCATTGGAGGCTGTCAGGGTGGGTGGTGACAATCCACTTCCCTTCTGTTCAAAACGCGCATAGAATGCTTTAAGCTCGTCAGGAAGGGATGCGCTGTTGTTAACTATGCAACCTTTTGTAGCCCATTTATAGCATGTACGCCCTGCCATAAACAGACGGCTGGTCTGGGACTCTTATTTTGAACTGGTATTGTCTCTTGGCATTCCTGATAGCTTTCCGGAGGTCATGTCTCGATTTCTTGTACAGGTCAGGATCACCAGATTTGTGTGCAGCAGTCCTATAACAGGTTCTCTTCCATCCTGAAATGAAAGCATATCAACTATTCATTCATCAACACCCCATCAAAACACAATAGCTTCTTGCCTAACAGCTCTGTGGGAGTGCTTTTAACACTTGGATTGCAGTGATTCAAGGAAAGGAGGAGCCCAACTCCTGCTCAAGATCATTTTGCAATGGACCTTCTTTGCAAAAGCCACATCTAGAATATGAATAACAAAGTAACTCCTAGATGTGTAATACTGCAGTCATGAATGCAGAGTATATTTTTTTCCTAAGGCTTTCATACAATTGTTTCAGGATAGAGGCCTGTGTTTTATTTAAGCTTGAAGGTTTCTGGTCTTGTATAACAGTACAATGCCATTTAATATTTCATGTTTTAATGTTTAATGTGTTTCTTTTTTTTAGAGCTTCAACTGACGTCAATGAGGAGCTTTTTCAAGGGCAATCGGACAACTTTTACCAGCTTCTTGGTGGATGGACCACGTAACCGCTTTTATGTGGGAGCAAGTAATGCTGTCTATGTCCTCAACTTGACTGCTGTGGATCAAGATCCATTAATGGTAATTTAATTAAATGCACAACTGCGATGCATCTTCCTGTGTAGTTTAAAAATCCTTATGTAGTTAAGACTATAAATTATTGACTGCATTCACTTAAGGGGGGCACATTATTTCTCTTGAATCTAATCTGCATGGTGTGGTTAGCTCTGCATGGGAGGTTGTGGGGGCCTGGATTAAAGAGTGGGATGTGGCTTATAGATCCTCTTAAATACGATTTATTTATTCTACTTTGAGGATGAGATGTGCCAAAATATTTCTGTGACAGATTGTATCATTGTGTGTATTTTCCTGTTTGGCCATACTTAATCATAGTAATTAAATGTCCATTTTAAATAAAGGAAAAGGCGAACACAAATTGGAAGAAGCAACACATTGTGCTGCAGTAAGTGCACATTTACAGATGAGCACATTCGTGGTCCCTTCGTTAAGAATGAAGTTAAGAACAGTGAGCCTGAAGTTTTCTACTGATGGTCATGTGTTTATGGAGTGAAGGCTATTGGAGGCCTTCAGAAGGCCTTTGACAAGATGCCACACATGAGGCTGATAAACAAGATAGGAGCCCGTGGTATTACAGGAAAGGTACTAGCATGGATAGATAAGATTTCTTTATTAGTCACAGGTACATCGAAACACAGTGAAAAGCATCTTTTGCGTAGTGTGTTCTGAGGGCAGCCCGCAAGTGTCACTATGCTTCCGGCGTAAACATAGCATACCCACAACTTCCAACCCATACGTCTTTGGGATGTGGGAGGAAACTGGAGCATCCAGAGGAAACCCATGCAGACATGGGGAGAATGTCAGACTCCTTACAGGCAGTGGCTGGAATTGAACCCGGGTCGCTGGCACTGCAATAGTGTTATGCTACCGTGCCTGCCCACGGTAGTGTATGTGGAAGAATGGCTGACTGGCAGAAGTCAGAGTGGAAATAAAGAGGGCATGTTCTGGTTGGCTGCCGGTGATTAGTGGTGTTCCCCAGGGGTTGGTGTTGAGCCCACTACTTTTCATGTTATATGTTAGTCATCTGGATGACGGAATTGAGGGCTTTGTGGCCAAATTTGCGGATGATACAAAGATAGGTGGAGGGGCAGGCAGTGTTGAGGAAGCAAGGAGTCTGCAGGACTTGGACAGGTTGGGAGAATGGGCAAAGAAGTGGCAGGTAGAATACAAAGGGGCTTGGGAGTCCTCGTTCAGGATTCCTTAAAGGTTAACTTGCGGGTTGAGTCGGTAGTAAGGAAGGCAAATCAATGTTGACATTCATTTTGAGAGGATAAGAATATAAAAGCAAGGATATCATGCTGAAGCTTTATAGAGGATTGGTCAGACCACATTCAGAGTATTGAGCGCAGTTTTGGGCCCCATATCTAAGGAAGGATGTGCTGGCATTGGAGAGGGTCCAGAGGAGGTTACAAGAATGATCGTGGGAATGAAAGGGTTAACGTATGAAGAGCGTTTGATGGCTCTGGGCCTGTACTGGCTGGAGTTTAGAAGGATGAGGGGGGATCTCATTGAAACCTACAGAATATTGAAAGGCCTGGATAAAGTGGACGTGGAGAGGATGTTTCCAGTAGTGGGAGAGTCTAGGACCAAAGGGCACAGCCTCAGAATAAAAGGACGTCAATTTAGAACAGAGGTGAGGAGGAATTTCTTTAGCCAGAGGGTTGTGAATCTGTGGAATTCATTGCCACAGACGGGTGTGGAAGCCAAGTCATTGGGTATATTTAAAGCAGAGTTTGATGGGTTCTTGATTAGTAAGGCCGTCAAAGGTTACGGGGAAAAGGGGGAGCTTCTTCACTCAAAGGGTGATGTGAGTGTGGAATGAGCTGCCAGCAGAAGTGATGGATGCGGGTTCAATTGTAACATTTCAGAGAGGTTTGGATAGGTAAATGGATGGGAGGGGTTTGGAGGGATATGGTCTGGGTGCAGGTAGATGGGATTAGGCAGAAGATCAGGTTGGTAAGGGCTAGATGGGCCGAAGAGCCTGTTTCTGTGCTATAGTTCTCTGACTCTAAGGCAGGAGAATGGGGTTGAGAGGGAAAAATAAATCAGCGATGATCGAATGGTGGAGCAGACTTGATGGGCCGAATGGCCTAATTCTGCTCCTATGTCTTATGGTCTTCTGGAGTTACAAGTATTTGTAGTAAATCAAACTCACCAGACTATCCTGCATCTATAAATAGATGATGAATTTAAAATAATTCACAAATAGCATTTGTACTTTTATGTACACTTATCCTTTAAAAGCTTTGATGGTATTCTCTCTGGCATCATATCCAAAGAATAGAAGTAGCCATTGTTGATTTGGCGTTTAAAATAATTTAATGAAAAGAGATAATTCACCAGCAATTTAGAGTGACCACAATACTTTCCATGGCCACACTGGGGAAACCAATGAAATAAAAAGACTGAAGTTAATGTGACTTTCACATCCTGGTTCTCAAGATTGATCATGATGAATATTCTCTATTTCCCGTTATCATTGAAGTTCTATATGCATGAGTGCAAGTGTAGGACATGTTCTATGCTTGGATAATCTTGACGTATTCCCTCCACCATATGGGTAGTGAACCCACAATGTAAAACTGCAGCTAATTTTATCAAACTGGGCAGTTAAACATTAGCTTATGATGAAGTGTGGAAAAGTTCATACTGACCCACTGAGGACTGCTTTTCTATGCTTGGAGATGGAGGGGGATAAAAAGATATACTGACCTTGAGAAAACATTAATGTTTGAAAGTAGGTGACAAGACATTTTCTTGTTAGTTCTGAATGATACAAAGTTCACCAGGAAGTTGTTTTGGAAAAAGTTGTATTGAAGTTCATTCTGAGTTGATAACACGTGATGAGGCACAAGCTGTCTTTAAAGAAAATGTATTACTTACTTTTTTAGTAAGGAAGCAATTCTATTTGGTATAGTATAAGCCAAGTTGACTTGAAGCTCTAAGTCAACTTAGTACTTTGGAATAGGTACTTTGGATTAAGTCAATTTTGACTACAAGCACTACATTAAATTAAAATTCCTCAGTTCAACTGACTATAACTGTTACACTGGAGCAAATTTACTGCATACCAACAAACAAATTAGGAACAGGCCCTTGCTCCTCTCTCCTTGCTTTCCCCCCCCCCCCCCCCCCCCCCCCCCCCACCTACCCCCACCTTGCTCCTTCTTCCCTTTCTTAGTGGCTTTTTTTTCTACTTTTTTTTCCCCTCTCTCTCCTTACCTTTGACCCATCCCCCAGTGGATCTGCTCTCCCCTCCTCCCCCGCACCTGCCTATCACTATCACTTACCTGCGTCTACTTATCACCACCTTGTGCCCACCCCACCTCCGCTCTTTTGTCCACCTATCACTGCTCTGCTTTTCCCTCCTATATATTTGGCTTCCCCTTTTCCTATCTTCAGTCCTGAAGAAGGGTCTTGACCCAAAACATTAACTGCCTGCTTTTCTCCATGGATGCTGCCTGGCCTGCTGAGTTCCTCCAGCATCATTGTGTTTTTCATCTAGATTCCAGCATCTGAAGTCCTTTGTTTCTCTAGGAACAGGAGTAGGCCATTTAGCCCCTCAAACTTGCTGGACCACTTAATAAAGTAATGGTTGATTAACCTCAATTCCATATTCCTGTCTACCTATAGTAACTTATCATCCTTGTGACAACTCTTCCCACCCACCACCACCCCCCCCCCCCCACCCTTGCTTCTCAAGGACTTGTCTACCTCTGCCTTAAAAATATTCAGACTTTCCACCACCTTTTGTTAGAGAGATTTACAAACACCCACAACACTTTAGGTGAAAATAAAATCATCTCATCTATCCTAAATGGCCAATCCATTTTACTAGTTTTAGAATATCCCACAAAACGAAGCATCTTTTCCATGTCCACCCAATCCCGATCCCTCAAGATCTTTGTACCTTTCAATTAGGCTCCCTCTCACTCTTCTAAATTCCATTAGATGCAAGCCTAGTCCATCCAACCCTTCCTGCTAAAACAACCTGCCCATTCCAGGTGTTAATCTGGTAAAGCTTCTCTGAACTGCTTCCAGTATATTAGAATCACCATCTGGGACATGCCCCCTTCTCGTTACTACCATCGGGGAGGAGGTACAGGAACCTGAAGACCCACACTCAATGATTCAGGAACAGCTTCTTCCCCTCCGCCATCAGATTTATGCTCCATTAACACTACCTCATTATTCCTCTTTATTTATTTATTTTTGTAACTTAGAGTAATTTTTATGTCTTCGTCTTGCACTGTACTGCTGCCGCAAAACAACAAATTTCACAACGTATGTCAGTGATAATAATTCTGATCTTTCCTTAATTAAGGAGACCAAAACTGTACACAGTGCTCCAAATGGAATCTCATCAATGCTCAACTGAAGCATAACCTCCCTATTTTTGTATTCAGTCCCTCCTGAAGTAAATGATAACATTCTGTTAGCTTTTCTAATTGTAGTGTCAGCACCCTAGCCTTTTGTGAATCATGCTCTTGGACATCCAGATATCTCTGCATCTTGGTCTCTCCCCATTTGATAATATGCTTTTATTTTTCATGTTGAAATGGATAATTTCACATTTTCCCACATTATATTTTGCTTACCAGATCTTTGCCACTCATTAACCTATCTATATCCTTTTTGTAGGCCTCTCTATGTCCTCTTTCCTACTTGGTGGAATATCATTCACCATTTTCTGGGAGCAGAATATTTTAAGACCCCTTGTCTTGAGGATTACCATGTGGGGATGTGGCCAGAGGCGAACTGAGTTTCTATGATCCAACCTTCTGAAACATTTGGAAGAGACCAGGCTGATCTCCCTGATGCTTTCCGATCCTACACTCTTATTGAAAAGGTTATGGATTTAAACATGAATTAAACTCAGAATTAAGCTCAGCTATGAAGCTGCTTGTTTTCAGATGATCACATGGTTTGCCATTAAGAAGAATACTTCGGCAAAATCCTCAAGTTTGGGCACCAGCACCAATAGAGATTATTAAGCAAAGATTAAATAAGGACCTTCAAGTACATTCGAATTGGATTTTACATAGAATTGAATTAATTGTGTGGCATGAATGTATTTGTTTTACAGATAGAATGGAAGGTAACAGAAAGTGAACGTGATTCCTGTTTGCGAAAAGGCAAGGTGGAGGTTTGTTCTCAACATTTTATCATTTGCCTTTTAACTTTTGTTGTAATCCGTAGTGTAGTCACTGCTATTCGTATGTTCTTGCATTGAATGTCACTAATTTAATAAAACTCATCTAATGGTCATAGAGCATGCGAACAGGCCCTTTTTGGCCCAACCCGTCCATGCCAGCCAAGTTGTCTACCAAGCCACGTTTGGTCCATATCCCTTTCAACCTTTCCTATCCCAGTACCTGTTTAAGTGTCTTACAAACGTAATTGTACCCACCTCCACAGCTTCCTCTAGCAGCTCGTTCCACGTGCTCACCACTCTCCATGTGAAAAAAGTTGCCCCTCAGGTCCCTGTTAAATCTTTCACCTCTCACCTTAAACTTTGCCCTCTAGTTTTAGATTCCCCTACCCTGGGAAAATCACTGTGACCGTGCTTCTTGTGTATGCCCCTCATGATTACCTGTATACAAGTTCACCCCTCAGCTTCCTACGCTCCAAGGAAAAAAAAGTCCCCAGCCTCTCCTTATAACTCAAGCCCTCCAGTCCCAGAAATATCCACATGAAGCTTTTCTGCACCCTTTCCAGTTTAATGGCATCCTTCCTATAGCTGGGTGACCAGAACTATGGACAATGCTCCAAATCAACAACTTGTACAGCTGTAACATGACATCCCAAATCCTGTATTCAGTACATTGACCGATGAAGGCCAGCATGCCAAATGCTGCCTTCACCACCCTGTCTTCCTGTGTCTCCACTTCCAGGGAACTATGTACCTGTACCCCTAAATCTCTCTGTTCTACAACACTCTCTATGGCCCTGTCACTTACTGTATAAATCCTGCCCTGGTTTAGCTTACCAAAGTGCAACACCTTGCACTTGTCCGAGTTAAATTCCATCCGCCAATCTTTGATGCACTTCCCCATTTAATCTGGATCCTGTTGTAATCTTAAATAACCCTCTTCACTGTCCACTATACCATCAATTTTGGTGTCATCCACAAACTTACTAACCATGTCAGCTACGTTCTCATCCAAATCATTAATACAGATGAAAAACAACAGTAGACCCCGCACCGATCTCTGCGGTACACCACTAGTCACAGGCCTCCAGTCTGGAAAAACAACCTTCCACTACCACTCTCCGACTCCTACTACCAAGCCAACTTTGTATCCAATTGATTAACTCGCCATGGATCCCACGTGATCTAATCTTCCGAACTAGCCTCCCGTGCGACACCTTGTTAAAGTCCATGTAGACAATGTCCACCACACTGCCCTCGTCAATCCTCTTGGTCACCTTTTCACAAAAAACTCATTCAAATTTGTGAGACATGATTTCCCACACATAAAGCCATGCTGACCTATCCCTAATCAGTCCTTGACTACAGACCGGTGGCTCTAACATCAGTGGTGGGAAAATTACTGCTCAGAATCCCCTTTAGTAACTTTCCCAACACTGATGTTAGGCCCACCGGCCTGTAGTTACCTGGCTTGGACTTGCAGCCCTTTTTAAATCGAGGCACAACATTTGCCACCCTCCAGTCTTCTGGTACCTCACCTGTGGCTAAAGATGATGCAAATATCTCTGCCAGGGCCCATGCGATTTATTCCCTAGCTTCCCATAATGTCCTAGGATACATTTAGTCAGGGGATTTATCCACCTTGATATCCTTTAAGACAGCCAGCACCTCCTTTTGTAACGTGGATATTTTCTGTTCATTTTCCTTAGTTTCCAGGTCCTTTATAGCTGCTATGGGTTGAGTTGATTATAGTCGTGCAATGGTCATTCATCAAAAACTGATAGCTCATATCTCATCATAGAAAGCTTTGAATCTGAATACAATTAAAAGCACTGCTGGAAGAGCAGTGGGTCAAGCAGAGTCTGTGGATACGAAGAAATGGTTGATGTTTTGGGTTGGGACCTTGCATTAAGACTGAGAGTGTAGAGGGAAGATGATCATTATAAAGAAATGAGAGGGAGGAGTAAGATTGCTGGTAGGTGATAGATGGAACCAGGTGAGGTGGGTGATGGGCAAATGGAGCTGGGTGGCAATGTGGTCACCGATATCAACTGGACTCTTGACAACTTGCACTCATTTCCCAATCACACTTTATTAACTTGTGCACAAGGAGAACAGTCTGGCCCCTGTCACCGCACTATTCTAAAGTTTCAACAAAGATTAGTCTTTCCAAACAGAAATTGGCCAATTAAAATCTTTGGGCACCGTAGAATCTTTCATTTGCATACATAGTATACTAATTGCGTTCCATTAATATAGGTGCTAATAACCAATAGATACTACATGTTAATAATACCTTGGAGTTAGTAAAGTAATTGTCCAATAGATAGTGTGTACCTTGCATCCTTCATTTGCATCCTTATCTTGACTTGGTATGCCAGATGACCTCGGGTCCCATGCTGTGCAAAGAGGAGCTATGCTCGCAAGGACCTTGCTCAGCACGGGTGACTGCACACTGTAAACCATCTCTGCCTGCATATAACCCTTGCCTTTCCTGTGGGGTTGGGATGGGTGGGGAACTGGAAGGGTAGAAAGGGGGAGAAGAAACCCAGGTGGATAGATGTGTGGGTGGTGGTCAGATGGAAGGTGGGGGATGGTGACAAATCTAGGTAACAGGGAGTGGGGGTATGTGGCCCGGTGGCAGTGTGTAAGAAACATTGGGGGGGGGGGTACGCGAAGGAGGGGTGGGGTTACCTGAAATTGGAAGGTTCAACATTTATAACACTGGGCTGTAGGCTGCCCAAGAGGAATACGAGGTGTTGCTCATTCAGTTTGTGTTTGGCCTCACTGTGGCAGTGGAGAAGGCTGAAAACAGATGGGTCGGTGTGGGCATGGGGAGGGGAGTTGAAATGATATGCAACTGGAAACTCAAGATGACATTTTGGTTAGAGTGCAGGTGCCTAGTCTACCCTTAGCCTTTCCTATGTAGAGGAGGCCACAATGACAGCACTGACTGCAATAAATGAGTTTGGAGGAGATGCATGTGAATCTCTGCCTCATCTGGTAGGGCTGTTGATGTCCCTAGATGGTGGTGAGGGAGGTGGTGTAGGGACAGTTGTTGCACCTGCTGTGGTTTCAGTGGAAAGTGCAAGGGGACAGGGAGAGGTAAGTGGGGGGGGGGGGGGGGGGATGAGAGGACCAGGGTGTTACAGAGTGTAGTCCCTGTGGAAAGCAGAAAGAGGGGGAGAGAGGAAGATGTGAATGGTGGTAGGATCTTGTTGCAGCTGGCAGAAATGGCAAAGGATGATTTGCTGGATGCCAAGGCAAGTTGGGTGAAAGGTGAGGACGAAGAAAATTCTATCTCAGTTCTGTCTGGGGAGAGGGAGGGGTAAGAGCAGACATCCAGGAAGTAAAAGCGAGGGCTCCGTCAACTATGGTAAGCAAAACAAGAAATTGCTGGAGGATCTCAGCAGGTCAAGCAGTGTTTGAGTGTCGATCAGCCTGTTAGCAAAGAGCAGGATTGGGTTGAACACAATTAATTATAACTGTACAAAATAACAATAGGGTTGATCTGATGCTCCCAGTAACTTTATGTTTAATCAGTAGGGATTGGGCTGCACAGCCTGTGACTTTTCCATTCATTAAAGTAAACGTACTACTGAATATTAGATCACATTTTCCACCATGCATATTGTACAATAAATCTGCTGTATTGTTAAGGTTTCAGTGAAGCATCATTTCAGGTGAATGGAATTTCTGGAGTATGTTCACATAAAACATTACTTTTAAAAACAGTACATGTACTATGGCCTTGAAATGTGCTTTAGGATGTGTCTTTTACACCAATGCAGTCAAGGTAGCAAATGCAGCAGCCAATTTGTGAGCAGGAAGGTCCTATAAACAACAGTTGGCTATTGATCAAACCTATTAGTTGTGTTTCTGAATGGATGAACATTGATGAGGCTACTGCAAAGGACTCCCTTGCTATGATTTGAATAATATATATATATATATTCTTTATATCCATCAAAAATATGGAAAGGGCCTTGGCTTCAAAATAGCACACACAAAGTATTATTTCCCAAATTTTCTCTCCCAATTTGGTGCTGTCAGATTTGTAAATTGGGAAATCACACACACAGTTTTCAGCTCTTTAATTTTAATGAAAGAAAAATCATGGAATTGACTGCCATAATTTCCCAATATCCCTCCCAGTGGGTGAGGCTCCATCAGAGGAGTATTAGATTAGTTTATTGTCATATACAGCAGGGTGCAATAAAATTCCTTGCTCACATGAAGCTCTCAGGTCTGCAGAATCATAGATGACCCTTCTCATCCCTCCCATGACCTATTTGTCCCACTGCCATCTGGCAAGTGGTACCAGAGCATCTGGGCCAGAACTACTAGACTGTACAATAGTTTGTTTTTCCCCCCAGGCTGTCAGGGTCCTGCATACCTGGAGGCAGTTTCAGACAAATGCTGTGTCAAAAGCCCTGGTTTGCACAATGGCGCACAAGAACTTTGGCTGTTGCTGAACATGTTTATACACTTAGTGCAATACACTGAGTTCTGTATTTTCTTTGTCCAGCTCGGTTTTGCACTAACCCTGCACTAATTTTGTATTCTGTATATACTGTTTTTTGCACGATTTATACTTGCAAAATTTTTTTGTCTGCGTTTATTGTATGTCCTCCGTTCTATGTATGTCTGCTGTTGTGAGTCTGGGGGAAACGACAATTCGTTCCTCCATGTGTTTTATAGCAGATGGGTGAATGACAACAAAGTATAATTTGAACTTGAGTAAACAGTACACTTGCTAATAATAAATCCAACAACAAATAACAATGACAATAACAAAGCTCATGGTAAAGTGTAGTGCAATCTGAGGTAGTATTTAAAAAATAAGTTGAGGTGACAATAATGGAATAACCAAGAGAGGTAGAGTTAAGAGTATATGTGACAGCACCAACGGGAAGGGGATTCAAAAGAGGTGATTGGTTCAGGATTCTGATAGCAGTGGGGGAGAAAGCTGTTCTTAAGTCTGGACCTCGGGGCTTTCAAGCACTTGTTACCTTTTCCCAGAAGGTAGAAGAGAGAAAACGTGGCAGGCATCCTTGACAATACAACTAGCTTTGCTGAAGCAAAGCATTGTGAAGATGGACTGAATGGAGGGAAGTGACAAACCTATGATGGACTGGGTTGTAGTTATCACTCTCTGCAAGTTCAGTCGGTTAAGAGCAAAGCAGTTGTCATACCAGGCTGAGATGCAACCTATCAAAATACTTCCTATAGCGCACCTGTAGAAATTCAAGAGAATCTGTGTGGACTGCCTGACAAGGTAGCAGAGGCAGACAATGATGACCATTATAAGAGGAAAGTGCTTTTTCTTTAAAAGGTAGGAGTGGAAGGAAGCTAAAGAGTAATACAAGATAACAGTATATTTCTGAAGTACTTGAAACCATGTAATGGACCACATGATTCTTTTTCCAGTCCTGCATAGATATATATAGCTGCCGATTCAACACCAAGACATCGAGGCGACAGTGATATCAATTAGTAGTGAGTGGAATATGGAAGATGTGGGAATCTAATTATTTCAAATTTATTTTTAAAGTTAGATGTGATGTAATGATAAGCATTCATTTTGTACAATAATGCATAATTCATTTGATCAGAAAATGTTCTGTCATTTCATGATCTCAGTAAGACAAGTGAGGAAGTGTACTGCAGCTTTTAACAACTGCTTTTTTGTGGACGCTATGACAAGAGAACAATAGGGTCATTTTTGCATGCTGTCTGCCATAATAGCCCCATTATTCGTTAAAGTGACCAAGTGTTTACTACATAAGGAATGTATGGCAGAAAGGGAAAATGACAAAATATGTATATTTGGAATGTGTTACACTTTGTCAAAAAAACTTTTAAATAAGAGCTTTAAAGCAGATTAAAACCAGATGAAAGTTCCATATTTAAACAAAAATCTTTATTAATTATGGATGAAAGGCAGGGGAAAAGAGAGACTTGGTCAATAAAAAAAATAATGCCTCAGTGCAGAAACTTGTAGAATTTAAATTATTTTGTGATATGTTTGCATTTGCTGTTTAGTCAGTTCCCATGTGATGCAGCTCCCAATTTTAACTCTGGCAGTGTTTAATCAGGATGATTTGAAGAAAAAGTATTCTTGGACTGCATGGCCCAAGTCCCAGGAAAGGAAAATCTGGAAAGAAGACTCGAGATTTTCTTGCACAGTCAGAAGCAGCACTTCTGTTCTACTTCATAGAAAGAAGCAAGATAAAATTGTTTTGGTTCAGTGCTTATTGTGAACTTTCCCCATCAAATTATTTTTCAAGGCTGACATTGGGAAACTTTTGTTGGGTAATGGAATTAAAAGAATGTTGATTTATAAAGGTGGAATTGAGGAACAAATACCCATGAATCAAATCAGGGTTTCAGGAGCAGTATAGCTAATGCTCCTTTGTTAAATTAATAAGATGGGGAGGGAGGTGCTGGAGGGTGCCACATTTCCCTACTTACCAATTCTGTTTGAAGGGATGCAAGGACAGGGCTGTTAACAACAATGGCAGGTGAAGTTTTAGAAGCAAAATTGGGGGAGGGGTGGGGAATAATTAATAGGCACTTGGAGGGTTTAACAGACTGAGTTGATCAAGGGGACCCAGCATGGATCTATAAAAAGCAGATTATATTTGCTTAACCAAATTGAATTTTTTGGATGATGTAACAAAAGGTGAATTTAGTGGATATTGTCTATATGGATTTTAAGAAAATATTTGTCAAATCATGACATAAAAGACTGATTAACAAAACTGAGGCATGTGAAATAGGAGTGGCAAGTTCAACTAGGGTAAAGAAACAATGGCTTAAGAACTGAAGATAGTGTGTCATGGGAAATGGTTGACAGGAAGATGTTAAATAGTGGTGTTGCCCAAGAGGGACAAAGAAAAGTATTTCCATTAGCTAATGTTAAAAAGACTAGGGAACAGTTATAGGATATTGGGCAAGAGAAATAGAGGAGATGTAAGAAAAATGTTTTATGCAGCCAGTAGAAATTCTTTGAACTTTATGCCTGTGATTTCAAAAGGAAACTGGTCTTTTGAGAGGAGTAAAATACTCGCAGGGCCTTGGCAATGGAATGTGAGAATGGGGCTAACTGGATTGCTCTACAACAGATGGGATGGACGTGGAGGGCCTCTTTCTTTTGCTGTCGTAGATCTTTGCTTTTAGCAATTCCCGGAATTCATCCCATTCAAATTTCAACAACACTAGAGTGATACCTTGTCAACAAGGATGGGCTATTATGGTTGGTGAATTTAATTTTCATAATATCTAAGCTGGCCTGGACCACTTCTGTGGTAGCTAGTTTTTGACCACCAATTCCATTTGCAGCACACAACAGAAAGACATTTTCTCACCACTCCTACTTCCCAAGGGACATGCGGCAGGCATTCCTTCCTACCTGGTCACACTGCTGCAGAAAAATGTCTGAAATCACATCGAAGCTTATGTACTACTGCTACTACCACCTACAATGTGTTATAGCAGGCATGTCCTGCAGACCTTGGTAGTGGGTCCATGGGAATTAAAGAGGCTGAGCATTTTTCTGCAGAGGCAGGCACATTGCAGCCTTTTGGACTTGACAATGAATTAACCAACTTGAGATAACATGCTCTTTCTTTCTGTACATGCAAGAGCTATTACTGCCTGACGGAGAAACAAGGACTGCAGCTGCTGGAATCAGTCCTGAAGAAGGGTCCTGACCCAAAACATTGACTGCCTGCTTTTCTCCACAGATCCTACCTGGCCTGCTGAGTTCCTCCAGCATCATAATGTTACTGCCTGCCATCCCTTTTCCATATCTTCACCAAAAAATTCTGGTTGCTGGGTATGTCCCAGTATGCCAGAACCACATCAACAAGAAATTACACAGCCATTGTAGCTTAACCTGATCCCATCTGCCACATGACTTCACACTATCAAAGAAATTTCCTTTATTCAATTCACATTTCATTGTTGCCTAGACTAACTTTCTCTCTTTTGCAGGTCTGATAAGGGTCCCTCATGTGAAAATGTTAACTGTTTCTCTTTCCACAGATGCTACCTGACATGTTTTAGTTTTTCCAGAATTTTCTTTTTTTATATAGTCGCATAGGGAGTCTGGTGTTCTTTAAAGGTGATACAAGTAGGAGTTTGGAACCATTTTTCCAAGCTCAGTAGAATCAAGTCAAGATCAGAACAATGTTATATAAGGATGGAAGGATTTGCAAGCTTCATAGCTATTTTCTTGTGATTCATGAAGGACTCTCTTAAAATTTGTGCTGAGGTTTTATCTAGAAAACCACAGATTTTATAATCACTGAAGGGAAGTTTGTGAAGCTTGCAGGTGATTATCTCTGAATTGCACATTAAGGCCAAATTTGGATAAGTGCCATGTATGTTGGGACCCAGCTGGTCCTCTTTATGTTGGAAGGAAATATGATATGAAACCATTGCCTCATGTGGTCAAAGATATTGGTTCAGGCTGTGGCACACAATTGCAGCCTACTGAAACTGCACATTGCACCCAGTGACACATTTTTCTGATGACTGTTAAACTTTTGTGTTCAACTATCCAATCAATACACAATCAAAATTACAAAAGGAACATAATTACAGAATAGCAGGCATTGAGGCAATGACAAAACTCTGCATGACATCAGTGTGGATGGTAAACAGTTAAGCACTAGCCCATCCACTGAAATGGAAATGGAGAAATCAAACAAGAACCACAGACAACATAGACTTCCATATTTCATCAATGACCGTTGTGGCATCAGAAGTCAAAAGTGGAGAGGTTCACTGATAATTGCACATTTATTTCCTCTTGCATTTCCTCAGAATTTGGTACCTACATACAGCTAGATGACATTCATACATGAGCTGATATTTGCTAAGTAACATTTATGCCAGGAAGTTAACCTTTCCAACAAGAGTCTCACTATCTCCCAATGATATATGATATTGTTGAGTCCTGCCATCCTCCTGGATTGACCAATATCTCAACTGGACTAGTCACACACACAATGTTGCTGCAAGTGCAGGTCAAGCTGGATATTATGTGGAGAGTGAATCACCTTCTGATACCTTAAAGTCTTTCCACCCTGTACAAGGTACGTCAGAAGTGTGATAGAATCTGCTCTACTTGCTTGGATGAGTTCAGTTTCAACTGTCCAGGGAAAGGCAATGCTCAATTGGAATCCCATGTGCAACCCTACATGATCATCCTCTCAAGCAGTAGAGTACAGTGGCTGTGCTGTATCATATACAAAATGTACTGCAATTGTTTGGCCGGCTACTCTGATAGCACCTTCCAAACTGCAACCTTTACCACTAAGAAGGACAAGGGTAGCAGGCTCATGACGTGACCTACAAATTCACCAAGTCTCCTACCATCTTGATCTGGAAATGTATCACCATTTTACATTGGTCCAAATCCTAGAAACTCTCTTCTCAGTGATCCCTTGTGCTGTTACCTTCTGGACCAGCCTACCATATAGAACCCCGGTCAAATACCTTACTAAAGTCCCTATAGACAACATCTACTGCCCTGCCTTCATCAATCTCCTTTGTTACTTCCTCAAAACAAACTCAATCAAATCAGTGAGACAGGATTTCCCCTGCACAAAGCTATGTAGACTGTCCCTAATCTGTCCCTGCCTTTCCAAATGTACATAAATGCTGTTCCTTAGAATATTCTCTAATAATTTCCCTAACACTGATTTATTGTTCACTGGCTTGTTGTTACCAGGTTAATAAAGGAACAATATTATCTATCCTCCAATATTCTGGTACCTCGCCGATAACTAATGAAGATGAAAAATTCTCCATTAGGGCCCCAGCTATCTCCTCCAATATAGTATTCTGGGATGGATCTCATCTGGCCCTGGGGATTTATCCAAGTTAGTTCCAAGGCAACTAACATATGCACCTTATTAATACTGACACACTACAGACTATCAACACAACCCTCCCTGAACTCGCTATCCTCCATGTCTTCCTTGGTGAATATACATGAGAAGTATCCATTTAGGATCTTGTTCACATCCCCTAGCTCCACACATAAGTTGCCCCTTTGGTTTCTAATGGGACCCAATCATTCCCTAGCTACCTTCATGCTCCTAATAGACTTACAGAATGACTGGGATAATCTAGTATAGCTTTGAGGTCTGTACTAACATAAGGTCCAAATGACAGAACAGCTTCTGAAGGTGATGAGTAGGCCCAAGTGGCCTACTACTACTCCTAATTTGTATGTTTGATAAGAAGGGGGAGAAAAAAGTTCATGCAAGCAATAGAGGAGGCAAGACTTTCATTATTGGCTGGGAGGCACCCTTTGTGGTGAGGTATTGTAGAATTCCATCTGACAATCTATTCCCCTCCTGCTGCTACACAAGGCAGTTTTGGAAATAGCAATACATGATTTGAACATGATTACTGGGTATCAATTCATTTTTTCCTCTTTTATTCCACATAATTTGGCCAAGACCTACCAAAAAAAATTTCAGGATCAGAAAATGATGTTAACAAGTGATATTTACACGTCAAAATAACATCCTAATATTGTGGCTATCCTTGGGCTCTCTACTTTTCCTCTTCTAGGGACACTTGCACAGTCAAACTCTGTAGCTTTAGCAGAAAGAGACCCCCTGATCAGTTCCCTGCACTGAATGCTGATATATATCTTGGTCATTGTTCTCTGGCCATGAAGGTTTTGCTGTCTTGTATACAAATGCGTAGCCCAATGCTATCTCTGAGTGTAGGCATACTCAAATAGGTCAAGGAAGCAACAGGTGAGGAGTAGGACCATTTTGATCAGTGCTTCTGCGAGATTATATCTGGCCATTAACAAACATGGAAGTTCCAAAAAAAAATGCTTCCTTCCTCATGATGTTCTGCACTTTGGGGGTTTTGGCTGCTGAGCAGTCTTGAAGATTCATGGGTAGCTAAATGACTATAGTTAGAATGTTATCCTTCCTCCTTTCTTTGGCATATTTTCATGGGCCCATTTCTGCATGAAAGGTGGCAGAAAGCCAATTGTTAGTTTTCACAAATAATTGTACTTGACTCCCACAACCTCCACTCCAACTGATCTGCCACTTCTAAAAGAACTTTTATTGCCACTGGTTGGAAATTCCCAAAAATGAGAAATCTGTCTAGTTAGATCCGGCACAAATCCAGTGGGCACACTGATCCTATATGTAGGTAGCCACTCTTTGTAAGAACACAAATATAATTGCACATGCATATGATGCTGTCACTGATATTTGAGACTAGTTCTTCCAGACTCAGCAATCATTCTCACTGTTATTGAGGTGCCTGTCGTACATTCAACATTCTTTTCTGCTGTTCGAAAAGCATCCTGCTCAGCAAACTGCTTTTCTGGTACATATCTACATCTAGCTGAGCCGTGCTCCCTCTCTTGCCTACCACCCACCTCACCTGGATCCACCTATCATCTGCCAGCTCTTGCTTCACCCCTTCACTCCACCTTCTTGTACTGGCAATCTCCCCTCTTTCCTTTCAGTCCAGATGAAGGGTCTCGACCTGAAACGTCGATTGTTCATTTTCCCTCCATAGATAATGCCTGACCTGCGGAGTTCCTCCAGTGTTTGTGTATTGCTTCAGATTCCAGCATCTACAGTCTCTTGTGTCTCCCAAGACTTTGTAAGAGAATTGAGTAATATGGGGATCGTGTTTGAAAAATGGCAGAGGTATTAATGAATGGCAGAGCAGTCTCAAAGGACCCTACAGCCTGCTGCTCCTATTTCTCAAGTTCTTACTAACAGACAATGACTTCTTGTTGGTTGGGAATATTATTGCCCTCTGTACTCTAAAAACCTCTAATACAGCATCAAACAATACATAACTAAAGCAAGTGAAGGCCTAGGTAATTCACTTTCTTGTTATCCAGAATCTATCAGATTTCATGCTTGCAATAAAAACTGAAAATGATACTCAACGATTCAGCAACAGCTTCTTCCCCTCCACCATCAGATTTCTGAACGGTCCGTGAACCCATGAACACGACCCCATTATTCCTTTTTTTTCACTATTTATTTATTTTGTAATTTATAGTAATGTTTTGCCTTTGTACTATACTGCTACAAAACAACAATTTTCACGTTATATAAATAAGTGATAATAAATCTGATTCTGATAGAAATCCTCAGCAGGTTAGGCAGCAGCTGTAGAAAGAGAAACGAGAGTTACTATTTTAGGTTGATGACCTTTATGAGGGAAGGTCATTGATCTGAAACACTAACTTCTCTCCATAGATATTGCTTGACCTGCTGACAATTCACAAAATTTATCTATGTTTACTTGAGCTTTCCAGCATCTGTCGCATGTGTTTTTGGATTCAAATTTCTAAAGTAATTTTAAGTTAAGGAGCTGAAATTGAGTTCAACATATCTTCTTCGTGCCCACTCAATGTAGTTTGGTTTGGAAACCTGAAAGTGACATGTTAATATTGTGAGTGGGTTAAAGAGATTGCCAAACAAGCTACAAAAAAAATTACGTGTTTCCTAACTGCTGGTAGCTACTCTCCCCACCTCATGCTACTGCTTTCAGCATGTCCAAAGTTTAAAATCTAGCTCACTTTGCCTCACTCATCTTGATGTCCCTTGGTGCTCCTCCTGTGACGAGCTAAAGGAATTTGGACTTGACGAAGAGCATCTGGATCATAACTCATGTCACAAACCAGCAACAAAAGAAACACACTGAGCATGATTCAGTGTTAAAAACTATTTTATTAATCACTACTTATGATAATACGTAAAATAAAAGTTAAAAAAAAGTTAGTATGTTAGAATTCAAAAATGTTAAACCTCGAACGTTAACCCCAAAACTAAACTCTTCGTGTGTGTGTGTGTGTGTGACAAAGTCCAAAACTCCCAGTTCCTGAATGGTTCTTAAAGTTCAGTTCCGCAAGCCATAAGGTGAAACATGAGCATGAGCATAAGATGTAGATGTAGAAAAACATAGAGAGAGTACATACGAAATCCAAATGTTCCACGATGGAACCCAAACGACACTTCAGTGTTTACTCGGTAGTGACTTCCTCACCCCGAAAAGCATCCGAACCGTGGTCGTCCACATACAAATACCTGTTTCCTTCTACAGGTCAGCAACAAAGTGAACTCCACCGGATTACTTCCAACTTCCATACATGGATTTCAGTGGCAAACACAGTTATTGTTTCTCATCCATCGATAGAGAAAACAAGCAGGCTGGTGTCTCTCTCCCTTCTCTCTCTCTCTCCTTCTTCTTCTGACTTCTTCAACAACGTCATTACGTCCTTTATCTTCTATTGACGTAAGCACGCCCCACACACATATACACACACTCTCTATCTTAAAGGGACTTTCACTGAGTCTGTAACACCTCCCACCTAAAAAAAAAATTTCCCAAGAAAATTTTAACCGCGCATACAGTTAGTAATGTTAATAATTATCATGCTACACAACTACAGACTATCAGATTAGTACAGATACATGTTTCCCATTTAACATCGGGAAAGACAATCAGCAATCACATTATCTTTGTCTTTAATGTGAGTTATCATGAGATCAAACTCTTGCAAAATTAAACTCCAGTTTAACAGCCTTCTGTTCTTGTTTTTGACTCGGCTCAGAAACACCAATGGGTTATGATCTGTATACACAGTCAATGGTTTCTGAGCAGTGCAAACATATACACTGAAATGTTGCAAGGCTAAAACAAGTGACAGTAATTCTTTCTCTATGGTGGAATAATTCTTTTGATGCTCATTAAATTTCTTTGAAAAGTAAGCTACAGGATGGTCAATATCATCAAGGTCACCCTTCTGCAACAACACAGCTCCTGCAGCTTCATCACTGGCATCTACTGCTAATGAAAATGGCTTTTCAAAGTCAGGTGTTTTGAGCACAGGATGGTAGCATAAAATGGCTTTCAGCTTCTCAAATGCTTCTTGACAAGAATCTGTCCAAACAAACTTTACTCCCTTCTTCAGAAGATTAGTTAGGGGAAGAGCAATATCAGCAAAATTTTTACAAAATTTTCGGTAATATCCAACCATTCCCAAAAATCTTCTAACAGTCCTCGTACCTGTGGGAATAGGGAACTCAGATATTGCTTGAACTTTTGCCTGAACAGGAGCTTGCTTGCCTTGACCTACAACATAACCAAGATACGTTACAGTGGCATGGCCAAATTCACTTTTAGCCAAGTTAACTGTAAGGTTAGCCTTGGAAAGTCTTTCAAACAACCTTTCTAACGCAGAGATGTGATCTTCCCAAGTATCATTCCCAGTCACTAAGTCGTCAATGTAGGCATCTGTATGCTTTAACCCATGAATCACTGAATTAATCATTCTTTGAAATGTTGCCGGAGCATTTTTCATTCCAAATGGCAAAACATTGTATTCATACAATCCAGAAGGGGTTACAAAGGCTGAAATTTCCCTTCCTCTATCTGTTAATGGAACACACCAGTACCCTTTTAATAGGTCAATCTTTGTAAGAAATTTTGCCTTTCCCACTCTATCTATGCAATCATCCACCCTAGGAATAGGGTAAGCATCTGACTTTGTTACAGCATTCACTTTCCTGTAATCTGTGCAAAATCTAACAGTTCCATCAGGTTTAGGTACAATAACACAGGGCGAACTCCAATTTGAAGTAGAATGTCTAATAATATCATTTTCCAACATGTACTTTATTTCCTGATCAACAAGTTTACTTTTTTCCACATTCATTCGATATGGGTGTTGTTTGATTGGTTTTGCATCCCCAACATCAACATCATGGGTAATTATCGATGTTCTGTTTGGAACATCTGGGAACAGATTTTTAAATTTTAAAATTAATTCTCTCATCTGTTGTTTTTGTGAAACTTGTAAATGGTCCAACTTCGTTTCAAGGTTCTCCATGATATTTTGGTTTTTTAGTTTCGATGGAACAATATTTGGTCTAAATTGGCCTTCCTCAACATCAACATCAGGCATTCTAGAAACAACCTTTACATCATCCACCAAGGCCACAACTGAATCCCTCTCATAATAAGGTTTTAGCATGTTTACATGACAGAGTTGTGTTTTCTTGCGTCTATCTGGTGTTCTGATTATATATGTTAGATCAGTCACTCGAGATTCAATAGCATAGGGTCCAGAAAAACGAGATTGCAATGGATTATTTTGGCTAGGGAAAAATACCAACACCTTTTGCCCCACTGCGAATGTCCTAGGCCGAGCACGTCTATCAAAATATGTCTTCATTCTTATCTGGCTGGTTTTCAAATTCTCTCTCGCTAGCTGGCAGACTCTTTCCAACCGAGTTTTAAATTTTTTTGGACATGGGGAGGTCTCCATTTCCTCATTAACACTCCATTTTTGACATAATATCCACTTGGCACTTTCTCAATCTCCTCACATGAGAGAGCTTTTTCTTTCAATTCTGTCAACTCAGGATCCTTTGTCTGTTCCACCATAAAATCCTTCCTCGACAAAGACAAATCTTTAAATTCAGGCTCACTATAAGGATGTTGATCCTCCAGTGAAGACAGAAAAGTCTCAGACAAGGCATCATAATTTTCTTCCTGTTTAGGACTGTCACAAGGAACTACATCAGACTGCACCGGACTGTCTGTCTTGGCTAATTCTTTAGCTCTAGCTCGAGTCACCGCACATGATGGGTAAACATCTGGATCATTCTCAGACTCATCAATCCTTGGTTTGGTTGTTAACCGTACCACAGGATCACTTTCTCCATCTGCAAGGTCATTTCCCAATAACAAAGAAACTCCTTCCACTGGCAAACTAGGTCTTATCCCTATCTCGACTGGTCCTTCTACGAACTTTGACTTTAAAATCACCCTGTGAAAAGGGACAGACATGGTCTCACCTGTAACGCCTCGTATTAGATTTACCTCACCAGTGTCACTTTCTTCACCAAAATTTAAAACACTGTTGTTACGGACTCAGTGAAAGTCCCTTTAAGATAGAGAGTGTGTGTATGTGTGTGTGGGGCGTGCTTACGTCAATAGAAGATAAAGGACGTAATGACGTTGTTGAAGAAGTCAGAAGAAGAAGAAGAGAGAGAGAGAGAAGGGAGAGAGACACCAGCCTGCTTGTTTTCTCTATCGATGGATGAGAAACAATAACTGTGTTTGCCATAGAAATCCATGTATGGAAGTTGGAAGTAATCCGGTGGAGTTCACTTTGTTGCTGACCTGTAGAAGGAAACAGGTATTTGTGTGTGGACGACCACGGTTCGGATGCTTTTCGGGGTGAGGAAGTCACTACCGAGTAAACACTGAAGTGTCGTTTGGGTTCCATCGTGGAACATTTGGATTTCGTATGTACTCTCTCTCTGTTTTTCTACATCTACATCTTATCTTCAGACAACGGTGGTTGTTGAAGAAGCCCTTGCTCATGTTTCACCTTATGGCTTGCGGAACTGAACTTTAAGAACCATTCAGGAACTGGGAGTTTTGGACTTTGTCACACACACACACGAAGAGTTTAGTTTTGGGGTTAACGTTCGAGGTTTAACATTTTTGAATTCTAACATACTAACATTTTTACTTTTATTTTACGTATTATCATAAGTAGTGATTAATAAAATAGTTTTTAACACTGAATCATGCTCAGTGTGTTTCTTTTGTTGCTGGTTTGTGACACTGTCCAGCAAGAGAGATTGACTAGCCCCAGTATCTCTAAGAATTTTCACTGGCACCTGGGGTGACTCATCATTCAGTGAAACAAAACCCTCTGATACATACGAACGGAATTCTTTTCTCACCTCCTCCAACTTTTCCGCTTTTCCCTCTTGCAAGGACTGATCTTTAACAGCATCTCCTAAACCTTTTTGATTTTTAATTGTCTGAAAGCAAGCATTGGGCCCAGCTTCCTTCTTTTTCTTCAAAAGGGCACAATTAGATATCACATGGCCAGGTTTCCTACAGTAATAACAAGTACGCTCAACAGGTTTCTCCAGCCCTGGCTTCTTTTCATCTTTTCCTTTTTGATTACCTCCCAATTTAATCTCCAGTTTACCTGGATTGTCCTTATAACTCTTTTGAAAGGTTTTAGGTTGTCCCCATTTGGATTTATGGGTTAAAGCATAATCATCTGCCAACCTAGCAGTTTCTTGTAAAGTTTCCACTGCCTTTTCATTTAAATATGTTGTTAATTCAGCTGGAACACATCTTTTAAAGTCTTCCACTAGTATCAATTCTGTCAATTTATCATAATCCCCATCTACATTTTTAGCCAGGCACCATCGTTCAAAACATATTCCCTTTCTATTGGCAAATTCCATATAAGTCTGATCTGCAGATTTCCTCAAGTCTCTGAATTTTTGTCTATAAGCCTCAGGGACCAATTCATAGGCCTTCAATATAGCTTGTTTTACCTTGGTATAATCAGCTGCATCCTCAGCAGACAAAGCAGAATAAGCTTTTTGAGCTTTACCTTTAATCACACTCTGTACCATAAGAGCCCATCCTTTCCTTGGCCAGTTTGAACTCACAGCAACCTTTTCAAAATGTTGGAAATACTGATCAACCTGATCTTCTTCAAACGGAGGGACTAATCGAACCTCCCTGCTGGCTGAAAAACCATCATCAGAATCAGATTCCACACTCTTTTGCATCATTTGTAAATCATGCTGCCTCTGTTTCTCCTTCTCCTCACTATCCAGCTCCATCCTCTTCAATTCCATCTGCTTCATTGCTAGATCAGCCTCTATCTTCATCCGAGTTATCTTTTGTTCAGTCTCTAATTTCTTTTGTTCGGCCTCTAATCTCTTTTCCTCTTGTTCGGCCTCCAATTTATTTTGCTCTCGTTCAGCCTCTATCTTTAACTGGGTTTGTTCTCGTTCAGCTTCTATCTTTGCCAGCTGCACCTGTGCCTCAGAAATTGCTATTTCACTGCCAGGAAACTGTTTTAACACTTCCTTCTCAAACACCTTCTTTTCCACATAATGGCCAGCTATCAGTCTCTGAATATCTGCCTTTCTCATAGACTGCTTTACTTCTGTAAGGTTTAGCCTTGTAGCAATCTTTATCAAATCATCCTTTTTCGCCACCTCCAATCCCTTTTGGGTTGGTGACTCCAAAAATGCCTTAATATCCATTGCTGCTGGTTTCCACACACACAAGCCAATTAAAAAGAATTTATCAGACCTCCCTCAAAAATCTTTGGATTGAATCCCGAACAAATCTCGTCAATCTGGGGTACAATCCCAGACGACACTCGTTAACCTTTGGATTGGATCCCAGACGAATCTCGTTAACCTTGGGAACTATCCTGGACGAGCCCCCAATTTTGTCACAAACCAGCAACAAAAGAAACACACTGAGCATGATTCAGTGTTAAAAACTATTTTATTAATCACTACTTATGATAATACGTAAAATAAAAGTTAAAAAAAAATGTTAGTATGTTAGAATTCAAAAATGTTAAACCTCGAACGTTAACCCCAAAACTAAACTCTTCGTGTGTGTGTGTGACAAAGTCCAAAACTCCCAGTTCCTGAATGGTTCTTAAAGTTCAGTTCTGCAAGCCATAAGGTGAAACATGTGCAAGGGCTTCTTCAACAACCACCGTTGTCTGAAGATAAGATGTAGATGTAGAAAAACATAGAGAGAGTACATACGAAATCCAAATGTTCCACGATGGAACCCAAACGACACTTCAGTGTTTACTCGGTAGTGACTTCCTCACCCCGAAAAGCATCCGAACCGTGGTCGTCCACATACAAATACCTGTTTCCTTCTACAGGTCAGCAACAAAGTGAACTCCACCGGATTACTTCCAACTTCCATACATGGATTTCAGTAGCAAACACAGTTATTGTTTCTCATCCATCGATAGAGAAAACAAGCAGGCTGGTGTCTCTCTCCCTTCTCTCTCTCTCTCCTTCTTCTTCTGACTTCTTCAACAATGTCATTACGTCCTTTATCTTCTATTGACGTAAGCACGCCCCACACACATATACACACACTCTCTATCTTAAAGGGACTTTCACTGAGTCCGTAACACTCATGATATTTGAGTCTGATCTGTGCTCCACCAATACGATGCAATGTACTGTACAATGAAATATTGTGTTGAAGATAAAGCGGAGTAAGGGGAGATAAAGCGGGATAGAAAATCACGTGACTATCCTCATGGAGAGAAATCCATACTATTGGAAGACAAATATTCAAAGAACTTTATTACATGAAGCAGTTGTGTATTGTTAATACAATATGAGAATATATTGCATACTTGCCATGAGTATAAATATTTTATTCAGTTACAGTGCCACATTGCTCAGGTCATTGGGACTTAAACCATAGAACCATACAGCACAAAACAGGCCCTTCAGCCCACCATGTTGTGCCGTCCATCAAACCACCCTCACACTACCTAACCCTTTCCTTCCGCATATCCCTCTATCTCACATTCCTCCATATGCCTATCCAACAAGCTCTTGAACCTGTCCAATGTATCTGCCTCCACCGCCACCCCAGGCAGTGCAATCCATGCACCAACCACTCTCTGGGTGAAAAACCTCCCCCTGACATCTCCCCTGAACCTCCCACCCATAACCTTAAAGCCATGCCCTCTCGTCTTGAGCATTGGTGCCCTGGGAAGGAGGCGCTGACTGTCTACTCTATCTATTCCTCTCAATATTTTATATACCTCTATCAAGTCTCCTCTCATCCTCCTCCTTTCCAGTGAATAAAGCCCTAGCACCTTAAGCCTCTCCTCATATTCAATACGCTCTAATCCAGGCAGCATCCTGGTAAATCTCCTCTGCACCCTCTCAACACCTCCACATCCTTCCTATAATGAGGCGACCAGAACTGAACACAGTACTCCAAGTGCGGCCTAACTAGAGTTTTGTAAAGCTGCATCATCACTTCGCGGCTCTTAAACTCAATCCCGCGATTTATGAAAGCCAACATCCCATTGGCCTTCTTAACTGCTCTTTCCACCTGTGAGGCAACTTTCAATGAACTGTGAATATGAACCCCCAGATCCCTCTGCTCCTCCACACTGCCAAGTACCTTGCCATTTACCCTGTACTCTGCCCTGGAGTTTGTCCTTCCAAAGTGTACCACCTCACACTTCTCCGGATTGAACTCCATCTGCCACTTGTCAGCCCAGCTCTGCATCCTATCAATATCCCTCTGTAAGCTCCGACAGCCCTCCACACTATCCACAACACCGCCGATCTTAGTGTCGTCTGCAAACTTACTAACCCAGCCTTCCACCCCCTCATCTAAGTCATCTATAAATATCACAAAAAGTAGAGGTCCCAGAACCGATCCCTGCAGGACACCACTAGTCACTGCCCTCCAATCCAAGGGCACTCCTTCCACCACAACCCTCTGCTTTCTATATGCAAGCCAATTCCTAATCCACACAGCCAAGCTTCCCTGGATCCCTTGGCATCTGACCTTCTGAAGAAGCCTACCATGAGGAACCTTATCAAACGCCTTACTAAAATCCATGTAAACCACATCCACCGCACTGCCCTCATCAATCTTCCTGGTGACCTCCTCAAAGAACTCTATCAGGCTTGTGAGGCAAGATCTTCCCTTCACAAAGCCATGCTGGCTGTCCCTAATCAGTCCATGATTCTCTAGGTGTTCATAAATCCTATCCCTTAGAATCCTTTCTAACAGCTTACCCACCACAGACGTGAGACTCACCGGTCTATAATTCCCTGGCCTATCCCTATTACCTTTTTTTGAACAAGGGGACAACATTTGCGACCCTCCAATCCTCTGGCACCATCCCCGTGGACAATGAGGACTCAAAGATCCTTACCAGCGGTTCAACAATCTCCTCCCTAGCCTCTCGAAGCAGCCTGGGGAAAATCCCGTCAGGACCCGGAGATATATCTGTCTTAATATTATTTAACAACTTCAACACATCCTCTCTCTTGATATCTACAACCTCGAGAACATTACCCCTACCAGCACTCACTTCCGCGTCATCAAGATCCCTCTCCTCGGTGAATACCGAAGAGAAGTACTCATTGAGAACTTCACCCACTTCCGCCGCCTCCAGGCACATTCTCCCACCTTTGTCTTTAATCGGACCTACCTTTACCCTAGCCATCCTCCTACCCTTCACGTACTTGAAAAAGGCCTTGGGATTTTTCTTAACCCTACTAGCCAACACCTTTTCATGTCCCCTTCTAGCTCTCCTCAGCCCTTTCTTAAGTTCCTTCCTCACTACCCTATATTCCTCACAGGCCCTGTCTGAACCTTGCTGCTTATACCTCATGTACGCTACCTTCTTCTCCCTAACAAGTCGTTCCACCTCTCTCTTTGCCTGACTTACTGGAATTGGTGATGGGTTGGTTAATGTAGTATCTCTGAACATATTTAATCTTGAGGAAGTAAGAGGCATGGAGAGGAATGTCTAGTGAATCTGAATTTTCCGGTTAAGGGAAGATTTCCCTTGGATTAGTTGCATTGTATACACTGGGATTTGCTAATAACAATGCAAGAAAGCTTAATAATGCATTCAATTAATTATAAAATAAATAGACAAAAATTTTAACGATAGGAAGAAGTTGGGATGTAGATTTTCAATAGATTGTTGCTTGATTACATTCAAGTTGATTTGACCATCTTTCATATTGTGGTTCAATTCGATTTTTCTTCTCAGAAAACAAATAAGGGCTAAGTTGCTGTGGGAGTTGCTACTGATGTTTTTGGATGTGGTCATGAGAAGCATGAATATGGAGTCCGACAATTGGAACTGTTTTCTCACATGGATCTGTTTGTTTGAAATGAGCTATTTTGATTTTCTGGACTCCCTGTGGTTAAAATTTCTTTAGCCACTTAGTTGCCTGACTGTTGCTTCAATAGTGACATTATTTATGAAAGCCTTGGTGATGTAGAGTCAGACTGAACAAGTTTTAAGCAACCAGAAACTGGTGGTTCTTGTGATTTTTTTTCTTTCACTTTGTTCTTTTTCCAGCCAATGAAGGTTGATATGTGTAACCATCAAGAACCAAAAATATTGCTTGTAATTGGTAAATATCAATTGGCTATCAGCATAAATTGCAACTGTTTTCAATGTCACAAGACAAATAATCAGATGTTTTTCATCTGGTTCTACATCAGATGTTCAACTTCACAGCTACAGTGAACATAGAACAAAGAACAGTACAGCACAGGAACAGACCCTTTGGTCACTGTGTCTGCACTGACCATGCTGCCAGTCCAAATTAATCCTATCTGACTGCATGTGATCTGTATCCCTCTATTCCCTGTCTGTTCATGTGTCTGTCTAAATGACTCTTTAAAAATCACTATCATATCTGCTTCTACTACCTTCCCTGCAGTGCATTCCAGGCAACTACCACTCTGTGTGTTTTAAAACAAAAAATAATAATTTGCCTCACAAATTTCCTTTTAAGCTTTCTCATTAGGCATATGCTCTCCAGTATTTTAACATTTCCACTCAGGGTGAAAGACTCTGACTATCTACCCTTCTCTGTTCTACAACACTTCCAGGGACCTACCGTTTACTGTGCAGGTCTTGCCCAGGTTCAACTTGCTAAAGTGCAACACCTCGCCCTTGTCTGAGTTAAATTCCTTTTGCCATTCTCTGGCACACTTCCCAAGTTGGTCTAGATCCCCTTGTAAACTTAGATAACTTTCTTCACTGTCTACTACACCACCATTTTTGGTGTTGTCTGCAAGCTTACAAACCATATTAAGAATGTTGCCATCCATATCTTTACAAACAGCAGTGGACTCAGCATTGATCCCTGCAGCACACCACTGGTCACAGGCCTCCAATGTGAAAAACAACCCTATGCTATCACCCTCTGCCTCCTTCCACCCATCCAATTTTGATTCCAAATCGCTAGCTCACCCTGGATTTCATGTGATCTCACCTTCCAGACTAGCCTACATTGCAGGACTTTATCAAAAGCCTTGCTAAAGTCCATGTTGACCACGTCTTCTGCCCTGCCCTTATCAATCTTCTTGGTCACCTCTTTCAAAAAAAACCAAATTCACGAAATGTGACTTCCCACTCATAAGGCCATGTTAACTCTCCTATTGGTCCTTGCAGGCAGATCCTGTCCCTCCGAATACCCTCCAGTAACTTTCCCATCACTGATGTTAGGCTCATTGGCATGTAGTTCCCTGGGTCTGCCAAGTCCCCTGCAGTTTCTTCCTTAGCTTCCCACAATGTCCAAGCATACACTTGGTCAGACTGCTGGCACCTCCTCTTTTATAATGTGGATATGCTCCAAGACATCACTATTCATATCCCTTAATTTCTTGGCTTGTATGACCTTCTCCACAGTAAATAAAGATGAAAATACTCATTTTAAGATCTTGCCCATCCCTTGTGGCTGCACAGATAGATGACCACATTGATCCTTAAGGGGACTTATTCTATCCCTAGTTACCCTTTACCTGTTATTAAACTTTGTAGAATCACTTAGGATCCTCCTTCACCTTATCTTCCAGAGCTCTTTCACGTCATATTTTTGCCCTCTTGATTTCCCTTTTAAGTGAACTCCTAAATCTCTTGTACTCTTCAAGGGATTTGCTTGATTCCAGCTGCCTTTACCTGTCATAAGCCTCCTTTTTCCCGACCAGAGCCTCAGTATCCTTCATCCTTAACCCTGCCAGTCTTGCTCTTCACTCTAACAGGAACACACTGTCCCTGACCTTTCCATATTTTACCTTTAGAAGTTTCCCACTTGTCTGCCATCCCTTTACCTGCAGACAGCCTCTGCCAGTCAACCCTTGCAAACCCCTGCTTTCAAAATTTGCCTTGCCCCAATCTAGGGCTTTAACTTGTGGACCAGTCCTATCTTTTTCCATAACTGTTTTAAAATTAATAGAATTATGCTCCCCCACTGACACTTCAGTTACTTGGCCTGCCTAATTTCCCAATAGGAGATCCAATGTTGCCCCCTCTCTAGAAGGGCCATCTATATATTCTTTGAGGAGACTTTCCTGGTCACAAGGTCAATCTTATCCTCACCCACAAATATGTTAAAACTAATGGAATTATGGTCACTATTACTTGATTTAACCTCTACCTTCTTAATCACTCCACCTGTTGAGCCACTGCTTTGGTTCCCACACCCCTGCCAGACTAGCTTAAACCCTCCCAAATAGCACTAGCAAACTCCCTGCAAGGGTATTGGTGCCTCTCCAGCTTGGCTGTAAGCTGTCTTTCTTGTACAGGTCCCACTTGCCCCAGAGATCCCAGTGATCCAGGTATCTGAAACCCTCCTTCCTATGCCAGCTCTTTAGCCACACATTCAGCTGTACTATCTTCCTATTTTTGGTCTCACTAGCACATGGCACAGGGAGTAATCCTGAGATTACAACCCTAGATGTCCTGCTTTTTAACTTCCTTCCTAATTCCCTAAATTCTCCTTGTAGTACCTCGTTTCTGCCTTTGTCTTTAGTACCAATATGGTCTTTAGTACCAATATGGACCATATCCTCTGACTGCTTATCCCACCCTTTTAGAATATCCTGCGTCCACTCAGAGATCTCCTTGACACTGGCACCAAGGAAGCAACACACCATCCTGGAGTCTCACGGCCACAGAAATGCCTATCTCTCTGACTGTCACTCACCTAGACTTTGACCTTCCCTGCTATATAACAGAGCCAGTTCTAGAACATAAAACAGTACAGCACAGAACAGGCCCTTCGGCCCACAATGTTGTGCCGACATAGCTATTCCCTCTTACTTACAGAATGCCTATATCCCTCTATTTTCCTCTCATTCATGTGCTCATCTAAGCCCCTTTTAAAAGCCCCCAATGAATTTGCCTCCACCACCCTATCAGGCAATGCATTCCAGGCATCCACCACTCTCTCAGTAAAAAAACATACCCCTCACGTCTGTTCTGAACCTACCCCCCGCACCTTAAATGCATGCCCTCTGATATTGGATCGCTCAATCTCTCCTTCCCTTTCCTTTTCTCTCATGCAATTCTCTAGTTTCCTTTTGCAAGTATATGATTTTGTTGTCCCAACCACTTCCTGTGACACTGTAAAATAAAAACAGAAAATGCTGAAAATACTCAGCAGTCTGTGGGCAGAGAAACAGATGGTGCCACTGATCTCGCTGTAGCTGTTGCTTCCCCCTGAGAGGCTATCTGCCCTCCTACGCTTCCCCCACCCCTGCCCCAAAAGCAGTACCCACAGTGCTATACCTGTTAGAGAGGGGAATAGCCACAGGGGACAAATCCATCCAGTCTGAGAGGAGCTGCAGCTGGACACACTTCCTGCAAATGTGATTGCCAGGGACACTTGACCTCTCCCTGATCTACATTTCACGAGGGGCATACCACCTTACTGACTGACATTTCGATCCCTCAAGTTACTACTGGCTTTAAAAGGGGGGAGAGAAAAAGGAAAAACCTTGCCTTGACTTGCCTTGTCATCACTCAGCCACACTTAAGCAAGCACTACATTTCGACCTCAAAACAGCCCTTCTCAAAATGGCCACTCCGCTATAGCTCACGACCTTTTGAAATTGTTCCTTTCCCTCCACGCAAGTACTATATGTTTGAAATTAACTGGCTCCTACCTGCTTAGAGTCTTTTTAAAGGATTCCTTTCCCTCATTGCAAGTACTGCTGGACCGAAATGAATGCTTTTACCTGCTCACAGCCTTTTTAAATCACTCCTTTCCCTCCAAGTAAGTTCAATGTGTGCTGTCAGTGTGAAGTTCACATGTTCCCCCTGTGACTGCATAGATTTCCCCCCAATTTTTTCCTACATCCCAAAGACCTGCTGATTGGTTATTTGACTATTGTAAATTGCCCTTAGCAGGTGGCAGAAGAATTGGAGGATGGGGGAATTGTTGGGCATATGAGAGGGAGCAAGATTACAGGGAAATAAATGGGGGAATGGGATTGAGGGGAATATTCTGAGAGCTGGCAGACTCCTTCAGTGAAATAGCCTCCTATGTCATAACAGACTGTAGATGCTGGGATCTGGAGCAAAAAAGCTGCTGGAGAAACTCGGAGGGTCAAGAAGCATCTGTGGAGGCAAAGCGATAGTTGACGTTTCGGGTCGAAACCGTGCATCGGGACTCAGGATGAGAAACGTGCACAACTTTTCCTGTACAGTGATTTGATTTCTAGATTATTGACTGACATTCTTTTATTTTTGGTATAGTTTAAATGCCACAATTACATTCGAATCCTGGAAGTCTGGAATGAGACACATCTCTTTGCCTGTGGGACCTACGCTTTTGACCCTCATTGTGCATTTATCGTAAGTACCATTTATTAATGCTGTATGAACCCTTGCCAAAATTGCTTCTGTAGTTTATAGCCCAAGTTAATAAATTTACTTTCTGTCAGTAATAAGTGCATTGTAGATGCTGTAATGGTTTCTATTTCTTTCTAAGTGGAATAATATTCTCTGGTATATGTGTGTTTGGCTCTTAAATGCCTCCAAGGGGTAACAAGCCAACAAGTTGTACCAGTACTGCTATGTTTAAACAGAGAAGGAATAAAACTGGGTGGACAACTAGGCATCAATACAGGCACCGAATTCAGATACAGCAATATTGCTTCTAGCGCAGTCGACCTTGCAAATCCTTGCTCACAAACATCTGGGGCTGGCATCTAAATTGTCAGACTTGTTTGGCAGTGAAGCAACAGCCTGACATAGTTGTACTCACAGAATCCTGCCTTGTAGACAGCATCCTGAATTCCTTCAGTACAATTCCTGGGTACACCTTGTCCTACTAGCAGGATAGATCTACCAGAGGTGTCCATGCCGTGGTATACAGGTGAGAGGGCATGGCCCATGGAGTCTTCAACATTGACTTTCCATGAAGTCTCATGGCATCAGATCTAACTTGGGCAAGGAACCCTTTTCCTGATTATCCTCTACCATCCTCCAACACTTGGGGAAGGGGGGAAAGAGTCAAAGGTATCAAGGGTGAAGAGTGTTCTCTGGATGGGGACTTCATTGTCCATCACCATCTTGAAAACATTACTACTGACAGTGGTGGCTGAGTTCCAAAGGACATGGTTGTCTGAATGGATCTGTGCAAGTGATGAATGAACACAAGCAATAAATCTACTTGACCTAGGCTTCACAAATTTACCTGTAGCGGATGCATACTTATTCAGTAAGGTGGTTAAAAAGGTTTACAGGTGCTTTCCTTTATTAGCTGAGGTGTAAAATATAAGAGCACAGATGTTATGCTGGAACTGTTCTCAACATCAGTTGGGCGACAACTTGATTCATGTCTATAATTCTGGTCACCACATTTGGGAGAGTGCGGGAGAGATTTGTGAAGGTGTTGAGAGGATTGAAAAAATATACGGAAAGATGGAATAAACTATGGTTAAGGAGAATATTGTAGTGATTGAGAGAAAGGAAGTCTTGGAACCTTCAAGTGCAGAATCTGGATGGAATTCTTAAACATTAGAGGCGCCAATAAACTAATTGGAGTATTCTGTAGGTTATCAACCCTTGGGAAGAGTAGAGAGAAGCAAATTTCTGGAGAAGTTCTGGAAATGATCAAAAGCTGTCAAGGAGTTGTAAAAAGGTACTTCAGCTATCCTAATGTAGACTGGAATGTTAATATCACAAGGGGAAAGTAAAGGGCAGGCCTTTACTTTTCTTCACTTAAATTCCTTCACTCAAAAGGTGGTGAATCTGCAGTTTTCCCAGAGGGCTGTAAAGGCACAGTCGTTGATTGTGTTCAAAACTGAGGATGATATTTCTAGATACGAAAATAAAAATGAAGCGGTATGGAGTAAGGCAGAAAAACTGTGATTGAGGTAGATTGATCATGATCTTGTTGAATGGCAGAGCAGGTTTCAGGAGCCAAATGGCTACTTTCATTCCTAGTTTTTTATGCTCCTCGAAATAAAATGTATTCAGAGCAAATTTTTGAACTGTTTCCAAATGGATGGGGTTCCGGGAAAATGAGTTGGGCTTGGTGGAACAAGTACCAAGGGAGGAACATCAGGGAGCAGTGGTCATAATGTTTAGAATTGCTGTGCCAAAAGATATGGCCCATTGTAATGTAAAAATAGGCAATTGGAGAAAGGTCAATTTCAATGCTCTGATATCTGGCAGAGATAAGAACATTTAAAAAAAAAGGAACAGGAGTAGTTCACTTGGGTTCTGAAACTTACAGTGCAATTTAGTAAGATAATGGCTGATCTTTTATCTTAATGCTGTTTTCCTGTCCTATTCCTATATATCTTGATTTCTTTACAACATAAAAATCTCTTGCTGTTTTGAATCCATTCAATGACTGTGCGTCTACAGCAAGCTAGGTGAGACAGTTCCAAGGATTTCTCACCTTCCAAGTTTAAAAATTTCTTCACCTCAATGGCTTTCCCTTTATTTTGAAGTTGTAGCACTCAGACAACAGCAAAACATATGTCAGGCTTCCGTTTATTGATTACAGCTCGGTGTTCAATACCACCATCCCCTCAGTATTAATCATCAAGCTTCTAAACCTGGGCCTCTGCACCTCCCTCTACAATTGGATCCCCGACTTGTTCATTGGGAGACCACAGTCAGTGTGGTCCTCCTCGCTGACAATCAACACAGGCGCACCTCAAGGATGTGTGTTTAGCCCACTGCTCTACTCTCTCTACGCTCATGACTGTGTGGCCAAAAACAGCTCAAACACCATTTATAAATTCACAGATGACACCACTGTTGTTGGTAAAATCTCAGATGGCAGCAAGGAAGCATACAAAAGTGAGATAGATTGGCTGGTTGAGCAACAATAACCTTGGACTCAATGTCAGCAAGACCAAGGAATTGATTGTGGAGTTCAGGAACAGGAAATTGGGAGAATACGCACCAGTCCTCATTGAGGGGTCAGTGGTGGAAAGGGTGAACAGCTTCAACATCTCAGAGGATCTGTCCTGGGCACAACACATTGATGCAATCACAAAGAAGGCACGCCCGTGGCTGCACTTCATTAGGAGATTGAGGAGATTTGGTATGTCACCAAAGACTCTGACAAATTTCTGCAGATTTACGGTGGAGACCATCCTGACTGGTTACATCACAGCCTGGAATGGAGGTTCCAATGTGCAGGATCGCAAGAGGCTGCAGAGAGTTATAGACTCAGTCAGCTCCATCATGATCACAACCCTCCCCACCACTGAGGACATCTTCAAGAGGCAGTGCCTCAAGAAGGCAACATCTATCATTAAGGACCTTCACCATCCGGGACATGCCCTCACTCATTACTACCATCAGAGAGGAGGTACAGGAGACTGAAGACCCACACTCAACGATTCAGGAACAGCTTCTTACCCTCCGTCATCAGATTTCTGAACGGTCCATGTACCCATGAACACTACCTTATTATTCCTTTTTCCTTGCACTATTTATTTTGTAATTTATAGATTTTTGTCTTTGCTGCAAAACAACAAATTTCATGTCATATAAGACAGTGATAATAAACCTAATTCTGATAACCTCTGCTCTCGACTCAGCCAGTGTTAACATCCCATCATCTTACTTTTTAACTCTTCCAATAGCCAAGTGATTGCACCACCACTTATTTCCTGATTAATACTAAATTGTGCATTGCCAGTACTATTTGCGGACCTATATACTACTAACGCCAATATTTTGTGCCCCATGCTGTTTCTTAACTCCATTCAAACTGATTCTGCTTATTGATTTTCTGAGCAAAGGCCCTTCCTTTTATTATCTTTAACTTGTTCATTAATATCAGAGTTTATCCCAGCTCCCTTTACTTTTTGTGTATCTCTTAAAGTTAAACATCCCCAACTTTGATCACTTAGGGCCACATATCTAAAATGTTTGTTTCATATCCATTTATTCCACTTTGTGATTTTAATTCACCTGTCTTGTGAAAAATGCTGCATGTACTTGGATAAAAAGCCTTCATTTTTTCCCCTTTTTACTATATTTCTTTGCTCTGATTCCAGTTGGAGGTGTATAGTCTTATGTTTTTATGCTCTGTTCTTTCTAGTTATTGTTACCATTTTTTATACCTTGCATTATTGTCTTGTCCTTTCTAACTTTCTGAATTTCCTCTCATCAGAACATGCCCCCACCTAGCTCTTTAGTATAAAGCCTTATCTGCAGCTTGGTTCATAAGGGAAGGCAAAGGAGTTGGGGGGCGGGGAGGGGGGGAAGAACAAGAAAGGGTGGGGCTTTGTCTTCGCTTTGTCTTCCCTTTGTCTCCTTTGTCTTCCCTTATTCCTGTGGCTCCCTTCCCCTGCCTTGATGACCTGCCCATCTCCTCTCCTCCCCTCCTCCATCCTTTATTCCATGGTCCACTGCCCTCTCCTACCGGATTCCTCCTCCTTCAGCCCTTTGCCTCTTCTACCTATCACCTCTCAGCTTCTTACTTCTCCCCCTCCCCTTCTCACCTGGACTCGCCTATCACCTGAACTCACCCATCGCCTGCCTGCA
The DNA here is from genome assembly GCF_009764475.1 of Pristis pectinata. Taxonomy (NCBI): domain Eukaryota; kingdom Metazoa; phylum Chordata; class Chondrichthyes; order Rhinopristiformes; family Pristidae; genus Pristis; species Pristis pectinata. Next base: position 5,670,354 of record NC_067406.1, read on the forward strand.
TGTGCTTCCCCCCACCCCTCCCACCCCCACCATCTTATTCCAGTTTCTGCCCTCTTCCTTTCCAATCCTGATGAAGCCCCTCGGCCCGAAACATCAACTGTTTATTTCCCTCCATAGATGCTGCCTGACCTGCTGAGGTCCTTCAGCACTTTTTGTGTATTGCAGAATTTCTTGTGACCTCTGACTATATTTTGTGTTTCTGTCTCTCAATCTTGCACTAGTGTCATATTTATTTTTGTTGTTCATTTTGCATGCGTATAATTTATGTTAATTTGTTTGATAACTTATGTTTATCATCATCTTGTAATGTACTGTGCTGCTTCTGCAAAAAGCTAATTTTCGTGGCATTTATGCCTGTGACAGCAATAAACTTGTACTGGTTTCATTCCCTGTACTGAAACCCTTGGCTTTGGCAACAATCTTCGAGCAGCACATTCAGATCTCTGATTTTATTAACCCAATGTCAATATGGGTCAGGTAGTAATCCAGAGATTATTTGTGGTTCTCTTTAACCTGGACCCAAGGTGCATGTATTTTTCCAGTAGGTCTCCTTTTCTCTCCCATCTAGGTCACTGAATCCCACATAGACCCACTACATTCTGTTCTAGCCCCAGTGAGATATTATTAGCACTGTGACTGGACAGGCAACACAGCATTTGGGACATATGCTTGCAGCTAAAGGTCATGGTACAAGGTGATAAGAGGCATAGATTGAGTGGACAGTCAGAAACTTTTTCCCAGGGTGACAATGGCTAACATGAGGGGACATAATTTTAAGGCGATTGGAGGAAGGTGTAAGGGGGATGTCAGAGGTAAGTTTTTTACACAGAGAGTGGTGAGTGCATGGAACGCACTGCCTGCAGAGGTTGTGGGGGCAAATACATTGGGGACATTTAAGAGACTCTTAGACACATGAATGATAGAAAAATAGAGGGCTATGTGAGAGGGAAGGGTTAGATAGATCTTAGAGCAGGATAAAATGTCAGCACAACATTTGTGGGCCGAAGTGTCTGTACTGTGCTGTAGTGTTTTATGTTCTACGTATAGTATGTATCCCCCTAGCTATACTGTCACCTATTACTACGAAATGCCCTTTCATTCACCCAATTTAAAGAGCCCTTATAGAGGCACACAACCCAGAAACAAATGAGTTGAAATTATGTAGGCATCCTCCCGAAAAGATTATAGTGACCAACCCACCTGAAACAGTTTGCTTGGTTGAATCCAGAACCACCTTTGTTAAACCCAAAAATGGGATAGGTGGGGTTATGTTTCTCTTTGAATATTTTTGCTCTCAACTGTTCCCCTCCCACAAACCCAGGACATTCAAAATAGTTTGCTGTGTGCTTTTTTTTGTTGTGATTTGCGCTCTGCCTTTTATTGTACGTAATCATCGGCAATATGCAACATTTGTATTTCAGAAGGTCTTTGGTTCCGTCAACACAACACAGAGTAGAATCGAAGGAATGGAAAACGGGCGAGGAAAATGTCCATTTGAGCCGACACAACCCTTTGCAGCAACGTTGGCAGGTAAGTGACGTGAGGTAGAGAAATGCTGGGCTGAGTTTTTTTTTATTAAAACAGCGAACTCACATTAAAAATTTAAAAAAAAACTGATGCTAGAATTCTGAAATAAAAGTAGAGAATGCTGCAGGACAGCAGTACCTGGAAAAAGGGAGAGTTGAATTGAGAAAACAAGTTAGTTTTAAGTGCAGAGAGGGTGGGTGGAATTACGGATAAGATGCAGGAAGTATCTTTGATTGGATGAAGCCAGGGTTACTGAGGTGATCCTGCTGTTCATGGAGCTGTCTGGTTGATAGATCAATGAAACAGAAAGAGAGCGCGCGCGAGCGCAAAGGGACATAATAAAGCTGTGAAATGCAGATCAGAAGTGTTGCTGAGATCTGAAACGAAAAGGTAAATGTGAGAAATGCTCAGCAGATGAGGCAGTGACTATGGAATGAAGAAAATCTGAGTTAATATTACATGTGCATATCCTGAGAGCTGACCAGCCACTTCTGATACTCACAGGATAAGAGAGTCAACCCAAATTGTTGTTTCAGTATTGAGCTCTGAAGACTGCGATGTGGTCAGTTGGAAGATCAGATGCTGTTCCTCCTGGTTACATTGACCTTCATTGTAATAGTGCAGTGGATCACAGACAGACAAGTCAGAGTTGGAGTAGAATTAGTGACAGGCAGCCTTGCAGAATGAATAGAAATGCTTCATAAAGCATTCACCAATCTGCATTTGGTTTCTATAATGTCGAGGAGACCACATTGTGAGCACTGAATACAATACAGGTGAACCATGCAGAAATTTGCCCTTACAGAATACACAAATCGCTACCCAAAAATCTGAGATACGGAATAAAATTCCCTTACACTGGATTTATGTGAAAAGAAAATATTTTTTTAAACTTGCATTTCTTGACATATGCGATAAGGCTGTTTTCTAAGAACGCAACCCCTGCCTTGTGTAATAGCCTGGAAGAAGTGCAAGTGAACCACTGTTTCATATGGAAGGAATGTTTGTGTCCCTAGGTGGCAGGAAGAGAGTAAGTTAAAGAGTAGGCATTACATGTCCTGGGTTGCATGAAAGCATGCTGTGAGAAGAAGGGTGGTTAGCAGAAATGGGAGAGGAGAGCAAGGAACCATGAAAGGTAGGATCTCTTTGAGAACGCTAGGGTTGGGGAAGATGTATTTGGTGGTGGAATCGTGTTGAAGGTGATGGAAATTCTGAAGGATAATCCACTGCATGTGAAGGTAGGTGGGATGGAAGATGAGGACCAGCAGATGAGTGCAGACGTGCAGGAAATAGATGAGACATGATCGAGGACTCTGTCAGCTATGACAGAGGGGAAGGCAAGCTTGAGGAAAAAGGAAGACATCTCTGTTTCTCTTCCACAGATGTCTGACCTGCTGAGTTTTTCCAGCATGTTCTATTTTTAACTTGCAATAGACTTCGAAGCATAAGGATTGATAAATGAATGAAACAAAGTTCCATCTGATTTCCCTCCAGTGATCTTGAGAGTCAAATGATACAACAGTAAAACAAAAATGTGTTGTCTGCTGAATGCTGCCCAATCTCTCCATTATGAGGACTGTGCCTTTGTCTGAAATCCACCAACAGAACATGTTATCAGATGTGCTATCAGGGTTCATGTTAATACCCAGAGTCTTTACTGAGAACTGCACTTGACTGGCTTAGTAGTCCTGGAAAGAGATAATAAATGGGGGAGTAACACCCTTCTCAATTTCAAATAGATCTATTGCAACATAGCTACAGCATGGAAGAAGACCGTTCTGACTATCTAATCCTTATCAGTTCAATGTAAAAACAATTCAGCTCTTTCCCTTCCCTGCCCTCTCATAGTCCTGCAAATTCTCTCCTTTCCTATACTTATTCAGGAGCCTTTTCAATGGTATAATTGATTCTACCTCCACTATCGCCCCTAGCCATTCATTCCAGACTCTAATCACCCACCATGTGTAATAATAAAACAAAAGTTCTTAATGTCACTTTTTGGTTCTTTAGCCAAGCAGTTTCATTCTGTTTTCCATATGGCAAGAGCTGTCTTTACTCTTAATAATTTTGAATACTGTCAGATATCCTTGTAACTCCTTCTGTTTGAAAGGCTGGCTTTTCCAGTCTGTCCTCCAAATTAAAATCATTCCAGAGATGAGGGTTCTTTTGGTAATTCTCTGCTTCACCCTCCAATAATTTCACAACATTCCTAAAGCATTGTACCTTGAACTGGACACTTTACTCTAGTTGTGGCTGAACTGGGTTTTTAAAGGGTTGCTAATGACTTCCTTGTTCTTGGGTTTTGTGGAGGTGTAGAGTACAAGATCCTCTATCCATTTTATTGGGCACATTTGAGAGAAGAGGTAAATAGGGAAATAAGTGAGGTATTAAGATTGATGGGTTGTTCCAGGAACTGGCATTGCTTGATGGCTGAATGGCCTCTTCAATGTCATAATCAAGTATATGGAAATTAAATAAATATTATTGGTGATTTGGTTTGATCAGTCTATATGCAAATTAAAGCTACCCACGATCACTGCAGTATCCTTGACATATGAATATTTAATTTCTTGTTTGATGCCTTGTCCTTGTTCATCACTGTCCTTGTTTGGAGACCTACTAGACAGCTCCCATTAATGTCTCCTTGCAGACTGATTCCAGATCTTCATTTTCTGAACTAATGTCCTCTTTCTCTAATTGCACTGACTTTATTATTTACTTACAATGCCACCCCACCTCCTTTTTATTTTGGCCTATCCTTCCTAAATATCAAATATCTTTCAGTATTTAGCTCCCAGCTCTGGTCACTCTGCAGTGATATCCCTGTAATGGCAATCGTATCCTATCCATTTACATCCATTTGCCCTGTAATTCATCCACCTTATTATGAACGACTTCATATACCATGGTCCCATAATCAGTTAGTTTGTATCCCCTCGCAGCTCCCACAGTTGTTCACATTGGTTCCAAGTACGTCAAGTCTGTTGGTCAAGTGCAAGATCCCAGTTCCTGCAGTACTACCTCTCAGATCTCTTTATGTACCTTGCTCACAGTTGCACCCTCCCCTACCTGTCCGTTCCAAAGTTTATAGACCAAGGGATGTGATTGTCTCCTGAACCAAATAGTTCAATTAACTTCCTCTCTCCTGACGTCTCTAATGCCTGCAACTTGGATGTCCACTCTCAACACAGGGCTGAATTTTCTCAAGCTGTTGACGTTTACCACATATGTAGTCACCTAGGACAAAAGTGTCCACAAATTCCTGCATGTTTCAGCAGCACTATATCTCCTGACCTCTCATTCTCATTTAATTTAATTAATTAGTCTAGTTATAGTTATTTAATTAATTTAGTGTTAATATCTACCTTATTTAATTTATTAAATTCGTGGTAGTTGCTAAAATTATATCTTCTATGATAATTTAAATTTAGACCACATTCATGACCAGCCTAACTCTGACATCACAATGCAGATTCTTCTTGTAGCTCTCTCCTGAGTTCTCAGCCTACTGCTCTTTCTTCACTAACATTCAAATCACTGAAAGAAGGCATTGAAGATTTATAAATATTCCAAGATTGGCAATCCATGTTCATGATGCAAAACATTTTTTTTTAAAAGAACCTTTTAAACTTTGTAATGAAAATGCAGAAAGAATATAGGGTCTAAGAAGGTCCAAGTTTAAAAATGGTAGATGGACAGTATGCATAAGAAGGCCAGAAAATGAATCCTAAATGTAGATTTTTGAATTTCAAGGTCTCTGAATTTGTTCCAATGCACGTTATACATTTTAAACTTTTGGCTTTTCCATGTAGGTATATCCATTTTTAATTAATGTCTGAAGAAGCTTAAACAATTTAAAATATTAGTCTACCCCTGCAACATAAACCAAGCATTTCATCAATCTGACAAATATTTCATCAACATACAAATACTTTGTTTTAAAAAAAATGCAGCTTTCAAAATTCTGCTATGGGATGCAACATTGTTGTTCATCAAACAATGTAAATTTTAAAGTTCACTTCCAATGTTTTCTGTTTACAACTCATATTTCTAGCACTTGCATCATTTTGTGCAGTTTATAACTGCAGATGAATGTAACTATTTGGTGATTGTGTGATTCTATAGATAGATATGATTTCCTTCCTCTGTGTGTTTGTTTCCAGATGAAGTGCTGTATGCAGCGACAGCAGTTGATTTTCAGGGCAAGGATACAGCTGTGGTCAAGAGTAAGGGACAGGTTGAAAAGATTCGCACAGAGGATTCCGTCAAGTGGCTGAGTGGTGAGAATCTATTAATGTTTTATACCCACTGATCATGACTGCATCAACACTTAGGGAGTACCTTCATTAGAAGGACAGCAGCAATTCAAGAAGATGGCTTATCACCACCTTCACAAAGACACTATTTGATTTGATTTGATACCTTTATTAGTCACATGTACACCGAAACACACAGTGAAATACATCTTTTGCGTAGAGTGTTCTGGGGGCAGCATGTAAGTGTCACCACGCTTCCAGCACCAACATAGCATGCCTACAACTTCCTAACCTGTACGTCTTTGGAATGTGGGAGGAAACCGGAGGACCCGGAGGAAACCCACGCAGACATGAGGAGAACGTACAAACTCCTTACAGACAGTGGCCGGAATTAAATCTGGGTCGCAGGCGCTGTAATAGCATTACGCTAACCGCTACACTACCATGCCTGCACTAGTGCTAGGTAATGAATGTCAGGTGTGAAGGAATATTGCAGTAGGAGAAACTGGGTATTTACTGTGAGTTATGTGGTCTGCAACTTTCATTCTAGATTCTCCCTGTGTTTGATGTGCTGCAGATCCAAAATTGCTTTGGCAATAGGAAAAAGAGGGTTATGGTAGAAGGGCATTTTTGTGATTGGATGCCTGTGACTAACATTGTTCCACAGGGACCAATGCTGGGGCCCTTGCTATTTGTAATATATGTGAATGATTTGGATGTGGATGTAGGTGGCATGATCACTGAGTTTGCAGATGATTGGTGGAAATGTTGACAGTAAGGCAGGTAGTCCTGGGCCGCAGGGTCATATTGATATGTTGGTGAAATGGGCTGAGAAATGGTAGATTTTAAACCTAATAAATGTGAGGAACACGGTATCTGGGTGTGCAACTCCGAAGACCCTTGAAGGTGGCAATGCAGTACGATGTGGGATGCTGGCCTTCACAATGAAACATTGGTTTGGCCTCAGCTGGAGCACTGTGTGCAGTTCTGGTCACCACACTATAGGAAAGATGTGATGGTGCTAGAAAGGAGATTCACCAGGATGTTGCCTGGGATGGAGAGTTTTCGTTATGCGGAAAGACTGGAGAGGCTAGGTGTGTTTACCCTGTAGCAGTGGAGGTTAAGGAGAGACATGATTGAAATATATAAATTTGAGAGGTGTAGATAAGAAGCTTTTCTCTATATCAGGGGTATATAAAATTTAGGGTAAGGGGTAAAAGGTTTCGAGGGGATTTGAGGAGGACCTTTTCCGCTCAGAGAGTACGAGTACATGAAATGCACTTTTGGAGAGAGTGGGGTTGCAGACTTGTCTAGAAGAGTACTTGAAATGCCTAGGCATTGAAGGCTACTGGCCAAGTGCTGGAAGATGGGATTAGTACAGATTGGTGCCAACTGGTTAGCATGGATGTGCTGGTCTGAATGGCCTGTTTCCATGCTGTATGACTAATATAGGAAGGAGTCCAGATGAGCACATTGGAGCCAGTGGCGTGCAACATACAGCTTAACAGGATTTTCATCCACACATGCTTGACCCATACAACACAGCAAAAAAAAATTCATTAACATGCATCAACATCACTTAAAGGGTTCTTATTTGAGCAGCTGTCAACCTGTGGAGTGCAGTGCTAGAAATGTGCCACAGAGAGTCATACAGAGAGTCGTACAGCAGGGAAACAGGCCCTTCGGCCCAACTCATCCATACTGACCAAGGTGCCCTTCTAACGTAATTCCATTTGTCAGTGTTTGGCCCCAATCTGTCAAAACCTTTCCTATCCATGTACCCGTTAAAATTTCTTTTAAATGTTATTGTTCCTGCCTCAGCCACTTTCTCCGGCAGTTTGTTCCATAAACGCACCACCCTCTGTGTGAAGAAGTTGCCCCTCAGGTCCCTTTTAAATCTTTCCCCTCTCACCTTAAACCTATACCCTCTAATATCTGATTCCCTTTCCCTAGGAAAAAGACTGTGTGCATTCACATGAACAACAGATTGATGGATGTGGGTTGAGGTTGAGTAAATTTGTTTTATCATAGAGTCATACATCAGGGAAAGAGGCTCCTCAGCCCAAATCGTTCATGCCAACAAAGGTGCCTTCCTGAGCTAGTCCCATTTGCCTGCATTTGGTCCATTAACCTCTAAACCTTCTGTTCCATCTCTCAAAACGTGTCACAAATTTAGTTCAGCAGCATTTAAGAACTCCTTCCAGTTCAGAGAGTGTGGTACTCTTGGTGATAGACATTAAAGATGTCCACCATTCTGTTGGGAATGTGCATTCTGTGTGTTCTATGCACTTGATTCCCTTCTGTGCTTCCTCCAGGTTGGTTCATCATGAGGAACTGAGGGCAGTAGGTGGTAAGAAGCAGGAGGGTCCTTGTCCATATTGGACTTGTTGCCATGAGACTTAATACCATCAACATTCTATGTTAAAGGCTCACAGATCATCCCTCAAAAATATATCATTGTGTTTATGGGACAGTCTGTACCCACAAATGATGATGAAGGTGTCTGAGATGTTGGCTGAAAGATATGTTTATTATTTAAGTTTTTGCTTAAACATAATTAGGAATAAGAGAGACACTCATGCCCCCCTCAAGTCTGCTTCATCATTCAATAAGATATTGGCTGTCTGTAACCTCAACTCCACATTCATGCCCACCTGCAACAACCTTTCACTCTTGCTTATCGAGAACCTATCAACTCTGCCTTAAAATATTCAAAGAGTCTATTCCCATTGCCCATTGAGGAAGAACATTCCAAAGACTCTTTACTCCCTGAGAGAAAATATTTCACCTCATCTCTGCCTTAAATGGGTGACCTCTTATTTTAAACGGTGACCCCCTAATTTCATATTCTCCCACAAGAGAGAACATCCTCTCTACATCCACTCTGGGACAATCGTGCTAATTTGGCACATCTGTCAATGTGAGGTGACTTTCAAGGAATGATTGCAGTTGGTATGCCTGAATCTGATTCCTATTTTGATGCAGGTTGGTGTGTCCACTTTAACTTGCAATATTTTTTTGTAATACTTCGGGTAGGCTGCACAGAGAGGACCTCGGTGTCAAATACAATGCTGAGGTAATGCTATACCCATTGTTAGGTATTGCATAAATCAAAAATAGCAGCACAGCCAAAGATAGAACCATAGAACAATAAAGCACGATACAGGCACTTCGGCCCACCATGTTGTGCCGCCCTTCAAACCACACCTAAGACTATCTAACCCCTTCCTCCCACATATCTCTCTAACAAATTCTTCCATATGCTTATCTAACAATCTCTCGAACTTGTCCAATGTATCAGCCTCCACCACCACCCCAGGCAGCGCATTCCATGCACCAACCACTCTCTGGGTGAAAAACTTCCCTCTGACATCTCCCTTGAACTTCCTAGCCATTACCTTAAAGCCATGTCCTCTTGTTTTGAGCATTGGCGCCCTGGGAAAGAGACGCTGGCTGTCCACTCTATTTATTCCTCTCAATATTTTGTATACCTCTATTATGTCTCCCCTCATCCTCCTCCTCTCCAATGAGAACAGCCCTAGCTCCTTTAGTGTCTCCTCATAATCCATACTCTCTAATCCAGGCAGCATCCTGGTAAATCTCCTCTGCACCCTAAAATCAACATAAGACTTCAAGTAAGCAGCCTTCTTGATTAAAATACCTTGAAACCGTTTCATTAAGCTCTACAACAGGCAGCATGTTTCAGTGATAGCACTTGCATAAACGCCAGTAAGTTATGAGTCATATGATTGCTACTGACAAGAATAAATAGCATCGGCATGCACTGCAAAGACCTGCTGCAGTCTTCGTGCAAAGCTTCAGACTTCTGTCGAATGGCATGCTTTGGTTGTCACGTCCTGCTGTTTACTCAATTCAAAATAATTTAATCGTTGGTTAGATTGGACTGGCAAAGAACCCAGGCATAGAAGGACTGAGGACACAGTATGATAGAGTGTCACATTCAGGATTTCCCACCATCAGTGACAATACAGCCTTTCACTTGTGGGTGCTGATATTGTTACACTATGCAAATCTACTTGGCATCTAACATAGGCACCAAATGTACCATTGAAAGTTTAAAGGAGCCACGATTCTTTCTTGAACATTGCATACAAAAAAAACGTTTTGCAATGGAGCCCAGTGTCCACACCAGGCACTGCCAGACTGAACCCATTTGTAGCCAACCTCCAACCTGCGTGAATGCTCCCCTACCAGCGTTGTATAGCCCATCCAACGAATATGAATGGCCTTGACTGCAGACCACAGATTCAGAGTTGGCATGAGGTGTGATGGAAGGCAGGGTACAATTGTTGCAGAAAAAAACATATTTAAAAACAAATTTTAAAATCTTGCAAGTACAGAGTGTCTTTAACAATCAATAAACATCTTATTGCACTTGAGATCAGTGGTGTACTTCTGAGCTGTTGTTACATAATAACAACAGGCCACTGATAATATGCACAGATCCCTGGCTGCTTACCCTTGGCGTGATTTCCCCCTTCAGCATTTTATTTGGCAATAAACCTTCCAAGCCTTGATCCAGACATTCACAAGCCCCTCACCCTATTAACTCCCTGGCAGCAGCCTTGGTTCCTGATTTCCGAAATGTGTAATTACGGAATTCAGTAATGTGCACCACCTTCTTTCTTGTGTGTTTATGTATTTCTTGGTATTGGGTCCTCCGACACAAGGTTCTTTGACCCACTATGAACCAACCATTTAAAATACCTAATCGACTGCCTTCAGTTTTCAGGCAGGAAAGGTTTACTGGTTAATTTGTAATTGTAACAGTAAACTGTAGACCTGTGCTGGTATCAAAATTGCAGATGATTTGGGAAGGGGTTCTCTTGTGAACTGACCACATCATTTCGCTACTATCACCGGGATTGGCTGGTGTATGCAAATTTAGAAAAGGATGGAAAAAAAGACGGTGGACAAATAACAGTAATTCAAAGCATAAAGGCCCCAACTTTGATTCCAGTCTGAGTTCAGCCAATCAAAAATACTGCAGATAGTTGAAGCTCAGCAATTTCTCAGCCAGTGCAAAGGAATGTAAACCAAGTAAGGTTCCTGCTTCAAATTGCTATCCAGATGTGGAAACTGCACTAATTTCAGATAGAAAGATTGTTCTTGGCTTTAATGTCCTTCCGATGCAGATTGGCTTTAATCCTCACTTTGTAATCTGTGCATGATGTGATCAGTCGACATAAATTTGTAAAGGAAAGTTCATCTCTGACTTTTTTTTATGAATTCATTGAATGGGCCATTTATGAACCATTGCTGAGGTATCACTGAGTCACCACCTTGAACCACTAACATCTACTGGAGGTGGAGGGAATAAATGTTTAGAGTGGGGTAGATGGGGTGCCAATCAAGGTGTATACTTAATTCTGAATGGTATCGAGCTTCTTTGATGCTGGAGATGCACTCATCCAGAAAAGTAAAGAATATTATACCATTGATGTGCATTGTTGATAGTGGTGAGGTTTTGGAGGAGGACTGAATCAGGAAACGTCACTTGTAAGATTCCGAGCCCCTCACCTGTTCTTATAGTTGCAATAGTTAAGTGACTCTGACTTGAGTTGATTCATAGAACATAGAACATTACAGCACAGTACAGGCCCTTCGGCACAATGTTGTGCTGATATTTTATCCAGCTCTAAGATCTATCTAACCTTTCCCTCACAAGTAGCTCCCATTTCTCTATCATTCAAGTGTCTATCTAAGAGTCTCTTAAAAGTCCCTAATGTATCTGCCCCCACAACCTTTGCTGGCAATGTGTTCTATGCACCGACCCTCTCTGTGTGTAAAATAAAAACAACTTACCCCTGACGTTCCCCTTATATCTTCCTCCAATCACCTTAAAATTATGCCCCCTTGTGTTAGCCATTGTCGCACTGGGAAAAAGTCTCTGACTGTCCACTCGATCTATGCTTATCATCTTGTACACCTCTATCAAGTCATCCCTCATCCTCCTCTCCAAAGAGAAAAGTCCTGGCTCACACAACCTATCCTCGTAAGACATGCTCTCCAATCCAGGCAGCATCCTGGTATACCTCCTCTGCACCCTCTCTAAAGCTTCCACATCCTTCCTATAATGAGGCGACCAGAACTGAACACAATACTCCGTGTGGTCTGACCAGATTTCTATAGGGCTGCAACATTACCTCGCACCACTTGAACTCAGTACCCCGAGTAATGAAGGCCAACAGACCATACACCTTCTTAACAACCCTATTCACCTGTGCAGCAACCTTGAGGGATCTATGGACGTGTACCCCAAGATCCTTCTGTTCCTCCACACTGCTGAGTCCTGCCATTAACCTTGTATTCTGCCTTCAAATTCGATCTCCTGAAGTGTATCACTTCACACTTTTCCAGGTTGAACTCCATCTGCCGCTTCTCAGTCCAGCTCTGCATCCTATCAATGTCCTGTTGTAATCTACAGCAACCTTCTACACTATCCACAACACCACCAACCTTTGTATCATCAGCAAACTTACTAACCCACCCTTCCACTTCCTCATCCAAGTCATTTATAAAAATCACAAAGAGCAGGGGTCCCAGGAACATCACTGGTCACTGACCTCCAGGCAGAATACGCTCCATCTACCACCATCCTCTGTCTTCTATAAGCGAGCCAATTCTGAATCCATACAGCCAAGTTTCCCTAGATCCCATGCCTCCTGACTTTCTGAATGACTCTTCCTTGAGGAACATTATCAAACGCCTTACTAAACACATTCACTGCTTTACCTTCATCAATGTGCTTTGTCACATCCTCAAAGAATTAATTAGGCTCATGAGGCACGACCTGCCCCTCACAAAGCCATGCTGACTGTCCCTGATCAACCTATGCTTCTCCAAATGCCCAAAAATCCTTTCTCTAAGAATCTTCTCCAGTTATTTGCCCACCACTGAAGTAAGACTCCTGGTCTATAATTCCCAGGGTTTTCCCTACTCCCTTTCTTAAACAAAGGAACAACAGTTGCCACCCTCCAATCATCTGGCACTACTCTTGCGGCCAGTGAGGACTCAAAGATCGTCGCCAAAGGCACAGCAATCTCTTCCCTCACTTCCCATCATAACCTTGGATATATCCCGTCTGGCCCCGGTGACTTATTTATCCTAATGTTTTTCAAAAGTTCCAGCACATCCTCTTTCCTCACGTCGACATGCCCTAGTGTATCTGTCTGTTGTATGCCATCCTCACAGATGTCAAGGTCTCTCTCTCTGGTGAATACTGAAGCAAAGTATTCATTAAGGAATCCCCCTACCTCTTCTGACTCCAAGCACATATTTCCTCTTTTATCCCTGATCAGTCCTAACCTCACTCTCGTCATCCTCCTATTCTTCACATACGTGTAGAACGCCTTGGAGTTTTCCTTTGATCCTACTTGCCAAGGACTTCTCCTGCCCCCTTCTAGCTTTCCTAAGTTCATTCTTAAGCTTCCTCCTGGCTACCTTGTAACTCTCCAGAACTGTGTGATCCATGCTTTCTAAACCTCAGGCAAGCTTCTTTCTTGGTATTGGTTTATTATTGTCACTTGTACCAAGGTACAGTGAAAAGCTTGTCTTACAAACCGATCGTACAGGTCAATTCATTACACAATGCAGTTACATTGAGTTACTACAAAGTACATTGATGTAGTACAGGTAAAAACAATAACAGTACAGAGTAAAGTGTCACAGCTACAGAGAAAGTGCAGTGCAATAAGGTGCAAGGTCACAACAAGGTAGATCATGAGATCAGAGTCCGTCTCATTGTATAAGGGAACAGTTCAATAGTCTTATCACAGTGGGGTAGAAGCTGTCCTTAAGGCTGGTGGTACGTGCCTTCAGGCTTCTGTATCCTCTACCTGATGGAAGAAGAGAGAAGAGAGAATGTCCCGGGTGGGTGGGGTCTTTGTTTTGCTGGCTGCTACACCAAGACAATGAGAGGTAAAGACAAAATTCCAAGGAGGGGAGGCTGGTGTCTGTGATGTGCTGAGCTGTGTCCACAACTCTCTGCAGCTTCTTGCGATCTTGGGCAGAGCAGTTGCCGTACCAAGCCATGACACATCCAGATAGGATGCTTTCTATGGTGCATCGGTAGAAGTTGGTGAGAGTCAAAGGGGACAAACCGAATTTCTTTAGCCTCCTGAGGAAGTAGAGGCACTGGTGAGCTTTCTTGGCTGTGGTATCTACGTCTTGACAAGATATTCTACATCTCTTGTCAACCACGGTTCCTTCACTTTACCATTTTTACCCTGCCTCAATGGGACAAACCTATCCAGAACCCCATCCAAGTACTCCTTTAAACAACCTCCACATTTCCGCTGTGCACTTCCCCAAGAACATTTGTTCCAAATTTATGTTCCTAAGTTCCTGCCTAATAGCATCATAATTTCCCCCTCCCCCAGTTAAGTACTTCCTCATATCGTCTGTTCCTTTCCCTCTCCAAGGCTATGGTGAAGGAGTTATGGTCACTATCTCCAAAATGCGCTCCCACCGAGAGATCTGAAACTTGATCAGGTTCATTGCCTAGTACCAGGTCCAGTATGGCCTCTCCTCTAGTTCGGTCTGTCCACATACTGTGTCAGGAGTCCTTTCTGGACACACCTAACAAACTCCGTCCCATCTATCCCCTTTACACTAAGGAGGTGTCAATCCATATTAGGGAAGTTGAAATCACCCATGACAATAACTCTGTTATTTTTGCACCTCTCCAAAAATCTGCCTCCCGATCTGTTCCTCAGCATCTCGGCTGCAATTGGGGGGTCTGTAGAATACACCCAGTAGAGTGATCGCTCCCTTCCTGGTTCTGACTTCCACCCACACTGACTCCATGGATGATCCTTCCAGGACAATCCACCCTTTCTACAACTGTGACACTGTCCCTGATCATCAAAGCCACTCCCCCACCTCTTTTCCCTCTGTCGCCGTCCTTTCTGAAACATCTAAATCCCGGAATATCCAGCAGCCATTCCTGCTCTTGCGACAGCCAAGTCTCTGTAATGGCCACCACATCATAGTTCGACGTACTTACCCATCACCCTTGTTCCTGATACTTCTAGCATTAAATTTCTGAGTATGTATTTAGGTTGCTAAGGGTAGTTTGTTTGATGGAGTGTAGTTGAGTTTACTATGGCATTTGACAAATTCCAAGATATAGACTAATCAGAAAAGTAAAGCCCATGGAATCCAAGGGAAAGTGGCAAGTTACATCCAAAGTTGACTTGCTGGTAAAAAGCAAAAGATAGTCGTTGATGTTTTAGTGATGGGTAGGCTGTTGGCAACAGGGATCTGCAGCGCTGACTGCTAATATTCTTGTGTAATAATTGGACTTGAGTAGGAAATATTGTTAGTAAGTTTGCAAAAAGACATGTCACTTAGATGGTGTGTAGTTCACATATTGACTCCTCTGGAATGAAAGAATGCATCACTCAACTTTTCCAATAACCTTCCTTGACTTCCTTAATGGGAGACCACAGTCAGTATGGATTTGTAATAACATCGCTGACAATCCTCATCACTGAAAATCCTCCTCGCTGACAATCAACACAGGCGCACCTCAAGGAGGTGTGCCTAGCCCACTGCTCTACTCTCTCTACACTCATGACTGTGTGGCTAGGCACAGCTCAAACGCCATCTATAAATTCACCGATGACGCCACTGTTGTTGGCAGAATCTCAGATGGTGACAAGGAGGCATACAAGAGTGAGGTAGGTTGGCTGATTGAGTGGTGTCGCAACAACAACCTCGCACTTGATGTCGGCAAGACAAAGGAATTAATTGTGGACTTCAGGAATGGGAAGTCAGGAGAACATTGCGGGCTCAGCAGTGGAAAGGGTGAGCAACTTCAAGTCCTGGGTGTCAACATCTCAGAGGATCTATCCTGGGCCCAACATATTGATGCAATCACGAAGAAGGCACACCAGCAGCTCTACTTCATTGGGAGTTTGAGGAGATTTGGTGTGTCATCAAAGACTCTTGCAAATTTCTACAGACGTACGGTGGAGAGCATTCTGACTGGTTGCATTACTGCCTGGTATGGTGGAGGCTCCAATGCACAGGATCAAAAGAGGCCAGCTCCATCATGGGCCCGACTCTCCCTACCATCAAGGACATCTTCAAGAGACAGTGCCTCAAGAAAGCGCATCCATCACTAAGGACCCTCACCATCCAGGACATGCCCTCTTTTCATTACTTCCACTGGGGAGGAGGTACAGGAGCCTGAAGACCTACACTCAATGTTTTAGGAACAGCTTCTTCCTCTCCACCATCAAATTTCTGAATGGTCAATGAACACTACCTCGTTATTCCTCTTTTGCAATTTTGTTTGGTAACATATAGTAATTTTTATGTCTTGCACTGTACTGCTGCTGCAAAACAACAAGTTTCACAACATTTTAGTGGTAATAAACCTGAGTCTGATGACTGTTGAAAGTTTTGTTTTGATATTTGTCCCAGCAACTAAACTGAGATAAATTGCATTTGATCTTGAAGTTATTGGTGTATGTATCTGGGTTTACTGGTGTCTGTCTTGCATAATAACTGATGAAAACAGACAGGCCGAGGGCAAAGAATTCCTTTTTTAGTGTTAAATTGATTCAGTTTAAAGTAGGATGAGGGTGACATGATCTCATTCTTCCACATTCGTAGAATCCATAGTATGTTGAACAGCATAGTAGAAGGCCACAGAATGTACAACCATCAGCTAATAACCCCATTGCTGACATGATGTGATAGCAGAAAATAGTTGCATGTGAAGTTCCTGTGAGTGTGAGGCATGACTGGCATTGGCCAGCACTCCCATTTTGACATCTCCCTAGATATTGGTAGAAGAACTATGTAATGTTTATTGAGCTAGTGTACATTGTTGAAATTGTGGTTAAATTTGATGCCTTGGCTGACAATGGGTGTTTTGTCTGATTTTAATTTTATTATGCTTCATTATAGCTGAATGGAAATTTTTAAAAAACTGCTGATGCTGGAAATCAGAAAATGCTGAAAACACTCAGCAGGTCGGGCATCATCAGTGGAAGGAGAAACAAAGTTAATGTTTTGGGGGGAAGATCCTTCGTCAGAACTGGGAAAGACAGAAAAGCAAATTAGCTTTCAGTTACAGAGGAGGTGGGGGGAAGAATAGGTTGGACAAAAGGAGGGCGAGACCAGGGTTAGTCAGGATTACCAGCGATGATGGGTTAATAGTGACAGAGAGTGATAATATAGACAAAAAAGTGGAAAGTGTCATTAACGGCAGAGCTTTCAAACATTCCCAGCAGATCAGGCTGTGCTAATGGAGACTCCTTGTACAAATAGAGAAAACAAGCTACCAGAAGTTGTGGAACTTGATATTCAGTCCAGAAGGCTGCAACATGTCCAAATGGAGGGAGGATGAGGTACTGTTCATCAAGATTGTTTTGGGCCTTGTTATAACAGTTCAGGAGGCCACATAGAGGTCAGACTGGCAGTAGGATGGAGAATTAAAGTGGTAGGCAACAGCAAGCTCAAGATGGCCCCTAGATACAGGCTGTCCAAACGGGAATATTTCAGTGAAACCATATGGCTGTAGGGCTGATGTTGTATGTATGGCAGACCTCTTAAGGTTGGAAGATTTTATTTCCTAATGAGCAATACCAGTTATGATGACAGTTTAGTAGTTACTGATAGAACATAGAACATCGAACAGTATAATAGAGACACAAGAGACTGGAGCAACACACAAAGTACTGGAACAGGCCCTTTGGTCTGTGATGTCTGTGCTGACCATGCAAATTTTAGCTAATCCCTCCATTCCCTGCCTATTCATGTGCCTGTCTGAATGCCTCTTAAGCATTGCAGTTGGACCTGCTTCCATCACTTCCCCTAGGAGCACGTTCCAGGCACTTGCAGCTCTGTGTTTTTAAAACAAAAAAACTTGTAAATCTCCTTTAAACTTATCCCCTCTCACGTTAAAAGCTATGGCCTCTAATATTTGGCATTTCTACCCTGGGAGAAAGATTCTGACCGTCTACCCTATCGATGCCTCTCATAATTTTAGATACTTCTATCAGGTTGCCCCTCAGCCTCCAACAGTCCAGAGAAAACAATCCATGTTTGTCCAGCCTCTCCTTATAGCTAACACTCTCTGATCTTCTAAACCTCTTCTGCATCCTCTTCAAAACCTCCACATCCTTCCTGTAATGCAGCAACCAGAACTGGCCTAACCAAAGTTTTATATAGCTACAACGTGATTTCCCCATGTTAAAACTCAACACCCTCACCAAAGAAGGCAAATATCCCATAGGCTGGTAATACCACCCTATCTATTTGTGTTGCCACTTTCAGAGAGACTTGGATTCCATGATCCCTCTGTATGCCTAAGGTTCCTGCCATTTACTGTGTACATTTGACCTCCCAAAGTGCAACACCTCACACTTGTCCAGTTTAAACTCCATCTGCCATTTCTCTGCCCACATTTCCAACCAGCCTATATCCTGCTGAATCCTTTGACAATCTTCTTCACTATCCACAGCTCTGCCAACTTTCATGTTGTCTGCAAACTTAATATTCAGACCACCTACATTTTCATTCAAATAATTTATATGTATTACAAACAAGAGGTCCTCACACTGATCCTTGTGGAACACCACTGGTTACAGACCTCCAGTCAGAATAATGCCACTCCACCACTACCATCTTGTCTTCTAGGGCCAAGCCAATTTTGAAACCAATCTGCCAAGTCTCTTTGGACCTTGTGTGCCTTAATTTTCTGGAGCAGCCTACCATGGGGGACCTTGTCGAAAGCTTTCCTAAAGTCCATGTATACAATGTCCACTCCCTTACCCTCATTAATCACCTTTGTTGTCATCTCAAAAAAACTCAGTTGTTTATAAGACCTGACCTTCCCCGCACAAAGCTGTGCTGACTATCCCTGATAAATCTCTGCTTTTCCAGATATGAATAGATCCTATCCCTCAGAATCTTCCCCAGTAATTTCCCTACCACTGATACAAAGCTCACCAGCTTATAATTTCCTGGTTTGTCTCTTAAAAAGCCCTTAAAAAGCAGCAACATTGGCTATTCTCCAGTCCTCTGTGACCTTGCCTGTGGCTAAAGAGGATGCAGGGGTCTTTGTCAAGGCCCCAGCAATCTTCTCTCTTGCCTCTCTCAATAATGTGGGGTATATCCTACCAGGCCCTGGGGACTTACCCACCTTAAGTTTCTTCAAGAGCCCCACCACCACATCCTCGATATCAACATGCTCCTCCATACCCCTATCGTTGGTGAATACTGATGCGAAGTACTCATTTAGTATCTTGCCATTTTCTCTTGTCTCCAGGCTTAAATTTCCTCTTTTGCCCTTGGGTGGTCCTACCCTTCATCTTTTCTTTAATATATGTATGAAATGCCTTGGGATTCTCCTTAATCCTACTTGCCAAAGATATTTCATGGCCCCTTTTCGCTCTCCTGATTCCCAGTTGATGTTCTTTCCCTCTTTTTTTATATTTACTCTCACACTTTACTCTGCATTCTGTATTTTACCTTGTACTACATCAATGCACCGTATGCAAGACAAGTTTTTTTTACTGCACCTCTGTACAAGTGTCAATAATAAACCAATCCGAATTTCTCAAGGGCCCTTCCAATTTCAGCTTCCTAAACCTTACATATGCTTCCTTTATCTTTTTCACTAAATTTGCAACATCTCTCATCATCCAGCGTTTCTGAACCTTGACAGCCTTATCTTTCTTCCTCACAGGAACATGTTGGTCCTGAATTCTGACAATCTGGCCTTTAAATGACTCCCACATGTCAAATGTGCACTTACCCCATAACAGCCGCTCACAATCTACTCTCCCAGCTCCTGCATAATAAATTGTAATTAATACCTTTCCCCAATTATCATTTTACCCTGATATCCAGGTCTATCCTTATCTATAACTATCTGAAATCTGTTTAATTACGTGTATTTATTCAGTAAACAAGCACTTTATCATTTATGTTGACAATAATCTAACTTCCTCTTTCCTCTTAGATCCGCAATTTGTGGGATCAACGTTTATAAGAGAAAATGAGGGAAGTGGTGATGATGACAAACTCTACTTCTTCTTCAGTGAGACAGCCCGGGAGTTTGAATACTACAAGACAGTGCGAGTTCCTAGGGTGGCCCGTGTTTGCAAGGTCAGTTTTGGAACCCTCCAAACCCTTTAGCTCTATTGATACAATTTTTTTTGAAAAAGAACAAAGTCATCAGCACTAAGAATACTTCTGACTGATCTCAACAAGACTGCCCTTTTTTAACCGTATCTCCCTAGAAGTGCTTTCTCTAATCTTTGTCACATTTCTAAGGTGACAGGATTCAACATTTTAACTTTCCTCGCTCTAAATCCCCAATATCCCACAGTCATCATTGTTGCTTCACACTCCCCGGACGGTAAGAACTAAGCTGCTGGAGATAAGAACAAAGCAAGAAATTATAGACCGGTAGTAGGGAAATTATTGGCAAAGATTCTTTTGGTGAGCATCTTCTTGCATTTGGAAAAGAACGTACTTATTAGTAGGCAGTGGATGTTACCTGCATGGACATTAGGAAAGCATTAGGCAAGGTCCCTTATGGTAGGCTTGTCCAGAAGATTAAGTCACATGGGATCCACAGTGAGTTGATAAATTGCATCTAAAATTGGCTTGCTCATAGAAGACAAGAGGGTAGTGATAGGTTTTTTTTCTGACTGGAGATGTTCCGCACGGATCAGTGCTGGGACCTCTATTGTTCTAATATATATTAATGATTTGGATGAAAATGTAGGTGGTCTGATTAGAAAGTTTGCAGATGACACAAAAATTGGTGTGGTTAGCAAGGGAGGTTGTCAAATGATACAGCAGAATATAGATCAGTTGGAAATTTGGGCAGAGAAATGGCAGAT
The DNA here is from genome assembly GCF_009764475.1 of Pristis pectinata. NCBI lineage: Eukaryota > Metazoa > Chordata > Chondrichthyes > Rhinopristiformes > Pristidae > Pristis > Pristis pectinata. Next base: position 5,691,028 of record NC_067406.1, read on the forward strand.
GGAATTTAATCCTGACAAGTGTGTGGAGTAGCATTTTGGGAGGTCAAGTGTAAGGGGAAAGTATACAGTAAATGCCAGGGCTCTTACGAGCATTTATTCTATATTTCCCCAAGATTCCCTGAGAGTAAATGAAGGTAAGAGCCTAGGGTTCAAATCTTGTTCTTTTTGACACTAGAAGTCTCTTATTGTATTCATGCATTTTAATTATTCATTAACTTCATAAGATCATAGGGTTATGAGTAGTCATTTAACCCCTTGAGCCCATTCTGCCATTCAGTGAGATAAATCTGTGATTTAACTTCACATACCTTTTCCCTGTATTCCATGGTAATCTATCAAGAATTGTTGGGTGTGTGTTCTTGTACTGCAAGCCATCTTATTTGATGTTTCTTTATTCAGGGCGATATTGGTGGCCAGAAGACACTTCAGAAGAAATGGACCTCCTTCCTTAAAGCCCGTTTGGTGTGCTCTGATAAAATAAATGAGATGTATTTTGATAAGATTCACGATGTGTTTACACTGCAGCTTGACCCAGGTGATGCAGGTTCAACTGTTTTCTATGGAGTCTTTTCCACAACTTGGTAAGTAAGGCTTGCAAGAAGCTACTAATTTGAGTGGAATGGATTTCCCCTTTTCTGACAGTTCAAAGTATAGATGCCACTACCCTTTTAGATTGTCTGCTTCATTATCCGATGACTCATTGAGTGAAAAACTTGGCATCTTTTTTCTGATTCACTCCCAAGTTCTACTGAGCATTTCCTTTATCTATTTCCAAAATATTTTCTCTGTCATTTCTGCTCTCCGTAATAATGGGAGATCAAGGAGGAAAAGCTTTAGTGCTATTTTGTATGTATGTGGCTTATTCTGCTGCATGTGATGCTTTTAATTTCACTTGAAGTTGAATATTGTAGCCTGGGAACTTCCCACTACTGGCCATGGCAATTTGAACACTTGCTTTAATGCAGAGAGATCGATAACCTGAAGGCATTATCTTAAAGTTATGAATAGAAAGATTAGAGTTGAAGATAATATTTTTCATCCAGAGATGCTAGTAGGGATCTGGAACTCTTTGGTCAACAAGTTAGTATATGCAAAAGCCTCTTCACGTTCAAGAAGTACTTGGATATGTGATAGCCAAATTATTGACCAAGACCTGAAAAGTGGGATTATGATGACAATGAGACTGTGAGTTGAATTACCTACGCCTTTGCCATATCTATCTTTGATTCTGTAGAATACGTTATACCACTATGGATTGTTCTAGTGTAGATAAAGTTAGGCACTTCCTTAATTTATTCTTGGGGTGGGTGCCATAAGTCAACATTACTTGCCTATTTTTAGTTGTCCACAAGATATGGTGAGGCAGCTAGTAGACGTGAGAGGCACTTGAGAAAGCTGTTAAGAGTTAACTGTGTTGTGAACATGAATAGAAGTCATGCACTCATCAGACCTACTCCACGATTAAGTATGATTGCTAAACTTCACTGTTTCTCTGTCTAATTCTTCGATTCCCTTTGTGTTCAAAGGTGTACTGTTCTTCATCTCGAGTATACTGAGGGATTGAGTATCCACAATGCTCTAGGAAAAAGAATTCAAAAGATTCACATTTAGACTAGTTGTGCACAGGCGACCTCCATGTTATGGAGGGGTTGCATTCCTAGAAAACCATCAATATTGCAATTTTCTGTGATGCTGCCCCTTTTTCCATTGAATCTCATAAATGGAGATGAGTGCCTGTGGGATGTTTCTCTCTCACTGTAGCGTAGCGGTTAGCGTAATGCTATTACAGCGCCAGCAACCCAGGTTCAATTCCGGCCTCTGTATGTAAGGAGTTTGTACGTTCTCCCCGTGTCTGGGTGGGTTTCCTCCGGGTGCTCCGGTTTCCTCCCACATTCCAAAAACATACGGGTTAGGAGCTGTGGGCATGCTATGTTGGCGCCGGAAGCTGCCCCCAGAACACTCTACGCAAAAGATGTATTTCACTGTGTTTCGATGTACATGTGACTAAAAAAGAAATCTTATATTAAGCCGTTTTATCAGCAATGACAAAGTGACCCACCACCATTAATTGACAGCTGAGGTTAACAGTAGGCTCGGAATGGACAAGGCTCATGCGAAAGAAACAACAAATTTTGTCATTTTCTATTTTTAGATTTGGATATGACATCACCGTGTTGATTGGGTTGGCAGTCACAGCTGAGCCCTTCCTTTGCCACTTCCTCTCCAGTCCGAAAACATCATCAGTCGTCTCAAAGTGCAGTGCTGCTACACTCTTCACCTATGTGGCATTTCTCTGATGTGCAGGGTTGTGGATTAGGAAAAGGTTTAGGAAGTGGGGATATCAGGGAAAAGGGATGGGATTTGAGGATCGTGCTTCATGGGAGAAAAGTGGTGTAGGAGGAGTTCAGAAGGGTAATGGATTAACCTGCGGTGACATAGTGGAAGTGGAGTAATGGCCAAGGGATTACTTTAAGGAGCCGACCATGGCTGCTGCAGCTCCCCAAAGTGCAGTGCATCAGAGAAAATGCCTTGTAGATGAGAGCACAGCAGCGCTGCACTCTGGGACGTCTGTTCATATGTCTTTTGTTGTTTCTTTTGCATTTTATTTATTTATTTTTCCCACATCAATTCTGTAGGAGTGAATTTTATTCCATATCTGGGAACTTTAGGCAATGATTTGTGAATTCCATAAGGGTGAATTTCCATAACCCAAATGGCTATAATACATTCCTAACTGGATATTTCCAGTTAGATGCTTGTCTCAATCTAATCACTTCTGTGATCATTATTTTATCGACACTAGCATTGTATTTCCAGATTTCTTTTAGAGTCATAGAGAAATACGGCATGGAAACAGGCCCTTGGCCTACTGAGTTCACGCCAACCATCAATCCATTTAAACTGCCAAACCCATTTAAATTAATCCTACATTAATCTCAGATTTTTAAAATTTTACCCACATTCGTCATCAACCCTCCCCAGATTCCATCACTCACCTACACATTAGGAGTAATTTAAAGTGGTCAACTAGCCTACCAATCTGCACTATTTTAGGATGTGGGAGGAAACTGGAGCTCAGGGGGGAAAAAAGCCACACAGCCACAGGGAGAACATGCATATTCTACACAGACAGCACCCAAAGTCAGGATTGAACCTGAGTTTTATTGCTACCAAAAGAAATTTCCCCGCTCTTCATTTCTCTTCTCCCAAACACCTCACCCTGCCCTCCCCCTCCTTATTCAGTTCATGGGATGGAAGATAACTTGCTTCCATTGCATTTCTTTGGGTTCTCAGGTGGCTAATGAGGCCACAGATGGGTAGGAGGTGGTTAGCAGAGTGAGCAAGTGTTTAGACTGTGAGGTGACACACTCTTTATGCAAAGGTTCTGTGGTCTCCCGATGCATGGCCTCTAGTTCTTGGTACCATCCCAAATGCTCCTCTTCCACTTTGACTGGTTAGAGGCCACAGATTCCCAGGAGTCAGTAGAGAAGCTACACTTCAAGGAATCATTGAGCATATCCTTAATTCTTTATCTCTCTCCTCCTTTTTGTCTTTTTCCCAAGATTGAGGTTTTTGAAAAGTGTCTCCATTTTGGAAGTCTAGTATTAGGCATGTGAACAATGTAGTTTGTCCAGTGTAGCCAACTGAGGGCAACTAGGACATCAGTGCTAAGGATCATGGTCTAGGAAAGAACATGACAGTGATTCGCTTATCCTTCAGTTGAATGTGGAGCATTTTGTGGAGACAGCATTGACAATATTTTTCCATTGCCTTGGGATGCCTGATGTAGGTATTCCAAGGCTCATAGATGTATAAGAGAGCAGGGAATTTTTTTGTGTGAGATTGGAGGTCTTGCTCTTTAAATATCCTTTTCCTTAATTGACCAAAGGCTGTGCTGGTGCAATTGAAGGAAATGGTAAATGTCATCATCAGTGTCTGCCTTCACTGAGGATGGCTCCCTAGATATGGGAAGTTGTCCAAATTTTTGGGACTTTGCCATGAACCTTTGTGGTAGGAAGGCAGTGTGATGCAGCAGAGGTAGGTTGGTAGAGTACCTTGGTCTTGCGGATGTTGAGCATAAGGCCCATCCTCTTTGGTGAATGAATTGACCATGTCTTGTAGCTAGCTCTGCCTCTGAACATGCATGAGTGTGAGCTTCATCTGCATACTGTAGCTTGACTGAAGTTTGGGTGACACAAGATATTCTGCAGATGGTGGAATCTGGAGCAACACACACAAAATGCTGGAGGAACTCAGCAGGTCAGGCAGCATCTATTGGAGGGAAGTAAACAATCAATGTTTCGGGTCAAGAGTGACCTTGGTTGTGGAGGAAGGCAGTTACTGTACTACAATACAGTGCCACTGATCTCTGAATCATTGTGGGTAAACAGTCCTGCAGGTGACTGTTGCTCAAGAGCTGGGTCTTATTTAGAGCAGGTTGGCATGCATAAATCATCTCTCGTTTAGGCAAATACTAGATTTGTCCTGGAAGTGGAAACGAGGGACTGGCACACCAGCAGAAATTACAAGCTGTTGAAAGTTTTGAAAGAAAGATCAATTCAACAGGATGTAGAGCAATACTGTAATGCCAATTTAAAAGGAAGTTGGTTTGAACCTTTATTGAAATGGAGTTTGAAAAATTATTTCAAAAAACAATTCTTACCTCTTTTGTTGTGGCATTACCACAATACGTGGTGATTGTGGTATTCTCAGACTTGTCATTTCTATGGAATCTGTCTTAATTTATCTTGTAAGCCAGAATTCATGCTTGTGTCAAGGAAGCAATGGAGTGAATCATCTAGCTGGACTCAGTGGTTCTCATTGGAATTGTCATCTTTCAGATGTTGAAGCATTAATACAGTAAGTCTTGAGCTTGTGTGCAAGCTTTGTCTAACCTAAAAGTTCAAGACTTATTAAAGTCCAGTCTTACTGGGATTCTTCAGCTGAGGAAATGACATTCAGCTTACGTGCCAGGCCGAACTTGGTGTAGGATCTGAAACCCCATTGAATTCAGAAGTGGTTTTAGACTGCAATGTGAGATGCCCAGGGGGAGGAAAGTAACATTTGTGTTAAATTATTTTACTTTAGTTTGATATTTTAATTACTTGTGTTTTAATGATTTTTTTTAATGTTTTAAATTATTTTAACCATTCAATTTTCATGATCAGAGTTATTTAAAACCTGTTGAAGTACTTGACGTCTTTGACAGAAGACAAAACTCTGTCCCCAGTTTTACCTTTGGTCAAGGCCTGTTAGGGGTGATCTGAGACTGACTGCATGGTCCAGAGAAGCAGTGAGATCAGCCATTCCATCCAGTCAAGGAGTATGGATGTGTCCTGGAACTGGGGCAGCAACTCTCTACAGTGATCTGGGCCCATAGCTATCAGGTTCCGTGCCTGGCTTTAGTAGTGGTTAGCATAACACTTTACAGCGCCAGCGACCCGGGTTCAATTCCCGCCATTGTCGGTAAGGAGTTTGTATGTTCTCCCTGTGTCTGCATGTATTTCCTCCCACTTTCCAAAGACGTACGGGTTAGGAAGTTGTGGTCATGCTATGTTGGCACCAGAAGCGTGGCGACACTTGCGGGCTGCCCCCAGAACACACTACGCAAAAGATGCATTTCACTGTGTGTTTTGATGTACATGTGACTAATAAAGATTTCTTATCTGAACTATCATTTTCTGGACCTTGGTAAGAACAGGAATAGCAACCAGCATCTCGGCTTTCTATATCTGCCTTTGGCATCACTGAAAAATCACGTCCTCTGACTTCAGCAGCATCACTATCTTTATGTTATCACTTGAAGTACTGTAGAGTTAGGTTTTGCCTTTTGTCTTGGACAATATTTATTCCTCAACCAACATCATTAAAATAGTTTATCTGATAATTTAGCTCATTATGGTTTGCACACAAATTGTTTCTACATCTGTAAAATCAACTGATTCTTCTTCTCCCCCCACCCACCCACCCCACCCCACCCCTCTCCCACCAGTCTTGGTTCACCTGCTGCTGAAATCTTCATTCATTGCCTCTTCATTCATTGTGTTTTTCTACTTCTGTACTTGACTATTCCAATATATTACAACTTCCACTCTTGCAATTTGAAATTGCACAAAATGTCATAAAAGAAACACTAATTGTAACTTTTGCAACTTTAGAGTATCCCTGAGTACCTGACACTCGACCCTAACGGCATGCAAGAGACTGAGCTAAGTGATCTTGCAACCAATAGACCTCTTCACTGCTCTACAATCCTACCACATGTAGTCATGGCAGGTGGTAGACAACTAAACAGCTAATGGGCAGAGGAGACACCGAGAATATTGCCATCCTCAACAATGGTTTCCAGCATGTGAGTGATAAAGGCAAGGCTGAAGCATACTCAACCGTTCAGCCAGGAGTGCCAAATAAATGATCCATTTCAGCTTCTCCCTGAGACCCCCATCATCACAGAAGCCAGTTTCCAACTAATTTGATTCACACCACATGAAATCAAGCAACAACTGAGAGCTTTGGAGGCTATGGGACCAAACAACATCACAGCCATAGTTCTGAAACCTCTGCTTCAGAACTAGCCGTGCTCTCTCCGAACTGTTCCAATACACTTCCAGCACTGGCATCTACCCAAAAATGTGGAAATTTGTCCTGGTATATCTTGTCACATAAAGCAGGACAATCCAGTCCAACTAATTTTCTGCCCATTCTTTCTGTCATTAGCAAAGTGTTAGAGGCTATCATTGACAGTGCCAGTAGATAGCACTTATTCACCATTGACCTATTCCCAAATACCTAGTTTGGGTTTTGCCAGACCAGTTCATTCCATCCAGATGTCATCACAGTTTTGGTCTAAAGATCTGAGTTCCAGAGGTAAGATGAGAGTGACTACCCTTGACATCAAGGCAGCATTTGACTGAATGTGTCATCAAGGTGCCATGGTAAAACTGAAGTCAGTGGGCAACAAGAGGAAAACCCTCCGATGGCTGCAGGTGTACCTTGCAGCGCAGGAAAGAAAATGATTGTGGTGGTTGGAGGCCAGTTGTTTCAGCAGCAGGACATTACTGCAAGAGTTTCTCAGGGTAGTGTCCTCAGCTCAACCATCTTCAACTGTTTCATCAATGACTTTCCTTCCATGGAAAGGTCAGAAATGGGGATGTTGACTGCACAATGTTCAATTTCATTTGTATCTCTTCAGTAAATAGTGATTCATTCCTGCATCCAGTAAGACATGGACAACATTTGTGCCACAAAAATACCAGGCAATGACTATCTTTAACAAGAGAGAATCTCACCATTCATCCTTTCAATGGAATTACTTTTAATGAGTCTGGAACAGAATTTATGTGGCTAATCCAGAAACAACTGGGTTAGCCACATAAATACTGTGGCTTCCAAGTGGATCAAAGGATGTTTCAGAAAAAGTGTTTCCCATTTTAGACAGAGACAAGAAGGAATTTGTTCTCTGAGAGGATTGTGATTATTTGGAGTTCTCTCACCCAGAGAGCTGTGGAGGCAGAGTTGTGGATTATATTCAAGGTGGAGATTGGCAATTACAAGGGAGTCAAGGGTGTTGTAGAGAAAGCAGAAAAGTAGTATTGAGGTCAATATTGGATCAGCCATCTTTTGAATGGCAGAGCAGTCTTAAGGGCGTGATGATCCTGTTTCTTATACTTATTTCAAAGTTTATGGGTTGGTGCAAGAAAGTGGTGCTGAGGTAAATGATCAGTCATGATCTTATTGAATGACAGAGCAGGTGTGATGGGTCAAATGGCCTACTCCTATTTTTAAAGTTTTTATCTAGATATTAGAATGTAGAAATGTTGGGAAACATCAGATTCAAGACAATTAGTTTCCTCTGGGTGCTCCAGTTTCCTCCCACATTCCAAGGACGTACGGGTTAGGAAGTTGTGGGCATGCTGTGTTGGTGCCAGAAGTGTGGCGACACTTGCGGGCTGCCCCCAGAACACTCTACGCAAAAGACGCATTTCTCTGTGTGCTTTGATGTACATACGATAAAATAAGATAAGATTTATTTATTAGTCACATGTACATCATAAAGAAATCTTATCTTAATCTTATCTCAATAGATACAGATATGAGGAGTATTCTTTTTCTACATGGCGAGTTGTATCTGGAATTTGCCCTGAAAGGGTTGTTTCAGGAGATTAATCAGTAGCCTTCAAATGGGAATTTATAACTACTTGAGAGAGAAAGTGTTGCCTGGCTGTTGGGCATTGCCAAGGGAAAGCTACCTAGTGCTAATTAGAATTCTCTGATGCATCATTCTATAATTTTATGGTAAATATGAATTATACAAAAAAAGTAGGCTGGATATATTGAATAGGCCTTTCTCATAATATGGTTATCTTTTCGTGATTTGCAAAAAAGAGCTGAGGCTGGTGCCTTATTTCTGTAGTTCTGATTTCAGATGTTGGGAGTTGAGAGACCATTATCTTGGTGTGTGTCAAAAGAGCTGAGTGGAGAGGAATGAGAATTAATTACCTGGAGTTCTATCTGACTACTCTATTGGATTTCAAGGAATCTATGAACCACCTCTGTCCTTGACCACAATTGTTTGTATTACTGATTGGGTTCCCTTTTATTGAGGTGACTGGAAGAACTTCAAATTGGAGGGTATTTTTAAAGCATTATATTTGCTGGCTGAGTAATAAGTTCTACAAGGGGGAAAAATGTATTCATGCTTTCACTGCCATCATCCATCCCCCATTATCTCATCTCTAGGGACAACCAAACTGTTTCTGCAGTGTGTGCTTACAACATTAAAGCTGTGCAGAGTGCTTTCAATGGGCGATATATGGAGTATAAAAGGGAAGTTGACAAATGGGATGTGTATCGAGATGGAATTCCGGATCCCCGACCTGGGACGGTAAGTGGAATCCCTATCACAGTAAGGATCTACCAGCCATTGGAAGTCAAATAATATACCTTGTAACGAGGAAATGGCCATTTCTTGGTGTTTCAAATATTAAAGATAGTTTTTATGTTTAAATTGTTCAAGTCATAAAGCAGGTTTCAAGAGATACAAGAGACTTCAGTGCTGGAATCTGGAGCAAAAAATAAACTGCTGGAAGAACTCGGTGGTTCAAGCAACATCTGTGGAGGCAAAGGGATGGTCAGCATTTTGGGTTTAGATGCTGCATCAGGACTGAGAGTGCAGGGGGAAGTTGGATAGTATGTAGAAGTGAAAGGGAGGGGTGAAACAGAGGCTGGCAGGTGATGGGTGGAATCAAGTGCGTTCATACCATTGGGTGGAATCAAATGCGTTCATACCATTGGGCTGTAGGCCACCCAAATGGAATACAAGGTGCTGTTTTTCTAGTTTGCATTTGGCCTCACCGGGGCAGACAAGTCAGTATGAGAATGGGAAGGGGAGTTGAAATGACATGTAACCGGAAGCTCAAGGTCGACATTGTAGAGAGAGCACGGGTGCTCTGCAAAGTGGTCACCTAGTCTTCACTTTGTCTCACCAATGTAGAGGTAGAGGGCTACAAATCATGAGCACCAAATGCAATAGACCAGGTTGGTGGAGGAGCTCTACTGCACCTGGATGATGGTGAGAGAGGAGGTGCAGAACCAAGTGTTGCAGCTTCTACAATTGCAGGGGAAAGTGCCGTGGGACAGGGAGGAGTGGGTGGGAAGGAATGAGCAGACCAGGGATTCATGGAAAGAGTGGTCCCTGCAGAAGGTAGAAAAGGGGGACAGAGGTGGGATCCTGTTGGAGCTGGCAGAAATGGCAAAGGGTGAAATGCTGGATGCAGAGGCTAGTGAGTGGGGTGAAAGGCGAGGACAGGGGAACTCTATCCCTGTTCTGTCTGGGGAGAGTAGGGGCTGAGAGCAGAAGTTTCAATGCTATGGACCAAGTGCTGGGCAATAGGGTTAATGAAGTTTCAATACTTGACTATGCTGGCTTTGTTATTAAAGAAAATATGATATAAACTTTGAATGATCTTGTGAAGCACTAATGGAAGTGCTGATGAATGGATGCCCTCGAGGTGGAATGTTGCTAACTCTAGACAAATGATGGGTGCTGTATAGTATGAACTAGCAATAACGCAAGGAATTGTACCTCAGCAACACTTGTCACCTTCAGAAGACCACAGTAAGATTATGTTTTTTTAAAAAAGGACTTTTTCCAAAGGGAAGGTCCTTGATAGCATGTAAACCTTCATGTCAGCTCCAAATTAATTGGTAGCGGCAGAACATTTAAAAACTTGATCCTATTAGACTTGTATTCAGTCTATGATCAATGTTTTCAATAAATTAACTGTTGATCAGGAAGAGTTATTAAGCCTCAGCATTGTGAAGAAGCTGGATTAATATAAGATTGTTTCCACCACAAGGCACAGACTGGCAAAAGTTGCTGAATTCTGTTTGGTAGGAAAACTAAATTAACAACAGTACTACAGGTTATTTAAAGTAGGATTTACTGAGTCACACTGAGTCAGAATCGTTCAGCTTGAAAATAGGCCATTTGGCCCAACCCATCCACACTGTCTAGTGGGCACTCTTCTGTATTAACCCCATCTCTCAGCACTTGGTCCACAGCCCTCTATGCCGAAGTGAATCAAATATTCATCTATATCACTGATGTTAGGTTCACAGGCTTTTCTTTGTTGCTTTTCTTGAAAAGGGGGACCACATTTGCTGTTCTCTAGTCATCTGGTATCTTACTGTGTCCAGTGAAGATTTAAAAACCTCAGCCAGAGCCCCACCAATCTCTTCCCTTGCCTCCTGTAGTAGTTTGGGATAAGTCCCATCTGCTCCTGGGGATTTATCCACCTTTAAGTCTGCTAATGCATCAAGTACCTTGTCTTTATTTATGAAGACCAGCACTAGACTTTCACATATGCCTTCATTGAATTCTCCAATTAAAAGTCTGTTTCCTTTGTGAATACTGATTAAAAAGTATTCCTTTAGTTCCAGTTCCATGTACAAATTGCCTCTGTTGTTGCTGATGGGCCCCACTTTGTCCCTGATTATCAGCAGAGACATAGACAGTAACAGGATACTGGAGACAAAGGGTTGATGAGTGACTGGCCAGGACATCTGAATTAACATTGGTAGAGAAAGCTGCTAGATATGAGAGATCTGGGACATCTCAAGTCTCCCTGATAGCTACATCTGCGGGAGGTGCATCCAGCTGCAGCTCCTTAGGGAACTGGAGCTGCAGCTGGCTGACCTTCGGCTCATACAGAAGAATGAGGAGGTGATAGGTAAAAGCTATAGGGAGGTAGCCACACCTAAGTTGCAGGAGGCAGGTAGTTAGGGGGGCAGACAGGAGATTCTCTTGACGTGAAAGACACTCCCGGATGGTGTGTTGCCTCTCAGGTGCCAGGGTCAGGGATGTCTCAGTTCGGGTCCACAGCATTCTAAAGGGGGAGGGTGAGCAGCCAGAAGTTGTGGTACACATTGGTACCAGCGATGTAGGTAGGCAAAAGGATGATGTCCTGAAAAGTGAATATGGGGAACCAGGTAGGAAGCTGAAAAGCAGGACCTCGAGAGTAGTAATCTCTGGATTCCTGCTTGTGCCTCACGCTAGTGAGGGTAAGAATAGGTTGATTTGGCAGATGAATGTGTGGCTGAGAAATTGGTGCGGGGGTAGGATTTCAAATTTGTGGATCATTGGGATCTTTTCTGGGGAAGGTACGACCTGTACAAAAGGGACGGGTTACACCCGAACTGGAGGGAGACCAATATTGCTGGCAGGTTTGCTAGAGCCGTGCGGAGGGTTTAAACTAGTTTGGCAGGGGAATGGGAACCCAAGTGATAGGTCAGAGGATGGGGCAGCTGGTGTACAGGTTGATGCAGTGTGTAGAGAGAATGTGAGGAAGGATAGGCAGTTGATAGAGTAAAATTGCAGTCAGTTGGATGGGTTGAAATGTGTCTATTTTAATGCAAGAAGTATCAGGAATACTGGTAATGAACTTAGAGTATGGGTCAGTACATGGAACTACAATGTTGTGGCCATTACAGAGACTTGGCTGTCACAAGGGCAGGAATGGCTGCTGGATGTTCTGGGGTTTGGATGTTTCAAAAGGGACAGGGACAGAGGTAAAAGATGTGGGGGAGTGGCATTGCTGATCATGGACAGTGTCACAGCTGCAGAAAGGGAAGACGTCCTGGAGGGATTGTCAGCTGAGTCAGTGTGGGCGGAGGTCAGAAACAGGAAGGGAGTAATCACTCTATTGGGAGTATTCTATAGACCACCCCCCCCCCCCACCCCCCAATAGCAACAGAGACACTGAGGAACAGATCTGGAGACAGATTTTGGAAAGGTGCAAAAAATAACAGGGTCGTTGTCATGGGTGATTTCAACTTCCCTTATGGTGATTGGCACCTCCTTAGTGCAAAAGGTTTGGATGGGGCGGAATTTGTTAGCTGTGTCCAGGAAGGACTCCTGACACAATATGTAGACAGGCTGACTAGAGGAGAGGCCATTCTGGATCTGGTACTAGGCAATGAACCTGGTCAGGTGTCAGATCTCTCGGTGAGTGAGCATTTCAGAAACAGTGACCACAACTCCCTCACCGTTACCCTTGCCTTGGAGAAGTATAGGAGCAGACAGTATGGGAAAGTATTTAATTGGGAGAGGGGGAATAATGATGCTATTAGGTAGGAACTTGGGAGTGTAAATTGGGAGCAGATATACTCAAGGAAATGCATAATGGAAATGTGGAGTTTGTTTATAGATCACTTGCATGGGGTTCTGGATAGTCTTGTCCCATTGATACAGGAAAAGGATGGTGGGGTGAAGGAACCAAACGAGATGTGGAATATCTAGTGAAGAGGAAGAAGAAGCTTGTTTAAGGTTTAGGAAGCAAGGATCAGACAGGGCTCTAGAGGGTTACAAGATAGCCAGGAAGGAGCTTAGGAGAGCTAGAAGGAGGCATGAGAAGACCTTGGCGAGTAGGATTAAGGAAATCCCCAAGGTGTTCTACTCGTATGTGAAGAACAAGAAAATAACTAGAGTGAAGGTAGGACTGACTAGGGATAGAGGAGAAAACATGTGCCTGGAGTCAGGGGAGGTCCTTAATGAATACTTTGCTTCAGTACTCAGCTGTGAGAGAGACCTTGACATTTGTGAGAACAGTGTAAAACAGGCTGATAAACTAGAACATGTCAATGTTAAGAAGAAGGATGTGCTGGAACTTTTGAAGAAACTTTAGGATAGGTAAGTCCCTGGGGCTGGACAGGATATATCCCAAGATACTATGGGAAGCGAGGGAAGAGATTTCTGAGCCCTTGGCGATGATCTTTGCGTACTCATTGGCCACAGGGGTAGTACCAGATGATTGGAGGGTGGCAAATGTTGTTGCTTTGTTCAAGAAAGGGAATAAGGATAACCCTGGGAGTTATAGACCAGTGAGTTTTACTTCAGTGGAGGGCAAGTTATTGGAAAAGATTCTTAGGGACAGGATTTATGAGCATTTGGAGAAGCATAATCTGATCAGGGATAGTCAGCGTGGCTTTGTGAGGGGTAAGTCATGCCTCACAAGCCTGATTGAATTTTTTGAGGATGTGACAAAACACATTGAGGGTAGAGCAGTGGCTGTGGTGGAAATGGACTTTAGTAAGGCGCTTGATAAGGTTTCCCATGATAGGATCATTCAGAAGGTCGGGAGGCATGGGATCCAGGGAATCTTGTCTATGTGGATTTGGAATTGGCTTGCCCATATAAGGCAGAGGGTGGTTGTAGATGGAGCATATTCTGCCTGGAGGTCGATGACCAGTGGTGTTCCGCAGGGATCTGTTCTGGGACTTGGATGAGGAAGTGGAAGGGTAGGTTAATAAGTTTGCAGATGACTTGAAGGTTGGTGGTGTTGTGGATTGTAGAAGGTTACAATGGGACATTGATAGGATGCAGAGCTGGGCTGAGAAGTGGCAGATGAAGTTCAACCTGGAAAAGTGTGAAGTGATTCACTTTGGAAGGTGGAATTTGAAGGCAGAATACAGGGTTATGGCAGGATTCTTAGCAGTGTGGAGGAACAGCAGGATCTTGTAGTCCAAGTCTATAGATCCCTCAAAGTGGAGGGATATGTGGGAGGGAAGGGTTAGATTGATCTTGCAGTCAGTTAAAAGGTTGGCATAACATCATGGGCCAAAGGGCCTGTACTCTGCTGTAATGTTCTATGTTCTAAGTGTTGATATACAGGGAGATCTTGTTGTAGACATACAAGTATAGCAAACAGTCGCGATGTCAAATAGTGTGTGGGACTTGGTTGCAAGGGAAGTGAAGTACAAAAGTAAGCCTTGCTCTGTGTAAAAAAAAACTTACCTCTAATATCCCCTTTGTACTTTCCTCCAATCACTTTAAATTTATGCATCCTTGTGTTGGCCATTTCCGCCCTGGGAAAAAGTAGAGGGCTTTAGTAAAACCACTTTTGGAGTGATGAAAGCTGCTTTGATCTTGGTTCCCAAAGATTGCAAAGAAATTGCATTATTTCACTCTCGGTGTATTAAACATGTGCTGTGTATAATGCTAATGCCAATTTGGATCTCCCAAAAGTTTGTGAAATTGAGAATACTCATTTAAAGCGGCACTGTGATATTTTGCAAACAGATTCTTGCATTAAGGCAAGATTTGTATAGTTCCCATGAGGAACTGGATGCAGAGCTTTGTATCTGCCACCACTTCCACAGTCCAGCTACAAAAAAGGCTGCAGTGGAGAGGAGGTGAAATATGGCGGAGAGAGGACAGGCATTGGATATTCCCCATGCATTATTATGGCCCATTCAATGACTCCAAAACGCTGAGGTCCAGACCAAGCGAAAAGGTTCAGAAAGGGAGCTGCATTGAATCATTTTCCTTAATGCTAAACATTGAAAACTGAGACTGTTAGATACTATGTGGAAAACATCATTGTCACAATGCAGACCCTTAGCTGCTGTTTCATTTCCAATCCCTGCACGATGTATACATTGTAATGAACAACGAAGACCATTGGTTGTCGCCAAAGGATCCAATTTGTGCTGGTGGTGAAGGAAGTGTATGCTTCACATTCTGTGATGTCATTAAGTACACAATGGAAAGCGGGCAAATGCCAACTGTGCCAAGGTGAATTGCACAGGGATGTACCCACACCAGTTTCCTGATCATCATAATTTCAGCTGGAAGTGATCGCTCGCATAAGATACTTACCTTGTAGTCGGTCCAGCATTAGCTTCACTGGATTGATTCCTGGAGTAAGAGTGCTGTCTTATGAGGAATTTTTAAAAAAAACAAAGTTATTCTCATCAAGATATTTAAGACTGAGGAAGACTGACAGGGTAAAAGGCTGTTTCTTCTAGCTGGAATGAAAAATTGCTGTAGATGCTCAACATGTGTGAACATAGAACAATACAGCACAGGAACAGGCCCTTCAGTCCACGATGTTTCGCTGAACTAATTAATATAATGACACTTGGATAGACACATGAATGTGCAGAGAATGGAGGGATATGAACCACGTGCACCTTCTACACGTTCATGTGTCTATCTAAGAGACACATTTGCTCTCCATGTGTTTTTTTAAAAAAAAATCAAACTTGCCCCGCACATCTCCTTTGAACTTACCCCCTCTTGCCTTAAATGCATGTCCTCTAGTAGTAGACATTTTGACCCTGGAGAGAAAGATACTGACTATCTACTCTAATAAAGGCATGCCATATGCCTTGTTTACCACCCTATCGACTTGTGCAGCCACTTTCCGGGAGCTATGGACTTGGACCCCAAGATACTAAGGGTCTTGCCATTAACTATGTCCTGTCCCTTTACATCTGATCTCCCAAAGTACAACACTTCGTACTTGCCTGGATTAAACTCTATCTGCCATTTCTCTGCCCATATCTGCAATTGATCAATATTCTGCGTACTCTTGGCAACCTTCTAAACTATCCACAATGCCACCAACCTTTGTATCATCTGCGAACTTGCTAACCCACCCATCCAGGTCATTTATATATATCGCAGACAACAGAGGTCCCAGTACGGATCCCTGCGGAATACCATTGGTCACGAACCTCCAACCAGAAAAAACCCTTACCTCTGACATCCCCCTTATATCTTCCTCCAATCACCTTAAAATTATGCCCCTTGTTACTAATATCCCCTGAGATAAAGATAGTTAAGAAATGGAAGGGAAGAGTCAGGTGTGGACCATATAAAAGTTGAAGTAGTGTTAGTTTTTGCAGCAACAGTATTGAAATTTTCAAGTTCTGTGTAAGTGCGAGATTTATGACCACTACCACCATAAATGTACCAGAAAAACAGGTGAATAGAACTTAAAGAAGGATGGTACCGCATATACCATAAAGGGGCAGACGTAGCGAATCCCCATTACTAAACCTCTGATTTAAAAAAAGTGAGTGGAGTTAAAAGAGAAATTCAATGCAAGATTGAATTCAGGTAAGTGGAGGAGGGTGGCAGTGTATGGGAGCTAGTTGAGCTTCTGTTCAAGGAAGAAGTTAAGGGCCTTTGGGCCATTCTGGTATGGGATGAAGGTGTAAGCAGACTGGATGACCATGACAAAGATATGGCTATTGGGACCAGGAAACTGGAAACCTTCAAAGTGACAAAAGGACATGAGAGTTGTTACAAATGTAAGTGGGAACAGACTGGATAAGGGGGGAAAGAATACAGTCAAGATGGCAGAAGGAACTGTGCACTTGCAGGACAGTCCAGCTTGTGGATCTTGGGATGGAGGTAGAAGCAGGATGTGGGCCACTGGGGTTCTGAGGTTGGAGGTTGTCGGGTGAAGGTGCTCAGGAAATAAGGATAATGATAGTATGAAAGACAGTAGTCTGATGTTCATTGATAGTGCCGTGATCCAGTGAGGAGGCACTGGAGACAAAACAAACACAGATTGGGTGACCACTTTGGGAAACACCTTTGTTTAATTTGCAAAGGTGACCCTGAACTTCCGTTTGCCTGTCAATTTAATTCTCTGGGTCATTCCCACACTGACGCCTCTGTCTTTGGCTTACTACTCTGCTCCAATAAAGTCCGATGTAGGCTTGAAGAATAGCACCTCCATCTTCCATCTAGACAGGTTGCAGCCCTGTTATCCACCTGTTTGACATGGTGGTGCAGTTATTAAAGCTGTTGCCTGAGAGCTTCAGTGACACATTCTCTCTGACAGTGTGGATTTCTTCTAGCTGCTCCGGTTTCTTCCTACATCCCAAAAGATGTGCAGATTCATAGGTTAATTAGCCACTGCAAATTGTCTTAGTGTGTAATGACTGGTGGAATCTGAGGGGGGGGGGGGTGCTAATGAGAATGTGCATGAATAAAATGGATTAGTGTAAATAGGTGCATGATGGTTGGCAAGGACACTGTGGGCAGAAGACCCTCTTTTTTTTCCATGCTGTGTAATTCAATGTCACATTAAGCTTCTTCAACCACATTAAATTTCTTTGCTCGCTGACCTGATAAATATTTGCAGCATATTTTTCATTGCAGATTTCCAGCATCTGCTGTGTTATGTGTCTCACAGTTATAGGATTTTTTAAAATTCTCCTCTTCCTCCATTCATCTCCCTCTATTTACAACTCCCCTAGACAGCTGAGCTACGATGAACAAACATTCACAACCCCCCTCCAGACGGCACCAACAGCATTTGTACTACCTGGACTCTCCCATCTCCGCCTTAGAATATAAAACAATAGGGCACAGGAACAGGTCCTTTGGCCCATGATGCTGTGCTGAACGAATTAAACTAGTAATGAAATCCCTTCTGCCTACACAATATCCCTCCATCTCTGCACATTCATGTGCCTACCTAAGAGCCTCTTAAACGCCTCTATCGTATTTGCCTCCACTACCACCCCTGACAGTGCATTCCAGGCACCCATCACTCTCTGTGTAAAAAAAATTGTAGAGAAACAAAGGACTGCAGATGCTGGAATCTAGGTGAAAAACATGATGATGCTGGAGGAACTCAGCAGGCCAGGCAGAATCCGTGGAGAAAAGCAGGCGGTCAACGTTTCGGGTCAGGACCCTTCAGGACTGAAGATAGGAAAAGGGGAAGCCCAATACGTAGGAGGGAAAAGCAGAGCAGTGATAGGTGGACAAAAGAGGGGAGGCGGGGTGGGCACAAGGTGGTGATAGGTAGACGCAGGTAAGAGATAGTGATAGGCAGGTGTGGGGGAGGAGGGGAGAGCAGATCCACCAGGGGATGGGTCAAGGGTAAGGAAAGAAAGGGAAAAAAAGGTAGAAAAAAAGAGGCTAGGAAAGGGAAGAAGAGAAGAAGCATGGTGTGGGGGGGGTGTTGTGTGGAAGGCGGGTGGGGATTACCTAAATGGGAGAATTCAGTGTTCATGCCGTTAGGCTGCAAGGTTCCAAGACGGAAAATGAGGTGCTGTTCCTCCAGTTTGCACTTGGAATTCTCTTGGCAGTGGACGAGGCCAAAGACTGACATATCAGTGATAGTGTGGGAGGGGGAGTTGAAGTGACTGGCAATGGGGATTTACGGACAGAGCGCAGGTGTTCTGCAAAACAGTCACCTAGTCTGTGTTTGGTCTCACCAATGTAGAGGAGGCCACACTTGGAGCACTGAATGCAGTCAATGATATTAAGGGACGTGCAGGTGAATCTCTGTCTCACCTGAAAGGACCGTTTGGGTCCCTGGATGGAGGTAATGGAGGTGGTGTCGGGGCAGGTGTTGCACCTATGGCGTGTCAGTGGAAAGTTCTCGGAGGAGATGGGGGGCAGGAGTGAACCAGGGAGTCGCCGAGAGCACGGTCCCTGCAAAAGGCAGAAAGGAGTGGGGAGGGGAAGATATCCTTGGTAGCGGGGTTCCATTGGAGATGACGGAAGTGGGGGAGAATGATGTGTTGGATACGTAGGCTGGTGGGATGAAATGTGAGGACAAGGAAGACCCTATCCCTATTGGGTCTGGGAGGTGCGGGAAATGGCAGAGATATGAGTGTGAGCTCTCTCGACCACAGCAGGGGGGAAGCCCCAGTTAGAAAGGAAGTTGGACATCTCAGATGTCCTGGAGTGGAAAGACTCATCATGGGAGCAGATGCGGCAGAGGCGGAGAAATTGAGAAAAAGGGATAGCGTCCTTGCAAGAGACTTGGTAGGAGGAGCTGTAATCGAGAGTGAAATTGTTAAGGGTGAGGACAAGTTCAGCCAGGCGGAGGAGAGTGTTAGTGGAAGGGGACTGTTTCTGTCTCTGGTCAAGAAAGAAGCGGAGGGCGGTGAGGCCATCATGACGGGGAATGGAGGTATATTGGGACTGGATGTCCAAAATATTGTTCTGCATATCTCCTTTGAACTTAACCCCTCTCACCTTAAGTGCATGCCCAGTTGTGTTAAACATTTCAACCCTGGAATAAAGATACCAGCTGTCTATTCTATCTATGCTTCTCATAATTTTATAAACTTTTATCAGGTCTCCCCTCAGCCTACACTGCTCCAGAGAAAACAACCCAAGTATGTCCAACCTCTCCTTCATAGCACATGTCCTCTAATCCAGGCAGCATTATCTTATCTTATAAATCTCTTCTGCCATCTCTCCAAAACCTGCACATCCTTCCTATAATGGGGCAACCAGAACTGAAGGCAATACTCCAGATGTGGCCTAACCAAAGTTTTATAAAGCTGCAACATAACTTCCTGACTCTTGAGCTCAGTGCTTCAACTAATGAAGGCAAGCATGCCACACACCACATTTACCAACCTATCCACCTGTAGGGTCACTTTCAGGGAACTATGGCCTTGGACCCCAAGATCTCTCTGTACATCTTATCACAGACATTTCCTTTATTCTCTCCATCCCTTCCTGTTTCTCTGCAATTTTAAACATGCTTATTTTCTCATTTTCCCATTCAGCTGGAAAGTCATCAACGCAAAATGTTCTCTCTGTTTTTCTCTGATCTGATGAGTGTCTCCAGCATTTTCAATTTATATTACTGATTTCCAGCACCTACAAATTTCTGCCTTTTCACCTTTCCTAATTGGAGTTCACAATTAGGGCTGGGACATGGTCTCAGCATAAGGGGTCAGTCATTTCAGAGTGAGATGAGGAAGCAATTTTTCATACTGAGCGTTCTTTAGAATTTTCTAGCTCAAAGGGCATTAGAAGGGCCTTGAGTATTCATAGCTGAAATCGATAGCATGAAGTTAGCCCTCTCATTGAATGCTGGGAGTTGGAGTTGGTTCAAGAGATCCTATGACCTACTTCTGATGCCAGTTTTTGCATTCTTTCTTACTTGGAAATATTGTTGATATTAATGTGCACTGTGAGGAAAGTTGACTACTATTATTTGAGCTACAGTCAATAACGTAGGAAGAGGGTTTTTGAAGAGTGAGGGAGCTGGTTAAAGTACTGTCTAACGTTGTTAAAGAAGTAGCCATCAGCAAATATCACGTCCAGGTGATGCTAGAAGTAATTCATCTTTTTCATTTTTTTTTAGTGCATCACTAATCAGATGAAAGAGAGAGGGTATAATACAACTTTGGATCTTCCGGACAACGTGCTAATGTTTATTCGAGATCATCTTCTAATGGCAAGTTTTATTAGTCCAATTGATGGGAAGCCACTCCTAATCATGAGAGACACACTGTATTCCAAGATTATTGTCCAGAGAGAGAATTCCAGCAGTGGCTTGGGCTATGAGGTTTTTTACTTGGGAACAGGTAAGAAGCCGTAACCTGTATTCTTGTCTATCAATGCTTGACTTCCTCCTTTGGTGTTTGGATGAAGAGAGATGTACCTCCCTGACTGAGCTCATGTCAAAAGCATTTGTGGATTGGCAAAAAATTGTGGTCTTGTCAGCGGATCCAAATCTTAAGAATGAATAAAAAAAAAGTTGCCTTTGCTGAAGTTCTTGACAGCAATAGAATTATACCAGGTAGAATTAATTCGTCTTGACTTGAAATAGAGGAAGGATATCATGGTTAGCTTCTGATAATGCTATCGATTTTAGGTAGAAGAGTGAAAAAGCTACCAGAACTTCTGAAGCTGATCATTAGGTAATGAGCTTCCTATTTTACATCTGATTAAGCTCAGTCATTGCGCCACTTTACTACAGAGTAGTCATGGAATCATAGATTGTTTACAGCACAGTAGCCATTTAGCCTATCATGTCTATCTGGCTCCCTACCAGAGCAACTCTCCAGTTCCACCCCTACCCCCTTCTCCATAGCTTTGCAACTTTTTTCTCCCCATTTTTTATCTAATGACCCTTTGAAGACAAGAATGGAAGCTGCCGCCATTAGATCTGCACAGAATATTCTCTCCAATCCCTCCTCATTCTTCTTATCATGAAGAGACCCAAATGAGTGTAATACTCCACAGACTTTAGTAGTAATTTGTTTGCTTTGCTTTTTAAAAGCAGACCATCCTGTCTTTACCAAGGTGAAAAGACATGTGATCCATTCCTTCTGTATGTTTCAGTAAAGGTTATTTTTCTCCCAATTCTCCAACTTTCAGAAATTTCCTGTATGATGCAGGGAAAACAAGAGTTTCACCGTAGAGCTTGTTTCCTAACCTGAGCCTAATGAGTCCCAGATACATGTTGGGCTTGAGATGGGTTTCAATAAAACTATTAATCCTTTGGCTCGGGTTGTATTACCGTTAAATTTCAGTGCTATTGGACATGATAGGGTCAACTGCATGAAAGCAGACAGCACAAGAAGCAGTTCCTGTTTCCTAATGTATAGTTTCATCATAGAGCCTGGCTATCTGATCTAAGCCTGACAGAACCCAACTGTATGGGGCAGCTTCAAATTTTGCTAACAAAATTTGAGCAGCACATTGCAGGAAGAGTAGGGGAGAATGTTCCTTTGATCTATTCTTTGTGAATTGCTGATGTAACTAGCTCCAGCTCAGCCCATACAGATTTCAACTTTGATTTCACCCTTCACATTTTAGACCCACCCAGGTCAGAGAATTGTTTAAACTATCCATCGCTTTCAAGGCAGTGTTCTAACCGTATCCTGAGATCCGTTCTCAATACCATACACCGGCACATGCATGCTTTTAATTTTTCTCTGCAACAATACTGACCTACACTGTCGTGGCCCACAACTCCACTTTATTCTTTGCTGCATTGGTTGCTGTATCAACTGCCTTTTTAAATTTCTTTCAGACGGAAAAGATTGCAAGCTCACCCAGCTCTTGACTTCCAATACTCCTCCTGAGCTTTCTCCCCCTTCACTTTCCTCTCATCTCATATCTCCCTCAGTTCCAACCCCTGCCACATTTTCCCCATCCTGTCCTATCTCCCTATCCTCTCCAAACTCTTCAGCAGAGGCCTCAGCTTTGTACCTCTACACCTGCATCTTCATAAATTCTGGGTGAACATGATGTTGAGCTCCCTTCTGCCTCAGTGTCTGCCTCTATGGCCATTTCTTTGGCCAGGAATCCTTGCCCCAGATTATTCAAGTTCAAGTCTATTGTTGTCACAGGCATGCATACACAGGGTATAAATGCTAAGAAAATTAGCTTTTTTGCGGCAGAAGCACATTACATGATGAGGACAAACATAAGTTAACATTAACTTAAATTAATGTATTATACGTAACTTGCACGTGCAAACTAAACAACGACCCTAATGCAAAATTGATGACCCTTTCTCCCAGCTCCAGTGTTTGCAATCCACTTGGACCCTCTTCCTCAGCCTCCTACCTTACCTTGAACTTTTCATTGTAAATTGCCAACATGACATTGACCAGTTGATGTCTCCATTCCCCTCACCCACTCTAACCTACCCTTTCTGACTGCTCAGCACCCCGCTCACTGCAAACCAATCCAGATTTTGATATCAAATCCGCAGACATGGGTGGGGCTGTTGTAGTCTAGCGAACCGACCCCGACCTTGCAGAGGCCAAAAGTCAGCTCACAGTCGCATCCTCCTACTTGCTTCTGGACCATGTTCCCACCAGCCAACACCAAACTGTTGTCTCCCTGATTGTCTCAGATTACATTTCATCAGGAGATCATTCTTCCAAAGCGTGAAACCTGGTAGTGCCCCAACCCTGCACTGTCTGCTTCTACCTCTTACCCAAGATCCACAATCAGGCTTGTTCCACTTGACCTATTATTTCAGCGTGCTTTTGCCCTACTGAACTTGTGTTTCTTCCTATCTTGATTCAATCCTGTCTACTATGGTCCAGTTCTTTACTGCTTACATCCATGACACTTCTGATTCTGCCAATTTTAACAATTTCCAATTCCGCCCATCTGGCTCATCTTCACCATGAATGTTCGATCCCTCTACAGTTCCATCCCACACCAGGAAGGTCTCTTTGCACAGACGCTGCTTGACTGGCTGAGTTCTTCCAGCACTTCTGTTTTTGTTTCAGATTCTAGCATCTGCAATTTTATTTGTTTACCAACACGGGCACAGTGGACTAAATGTTCTATCTGTGCAGAAAGATTCCATAGTTCTTTGAGGTCCGGTATACCATTTAGAAATTAGTGAAAGCAGAAGCATTGGATGCATGAAGTCAGTGTTCCTAGGTGTATTGGTAGAGGATACAGGGCAGTGGATAGTATAGTGCATTGAAGTCTCTGGGGTGGATAGTTACTTGTCAAACATTTCTTTGAAAAGAGAGAACATTGCCATACACTTTACTGGAAGTCTACTCTTTGAGAAATCATCTCAGAGGTGAGAAATCCACAAAAAAAAAGAAACAGTGGCTTTAAAGTGCCACAAGTACACTTCTTGAATGGTTCCCTTTTCATAAGTCAGAGAGA
Organism: Pristis pectinata; assembly: GCF_009764475.1. Classification (NCBI taxonomy): domain Eukaryota; kingdom Metazoa; phylum Chordata; class Chondrichthyes; order Rhinopristiformes; family Pristidae; genus Pristis; species Pristis pectinata. The sequence goes on from NC_067406.1 coordinate 5,714,729, forward strand.
GATTTGTGATCTGAAAGCAGAAGGATGAGGTATAGTTCTAATGACAGATATTGGTTTGAAATAGTAGCCTGTCATATTTCTCTTTCTCAGGCATTGCTTCCTTTTTTATTGCATCTCTTTTAATCTTTGCTTCAGAATGGCTGTGAATGCTGTGGAAAATGTTATAATCGTGGCTCGTATGATTTGAATGTGATTTGTTATGATCCAGGATCCAGCAGGACCGACTGATTATCTGAAGGTTGATGCACGAGTATTCTTGACTGTCTGTGCATGGATATCTTGCAATCAGTAATGTCCAATGGGTATATGTGATGTTGCTCATGATTTGGTTACAATATGTACTTCCAGCATGCCACCTGTTCAAACAGCGCTATGGTTTTGCCGTAAAAACAGTCAGACAGTTTAACATGCCAGACCTGTTGCAATATGAACAGTTTTGAGGCAGTATGTACCTCAGTCTTGCTCTACCAGGGCAGTGCCAATCCAAATTCCAAGAATCATTATTTTCCATTAGCTTTTTCCTGTGTGAATGCACAAAACTGTCTGAGTTATTCCTCTCCGATGAAGGGTCTTTGACCTGAAATGTGTACTGTTTCTCTTCCCACAGATGCAGCCTGACTTGCTGAGAATTTCCAGCATTTTCTGTTTTTGTTTTAACTTTCTCATGGCCTGTGTTTTGTAGCCGACAAGTGTCCAGTGCTGTCCATTTTACTTCCCACCCCACCCACAGCTACCTTGTGAGAGGTGTCAGAAGCAGTGACACCTTGTGCTCTTTATAATTCTCGTAAGCCTTCTTTCTTTCCTTCCTTGTGCTGATGTTTCCAATATTACTCTTCCTTCTCTGTCACTGGTTGCTATGGTTGTGTTGTGGGGGAGGGGAAGCAGGGGTTTCCACTAGTATTCTGAGTAATGTGTTTTTTAATAGATAAATCAATTTGTTTTTAGATTGATGAAAATGAATATTAGATGTGCATATGTGGCAGATTTGGCTCATTGGGCCTCAGTGACTAATCTGTCCCTGAAGAGGGAGGACTCTTTCCTCGAGCCTTGTGAGGCACTGAGTATAGGAGAGCTCTCTTCTTATCCTGGTGATCTCCCTTTGTTGCTGACAGTTTTTGCAAGAAATTCAACACAGACCTGCATTGATTGCCATATGAGGAAGTGTTTAGCCCAAAGAATGTACTAGTGCTGCTGCTTTCTCACTATCAATCAATTTTGCAACCATTTCAGAGGGACCTAATTTGGCTTAAGTGTGCACACATTGATTTTTTTTAACACTTCAGAAATGGGGCTGTGGGATTTTTAACATTCGCCTGAGCCATTTTGGATGCAGTTTAACATTTTGTCCAAAAGTCTGCAGAACTCTCTGGTAAATGCCATATAAATTCCACTGAGGGCCTTCATGCAACTGTTCATTTTGAAATCAAGAGTGCTACTATTAATAGAGGCCGGTTGGCCTGTAAGCTGTTGACATAAATTCAGACAGAATTTTTATGTTTTATTCCATGAGAAAGCAGTACTATGACTATAACAATTGTCTGATTTTTAAAATATTGAAGTTCATTTAATTTGGCTTCTATTATAGAGAACATGCCACAATGCTAATGAAGCAATTGTTTTATCATAGTAATCCATCTCTATCAATCAGACTACAACATAAACCAGATGTGAGATGAGAATCCCTGAGGTGGGCAGCTTTTGGAACCTTAAGGCTAAAGTCATCTTTATCTCCCAAATGTGCCACATAATGGAAGTTATGTTTCAGGGTATTCATATGCCAGATCCATCTTGGCTTAATTGAAAACAACATAGCTTTATTTGTACTTTCATGTAGAAACTGGACATTTGCATAAAGCGATCAAGAAAGACTCCAAAGTTCTTGTGGTGGAGGACTATGTAATCTTTAAACCAGATGAGAAAGTGCTGAACATTGCACTGCATCAGGTAAGGATTCCAATCAATCAAACATAGCAGCATAAACAGAAATTTAGATTGATACCAACATTCTTGAAAAAAATGGATGGCCATTCATCTCAGCAGTCTTACTGTTCCATAGGCTGCATTGCATGTTCTATCAATTTATGACTCAGTTCCTGTTGAACTCATTGCCATGTATTTTAATTCTGCAAAAGTTGATCTAACAGTTAAACTTGTTATATTTTTATTCTGCTGGATAGGAGTTAGATGGTAGATATGACTGTTCTCAATGAATGGTGGAACAGGCTCAAAGGGTTAAATGGGCTACCCCTATTCCCGTGTTCCAATGATATGTGTGGGGCTGGAAGGAGAAAATTCAAATAGAGCCATGTGCTGATTGTGTTTTCTCAGCTACATAGGCAACCTTAATTCTTCAGCATAATGAAGCAGACCATGAAAATAACTAGTGGTACTCTGTCTCTGTAGGACTAGTTGAAGTTTTCATGAAGGGGGAACTAATGGGATAGAGACGATAGCTGATGGGGGAATCTAGAATGAACAGGTGTAGTCTGAAAAGTGAAAGTAAAAAATACGTATGCGTACGCAGTGTGTTAGAAATTTGCACCCCTCTTCCACAAATAACATTTAATGCTAGAACAAAAAACAGAACGTTGGAAGAACTCAGTGGGTTGATCAGCATCTGTGGAGGCAAAAGACTCAAGTTGACGTTTTGGTTGGAGACCCTGCCTCAGGACAGGATTGTTGTTCTGGATTCAGGCTCTTTTGTCTTCAGCAGTTAATGCTGCGTAATATTGTTAATTGATGTGCTCAGTGTTAGGAAGCAAGCCATGAAACGAACTCTCTGGATGTTGCACGCAGTCTCTAAGCATATTAGAAATGCTGTCTCCAAAAGTACTATATAATAAGCCTCTCTGTATTAACTGAAAGACAGACAGTTTTATGTAAAGCTTTTTTTTTCTTTAAAGCTTCCTTAGTGGAATATCATTAATATGTGGAACCATTAGTACCTTGCATTGAGCCATGAACTAAGAGACATGAAGTATGAGTATGTGTCCTGCTGCAAACTCCTACCACCATTGTACTAATGGTAGAAGAGTTTCTTTTGAAAACTGCTAGGCAAAAAAGAAATCATACATGAATTGTGTATTAGTTATATGTGAACTGTGCACTGATTAATATTTTTCAGGGGTTTGTCTACATTGGATCATCTAACAGGGTGGTCCAGCTTCCAGCAGTAAACTGCAGCAGATACTCCAGCTGTGATGCCTGTTTCCTGACAAGGGATCCATCATGTAGCTGGGATGCACAGAAATTGGAGTGTGTTCATAATAAAAGAGAAAACATCCAAAGGTATGCAGCAGTGTGGAAGTCTTCTGTTAAATCATAATTGAATTTCAGCAGGGAAATCCTTTGAAACTGATACTTTTTTTAAAAAAGTATTGAGAGTTGGTTACTAGAGGACCAACTGACAAAAATTGTGGATAAATGAGTGGTCAGTGGAAAGAGGACAAGCTCGTTTGGAAATATTTGTGTGGTTTCGGTGCAAATGAGTGTGCACGTACTAAAAATTAGACAAAGGATCAGCTGATCCATGTAGTCAAGTGTCATACGGCACAGAAACCAGCCCACCAGGTCCACGCCGACAATCAAGTACATATTTGTACTAACTCCATTTACCAGCACTTGGTCCCTAACCTTCTATGCCTTGGCAATTTAGGTACTTGTCTAGATACTACTAAAAAGTTGAGTCTCTGCCTCCACAACACTTGTAGTGCGTTCCAGGTTCCAAATAGCCTCTGGCTGAACAAAAACTGCCTTTGGGTTAATGACACGAAAAACATAAATTCATAGTGTTATACAGCATGAAAATAGGCTCTTCATGCCCACCAAGATGCCTATTTAGTCTAATCGCATTTGCCTGCATTTGGCCCATATCCCTCTAAACCTTTCCTACCCATGTACCTCTCCAAATGTCTTCTAAATGCTGTAATTTTACCTGCCTGTACCACCTCCTCTGGCAACTTGTTCTATATATCCACCACCCTCTGTGTGGAAAAACGCCCCTCAGATCCCCTTTAACTCTTTTCCCTCTCACCGTGTTGTGGGAAAAGGTTCTTTGCGGTCCCAAAGGTAGAGGACTCTGGACACAGTCTTTGGATTTTTAAAAAAGGATTTATTTACAAAGACAAACGCAGGAACAGAATGAACGGGAACGGATGCACACTCTCACACGCACACAGGTGATCGCAAAACATGAGGGAGTCGCAATGGGGTTGAAGTGCGCGCGCGTGCACACACACACACACACAGAGTGAACTAGTTACAAACGATCAGGGAAAATGCAATACGGTGCCTGAACCCCCTGACTCTGGACAAGCATCAGCTCTACGCTACCGGGAATCTACTTAGGATGCTCCTAAACCCCTGTGGAAGCTCACACTCTTACCAGTGGTCCCTCAGCGTGGTTTTGACTCCACCAGCAATCAAAAAGAGAAAGAGCCACGCACCTGGCATTCTTTATAGTGCTGGAGAGCTGGGTGGAGCTAGCTCGGGTAATTCAACAGGTCCAATAGGTCATGGCCAGGTACAAAAGGTGTGCACGGGAACCAATGGTCAAGAGTGTGTGCTAATGAGTGGGTGGAGCCAGACCTTGATTGACAGTGGTGTCGCTTTCGACCAGTACTCAATGGTGTCACATGACAGCCATGACCTTTCACACTACACATTGTAACCATATGCCCTCTAGCTTTAGACTCTGCTATCCAATAGTCAAAAGAACTTTGACTATTCACCCTTCTTATGCTCCTCCAAATTTCATAAACATTTACTCGTCACCCCTAGGCTTCCTCAGCTCCAGAGAAAACTGTCCCAGCCTATCCAATCTCTCCTTGTAATTCAAGCCTTCCAGTCCAAGCATCATCCTTGTGAATCTTTTCTGCACCCTCTCTAGCTTAATTACATTCTTCCTATAGTGTGGTGATCAGAACTGTGCACGGTTCTGGATTGGACTTGACAGTGGACTTCACAATCCATGTGCTGCCCCTGATTCTATTTAACATTTCTTTTATTTGAAATTCAATCATAAAGCAAGCATACAAATTGTATTATGTGACAGAACTTCTTAGTCAATCTATTTCTTTTTGGAAACCCAGAAAAAATGGGCAAAATCTGAGTTAGGCTATTCAGGAGTGAATTGTTTCCTTCACTGGGAGACTGTCAGAATTTTAGATTTTCATTCAAATTATCCCTCTAGAAGACACTAAACGTGCACCTCATATTGTCTATATTGTAATTTTCAGTCCACATTTATCATAGAATGGACCAATGTAACCTTGTCATACTGTCTCAGCACACTTCCATGGTGGAAACCCAATCCTGACCTCTTTTGAATATCCCATACACTTTTACACTAGTAAAATATTTACCATTTTGGTGATCAAACTCTGGTGAATTATATTTTTAATGTAGAATTTCTACTATACTTAAAAACAAATGACGTTTTTAACCCCATTGAAAAAAATAATTTTGCAATATCAACAGGTTTCTTCAAAATGTGGAGTATGACCATCAGCAAGCTAAAACCTCATGTAACAACGAAAAAGGTACGTTTGATCAGACACTCTCTCTCTCATTTCTCAATTCTGAAGTTGATAACAAAGGTAATTCCTACAGTTCCACTGGTGCTAGTCACTGTCCTGTATACTAGTGGCTCACTTAGTACTCAAGCTGCATTCCCAGGAGCAAGAGTGCAAGTGGAGTCAACACTAAAAGGTTTTGTTACAGCATGTACATAGAGATATATTACGGACATCACTGCTGTGCTGGGACCCCCTGCCCTCCCCACTATTACTTATTGTGAGCCAAAGGGCCTATACTGTTCTAATATGCACTGCTGCACTAGGAAACTGGTTGAAGACTCAGTCCTCTTTGCTCCCCCAGCAATGAAATGATAAAAGGATCTCATCATTTTATGGCTTGGTGTGAAGAGAACCACCTTGGTAATGTGCAGTGGCTGCCTGTGAAAGCTGGCATTGGGCAGGCTGGGGTGAGCAGCATATATGCTTAATACTGAAATGTGGGGCTCAGGGCTGCACCCTAGTTGGCACAGGGAGTGTGACCCATTGCTGGGCACTGGTCACCACTGCAATATGTGTTTGATGACTGCCCAGATCCTCTAGTCCCCCTCATCACTCGGGAGAGACTAAAGGAGCTAGGGCTTTACTCATTGGAGAGAAGGAGGATGAGGGGAGACATGATAGAGGTATACAAGATATTAAGAGGAATAGATAGAGTGGACAGCCAGCGCCTCTTTCCCAGGGCACCAGTGCTCAAAACAAGAGGACATGGCTTTAAAGTAATGGGTGGGAAGTTCAAAGGAGATATCAGAGGGAGGTTTTTCACCCAGAGAGTGGTTGGTGCATGGAATGCACTGCCTGGGGTGGTGGTGGAGGCTGATACGTTGGTCAAGTTCAGGAGATTGTTAGATAAGCACATGGAGGAATTTAAGATCGAGGGATATGTGGGAGGAAGGGGTTAGATAGTCTTAGATGTGGTTTGAAGGGCGGCACAACATGGTGGGCCGAAAGGCCTGTATTGTGCTGTTATTGTTCTATGGTTCTATGTGGTGGAAGCTGATGTCTCTCCAACTTTTTTGCTTGGTTAGGAAGTAGAGGAATGACCTGGAGAAAGTTCTGAGATTAGTAAAAAGGAAGTTTTCAGGAACGGGAGACTTACACTGGCAGTGGGTCCATGATCATAACACACAGATTTAAGATTGTTGGCAAAAGAACTGGGAAGAGGTAAAGAAAAATGTTGTGCAGCAAGCTGTGATATTGTCATGATCATAGAGCATTGTGAGCCATTGGGCCCTTTATATCTTTAGCCTCACCTCTTTGATCTTTCCCTATGGTTCTGCAATTATTTCCCTTCAATTCCTTTTTAAAACATCACAATTGAATCAGCCTCTATCTCCAGCAAGTACATCAGTAACGGTGTGAAAATTAATTGCTTGTTTTAACCATCTGGGGTTTGCTAACACACTTCACAGAAGAGAATCTGCTGTCCTTATTTGGTATGGCTCTAAAGGGTCTTGTGCCAGGTTCCCAGCACAGCACTGTTGTCTGTAATGCACCTCAGTATATAAGCTGTAATGATCCCTATTGATGGTTAATTCTTAACTACCCTCTGAAATGACCTGGAGACAATGAAGGATGGGTATTGAATGCCAGCCATGCCAATGGTACAGTATGCATAACCAGTCCTGATGCAGTGTCTCAACCTGAAACGTTGACCATCCCGTTGCTTGACCCAGGTTCTTCCAGCAGGTTGTTTTTTGGACCACAATCATTAATTCACCAATTTCTCTAAATAACTGAAATACATGATCTGGAATGCACCACCTGAAAAAGTGGTGGAGCAGATTTTATAATAATTTTCATTAGCAAATTGGATATTTTCTTGAAAGGAAAAGATTTGCAGGGATATGGAATATGATTAATAAGTGAAATTGTCAAACACTCTTGTCAAAGTATGAATACAAATACAGTTGTCTTTACGCTCTTCTGTGCTCCAAGATTCGCTGTTTCAAAGTAGAGCTATTGAATGATTAAAAATATTACTTATGATTGCATGATTTAAAAGAAAATCAAGCTTATCATTTTTTTAAAATTGCATTCTTAAACCATTACATGCCAATATTTTTCGAGTGATCCAGTGTCTATGCTCACTGGAGTTTAGAATGAGAGGCTATTTTATTGAAATATATAACATTTTGGGGATTGACAGGGTGGATGCTGAGAGGGTGTTTGCCCTCGTAGAGGGCACATTTCAGAATAGGGAGTCACTTGCTTCTCTTCATTGGTCCCAGCTCAGTTGAGGTACAATCTTTCCAACCTATGAAAGGAATCACTTCCCCACAACTGATCTCAACATCCAGGAATCTAAAACCCTTCCTCCTGCTCCATCTCTCCAGCTATGCAGTTATTTGCACTGCCTTCCTATTTCCAACCTCAGTGATACCCGACACAGGGAGTAATCTGGAATTACTCACTTTGATGTCCTGCTTCTTGTTTTCTTTTCTCAATTCTTAAATTTTGCCCAGGATCTGACCCCTTTTTCTACCTATGTCATTGATACCAATTATGGGTCATGACTTTGGCTCCGCAGTCACAAGATGATATCCTTGACCCTAGCATGAAGGAGGTAACATACCATTCTGCTATCACTTTTGCATCTACAGAAATAACTGTCTGCTCCCACAACTACAAAATATCCTATAAATATTGTTGTCGTGACCTTGAACAGCTGACCCCAGTGGTACTGCGGTCTTGGGTCTGGCTGCACTCCCCAGGAGAAACCTCTTGCCCAGCAGCATTCAGAACTATATATTGTACTAATCCAAGAGTAAGATCACCTCAGGAGTCTCCTGAACTTACCTATTTTTGTTTATATGACAGTCAAGTATTTCCTCTGTGGCTGAACTATGTTGAACTGAGGTTTGACCTCCCCCCCGAAACATACAATCTAACATACAGTCCGCCTTGGGGATGGGCCAGAATTATGTCGGAGTTGGAGCTTCTCCAGCTGATGATAGTTCATTTGTGCTTGTGCAGAATATTGGAAATATCCTGAGCTCCAAGATTGCACAGGGTGTGCATTCTATCAGTCTGAGGTACTTCAGCCTGCTCCTAGTTACTAGATTAACTGACAGAAATAATCTTATTGAATTACTGTTATTTACTATCTTACTTGCCTGAAGATATTTTTAGTCTCCCACCTTTCTGTTTAAACAAAATTCTTGTTTAAACTTGGTGAGGTTCTGTTTCCATGCTTTTTTTAAACCTGCCCAGGTTAAAGTTCTCATGTTTCTTTTATTCAGCAGGATTCTGTTTCCTCTAAACGTTTCCTGTGCTCCTTTACTCTTGTAGATGAGCTTGGAGCCCATGTAAGTAAATTTGGGTGCAGTCCATATTTCACTGTCCCTCGCTCTCCATCTCGATTGAGATAAACTGGAGTCAGTTTCAGAGTGATGAGAAAAATATGAATCAACACAGGACAAAATCCGAACTGAGCAAAGTTGTAGACACACAGTGAAACCAGTTTCTACTGGTCTTAGTGTTGGGGAAATTGCCACAAACCTAATGCATGCCTGAACCAGTGGCCGTAGAAGAGCTAGTAAATCAAACTGAGCTCCAGCTTTCAACCAATAAAGACTGTGTGATTCTCACTCCATGCCCCATGAGGGTAAGACCTTTGTTACATCTCCTCCTTCCTCTTGTGCATCTCTCTCTCTCTCTCTCTCATTTCGTTTTCCCGTTCGTAGCCCTCTTCTTAGTCATAGAGCGTCACAGAACAGCACAGAAACTAGTGCTTTGGCCCACCATGTCCATGCTGATCGTTTTTGTCCACCTGTACTAATCCTATTTGCTTGCTTTAGGACCATATCCTTCTATGCCTTCCCTATGTAAGTGTCTGTTTGCTTGTTAAATATGGTAATTGTACCCAATTCCATCATCTCCAATGGTAGCATGCTCTAGGTATCAGCCAGTGCCTTGGTAAAAATAAAACTTACTGCTCAGATCCCCTTGACAACTTTTCACCTTAAACTTTTGCTCTCTTGTTATCCCCTACCATGGGGACAAAAAGATTTTGACTATCCTATCTATACCTCTCATAATCTATTACTATCGTCACCCCTCAAGCCTCCTTTGCTCCTGGGAAAACAAGCCCAGCCCATCCAATTTCTTTCAATAACTAAAGTCCTCCAATTCAGGCAACATCCTGGAGAATCTCCTCTGTACTCCTTCCAGTCCCGTCACATTCTTCCTATAGTGTGGTGACCAGAACTGCATGCAATACTTCAAATGAAACCTAACCAGTGTTTTGTAAAGTTGCAATGTAACATCCCAACTTTTATATTCTATGCCCCAATCTATGAAGGCAAGCATGCCATGTGCTGCCTTTACCATTGTGGACCAGAAGTCTGACATGACATGATGGAATGGACGTGAATTGCAGAATGTATATTGGACCATTTATGGGTTTTGTTATTGAAAAATTGTTTTTCAAAACCTCAATAACAGGTACTCCGCTTTGGATGCTGTTGAGGAGGAGGACCTACAGGGATCAAGCGGCAGAATCCAGGTCTCTGGCACTGGGACTGCTCCTGCCGTTCAGAAGGGAAGGGAGGAGAAGAGGAGGGCAATAGTGATCGGGGACTCGATAGTCAAGGGAACAGACAGGAGGTTCTGTGGACGTGAGCGAGAATCCCAGATGCTATGTTGCCTCCCAGGTGCCAGGGTCCAGGATGTCTCTGATCGGGTCCACAGCATTCTTGAGTGGGAGGGAAAGCAGCCAGAAGTCGTGGTACATGTTGGTACCAACGACATAGGTAGAAAGAGGGATGAGGTCCTGAAAAGTGAGTTTAGGGAGCTAGGCAGAACGCTGAAGAACAGGACCTCAAGGGTAGCAATCTCAAGATTGCTGCCAGTGTCACGTGATAGTGAAGGTAAATATAGGAGGAGATGGCAGATGAATACATGGCTGAGGAGTTGGTGCTGGGGCAAGGTTTTAGCTTTCATAAGTTGAGGGATCAAGTTTAAGAGCCGTGAGGTAATGATGCAGCTCTATAAAACTCTGGTTAGACCACACTTAGAGTACTGTGTCCAGTTCTGGTCACCTCTTTATAGGAAGGATATGGAAGCGTTGGAAAGGTGTCACAAACCAGCAACAAAAGAAACACACCGAGCATGATTCAGTGTTAAAAACTATTTTATTAATCACTACTTATGATAATACGTAAAATAAAAGTAAAAATGTTAGTATGTTAGAATTCAAGAATGTTAAACCTCGAACGTTAACCCCAAAACTAAACTCGTCGTGTGTGTGTGTGACAAAGTCCAAAACTCCCAGTTCCTGAATGGTTCTTAAAGTTCAGTTCCGCAAGCCATAAGGTGAAACATGAGCAAGGGCTTCTTCAACAACCACCGTTGTCTGAAGATAAAATGTAGATGTAGAAAAACATAGAGAGAGTACATACGAAATCCAAATGTTCCACGATGGAACCCAAACGACACTTCAGTGTTTACTCGGTAGTGACTTCCTCACCCCGAAAAGCATCCGAACCGTGGTCGTCCACACACAAATACCTGTTTCCTTCTACAGGTCAGCAACAAAGTGAACTCCACCGGATTACTTCCAACTTCCATACATGGATTTCAGTGGCAAACACAGTTATTGTTTCTCATCCATCGATAGAGAAAACAAGCAGGCTGGTGTCTCTCTCCCTTCTCTCTCTCTCTTCTTCTTCTTCTTCTGACTTCTTCAACAACGTCATTACGTCCTTTATCTTCTATTGACGTAAGCACGCCCCACACACACATACACACACACTCTCTATCTTAAAGGGACTTTCACTGAGTCCATAACACCTCCCACCTAAAAAAAAAATTTCCCAAGAAAATTTTAACCGCGCATAGAGTTAGTAATGTTAATAATTATCATGCTACACAACTACAGACTATCAGATTAGTACAGATACATGTTTCCCATTTAACATCGGGAAAGACAATCAGCAATCACATTATCTTTGCCTTTAATGTGAGTTATCATGAGATCAAACTCTTGCAAAATTAAACTCCAGTTTAACAGCCTTCTGTTTTTGTTTTTGACTCGGCTCAGAAACACCAATGGGTTATGATCTGTATACACAGTCAATGGTTTCTGAGCGGTGCAAACATACACACTGAAATGTTGCAAGGCTAAAACAAGCGACAGTAATTCTTTCTCTATGGTGGAATAATTCTTTTGATGCTCATTAAATTTCTTTGAAAAGTAAGCTACAGGATGGTCAATATCATCAAGGTCACCCTTCTGCAACAACACAGCTCCTGCAGCTTCATCACTGGCATCTACTGCTAATGAAAATGGCTTTTCAAAGTCAGGTGTTCTGAGCACAGGATGGTAGCATAAAATGGCTTTCAGCTTCTCAAATGCTTCTTGACAAGAATCTGTCCAAACAAACTTTACTCCCTTCTTCTGAAGATTAGTTAGGGGAAGAGCAATATCAGCAAAATTTTTACAAAATTTTCGATAATATCCAACCATTCCCAAAAATCTTCTAACAGTCCTCGTACCTGTGGGAATAGGGAACTCAGATATTGCTTGAACTTTTGCCTGAACAGGAGCTTGCTTGCCTTGACCTACAACATAACCAAGATACGTCACAGTGGCATGGCCAAATTCACTTTTAGCCAAGTTAACTGTAAGGTTAGCCTTGGAAAGTCTTTCAAACAACCTTTCTAACGCAGAGATGTGATCTTCCCAAGTATCATTCCCAGTCACTAAGTCGTCAATGTAGGCATCTGTATGTTTTAACCCATGAATCACTGAATTAATCATTCTTTGAAATGTTGCCGGAGCATTTTTCATTCCAAATGGCAAAACATTGTATTCATACAATCCAGAAGGGGTTACGAAGGCTGAAATCTCCCTTCCTCTATCTGTTAATGGAACACACCAGTACCCTTTTAATAGGTCAATCTTTGTAAGAAATTTTGCCTTTCCCACTCTATCTATGCAATCATCCACTCTAGGAATAGGGTAAGCATCTGACTTTGTTACAGCATTCACTTTCCTGTAATCTGTGCAAAATCTAACAGTTCCATCAGGTTTAGGTACAATAACACAGGGCGAACTCCAATTTGAAGTAGAATGTCTAATAATATCATTTTCCAACATGTACTTTAGTTCCTGATCAACAAGTTTACTTTTTTCCACATTCATTCGATATGGGTGTTGTTTGATTGGTTTTGCATCCCCAACATCAACATCATGGGTAATTATCGATGTTCTGTTTGGAACATCTGGGAACAGATTTTTAAATTTTAAAATTAATTCTCTCATCTGTTGTTTTTGTGAAACTTGTAAATGGTCCAACTTCGTTTCAAGGTTCTCCATGATATTTTGGTTTTTCAGTTTCGATGGAACAATATTTGGTCTAAATTGGCCTTCCTCAACATCAACATCAGGCATTCTAGAAACAACCTTTTCACCATCCACCAAGGCCACAACTGAATCCCTCTCATAATAAGGTTTTAGCATGTTTACGTGACAGAGTTGTGTTTTCTTGCGTCTATCTGGTGTTTTGATTATATATGTTAGATCAGTCACTCGAGATTCAATAACATAGGGTCCAGAAAAACGAGCTTGCAAGGGATTATTTTGGCTAGGGAAAAATACCAACACCTTTTGCCCCACTGCGAATGTCCTAGGCCGAGCACGTCTATCAAAATATGTCTTCATTCTTATCTGGCTTGTTTTTAGATTCTCTCTCGCTAGCTGGCAGACTCTCTCCAACCGAGTTTTAAATTTTTGGACATAGTCCAACAGACTCAAGTGAACTTCCTCATTAACCCATTGCTCTCTTAACAACTCCAAAGGTCCTCTCACCCTATGTCCAAACACAAGCTCAAACGGACTAAATCCTATTGACTCCTGGATCGATTCTCTAACGGCAAACAAAAGTAAATGGATACCTTCGTCCCAATCCTTGGTGTTTTCAAAGCAATAAGTCTTCAGCATATTTTTGAGAGTAGAATGAAATCTCTCCAGAGCTCCTTGAGATTCTGGGTGATATGCAGATGATACAATCTGCTTTGCTCCCAGCTCATAGACTATTTGTTGAAAAATTTTTGACATAAAATTACTACCTTGATCAGATTGGATTTCTTTTGGCAAACCAAACAAGGTAAAAAATTTTACAAGAGCCTTTGACACCGTCTTGGCCTTAATATTTCTAAGGGGTATTGCCTCTGGAAATCTAGAAGTGGCACACATGATGGTTAACAAATACTGATTTCCAGTCTTAGACTTTGGTAAGGGGCCAACACAGTCCACAATCACCTTCGAAAAGGGCTCCCCAAAAGCAGGAATTGGTTTCAAAGGAGCCACAGGGGGTTTTTGATTTGGTTTACCTACCATCTGACATGTGTGGCAGGTTCGACAAAACATCACCACATCTTTTCTCAAACCAGGCCAATAGAATTGTTTCAAGATCTTCCCTACAGTTTTATTCACACCAAAATGACCACCCAAAGGCATACTATGGGCCAGGTTTAAAATCTCATCCCTATAAACTTTTGGAACAACAACCTGATGAATAACTTCCCATTCCTCAGTAACAGGAACATGAGGAGGTCTCCATTTCCTCATTAACACTCCATTTTTGACATAGTATCCAGTTGGCACCTTTTCAATCTCCTCACATGAGAGTGCTTTTTCTTTCAATTCTGTCAACTCAGGGTCCTTTTTCTGTTCCACCATAAAATCCTTCCTCGACAAAGACAAATCTTTAAATTCAGGCTCACTGTAAGGATGTTGATCCTCCAGTGAAGACAGAAAAGTCTCAGATAAGGCATCAAAATCTTCTTCCTGTTTAGGACTGTCACAAGGAACTACATCAGACTGCACCGGACTGTCTGTCTTGGCTAATTCTCTAGCTTTAGCTCGAGTCACCGCACATGATGGGTAAACATCTGAATCATCCTCAGACTCATCAATCCTTGGTTTGGTTGTTAACCGTACCACAGGATCACTTTCTCCATTTGCAAGGTCATTTCCCAATAACAAAGAAACTCCTTCCACTGGCAAACTAGGTCTTATCCCTATCTCGACTGGTCCTTCTATGAACTTTTGTGACTTTAAAATCACCCTGTGAAAAGGTACAGACATGGTCTCACCTGTAACGCCTTGTACTAGATTTACTTCACCAGTGTCACTTTCTTCACCAAAATTTAAAACACTGTCCAGCAAGAGAGATTGACTAGCCCCAGTATCTCTAAGAATTTTCACTGGCACCTGGGGTGATTCATCATTCAGTGAAACAAAACCCTCTGATACATACGAACGGAATTCCTTTCTCACCTCCTCCAACTTTTCCACTTTTCCCTCTTGCAAGGACTGATCTTTAACAGCATCTCCTAAACCTTCTTGATTTTTAATTGCCTGAAAGCAAGCATTGGGCCCAGCTTCCTTCTTTTTCTTCAAAAGGGCACAATTAGATATCACGTGGCCAGGTTTCCTACAGTAATAACAAGTACGCTCAACAGGTTTCTCCAGCCCTGGCTTCTTTTCATCTTTTCCTTTTTGATTACCTCCCAATTTAATCTCCGGTTTACCTGGATTGTCTTTGTAACTCTTTTGAAAGGTTTTAGGTTGTCCCCATTTGGATTTATGGGTTAAAGCATAATCATCTGCCAACCTAGCAGTTTCTTGTAAAGTTTCCACTGCCTTTTCATTTAAATATGTTGTTAATTCAGCTGGAACACATCTTTTAAAGTCTTCCACTAGTATCAATTCTGTCAATTTATCATAATCCCCATCTACATTTTTAGCCAGGCACCATCGTTCAAAACATATTCTCTTTCCATTGGCAAATTCCATATAAGTCTGATCTGCAGATTTCCTCAAGTCTCTGAATTTTTGTCTATAAGCCTCAGGGACCAATTCATAGGCCTTCAAAATAGCTTGTTTTACCTTGGTATAATCAGCTGCATCCTCAGCAGACAAAGCAGAATAAGCTTTTTGAGCTTTACCTTTAATCACACTCTGTACCATAAGAGCCCATCCTTTCCTTGGCCAGTTTGAACTCACAGCAACCTTTTCAAAATGTTGGAAATACTGATCAACCTGATCTTCTTCAAACGGAGGGACTAATCGAACCTCCCTGCTGGCTGAAAAATCATCATCAGAATCAGATTCCGAACTCCTACGCTTCATTTGTAACTCATGCTGCCTCTGTTTTTCCTTCTCCTCTGCCTCAAACTTTAACCGAATTAGTTCCCGTTCCGCCTCTAACTTCATCCGAGTTATCTCTCGTTCGGCCTCTAATTTATTTTGCTCTCGTTCAGCCTCTATCTTTAACTGGGTTTGTTCTCGTTCAGCTTCTATCTTTGCCAGCTGCACCTGTGCCTCAGAAATTGCTATTTCACTGCCAGGAAACTGTTTTAACACTTCCTTCTCAAACACCTTCTTTTCCACATAATGGCCAGCTATCAATCTCTGAATATCTGCCTTTCTCATAGACTGCTTTACTTCTGTAAGGTTTAGCCTTGTAGCAATCTTTATCTAATCATCCTTTTTCGCCACCTCCAATCCCTTTTGGGTTGGTGACTCCAAAAATGCCTTAATATCCATTGCTGCTGGTTTCCACACACACAAGCCAATTAAAAAAAGAATTTTCAGACCTCCCTCAAAAATCTTTGGATTGAATCTCGAACAAATCTCGTCAATCTGGGGTACAATCCCAAACGACACTCGTTAACCTTGGGAACTATCCCGGACGAGCCCCCAATTTTGTCACAAACCAGCAACAAAAGAAACACACTGAGCATGATTCAGTGTTAAAAACTATTTTATTAATCACTACTTATGATAATACGTAAAATAAAAGTAAAAATGTTAGTATGTTAGAATTCAAGAATGTTAAACCTCGAACGTTAACCCCAAAACTAAACTCGTCGTGTGTGTGTGTGACAAAGTCCAAAACTCCCAGTTCCTGAATGGTTCTTAAAGTTCAGTTCCGCAAGCCATAAGGTGAAACATGAGCAAGGGCTTCTTCAACAACCACCGTTGTCTGAAGATAAAATGTAGATGTAGAAAAACATAGAGAGAGTACATACGAAATCCAAATGTTCCACGATGGAACCCAAACGACACTTCAGTGTTTACTCGGTAGTGACTTCCTCACCCCGAAAAGCATCCGAACCGTGGTCATCCACACACAAATACCTGTTTCCTTCTACAGGTCAGCAACAAAGTGAACTCCACTGGATTACTTCCAACTTCCATACATGGATTTCAGTGGCAAACACAGTTATTGTTTCTCATCCATCGATAGAGAAAACAAGCAGGCTGGTGTCTCTCTCCCTTCTCTCTCTCTCTCTTCTTCTTCTTCTTCTGACTTCTTCAACAACGTCATTACGTCCTTTATCTTCTATTGACGTAAGCACGCCCCACACACACATACACACACACTCTCTATCTTAAAGGGACTTTCACTGAGTCCATAACAAAGGGTGCAGAGGAGATTTACCAGGATGCTGCCTGGTTTAGAGAGTATGCATTATGAGGAGAGACTAAGGGAGCTGGGGCTTTACTCTTTGGAGAGGAGGAGGATGAGTGTACAAAATATTAAGAGGAATAGATAGAGTAGACAGCCAGCACCTCTTTCTCAGGGCATCAATGCTCAATACAAGAGGGCATGGCTTTAAAGTAATGGGTGGAAGTTCAAGGAAGATATCAGAGGAAGGTTTTTTACCCAGAGAGTGGTTGGGGCATGGAATGCGCTGCCTGGGGCGATGGTGGAGGCAAGTACATTTGTCAAATTCAAGAGGTTGCTCAATAAGCATATGGAGGAATTTAAAATAGAGGGGTATGTGGGAGGAAGGGGTTAGATAGTCTTAGGCGAGGTTTAAAGGTCGGCACAACATTGTGGGCTGAAGGGCCTGTATTGTGCTGTACTGTTCTATGAATGTGTAAAACTACCACCACTCTCACCATTGCATTGGATCACTGGTCTGCTATCAGAATCAGGTTTTTATCACTGACTTGTATGTCGTGAAATGTTGTTTTGTGGCAGCAGTACAGTGCACTCACCGTCTTCCTGTGTTTCTGTTCTTGCTCCTTTTAACATTGATGCTCGTAGTTAGGGATTGTGCTTTCACGCTGCCTTGGAAATTAATCTCTTGTTAGTAGTATCAGAGAAATTTGGCACAGTGTCTGGTCATTGATCATTAGCATCAATAGCATCAAATCAGATTATTTGGTTGTTATTCATCTTAGAACTTTTTGTGCATGTACTTCATTGCTTGAAAAGTACTTTTGGATCTTGCTCTATTTAATTGCCATGGGTGAAATTAAAGCCCAGTCCTGTCCCTAAACTTATGGCTTATTCTTTTTATTTCCAGACCATCCTGCCCCGTTGGTGAAGGTAGTAATAGTGGTGAAGGGGACCACTGTGTTTCTTCAGTGCAATCCCAGTTCCAGCTGGTCGACCTGTAATTGGAAAACGCCAAATGGAACCTTGGTCAACAATGACGTTGTTGGAGGGATTCATGTAATGGCCACACAGAGCACTCTGGGCGATTACGAATGCTTGTGTATTGAGGAAGGAGTGCATATTCTTGAAGCTCTCTATAGCCTGGAGTTTGAGTCTTCAACTAGTCCCAGGGCTAATAATTCTGTTAATTATGTCCTGATGTTTGCCATCCTGGTTCTTGGCATTATTATTGGTGCCCTTGTCTACAAGTATGGTCACTCATGGTGGAAGAAAAAGTTGTCATCTAAGAGTGGCTGCAACAGAGATTACACAGATGCACCGCAGGATGGCACGGTTCACAGTTCGGGCTCCACTGATGAAATCCGGCCCTTGACCATTACCCAGAGGAATGAATCAGGTTTAAATGGAACCAATGAGAAAGAGGTGAATGGAATGAATGTGGGCCTTCCAAGAAACCAGACCATTTCTATCATATCATGCCAGGATGAAACATCAATTTAATTGATGGTCAGACTCAAGCCCTTGAAAAATGTGTCCTGAAAGAGTAGCCAAGCATTTGCTTTACAGCTATCTTCTTTATTGCATTTGTGGTGTTGCTTTTAATTCTGTCCACTAGTCTTTCTTCCAGGTAAGAAAGTGTAGAGCTTGGGAACATGACCATTGGCCCCCACTCAGCAATTTTGTTGACACATTTGGGTAGAGTGGGTGGGGTTTGCAACACCATTTTGTTTACAGTTGCACTGTTTGAGACGTTGTGCAGGTACCATGTGACCTTTCATTTTCTAAAGACAACCCAAGTTTTGCCAGTTTTATTTGCAAAAAAAATTAAGAAATTGAAATAATTTGATTTTATGAATAAATATGCATATTGTTCTGCAAATGCAAACCCATATGGAAAGACACTGGGTAACTGAGTTACTTAGACCATGGAGCTATGGATTGTCTCTTGTTCTGTGTTGAATTCACTGATTTCAATCCAGAATATCAGTGAGGATGGGTAAACTACTCTGCCCCTGACCAAGAAGAGTAAATATCAGCCCTGGGATTTCTGCTCCAGTGACCACTGCTGCAGAGGATACTTCTAGACAGGTCAAGAAATCAAGACTGGCCTCAAATGTGCTGTCCCATCCACTTATAATGAAGAGCAATGTTGAAAGAGAGGCAGAGAAACTAACTGGATAACTCTTTCAGAACGGCTGGCACAGATGCAAGGTGTCAAATGGTTTTCTTCTGTAATGTATTGTTCTGCTGGCTCAGGTTATAGTGAGTGACCCCATGTTCGAGGGTCTGCACCAAAAAAAGGAATCAACGCCTTCTGGATAGCAAAAATGATGCTGGTGCTCAATCTGATAAAATACTGGGATTGCTGGAAACCTATTACCTGTTTAAAATATGTAAAAGTTGAGTTTTTTAGCAGTAAGTTTATTGCCAGGATATTCAATGCAGGTGTATTTGGCCAGCTTTGAGCAGGAATCTTGGTGTAAGTGGTACACAACCCTCTTCACAGAGTGAATATTTCTGCTCTGTGACCACTGGCAATCATTTCAGCCCCTGGGTGGATGGGGAAATGTGAAGAATGGCTAAAAACTGAATTCACATCTTTCCTAGTGGAATCCAGGTGTTCTGGAGCACAGCAGAAAGAAACAGACTAACCACAACTGCCAGTGTCTCCATTTCTCTTTCCAAACTGTTTCAATGTGGTGGATTTCTTTATACTACCAGAAGACTGGACTCCTGCAACCACTGTAAATGTACTGTAAATTGGAGTTTTGTTGAAATATTCTCAGTTTAGTTTTGGTATTTACTGATTGCTCTGTAATTGATGTATGGAGCTTTAAGATTTGCTCTCCCTTCTCTCCGAGTTCACTTTGTAAGGATCCATCAACTGATGCTGTTCCAGGGTGCTTTGGACCTCAGTGGAAATTGTGGGGGTAGAAAGGTGGGTTGGTATGTTCACTCTTTTTTGATTGTTCCAGGTTTAACTTGGAAAAGCAATGGATTTGAGAGGACCTAACTGCTGTCTTTAGGATTATTTAGATTGTAGGCTCCACCCTGCTGTGTGGGTGAAGGTTCATGTTTTAATCTAACAAATACTATTTGTATTGGTTTTTCTTGGTATCACTTCAAATTTCCTCTGCCAGTGGCTGACCTGTAACCACCAGTATTTAGGCATAATTTCAAACTCCGGATGCTAAAATAATGCCTATTCATTCTATACTCACTTGAAAGGAAAATTGGACGATTATGTATAATGTATGGCTCATCCTGAATCATCCATTTACCCTATTGGTTAAAGTTAAAATGCAAATGTCTTTTAGAGTCTGACACCCACATTGGATTGGCAGAATGTAGAATTGTACTGCTGGTTGTTCTGTACAAAGTTCAAGTGGGGCATTATTGAAAATCTGCTTGACCAAGATGTCCTGAGATAGGAGTGCTGTTATAAAATAGGCAATACTGCATGCTTTTGTGCAGCGTTGGTACTGGAGTCTGCTCGCCTTTATCAGTATTCAGTGAAAAGCCTGAGCCTTTCCAGTATTGTTCTATATGTTGATTTTAATGAATTTTGAATTTTTATTCTACTTTATGCAGATTAGGGAAGATTTAAAATTGGAGTGCAGGGTTTTTAAAAAGGGGGTGGGGTAGAATTATTAAGAGAGGGCAAACTGGGGTGGGCTTACCTGGATAGATGCAATGCCCGATTAGTACTGGCCCAGACAGAATAGGAGGGTACCAAGATGGATCTGCAAAGACAGCAGTGTGGACAACAGAGCTTTTATCAATGCCCCTAGTACAATCAGGAGAAAATATCATAGTGGCTTCTGTTTCCAATTGCTGAACAGTGGCACAAGCCTGTGTGGGTGTGCAGTGGATGATATGATAAACTCACACTCAGCTATGATATACCCTCTTTGTTGCTCCTGTCATTAACTACCCTCGTATCACTTGCTGTGTGGTTTCTGGTGTGATGATTAGGCACTGAAGGATCTCCTGTTCGGAAATGAAGCCCACTGCAGTTTGATGCCTCATGGAGAAGGAGAAATTTAGAGTTCAGGGTGGGGCTAGATGCTGGTAAGCTTAATTCTTGAATGGTTATTCAGATTTTTTGAATGTTCCAGTTAGTAGCTACCTTTTTATGTGAATTTGTGTCCAGTTGTAATGTGGTTATATATTTGTTTCAGGTTTTTAAGGATTTTTCTTCTATCTAACTCATTGCTGTATGCTGCCTGAGCAAAAATATGACTATGCGGTTTCAATTTCAACCAGTGTTGAGCACCTGCATAGCTTTGGCAGAAAGACATGGAAATGTTAAATGTTATTATTAGCTGACTGAAGGATTCTCGGTCTTCACTGCTGTGTTATCTAATGTTTTTCTAAATAAATTACTATTTTGTGGTATTTTAAAAACTGTTTAAATTCTATTCAGCCACTTCAGTTGAGCAAAGCGTTTTGTTACGCAGTGCATATCTTTTTTTTACTTTCAACTTTATCATTAATGGTCACATTATGGATTTTCCATCAGCTGCTCATGCTGAAAAATAGAAATATAGAATAATAGGAGCAAAAGGACTGTCCCATTCAATCACTTGAGTCTGCTCTGCCATTTAATATGATTCTGTCTGATCATGTGCCTCTATATCATATTTACATTGATGTCTTTTGCAGCTAGAAATTCTAATTCTTTAAATATATTCAGTGATTTAAGTTCAATAGCCCTCTGTGATAAAGAATTCCACAGGTTCACCCCACTTGAGTGAAGAAATTTCTCCTCATCTCCATCCTAAATGTCTTGCCCTGTACACTGAGACTGTGACCCATCAATCTAGATATCCCAGCCAGGAGCAATATCCTCCTCACATTCAGCATGTCTAGCTCTGTCAGAAGTTAGCAGATTTCAATTAAATCCCTTCTCATTCTTCTGAACTCCAGAGAATACAAACCTAGTCAAACTAATCTCTCCTCATACAGCAGACCTGCCATCCTAGGAATCAGTCTAATGAACCTTTGCTTTATTCCCTCAAGGGCAAGTATATGTTTTTGAAAACTGCACACAATACTCTTGTAGACTCACCAAGGCCCTGTATAATTGTAGCAAGAGTACCTAGCGCTTGTACTCCAATCCTTTCATTAGGAAGGCCATTCGTTACCTTAACTGTTTGCTTTCACTGACTGGTGTACAAGAACAGCCAAGTCTCTCTGTACATTATCACTTCCCAGTCTAACACTTTAAATAATGTGCCATCTTTTATTTTTCCCACTAATAGATTATCCATATTGTACTGTATCTGCCAAGTTTTTTGCCCACTTGGTCTGTCACTTTGAAGCCCCTTTGAATCCTCCTCAAAGGACCTTCTGAAAAGTTGACTGTCCATTTCCCTCCATAGATACTGCCTGAACTGCTGAGTTTCTCCAGCACCTTTTGTGTGTTGCTCCAGATTTGCGGCATCTGCAGTCTCTTGTGTCTCCAATGTGAAAGGGGTGATTGGTTTGTCAAACACAAATTCCCTTCCAGAAATCCATGTTGACTTTGTCTAATCACATTGATATATTTTGTTGCCATTTGTAATGACAGCTGCTCATGTTAGACTAAATGGTCTGTAGTTTGTTTTCATTCTTCCTCTCTTAAACAATGGGATTAAGTTTTCTACCCACCAAGCTGTTAAATTTGCAGGCAATCCACAGCTAACGATTGGGTTCTGTTTTTACAGACGTCCATAAATTGGAAAATACACAAAAATTACTCGATATGGTAACCATACCTCCACAGTATTATAACGAAAGGCAATAGAGTCTGATTAGGAAGAGTCAGCATGGCTTTGTGCGTGGAAAGTCGTGTTTGACAAACCTTCTGGAGTTTTTTGAAGAAGTAACCAAAAGGGTACCATAGAAGCATACAGCACAAAACAGGCCCTTCGGCCCACCATGTTGTGCCGTCCATCAAACCACCCTCACACTACCTAACCCCTTCCTCTCGTATATCCCTCCATCTCACATTCCTCCATATGCCTATCCAACAAGCTCTTGAACCTGTCCAATGTATCTGCCTCCACCACCACCCCAGGCAGTGCATTCCATTCACCAACCACTCCCTGGGTGAAAAACCTCCCCCTGACATCTCCCCTGAACCTCCCACCCATAACCTTAAAGCCATGCCCTCTCATCTTGAGCATTGGTGCCCTGGGAAGGAGGCGCTGACTGTCTATCTATTCCTCTCAATATTTTATATACCTCTATCATGTCTCCTCTCATCCTCCTCCTTTTCCAGTGAATAAAGCCCTAGCACCTTAAGCCTCTCCTCATATTCAATACGCTCTAATCCAGGCAGCATCCTGGTAAATCTCCTCTGCACCCTCTCCAACGCCTCCACATCCTTCCTATAATGAGGCAACCAGAACTGAACACAGTACTCTTAAGTGTGGCCTAACTAGAGTTTTGTAAAGCTGCATCATCACCTCGCGGCTCTTAAACTCAATCCCACGATTTATGAAAGCCAACATCCCATTGGCCTTCTTAACTGCTCTTTCCACCTGTGAGGCAACTTTCAATGAACTGTGAATATGAACCCCCAGATCCCTCTGCTCCTCCACACTGCCAAGTACTTGCCATTTACCCTGTACTCTGCCCTGGAGTTTGTCCTTCCAAAGTGTACCACCTCACACTTCTCCGGATTGAACTCCATCTGCCACTTGTCAGCCCAGCTCTGCATCCTATCAATATCCCTCTGTAAGCTCCGCCAGCCCTCCACACTATCCACAACACTGCCGATCTTAGTGTCGTCTGCAAACTTACTAACCCAGCCTTCCACCCCCTCATCTAAGTCATCTATAAATATCACAAAAAGTAGAGGTCCCAGAACCGATCCCTG
Organism: Pristis pectinata; assembly: GCF_009764475.1. Taxonomy (NCBI): domain Eukaryota; kingdom Metazoa; phylum Chordata; class Chondrichthyes; order Rhinopristiformes; family Pristidae; genus Pristis; species Pristis pectinata. The sequence continues at coordinate 5,738,590 of NC_067406.1, forward strand.
CGGGACACCACTAGTCACTGCCCTCCAATCCGAGGGCACTCCTTCCACCACAACCCTCTGCTTTCTATATGCAAGCCAATTCCTAATCCACACAGCCAAGCTTCCCTGGATCCCTTGGCCTCTGACCTTCTGAAGAAGCCTACCATGAGGAACCTTATCAAACGCCTTACTAAAATCCATGTAAACCACATCCACCGCACTGCCCTCATCAATCTTCCTGGTCACCTCCTCAAAGAAGTCTATCAGGCTTGTGAGGCAAGATCTTCCCTTCACAAAGCCATGCTGGCTGTCCCTAATCAGTCCATGATTCTCTAGGTGTTCATAAATCCTATCCCTTAGAATCCTTTCTAACAGCTTACCCACCACAGACGTGAGACTCACCGGTCTATAATTCCCTGGCCTATCCCTATTACCTTTTTTGAACAAGGGGACAACATTCGACCAATGCTCTGGCACCATCCCCGTGGACAACGAGGACTCAAGGATCCTTACCAGCGGTTCAACAATCTCCTCCCTAGCCTCTCGAAGCAGCCTGGGGAAAATCCCGTCAGGCACCGGAGATTTATCTGTCTTAATATTATTTAACAACTTCAACACATCCTCTCTCTTGATATCTACAACCTCGAGAACATTACCCCTACCAGCACTCCCTTCCGCGTCATCAAGACCCCTCTCCCTGGTGAATACCGAAGAGAAGTACTCATTGAGAACTTCTCCCACTTACGCCGCCTCCAGGCAAATTCTCCTACCTTTGTCCTTAATCGGACCTACCTTTACCCTAGCCATCCTCCTACCCTTCACGTACTTGAAAAAGGCCTTGGGATTTTCCTTAACTTTACTAGCCAAAGCCTTTTCATGTCCCCTTCTAGCTCTCCTCAGCCCTTACTTAAGTTCCTTCCTCGCTGCTCACGGGCCCTGTCTGAACCTTGCTGCTTATACCTCATGTACGCTACCTTCTTCCCCCTAACAAGTCGTTCCACCTCTCTCGTCACCCACGGTTCCTTCACCCTGCCATTCCTTCTCTGCCTCACCAGGACATATTTATCCCTAACATCCTGCGTAAGATCCCTGAACATCGACCACATCTCCATGGTACATTTTCCCTCAGAAAGGGCATCCCAATTTACACTCCCAAGTTCTCTCCTTATAGCCTCATAGTTCACCCTTCCCCAGTTAAAAATCCTCTTGTCCTCTCTGCACCTGTCCCTGTCCATGACAATTTTAAAGGTTATGGAGCAATGGTCACTGTCCCCCAAATGCTCACCCACCAACAGATCCTTCACCTGTCCCGGTTCATTTCCTAAAACTAGATCTAACATGGCATTCCCTCTAGTCGGCCTGTCAACATACTGCGTCAGGAATACCTCCTGGACACATTTAACAAATTCCGTCCCATCTAAACCTTTGGCACTAAGCAGGTTCCAGTCTATATTTGGGAAGTTGAAGTCTCCCATTATAACAACGCTGTTATTTTTGCTTCTCTCCAAACACTGCCTGCCAATTTGCTCCTCTATATCTCTACTGCTAGATGAGGTAGATGAGGGTAGGGCAGTGGATGTTGCCTAATTGGACTTCAGCAAGGCCTTCAACAAGGTCCTGCATGGTAGGCTGGTCTGGAAGGTTGGGTCCCATGGAATCCAGGGAGAGCTAATTGGGTGGATTCAAAACTGGCTCAGAGGTAGGAAGCAGAGGGTGGTGGTTGAAGATTGTTTCTTGGAATGGAGGCCAGTAACTGGTGGTGTGCTGCAGGGGTCAGTTTTGGGATCCTTGTTATTTGTTATTTATATAAATGAGTTGGAAGGGGTTAGATAGTCTTAGGCGAGGTTTAAAGGTCGGCACAACATTGTGGGCCAAAGGACCTCTATTGTGCTGTACTGTTCTATGTTCTATGAATGCACAAGGCTGGATTAATAATTTGTGGATGACATGAAATTAGGAGGTGTTATTGATAGTGAAGAAGGTTATCATAGATTACAGGGGGATCTTGATCAGGTAGGGAAGTGGGCCAAGGAGTGGCAAATGGATTTGAATACAGATAAGTGTGAGGTGATGCATTTTGGAAAGTCAAACCAGCGCAGGACTTGTACTGTGAATAGTAGAGCACCAGGGAGTGTAATGGAACAGAGGGACCCGAGGGTACAGAGGAGTACAAGTGTATAGTTTGTTGAAAGCAGCACCACAGGTAGACAGGTGCTGCAGAAGGCATTTAGCAAGCCGGTCTTCATCACTCGAGGCACTGAGTATAGGAGATGGGACATTATGTTGCAGTTGTACAAGTCATTGGTGACGTTGCACTTGGAACACTAGAAGGCCTAAGTTATAGGGAGAGGTTGGCCAGGCTATGCCTTTATTTCTTGGAACCTAGGAGAATGGGGGGTGATCTTATAGAAGTGTTTAAAATTATGAAAGGCATAGATAAGATGATAAAAGATACATTAGACGGTAACAGTATTTTCCCCAAAAAAGGGAAACCTAAACTAGGGGGCATAGGTTTAGGGTGAGAGGGGCCTGAGGGGGCAATGTTTTCACACAGAGGGTGGTGAGTATATGGAACGAGCTGCCAGAGGAAGTGGTTGAGGCAGCTACAATAGTATCATTTAAGAAGCACTTGGACAGGTATGTGGAGGGGCGGGGCTTTGAGGGATCTGGGCCGAACGCAGGAAATTGGGACTCTTGGGTGGACGCTGTGGTCGGCATGGACTGGTTGGACCGAAGGGCCTGTATCCGTGCTGTATTGCTCTATGACTCTATCAAAAGCATGTAAGATTGCTGATAAAGAGCAATTACTAAAAGTGCAGGGAGAGAAGAAACTTGTTCTGCTGTTTGTAGAAACGAATGTACACTATGTGCATACGTAGGTCTTTTGAATTTAATAATATTATGCAAGCTTGTTCTTGTGTAGGGGTGTCCAAAAGTTGGGCATTTGTAACTTGGGGACAGCCTGTATATAATTCTGAAAAATGAGAATCAAGGCATCCACTATTTCCACTGCTACCCACCACCACCTCCCCCCCCTGCCCCCACCTTTCCAATACACATGGGTGCAAGCTATCAGACCCTGTGGATATCCTGGCTTTTATTGCCATTAATTTTGCAGCATTATTTCTACTGCTAATTTCCCTTAATCCCTCACCTTCATCAGATTTGTGGATCCCTAACATTTCTGGAAAGTTGGAGAAACAACGGACTGCAGATGCTGGAATCTAGATGAAAAACACAGTGATGCTGGAGGAACTCAGGAGGCCCGCTGTGTTCCTCCAGCATCATCATGGCTTTCATTTCTGGAAAGTTACTGTGTCCAATTCTATAGAGACAGACCATAGTTTTTGTTTAATTGTTGTCATTTACCTGTTTTCCATTATGAATTCTCCCGATATGTATTTGTGGAAACTTCTACAGTTCACTTTTCACTGAAAGTTTACTCTCATACTCTATTTTTTGCTCCCTTAATGAATTTCTTTGTCCTTCTAAACTGCTCCCAATCCTCAAGTTCGGTACTTTGTCTGGTAATCTTATGCCTCTCCCTTGGATCTAATACCATCCTTTTGTTAACCATGTTTGGGTTACTGTTCCTTTTGTACTTTTATGCTGGGCAGGAACCAATAACTCTGTTAGTTCCTGCATTCATTCCTCAACCGCTAGGTATTGCCAACCCAATGGCTTTGTACGAAGCCCCCCAATCTATCATACCAGTTCACTCCTCATAACTTAATTGTTTCCTTTAATTTCAGATTAAACAACTTCATTTTCCATCTTAATGAAGAATTCTGGTTATAGCCACTCTTCCCTAATGAAGCCTGCAGGACAGGATTATTAACTAACCAGTTCTTGCTGTACAACACAATCTAGGATAGCTGGCTGCTGAATAAACACCCCCCTTTGCCCCCAATTCTTATTTATCTTCCTCATTACTTAGTTCACCAGAACTTGGGTTGCAGCATAGTTTAGGTGCTGTCACAAACCAGCAACAAAAGAAACACACTGAGCATGATTCAGTGTTAAAAACTATTTTATTAATCACTACTTATGATAATACGTAAAATAAAAGTAAAAATGTTAGTATGTTAGAATTCAAAAATGTTAAACCTCGAACGTTAACCCCAAAACTAAACTCATCGTGTGTGTGTGTGACAAAGTCCAAAACTCCCAGTTCCTGAATGATTCTTAAAGTTCAGTTCCGCAAGCCATAAAGTGAAACATGAGCAAGGGCTTCTTCAACAACCACCGTTGTCTGAAGATAAGATGTAGATGTAGAAAAACATAGAGAGAGTAAATACGAAATCCAAATGTTCCACGATGGAACCCAAACGACACTTCAGTGTTTACTCGGTAGTGACTTCCTCACCCCGAAAAGCATCCGAACCGTGGTCGTCCACACACAAATACCTGTTTCCTTCTACAGGTCAGCAACAAAGTGAACTCCACCGGATTACTTCCAACTTCCGTACATGGATTTCAGTGGCAAACACAGTTATTGTTTCTCATCCATCGATAGAGAAAACAAGCAGGCTGGTGTCTCTCTCCCTTCTCTCTCTCTCTCTCTTCTTCTGACTTCTTCAACAACGTCATTACGTCCTTTATCTTCTATTGACGTAAGCACGCCCCACACACACATACACACACTCTCTATCTTAAAGGGACTTTCACTGAGTCCGTAACAGTGCAGACTGCCCCAATCGTACTGATTGCTCTATAATAGTGCTGTATAAGTTGGAGCCCATTCATCGTTCTGGTCCATTTAACCTTGTGCCCTTTGGCTTGTGGATCGGGTAATAATCCAAAAATTATTATCTTTTGTGGTTCTGCTTTCCAATTTACTCAGACTCTTTTAGCAGAATGTCTTGGTTGTACCTATGTGGTTCGTACCAACATAGAACATAGAACACTACAGCACAGTACAGGCCCTTTGGCCCACAATGTTGTGCCGACATCTTATCCTGCTCTAAGATCTGTCTAACCCTTCCCTTCCACATAGCCCCCTATTTTTCTATCATTCATAAGATAAGATATCTTTATTGATCACATGTACATCAAAACACACAGTGAAATGCATCTTTTTGCGTAGTGTTCTGGGGGCAGCCTGCAAGTGTTGCCAACACAGCATGCCCACAACTTCTTAACCCATACGTCTTTGGAATGTGGGAGGAAACCGGAGCACCCGGAGGAAACCCACGCAGTCACGGGGAGAACGGCCATGTGTGTATCTAAGAGTCTCTTAAATGTCCCTAATGTATCTGCCCCCACAACCTTTGCAGGCAGTGCATTCCACACACCCACCACTCTCTGTGTAAAAAGAAATTTACCCCTGACATCCCCCTTATACCTTCCTCCAATCACCTTAAAATTTAGTCCCCTCATGTTAGCCAATGTCGCACTGGGAAAAAGTCTCTGACTGTCCATTCGATCTATGCCTCTTATCATCTTGTACACCTCTATCAAGTCACCTCTCATCCTCCTTCTCTCCAAAGAGAAAAGCCCGAGCTCACTCAACCTATCCTCATAAGACATGCTCTCCAATCCAGGCAGCATCCTGGTAAATCTTCTCTGCACCCTCTCTAAAGCTTCCACATCCTTCTTATAATGAGGCAACCAGAATGGAACACAATACTCCAAGTGTGACTGCAACATCACCTCGCGGCTCTTGAACTCAATACACCAACTAATGAAGGCCAACACTCCATACGCCTTCTTAACAACCCTATTGACCTGCGTGGCAACCTTGAGGGATCTATGGACATGGACCCCAAGATCCCTCTGTTCCTCCACACTGCTAAGTTCATGACAACTTGATCAACCCCAAGGATCACATGCAGATCATATCTATTGGGCAGGTTCAGGGACCCAGTCATATTCAGCAGTTAGGTCTGTCTGGAGGGGACAAGGGATACCCTCTACTCAAAGTGACTGCTCATACAACTTTCCAATTATAGCAGCTAAATGCCTCTACAAAGAGACTCACGGATGTCCATGTGGAAGACACCTTGAAATCCTGAAGATTAGATTTTGTTAGCTGAATCACTCTGAAGGGACCTTGCACTAGGTGGCAAGCAACTTATCATTGAGTGTGACCTGTTGCACAAGGTGCTTCAGAGCCTGAGAGTGATGAAGTGGAGGAGCACGACGAAGGCAGCGGTTACCTGGGTGTGTTCTCAGCATCCACAGCCTAGTCTCCCATCTGAATGAGGTAAGGGACTTCCTCAAAGAGCCAATTTTCTTAAGGAGCCTGCAAAAGGACAACACAGTTGGTGCATCCGGTAGTGCTGCTACCTGAACTCCAGTAACCCATGTTTGATCCTGAGATCTGGTGTCATCTGTGTGGAGTTTGTACTTTCTCCCTGTGACTGCATGGGCAGAACTGAAGCATCAGAAATAGAAGCACCATGTTTCACCGAGTTTGCAACATCTGATCGACGTGACCTGATCAAAGTACTGTCACATACTTCCTTTCACGTATTGACTCTTCACTAAAGCTATCTCACCCTAATTCTGCTGTTTTCTATCTCCTGCTCAAAGAGTGACTCCTTCAGAAGGAGAAATTAAAGCAGCTGTTTCATCATGCAACCTCCCTCATATTTCTTTCTTTTTCAAATGACTATGCAGATTGCAAAATCAGAACAAGCAGGGCATAAGAACCACTAGGTAGTGATCAGAACATCGGAGGTCATACACAGTCATTGCAAGACTAACCCGGCAGCTGCAGCATGAGTCATCATCATATGGTTGGCTGCAGTGAGGCTGTAATTTTTGTTTAAGATAAGTTCCCACGTACATCATCGTCTGGTCACAGTCAAGGATTTCCTCAATCAGAACCAATCTAGATGAGACACAGCAGGAAATGCAGCAATGCCAGCAGCTGCCACACCAGTGTGACTAACCTCGACAAAATGAAGCATATTATTTTGGCTAAATAATTCATTGGAACAGTGCTAATATGAGCATCATTTATAATAAATTGACACCAAATGATATATTAATGGAAAATCATGACAGTTGGCTGTAAAGTTCCACATACTAGTGCCTTTTCTGTTCGACATCTGTGTAGGTAAATTTTGATGTTCAGGCATCTTGTTGCAATTTCCTCTCTCTTCCTGTCAGGAGGGCTAAGGGAGGATGTGGGGCTGCTCTGGTAGACAAGGTGGGGGAGAGTCCCAGGGGTTTCTATGGCTATATTGGGAGAAAGGGGATGGTGAGGGACAGGGTTGGTCCTCTTGAAGATCAGCGTGGTTGTCTATGCATGGAGCCGAAAGAGATGGGAGAGATCTTGAATGAGTTTTTTGCATCTGTATTTACTCGAGAGACAGACACAGAGTCTATAGAGCTGAGGAAAGGGAGTGCTGGGGTCATGGACCGTGTCCAGATTGCGGAAGAGGAGGTGCTTGCTGTCTTGAGAATTGGGGTGGATGAATCCCCAGGGCCTGACGGGGTGTCGCCTTATGAGAGGCTGGTGCTGAGGCTGTGGGGGCCCTGGCAGAGATGTTTGGGACATCCTCAGCCATGGGGGAGGTGCTGAAGGAATGGAGGATAGCTGGTGTTCTTCCGTTATTTAAGAAGGGCTCTAAGAATAAGCCGGGAAATTGTAGGCTGGTGAGCCTGATGTCAGTCGTGGGTGAATTATTGGAGGATATTCTGAGGGACAGGATGTATAGGTATGTGGATGGACAGGGCCTAATTGAGGATGGTCGGCGTGGCTTTTGTGCGTGGTGGGTCATGTCTAGCCAATCTTGTGGAGTTTTTTGAGAGGGATTGTTCAGGGAAAAGTGGTGGACATTGTCTACGTGGACTTTAGCACGGCCTTTGACAAAGTCCCACATGGGATGCTAGTCCAGAAGGTTAAGTTGCTTGGCATTGAGTCAATTGGATTCGGCGCTGGCTTAGCGGAAGAAGCCAGAGAGTGGTAGTGGATGGTTGTATCTCCGATTGGAGGCCTGTGACTAGTAGTGTGCTGTAGGGGTCAGTGCTGGGCCTGTTGTTGTTTAACATCTATACTAATGATGTAGATGATAATGTGGATCAGTGAATTTGTGGATGACACCAAGGTTGGGGGTGTGGTGGACAGCGAGGAAGGCTATCAAAGCTTGCAAAGTAATCTGGACCAGCTGAGAAAATGGGCTGAAAAATGTCAGATGGAATTTAATGCAGACAAGTGAGGTGTTGCACTTTGGGAGGACAAACCAGGGTAAGATTTACACAGTGAATGGTAGGGCTCTGAGATGTGCGGTAGAACAAAGGGACCTAGGAATACAGATCCATAATTCCTTGAAGGTGGCATCACAGGTAGATAGGGTTATAAAGAGAGCTTTTGGCACATTTAAGGCAAATCAGGGCCATTGAGTACAGGATTTGGGATGTTATGTTGAAGTGGCCAAATTTAGAGTATTGTGTGCAGTTCTGGTCACCTACCTACAGGAAAGACATCAAGATACCAATAAGCTTGAAAAAGTGCAGAGAAAATTTACATGGATGTTCCTAGGACTTGAGTTATAGGGAAAGGTTGACTAGGTTAGGACTTTATTCCCCAGAGCACAGGAGAATGAGGGAAGGTCTTATAGAGATGTACAAAATTATGAGGGATATAGATTGGGTGAATACATGCAGGCTTTTTCTGCTCAGGTTGGGTGAGACTGGGACTAGAGGACACAGGTTTAGGGTGAAAGGTGAAATATTTATGGGGAATCTGAGGGGGAACTTCTTCACTCAGATGGTGGTGCGAGTATGGAACGAGCTGCCAATGGAAATGGTGGATGCGGGTTCAATTGTAACAAGAGAAGCTTGGATGGTTGCATGGATGAGAGAGGTATGGAGGGCTATGGTTCAGGTGCAGGAAGATGGGACTAGGCAGAAAACCAGGGTGGCATGGACTAGATGGGCTGAAGGACCTGTTTCTGTGTTGTAGTGCTCTATGACTCTACTGTGGTCTGGATGCTGGAAAGCTGCTCCCTTTAGGAACTGCACAGATGTCTTTGATGTCCATGAGAAGCTCTCGCTCTGGACAGAGTGGTTCAGAGTGCTGCCCCAGCCCAACTGAAGAAGAGAACTAGTATATCTAGCTGTGGAGTATAGGTGCATGTTCTGTCTGAGGTTGGATGTGAATCAATGGCCTTGTGGGGGGGGGGGAAGCTCAGTAACCTGTACCTGCAATACCAGGCATCATATCAAAGATCTGCTGACACCCAGACTACACTCCCATTGTTTCAACCTTCAGACCCAGAGCTGACACACCCTTCATTACAAGTGTCTGGTCCCTCCTGTTTTTTTAAGAGTCTTCTCTCTATGCAATGTGAACAGGAGTCTTCTCAAAATGAAGAGGTGTGGGAGAGCTTGGAGCAGTTGGGGGCAGGCATGTCTCAGCTTCTGTTGACTGGAGATGAGCTCCCACACATGATATCTCTGCTCCTGAAGGAGAGCAGTCTGCTGGCATGTGGCACCTCTGTCTTCGTGAAGAACAGCCCTCACATGCATCATCCCTTTGCTCCTGTAGAACCACAAACTAATGGCTTAAGAGCAGCAATCTGCTGATGTATGGCATCTCACTGTTCAATAAAGACAGCAATCTGTTAACAAATTACCTCTCTCTCTCTCAATAAGGAGACTGCTCCCAGGCGATTTATCACATTCTTTTAAAGCTTAGTGAACTGTTACACCCTTTCATGGGGAATTAGAAGATGGACAGTAAAACTCTAATCTGGCATCTGATTTTTGTTTTGGAAATCTGATGGCCCGGCCTCTGGCTTGGGATGTGAGTGAAGGGTACAGACTGCAACTGGGGTGTGTGGCCAGAACTGTGGGTTGGATCGGAACTGTGGGCTGGGTGTGTATCTGGAGCTGGGGTTGGGATCCAGAACACAGGGTGAGGAACATGGGTGGGTTTGCAGCTTAAAGCAAGGGTTTCCCACTTCATTTTAAACTCACTGGGTTCACAGGTTTTAAAAAAAAGTTATGCTTGTGTATTAATAGGAGTAACATCCGATAGTCCTGAATATCTGCCAGTCTGATCTGCTAGTCAGGTCTCGAGGGACTGAGTTATGGAGAGAGATTGAGCAGGTTGGGACTTTGTTCATAGGAGTACAGGAAAATGAGGGATGATCTTACAGAGGTGTACAAAATCATGAGGGGCATAGATAGGGTGAATGCGCACAGTCTTTTTCCCAGGGTTGGGGAATCAAGAACTAGAGGGCACAGGTTTAAGGTGAGAGGGGAGAGATTTAATAGGAACCTGAAGGGCAACTTTTTCACCCAGAGAGTGTTCTGTATATGAAATGAGCTGCCGGAGGAAGTGGTTGAGGCAGGTACATTAACAACATTTAAAAGGTACTTGGACAGGTACACGGATAGGAAAGTTTTAGCAGGATACAGTATGGGCCAAATGGGACTAGCTTAGATGTAAATCTTAGTTCAGCATGGACCAGATGGGCCAAAGGGCCTGTTTCTGTGCTGTATGACTCTATGACACTACCAAAGTCCCGAGGGTTGCACATTATCAGCATTTTACTATACTATTAATAATGTGGGTTTATACTATGAAATGATTTCTTTCAACTTTGAAACTAGCAAGTGTAATGCTACCTAAATTGCATCTCCACAAAAGGATTAGAGTCATAAAGTTGCACAGCACAGAAACAGACCCTTTGGCCCAACTTGTCCATGCTGACCAAGATGCCAATCTAAGCTAGTCCCGTGCACCACGTTTCGCCCATATCCCTCTAAACCTTTCCTATCCACATGGTTGAAGGCAGGAGAATTTCCAGCCCAAGATTTCTCCATGAGTCATTAAAATGTCCAACTGGGCATTAGTTAGAAACCACTACCACAAGTAATACTTTGGTCAAAGGGCATGGGTACGTAGAGTCACAGAGGCATACAGCATGGAAACAGCCCCTTCAGCCCCACTGGTCCATATTAACCAAGATGCCCATCTATGCTAGTCCCATTTGCCCACATTTGGCCCATATCCCGCTAAACCTTCCCTGAGCACACACCTGTCCAAGTGCCTTTTAAACGTTGTTAAAGTCTTTGCATCTGGACAAAGAGAGGATCAACAAATAACGAAACAAAATGTCACAAGAAGGACAAAGAATTGGAGAATAGGTCTTCCATTATTGCACTGTGAATGCTTCATAACATTATCAAAGCAAGGATGCACCAGGGGTCCTCAGGAAGAGAAATGTGTAGAAATAAGGAATGTCCATCATTTGATGAACTGTCCTCCACCTTGGTTGAGTCACAACTACCTCCAGCTCAACACTGGGAGGACCAAACCTGTTGTCTGCACTGCCTGCCAGAAACTTTGCTCTTTTCTCAGCAATTCCATCTCATTCAGATGGTTGACCCTTGATCTCATTGTTGTTTGAACTCAAGTTCTTCCTATCCCATGTGCAACCTATTACCATGACACCCACCTCTGTGGCGTTGGCCATCTCCTCCTCTGATGGGAAATCTTTGCACATGATTTTGCTGTTTCCGTGCCTGGCTGCTCTCCCCACTCCCCCTTTCCCCCCCCCACCAACCACACATCCCACCCCCCATCCTCCAGTAAGCTCTGAATATGCTGGAAACAAGGTGTCCTGCAGCCAGTTCCCATGTTCTGTTTCCTGCAGTGATCCAGTGCTGCTGCAAATATGCTTTGCCTCTTGTGATACAGGAAAACAGACCCATCCTGCATTCCCTGTACGTTATGACCATTCAGGTTACGGAGATTTGCCCTTGCACTTTTCACAAATCACTACCCAAAAAAAGTTAGATATGGAATAAAATTTGCTCTCAAAGAATGCATGTGAAAAAAGATTTTTAAATAAACCCAGATTTGTTTTCCCGCATTTCTTGATGCATACTCAGATGACGCGTTTCAGAAAATCACGATATGCACAGTTTTCTAGGAATTGATCCCCCCCCACACCCCCGACAAGTAATGTGGGGGTCTCCTGTACAAGCTCTGGACTGTATGATCTGACCCCTTTCAAAATAGAGACCCAGACCAGCTGCCAGTTATGGCAGGGTTTACATGCCATAACAGGCTACAAGACAAAGACGGGCTGCATAGTTAACAACAGCGCATCCCTTCCCGATGAACATAACGCATTCTATGTGCGTTTTGAACAGAAGGGAACTGGATTGTCACCACCCACCCTGACAGCCTCCAATGCAAATGAACCTGTGGTCACCGTCGAGGACGCAAGATCAGTCTTCCGGAGAGTGAACCCGAGGAAAGCAACTGGCCTGGATGGATTCCCTGGCTGTGTCCTCGGATCCTGTGCTGATCAGCTGGTGGGGGTATTTGCAGACATATTTAACCTCTCATTCTTCAATCTGAGGTTCCCACCTGCTTTAAGAAGACCACTATCATCCTGGTACCGAAGAAAAGCAATGTTACGGACTCAGTGAAAGTCCCTTTAAGATAGAGAGTGTGTGTGGGGCGTGCTTACGTCAATAGAAGATAAAGGACGTAATGACGTTGTTGAAGAAGTCAGAAGAAGAAGAAAGAGAGAGAGAGAGAAGGGAGAGAGACACCAGCCTGCTTGTTTTCTCTATCGATGGATGAGAAACAATAACTGTGTTTGCCACTGAAATCCATGTATGGAAGTTGGAAGTAATCCGGTGGAGTTCACTTTGTTGCTGACCTGTAGAAGGAAACAGGTATTTGTATGTGGACGACCACGGTTCGGATGCTTTTCGGGGTGAGGAAGTCACTACCGAGTAAACACTGAAGTGTCGTTTGGGTTCCATCGTGGAACATTTGGATTTCGTATGTACTCTCTCTATGTTCTCTACATCTACGTCTTATCTTCAGACAACGGTGGTTGTTGAAGAAGCCCTTGCTCATGTTTCACTTTATGGCTTGCGGAACTGAACTTTAAGAACCATTCAGGAACTGGGAGTTTTGGACTTTGTCACACACACACACGACGAGTTTAGTTTTGGGGTTAACGTTCGAGGTTTAACATTTTTGAATTCTAACATACTAACATTTTTACTTTTATTTTACGTATTATCATAAGTAGTGATTAATAAAATAGTTTTTAACACTAAATCATGCTCAGTGTGTTTCTTTTGTTGCTGGTTCGTGACAGCAAGGTAACTTGCCTTAATGACTACCAACTAATGGCTCTGACATCCACCATCATGAAGTGCTTCAAGAGGCTGGTCATGGCACGCATCAACTCCAGCCTCCCAGACAACCTCGACCCACTGCAATTCGCCTATCGCCGAAACAGGTCTGCAGTGGATGCCATCTCCCTGGCCCTACACTCGTCTCTGGAACATCTGGACAGCAAAGACACATACGTTAGACTATTGTTTATTGACTACAGCTCTGCCTTCAATACTATAATTCCAAGCAAACTCATCACCAAACTCTGAGACCTGGGACTCAACACCTCCCTCTGTAATTGGATCCTTGACTTTCTGACCAGCAGACCGCAATCAGTGAGGATCGGCAGCAATACCTCCGGCACGATTATTCTCAACACTGGTGCCCCACAAGGCTGCGTCCTCAGCCCTCTATACTCCCTATACACTCGTGACTGTGTGGCCAGATTCTGCTCTAACTCCATCTACGTTTGCAGATGATACCACCGTTGCAGGCCGTATCTCAAACAGCGATGAGTCGGAGTACAGGAAGGAGATAGAGAGCTTAGTGGAATGGTGTCATGACAACAACCTTTCCCTCAATGTCAACAAAAGAGCTGGTCATTGACTTCAGGAAAGGGGGCGGTGTACACGCACCTGTCTACATTAATGGTGCTGAGGTTGAGAACTTCAAGTTCCTAAGAGTGAACATCACCAATAGCCTGTCCTGGTCCAATCACGTGGATGCCACAGCCAAGAAAGCTCACCAGCACCTCTACTTCCTCAGGAGGCTAAAGAAATTTGGCATGTCCCCTTCGACCCTCACCAATTTTTATTGATGCACCATAGAAAGCATCCTATCTGGATGCATCACAGCTTGGTACAGCCACTGCTCTGCCCAGGACCGCAAGAAACTGCAGAGAGTTGTGGACACAGCCCAGCGCATCACGGACACCAGTCTCCCCTCCTTGGACTCTGTCTTTACCTCTCGTTGTCTTGGTGAAGCAGCCAGCATAATCAAAGACCCCACCCACCCAGGACATTCTCTCTTCTCTCTCCTCCCATCAGGCAGCAGATACAGGAGCCTGAGGGCACGTACCACCAGACTTAAGGACAGCTTCTATCCCACTGTGATAAGACTATTGAACGGTTCCCTTATACGATGAGATGGACTCTTGACCTCACGATCTACCTTGTTATGACCTTGCATCTTATTGTCCACCTGCACTGCACTTCCCTGTAGCTGTGACACTTTACTCTGTATTCTGTTATTGTTTTACCCTGTACTACCTCAGTGCACTGTGTAACGAATTGACCTGTATGATCGGTATGCAAGACAAGTTTTTCACTGTACCTCGGAACATGTACATCGAAACACACAGTGAAATGCACCTTTTTTGCGTAGAGTGTTCTGGGGGCAGCCCGCAAGTGTTGCCACTGTTCCGGTGCCAACATAGCATGCCCACAACTTCCTAACCCGTACGTCTTTGGAATGTGGGAGGAAACCCACGCAGACACCAGGAGAACGTACAAACTCCTTATAGACAGCGGCGGGAATTGAACCCAGGTCGCTGGTGCTGTAATAGCGTTACGCTAACCACTACACTACCGTGCGGGAGTTCTCTAAGAAATGACTTGTACCAAAGGTGCACTAGTTGAATATTTATTGAGAGTGAAAAATAGATACAAGATGTGTGTGACACGGAAGGTACTGCAAAACCTGAAAACTCTTAGAACAAGGAGGGTTTCTCCCAGGGACACCAGGGGCTGTCACTTGTTGGGGTCGTTGCCTGGCCCTGCCCCGGCCCAGCTACTTGTCCTGCGCCTCTTCCTCCTCCATCCCATCACCCGCTCCCTTGTCCACGGGCTTCTTTGGCCTCTCCTCCGATTCCGACGCTGGCTGCACCAGAGTCTCTGCCTGCTCCCGAGTCTTTGGCTGCTCATCAGACCTGACCTCCTCGATCTGCGGCTGGGTGTACTCGCTGAGCTGCTTCCTGTACCTCAGCACCCTCAGCTTGGTGCAGTACTCCCTCTCCCGAAGCAGCTGGCTCTGCTGTTCCTCCAGCTCTGCCTGCTGCTCTCGGAGGACCCGCGAGCGACGGATCAGGCACACCAGGACATCCCGCAGCTCCTGGTTCTCGTTCTTGATTGCTTCGATGTGCTGGATCAGGCAGCAGACCGCCTCCTGTAAGGAGACAGAGGACACCATTCCAGCTCCCTTCAACAGTCTGAACACCTGTACTAAGTCATGCCATCCTGCTCTTAAAGCCTTTAAAATCAACACAGTCTCTTCTGGGGCAGACGTGACCTGTACAAGAGGTTGCATCTGAATTGGACAGGGACTAATATAGCAGGGACGTTTGCTATTCCTGTGTAACCTCATTTGGCAGTGGGGTGGGTCCTGAAATGCTAGTGCATCAGATAAAAGGAATGAAGCAAATAATTTGTCCTGGTCCAACCACGTTTACATTATGGCCAAAATAGCACACTAGCGCCTCTACTTCCTCAGAAGGCTAAGGAAATTTGGCATGTCCCAGATGACCCTCACCAATTTTTATCGATGCACCATAGAAAGCATCCTATCCAGATCCATCACGGCTTGGTACAGCAACTGCTCTGCCCAGGACCGCAAGAAACTGCAGAGAGTCGTGGACACAGCCCAGCGCATCACGGAAACCAGCCTCCCCTCCATGGACTCTGTCTACACTTCTCGCTGCCTCGGTAAAGCAGCCAACATAATCAAAGGCCCCACCCACCCCGGACATTCTCCCTTCTCCCCCCTTTCCATTGAGCAGAAGATACAAAAGTTTGAAAACACACACCACCAGGTTCAAAAACTGTTTCTATTCGGCTGTTATAAGACTCTTATGGATCTCTTGTACGTTAAAGGAGAACTCTTGACCTCACGGTCTACCTAGCCGTGGCCATTGCCCCTTATTGTCTTTCTCTGTAACCGCAACACTATATTCTGCATTCTGTTATTGTTTATCGCTTGTACTACCTCGACGTAGTGATGTGATGAAATGATCTGCATGGACGGTAAGCAAAACAAAGTTTTTCACTGCATTTTGGTACATGTGGCAATAATAAACCAAATCCAATTCAAATTCCAGATTAAATCAAGTCCAGTAGACAGGACAGACAGGGGCAGGACGGAGTGAGGAAGATCTGATAGTCTAAACTGCATTAACTTTAATGCAAGAAGCCTGACGGTTAACACAGGTGAACTCGAGGCACAGATCAGCACATGAGATTGTGATATTGTAGCCATTACTGAATTCTGGTTGAGGGACAGGCAGAACTGGCTGCTCAGTGTTCCAGCATTTAGAGGCTTCCAGTGTGATGGGAGGTGGAGGTAAGTGAGGAGGGGGAGTTGCGATATTGTTCAGGGAGAACATCACAGCAGTACCTGGGGAGGATCTTCCTGGGGGAACAAGGCTAAATGGGTAGAACTTAGAAATAAAAAAAGGGGGAATCACTTTGATGGGATTGTGCTACAGGATGCACCATAGTCAGCGAGAATTAGGGGAGTATACATGTAGGGAAATTGCAGATCGCTGTCGAGTTATGATTGTAGATGACAAAACAGAGTAACCGGACCGATGAAGGTGGCTTAGTGCTAGATCTGTGGTGTTTGGACTGCCATGGCCTGGGCTACTCACCTTGTTGGCTTCTTTCTCCAGCAGCTTCACCATCTTCTTGGCGTTTTGTTTGTACTCTGTCTTCTCCTTATTGAACTTGACCTTGAGGTTGTGCAGGTTCTGTGAGTGCAAGGCCCGTGCATCCATCACCTGCTTGTCCAGCTCTTGGATCCTTGCCAGTTGCACCACCCGCAGCTCCTGGTTTGGGGGGATGCAGAGGTGGGAGGAGAAAACACACGGAGCACCTGGTTTCACTGAAGACCTTGGAATCCCTCCATTCCCTGCCCGTTCATGTGTCTGTCTAAATGCCTCTTAAATATTGCTATCAGATCTGCTTCCACTACTACCCCTGGCAGCATGTTCCAGGCACCTACCATCCTCTGTGTGAAAAAAACACTTATCCCACACATCTCTTTTAAATTTCCCCCTTTCACCTTAAAGCTGTACCCTCTAGTGTTTGACATTTTCTACCTGGGAAAAAGACTCTGTCTATCTGTGCCTCTCATAATTTTATAAACTTCTATCAGTTCTCCCCTCTGCCTCCGATGCTACAGAGAAAACAACCCAAGTTTGTCCAACCTCTCCTTATAGCCAATACTCTCTAATCCAGGCAGCAGCCTGGTAAAGCTCTCTGCATCCTCTCTGAACCTCCACATCCTTCCTGTAATGGGGCGACCAGAACTGCACACAATATTCCAAATGTGGCCAGACCAAGGTTTTATACAGCTGCAACATGACTTCTCGACTTTTATACTCAACACCCCAACTGATGAAGGCAAAGTAACCTTCCCCTCAGGCTCATCAGGGGAAGGCAGCAGTAGCCAGGATCATAGCACTGTGAGTGGCTCTGCAGCACAGGAGGGCAGGAAAGAGTGGCAGAGCTGTAGTGGTCGGGGATTTCATGGTAAGGGGAACAGACAGGAGCTTCTGTGGCCACAAACAGAACTCCCGGTTGGTGTGTTGTCTCCCAGCTGCAAAGGTCAGGGCATTCTGGAAGGGGAGGGTGAACAGCCAGTTTTCGTGGTGCATGTAGGTACCAATGATATTGGAAAAAAGCGGGATGAGGTCCTACAGGCTGAATTTAAGGAGCTTGGAGATAGATTAAAAAATAAGACCTCAAAGGTAATAATCTCAGGATTATGACCTGTGCCACGTGCTAGTCAGGGTAGGAATAGCCACACAGTTAGGATGAACATGTGGCTTGAGCAGTGGGGCAGGAGGGAGGGTTTCAGATTCCTGGGGCATTGGAACTGTTTCTGGGGGAGGTGGGATCAGTACAAACTGGACAGTCTACACCTGGGCAGAACTGGAATCAATGTCCTAGGGGAATTGTTTGCTAGTGCTGTTGGGGAGGGTTTAAGCTAATTTGGCGGGGGGGGGGTGGGAATCCATACAGAAAGACAGAAGGAAGCAAAGCAGAGACTAGAGCAGAAGTTAGAAAGGAGAAAAGTAAGAGTGAACTACTGAAAAAAAAAACAAACTCACAGGACACAGAGGTTACTAGACTCTAAGAGGACAATGAGTGTAAGGGCATTTATCTGAATGCCTGTAGTATTCGAAACAAGGTCAGTGAACTTGTGGCACAAATCAGGACAAAGGGGTATGATTTATTGGCCATTACAGAAACGTGGGCGCAGGGTGGAGATGAGTGGGAATTAAACATCCAGGGGGATCAGGTAATACGGAAGGATAGGCAGGAAGGTAAGGGAGATGGGGTAGCGCTGTTAATTAAGGATGAGATCAGGACGATAGTGAGAGACGATGTAAGATCGAAGGAGCAGAATGTTGAGTCCATCTGGGTAGAGTTTAGGAATAGTAAAGGAAAAAAATCACTGGTGGGAGTTGTCTATAGGCCACCGAAAAATAACATTACAGTGGCGCAGGCAATAAACCAACAAATATCTGATGCCTGTAAGAATAGAATGGCAGTTGTCATGGGGGACTTTAACTTGCACATAGATTGGGAGAATCAAGTTGGTCGAGGCAGTCTTGAGGAGGACTTCATAGAATGCATCTGTGATAACTTTCTTCAACAGCATGTTAGTGAAGCTACACAGGAAAATGCGATCTTAGATCTGGTCCTGTGCAACGAGACAGGTAAAATTAACAATCTTTAGTTGGGGATCCCCTTGGAAAGAGTGATCAGAGTATAATTGAATTTCTCATACAAAACAAGGGTGCAATAGTTCGATCTAAAACCAGTGTATTATGCCTAAACAAGGGAGACTACAACAGGTTGAGGGAAGAGTTGGCTAGTGTAGACTGGGAACACCGGCTACATGGTGGGACAGTTGAGGAACAGTGGAAGACTTTCAAAGAGATTTTTCATCGTGCTCAACAAAAATATTTTCCAGTTAAAATCAAGGACAGTAACAGTGGGCAGAGCCAGCCTTGGATAACTAAGGAAATTAGAGAAGGCACCTAGTTAAAAGCTCATGCACACAAAGTCTCCAAGAGTAGTGGGAAACTGGAAGACTGGGAAAACTTTAGAAAGCAACAAAGAGCCACTAAGCAAGCGATAAGGAAAGAGAAGATAGATTATGAAAGTAAACTAGCACAAGATATAAGAACAGATAGTAAAAGCTTTTATAATTATTTAAAGCGGAAAAGGGTGGCTAAAGTGAACGTAGGTCCCTTGGAAGATGAGAACGGGGAATTAATACTGGGTAATGTGGAAATGGCCGAGGCCTTGAACGATTACTTTTTGTCGGTCTTCACGGTAGAGGACATGTCTAACAGGCCAAAGAGAGATGGGAGGTGAGGACCTTGATACAATCGCTGTCACTAAAGAGGAAGTGATGAGCAAACAAGTGGGCCTAAAGGTAGACAAGTCCCCTGGTCCTGATGGGATGCATCCCAGGGTACTGAAAGAAATGGTGGAAGTTATAGTAGAGGCATTTGTGATAATTTACCAAAATTCTCTGGACTCTGGGCAGGTTCCAGTGGATTTGAAGACAGCAAATGTCACACCACTGTTTAAAATAGGATGTAGGCAAAAGGCAGGTAACTATAGGCTAGTTAGCTTAACGTCTGTAGTCGGGAAAATGTTTGAAGCTATTATTAAGGAAGAAATAGCAAGACATCTGGATAGAAATGGTTCCATTAGGCAGACGCAGCACGGATTCAGGAAGGGCAGGTCCTTTGACAGACTTACTGGAGTTCTTTGAGGATATAATGAGCGCGGTGGAGAGAGGGGAACAGGTAGAGTTGTATACTTGGATTTCCAGAAGGCATTCGATAAGGTGCCGCATGAAAGATTTATCCGTAAGATAAGGATGGAGTTGGGGGTAATGTATCAGCATGGATAGAGGACTGGTTAACCAATAGAAGGCAGAGAGTTGGGATAAATGGGTGTTTCTCTGGTTGGCAATCAGTGGTGAGTGGGGTGCCGTAGGGGTCAATGCTGGGCCTGCAACTGCTCACGATATACATTAACGATTTGGAAGAGGGGACCAAGTGCAGCGTATCTAAGTTTGCTGATGACACTAAATTGAGCGGAAAAGCAAACTGTGCAGAGGATGCGGAGAGTCTGCAGAGAGATATAGATGGGTTAAGTGAGTGGGCAAGGGTCTGGAAGATGGAGCACAATGTTGGTAAATGCGAGGTCATCCACTTTGGAAGGAAAAATAGAAGATCAGATTATTATTTAAATGGTGAAAGATTGCAGCATGCTGTTGTGCAGAGGGACTTGGGAGTGCTTGTGCATGGATCGCAAAAGGTTGGTTTGCAGATGCAACAGGTTATCAAGAAAGCAAATGGAATGTTGGCCTTCATTGCCAGAGGGATTGAATTTAAGAGCAGGGAGGTTATGCTGCAACTGTACGGGGTACTGGCGAAGCCACACCTGGAGTACTGCGTGCAGTTCTGGTCTCCTCACTTGAGGAAGGATAAACTGGCTTTGGAGGCGGTGCAGGGGAGGTTCACAAGGTTGATTCTGGAGATGAGGGGGTTAGCCTATGAGGAGAGATAGAGTCACTGGGACTATACTTGCCAGGGTTCAGAAGAACAAGAGGGGATCTTATGACATTAGGAAAGGGATAGATAAGATTGAGGCAGGAAGGTTGTTTCCACTGATAGGTGAGACTAGAACTAGGGGACATAGCCTCAAGATTTGGGGGAGTAGATTTAGGGTGGAGATGATGAGGAACTGCTTTTCCCAGAGAGTAGTGGATCTGTGGAATTCTCTGCCCAGGGAATATTAAATATATTTAAGATGCAGTTAGATAGATTTTTGCATGGGAGGAGAATTAAGGGTTATGGGGAAAAGGCAGGTAGGTGGATCTGAGTCCAGGGCCAGATCAGCCATGATCTTATTGAATGGCGGAGGAGATGGGCCAGATGGCCTCCTCCTGCTCCTATTTCTTATGTTTCTTTACCTCCCTGTCTACTTGTGTCCTCTTGTAGGAAGCTATGGACTTGCTCTGTACATCAACGCTCCTTAGGGCCTTGCCATTTACTGTAAACCTTCCTCATACATTTGACCTCCCAAAATTGCAACATCTCACACTTGTCTGAATTAAACTCCATCTGCCATTTCTCCAGCCACATTTCCATCTGACCTGCACCCTTTGACAACCTCATGTAAGGGTGTAACAACCTCTGTTTAATTATCACTTTCCCTCGTACAAGCTCTTCACTTACTGACTTTTAAACTACTCCAGTGAAGTCACATTTAGTGGACAATTGCTGCGTGTTCAGATCAAACCTCACCAACGGGAAAGCAGAATGTTTCCCTCACTTACTTTATATTCACTCAGACTCTTGACCTCCTTATTAATCTGAACCAGCTCAGTTTCCTTCTCAATTTGAGTCATTTTCAGTTCTGCAGAGAAAGAGCAAAAGAAATTCATCGGAAAGGACAGGATCGACCGAGACTGTGACCAGGCTCTGTGCAAGAAATAAGTTACACTTCAAGTCTATTACTCTAGCTTGCTTTACCTTAAAGAAATGCTGGGATTCACAGTACAATTTTCACACTGTCAAAGAATGGAGCAGCCAATGTGAAGTATAGTCAGTGATCAGTTGAATGACAGTCTGTTTTTAGCTGAGTGGGAGAGCTCTGTTGCAATTCTTCCAAATATTGCTCAGGGATCCAACTTAAAGTGATGGAGCCTCTGAATGTCGACACTTCCTCAGCATGTCGTCTGACAGCAAACACCACCTCAGTTGTGACCCTCTGACTGCACTGATCCCTCAGTAATGCCGTTGACATGACTGCACTGCCTTGGTCCTGCCCCAGTGCTCCCTCAGTCGTCTTCTTCATCTTCTCCATCTTCCTCAGCAGTTCCTCAGGAATGACAATGACTTGCTCAGGTTCTGAGCTGCCTGACGAGGCCACTGTGGAACTGGGGACTCTTGCACATACGGGGCACGATGACTCTGTAGGCAGGTGCTTGTGCGGTGATCTGTGCTTTCTGCCACCCCTGTGTCCTTCTGAGGCATGGATTTGAGGTTCTCAACACCTTGAAAGCTTCTTCTCCACTTGGAGTAGTCATGGGCAGGAGATAGAACATAGAACAGTACAGCACAGGAACATGCCCTTTGGCCCATGATGTTGTGCCGAATTAATTCAGCTAATGATGCCTAACCAAACTAAACTCCTTCTGCCGCAGGGATTGGTGCTGGGTCCTTAAATTGTTTGTCATAATTATTAATGATTTGGAGCAGAATGTGAGTGGCATGATTAGTAAGTTTGCAGATGACACAATCTCACCCTAACTCAGACAAGTGCAAAATGATACATTTTGGGAAGTTAAACCAGGCCAGGACATACACAGTGAATGACAGGACACTGGGAGTGATGTTGAACAGGGAGACCTTGAGGTACAAGTACATCATTCCCTGAAAGTGGCGACACAGGTCGATAGAGCGCTGAAGGAGATGTACTGTATACCTGAGGCACTGAATATAGGAGTTGGGACATCATGTTACAGTTGTAACATGTTAGGCCACACTTGGAGTATTGTGTGCAGTTCTGGTCGCCCTGCTATAGGAAGGATGTGATTGAGCTCGAGAGAATACAGAAAGGATTCACAGTAACATTGCTTGGACTGGAGGGCTTGAGTTATAAGGAGAGATTTAATAGGTTGGACTGTTTTCCCTGGAGTGTCAGAGGCTGAGGGGTGACCTTATAGAGGTTTATAAAATCATGTGGTGCAAGGGCAGAGTGGATGGTCACGGTCTTTTCCCCAGGGCTGGGAAGTTTAAAATTAGAATGCATAGGTCTAAGGTGAGAGGGGAAAGATTTAAAGGGGACCTGAGAGGCAAGTTTTTCACAGAGTCTGGTACGTATCTAGAACGAGCTGCCAGAGGAAGTAGTAGAGGTGGGTACAATTGCAATGTTTAAAAGACATTTGGACAGGTATGTGGATAGGAAAGGTTTAGAGGGATATGGGCTGAACACAGGCGAATGGGTCAAATTTCATGCCACCTAAGTCAGTGATAGTAAATCTGATTCTGATTAGCTCAGGTGGGCACCTTGGTCGACAGGCACAACTTGTGTGAAGAACCTTTTCCTGTGCTGTATAACTCCACGAATCTCAGCAAAAGCCAGTCAGTAAATGCTGGCCCCACAGTGATATCTACATCCC
The DNA here is from genome assembly GCF_009764475.1 of Pristis pectinata. Lineage (NCBI taxonomy): Eukaryota > Metazoa > Chordata > Chondrichthyes > Rhinopristiformes > Pristidae > Pristis > Pristis pectinata. The sequence continues at coordinate 5,761,883 of NC_067406.1, forward strand.
ATAAATGAATACATAAAAATAGGAACCAGTGTTTTGTTCTAGCTATATTTAATGAATTTAATTTCCTTGCCTGTCAGGGATCTGTGACCAGTAACACAACCCCCACATTACCATTTCCCTAAACAGCCTTAGTTTTGTAATATTTAGTTGACCCCAGCTTCCACATTCTCACTACCCTCTGCGGGGAGACGTACTTCCCAATATTACCCTGGACAGCCTGGCTCTGTGTGAGGGAATGCTCTTCAACAGGAAATGTTTTTTTTCCTGTCAGAGCCTTGCAATTGGCCTCTGCTGAGGTCCATGTGGCTAAATCCTGGAACGGCTTGGGAAAGGGATCAAGGCCTGAGAGGGGAGAATGGTTAATGGTTCGAGCAGTGTGGAACTTAAGTGGAGGGTGGTCTCACAAGGTTAATGTGGTGCTCAAAATGATGAAAGGTTTTGAATAGAGTAAATGGGATTATTTTCTAAATGGGGAGAGTATTCAGAGATCAGAGCTGCAAAGGAACTTGGGAGTCCTAGTTCAGGATTCTATTAAGGTTAACTTGCAGGTTGAGTTGGTAGTAAGGAAGGTAAATGCAATGTTAGCATTAATCTTGTGAGGACTAAAGTGTAAAAGCAAGGATGTATAAATACAAGGTTAAGGGCAGGACTCTTAGCAGTATGGAGGAACAGAGGGATCTTGGGGTCCACGTCCATAGATCCCTCAAGGTTGCCACGCAGGTCAATAGGGTTGTTAAGAAGGCGTATGGTGTGTTGGCCTTCATTAGTCAGGGTATTGAGTTCAAGAGCCATGAGGTAATGTTGCAGCTCTATAAAACTCTGGTCAGACCACACTTGGAGTATTGTGTCCAGTTCTGGTGACCTCATTATAGGAAGGATGTGGAAGCTTTAGAGAAGGGTGCAGAGGAGATTTACCAGGATGCTGCCTGGATTGGAGAGCATATCTTATGAGGATAGGTTGAGTGAGCTCGGGCTTTTCTCTTTGGAGAGAAGGAGGATGAGAGGTGACTTGATAGAGGTGTACACGATGATAAGAGGCATAGATCGAGTGGACATTCAGAGACTTTTTCCCAGGGTGACAATGGCTAACACGAGGGGACGTAATTTTAAGGTGATTGGAGGAAGGTATAAGGGGGATGTCAGGGGTAAGTTTTTTTACACAGAGAGTGGTGGGTGCGTGGAACACACTGCCGGCAGAGGTTGTGGGGGCAGATACACTAGGGACATTTAAGAGACTCTTAGATAGACACATGAACGATAGAAAGATGGGGGGGGGGGGGGTGGGCTATATAGGAGGGAAGGGTTAGATAGATATTAGAGCAGGATAAAATGTCGGCACAACATTGTGGGCTGAAGGACCTGTACTGTGCTGTAATGTTCTATGTATGCTGAGGCTTTATAAGGTGTTGGTCAGACACATTTGGAATACTGTGAGCAATTCTGGGCCTGTATCTAAGGTAAGATGTGCTGGCCCTGGAGAGGGTCCAGAGGAGGTTCACAACAATGATCCCGGGAATGAAAGAGTTAACATATGAGGGGCATTTGATGGCTCGAGGATTGTGGTTGTTATTGGCAAGGCCAGCATTTATTACCTATCCCTATTTGCCCTTGAACTGGTTTGCTGGACCATTTCGCAGGGCAGTTAAGAGTCACACCCACTGCTGACCCTGTGGGAGGATCCACGCACAGACCACATGACTGCAGAGTCATTGGTGCCACTTGTGAGCCAGGTGGGTTTTATATCAGCCCAATGTTTTAGATTCACCATACTGATATTTGTCTTTTGTAAGAACATTAGAAACAGGAACTGGAGTTTTAGCCCTTGAAGCCTGCTATGTCATTCATCCACGATCTCATACCTCAGCACCATTTTCCTGAACTATCCCCATTTCCCTTGATGCCCTTAATATCCAAAAATCTATTGATCTCTCTCTGAGTGCACCCAGTGACGCAGAGAATTCCTATTCCCTGCATGAAGAAACTTCCCCCACCTCTGTCCCAGATAACCTCTCCCTTATTTCGAGACTATGACCCTTGATTCCAGTCTACTAAACCAAGTTCAAGTGTATCATCACAGGCACACATACACAGGGTATAAATGCCGTGAAAATGAGCTTTTTGCTTCGGCAGCACAGGACATTGCAAACATGACAAACATAAGTTAACATCAACTTAAATTAACATAAATTATATATAACTCACACAACAAAATGAACATAACGACATTGAGAGAGAGAAAAAAGAACATAGTCTGAGGTAGTGTTGGGGCTTCTCAGCTCCCTGCAGCTATGCAAGGATCTAGCTATGCAAGTATTTTATAAATCTCAGTGGGATCTCTGCTCACTTGAGAGAATACAGGCTTAGTTTACCCAATCTCTCCTCGTACAGGAAACCCGTCCTCCCTGGAACCAGTCTGGTGAATTTTTGCTGCACCCCTTCTATTGCAAATATACAGTATGTTTTCTTAGATAAGGAAGACTAAAACTGTACACAATACTCCAGGTGTGGTTCACCCAGCCCTGACATAATTACAGTGAGACATATTTACTACCTTATTCAAACTCTATCATAATAAAGGGCAACATACTATTTGCCTTGCTAATCGCTTACCAATCCAGATTTACTTAGTTAATTGGATTGAAATTCCAATGTGCTGCTGTTCTGATCTTTAGTTTAAGCCTCTGGATTACTTTAATAGAAATTGATCAAACCTTGTTTCTGAGACTCAAAGTCGGCCAATATTTTCTCCTTGGCTTTCCTGATTTCGTCCAGTTTTCTCTGGTTTTGGTCGCTCAGGCTGATGATTTGATTCTGCGTTTTTTCTGACCTCTTTGCCATCTGCTGGATGTATTCTTGCTAAAAGTGGGATTGGAAAAAGACATTGAACAGAACGTTCCCGAAAGAAAGGCTAGCACCAAAAATTGTAATCTATAATATGGTATTCCAGGAATGTATTGAGGAGATTGCATGGTTTCTATCTGTGATAATTAACTGTCTGTGTGATGAGTAGAACAACATGGTGGTACTGTTTAAATTTTTTAATCAAACAAAAGTTAAATAACATTTTGTTAATTAAAAGTGCAGAAAAAATGCTTGCCATTAGGTACTTGTTTACAGTGCTGGCACTCAGTAGCGATGTGTCATAGTCATCGAGTTATGCAGCAAGGAAACAGGCCCTTCAGCCCAACTCATCCATACTGACCAAGGTGCCCATTTAAGCTAGTCCTATTTGCTGGGTTTGGACCATATCCCTCTAAACCTTTCCTATCCATGTACCTGTCCAAATGTCTGTTAAATGTTGTTATTGTCCCTGCCTCAACCACTTCCTCTGGAAGCTCGTTCCATATACCCACCACCCTCTGCGTGAAGTAGTTGCCCCTCAGCTCCCTTTAAGTCTTTCCCCTCTCACTTTAAACCTATGCCCTCTAGTTTTTGGTTCCCGTTCCCTGGGGAAAAGACTGAGTACATTCACCCTATCTGTGGCCCTCATGATTTATATAAGGTCACCCCTCAGTATCCTATGTTTCCAAGAATAAAGTCCAAGCCTGCCCCACCTCCCCCTGTAACTCAGGCCCTCCAGTTCTTATAACTTTTTGTTAATTCATTTTTTAGGAATTTGGGTGTCGTTAGCCAGCACTTATTGCCTATCCCTAAATGCCACTTGAGGAGGGGTGAATGAGTGACTTGCTCGGTGATTTCAGAGGGCATATGAGTCAAGCACATTGGTAGTTGAACATCAAAAAACTGCAAAAGCTGGAAATCTGAAATAGAAACACTCAGCAGGTCAGTCAGTAGCTGTGGAGAGAAACAGGGTTAATGTTTCAGGTCAAAGAGCCATGGAGACTGTGTCTTTGGATACATTCGAGGAGACTGGTAGGTACTTCAGCTACAATGGAGTTGAGAGCTATGGGGAGAGATCAGGGAAGTGGGGTTGAGACTAAAACTGGCTGAGCGATGATTTTATTGAATGGCAGAGCAGGCTTGAGGCCGACTCTTCTCCTGAATCATGAACATGATCCTGAATTAATGAGTAGAGATCAGGGCCTGATGCTGCTTTACACAGTCCAGCTGAATCTGGCAATGGATGGCTAAACCAGTTAGCTGTGTGCTGTGCACACTCACGCCTGTCCCTTGAGAGTGCAGAGAGAAGGGTCTTTCTGGGAAAGTAGCCATGCAGAGTGGTATCAATAGACCATAGATATAGGAGAATTAGGCCATTCAGCCCATCAAATCTGCTCCACCATTCAACATGGCTTTTTTTTAACCCCATTCTCCCACCTTAAAGCCCTTACTCATCAAGAACCTATCAATAGTCATAGAGCACTACAGCACAGAAACAGGCTCTTTGGCCCATCTAGTCCATGCCGGCCTGGTTTTCTGCCTTGTCCTATCTTCCTGCACCCAGACCATAGCCCTCCATACCTCTCTCATCCATGCACCTAACCTAGCTTCTCTTAAATGTTACAATTGAACCCACATCTGCCACTTCTGCTGGCAGATCGTTCCACACTCGCACCACCCTCTGAGTAAGGTAGGTCTCCCTCAGATTCCCCTTAAATATTTCACCTTAAGTATTTCACATTAAATCTCTGCCTTAAATACACCGAATGACATGGCCTCTACATCAATGGATTCCACAGATTCACCACCCTCTGGCTGAAGAAATTCCTCCTCATCTCAGTTCTAAAGGGACATCCCTTTATTCTGAGGCTGTGCCCTCAGATCCTGGACTCTCCCACTGATGGAAACATCCTCTCCACGTCCACTCTATCCAGGCCTTTCAGTATCCGGTAGGTTTCAATGAGATCCACTCTCATCCTTCTGAACTCCATCAAGTGCAGGCCCAGAGACGTCAAACGCTCCTTAAACGTTAAGCAATGGGGACAGGGTATCCGAGGCAACAAGCTCACGTGAATTGGGAAAATCAAAGAAAACTGCATATGCTTGCAATCTAAAATAAAAATTGAAAATGCAGGAAAGACTCAGCAGGTCAGGCATCTGTGGGAAGAGAAACAGAGCTAACGTTTCAGGTGGAAGATCCTTTGTCAGAACTGGGAAAGAGGAAACACCAAGTTAGCTTTGTTACTGGGAGGGATGCACAGAACGGAGGAAATATCTGATAGGGCGAGACCAGGGTTGCCATGGTGATGAAGCCATCTAGTTGATAGGTTAACGTTGGAGAGCATTTTACATCTTCCTTTGTTTTTTCTAAGTGACAGGAAGCGGGAAGAGCAGCCATTGCTGGTGATCCTCTGGCCGGCACTGGTGAGAATGGAGGTTGCCTTCATCAGTCGAGGCACTGAGTTCAAGAGTCAGGAAGGTATAAAACTCTGGTTAGGCCACATCTGGAGTATTGCGTTCAATTCTGGTCACCTCATTACAGGAAGGATGTGGAGGCTTTGGCGAGGGTGCAGATTTACCAGGATGCCGCCTGGTTTGGAGGACATGTGCTATAAGGAGAGTTTGGACAAACTGCGGCTGTTTTCTCTAGAGTGGCGGAGGCTGAGAGGAGATTTGATAGAAGTTTATAAAATTATGTGAGGTATAGATAGACGGCCAGTATCTTTTTCCCAGGATTGAAATGTTTAGTACCAGAGGGCATGTATTTAAGGTGCAAGGGGGAAAGTACAAAGGAGGTGTGTGGGGCAAGTATTTTACGTAGAAAGTGGTGGGTGCCTGGAATGTGCACTGCCAGGGGTGGTGGTGGAGGCAGATAGCATTGGAGCACTTAAGAGACTCTTATCTAGGCACATGAATGTACAGAGAAGGGAGGGATATGGTCAATGTGCAGGGAAGAGAGATTAAATTAATTAGGAGTCATTGGTTTAATTAGTTCGGCACAACATCATGGGCCGAAGGGCCTGTACTGTGCTGTACTGTTCTATGTTCTAAAAACTGAAAATGCTGGAAACACTCAGTGGGTCAGGCAGCATCTGTGGAGAGAGAAACAGAGTTAACATCTCAGGTCAGTAATGACTACAAAATGTTAAGGTACAAAGGAATCTGGGTGGTCCTGGTGCATGAAACATTTTGGTGGTGTCAGCCTGCACAAGGTGTGTATAACTTCAGTGGTCAGGGATGATCACTTTAATTGCACACTTGGTGATGGGTCACACCCGCAACCACAGTCTGTCACATTCACACACAGCAGAGCAACAAAGTGGTGCATCTTCAGAAAAGCTCTCTACACACATGGGCTTATTTAGAACAGGTTAGGAGTGGTAGGTTGAATGCTGAGAGTAGGGATCTAGAATTAGGGGTCATAGTTACAGAATAGGGACACACAAGATGCTGGAATCTGGAGTTAAAAAGAAACTGCTGGAGGAACTCAGCAGGTCGAGCAGCATCTGTGGAGGCAAAGGGATGATTGACATTTTGGGTTGAGACCCTAATCAAGAGTGTAGACCTGAGAGGAAGGGGTGAGACAAGGTCAGCGAGTGGTGGAAGCAGGTGAGATGGGGGATGATGGGCAGATGGAGCCAGGTGGGGAAGGGGAGGTTTAGAGACGGAGGCTGGTGGATGAGAGGTGAAAGCAGATAAGGGGAAAAAATGGAAGGGGGTTCCATAATAGAGGGTGGGACATCTGATTCAGTTTGCCATCAGGACGAACGGGGTTGTGGGTCTTTGGAATTCTCTTCCCCAGGGAGCTGGGAAGGCCGAGTCTTTGGAGACATTTGAGGAGACTGTCAGCTACTTCAACAGAGTTGAATGGGGAGAGATCAGGGAAGTGGGGTTGAGACTAAAACTGGCTGAGCGATGATTTTATTGAATGGCAGAGCGGGCTTGAGGCCGACTCTCCTCCTGAATCATGAACACGATCCTGAATTAGTGAGTGGAGAACAGGGCCTGATGCTGCTTTACACAGTCCAGCCGAATCTGGCAATGGATGGCCAAACCAGTTAGCTGTGTGCCGTGCACACTCAAGCCTGTCCCTCGAGAATGCAGAGAGAAGGGTCTTTCTGAGGAAATAGCCAGGGAGAGTGGGAACAACGGCGTCAGTGGGGGCCAGGGCATCAAACGCAACAAGGTCACATCAATTGGGAAAATCAACAACACTGCAGATGCTGGAAATCTAAAATAAAAAAAAGATGCAGAAAACACTCAGCAGGTCAGACAGCATCTGTGGGAAGAGAAACAGATCTAACGTTTCAGGTCAAAGACCTTCGTCTGTTCGTTCTGAAACGTTAACACCTTTTCTCCTCCTACAGATGTCAAAGTCATCTGCACAAGGACGTGTGCACAGGTGCAATGAAAAACTTGCTTGCAGCAGCATCACAGGCACAGAGCATCGTGTAAGCAGCATTCAGAAGAAAAACATAAATTAAATGTAAATTAAGGTAAGATAGCTTTATTAGTCACATGCACATCGAAACACACAGTGAAATGCATCTTTTGTGTAGAGTATGCTGGGGGCAGCCCGCAAGTGTTGCCATACTTCTGACGCCAATGTAGCATGCCCACGACTTCCCAACCCGTACCATTTTAGGCAAAGTGATCAAAGTGGTCACAGTGTCGCTAAACTGTAGTGATTAGGGTTGTGTCGGTTGGTTCATGAACCAAATGGTTGAAGGGAAGTAGCTGTTCCTGAACCTGGTGGTGTGGGACTTCATGGCCCGGATGGTGGGGATCTTTGATGATGGATGTTGCCTTCTTGAGGCAGCGCCTCCTGTAGATACTCCCGATGGTGGGGAGGGATGTGCCCATGATTTATTGGGCTGAGTTCACTACTCTCTGCAGCTTCTTATGTTCCTGCGCATGGCCTAACCCGCTGAGTATCTCCAGCGTTTTCTATTTGTATTTTATGTGAATCGGGAGACTGCTTTTCCCAGAGCTGAACCCAGAAGTGGTGATGGCAGGAGGGCTTATCAGGAAACGATCAGTTGTTCCCGTGTTATCCACACAATAGGAGGCACAAGGCCAGGCGAGAAGGCAAGATCAAAAGAACATGACTGTAGGTAGATGTCTTTGTAGGAAGGCAGAGATTAAGGGAGGACAGGAAGGAAGAGGAGGGAGCAGAATGAGTTGATTAGAGACTGGAATGAGAAGTTGCTTATTGCTTAGTTCCACATTTCTCTGGTTATTAACCGTCCTGCCAATGAAAACAGTTTCTCTCTTTTTACCCCATCAGAAGTCCCCAATGACAGGCTGTTCCTGGGTAACGAACAGTTTTCGTATTTACACACGATTTTGTCTGTAAGTCAGAACATGCATAAAAATCATTTGATATGATAAATGTACCTCCACAACCGTTAAGAAGCATAGAAAGCATCCTATCTGGATGCATTACAGCTTGGTACGGCAACTGCTCTGCCCAAGACCGCAAGAAACTGCAGAGATCTGTGGACACAGCTCAGCACATTACGGAAACCAGCCTCCCCCCCTCCGTGGACTCTGTCTACACTTCTCGCTGCCTCGGGAAAATAGCCAGCATAATCAAAGACCCCACCCACCCCAGACATTCTCTCTTCTCTCCCCTCCCATCGGGCAGAAAATACAAAAGCTTGAGAACAAGTACCACCAGGACAGCTTCTAGTCTGTGTTACCAGACTCTTGAATGGACCTCTTGTATGATAAAGATGAACTCTTGATCTCCCAATCTACTTCGTCGTGGCCCTTGCACCTTATCGTGGCCAGCACTGCAGTTTCTCTGTAACTGCAACACTATATTCTGCATTCAGTTATTGCTTTTCCTTTAGTACTACCTCGATGTACTTATACACGGCATGATCTGTCTAGGTGACACACAAATGAAAGCTTTTCACTGTATCTCGGTACATGTGACAATAATAAACCAATTACCAATTAAGAAAGAACAATTACTAAAAGATGTGGGAGAGAGAGGAAACTAGTTTTGCCATTTGTATTAACAAACGTTTGCATTTACATCGGAATTTGGAAACTTAATATGATGGGAGCTTGTTCGTATGTGGGGGTGTCCATAAGTGAGGCATTTGTAACCTGGAGTTGATCTGGATTTTGAATTCCTGTTAAAATCACACAGATGCCACGGCCAAGAAAGTGTATCTACTTCCTCAGGTGGCTGAAGAAATTCAGTTTGTCCCTTTTGACTCTCACCAACTTTTACCGATGCACCATAGAAAGCATCCTATCAGGATGTATCACGGCTTGGTACAGCAACTGCTCTGCCCAGGACCGCAAGAAACTACAGAGAGCTGTGGACACAGCCCAGTGCATCACAGACACCAGCTTCCCCTCCTTGGACTCTGTCTTTACCTCTCACTGTCTTGGCGAAGCAGCCAGCATAATCAAAGACCCCACCCACCCGGGACATTCTCTCTTCTCTCCTCTTCCACCGGGTAGAAGATACAGGAGTCTGAGGGCACGTACCACCAGACTTAAGGACAGCTTCTATCCCACTGTGATAAGACTATTGAACAGTTCCCTTATACGATGAGATGGACTCTGACCTCACGATCTACCTTGTTGTGACCTTGCACCTTATTGCACTGCACTTTCTCTGTAGCTGTGACACTTTACTCTGTACTTTTATCGTTTTTACCTGTACTACATCAATGCACTCTGTACTAACTCAATGTAACTGCACTGTGTAATGAATTGATCTGTACGATCGGTTTGCAAGACAAGTTTTTCACTGTACCTCGGTACAAGTGACAATAATAAACCAATACCAATACCAAGCGATAAAGCAATCTGCCTCCCTCTTGTGGTCAGAGGCCAGTACTGTGACGGCCTTTCCAGGACGCCAGTCATTGAAATGGAGCCAAAAACAACACGTCAGTTCTCACAGGAAAGTGTCTCAAGGTACTTTGCAAGGTCATAACCAAAGACCTGAGCACTGAGCCAAGGAAAGAGCTGATGGCTGGATGCCTGGGTTTACGGTGGGTACCAGTGGAAGCCTCCTGAGGAAGGCTGTCAAAGGCAGTGAACTCGAGAAAATAAGAGCAGGAGTAGGCCACTCGGCCCCTCAAGCCTGCGCTGCCATTCAATATATTCTACCCCAGGCCTCAACTCCTGCTCTGTGCCCAACCGCTACAGCCCTCAATCCCCCGACCTACCTCCACTTTAAATGCTGCTAATGAGCTAACCTCTACAGCTCTCTGGGGGAGAGAATTCCAGGGGTTCACTGCCTCCGCTCAGTTTTAAAGGACTGGCCCCTCTTCGAGAGCCTACCTTCTCCCCAGGTCTCCCACGTGAGGGGACAAAGCGCAAGGGTCGAAGGCTGCTCGACCCACTGAGTTCCTCGAGCGGTGTAGCAACACACGATCTGCTGGAGGAACTCAGTGGGTCGAGCAGCATCTGTGGGGGGAAAGGAATTGTTGACATCTCAGGTCGAAACCCTGCATCGGGATAATTCCTTTCCTCCCACAGATGCCGCTCGACCGCTGAGTTCCTCCAGCAGGTTGTGTGTTGCTCCAGGTTTGAGCGTCTGCCGTCCCTTGTGTCTCCTGGAGAGGTGGTGCTGGTGGTGGAGAACAGTGTGATGCAGTCAGTCATATCGATGCACCATCCTATCTGGATGCACCACGGCCTGGTATGGCAACTGCCCTGCCCGGCACCACAAGAAACTGCAGAGCATTGTGGATATAGCTCAGCACGTCACGGAAACCAGCCTCCCTTCCACTTCTCGCTGCCTTGGTGAAGCAGCCAACATAATCAAAGACCCCACCCACCCAGGACGTTCTCTCTTCTCCCCTGTCCCATACAAAAGCCTGAAAGCACGTACCACCAGGCTCAAGGACAGCTTTCTCCCACTGTTATAAGACTATTGAATGGTTCCCTAGTACGATAAGATGGACTCTTGACCTCACAATCTTCCTCGTTATCGCCTTGCACCTTATTGTCTGCCTGCACTGCACTTTCTCTGTAACTGTGACACTTTATTCTGCATTCTGTTATTGTTATTGGACTGTCTCAATGCACTGTGTAATGAATTGATCTGTATAAACAGAATGGAAGACAAATTTTTCACTGTACCTTGGTACATCTGATAATAATAAACCAATATGCCAATTTAAATGAGCAGTCTAAGAAGAACCCTCGCTTTAAGGAATTTTCAATTCTCCCTTTATGAAGAAGGTTGGTGTTTCTCACATACAACTGCTCACCAGACAAGCAGTGTAAAGGCACTCATGCCGTGCTGTCGAGTGGTCTGTCTGTGGCAGGCTGGGATCATGAAGTACAAGGGGTGGGAATCGTGAAAATGAGACTTGGGAGCAGGCAAGAGTTAAGAGCAGCCTCGCTCTGTACCGGGGCTGTCAGCAACAAGCTCTCTTATAAACAAAAATGAAAGGGGATGAGTTTTAACATGTAAGTCGATGTCCCAAGGGGACACTTCAAATCATGCAGCCTTCACTGCTTTAAGCATGATGTACTCCTTGTTGAACTGTGAGTTAATCACAAAGGTCGCAAATCACAAACTTTTGATCCAACTTCCGTGATGAAATCAGACATGAGATAGAATGGGAAAATGACACTGGCATCAGAATAAACTGCAGCTGGATGTCAATTCCTTACAGGTACAACTTACACTGGAAATGGGTGTGAACAAGAAACATGCCCAAAATCCCACCTTAGGCTCTATTTACACATAACTAATGAGCACAAATGATTTCTGTCAAATCTAATTTCCACATTTCTTGATGCATTTCAGTCTGTCTCTAAAAATGAAGTTCAATGAAGTTGTTATCGGATGCCTCCATCATTTCCCCACTACCTGCTCACCACCCAGACCTCCTCCCCACCACTCACCACTTGCACAGAGACCATAACCTTCTCTCTGTTTGCAATGACTGATCTCAGCTGGGATCATCCATGTGATGTGACAGTCCTATACAACATCTCTATTACCCACCTCCACAGAGCCCTGAGTCCCTTTGCCCAGCTCACATCAGTTTCCTCAGGCCCTGGACTCCTGTCCCCACACATCAGGTCCTCAGAATCAGAATCGGGTTTAATATCACTGAGATATGGCATGAAGTTTGTTGTTTTGTGGCAGCAGTACAGTGCAAGACATAAAGACATAAAAATTACTTTAAGTTCTCAAACATTTCCCTGGAATTTGACCGCCTAGCTTGGCTCCTTACGGAGTCTCACCTCATTCCCCAAGCCCTTGCTCAGGTACTCCCCAGTGCCCAACCTCTTGCCTCAAGCCCTGACCCACTCCCTGCTCTGCAGCCTCACCTTCAACCCCTGGCCACTTGTCTAGACTCAGAACCCCTGTCCTAGTCCTGACCTCCTGCCATAGTCCCCTTGTGCCCAATGTCATAGTTATACAGCACAAAAAAAGGCCTTTCGACCCAACTCATCCACGCCAACCAAGATACCTACCTATGCTCTTACTATTTGCCCGTGTTTGGCCCATATCCCTCTCTAAACCTTTCCTGTCCATGAACCTGTCCAAATGTCTTAAACATTGTAATTGTACCTGCCTCTACCACCTCCTCTGGCAGCTCGTTCCGTATACCCACCACCCTCTGTGTGAAGAAGTTGCCCCTCAGTTCCCCTTTAAATCTCTCCCCTCTCACCCTAAACCTATGCCCTCCAGTTTTAGGCTCCCCTACCCTGGGGAAAGGTCTCTAACTACCCTATCTCTGCCCCTCATGGTTTTACATAAGGTCACCCCTCAGCCTCCTTCACTCCGGGGAAAACAGTGCCGGCCTCTCCAGTCTCCCACCCACCACCCCAGTATGTCCTGAAGTCTTGTCTGCTGCTGTGTGCTTACGGTCTCCAGCCGAGTCTGCTGCGCTTCCTTCTCTAGGAAGTCATTCTCCTGCCGCCTGGGATCCCTGAGCTAAAGAAAGTCATCAGCAAACTTTGATCCTTAAAGAAGCACTGTGTTTCAGCACGAGATCAGCACAGTGAGGGAGCACCGTCAACCCATCCTTTGTTCCCCCTCCCAGCACCTTACTGCTGTGGGTACGGGACGGTGAGTCTCTGTCTCCACAAGAACAGGGAGAGTGGACAACACCAGATTACAGCTCTGGGACCATCCCAGTGTACAGAGGTGCCTTCAGCGGGAAGGGCAGGTCCAAGAGAACTACAACAGCTTCATGGAGGCCAGTAAAGGATACAGGTCATAAATCTTCAACTTCAGCTGCTTAAGCTCTCTGACAATTTCATCATACCTTTCAAAATAAAAACAAACACCATAAAGATTTAGGAAAATTAATCAAACTCTCGCTTTGACTTATGGTATAATTCCTGTAGGCCCAGAAAATCTTTCTCCAAAGCTTTTCCAACCAATTTTCGTTCAACCCTGCTGACCAACTTTGAGTCACACACTCCTAACCCTAGCTCCCTCTCACTTGGAGACACAAGAGACTGCAGACGCTGGAATCTGGAGCAACAAACCATCTGCTGGATGAGCAGCATCTGTGGGAGGAAATGAATTGTCAACACTTCGGGTCGAAACCCTGCATCAGGACCTTAACACATTCTTATTCTATCAGGTCTCCATTCAGCCTCTGCCACTCCAGAGAAAACAATCCAAGTTTGTCCACCGTCTCCTGATAGGTCATACCCTCGAATCCGGACAGCATCCCACTTGCACCCTTTCCAAATCCTCCGCATCCCTCCTGTAATGGGGTGACCAGAGTGGCACACAACACTCCAAGTGTGGCCAAACCAAAGTTTTATATAGCTGCAACACGACTTCCTTACTCTTCCTTACTCAATGAGGAACTATCCTCATCCGATTCCTGAGGTTCACCCCCCGCCCCACAGCCCCCCACTCACCCTACTCCTTCTACCCCTCACCAGCCCCATTACTATGGGTCTCACTCATTCTGCAGGGTGACGACTCGGTCCGTGGTCGCTGTCAGGACCTCCTGTTCCATCCCCACCGGCTTGTTCCTGGCTGCGCTTTGTCCCTTCTTCTTCTTAGACATTCTTGCTGCTGCTTACTCCTTCTTTCTCTGCACTGGGGTGTCAATGGAAGGTTAGCTTTAGCAAGCATATCCTTGAAATACTGAACAGTTCCTCACCAATTCCCTTGCACCATCCATGGCTTCCCCCACCACCCATTCCCCTCTGATCCTTTGCTGTGGATGCCCCTCCCAAATCATCCTCCTCCCACCCCCATTCCTTATCTTCCTAGATGGGGCTACACAGTCAGTCTCAGGAAGCTACTTGCTATGGGTTGGGTGGGAGAGGTTACAGCCCCCCACCCTTAGTGTGCACACAGACACACACTCCATCAGAAAACTAACCATCAGGAATTCTGACAATTCCTTTTCTATTAAAAGGGAATTTAGAAACATAGAAAACCTACAGCACAATTCAGGTGCCCACAAAGCTGTGCCGAACATGTCCCTACCTTAGAAATTACTAGGCTTACCCATAACCCTCTATTTTTCTCAGCTCCGTGTACCTATCCAAGTCTCTTAAAAGACCCTATCGTATATTCGCCTCCACCACCGTTGCCGGCAGCCCATTTCATGCACTCACCACTCTCTGAGTAAAAAACTTACCCCTGACATCTCCTCTATACCTACTCCCCAGCACCTTAAACCTGTGTCCTCTTGTGGCAACCATTTCAGCCCTGGGAAAAAGCCTCTCACTATCCACACGATCAATGCCTCTCATCATCTTATACACCTCTATCAGGTCACCTCTCATCCTGCGTCGCTCCAAGGAGAAAAGGCCGAGTTCCCTCAACCTGCTTTCATAAGGCATGTTCCGCATAAAATTTAGTTAAGGGCGTGGCATCAAAGTCCAGGCACTGGTAATTGCCAATAAATAAGAGCATAAGAAATATGGAGAAGGCCATTCAGCCCTTCCAGCCTGCTCCACCATTCAGGAGGACCACAGCTGACCTGACGTTCCTCAATTCTATTTCCCCCCCACTATAACACTATAACTATTCCCTTTCTGATTTAAAAATCTATCGATCTCGCCTCTTTAGGATTCATCCTCCACAGATCTTTGGGGCAAGGAGTTCCAAAAACTCACAATCCTTTGACAGAAGAAAGTCTTCCTCATCACAATCTACAATGGATGTGCCCTCATTCTGAAACCATACTCCCCCTGGTCCCAGGCTCTCGTGTGGGGGAAGGAAACCCTACCAGCACTTACCCTGTCAACCCCTCGCGATTCTTATGTATTTCAATATGATCACCTGACGAACCCAACTTGTGCAACCCTTCCTCACAAGACAACCCCTTCATACCCGGCATCATCCCATTGAACGCTCCAACGGTAATCTAGCCTTTACTTAGACTACAGGGACCAAAACTGTACATAGTACTCTAGATGTGGTCTCATTTGGTAATTGGTTTATTATTTTCACATGTACCAAGGTTCAGTGAAGAGCTTTGTTTGCATGCCATCCAGACAGATCATTCCACACACAAGTACATCAAGGTAGTACAAGAGGAAAACAAAGCAGAATGCAGAATGCAGAATATAGTGTTGTGGTAACAGATAAAGTGCAGTGCAGATAGATTAAAGGGCCATGACAAGATAGATTGAAAGATCGTTCATCTTTATTGTATGAGGTCCATTCAAGAGACTTATAACAGCAAGATAGAAGCTGTCCATGAGCCTGATGGTACGTGTTCTCAAGCTTTGTGCCCGATGGGAGGGGGGAGAACAGAGACTGACCAGGGTGGGAACGGTCCTTGATATTGTTGGCTCTTTCCCCAAGGCAGCGGGAAGTGTAGACAGAGTCAATGGAGGGGAGGCTGGGTTTCGTGATAGACTGGGTTATGTTCACAACTCTCTGTAATTGCTTAATTCCAGTGTCCCAAGGAGGTTCCTCTGCAGAGCAAAAGGGTCAAACACTTCAGTGTAGGAGAGGAGTCACATAGCCAGAGATTAGTGGATTCCTTCCTCAAAGGACATTTGTGAATCAGCTTTGCTACTACTTCATTGGTATGACCACAGTGCTACACACACGGTAGTGTAGTGGTTAGTGTAACACTATTACAGCGCCAGCGACCTGCGTTCAATTCCGGCTACTGTCTGTGAGGAGTTTGTACGTTCTCCCCGTGTCTGCGTGGGTTTCCTCAGGGTGCTCCAGTTTCCTCCCACATTCCAAGGATGCACGGGTTAGGAAATTGTGGGCATGCTATGTTGGCGCTGGAAGCGTGGCGACACTTGTGATCTGCCCGCACAACATTCTGCACAAGAGATGCATTCATTTCTCTGTGTGTTTTGATATACATGCGAGTAATAAAGATCTTATCACATTCACATCACAGTTGCCATGCTGGCTGAGATTTTCTAATTTTCCATCTTAATGTAGGGAGTGCGCACTATCCTTATCCTTTGGCCTGTATCCCTCTAAACCTTTCCTGTCCATGTACCTGTACAATTACAATGTTTAAAAGACATTTGGACAGGTACATGGATAGGAAAGGCTTAGAGGGATACGGGCCAAATGCAGGCAAATGGGACTAGCTCAGGTAGACAACTTGGTTGGTATGGATGTGTTGGGCCGAAGAGCCTGCTTCTGTGCTGTTTAACTCTCTGACTCTTATGCAGACTGTAGATGCTGGGATCTGGAGCAACAAACAATCAGCGATATGGCTTGACCTGTTGAGTTCCTCCAGCAGATTCTTTATTGTCACTGACTTACACGACATGAAATTTGTTGTTTTGCAGCAGCAGTACTGTGCAAAGACAGAAAATTACCATAAATTACAAAAATAAATAAGGAATAACAAGGTAGTGTTCTTAACTTGGAGACAAAAGAGACTGCAGGTACTGGAATCTGGAGCAACAGACGAGATGCTGGAGGAACTCGACAGGTCTTGTCTCGACCCGAAACGTCAATGGTCCATTTGCCTCCACAGACCCAGAGTTCCTTCAGCATCTCGTCTGTTGCTCCTTCTGAACTCGGCAGCACCTGAAGAACAGAGGTAGGTAAGTTACATTCTGCAAACACTCAAAATCCACTGATTTGCTTCTAAGTGCCCAAGCCCATTGACTATATAACAGGGGAGAGCTATGTAAAGACGTCACGCTGCTGTTATTGCCTCCCAGCAGTGACTGTGCTGCCACAGTTTGCATTCCTCAGCCTTTGCTGTTGTTCACACTTTTATTGCCACAAAAAATTCAATAACACGCGTGTATTCCGCTATGCTTACTTCAGGAATAGGTACAGAGCACACGCCCCTGTATGTATTCAACGGTGCTGAGGTCGAGATGGTTGAGAGCTGCAAGTTCCTAGGAGTGAACATCATCAATAGCCTGTCATAGTCCAACAACGTAGACGCCACGGGCAAGAAAGCTCACCAGCACCTCTACTTCCTCGGGAGGCGAAGGAAATTCGGCAAGTCCCCAATGACCCTCACCAATTTTTATCGATGCACCCTAGAATGCATCCTATCTGGATGTATCACGGCTTGGTATGGCAACTGCTCTGCCCGGGACTGCAAGAAACTGCAGAGAGTTGTGGACACAGCTCAGCGCGTCATGGTAAACAGCCTCCCCTCCTTGGACCCTGTCTTTACTTCTCGTTGTCTTGGTGTAGCAGCCAGCATAATCAAAGACCCCACCCACCCGGGACATTCTCTCTTCTCTCCTCTTCCATCGGGTAGAAGATACAGGAGCCTGAGGGCACGTACCACCAGACTTAAGGACAGCTTCTACCCCACTGTGATAAGACTATTGAACGGTTCCCTTATACAATGAGATGGACTCTGACCTCACAATCTACCTTGCTGTGACCTGGCACCTTATTGCACTGCACTTTCTCTGTAGCTGTGACTTTACTTTGCACTGTTATTGTTTTTACTTGTACTACCTCAATGCACTCTGTACTAACTCAGTGTAACTGCGCTGTGTAATGAATTGACCTGTACGATCGGTATGCAAGACAAGTTTTTCACTGTACCTCGGTACAAGTGACAATAATAAACCAATAGCAAAACACAGGACAGGAAGGAGGCTTCCAGATGCAGAAGGAACTCCAAACTCAGGGCAAGTCACAATTCACGTTAAAATGCAGCGGCGGCAGTGCTGCTGGGACCCCAGGACCGCCCAACCCCCCGGCCCCTCACCCCAGCTCCAGACCCCCGACCTCAAGCTCCCGACCCCCGGCCCCAGACGCCCAGCCCCAGACCCCCGGCCCCAGCTCCAGACCCCAGCCCCTCACCCCCAGCTCCAGACCCCAGTCCCAGACCCTCACCCCCAGACCCCGACCCCCAGCTCCTACCCCCCAGCCCCTCACCCTCACCCCCAGCCCCAGACCCCCCGGCCCCTCACCCCCACCCCCCTGACCCCTCACCCCGACCCCCAGCTCCAGACCCCCGACCCCTCACCCCCACCCCCCCGACCCCCGGCCCCAGACGCCCAGCCCCAGAACCCCAGCCCCAGCTCCAGACCCCAGCCCCAGACCCTCACCCCCAGCTCCAGACCCCAGTCCCAGACCCTCACCCCCAGACCCCGACCCCCAGCTCCTACCCCCCAGCCCCTCACCCTCACCCCCAGACCCCGACCCCCAGCTCCTACCCCCCAGCCCCTCACCCTCACCCCCAGCCCAGACCCCCTGGCCCCTCACCCCCACCCCCCTGACCCCTCACCCCGACCCCCAGCCCCAGACCCCCGACCCCCCGGCCCCTCACCCCCACCCCCAGCCCCCCGACCCCCAGCCCCAGAGCCCCGGCCCCAGACCCTCACCCCCAGACCCTCACCCCCAGCCCCAGCCCCAGACCCCAGCCCCAGACCCCGACCCCCAGCTCCTACCCCCCAGCCCCTCACCCTCACCCCCAGCCCCAGCCCCTCACCCCCAACCCCCAGCTCCAGACCCCCGGCCCCAGCTCCAGACCCTCACCCCCAGACCCCGACCCCTCACCCCGACCCCCAGCTCCAGACCCCCGGCCCCAGACCCAGACCCCCGACCCCCAGCTCCCCACCCTCACCCCCAGCTCCCCGACCCCCGGCCCCCGGCGATGATGAGTACCGGTGCCGGTGGATTCACGGACGGTCGGTGACCGCAGTGCCGGCGGGGATGCGGCCGACAGTCCCCGGCGGGAACTCGCCTGCGGGCCGCGGGCCTCAGGCGGCCAAACACCCGTCCCCATGGCAACAACCGAAACCCCGCCCACCACTCGCCGCCCCACCTCACCAGCTATGTTTTTACAATCTCCTGAGGCCAGAACAACAGCAGTGCGTGTGCGGTTATTTATCTACCGTCAAAATATTTTCTTTTGCAGGACTCGGCGCATTTGGCTTTTGAAGTCCCGTTGCCGCAGCAACGGAGCCGGAAGTGGACGGCGGCCGAGGCCCTGCCCGGCCTCCAGCGGAGGGCGCATGCGCTGTATGGCCGGGTGACGTCTGGGCGTCAGCGCCCGTTGCTACTGACGTCCCCTCCCGCCCCCGCGTCGCGCCGCCGATGACGACATGGAGGCCTTCGGCCAGCTGCCCCGGCTATCCCTCATTTAGGTCCATGAATGGGAAGGGTTGGACCTGGTGTGGGGACCTTCCCCGGCCCCTGGACGTCCTGCAGAGGGTCTCAGCGGTAAATGGAGCAAGTTCCAGGAGTGCAGACCCCCCCCTGTGCACAGCAAGATCCCATGGGCAGCAGTGTGCACAGCAAGATCCCACGGGCAGCAGTGTGCACAGCAAGATCCCACGGGCAGCAGTGTGCACAGCAAGATCCCACGGGCAGCAGTGTGCACAGCAAGATCCCATGGGCAGCAGTGTGATGGTGGCCGGATGACCTGTTAAACGTGGCCAGAACTCCCCTGCTGCTCTTCAAAATATACTGCCAGGGACCATTAACCTTCCCCCAAAGAAAGCCAGAAAGATCTCTGGTGTCAGCAGCTCATCTGCAGGAGGGCACCCCTGACGCTGTGGATCTCCACTGCCCTCCCAGCTGGGATTGGTGCTGGGGGGACAGAAGCTGTCCTTGAGCCTGCTGGCACGAGCTCTCAGGTTTTTGTATCTTCTGCCCGAGGGGAGAGAGGAAGAGAGAGAAGTAGAGGTGGGTTGAGAGTGACTGGTATCAAGGTCACATGTATTGGTTTATTATTGTCACTTGTACCGAGGTACAGTGAAAAACTCGTCTTGCACACCGATCGTACAGGTCAATTCATTACACAGTGCAGTTACACTGAGTTAGTACTCAACGTAGTGCAGGTAAAAACAACAACAGTACAGAGTAAAGTGTCACAGCTACAGAGAAAGTGCAGTGCAATAAGGTGCAAGGTCACAACAAGGTAGATCGTGAGGTCAGAGTCCATCTTATTGTATAAGGGAACTGTTCAATAGTCTTATCACAGTGGGGTAGAAGCTGTCCTTGAGTCTGGTTGTTGTCCTGATTTTGAGTTCCCACTTCTGTCCGCTGCAAAGTGACACAGTGCTACAAGGTTGATTCGATAAAGCGCGTTTATTAGCAGTATACTACGGGAGAATTCTCCTCAAACTCTCGTGCAGAGTCTTTATCGGAGCTCTCCACAGTCCAAAGCAGCAGACAGTAATTTATACAGATATTGTCACACACACTTAATGAATTCGGCTCCACGAGTTTCGGTCAGGCCTCAGAGAACCAAAGGCAGACATCGCACCTATATTGTCCAATATAATTGAGTTACAATCAAGAGATTCAAAGACAGGTATCACCCTCATTGTTTAGAACAAGCTTCCTCTAGTCTGTTTATTACACCCACCACCCTTATCGTCTAGTATATTGGCCTGCCACCAAGGTCCCGGACACAGCAAGTATCACCTAGCTTGAGTCAGTAGCTTGCCTGCTCTTGCTTGCAAGTTATTTTTCCATCAGCTATATGTATAGATACAGTCAGTCACAGTTTCTTAACCCTTTACTTCCTCATTCTCTCCTGTTATCATTTCATGATAATCTAGAGAGGCGCCGAGAACGGGGCCGAGAGTTTATTAATAAGGACCTCGCAACAAGTATTTAAACAGGCCAGCACCACACAGTATACTATTATAATCACGATTAACCCCACTGCTCCATGCAGCAGGTATGATGCCCACGATCCTCCTAGTAGCGCCCCAACCAACCCGCCCCTCCTCTAAGTCCCTGTCTTAAGCAATCTACCTGCTTCTGAATGTCCTGAATGGCATGGGAAATGTTGTAGGCCTCATCTCTCACATTGGTGACACATTTGTCCCCTACTGTGGCACATACTCCTCCTTGCTGAGCCAGCTGGTAGTCCACAGCATACCGGGTTCGTTGGGCATAAAGTCGAGGCTCCGCCAGTTCCTGGTTCACTGCCTCCAGGCCCTTTATGGTACTGTTTCCCAGCATGGCCAGTCCACAAATAAGGTAGTTCTGGTTTTTTTTTGGGGCTATAGTTCCTGCCGAACCCCCCCAGAGAGAGAGTACTCAGAAACCCATAGCCTAACGATGATAAGGGAGATCCCAACGTAATAGGATCCCTCCAGTCCTCACAGAACTCCTCATTAACTGACCGCACCACAAGTCTTCGTCAGACATGAGCCTTCTGGGGGGCAGGGGACCGTGACCTGCCCGATCGTCCCCATTGCAGACCAGGCTGGCAGAGTGGGGGTGGGGGTGGTGTAAGTGCCATTAAAGAGGAACACATACCCTTCCTTAGCCCAGTAACAGGTTACATTACCCGATTGCTGTGGACTGGGCATCTGAGAATACTAAGAGATTCCAACAACATTTCTCCCATGCTTTCTCAGGAAATTCTCCCTGGTTAGCCATTCTAAAGAGACATTAGACAATTTTACATGGGTTCCGTTCCCTTCCCCACAAACCCATCGCTCCCCTGCAAGTAATTTAACACACCTAGTGGTGGCACACTCACACCTAAACCATCCTCCCCCTAAATCCACATATCCTCTCAAGGCAAGTGGTGGTGGCACATGATATCGGGTGCTGTTCGATTGCTATCCCACAACCCCATCCTTTACCAAGCATTTACCCGGCAACACCCTCCCGGAAGTTACCGCCTGCCCAATACACTTTGTTTTTGAGTGTTCATATTTTAAGAGAGCCCTGGGGCTCCAGCTTGGTGTGGCTACAAAAATACCTTCCACTGATTCTGCCAAGGGGTAGCAAACGGTGCGATTCCAGTGTAGTTGTATATGTGCTTTGTAAAACAAATTATCCTCTAATGCCCATGCAAGAGTACCGGTAATGGTAAGGAGTCCAGATTTAAGAAACATCATTTTCCTTCCGGTGGCCATCGTTTACAGTCACTCAGATGAATCCAGCGTTCCTGGCCCTGTACTTTCACAGCTGTAGGAGCTTGAAGTAGTACCTGGTCCACCGAGGTCCTAGTTTAGGGCACTTCTAATCTTGTATCAGTACCGAATCTCCGATTTCCAGGTCAGGCAACTCCTCATTCTGTCCTTCCAGTGGTTTAAAGGCACTCTCCACCTGTGAATGAAAAAACTTTAAAGAGGATGTAAGTTGTCTGAAATACCTTTGCAGTTCATTCCCCATGATGTTAAGGTCAACCTGGGTAGGGACTGGGTGTCAGCATCCCATGGGGTTCTTCCCGGACGTCCATAGACAATTTTGGCGGCCGACACCCCGGTGGCCGAGTGGGGGGTAATTCTCGTGTGGTATAATGCTAAGGGGAGAAACTTCAGCAAAGTTAGACCTGCCTCTGATACTAATTTAGTTAATTTATTCTTCAGGGTGCCGTTAGCTCATTCTACTATACCCGCTGCCTGAGGGTGGTAGGTACAATGGAACTGTTGTTCGACATGCAGTGCCTCGCACAACTCCTTATTTATTTTCCTTATGAAGTGGGGACCATTGTCTGAACTTATCTGTTGGGGTACCCCAAACCTTGGTATAATCTCTGTAAGCAATAACTTCACCACCGTTGAGGCCTTATTGTTGGTGGTTGGAAAAGCTTCAATCCATCTACTAAGTACATCAACAATAATAAAACAGTACTTATAACAATGTATACACGGTAATTCAATAAAATCAAGTCGTATACATTCAAAAGGACTACCTGGTAAGGAGGTTTTTGCCTGGGGTGCACCTCACCCTTTTCCCAGCATTGGTTTGTTGGCATATCAAACACAATCTTATTTTGCCTTGTGCTGGAGTGCCACCAGGTACGTAGTAAAATGTTACTCATTCCCTCCTTGCCAAGGTGGGTGTCAGAATGTAGGTAGCCTATAAGCATTGGTAACAAGGAATCAGGTATACATACTTGACCGACTGGAGTAGTCCAGAGGCCATGTGGCGCAGAGTGCGTACACCCGTGCGCCCTCCACACTTATTTTTCTGAGTCAGGGGCGTCCCCCTGTAGGTGCTGCACAGTGACCATGTCTGGGGTGCCCTGCGTTGTTATTGTTGGCTTGCAAGCAACTGCCAGTTTTTCCAAAGTCGAAACGATTTTAGATCCCTGATGTGCTGCCAATTTAGCCTTCGCGTCTGCCCTGTTATTGCCCTGTGTTACTAGGGAGGCGTCTGAGAGGTGAGCCGAGCATTTAATGATGGCCAATTTGTTAGGGAGGAGGATGGCTGGCTTGGAGGAGGTTCTTTACCGAGGAGTGGGTTATTCAGGAGTGCCACCTCCTATTGGTTTAAGCGGGCCTGGATAAGGTGTTGAGTCTGATGGGAGGTCAGGAGTGCCGTTAAGGTATGGGAGGAATAAACAACCACTGACTGATGCAGGGCGATTGGCAAGGAACCAGGATGCCTTGTTTGCAGAATGAATCTATTAAATGGGTTATTCCATCAACTGCCTCTCTCCGAAGGGGGTTCTGTGGGACAGAAGGCAATTGTGCTCCCGGTCTTACACGGATTTGGACTGGGGTCACTGGGGTGAACCCTACCTCAGCTTTTGATGCGGCCCATGAATCGGGGGTTGGCTCATCCGAAGGGAGTCGTTGGGGCTGATGGTGGCGTAAACAGCCTGTCACCGAGAAAGGGGTGAGGTAATAAGTCAGGGTCCCTTCTGGCAGTATCTGGGGAACCCCGTAAAGGCCTGTGTCTGCCTGTGCCTCAAGTCGGTGGGCTAGGAATTCCAGCTCCTTCGGTTTATGACCCTCATTGACTGACAGGGTAATGTGAGGGGACATCAAGCCCGACTGATTCCATGATTCATTAGGTACTTGAACTAAAAGTGCTGTACCCTCCTTACCCGCTCAATGAGGCCGTGGACAGTTTAAAATCGTGCTGGGTGATACAAGGAGCTTCGAGGGTCGAGGTATTGGCCCCCGTGTCATAAAGGGGATCGGTTTTCCCGCAGCTAAGAAATTGATGATAGGTTCATCATCCGGGTTATCGGTGAGGGCAGGCTACATGGAATGGTTACTTCCCACAGCTAGTTAGGCGGAAAATGGGTGCTAGTCGATAAAAGTTGTCGTTTACTGGGGGTCTAGCCTGCCGTTGGTGGTAGTGGGGTCAGTCCTGCTGCCAATGGTCAGGTGCCCCACAAAGGTAGCATCCTGTCGATCTGGCGCTCGCTGGTGCGGGTTGTTGGGGTCCCCTGGGTCCTGGGTACTTACAAGGGGGCGGTGGTGGCGCGTAAGGGGGTCCGTCCGCTGGGGCTCTTGGGCCATTGAGGTGCATTGGATACCCTTTACCTCATTCAACATAGGTGGTGGGCCGGGATCTTTAGGGTCGTCATTATCAGTGGTAGAATCGGAGTCATAATGGGTGTCCGTCTGAGGATCTACTAAAGGTCTGTCCCCTACCAAAAAGTCTCGTTGCTTGTCTGTGGCCTTAGAGCCATTCGTATGTGGCTTTCTCTCCATCTAAGCTGACTTCTAGTTCGGGACGCAATAGGGCCATGGAATTGACCTTGGGACGGGACTTGGCTAGCTGTCGTTGGTGGTGACAGTGGAACGGTTTGCGGACTCGTCGCATTATATGGGGGCGGCAGTGAAACGGGAGGGTAGCTAGGGGCTGTGGGTCGGACCATCCAATCCTCCTCATTTTCATCCGTATCATTACTTTGGAACAACAGGGGCACGCCAGACATGTCGGGAGGTACCTCCACTTTATCCTTATTTTTTCTATTTTTTATTCCTACGTTTTTTTCCCTTTTTTTTGATCTACCTCTTCGCTCTCCCTTCTGTTCCTCTCAGCATCGTGGTCTCCACACTGAGACTTCAGAACTCCCCAACTCGTAGGATTTCCCCTTTCATCACACATTAATCCCTCTTCTGTGTGCATTATGTTCCCAACTATTCTGTTTAGATCTATTTGTTAGGACCTTGGCCGTTTTTCTCCAAGTGGACATTAACATTTTCCATTTTTCCCCTGTATTGCGCTCCCAAATCGCCCTTTCTACCTTTAGGCACTTATCCACATCCCAAGATCCCCCTAGTGGCCATATTTCATTTCCCAATTTTTTATTGAGGCATGCTGATAATTTACGGAAGTTATTCTCATTTTTCGGATCGTCTTCACATGACTTAGATAGTGGGGTATTGGACCCAGACTTATCGAGAGTTTGTCCCACTTTTTCCAACCGTACGGTACAAATCACTGCGATTACCTGTAAGATCGGTCTCCTTCCTTCACCCACTTCAGGTTCCTGACCTTTCCGTGGGGGATTTCCCCTCTTAAGAACCGGTCTAGGCAGGGTGGTAGTACCGGAGAACTGATCTCAAAACTTAGAGCTCAAAACCTTAAAATTCACAAACTTAAAACCCAAACCCGGGGACTCGAACCCCAAACCCGAAACTGGGGACTTGAACCCCAAACATGAAACTAACTGGGGATTCGAACACCGAACACGAACCTAACTGGGGACTCGAACCCCGAACTTGAAACTAACTGGGGACTCGAACCCCGAACCTGAAACTAACTGGGGATTCGAACCCCGAACTTGAAACTAACTGGGGACTTGAACCCCAGAACCCCTCTTACCTGTGACACTCGGACAGGTTCGCGAGGAGTCTGTCAGAGGATATTTGACAAGCAAAGGGATTGATCAGGTGTCCGACTCCCCGAGAGGGATCAAGGTGAATCTTACCTTCTGGGCCCTTCTGTCTCAGGTAGTCGTTATCCCCGTCAATTGCTCACACCGCTTCCAAACCCTCATCTTGGACTCCTGGCTGGCTCGCCAAATTGTTGTCCCGATTTTGAGTTCCCACTTCTGTCCGTTGCAAAGTAACACGGTGCCACAAGGTTGATTTGATAAAGCGTGTTTATTAGAGTATACTGTGGGAGAATTCTCCTCAAACTCTCGTGCAGAGTCTTTATCGGTGCTCTCCACAGTCCAAAGCAGCAGACAGTAATTTATACAGATATTGTCATGTACACTTAATGAATTCAGCTCCACGAGTTTCGGTCAGGCCTCAGAGAACCAAAGACAGACATCACACCTATTGTCCAATATAATTGATTTACAATCCAGAGCTTCAAAGACAGGTATCACCCTCATTGTTTAAAACAAGCTTCCTCTAGTCTGTTTATTACACCCACCACCCTTATTGTCCAGTATATTGGCCTGCCACCAAGGTCCCGGACACAGCAATTATCACCTAGCTTGAGTCTTGCTTGCAAGTTATTTTTCCATCAGCTATATGTATAGATACAGTCAGTCACAGTTTCTTAATCCTTTACTTTCTCATTTGGTGGTACATGCCCTCAGGCTCCTGTATCTTCTACCTGATGGAAGAGGAGAGGCAAGAGAATGT
Organism: Pristis pectinata; assembly: GCF_009764475.1. NCBI lineage: Eukaryota > Metazoa > Chordata > Chondrichthyes > Rhinopristiformes > Pristidae > Pristis > Pristis pectinata. The sequence goes on from NC_067406.1 coordinate 5,788,421, forward strand.
CCTGGGTGGGTGGGGTCTTCGCCAAGACAACGAGAGGTAAAGACAGACTCCAAGGAGGGGAGGCTGGTGTCCGTGATGCGCTGGGAGAGTTATACATGGCCCTTTGGCCCAACTCATCTATGCCGATCAAGGTGCCCAACCGAGCTAGTCCCATTTGCCTGCATTTAGCCCACATCCCTCTAAACCTTAGAGACACAGGAGGCTGCAGATACTGGAACCTGGAACAAGAAACAATCTGCTGGATGAACTCCAAGTGGGTCGAGCAGCATCTGTGGGAGGGAAGGGAATTGTTGATGTTTTGGGTCAAAACCCTGCTTGATCCCTCTGAACCTTTCCTATCCATGTAGCTGTCCAAATGTCTTTTAAGTGTTGTACCTTCCTCTGGCAGCTCGTTCCACATACCCACCACCCTCTGAGTGAAAAACTTGCCCCTCAGGTCTGCTCTAAATCTTTCCCCTCTTACCTTAAACCTATGCCCTCTAGTTTTGGACTACCCTACCCTGGGATAAACACTCTGACTAGCTACCCTATCTGAGCCCCTCATAATTTTATAAATCTCTAGAAGGTCACCCCCCAGCCTCCTTCGCTCCAGGGAAAACAGTTCCAGCCTATCCAGTCTCTCCTTATAATTCAAGCCCTACAGTCTCAGTAACATTTTTCCGAATATTTTCTGCATCCTCTCTAACTTAATGACACGATTCTCCCAAGTGTGGTCTTGTGCAGCTGTAATGTGGCATCCCAACTTTTGTGCTCAGTGCCCCGACTGATGAAGGCACGTGTGCTATTCACCATCTTGTCTAACTATCTTGCCGCTTTCAGGGAACTATGTACTTGTACCCCTAGGTTTCTTTGTTCTACCTTAGCTGGCAACCTCAAGAGTTTGCAGATGGTGGAATCATGCAACATTTATTGGTATTGGTGTTGGTTTATTGTTGTCACTTGTACCGAGGTACAGTGAAAAACTTGTCTTGCGTACCGATCATACAGGTCAATTCATTACACAGTGCAGTTACATTGGGTTAGTACAGAGACCATTGATGTAGTACAGGTAGAAAGAATAAAAGTACAGAGTAAAGTGTCACAGCTACAGAGAAAGTGCAGTGCAATAAGGTGCAAGGCCACCACAAGGTAGATCGTGAGGTCATAGTCCATCTCATCATATAAGGGAACCGTTCAATAGTCTTATCACAGTGGGGTAGAAGCTGTCCTTAAGCCTGGTGATACGTGCCCTCAGGCTCCTGTATCTTCTACCTGATGGAAGAGGAGAGAAGAGAGAATGACCCGGGTGGGTGGGGTCTTTGATTTATATGAGGTGAAAATATCAGATTAGAGTCTAGACAAAGGGCTGGAAATCTATAATCTCAAACTGAGTGAGTCTTTCTCCAACCTTGCTTCCAGACCTGAAGGCCAATGAGTAGGCTGGGCAGATTGAGTAAGTGGATAGATGGTAGATGAGATTTGATGCAGGGAACAGCAAACAGTGAGGCAGGGCGCCGGCATTCCCAGTTATTGTTGCCGGGACACAGCAGGATGAGAAAGAGAGGCAAGGCAAAAGGGACGACGGGACAACCTCTCACCGCTGTGTCCGTATTTCCTGCTCTCTTGTTGCTTTGATGGTGGGGGTGGGGTGGGGTGAGGCACAGAATGAGAGGCGAATGGGTGGGGTTGGTACACAAGGAGGGAGAGTAGGGGTGAAGAGAGGGGGCAAGAGGTTACACAAAGAGGGGCGTGTGGGGTTTGGTGATGAGGGGCTGGTAGGTGGGGGAAGAGGTTATAGAGTAAAGAGGGAGTGATTAGGTAGAGGGAATGGGTACTGAATGGGCTGAAAAGTGCTTCAGCCCATAGAGTCATACAGCATGGAAACAGGCCCTTCTGCTCAACTGGTCCAAGATTCCCACCTAAACTAGATCCATTTGCCCGTGTGTGGCCCATGTCCCTCTAAACCTTTCCTATCCATGTACCTGTCCAAGTGTTTTTAAATGTTGTTAATGTAAGATAAGACAAGATTTCTTTATTAGTCACATGTACATCGAAACACACAGTGAAATGCATCTTTTGCGTAGTGTGTTCTTGGGGCAGCCCGCAAGTGTCGCCACGCTTCCGGCACCAACATAGCATGCCCACAACTTCCTGATCTGTACGTCTTTGGAATGTGGGAGGAAACCGGAGCACCCAGAGAAAACCCACGCAGACACGGGGAGAACGTACAAACTCCTTACAGACAGCGGCCGGAATTGAACCCAGGTCGCTGGCGCTGTAATAGCGTTATGCTAACCTCAACCACTTCCTCTGGCAACTCATTCCATATACTGACCATCCTCTGGGTGACATAGTGCCCCCTAGCTTCCAGTTAAATTTCTCCCTAAACCTATGCCCTCTTGTTTTTGATTCCCTGGCCCTGGGAAAAAGACTGTGCACATTCACCTCTCCATGCCCCTCATGATTTTATACACCTCGGTAAGATCACCCTTCATTTTCTTATGCTCCAGTGAATAAAGTCCCAACCTCATAACTGCTCTCCATAACTCAGTCCCTCAAGTCCCAGCAACGTCCTCGTAAATCTCCTCTGCACTTATTCCAGCTTAATGGCGTCTTTCTATAGCAGGGTAAACAAAACAGAACACAATATTCCAAATACGGCCTCAGCAACATCTTGTACAACTGCAACATGACGTCCCAACTTCTGTGCTCAGTGCCCTGGCTGATGAAGGCACGTGTGCTATTCACCACCTTGTCTAACTATCTTGCCACTTTCAGGGAACTATGTACTTGTACCCCTAGGTTTCTTTGTTCTACCTTAGCTGGCAACCTCAAGAGTTTGCAGATGGTGGAATCATGCAACATTTATTGGAATTGGTGTTGGTTTATTGTTGTCACTTGTACCGAGGTACAATGAAAAACTTGTCTTGCATACCAATTGTACAGGTCAATTCATTACACAGTGCAGTTACATTGGGTTAGTACAGAGACCATTGATGTAGTACAGGTAGAAAGAATAAAAGTACAGAGTAAAGTGTCACAGCTACAGAGAAAGTGCAGTGCAATAAGGTGCAAGGCCACCACAAGGTAGATCGTGAGGTCATAGTCCATCTCATCGTATAAGGGAACTGTTCAATAGTCTTATCACAGTGGGGTAGAAGCTGGGGTAGAAGCCAAAGGCCTTCTTACCACCACCCTGTCTACCTGTGACACCACTTTCAGGTCCTCGGTCCCTTTATCCTACAGCACTCCCCAGGGCCTTGCCGTTCACTGTGAAAGTCCTACCCTCATTTGTCTTCCCAAAATACATCATCTAGCACTTATCCGAATTAAACTTCCGAAGTTGTAGGAAGTAGTGCAGTGTGGTGGGAACTTGGAATTACTGGTTTGGGGAGGGCTGCTGTGTGGTAGAAAGGGGGAATTAGGTTTTGGGAGGGAGTGGGGGGCAATTCCTTTTGTACCTTTTCCTCATTAACCGAGTTATTTTGGTAAGGAGGCTGAGGAGGGTGTAAGTTAAATGGTCCGAATTAAGGCAGGTGCAGGACTGGTGAGAGCGGAGTGGTGTCAGTGTGTGAACTTTTGAAGCTGGCAGAACAAGTTGAGCAGCCTGTTTTTAGATATAAGAACAAACACAAACAAAGGTAACAAAGTTTTCATGCAGCCTCCAATAAATCTTTATGGAACCTGGGTTCATCCTCAGCTAGGCCATTCCATTCAGGAGACTCCCTGTTAGGAAAGGTGTCGATGTCTTGGAGAGGAGCGGGTTTGAGGAGAGAACGGGGAAACCTGGTAGAGTTCTCCTTTACAGCAGGAAAGATAAAGGGGTTTAACAGGGGTGTTGATAGAATAAGCAATTGGTAACTGGTTTATTATTGTCACCTGTACCGAGATACAGTGAAAAACTTTGTTTGCTTGCTACCCAGACAGATCATTTCCATACATATGTATATTGATGTAGTGCATGAGGAAAAACAATAACAGATGCAGAGTATAGTGTTACAGCTCCAGAGAAAGTGAAGTGCAGGTAGACAAATAAAGCGCAAGGGCCATGATGAGTTGGATTGAGAGATCAAGAGTTCATCTTGATTGTATAAGAGGTCCGTTCTAGAGTCTTATAACAGCGGGATAGAAGCTGTCCTTGAGCCTGGTGGTGCGTTTTTTCAAGCTTTTGTACCTTCTGTCCGATGGAAAAGAGAATCTCCAGGGTGGGGCTGGGAGGGTCTTAGATTTATGTTGGCTGCTTTGCCAAGGCAGTGGGAAGTATAGAGAGAGTCAATGGAGGCAGGGCTATGGTGCATCTATAAAAATTTGGTGAGGGTCATCTGGGCCATGGCAAATTTCCTTAACCTTCTGAGGAAGTAGAGGTGCTGGTGAGCTTTCTAGGCCATAGTGTCGATGTGGCTGGAACAGGACAAGCTATTCGTGATATTTACACCTAGAATCTTGAAGTTCTGAACCATTTCCACCTCAGCACCAAACGAGAAAATACTTTTGGTTGCAGAAGCGCTGGTAACCAGGAGGGACAAAGTGAAGACCCAGATAGGGCATGAAGACAAACTATTATGATTTGGAATGCATCCTTACGAAAGTGGTGGAGACATTCAAAAATAACTTGTTTGGGGCTGTCGGGGAAAGATCAGAGGAGATTAGAATTATATAATTAGTTCTAGCAAAAAACTAGCACTGACTTGATAGGCCAAATGGTCTCCTTCAGTGCGGTTTAGTTTATAATTCTAACCCTATTAGCCAGACTGAAGCTAAGGTGAGGCTTTATCACAGTGCTGCAGTGTTGAAGCAGTCTAGTGCTGGTTAGGAAATGTGTCATCTGGGTGCTCTTTAATGACAGCAGCAGAAGCTTTAACCTTCACTTACCAAAGCAGATTACCTTCTGATCACGTATGTCCTTGTTGGATCTTACTGACTTCCTTGTTCGATCTTGCTGATAGTTCACCCACATATCAATGATTAAACCATAGAACCATAGAACAATACGGCACAATACAGGCCCTTCGGCCCACCATGTTGTGCCGCCCTTCAAACCACACCTATGACTATCTAACCCCTTCCTCCCACTTAAATTCCTCCATATGCTTATCTAACAATCTCTTGAACCTGTCCAATGATTCAGCCTCCACCTCCACCCCAGGCAGCGCATTCCATGCACCAACCACTCTCTGGGTGAAAAACCTCCCTCTGACATCACCCTTGAACTTCCCACCCAATACCTTAAAGCCATGTCCTCTTGTTTTGAGCATTGGCGCCCTGGGAAAGAGGCGCTGGCTGTCTACTCTATCTATTCCTCTCAATATCTTGTATAGCTCTATCATGTCTCCCCTCATCCTCCTTCTCTCCAATGAGAACAGCCCTAGCTCCTTTAATCTCTCCCCATAATCCATACTCTCCAATCCAGGCAGCATCCTGGTATATCTCCTCTGCACCCTTTCCAACGCGTCCACATCCTTCCTATAATGAGGCGACCTGAACTGGACACAGTACTCCAAATGTGGCCTAACCAGAGTTTTGTAAAGCTGCATCATCACTTCGCGGCTCTTAAACTCGATCCCCCGACTTATGAAAGCTAACATCCCATAAGCTTTCTTAACTACCCTATCCACCTGCGAGGCAACTTTCAGGGATCTGTGGATATGAACCCCCAGATCCCTCTGCTCCTCCGCACTGCCCAGAATCCTGCCATTTACCTTGTACTCCGCCTTGGAGTTTGTCCTTCCAAAGTGTACCACCTCACACTTCTCTGGATTAAACTCCATCTGCCACTTGTCAGCCCAGCTCTGCATCCTATCAATATCCCTCTGTAAGCTTCTACAGCCCTCCAAACTATCCACAACACCACCGATCTTTGTGTCATCTGCAAACTTGCTAACCCACCCTTCCACCCCCTCATCTAAGTCATTAATAAATATCACAAAAAGCAGAGGTCCCAGAACCGATCCCTGTGGGACACCACTAGTCACAGCCCTCCAATCTGAATGCACTCCCTCTACCACAACCCTCTGCTTTCTACAGGCAAGCCAATTTTGAATCCACACGGCCAAGCTTCCCCAGATCCCTTGGCCTCTGACCTTCTGAAGCTCTTCAACTCTTCAACACGCCACTGGCGCTGAAGTCCTCTGGATGTGGGAAAGCTTACTGGATACTGAAAGGCCTGGATAGAGCGGACATGGAGAGGGTACCTCTAATAGTAGGAGAGTCTGAGGGCTGCTCCCAGCACATTCTCAGTAATGCAAAAGATGCATTTCACTGTGTGTTTCGATGTACATGTGACTAATAAATAAATATCTTATCACCCTGCTTTATCACAAAGCAGTGGCTGAGCACCATCCATATCCAGTCTGTTTAAAGTTCATCACATTCGGCAATGAGGTACTCCCTCTGTTCAATGGCTACCAGGAACTTTGGGGTCAAGACTGACTTGTGACCACTGCACCGGGAAGGAGCCCCGAGGGCAGCCTGTAGTACAGCCAATATTTCGATTGTACATGAAGGATCTGATGGGTTGGGCCTTTCTCACCAAGGTGTTGCCGAATTCTGACTGTCTGCTTGGGGAACTACCCCACAGCATCTCCTCTTTCTGCAGGGCTGTGGAACTTAAACCTGCACCCTTCTCAGTCAGAAGCTGGGGTCATGCTGATTGCAGAGGCTTGTCGATTAATTCTCCTGTGCGATTACGGGCGCAGTTGAATAGATTTGGTCACAGAATTTTGCAGCTGACATTTGTGCTCATTTTGCTCCCTCTCTCTCTTTCCCACTTCATGCCTTTTGTTTCCTTGGTTAACTTCTCCTCTCCTCTTCCTCGGTCCCACTCTCCTCCTTTGCTCTTTGTAACTCCTCATTTACACTCCTCCACTTCCTTCTTCATCCCGTCCCTTCCCACCAAGCCTTTGCCACACTTTCTATCTGCTCCTGATCGCACCTCCCTTCCCTTCAACCTCCTTGTCTTCAACCCTACCTCTCTCTCCTACCGCTCCTACTACCTCCCCCTCCCTCCTCCTCCCTCCCCAACCTGCTCCCTTCTTGCCCCTCTGTCCCCTCCCCTTCCCCTCTCTTCTTCCCTCTCTATCATTGCCCCACTCTCCACCACCCTGACCCCCACCCATCTCCGTCGCCCTGTCCCCTCTCCCTCCCTCTCTACACTGCCCTTCTACTACCTCCCCCATCTCCTTTCCCCTTCCTCGTCCTCCTCCCTCCCCTTCCCTCCCTCTCCCCCTCCCTTTTCTCTCCCTCTCCCACCGTCCTCCTCCCCTTTCTCTCCTCTCCCTTCCCACTCCTACTTCCCCCCCTCTGTCTTCCTCCCCTCGCCTTGCTCCTCCCCATCCCCACTCCCCTTCCATCGCTCCCCCACTCCCCACTTCCTCCATCCCTCACCCAACCTTCCTTTTCTCACCCACCATTTCTCCCTCTCTCCGTGCACATCTCTCTCAGCCTCCCCTCCCCCTCCTCGTCCCCTCCCCTCTCTCCCCTCCTCTTCCTGCTCTCTGCACTCTCTCCCCATCCCCAACCCTTCCCCTTCCCCACTCGCTGGTCATCTCCATCCACTCGCTGGTCATCTCCATCCCTCCCTCTTCCTCACACTCTCTACATCCCCTCACATTCCCTCCCTCTCCCTCCGACACTCCCCTCTCCCCTCTCCCCACCACCAAACCCTCCCCCACACACTCTCCCTACCTCCTACGCGCTCTCTTTCTCAATATCCTTCTCCCACCCACTCTCCTCCCCCACCTACACACCCTCCGCCTCGCCTCCCTCGCCCTCTTTCTGCCTTTGCCACTCCTCGCCTCTTTTCTCCAATTCACTCCCTCCTCCTCTCTATCCCCCTCCCTCCCTCACTCCAATTCTCTTTACATCCAAGTCTCCCTCCTCTCTCTCCCTCTCCAGCGTCCCTATTCTCCTGCTCCCCTTTCTCTCTCCCTTCTGCTGCCCCTCCCTTCTCCCTCCCTCCAACTCTTCGTCTCCCCCCGCATTCAGTTCCACTTTCCCCCAACTTCCTCCCCACTCCTTTTCTCCACCCTCTCCTTCCCTCCCCCTCACTGATTTCCCGCTCACTCTTCTCCCACTCCGTTCCTCAGCCCACACTTTTCCTCACTCTTTCCCTCATTGCCCACCCCTCCCTCCTCACTCCCACCCACTGCCTCAACCCCTTTCCACCCTCCACTCCCTCAACCCTTCACTAACCACTCCACCTTGCAACCCCTCTCATGCCCTGTCCTCTCTGCCTCCAGCCCTTGTCCTCTGCATCCAACACCACTCTCTCCCCTCACCATCCATATTTGTCCCTTATCTTCATCTCCTTCACCCTCCATCCCCCCCCACCCTCCCCTTCCCCCATTCCACTCCCCCTCTACCCCCTCCCTCCCTCCCCCTCCCCCTACCTTTTTCCCTGTCTCCCTCACTTTCTCTTTCTACTTTCTCCCTCCATCTCCCTTTCTCCTTCCCTCTCCCCCCTCTCTCTCGAGGCTTCTATCCCTCCCTCCCCTTCCCTCTCTCCCTCCCTCTCCCTCTTTCTTTCTCCCCCCTCTCTGTCTCTTTCTTTCTCCCTCCCCCCTCTCTCCCGCCCCCTCTCTCTCCCCCTCTCTCTTTCTCTCTCTCTCTCCCTCCCTCCCTCTCTCTCACTCTCCCTCCTCCCTCTCCCTCCCTCCCTCTCCTCCCTCGCTCTCTCTCTCTCTCTCTCTCTCCCTCTCTCTTTCTCTCTCTCTCTCCCTCCCTCCCTCCCTCTCTTTCACTCTCTCTCCCTCCCTCCCTCCCTCCCTCTCCCTCTCTCGCTCTCTCTCTCTCTCTCTCTCTCTCTCTCTCTCTCTCTCTCTCTCTCTCCCTCCCTCACCAGCAATCGCAACCACTGCCTGTTGGGAGGCCGTGTGCCGGGAGCCTCATGGAGAAGAAGCTGCCTTTCATCTGTGGCATTGTGGAAGGTCAGTTACGGCAACCCCCTCCCCTCCCCTTCCCTCTCTCTCTCTGAAGCCTGGTAGTGAGAGCCCCTCCCAGGCTCTGCAAAGCCGACAGCTGCATTGAGATATTAGTTTACACGCAATTCTGAAAGCAGCAAACACCGCGTTGCTGTCTCTGTTGTGCCTTTAGACTGAGAGTGCTCCTTATTTCCTACATTATGAAGCGAGAAACCTTTCCCGGTTGTCATGGAGTCTCTACAAATTAAAGTTTAATGTTCTGGATACTGCGGCAAGCAAATGCTGATAGAAAAATCACAGAGCAATTTAAAAGATACTTGTTTCAGGCTTTCCTTGAATGTGTTTGTTTAATTAGTTATAAAAATACTGGAGACAGGGGAGAAGGTAGCAATGACGAGGCAGGGTTTGCGGGTGTGAAGGAGGTCATGTGACAAAGCTTTGGGGAATCTGTCCAACAAAAGTTGGCACCCCTGTTGTAGATGGTGAAGGAATGAAGTGATGGGAGGGTCTTTGATGCACTGCAACAGATCCTGCCTTTTGTTTTGTGATTAGGGTGGTGCAGGGCTGTTGCGGGGGTTGTGGGGGGGGGGGTGGTGGTGAGGGAGGAAGGGAGGGGTGCTGGGGCTGGGGAGGCATCATGCCCAGTGTTTGAAACACCAACATCCTTGCCAATTTGGTGATTGATAAAAACCACCAGTCAACGATCGGTCTCTGTGAGGGACGGCTGTTGGTCGATCTCGTTCGTAGAGCAGAGAGAATTCGGTGCTTTGTGACACAGTGAAAACACGTTGGGAGTGGGTAGAGTCATACAGCACGGAAACAGGCCCTTCGGCCCTACTCGTTCATACCAACCAAGGTGCCCACCTAAGCTAGTCCCGTTTGCTTGCGTTTGGACCACGTCTCTCTAAACCTTTCCTATCCAGGTACCTGTACCTGTCCAAATGTCTTTTAAATGTTGTTATTGTTTCTGCCTGAACCACTTCCTCTGGCAGCTTGTTCTACGTATGCATCACTCTCCGCATGAAGAGGTTGCCCCTTGGGTCCCTTTTAAGTCCTTCCCCACACACCTTAAACCTATGTCCTCTAGTTTTTGGTTCCCATTCCCTGGGAAAAAGACTGAGTGCATTCGCCCTATCTATGCCCCTCATGATTTTATACACCTCTATAAGATCACCCCTGAGTATGCTAAGGAATAAAGTCATAACCTGCCCAACCTCTCCCTATAACTCAGGCCCTCAAGTCCTGGCAACATTCTCGTAAACCTTCTCTGCACTCTTTCCAGTTTAATGTCACGAACCAGCAACAAAAGAAACACACTGAGCATGATTCAGTGTTAAAAACTATTTTATTAATTACTACTTATGATAATACGTAAAATAAAAGTAAAAATGTTAGTATGTTAGAATTCAAAAATGTTAAACCTTGAACGTTAACCCCAAAACTAAACTCTTCGTGTGTGTGTGTGACAAAGTCCAAAACTCCCAGTTCCGGAATGGTTCTTAAAGTTCAGTTACGCAAGCCATAAGGTGAAACATGAGCAAGGGCTTCTTCAACAACCACCGTTGTCTGAAGATAAGACGTAGACGTAGAGAAACATAGAGAGAGTAAATACGAAATCCAAATGTTCCACGATGGAACCCAAACGACACTTCAGTGTTTACTCGGTAGTGACTTCCTCACCCCGAAAAGCATCCGAACCGTGGTCGTCCACACATAAATACCTGTTTCCTTCTACAGGTCAACAACAAAGTGAACTCCACCGGATTACTTCCAACTTCCATACATGGATTTCTATGGCAAACACAGTTATTGTTTCTCATCCATCGATAGAGAAAACAAGCAGGCTGGTGTCTCTCTCCCTTCTCTCTCTCTCTCCTTCTTCTTCTTCTTCTGACTTCTTCAACAACGTCATTACGTCCTTTATCTTCTATTGACGTAAGCACGCCCCACACACACATACACACACACTCTCTATCTTAAAGGGACTTTCACTGAGTCTGTAACATTTCCTACAACAGGGTGACCAACACTGTACACAGTACCGCTGGTGTGGCCTCACCAATGTCTTGTACAACTGCAACGTAACGTCCCAACTCCTATATTCAGTGCCTGACTGATGGAGGCCAGTGTGGTGGGTAGGTTAGTGAGAGAGGAGGACAGAGAAAAGGGGGAAGAAGTGAGAGAGGGATAGGGAGGCAGGGAGGAAGTGGCAGAGAGGTTAGCAGGGACACTGTGTTGTATGGACTCTTCTGGGCTGAAGGATTCAATGTATGTTTGCGATCAGGGGAATAGAAAGGAGCTGGCTTGGTTCTCATCCTGTTTACTTCTACCAGGAATCCCTGCTCGGACCTGCCTATACTTTCTAAAAAATTGTTCTTCGTTCCTGCAATGTGGACATGGCTGACAAGTCCTGCAGACCTCACTCAACAGGAATTTGTCAAGGCTTCATAGTTTCCTCAGATTTCCTCACAACATAGAAAGAGGCCATTTGGTCCATCAAACCTATGCCAGCTCATGGAGCAATCCCACCAATCCCATTCCTTCATTCATTTCCCTGTAAACTATAACCTCACACACCCTTCCTCCAAATTCTCCCACCACACTTACAGCCAAAGTCGAGTTTATTGCCGTATGTGCAAGTACATGTTTGCACAGGTACAATGAAAAACTTGCTTGCAGCAGCATTACAGGCACATAACATCCCCTCTCATCCCCTCTCCTTCACATGTGTTTTTAAAATCCCACAAGCATTGACATGATGTGGTGAAGCTTGGTTTAAGTTGTTGAGCTGCTTTATACCACAGTAGGGTGAACATAGATAAAAATAGTTATGGTTAGGTACATTTACTTCGACTGACAGCACGTACCTCTCTGCAGTGATATACAAATAAGAAGTACGCAACACAGCTGCACTTCAGTGGACTCAAATTGTCTCTTCCGATTCTACACTATTTAACTCCACTGCCAAATCATTGCATTCCATTTACCCCAACATAGACTTTTTGCCTTCAAAGTGGTCAGAAGTGGCCAAAGTCGAGTTTATTGTCATATGCACAAGTATGCACAGGTGCAATGAAAAACTTACTTGCAGCAGCTTCATATAAGGAGCACTCACAAGAAAACTTAAACATCAATTTTACAAGAAAGAACACAATTAGAACAAAAAGACATGTAAGTCCATTTTAGTGCAAAGTGCTCAAAGTGGTCACAGTGTTGCTACACTGCAGTGATTAGGGTTGTGCTGGTTGGTTCAAGAATTGAATGGTTTCAGGAAAGTAGCTGTTCCTGAACCTGGTGGTGTGGGACTTCAGGCTTCTGTACCTCCTGCCCGATGGTAGCTGCGAGAAGATGGCATGGCCCGGATGGTGGGGATCTTTGATGATGGATGTTGCCTTCTTGAGGCAGCGCCTCCTGTAGATACTCCCGACGGTGGGGAGGGATGTGCCCGTGATGTGTTGGGCTGAGTCCACTACTCTCTGCAGCTTCTTACATTCCTGTACATTCAAATTGCTGTATCAGACCATGATGCAACCAGTCAGGAAACTTTCAACAGTACATCTGCAGAAGTTTATTCGAGTGTTCAGTGACAAGTTGAACCTCCTTAACGTCCCAAGAAAGTAAAGATGCTAACCGACAATATGCAGCGGTCTTTGGGGTGTGGGAGGAAACTGGAGCACCTGGAAGAAACCCAAGTAGTCACAAATGGGGATCTTTGATTCTGCCGGCTGCTTTCCCGAGGCAGCGAAAAATGTAGAGTCCATGGAGGGGAGGCTGGTTTCCGTGATGTGCTGAGCTGTGTCCACAACTCTCTGCAGTTTCTTGTGGTCACGGGCAGAGTAGTTGCCATACCAAGCCGTGATGCATCCAGATAGGATGCTTTCTATGGTGCATCGATAAAAATTGGTGAGGGTCAATGAGGACATGCCGAATTTCTTTATCCTCCTGAGGAAATAGAGGTACTGGTGAGCTTTCTTGGCCGTGGCGTCTAAGTAATTAAAATCAAGGATAAGAAGGGGCCTGAATGAGAAATGCAGACGGTGTGGAAGTGTTACAGACTTCAGGAAATTCCAGAGATGGGGAAGAATGAAAGATTAGACGGATTTGAAAAGGATGAGGAGAGGGTTGTTTATCAGAAGTGAACCAGCAGTATGGCAATGGGTATACAGGACTGTGATGGTAAAAACATGGGCAGCATTGAATGACATCAGTTTACAAGGTTTGGCTTGCTTTGGCACAGTGAAGACACATCTGACGTAACAGTACTGTTCTTCATCAAAATAGTCCCATGGGAACTCTTCCAGCCTCTTGAGAAGGCAGAAGGAGCCTTGGTTTAACATCATGACAGCTTGGCACTGGAGTATCAGCACAGATTTTTTGTGTAACTCCTTGAAATGTGGGACTTTACTCACTCTCTAAACGAGAGTCACACCGGAAAAGTTGGTGTGAGCTGCCTCTTGACTCGTTGTGTGTGTGTGTGTGTGTGTGTGTGTGTGTGTGTGTGTGTGTGTGTGTGTGTGTGTGTGTGTGTAGAAGGTGCTACCTCAGTGGGGTGGGGAGCTCCATCGTTTAAATCATTTAGACTCTGTGACAAACAAGGAACACCGATATATTTCAAAGTCAGGACACTGTGGATGACCTGGAGGAGAATTCACAGGTTACTGTGGGAAAATTACTGGAGGAGATTCTTAGAGACAGGATTTATGGGCATTTAGAGAAGCATAGGCTTATTAGGGACAGTCAGCATGGCTTTGTGAGGGGCAGGTTGTGCCTCACGAGGCTGATTGAATTCTTTGAGGATGTGACAAAGCACATTGATGAAGGTAAAGCAGTGGATAGGATTTACATGGATTTTAGTAAGGCGTTTGATAAGGTTCCTCATGGAAGGCTTATTCATAAAGTCAGCAGCCATGAGATCCAGGGAAACTCGGCTGTGTGGATTCAGAATTGCTCGCCCATAAAAGACAGAGGGTGGTGGGAGATGGAGTGTATTCTGCCTGGAGGTCGGTGACCAGGGGTGTTCTGCAAGTATTTGTTCTGGGACCCCTGTTCTTTGTAATTTTTGTAAATGACTTGGATGAGGGTGTGGAAGGGTGGGTTAGTAAGTTTGCTGATGATACAAAGGTTGGTGGTGTTGTGGATAGTGTAGAAGGTTGCTGTAGATTACAACAGGATATTGATAGAATGCAGACCTGGGCTGAGAAGTGGCAGATGGAGTTCAACCCGGATAAGTGTGAAGTGATGCACTTCGGGAGATTGAACTTGAAGGCAGAATACGAGGTTAATGGCAGGACTCTTAGCAGTGTGGAGGAACAGAGGGATCTTGGGGACCACATCCATAGATCCATCAAGGATGCTACGCAGGTTGATAGGGCTGTTAAGAAGGCATATGGAGTGTTGGCCTTCATTAGTTGGGATATTGAGTTCAAGAGCAGCGAGGTGATGTTGCAGCTCTATAGAACTCTGGTCAGACCACACGGAGTATTGTGTTCAGTTCTGGTCACCTCATTATAGGAAGGATGTGGAAGCTTTAGAGAGGGTGCAGAGGAGATTTAGCAGGATGTTGCCTGGACTGTAGAGCATGTCTTAGGAGGACAGGTTGAGCAAGCTAGGGCTTTGCTCTTTGGAGAGAAGGACGATGAGAGGTGACTTGATAGAGGTGTACAAGATGATGAAAGGCATAGATTGAGTGGATGGTCAGACACATTTTCCCAGGTTGACAATGGCTAACACGAGGGGACATAATTTTAAGGTGATTGGAGGAAGGTATAAGGGGGATGTCAGGGGTAATTTTTTTACTCAGAGAGTGGTGGGTGTGTGGAATGTACTGCCTGCAGAGGTTGTTGGGGCAGATACATTAGGGACGATTAAGAGACTCTTAGATAGACACATGAATGATAGAGAAATGGAGGGCTACGTGGGAGGGAAAGGTTAGATAGATCTTAGAGCAGGACAAAATGTCGGCACAACATTGTAGGCCGAAGGGCCTGTACTGTGCTGTAGTGTTCTATGTTCTATGTTCTGTGTACTACTCTTGTTGGATGGGTGCTATTGGGAGTTTTAGCAATGTAATGATGTCTAAGAATGTTTGCTTTTAATACTGAATAAATAATATTAGTCAAAGCTCATTCATACATACTCAGAGTACAAAAACCTTTATAAAAGCTCCCTGTTTTAGGAAGCATGTCAAGGCAGTTATGGGGAGAAACTAGGGTCGTTCTCAAAGTGATAAGAATCATTGAGCCATGCAGCATGGAAATAGGCCATTCGGTCCAACATGTCCATACTGACCAGTGGACACTAATCCTATCTTCCAGCACTTGGCCCATAGCCTTCTATGCCAAGGTGATTCAAGTGCACATCTTGACACTTCTTAACTGTTGTCAGCGACTCTGCTTCCACCACTTTCTCAGGCAGTGTGTTCCAGGTACTCACCACTCTCTGGGTGAAAACGGTCCCCTTGAAATCCCTTCTAAATCCCTTCTCCCTTACACTAAATCCATGTTGTCTCCTTAGAACAGAGGAGTTGAATAAAAGATTTGAACGTGTTATTCAACACTACAAGAGGTTTGGATGGTTGCATTTGAGGAGATGCAACAAGGCAAGGGGACACACAATAAATAAGGGCATAAGAAATATGGAGAAGGCCATTCAGCCCTTCTAGCCTGCTCTGCCATTCAATAAGACCATTGCCGATCTGACATTCCTTAATCCCATTTTCCCCCTACTATTCCTGTAACCCTTGATTCTCTTTCCGATTTAAAAATCGATCAACTTCACCTCTTCAGGATTCATCCTCCACAGCTCTTTGGGGCAAGGAGTTCTAAAGACTCACAAATCTTTGACAGAAGGAAGTCTCAGCAACATCCTCGTAAATCTCCTGTGCACTCTTTCCAGCTTAATGGCATCTTTCCTATGTTGGTGTGATCTGGAATGGACTTGCTAGGGAGGTGGAAGCAGATTCAAAGGAAATTGGAAGGGGGGAGAAAATTGTAGGGCTATGGGATGAGCAGCAGAGAGTGATGCTCACGGATTGGCCTTGATACAGGGTCAATAGTCTGAATGGTTCTTTCAAATTTTATCGAACTGACTTACTGCAGCTAACAGCATTAAATTCTGGGCTTGCCGTCGATGCTTTCTCAGGTTTAGTGCTCACAAGTTCATCTCTGCATGGTAACAGTGCCTTGGTTGGTGTTTGTACTACTCTGTGACCTCTTGCACAGTACCATAACATTGTACACTTCCCCTCTCATCCTCTCTCCTTCACATGTGTTTTTAAAATCCCACAAGCATTGATACGATGTGATGAAGCTTGGTTTAAGTTGTTGAGCTGCTTTATACCACAGTAGGGTGAACATAGATAAAAATAGTTATGGTTAGGTACATTTACTTCGACTGACAGCACGTACCTCTCTGCAGGGATATACAAATAAGAAGTACGCAACACAGCTGCACTTCAGTGGACTCAAATTGTCTCTTGATTCTACACTATTTAACTCCACTGCCAAATCATTGCATTCCATTTACCCCAACATAGACTTTTTGCCTTCAAAGTGGTCAAAAGTGGCCAAAGTCGAGTTTATTGTCATATGCACAAGTATGCACAGGTGCAATGAAAAACTTACTTGCAGCAGCATCATCTAAGGAGCACTCACAAGAAAACTTAAATTAAACATCAATTTTACAAGAAAGAACACAATTAGAACAAAAAGACATGTAAGTCCATTTTAGTGCAAAGTGATCAAAGTGGTCACAGTGTTGCTATTCTGAGGTAGTGATTATGGTTGTGCCAGTTGATTTAAGAACCAAATGGTTGAAGGGAAGTAGCTGTTCCTGAACCTGGTGGTGTGGGACTTCAGGCTTCTGTACCTCCTGCCCAATGGTAGCTGCAAGAAGATGGCATGGCCCAGATGGTGGGGATCTTTGATGATGGATGTTGCCTCTTGAGGCAGCGCCTCCTGTAGATACTCCCGATGGTGGGGAGGGATGTGCCCGTGATGTATTGGGCTGAGTCCACTACTTTCTGCAGCTTCTTATGTTCCTGCGCATTCGAATTACCGTCCCAGACCATGATGCAACCAGTCAGGATACTTTCAACAGTACATCTGTAGAAGTTTGTTCGAGTGTTCGGTGACAAGCCGAACCTCCTTAACCTCCTAAGAAAGTAAAGACGCTGGTGCACTTTCCTTGTGATTGTGTCTATGTGCTGGGCCCAGGACGGGTCATCCGATATGTTAACGCCCAGGAATTTAAAGCTGCTGAATGCAGACCTTCCCCTTAAATGCAGAGTTAATCAGAATTATGTTCCTCTTCTTGCTGTGAACTCACAGCCTAATTGTTGCTTTGCCCCAATGCCATATTTGCTCTGCTGTTTGCTTCCATCCTGCTGTGATGTTGTCATTGAGATATGTGAACCTCTGCCAGCTTCTAATGGGTTCCTGTGTGTTTATTTATAGGTTTCTATGGCAGGCCATGGTCCATGGAACAACGGATGGTGCTGTTCAAATGGTAATGTCAATCCAACCCAGGGTGTAGTTGTGACTCTGTTTGAAAACAATGGGGTGCTAAAAAATAGAGAGGATTTAAGGAAGTGGTCACATTTCAGGATCAAGTTGTCTCTCGAGTGCTTGGCATCTGCAAGTGCTATTTCTTAGTTTGGAACCTTGTAATATCTACAGGAAAGTGGGACATCTTACAATGGAGGTAACAGTCTTAAGTGGGCATCCTCTTATTCTGGAGGCACAAAATACTGCAGCTGCTGGAATCTGAAACAACACATAAACATCTGGAGGAACTCCCACTTGGAGTACTGTGCTCAGTTCTGGTCGCCTCACTACAGGAAGGATGTGGAAGCCATAGAAAGGGTGCAGAGGAGATCTACAAGGATGCTGCCTGGAATGCAGAGCATGCCTTATGAAAGTAGGTTGCGGGAACTCAGCCTTTTTTCCTTGGAGCGATGGAGGATGAGGGGGGACCTGATAGAGGTGTATAAGATGATGAGAGGCATTGATAGGGTAGATAGTCAGAGGCTTTTTCCCAGGGCTGAAATGGTGGCCACAAAAGGACACAGGTTTCAGGTGCTGGGGAGTAGGTATTGGGGAGATGTCAGGGGCAAGTTTTTTTTACTCAGAGAGTGGTGAGTGCATGGAATGTGCTGCCGGCAACGGTCGTGGAAGCGGATACGATAGGGTCTTTTAAGAGACTTTTGGATAGGTACATGGAGCTGAGAAAAATAGAGGGCTATGGGTAAGCCTAGTAATTTCTAAGGTAGAAACATGTTTGGCACAGCTTTGTGGGCTGAAGGGCCTGAATTGTGCTGTAGGTTTTTTATGTTTCTATGTTTCTAACTCAGCGGGTCAGGCAGCATCTAAGAAGGGAAGTGGACAGTTGACGTTTCGGGTCAAGACCCTTCATCTGGACTGAGAGGTAGAGGGGAGATAAAGAGGTGGAGGGAACGGATGGAGCAAGAGCTGGCAGGTGATGGGTGGATCCAGGTGAGGAGGGGACAGGCAGATGAGGGAGGGGGGAAAGTGGGAATGATGTCAGATCTTTTTATTCTGAGCACGTGCCCTAAATTCCCCATCGGGGAAACATCCTCATAGTATGTACCCTGTCAACCCTCCTCAGAATTTTACATCTTGAGTAAGATCATCTGTAGTGTTCTAGAGTCTTGAGATATAGGCCCTATGTACTCAATGTTACAAGAAGTCATCAAGAAGTTATGATGCATCTCTATAGAAGTCTGGTTAGGCCACAGTTCGAGTATTGCGTGCAATTCTGGTCACCTCACTATAGGAAGGATGTCAAGGCTTTAGAGAGGGTGCAGAGGAGGTTTACTGGGATGCTGCCTGGATTAGAGGGCATGTGCTATCAGGAGAGGCTGGACAAACTTGGGCTCTTTTCTCTGGAGCGGCAGAGGCTGAGGGGTGATCTGTTGGAAGTGTATAAAATTATGAGGGGCATAGATAGGGTGGACAAGCAATATATTTGTCCCATTATTGAGCGATCCAACACCAGAGGGCATGCATTTAAGGTGAGAGGGGGTAAGTTCAGAACAGATGTGAGGGGTATGTTTTTACTCAGAGAGGGGTGGATGCCTGGAATGCGTTGCCTGATAGGGTGGTGGAGGCAAATTCATTGGGGGCTTTCAAGAATGGCTTGGATGGGCACATGAATGAGAGGAAAATGGAGGGATGTGGGCATTCTGTAGGTAGGAGGGATTAGCTATGTCGGCACAACATTGTGGGCTGAAGGGCCTGTTCTGTGCTGTACTGTTCTATGTTCTATGTTACGTAGAACAGATGAGAAACACGATGATGCTGGAGGACCTCAGCAGGCCAGGCAGCATCCGTAGAGAAAAGCAAGTGGTCAACGTTTCGGTTCAGGACTGAAGATGGGAAAAGGGGGAAGCCCAATGTGTAGGAGGGAAAAGCAGAGCAGTGATGTGGACAAAAGAGGGGAGGCGGGGTGGACACAAGGTGGTGATAGGTAGAAGAAGGGTCCTGACCTGAAACGTTGATGACCTGCTTTTCTCCACGGATGCTGCCTGGCCTGCTGAGTTCCTCTAACATCATCGTGTTTTTCATCTAGATTCCAGCATCTGCAGTCCTTTGTTTCTCTATAGAACAGTATAGCACAGGAACAGACCCTTTGGCCCATCATGTCTGTGCTGATCTAACTCATCCCATCTGCCTGAACTTAGTCTGAAGATAGTCTATATCCCCCTTCCCCTGTTGATGTGCCTGTCTAAATGCCTCTGAAACGTTGCTGTTATATCTATTTCTGCCGCCTCCCCTGTCAGCACTTTCCAGGCACCCACCACTCTGTGTGAAAAAACTTACCTTGCAACTATCTTTTGAACTTTAATCTTCTCTAAATAGCACATTTTCAGGGTTAATAAAACCTCGTTGTTCTGAAGGATCGGTGTTTGTTCAGGGCATTCTGGAAGCTTCCCTGTCCTTCACATATTGCTGTGGAATAGTTAAAATCCATCTGAATAGGTAAGCACACATTCCCATCTTTATCCCATTGATTCCCACCTGTTCTTCAGAAGGAGAACCTGGTGTGTTGGCCTGGTTGACATGCTCAAGGGTTGGTGTGGGTCTGAAATTCAAAGACCCATCAGTTGGGCAAAAATGTTATCAACAGACTGGGAGATAGAGAGAGTAATGGAGGGTAAATTATTTACTGGTCAGCAGTTCGCTGGGAGGAGCTGGATTTAGAAGGTGTTTGCCCAGTTTGAGTCTGGGGAATATACATAGAACATAGAACAATACAGCACAGGAACAGGCCCTTCAGCCCACGATTTTGTGCCAAGCTAATTAAATGCCTAACTAAACTAATCCCTTCTGCCTACACAATGTCCGTATCCCTCCATTCTCTGCACATTGAACTTACCCCCCTCACCTTAAATGCATGCCCTCTAGTATTAGACATTTCGACCCTGGGAGAAAGATACTGGCTGTCCACTCTATCTATGTCTCTCCAAATTTTATAAACTTCTTTCAGGTCTCCTCTCAGCCTCTGCCGCTCCAGAGAAAACAACCCTAGTTTGTACGACCTCTCCTTTTAACACATGCTCTCCAATCCAGGCAGCATCCTGGTAAACCTCTTTTCTACCCTCTCCAAAGCCTCCACATCCTTCCTGCAATGGGGCGACCAGAATTGAATGCAAATTCAATTTGGTTTTAGCAATAGTACTAGTTTCCTGAGAGCTGTGGCCCACATTGACTGAGCACAAAGATCATGGGGAGAATTCACCTCGAGGATGCACTGTGGTGACCTAGGTGAGCTGGTGACAGAACAAAGTTGCAGGATAAAGCTCCCTTTACACTGTCCCATCACACAGTCCCAGGGCAGGGACATCACAGGTTAGATACCGATACAGGTTAGGTACACGTACTTATTATTACCATGTTTAGTCTTTACTCTGTGAGCTTAAGGAATTTTATTGCATCCTGGTGAATATGAGAATAAACTAATCTGAAACAGAGTAAAGCTCCCTCTACACTCTTCCATCACACACTCCCAGGGCACCGACAGCATGGGTTAGATACAGAGTAAAGCTCCCTCTACACTGTCCCATCACACACTCCCAGGGCACCGACAGCATGGGTTAGATACAGTGTGCAGCTCCCTCTACACTGTCCTTTGTTACTGGTTATTTTTCTCTCTCTGACTCGCCTCCAGGAATTCATCATCTCAGAATTTGCTGTCTGTTCCTTATCCTGCATGAAAATCCCTTTCGTCCGTGGCTCCTAGACTGTGTGGAGGTAACTTGCTGGCTCTCATCCTACCTAGATTTAATGCCCAGATATTTCTAATTCCATTCTTCCCACACTGCAGTCTATTTCTGTAATTTTCATCAGCTCTCCAAAAATGCTGCACTCCCTGAATTCTAAACCTCTTCCAGTTTGTTGATCTTTGATGTTCCACCACTGACATCTGCATTTTAACTGCAGGACCCTAAGCTGTGGTATTCCCTGCCTAACCTCTCCACCTGTCTCTCTTCACCTTTAAAATATCTTTAAAAAAATCCCTCTTTTGCCAAGAATATCTCCATAAGTTAACTGATGTAAGTCTTTATTTGATAATTATCCCTTGAAGCCTGAGTGTTGCATTCAGTTCTAGTCACCCCGTCAATGGAAGGATGTGGAGGCTTTGGAAAGGGTGCAGAAGAGGTTCACCAGGATGCTGCCTGGTTTAGAGGACATGTGCTGTAAGGAGAGGCTGGACAAACTTGGGTAGTTTTCTCTGGAGCGGCGGAGGCTGAGGGGAGACCTGATAGAAGTTTATAAGATTATGAGAGGCATAGCCGGTATCTTTTTCCTAGGTTGAAATGTCTAATACTAAACTGCATGCATTTAAGGTGAGAGAGGGTAAATTCAAAGGAGATGTGCAGGATAAATGTTTTATACAGAGAGTGGTGGGTGCCTGGAATGCGCTGCCAGGGGTGGTGATGGAGGCAGATACGATAGAGGCATTTAAGAGGCTCTTAGAGCCTCTTAGGCCCGGTAGTGTAAGCAGACACGGTAGTGTAGGGATTAGCATCAGGCTTTACAGCGCCAGCGACCCGGGTTCAAATCCAACCACTGTCTGGAAGGAGTTTGTACGTTCTCCCCATGTCTGCGTGGGTTTCCTCCAGGTGCTCCGGTTTCCTCCCACATTCCAAAGATGTACGGG
Source organism: Pristis pectinata (assembly GCF_009764475.1). Lineage (NCBI taxonomy): Eukaryota > Metazoa > Chordata > Chondrichthyes > Rhinopristiformes > Pristidae > Pristis > Pristis pectinata. Next base: position 5,810,497 of record NC_067406.1, read on the forward strand.
TTAGGAAGTTGCAGGCATGCTATGTTGGCGCCGGAAGTGTGACAACACTTGTGGGCTGCCCCCCAGAACACTCTATGCAAAAGGTGCATTTCATTGTGTGTTTCGATGTACATGTGACTAATAAAGGTATCTTATCTTATCTTAGGCACATGAATGTGTAGAGAACGGAGGGATATGGACATTGTGTGGGCAGAAGGGATTCGTTTAGTTAGGCATTTAATTGCTAGTTTAATTAGTTCAGCACAACATTGTGGGCCGAAGGGCCAGTTTCTGTGCTGTACTGTTCTATGTTCAGGCTTGAGGGACTGAGTGCTCCACTCTTGCTGCTAATTGGTAAGTTCATATGAAACAGCTTGGGACATCTAATTGCATTACAGACACAATATGAATAACTAATGTTGTTTCTGGGAGGGAGATTCCAATGGGAATCGCTGTGCCGTGTCCCAACAACCTCTTTGTTTGAACCCTGCTCTATTTATGGTTTCTCTGGATTCTACAAACTGCCTTCTGATGGTGTGAAGCCATCAGATAAAAGCACGATAATAAATAACAGGGGGTCCCAGCAGAGTGCTGCTGATTGAATTGTAAACAAATTCCCGAGGAGTGGGGAGGGGTTGGAGCTATCAGCACATTAATGAACAATTAAAATAAAACAACAACTCTAAAAAGAGCCACAGAAAATTGGTTCTGAAAGGAGATTGAATGCTTGAATAGATAAATGTTGCCTCGAGCAAAACTATAACATTTATTTCCAAACAAGTCTTCCCCATAATTATACCTCCTGGTAGATAAGAATGATTGGTTGGAGCTATGACCTAGTTCTGAAAATGGAACTGAGCCCTCAGCCTGAACAGTGAAGATCTCATTCTCTAACGAGAATGCTTCGGTTGTCAGTAATACTACTGAATTTTACATGACGCACTGTTGTGCTCTTTGAGATGACTAGATATTGAACACTCCCGGCTGCAGGAAGCATGGGTTGGACACAGCATAAAGCTCCACCTACAGTGTCCCACGACACACACTCCCAGGGTGGGGAGAGCACAAGTTATTTACAGAGTAAATCTCCTTTTACACTGTCCCATGCCTTGCACTCTCAGGGAATAGAAAGAAGAGGTTAGATACAGAGTAAAGCTCCACCTACACAGTTCTATGACACACACTCCCAGGGCAGGCACAGCGCAGGTTGGATACCGAGTAAATCTCCCTCTACACTTTCCGATTACACACCCCAAGGACATACTCCCAAGACAGGAACAGCACAGGTTAGATACAGAGTGAAGCTCCCTCTGCACTGTCCCATCACACACTCCCAGGGCAGTGACATCATGGGTTAGATACAGAGTGAAGCTCCCTCTGCACTGTCCCATCACACACTTCCAGGGCAGGAACAGCACAGGTTAGATACAGAGTAAATCTCCCTCCGCACTGCCCCGTCACACATTCCCAGGGCAGGGACAGCTGCCCGGGTAGCTGTGGAGAGGGAATATACGGTGTCCACGGGTGCCATGGAGGCGTTCCGGGACCGTTAGGCACCAGGGGGGGATAAATGCCATCCTTGGTAGGGATGGGGATATTTTAATTTAGTTTAGTGACTGTGTTTAGTCACTGTATTCGTCTCTGTTTGTTGTAGTTTGTAGTATTGTAGATTGTGTTTGTAATAAAGAAATTAAAAAAAAGGGCAGGGAGAGCACGGGTTAGATACAGAGTAAAGCTCCCTCTGCACTGTCCCTGGGTACACACAGGCCCAGGGCAGGGAAGCACAGGTTATTTGTATTTAATTCCACCACCTCCCCTGACAATGCGTTTCAGATATCAACCAGACGGTGGTGAGTATATGGAACGAACTGCCAGAGGAAGTGGTTGAGGCAGGTACAACAGTATCCTTTCAGAAGTACTTGGATGGGTACGTGGAGGGGAGGGGCTTGGAGGGATATAGGCCGAACACAGGAAATTGGGGCTAGTTGGGTGGGCACTGTGGTCGGCATGGGCTAGTTGGGCCGAAGGGCCTGTATCCGTGCTGTATTGCTCTATGACCACTCTCTGTGTAAAAATACCTACCCCTCAGATCCCCTTTAAGAATCCTTCCTCTCATCTTAACCCTACCATAGGGAAAGTATTTTGACTATCTACCTTATCTATGACTTTTATAATGTTATGTACTTTGATCAGGTCACGCCTCAGCCTCCTTCGCTCCAGAGAAAACAAGCCCTGCCTGTCCAATCTCTCCCCATAACTAAAGTCCTCCACTCCAGGCAACATCCTTGTGAATCTCGAGACTCTCCCCCCTCAGACTCTGCAGAGGTACCTGTACGTAGAGATTCCTCCCACAAAATGGGCATCGGTGACAACTTTTTTCCCCCGGCACCCTATGGCCGATAAGCAGCTCCCATTCGGTGGCATTTGCCGCACACCTTGATGTAGTTGTCTGTCTTTTAACAGCGCCTGTCACTTGCAATCAGCGTGCTCCCCTCCATCGCAACCCCTCCCCCACGCCACCAGCGGAGAAAGGGTGTCAGGGCAGCTGGATCTGGGGATGGACTGGGCGGTAGAAAGATCTGCCTGGTTTGGAGAGTACGCATTATGAGGAGAGAGGAAGGGAGCTAGGGCTTTAGTCTTTGGAGAGAAGGAGGATGAGAGGAGACATGATCGAGGTGTACAAAATATTGAGAGGAATAGATAGAGTGGATAGCCAGCGCCTCTTTCCCAGGGCACCAATGCTCAATACAAGAGGGCATGGCTTTAAAGTAATGGGTGGGAAGTTCAAGGGAGATATCAGAGGAAGGTTTTTTACCCAGAGAGTGATTGGAGCATGGAATGTGCTGCCTGGGGTGGTGGTGGAGAAAGGTACATTGGTCAAATTCAAGAGATTGCTGGATAAGCATATGGAGGAATTTAAAATAGAGGGATATGTGGGAGGAAGGGGTTAGATCGTCTTAGGCAAGGTTTAAAGGTCGGCACAACATTGTGGGCTGAAGGGCCTGTATTGTGCTGTACTGTTCTATGTGAGACAACAAGCCTTTGGCTGTGGATATTGAGGGGTTATAAGGATGTGGGCTAATCCCAGTCAAGCTGACCCCTACTCACCCAGAATTGGACCCTCCTCGGGAACCGGTTCTCCACAGCTTAAGCCCTTCTTCCTTCCAGGACATTTTACACAGAGCACGCAATTCCTGTACGGGGTGTTCCCGTGCACACTCACTTCCTTAATCTTGCTGCATCTGGTTGTAAGGGGATCCCTACCACAGGTCTCTTGTCTATGAGGGTCCTCCCCGTTAATAATGGGGACCAAGGGTGGAGAGTGTTTATAGAGCAGTCCCACACAACATATTGCTTGATGCTTGACTGCAGCTCACATGCTGCTTGACTGGCTGAGTTCATCCAGCACCTTGTTTTTTGCTCCAGATTCCAGCTTCTGCAGTCAAAGTCAAAGTCGAGTTTATTGCCAAAAGCACAAGTACATGTCTGCACAGGTGCAATGAAAAACTTACTTGCAACTGCATCACAGGCACATAGCATCAGAGACATAACATCCTCAAGAAAAACATAAACATAAATTACACACAATTTTTACAAGAAAGAACACAATTAGAACAAAATAAAAGTGGTCAAAGTGGTCACAGTGTTGCTGTACTGAGGTAGTGATTAGGGTTGTGCTGGTTGGTTCAAGAACCGAATGGTTGAAGGGGAGTAGCTGTTCCTGAACCTGGTGGTGTGGGACTTCAGGCTTCTTTACCTCCTGCCTGATGGTAGCTGTGAGAAGATGGCATGGCCTGGATGGTGGGGATCTTTGATGATAGATGTTGCCTTCCAATGGTGGAGAGAGATGTGCCCTTGATGTATTGGGCTGAGTCTACTACTATCTGCAGTCTCTCCATTTCTAAACTACTTGTTATTAGACTTGAGATACCTGACAGATGCCAAAGAAATTGAAGCCTTCTTTTCTTGGTGTGGGTCCTGAATCCACAGCCTCCTGAAAGAGCCATGACTGACACCTGAAGGCTCCATTCCCCTCTTTGTTGGCGTGTATGTGCGTGGACCTCCTGCTCCCTGCTGCTGATGAGCTGATGTTGTCTTTCCTCAGGATGCAGAAGTGGGGGCTAAATGTTTACATGTATGGCCCCAAAGATGACCTGAAGCACCGACTGTTGTGGAGGGAGACCTACTCGGTGGAGGAGTCTGGTAAGGATGGAGCTCAGGGGAGAGTGGGGGGCTTGGCGGAGACTGGGAATGCCATCTCATCTATGAACAGAGGGCATTTACACGTTGCCTCATATCCTGTAATACCTTTGGTTAATATAAATCCTTGAATCTATTTTTAAAATTAATGATTAATTATTATTGTCACATGTACCGAGGTACAGTGAAAAACTTGTCTTGCATACCATTCGTACAGGTCAATTCATTACACAGTGCATTGAGGTAGTACAATAACAGAATTCAGAATAAAGTATAACAGCTACAGAGAACATGTAGTGCAGGTAGACAATAAGGTGCAAGGTCATAACAAGGTAGATTGTGAGGTCAAGAGTCCATCTTATCATACTAAGGGGCTGTTCAATAGTCTTATAATAGTGGGATAGAAGTTGTCCTTGAGCCTGGTGGTACCTACTTTCAGGCTTTTGTATCTTCTGCCTGATAGGAGAGAGGAGAAGAGAAAATGTCTGGGGTGGGTGGAGTCTTTGATTATGTTGGCTGCTTTACCGAGGTAGTGAGAAGTGTCGACAAGAGTCCATGGAGGGGAGGCTGGTTTCTATGATGTGCTGGGCGGTGTCCACAACTCTCTGCAGTTGTGGACACAGCCCAGCACATCACAGGTAGAACAGTTGCCATACCAAGCTGTGACACATCCAGATAGGATGCTTTCTATGGTGCATCGATAAAAATTGGTGAGGGGTCCATTTTACTGGTACTTAAGTAAGGAACTTCAGCAAGGTCCACACTTAATCTTCTAAACCCCAGCGAATAAAACCCTGGTTTCTCCTAATGATTTAATACTTGTTCAGGGTCCTTTCCAGTAAACCTCCACTGCACTCTCACCCCAATTCCTCCTCCCTAAGGTATGGTGCCCAGAACTGCTTACCGTGGCTTTGTGTGGTCGAACAGAGGCTTGGTATAGATGTATGTTAATGCACTTGTATAGTTGCAGTTGTTGAATCTGGGACAGTGATTCCCAGACTGGGTCCCAGTCAAGGTGAAGGTGTAAAGGAGTCCTCCAAAATGCACCAGTTTTCCTCCCTCATCCAGTCTGCAGTTGCTTTGGTGTGTGCATGATATGTGTGTGTGTGTGAGTGAGTGTGTGCGTGTTTGTGTGCATGCGTATGTGTGTGTGTACGTGCGTGTGTGCATGTGTGTGTGCGCGTGCACACGCACGTGTGTGCATGATGTGTGTGTGTGAGAGAGTGTGTGCGTGCATGCGTATGTGTGTGTGCATGTGTGTGTGCATGCGTGTGTGTGTGTGCGTGCACATGCGCGCGCGTGTACATGATGTATGTGTGTGAGAGAGTGTGTGCGTTTGTGTGCATGCGTATGTGTGTGTGCATGCGTGTGTGTGTGCACGCGCACACGTGCGTGTGCATGATGTGTGTGTGAGACAGTGTGTGCGTGTGTGTGCATGCGTGTGTGTGTGCGCACGCATGCGCATGTGTGCATGATGTGTGTGTGAGAGAATGTGTGCGTGTGTGCGTGTGTGTGTGCGCGCACGTGTGCATGATGTGTGTGTGTGAGAGTGTGTGCGTGTGTGTGCATGCGTATGTGTGTGTGTGCGTGTGTGTGTGTGTGTGCGTGTGTGTGTGCATGCGTGCGTGTGTGTATGTGTGTGTGTGTGCGTGAGTGTGTGTGTTTGTGTGTATGTGCCAACCCATGAGAGATGGGTTGACATGCAGGTAGACAACAAGGTGAAAGGTCATAACGAGGTAGATTGTGAGGTCAGATTGGGAGGCAGATTTTGGAAAGGTGCAAGAATAACAAGATTGTTATCATGGGAAACTTCAACTTCCCAAATATCGATTGGTACCTGCTTAGTGCCAAAGGTTTAGACGGGGCAGAGTTTGTTAAGTGTGTCCAGGACGGATTCCTGTCACAGTATGTTGACAGACTGACTAGAGGGAATGCCATATTAGATCTAGTGTTAGGTAATGAACCGGGTCAGGTGACAGATCTCTCGGTGGGTGAGCATTTGGGGACAGTGACCACCACTCCCTAACCTTTAGCATTGTCATGGACAGGGATAGGAGCAAAGAGGACAGGAAGATATTTAATTGGGGAAGGGCAAATTATGAGGCTATAAGGCTAGAACTTGCGAGTGTAAATTGGGATGATGTTTTTGAAGGGAAATGTACCATGGAGATGTGGTCGTTGTTCAGGGGTCTCTTGCAGGATGTTAGGGATAAATTTGTCCCCATGAGGCAGAGAAAGAATGGCAGGGTGAAGGAACCGTGGGTAACAAGAGAGGTGGAACAACTAATTAGGAAGAAGAAGGCAGCATACATAAGGTGTAAGCAGCAAGGATCAGACAGGGCTCGTGAGGAATATAGAGTAGCAAGGAAGAAACTTAAGAAGGGGCTGTGGAGAGCAAGAAGGGGACATGAAAAGGCTTTGCGAGTAGGGTTAAGGAGAATCCCAAGGCTTTTTTCACGTACGTGAAGAGCAGAAGGATGACGAGAGTTAAGGTAGGTCTGATTAGAGACAAAGGTGGGAAGATGTGCCTGGAAGCTGTGGAAGTCGGTGAGGTTCTCAATGAATACTTCTCTTCAGTATTCACCAAAGAGAGGAGCCTTGATGACGCTGAGTACAGTGTTGGTAAGGTTAATGTTTTAGAGCATGTAGACATCGAGAGAGGATGTGTTGGAGCTGCTAGAAAATATTAGGACAGATAAGTCCCCGGGGCCTGACGGAATATTCCCCAGGCTGCACAACATGGTGGGCCAAAGAGCCTGTATTGTGCTGTATTGTTCTATGGTTCTATGATTACAAGACCGAAGTTCATAGGGATCAAGGCGACCTCAGGGGATTTGCGAGATTTCTGCAGCTTTGGATCAGGAACCTCTGGAATGGAATAAAGGGCAAGGATATAGAATTACATGTCAGATGGAATTAGTATCGGTTTATCACACGTACCAAGATACGGTGATAGCTTTTGTTTGCGTGCCATCCAGACAAGTAATTCCGTACATAAGTACATCATGGTAGTAAAAAGAAAACAGAATGCAGAATGTAGTGTTGTAGTTACTGAGAAAATGCGGTGCAGGTAGACAAGTAAAGTGCAATGGCCATATTTGGGAGATCCAGAATTCATCTTTAGCATATGAGAGATCTGTTCAAGAATTTGATAACAGCAGGATAGAAGCTGTTCTTGAGCCTGGCGGTATGTGCTCTTAAGATGGAGAACAAGTGTTTCTGGTTGTAGGGTTGTGAAGCTGTGAGGGACAGGTCATCAACAGCAACTTACATGGTGTGTGATGATGCCAAGAATGTCCACAGGAGAGGTATTGATGGTGGAGGTGAAGGGACCATGAAAAGACCCACCTCATACCTTAGAATCAGAATCAAATTTATTATCACTGACACATCTGTTGTTTTGTAGCAGCAGTACAGTGCAAAGACATAAAAAAATTACTATAAGTTACAAAAATAAATAAATAGTGCCAAAGAGGCATAATGAGGTAGTGTTCATGGACTGCTCAGAAATCTGATGGTGGGGGGAAGCCATTCCTGAAATGTTGAGTGTGGGTCTTCAGGCTCCTGTACCTCCTCCCCAATGGTAGTCACGTGAAGAGGGCATGTACCGGCTGGTGAGGGTCCTTAATGATGGATGCCGCCTTCATGAGGCACCGCCTCTTGAAGATGTCCTCGATGGTGGGGACATTTGTGCCCGTGATGGAGCTGAATGAGTCTACAACCCTCTGCAGCCTCTTGCGATCCTGTGCATTGGAGCTTCCATTCCAGGCGGTGATGCAACCAGTCAGAATGCTCTCCACTGTACATCTGCAGAAATTTGCAAGAGTCTTTGGTGACAAAATTAGTCTGAAGAGAGAGGCAGATAAGGGCCCTGGCAGCTCAATGACCATTGGTACAATAAGGGGATGGAGGCTTCGTTGGGCTGCAAATGCATGGTCCCACAGTGCTGTCAAATCTGAATTGATGTTTCAATATATGTTTAAAAACTAGTGTTCTCTTCCTTCCCCTCCCAGTAACCTCCCATCCCAGGTGTTACCATTGTTTAGCCAAAGAATTGTGGGTCTTGACAACTGTTGTGCTCTCAATTTTCCTTCCCTTCTGTTGACAGCCCAGCTCAAAGCCTTGGTGTTGGCTGCGCAGGACTGCGGGGTTGAGTTTGTGTACGCGATCTCGCCGGGACAGGATATCACCTTCTCCAGCTCTTGTGACCTGACCTTGTTGAAGCAGAAACTGAGGCAGGTAGTGTGAATATTGATCTCTACAGGAAACCTGGATCAACATGGAGCAATCGATGAGATCCATCTTCTGCGTTGTCTGAATGGTGCGGTTATTGTCACGGCAAGCAGGCTTGTCATGGCTCTAAGCTCTACTCCTGAGAGCACACTGAGATACCATGCAGCCATCTCTCTCGTACAATAGGAAAAGCCTCACAGAGATCCAGTCTGACAATCCACTGTACGTCCCCCCTGAGATGCTAAGTAGAGGAATGAGGTGCCCCCTGCAACAGATCTCAATGGGCAGGTTGACATGATGGGTTCCAGGGCCTGGAAATCCTGGCCTCAATCCCACTCACAGTCCCATGGCCTTTGGGGGTTCTGTTGATGACTGTACATTGTCCTCGAAAGAGGTTGAAGCCAGGGATCTCTGCTGTTAGGTCAGCGATAAGACCCCAAGGATGGTGAGGTTGTTCCTACAGTGTGGATGTTGGTTACAGTTTAAACCCCTTTGTGCTGGTTAATTGAGTTTATTGTCACATGCACAAGTACATGTATGCACAGGTGCAGTGAAAAACTTACTTGCAGCAGCATCACAGGCACAGAGCATCAGATACACAACATTCACCAGAAAAACAAACTATGTACAATCTTTACAAGAAAGAACACAATTAGTACAAAAAAAGTCCATTGGAGTGCAAAGTGGTTATAGTGTTACTATACCGAGGTAGTGATTAGGGTTGTGCTGGCTGGTTCAGCTCATATTGCCCCTTGAAATTATAACAACCTACGGGGAATGTATTGGTATTGGTCAGTTGTACCGAGGTACAGTGAAAAACTTGTCTTGCATACCGATCGTACAGATCATTTAATTACGCAGTGCATTGAGGTAGTACGGGGCAAAAACAATAACAGAATACAGAGTAAAGTGTCACAGCTACAGGGAAGTGCATTGCAGGTAGACGATAAGGTGCAAGGTCATAACAAGGTAGATTGTGAGGTCAATAGTCCATCTCATTGTATAAGGGAACCGTTCAATAGTCTTATCACAGTGGGATAGAAGCTGTCCTTGAGCCTGGTGGTACGTGCCCTCAGGCTCCTGTATCTTCAGCCTGATGGGAGAGGGGAAAAGAGAGAATGACCCGGGTGGGTGGGGTCTTTGATTATGCTGGCTACTTCACCAAGGCAGCAAGAGGTATAGACAGAGTCCATGGAGGGGAGGCTGGTTTCCATGATGTGCTGGGCTGTGTGCACAACTCTCTGCCGTTTCTTGCGGTCCTGGGCATTGCAGTTGCAATACCAAGCCGTGATGCATCCAGATAGGATGCTTTCTATGGTGCATTGATAAAAGTTGGTGAGTGTCAAAGGGGGCATACTGAATTTCTTTAGCTTCCTGAGGAAGTAGAGGTGCTGGTGAGTCTTCTTGGCCATGGCATCTATGTGGTTGGACCAGGACAGGCTATTGGTGATGTTCATTCCTTGGAACTTGGCTCTCAACCCTCTTGACCTCAGCACCATTGATGTAGACAGCTACATGTACACCGCCCCCTTTCCTGAAGTCAATGACCAGCTCTTTTGTTTTGCTGACATTGAGGGAAAGATTGTTGTAATGACACCATGGCACTAAGCTCACTTGAGGCAGCGTCTCCTGTAGATACTACCGATAGTAGGGAGGGATGTGTCTGTGATGTATTGGGCTGAGTCCACTACTCCCTGCAGCTTCTTATGTTCCTGCGGAATCAAATTGCCTTACCAGACCATGATGCAAACCATCAGGATACTTTCAACAGTACATAGAACATAGAACAGTACAGCACAGAACAGGCCCTTCGACCCACAATGTTGTGCTGACGTAGTTATTCTCTCCTACCTACAGAATGCCCATATCCCTCTATTTTCCTCTCATTCATGTGCCCATTCCAAGCCCCTGTTAAAAGCCCCCAATGAATTTGCCTCCACCACCCTATCAGGCAACGCATTCCAGGCATCCACCACTCTCTCAGTAAAAAACTTACCCCTCATGTCTCGCCTTAAATGCATGCCCTCTGGTATTAGATCGCTCAATAATGGGAAAAAGATATTGCTTGTCCACCCTATCTATGCCCCTCATAATTTTATACACTTCCAACAAATCACCCCTCAGCCTCCACCGCTCCAGAGAAAAGAGCCCAAGTTTATCCAGCCTCTTCTGATAGCACATGCCTGCTCATCCAGGCAGCATCCTAGTAAATCTCCTCTGCACCCTCCCTAAAGCCTCGATATCCTTTCTATAGTGAGATGACCAGAAATGCACGCAATATTCTAAATGCAGCCTAACCAGAGTTCTGTAGAGGGTCTGTAGAGTTCTGTACCTTAAATGCATCTGTAGAAGTTTGTCAGTGTGTTTGGTGACATGCTTAACCTCCTTAACCTCCTAAGGGGTGTAGGATTAGAGTTTGGATGGGAGCTGGGGTTTGTGGTGAGGCGTTAACCATGTTGTTTCAGAATTGGAGTCACACCCAACCCCAACCAGGAGGAACACGACACTCCGAGAGCTTCGTGTCACCTTTACTGAGATCAGTTCTTGCATTCCCAGGTCTGGTTTGAATTGAATTGAAATTCTCCTTCGGCCCCATTCATCCAGGAACAAACATCATCAAAAAAGGGCAGAACGTTGGCCCAGCCTTTCGAGCTAGCCCCTCACAGCTCCAGTGATCCTGACCTTGGGTGCTGTCTGTGTGGAGTTTGCACGTTCTCTGTGTGTCTCTCTGGGTTTCCCCTGAATGCTCCGGTTTCCTTCCATGTCTCAGAGGTGTGCTGGTAGGTTAACTGGCTGCTGTGCATTGTCTCATAGTGTAAGCGGGTGTCAAAAGGTATGATTTGCAGGGTTACAGAGAAAGCCTCCTCTGCTCGAAGGCAAACAAACCCAGCCTACCCGCTCTCTTTATTACTGAAACGTTCAATCCCAGGACACAGCCTGTTAGCAACTTTTATGGAAACACAAGGAAAGCTGTAAATATTCATTCTGACCAAAACTTGGAGAGTGAATCATTGGGATCAATTCCAATTTGCAATCAGTAACACTGTGGCTGATTGCAAATCACCTGACTGCTCCATTACAACCTGAGGGTTTCTCAATCCACTGAATGGACCGTACAGCGTCCTTGGGCAAAGTCAGAGGTGGAGGGGTCTACTTCTTAATCAATAACTCGTGCTCGGACATGTCGGTCCTGGCGAGCTCCTGCTCACCCAGCCTGGAATATCTAACGGTGAAGTGTTAACCATACTACCTGCCACGAGAGTTCACTTCAGCTATCCTGATGGCAGTCTACATCGTACCCCAGACGGATGTGAAGCCTGAACTCAATGAACTATACTCGGTGGTCAACAGCCTTGAAACAGGATACCCTGAGGCCCTCTTCATCATTGCAGGTGACTTCAACCAGGCCAACCTAAAGAGTGTGTTGCCAAAGTACTACCAGCAGGTCTCCTGTCCCACCAGGGACCCTAACACTCTTGACCATTGCTATACAGCCTTCTGAGTCACCCCCCACCCTGACTTTGGTAAGTCAGACCACCAGGCTGTGCTCCTTCTCCCTGCATACAAACAGAAGCTGAAACGGGAGGATCCAGTACAGAAAGTCATGCAGTGCTGGTCTGAGGAAATAGATGAGCTTCTACGTGACTGCTTTGAGTCAGTGGACTGGATCATGATCAAAGACTCAGCTGCCAGCCTAGATGAGTATGCCACCACCATCACGGACTTTCTCAGCAAGTGTGTTGAGGACTGTGTACCAAAGAGGATAATCCGGGTGTTCCCAAACCAGAAATCATGGATGAACTGGGAGATCCACTCCCCACTGAAGTCAAGGACTGCAGCATTCAAAGTAGGTGACACTGACCATTACAAGAAATCGAGATACAACCTCCATAAAGCTATCAGGGATGCCAAGAGACAATACCAGTCCAAAATAGAGTCCCAAACCAGCTGTCAGTTGTGGCAGGGTTTACATGCTATAACGGGCTACAAAAGGTTGCATAGTTAACAACAGTGCATCCCTTCCTGACGAGCTTAAAGCATTCTATGCGCGTTTTGAACAGAAGGGCATTGATTTGTCACTACCCACCCTGACAGCCTCCAATGCACCCAAACCCATGGTCATCAGTCTTCCGAAGTGTGAACCCATGGAAAACATCTGGCCCGGATGGTGTCCCTGGCTGTGTCCTGAGATCCGGTGCAGATCAGCTGGTGGGGTTATTTGCAGACATTTTTAACTTCTCCCTGCTTCAATCTGAGGTTCCCTCCTGTTTTAAGAAGACCACTATCATCCTGGTACCTAAGAAAAACAAGGTAACGTGTCTTAATGCCTACTGACCAGTGGCTCTGACATGCACCGTCATGAAGTGCTTTGAGAGGCTGGTCACGACATGCATTAACTCCAGCCTCCCGGAAAACCTCGACCCACTGCAATTCACCAATCGCCAAAACAGGTCTACAGTGGACGCCATCTCCCTGGCCCTACATTCATCTCTGGAGCACCTAGACAGTAAAGACACCAATGTTAGACTATTGTTTATTGACTACACCTCTGTCTTCAATACTATAATTCCAAGCAAACTCATCACCAAACTCCGAGACCTGGGACTCAACACCTCCCTCTGTAACTGGATCCTTCACTTCCTGACCATCAGACTGCAATCAGTGAGGATAGGCAGCAACACCTCCAGCACGATTATTCGCAACACCGGTGCCCCACAAGGCTGCATCCTCAGCCCTCTACTCTACTCCCCATATACTCATGACTACAAGTTTGCAGATGACACCACCGTAGTGGGCTGTATCTCAAATAACGATGAGTCGAAGGAGATAGAGAGCTTAGTGGCATGGTGTCATGACAACAACCTTGACAAAAGAGCTGGTCATTGACTTCAGGAAAGGGGAAAGTACACATGCACATTACACACTCACTAACTTTTATTGATGCACCATAGAAAGCATCCTATCTGGATGCATCACGGCTTGCTGCGGCAACTGCTCTGCCCAGGACCACAAGAAACTGCAGAGAGTTTTGGACACAGCCCAGCACATCACAGAAACCTGCCTCCCCTCCATGGACTCTATTCTTCTCGCTGCCTTGGTGAAGCAGCCAGCATAATCAAAGGCTCTACCCACCCGGGTCATTCTCTCTTCTTCCCTCTTTCATCAGAGGGCACCTACCACCAGGCTCAGGGACAGCTTCAATCCCACTGTGATAAGACGATTGAACGGTTCCCTTATACGATGAGATGGACTATTGACCTCACAATCTACCTTGTTATGACCTTGCACCTTATTGTCTACCTGCACTGCACTTTCTCTGTAGCTGTGACACTTTACTCTGTATTCTGTTATTGTTTTTACCCTGTACTACCTCAATGCACTGTGTAATGAATTGATCTGTATGATCAGTATGCAAGACAAGTTTTTCACTGTACCTCGATACAAGTGACAATAATAAACCAATACCAATACCATCATCAAAGATCCCCACCATCCGGGCCACGCCATCTTCTCACAGCTACCGTCAGGCAGGAGGTACAGAAGCCTGAAGTCCCACCCCACCAGGTTTAGGAACAGCTACTTCCCTTCAACCATTCAGTTCTTGAACCAACCGGCACAACACTAATCACTACAGTTTAACAACACTGTGACCACTTTGATCACTTTGCACTAAAGTGGACTTTTTTGTTGTAATTGTGTTCTTCCTTGTAATAATTGTGCATAATTTATGTTTTTCTTGTGAATGCTGCTTATCTGATGCTCTGTGCCTGTGATGCTGCTGCAAGTCAGTTTTTCATTGCACCTGTGCACACATGTACTTGTGCCTATGGCACTCGACTTTGACGTTGACCATTAACAACTGTGCCTTCAGCTACTGAGACCCCAAGCTCTGAAGTTCCTTCCCCTAAGCTTCTCCCTCTTGAACCCTTTCTACTTCTTGGAACAGACTGTGACCAAGGGCAGCTATGGAACTATCGGTGCTGAAATCTGCTCGTGTGAACCACTTCATCGGAAGTGCTATTGAAATTCAAGTTGCTGTTGTACTGCATTGAAATTCATTGTACTGAATTGAAATTCAAGTTGCTGTTGTTGTTGCTGATGTTTCAGTGATTGCTACTGCTACCATTTTAAATGTGACCAGTGTGGGTGTCTCATCATTTGTCTCCAGCTGACCTCTCTGGCAACTTTTTGCTCTCCCGCAGGTCAAGGGCTTTGGGTGCATGGCTTTTGCCATCCTCTTCGATGACATCGACCATACCATGTGCCCCACCGACAAAGAAGCCTTCAGCTCGTTCGCTCATGCTCAGGTTTCAGTGTCCAATGAGATCTACCAGTACTTGGGGGAGCCTCCGGTCTTCTTGTTCTGTCCGACTGGTAGGTTAGAACACGGCTCCTGCACGCCAGCACAAACACAGATCGTGCATCATGGGTGGTTGTTAAAATCATTGAGACTTATCTCACCTGGTGTGACTCTGAGTGCACACACCATTCAAATATAAGATGGCCATTTAAATTGGTAAATTGGTTCATTATTGTCACACGTATCGGGGTACAGTGAACAGCTTTGTTTTGCATGTATCCATACAGATCATTTCATCACATCAGTACATTGAGGAAGTAGAAGGGAAACCAATAACAGGATGCAGAATGAAGTGTTACAGTTACAGAGAAGGTGCAGTGCAGGCAGACAATAAGGTGCGAGGTCATAACGAGGTAGATTGTGAGGTCAAGAGTCCATCTTATCGTACAAGAAGTCTGTTTAATAGTGTTATAACAGTGGGATTGAAGCTGAGCTGGTGGTATGTACTTTCAGGATTTTGTACCTTCTGCCTGATGGGAGAGGGGAGAGCGGAGAAGAGGGAATGTCCGGGGTGGGTGGGGTCTTTGATTATGCTGGCTGCTTTACCGAGGCAGTGAGAAATGTAGATAAAGAGGTCATGAAGGGGAAGTTGGTTTCCATGATGTGCTGGGCTGTGTCCACAACTCTCTGCAGTTTTAGTGCGGTCTTGGGCAGAGCAGTTGCTATACAAAACCGTGATGCATCCGGATAGGGTGCTTTCTATGGTGCATCGATTAAAATTGGTGCGGGTCAAGGCTGACATGCCGGATTTCCATTCAGATCATTTCATCACATCAGTGCATTGAGGTAGCAATAACAGAATGCAGAATAAAGTGTTACAGAGAAAGTGCAGTGCAGGCAGACAATAAGGTGCAAGGTCATAACGAGGTAAATTGTGAGGCTTCCTCAAAGTCTGATGGGTCAGACAATGCATTCATTGTTAGAGACCTCTGGTAATTGGGACATCTCCTCTGGTCTTTAGGCATCTCATTTGTACCTATCCTAGTGCTCAGCTAGTGCCAGGGTCAACTGGGTGGAGTTGCAGGACTCCCATACAGACGTCCCCTTGAGGTGGGAGTGGAATGGAGGGATAACCACTCCACAGACATGACAAGCACTCTGAAAAAATGTTGCGGGATAGAAATGAACAAAAGTGAGTGTGTCCATAAATTCCGGGGTCTGATTGTGAATTCCCGTTCATTCCCTTCGTTTTCTTCCCCTTTTCCCTATGGCTGTGGTATGTTGTTCTCTGAGCTGATACGTGGCTCTCAACCCTCCCAAATAAACCGTTACCTGGCAGCACCCTCTATTGTTCCCTTGGTAACAGCTACTAATGCAGTTAACAGAAAAATATAAACCTTTGTGAGCAAAGCTCTCACCACCTTTCTCTGTGTTCTTTGGATGTATTTCAGAGTACTGCGGTTCCCTGTGCTACCCTAGTCTCAACATGTCCAACTACCTGAAGATCATAGGGGACAACCTTCACCCTGGCATCGGGATCATCTGGACAGGTGAGAACCAGAGTGCCTACTGGTGGCTGAGTGCTTCCCTGCTTTGCGTGTTCGTCCATTGACAGGACGGAGGCATCTCAGGCAGAGGTCCCCGTTTATTGCCCTTGAACTGGAGGCCTGCTGGCTCCTTCAGCTCCGTCCATTGCTGGTGTCACCTATATGCCAGGTAAGGAGAGGAGAATCCCTTCCATAACAGGACACTAGTTGCCAGGTGGATTTCCGCAAGAAGCAATAATTCTGCAGCATGGTTACTTCTCCTGGACTTGTCATCCAGGTTCATGTGCCTGAATTTACATTCCTATCTATTTAGATTCATGGGGAGATTCAGCACGGAATCGAGCAAGTCCATCAATTTACACCAATCCTGTTAATCCCATTTTCGTTCTCCCCACATTCTCACCAACTCCTTCCAGATTCTACCACCCACCTGCATACTTGGGCCAACTTACGTCTTTGGGATGTGGGAGGAAGCTGGAGCATGTGGAAGAAACCCACAGGGAGAACGTGCAAACTCCACCCAGACAGCACCGGAGGTCAGGACTGAACCTGGGTCTCTGGCACCATGAGGCAGTGAATGTACAACCACTGAGCTAGCAGACCCTTGTGCTGCTGCATATCATCGACACATGGGCATTGACACATTATCAGTACACCAGCATTTGTACATAATATTGAGATGAGCATTGATACATTGTACTGACACGTGGTCATCAATACATGGGCATCAGTACATAGTATCAGTACACCGGCATTTGTACATAATACTGAGACATGGGCATCAATACATAACATCGACACTTAACATTGACACATAACATTAATGTGGCCTTGACACGTGGCATTGACACATGGTCACTGTTGGTTAGACCATTCACTGCCCACTTATAGTCAACCTCAGAGTTTCCCTGTAGTCACGTGTTGAGTAGGATAGACCTGTTCCCTTCCCTCATTGACATTAAAATAATATCTTGCATTTCCATTGTGTCTTTCACAACCTCAGGATGTCCCACTGTGTTTTGCCACCAGTAAGATATTTCTGAAGACTTGAAATATCTTCATTAATGAGCCAGCACTCTGATCTCATGTATTGTTGTTAATCTGGCATCTCAACCGTGAGAGTGGGAATCGAACTTGCGAACCTCCGTGTTGCCTGTCTCCTACCATACCCTGTTTCCTGTTGTGTGCTACTTCAGTTAAAGTTGAGGAAAAAAAGATCTACAACTCTATTGTGTTTTCCCCTGCTTTTCTTTAAAGTAATAGCACAGGATTTTATGACATCCACTTGAAAGGGTAGATGGAACCTCAGCTTAACCAGAAGACAGTCCGCCCTCATTGCTGCCGTGGGAGAGTTAGGCCGGATTATTGGCGGTGTGGGTATTGAACCGATAGAGGTGCAGTCATTGACTGAGGAATTAGATCCCAGTGTTGTCCAGAACAAGAGGAGGTCGGGGGGAGGGGTTGTGTTTGCCAAGTAAGAGATGAGCATAGAACATAGTACAGCACAATACAGGCCCTTTGGCTCACAATGTCGTGCCGACCTTTAAACCTCTCCTAAGACTATCTAACCCCTTCCTCCCACATATCCCTCTATTTTAAATTCCTCCATCTGCTTATCTAGTAATCTCTTGAATTTGGCCAATGTACCTGCCTCCACCACCGCCCCAGGCAGCACATTCCATGCCCCAACCACTCTCTGGGTAAAAACCTCCCTCTGACATTTCCCTTGAACTTTCCACCCATTACTTTAAAGCCATGCCCTCTTGTATTGAGCACTGGTGCCCTGGGAAAGAGGCACTGGCTGTCCACTCTATCTATTCCTCTCAATATTTTGTACACCTCTATCATGTCTCCTCTCATCCTCCGTCTCTCCGAAGAGTAAAGCCCTAGCTCCCTTAGTCTCTCCTCATAATACATACTCTCTAAACCAGGCAGCATCCTGGTAAATCTCCTCTGCATCCTTTCCAATGCTTCCACATCCCTTCCTATTGTGAGGCGACCAGAACTGGACACAGTACTCTAAGTGTGGTCTAACCAAAGTGTTATAGAGCTGCATCATTACCTCGTGTCTCTTAAACTCGATCCCTCGACTTAAGAAAGCTAACACCCCATAATAAGCAGTGTTTATCTTTGTGTGTTTTAGGCAGCACAGTTATCTCCAAGGAGATCTCTGCTGAATCGGTGGCGGAGGTTCAGGAGGTCATTAAGCGTCGGCCGCTGATATGGGACAACCTTCACGCCAACGACTATGCCCAGCGACGGGTGTTCCTGGGACCGTACAAAGGACGTCCCTCCAGCCTGGTCTCCAAGCTGCAAGGCATCTTGCTCAATCCCAACTGTGAACTTGAGGCTAACTACGTGCCCATCCACACCCTGGGCACCTGGTACAAGTGTGGCCTGCGGGCAGCAGAGTCCAGTGAGTTGGGTACACAGCATGGGCAGGGAGCGACAGGTGGGGTTACAGTCGGAAGGGCAAGACAGGGTTACAGTGAAGGCTTGGGATTGGTAAATTGGTTTATTATTGTCACCTGTACTGAGATACAGTGAAGAAATTAGTTTTGCATGCCAAACATGCAGATCAGTTCAAAAACATAAGTACTTTGAGGTAGTACAAAGGAAAATCAATAACAGAATGCAGAATAAAGTGTTAGAGTAAACAGAGAGAGTGCAGTGCAGGCAGACAATAAGGTGCAAGGGCCACGACAAGGTAGATGGTGAGGTCAAGAGTCCATCTTATCGTACTAGGGAACCAATCAATAGACTTATAACAGTGGGTAGAAGCTGTCCTTGAGCCTGGTGGTACGTGCTTTCAGGCTTTTGTATCTTCTGCCTGATGGGAGGGGGGAGAAGAGAGAATGTCTGGGGTGGAGGGGTCTTTGATTATGCTGGCTGCTTTACCGAGGCAGCGAGAAGTGTAGACAGAGTCCATGGAGGGAGGCTGGTTTCTGTGATGTGCTGAGCTGTGTCCACAACTCTCTGCAGTTTCTTGTGGTCACGGACAGAGCAGTTTGCCGTACCAAGCCGTAATGCATCTGGATAGAATGCTTTCTATGGTGCATCGATAAAAATTGGTGAGGGTTGAATTTCCTTGGCCTTCTAAGGAAGTAGAGGTGCTGATGTGCTTTCTTGACTGTAATGTCTACATGGTTGGACCAGAACAAACTATTGGTGATGCTTACACCAAGGGACTTGAAGCTCTCAACCATCTCCTCCTCAGCACCACTGATACAGACAGGGGCATGTGCTTCATCCCCACTTCCTGAAGTCAATGACCAGCTTTCTTGTCTTGCTGACATTGAGGGGAAGGCTGTTGTCCTGGGGTTAGATATAGGGTAGAGTTTGGATAGGGAAAGTGGTTAATTTGGGGATTGCAGGGTGGGGATGCAAACATTATTGGTTATTATTATTAGTTTATTATTATCACATGTACCAAGATACAGTGAAAAGCTTTTGTTTTACATGCCATCCAGGCAGATGGTTGCTTACTTTAGTATATCGAGGTAGTACAAAAACAGAATACAGAATATAGTTACAGTTACAGAGAAAGTGCAGTGCAGGCAGACAATAAGGGTGAGGTAGGTGGGGAGATGAAGAGAATTGGATGGGGGAATGGAGTTGGAATGGGAGCTGAGTTAGTGTGGGGAGTGGGGTGTGATTGGACAGTGGGGTTGGAGTGAGCAGATTAGGCAGGATTGGAATGAGGTCTGTGGTTGAAGTCGCAGACCGTAGGATTGGACTGGGGAAGGGGGACAAGGTTTGGAGTGGGGCAAGGGTCAGTAGGGGTTGGGACCAGGGTGGGGTTGGAGTAAATCAAAGTCGTTTATTGTCATATGCACAGGTGCAATGAAAGACTTACCTGCAGCAGCATTAGAACATAGAACACAGAACAGTACAGCACAGAACAGGCCCTTCGGCCCAAAATGTTGTGCCGACATAGCTATTCCCTCCAACCTACAGAATGCCCATATCCATCTATTTTTCTCTCATTCATGTGCCCACCTAAGCCCCTCTTAAAAGCCCCCAATGAATTTGCCTCCACCACCCTATCAGGCAACGCATTCCAGGCATCCACCACTCTCCGAGTAAAAAACTTACCCCTCACATCTGTTCTGAACCTACCCCCTCTCACCTTAAAAGCATGCCCTCTGGTATTGGATCACCATTAAAGGCACATAGCATCATGTAAGAAGCATTCACAAGAAAAACATAAATTATACACAACTTTTACAAGAAAGAACACATTTAGAACAAAAAAGAGGTCCACTTTAGTGCAAAGTGATCAAAATGGTCATTGTGTTGCTATACCGAGCTAGTGATTAGGGTTGTGCCGGTTGGTTCAAGAACCAAATGGTTGAAGGGAAGTAGCTGTTCTTGAACCTGGTGGTGTGGGAATTCAGGCTTCTGTACCTCCTGCCCGATGGTAGCTGCGAGAAGTTGTCATGGCCCGGATGGTGGGGATCTTTGATGATGAATGTTGCCTTCTTGAGGCAGTGCCTCCTGTAGATACTCCCGATGGTGGGGAGGGATGTGCCGTGATGTATTGGGCGGAGTCCACTACTATCTGCAGCTTCTTACATTCCTATGTATTTGAATTGCCGTCCCAGACCATGACGCAACCTGTCAGGATACTTTCAACAGTCCATCTGTAGAAGTTTATCAGAGTGTTCGGTGACAAGCAGAACCTCCTTAACCTCCTAAGGTATTAGTATTGGTATTGGTATTGGTTTATTATTGTCACTTGTACTGAGGTACAGTGAAAAACTTGTCTTGCATACCGATCATGCAGGTCAATTCATTACACAGTGCAGTTACTTTGAGTTAGTACAGGGTGCATTGATGTAGTACTGGTAAAAACAATAACAGTACAGAGTAAAGTGTCACAGCTACAGAGAAAGTGCAGTGCAATAAGGTGCAAGGTCACATCAAGGTAGATCGTGAAGTCATAGTTCATATTGTATAAGGGAACTATTCAATGGTCTTATCACAGTGGGGTGTAGGATTAGAGTTTGGATGGGAGCTGGGGTTTGTGGTGAGGCGTTAACCATGTTGTTTCAGAATTGGAGTCACACCCAGCCCTAACCAGGAGGAACACGACACTCCAAGAGCTTCGTGTCACCTTTACTGAGATCAGTTCTTGCATTCCCAGGCCTGGTTTGAATTGAATTGAAATTGTCTGTCTACCCCATTCTTCCAGGAACGAACATCACCAAAAAAGGGCAGCACACTGGCCCAGACTTTCGAGCTGGCCCCTCACAGCTCCAGTGACCCAGGTTCGATCCTGACCTTGGGTGCTGTCTGTGTGGAGTTTTCACGTTCTCTGTGTGTATCTCTGGGTTTCCCCTGAATGCTCCGGTTTCCTCCCACATCCCAGAGTTGTGCTGGTAGGTTAACTGTCCGCTGTACATTGTCTCATAGCGTAAGTGGGTGTCAAAAGGTTACAGGGTTTGCAGGGTTACAGAGAAAGCCTCCTCTGCTCGAAGGCAAACAAACCCAGCCCACCCGCTCTCCTTATTACTGAAACGTTCCATCCCAGGACACAGCCTGTCATCCAAGTAAGTTAGCAACTTTTATGGAAACACAAGGAAAGCTGTAATTGTTCACTCTGATCAAAACTTGAAGGAGAGTGAATCATTGGGATCAATTCCAATTTGCAATCAGCCATATTCCCAGCAGGTTGTTATAATTTCCGGGGGCAATGTGAGCTGTGAGTCTAAGTAGAGCAAGGGTTTTGGAGTGGATTTGAGGGCTGGATGCCTCTGACAAACAGCTAACACCATTAACTTTGTTTTCAGATACTGATGAGGGAGCTGAGACCTGCCAAATGTACTGCCCCAATGAAGCCCTGAAATTGGCACTGGTTGACTGGTTAAAGGAAGTCAACAGACCTTTGTGCCCAAGTGAGTGCGTATCTTTTATAACTTTTTAGTAGAAAACATAATCATTGGTTTTACGCTTTTATTACCCATCATAAATTGTTCTTAAACCACTGCAGTCCTTCTGGTGAAGGTGCTCCCACGACGTGTTGGGGAGGGGGTTCCAGGATTTAGACTCAGTGACAAGGAAGGAACAATCATATGTTTCCCAGCCAGGATGGTGCATGAACTGAAGCTTTTTTGATATCATCAGGGTTCCAGTTTCCTTCACTTTCAATTACAGGGAGTCGCTGGATTACGAACGAGTTCCGTTTTTGAGTCTGTTCAGAAGGCGAATTTGTATTTAAGTTACATACAGTTCACATCTAGCGTCAATTAGTCAAATGTTTGTCTTAGTATATAGTGTATATTTTACCTAAAATATCATAAATATAATAATGCTTAAAACACGCAGTGTTTTGAGCGATGCGCAAAGTAGTTTGCCCGTTCATTAGTATGAACCATTGTGTGTAACTCGATTTTTTAAAATAATAGGGTTTACGGAGGTCAGTTCGTAAGTATGGGCATTCATAAGTCGGGTGTTCATAACCCAGGGACTTCCTGTAATTGTGTTTGAAGTGTTGCCAATCTCTAGGGAGAAATCGGTATTGGTTTATTGTTGTCACATGTACCGAGACACAGTGAAAAGCTTTTGTTTTGCATGCCATCCAGACAGGTCATTCCATACACAAGTACATCGACGTAGTAAAAAGGAAAACAGAATGCAGAATATAGTGTTGCAGTTACAGAGAAAGTGCAGTGCAGGCAGACAATAAGGTGCAAGGGCCATGACAAGGGAGATTATGAGGTCAAGAGTCCATTTTATCGTACAAGAGATCCGTTCAAGAGCCTGATAACAGCAGGCTAGAAGCTGTCCTTGAGCCTGGTGGTGCATGTTCTCAAGCTTCTTTATCTTCTGCCCAATGGTGGGGGGGGGGGGGGGGAAGCAGAGATAACAACTGGGGTGGGAGGGGACCTTGATTATGTTGGTTACTTTCCCAAGGCAGCGGGAAGTGTCGATGGAGTCACTGCAGGGGAGGCTGGTTTCTAATTTGTACATGTAAGGTTCCAGAAACAGCATATACTTGAATGATACCAATAATCCCTTTAATGTTGTTTATTGCATTCTTAAGTATCAGTTCTGGAAGTGTTGACGCTGGGAGGAGTTACCAACACTCTGAGAGGATTGATGGGGATTTGGATTAACGTCGTATTGACAACCTTCCAGCTCTGAAAACTAAGATAAAAGTGCGGTAGACAATCAGTAATGTAATTGGTATGTTGGTCTTTATTGTAAGAGGAGTTGAGTACAGGAGTAACAATGCCTCACTACAATTATATGGGGCCTTAGCGAGACCACGCCTGGAATATTGTTAGGGAGAGGTTGGATAGGCTAGGACTTTATTCCTTGGAGCATAGTACGCTGAGGGGCGACCTTGTTTGTGTGTCCTCCCCGTGTCTGCGTGGGTTTCTTCCGGGTGCTCCGGTTTCCTCCCACGTTCCAAAGACGTACGGGTTAGGCAGTTGTGGGCATGCTATGTTGGCGCCGGAAGTGTGGCAACAATTGTGGGCTGCCCCCAGAACACTCTACGCAAAAGATGTATTTCACTGTGTGTTTTGATGTAGATGTGACTAAGAAAGGTATCTTATACAGTAGAGGTGTATAAAATCATGAGGGGCATAGATAGGGTGAATGCACTCAGTCTTTTTCCCAGGGTTGGGGAATCAAGAACTAGAGGGCATAGGTTTAGGGTGAGAGGGGAGGGATTCAAAAGGGACCTGAGGGGAAACTCCTTCACCCAGAGGGTGGTCAGTATATGGAGCTGCCAGAGGAAGTGGTTGAGGCAGGCACAATAACAATGTTTAAGAGACATCTGGACAGGTACATGGATAGGAAAGGTTTAGAAGGATATGGGCCAAATGCGGGCAAATGGGAGTAGCTTAGATGGGCATCTTGGTCAGCATGGACCAGTTGGGCTGAAGGGCCTGTTTCTGTGCTGTATGACTCTATGAATCTATTGTGCACAATTTTGGTCACCTTTCCTCAGGCAGGATATACTCGCTAGGGAGGGAATGGAGCAAATGGTTCTGGAATGGCAGGCCTGTCTCATAAGGAAAGATAGAGCAGGCAAGGCCTCTGTTCTTTAAGGTTTAGAAGAATGAGCAGTAACCTCAGTGAAATATACAAAGTGTGCGACCACGTGGGAGGATGTGTCCCCAGCTGAGGTGTGTGGAACCAAGGTTCACTTTGCAAAGTGAGGGGTCCACTGTTTAGAACTGAGATGAGGAGAAATTTCTTCACTCACAGCGTGGTGGATCTTTGCAACTCTCTCCCACAGAGAGTTGTAGAGGCTCAGTCAGTGAGTTCGTTCAAAACAGAGATGGACAGATTTCAGGACTTTAAAGGAATTAAGGGATATGGGTTTAGTGCAGGAAACTGATGGTGAGGTACAAAATCAGCCATGGTCCAATTGAATGGTGGAACAGGCTTGAGGGGCTGAAGTACAGCTGATCGTGTAACTGTGACTGTAACTCCCTCAGTCCCACACTGGGCAGGGCCACCTGGATCTTGTGTTTGTTTCTCAGAAGGTAGGTGGGGACTGTTAACTTTGAGGTGAGAGGGCTACACACTGAGCCTCAGCTGACGGTTGGACCTGTCCTACTGACAGCAAGAAGATCAAAATGGACATTAAAACATCCATGGTGACACAAGAGACAGCAGATGCTAGAATACGGAGCAACGAACAGAAAGCTGGAGGAACTCAGCGGGTCAGGCAGCAGCGAGGGAAATGGCTAGTCGACGTTGCGGGTCAAGATCCTTCACTTCAGAGTGTTGACTGTCCATTTCCCTCCACAGATGCTGCCCGACCCAGTGAATTCCTCCAGCCTCTTCTTTGTTGCTCCAGGTTCCAGCAACTGCCGTCTCTTGTGTCTACATTAAGACATCCATCTCCTTGGGAATGGGAGTCATAGAGTAATACAGCATTCACCCTATCTATGCCCTTCATGATTTTATACACCTCTGTAAGATCACCTCTCAGTCTCCTATGCTCCAAGGAGTAAAGTCCTAGCCTGTCCAACTAAGTTGAAGTGGGAAATAGAAGGAGATTGATCAGGAAAGGAATGGATATCTCAACGCGAGCAAGGGTGGGATTAACTTCTTTCAATTGGTCCTTCTGGCAGGCAGACAGCTTCCAAAGGAAGAAAGGGCGGGAGGGCTGGTGATCCAACCCACTGAAGAAGTTATTCTAAATGGGAAGGTTGAACCAGACACGAGGAAGCCGGGAGTAAACTCTGACCCACAGGCTCGACAGAATGCATTGAAGGAGTCAGTAAAGGCAGGAGAGACCCCGCCGTCACGAGACCAGGGACACGAGGGTTCGGAGGTCAGCGGCAGCCAATGCCCTGTGACAGTGGTTAGCCAGGAGGCGGAGAGCGAGGATCCTGGACCCAGGGAGTCTGGGACCCAGAATGCACCGGAGGCTCCCGGGAACCTGGAGGAGGAGTTGGCAGGGAGCAGCCGGTCGACCGACAGGCTCCCAGAGCCGGTGAGAGCCGGGGACGGATCGACCGAGGTGGCCGACGGGACCCGAGCTGCGGGCAGCCCCGGGCAGGTCAAGGGAGGGGGCCGCCATTCCCCTGATCTGACCCTGGATGACCTGCGGCTGATGGTGGACCTCTTCCACCTGCCGTACGAGCATGGCGAGGAGACAGCACGCAGGCTGCGGGAGTTTCAGTGGCTCAAGGCCAACACAGACTATGTGAGTGCCAACACCAAGATGGACAGCCAGAAGGTAAGGAGCGGGGAATAGAAGGGTGGGTGGGCGAGGAAAATAACACCACAGAGAACTAGCGAGTGTGCTAAGCTGCACACAGAGAGGTCACCCCAGCCTCCCAGCCTTGGTATTGGTATTGGTTTATTATTGTCACTTGTACTGAGGTATAGTGAAAAACTTGTCTTGCAAACCATTCATACAGGTCAATTCATTACACAGTGCAGTTACATAAAACATAGAACAGTATAGCACAATACAGGCCTTCAGCCCACAATGTTGTGCCGACCTTTAAACCTCGCCTAAGACTATCTAACCCCTTCCTCCCACATATCCCTCTATTTTAAATTCCTCCATATGCCTATCTAGTAATCTCTTGAATTTGACCAATGTACCTGCCTCCACCACCGCCCCAGGCAGCGCATTCCATGCCCCAACCAGAGGCGCTGGCTGTCCACTCTATCTATTCCTCTTAATATATTGTACACCTCTATCATGTCTCCTCTCATCCTCCTTCTCTCCAAAGAGTAAAGCCCTAGCTCCCTTAGTCTCTCATCATAATCCATACTCTCTAAACCAGGCACCATCCTGGTAAATCTCCCCTGCACCCTTTCCAACGCTTCCACATCCTTCCTATAATGAGGCGACCAGAACTGGACACAGTACTCTACATTGGGTTAGTACAGAGTACACTGATGTAGTACAGGTAAAAACAATAACAGTACAGAGTAAAGTGTCACAGCTACAGAGAAAGTGCAGTGCAATAAGGTGCAAGGTCACAACAAGGTAGATCGTGAGGTCAGAGTCCATCTCATCGTATAAGGGAACCATTCAATAGTCTTATCACAGTGGGGTAGAAGCTGTCCTTAAGTCTGGCGGTACGTGCTCACGCTCCTGTATCTTCTACCTGATGGAAGAGGAGAGAAGAGAGAATGACTCGGGTGGGTGGGGTCTTTGATTATGCTGGCTGCTTCACCAAGACAGCGAGAGGTAAAGACAAGGAGGAGAGGCTGGTGTCTGTGATGCACTGGGCTGTGTCCACAACTCTCTGCAGTTTCTTGCGGTCCTGGGCAGAGCAGTTGCCGTACCAAACCGTGATACATCCAGATAGGATGCTTTCTATGGTGCATCGATAAAAGTTGGTGAGAGTCAAAGGGGACAAACCGAATTTCTTTAGATAGTAGGTGTATTGTTGGTTGCGGGGTGGATAGATTATTGAGCAGGAGGAATAACAGGATCAAGGGAGCGGGTTGGATATGGGAATTGGTGCTTGGTAGTGAAGTAAGTGATGTGATGAATGTTGTCCATGTCACATGCTCCCCACCGTCCTGACCTACCTCACCCCCCAGGTGGAGGAGTGGAGAGCACGCGCACAAGTGTTCCAGCTCTGGTGCGACGGGATTGTCCAACTCTACCGGCAGTTCATGAGAAGCTCCAACAGGGCGATCGTCTACGACCTCTACCCTTACCTCTGGGACATCAGGAACACACTCCTCGTTGTCAAAACCTTTGTGTTGTGGCTGGGTGAGTGAGCAGTTCCATTTATCACTTGTGAGGAGGGTTAGGCGCTAGTGAAATGCTGTACCCGAGGGGGAAGGTGAGGCCATGTTGGCTTGAGACCTGCATTGACCACCATGTCTATCATTCTGAAAGATCAGCGATCAAAGGTCATACCCTACAGGTTTTACCTGACCTGGATGTGGCTGGGCAGCTTCTTCCTTGGTATTGGGACTGCAGTGTCTGGGATCTCTCATCTGGCAGGGCTCCCTCCTGGGTATCCACAGCTCTGCTGTCTGGCAGAGATCCCTCCCAGGCTTCCTCTGGTAAGTCTGTGGCTGCCCGACTGATGCAGCTCAAGGCTGGGCGAGTGTGGTCTCTCAGTGTCCTGTTGCCTGTTTAACGAGTCCTGGACCACCCTTACATGGTTGATGGGGATGGCCTTTCTTGACCTCACCAAAGCCTTTGACTCTGGAGGAATGGTGGGGTATCTGTCTCAAATTTGCCTGTTTTAGGATTTAATCTCCATTTTATACATAGTGTAGTGGTTAGCATAGTGCTATTACAGCGCCAGCGACTTGGGTTCGATTCCGGCCGCTGTCTGTAAGGAGTTTGTACATTCTCCCCGTGTCTGTGTGGGTTTCCTCCCACATTCCAAAGATGTATGGGTTAAGAAGTTGTGGGCATGCTATGTTGGCGCCGGAAGCGTGGCGACACTTGTGTGCTGTCCCCAGAATACTCTACACAAAAAGATGTATTTCACTGTGTGTTTCGATGTACGTGTGACTAACAAAGATATCTTTCTAAAGATATCTGCTGCATGATAGAACAGGAACAGGCTCTTCAACCCACGATGTAGTGCATTAATAGTGAAGATTCTGTGCTGCAGAACAAAAACAGGGCTGAGTACTGGTTCACCACATTAGGTGTGCCAAGTGCCCGACAGATTTTTCTCCACTTTGATGAGTTGAAGGGAGCACAGGTTGCACTTTTTCCAGTAATGCTGACCCAGTCCACTCTGGATAAGAACTGGCGAAACTCTCAAAGTATCAATCCCCTTCATTTACGGGACTGCTAGTTTTTCTCAATCACCACCTGGAATGGGAAACCTTCTGTGACCACTCTGAAGTCTGAGAGACAGGACGTGAAGACGTGATCTTACCCAGTCTCGGTGCAGAATTGTCTAAAGCAGGACGGCACCATCACCCCAAACGCTTTTCTGGGTGTGAGGTTGGGACTTGTCTCCTCCGCCAGGTAGTTACTTCTATCAGTGGACAAATCATGGTCATGGGCAGATAGATCATGTACAGATCATGGTCATTTTATGTGAGGAAAATGATGAGACGGATCTCAAGAGATTTAACTCTGTTGGTGGGTGAGCTTTTGGGCTGTGAAGGGGTGTACACCGATGATAATTCTGCCGGCTGCAACAAACTCTTGTTGATCATTAATTGCATTTCTCCCAGATGGCCGTATTGAGAAGAACACCTACTCCTTTAACTCTTGGATGAACTGCTTCCAGTGTGAGTATTATTGTGTTTTAGTCTTGTTACGATCAAAGGTCAGGTCTGTGAGGGAGCAATGCCCTTGGCCGCTGACCTCAAAACCATTCCTCGCGAAAGCTGAGAACACCCCGTTCCTGAGAAATTCCTATTTTCCGATGCCCTCTTCCTGGCTGCTCTCCCAGGTTCTACTCACTATAAGCTTGAAGTCAGCCAGAGTTCTGCTGACTGTGTCAGACACATTGCCTGGTATGTGTTGACCTATATTGATGCCCATTAGGAATTTAAATTCTCATACTCGTTTGCAAATTCCTGCACTGTTTCACCTCCTCAAGCCCAACAACCATCAGCGATCTCTTTGCCCATCCTATTCCGGACCCTTGCTATCCCTGATTCCCGTTCCACTGCCATTGGCAGCCATGCCTTCAGCTACCAGGGATTCTGGCATCCAATAACGAATGCCGCAATGCTGGATGAGCAGCCAATCATATTAAAGAATGTTCACGTAGTAAACTAGGAAGGGAAAGGCATAACTTTTAACTTAAACTTTTACCAAAATGCACAACCGTGATGGAGGTGTATAAAATCATGAGGGTGAATGTGCACAGTCTTTTCCTAGGGTTGGGGAATCAAGAACTACGGGGCATAGGTTTAAGGTGAGAGGGGGGAGATTTAATAGGAACCTGAGGGGCAACTTTTTCACTCAGAGCAGAGGGTGGTGCATATTTGGGAAAGCTGCCAGAGGAGGTGGTTGAGGCAGGAATTCCTCCAGCTGCTTGTTATTTGAATTTATGAATCTATTTGGCCTCTGCCTATCTCTCACCTTACACACATGGCTTCATTTATTGGCTGAAAGGCACATTAGGATATCCTGAAGTTATGAAAGGTGGTGTGTAGTTGTATCATATTAAACAAGTAATGGAATGTGAAGATTGTGGAGCGGTGGTGGTTAAACAATCTGCACATCAAAGCGGACCTGTCTGTTATCACCACCACACCAGCCACTTAGATTGAAAGACCAGCCTTGGTGTTAACAGGGACAGCATCTTCTGAGAGAAAAGGGATCCTTTACACAACAATCAGCAAATTCCAAGTGCCTTGGTTAATAAACATTGAAGCCTGTGTTTGGGACTCAGTTCAACTGTGCCGAGAACCTTCATCCCCTCGAGTGTGCTGCACCATTCGGTGTTATCACAAGTACCTTTGGCCCCAATTTACTTTTCCCTTCCCCGTACCCTTTTAACCCTAACAGAAATTCATCACTAAGGGTGCTCACCATCCGGGACATGCCCTTTTCTCGTTACTACCATTGGGGAGGAGGTACAGGAGCCTGAAGACTCACACTCAATGATTCAGGAACAGCATCTTCCCCTCCGCCATCAGATTTCTGAACGGTCCATGAACCCATGAACACTACTTCGTTATTCCTTATTTTTTGCACTATAGGCTTACCCATTGCCCTCTATTTTTCTCAGGTCCATGTACCTATCCAAAAGTCTCTTAAAAGACCCTATCGTATCCGCCTCCACCACTGTTGCCGGCAGCCCATTCCACACACTCACCACTCTCTGAGTAAAAAACTTACCCCTGACCTCTCCTCTGTACCTACTCCCCAGCACCTTAAACCTGTGTCCTCTTGCGGCAACCATTTCAGCCCTGGAGAAAAGCCTCTGACTATCCACATGATCAATGCCTCTCATCATCTTATACACCTTTATTTATTTTTGTAATTTATAGATTTTTATGTCTTTGCACTGTGCTGTTGCCGCAAAACAACAAATTTCACGTCGTATGTCAGTGATAATAAATATGATACTGATTCAATACCATGTTTGAAATGAACCATTGACCCGGTATCTGTTACCATTCGAGAAAGAGTCTTCCAACTTCTCCTGTCCTAGACATATTTCCTAACCTCATTCCAGAAAAAAACCCTTGCTCTGCTTTTTAGACTCTGACCCCTGGCCCCCAAACCCCTCGGCTGACAGGAATAATTTCTCCCCTCTTCTTTCTCCTTAACATCTTGAATCAAATCAAATCAGCCCTTAACCTTCTACTGGGGGGTGTTGCCCCAGTTAGTGTAAGCTCTCCTCAGAATGTGACCATTCCGTTAAAATGATTAGGTTATTGTTGTTTACACCTCCTCTGGGTTGATTTTTTTGTCTCTTACTACCCTCCGTACCAAATCCACACCCTTTGTGTCATCCAGTGTCTACCCTATCACATAAAACTTAGAACAGTACAGCACAGGAACAGGCCCTTCGGCCCACCATGTCTGTGCCGACCCGTGATGCCAAATTAAACTAATCCCACCTGCCTGCACGTGGTCCGTATCCCTTCATTCCCATCCTGACTGAATGTCTCTTAAACAGGCCTGCCCTTTTGTAGTCTCTCGCCTTCCCATTTTTCTTTGCACCTTTTAATTTTATCTCCAACTGGTTCTAGTTCTGATGTGTGTCATCAACCTGAAACATTAACTCTGTTTAGAACAGTAACAGTCTATTAACAAACGGTTTGTTTTCTCTAGAGCGGCGGAGGCTGAGGGGAGACCTGATAGAAGTTTATAAGGTTACGAGGGGCATAGATAGGGTAGACATCTGGTATCTTTTTTCCCAGGGTCGAAATGTCGAACACTAGAGAGAGTATGCACTTAAGGTGAGAAGGGGTAAGTTCAGAGGAGATGTGCGGGGCGAGTTTTTTGCACAGAGAGTGGTGGGTGCCTGGAATGCACTGCCGGGGTGGTGGTGGAGGCAGATACGATAGGGGTGTTCAGGAGGCTCTTAGATAGGTACGTGAATGGGCGGGAAATGGAGGGATATGGACATCATGTAGGCAGAAGGGATTAGTTTAGTTGGGCATTTGATCACTAATTTAGTTAGTTCAGCACAACATTGTGGACTGAAGGGCCTGTTCCTGTGCTGTACTGTTCTGTGTTCTGTGTTCTAGTACAACACAGAAATAGGCTCTTCAGTCCACAATGTTGTGCCAAACTAAGTAAATTAGTGATCAAATGCCCAATTAAACTAGTCCCTTCTGCCTACACAATGTCCATGTCCCTCTATGTATATTCATGTGCCTACCTAGGAGCCACTCAGAACACTCTACGCAGAAGGTGCATTTCACTGTGTGTTTCAGTGTACATGTGACTAATAAAGATATCTTATGGGCAGGCACGGTAGTGTAGCGGTTAGCATAATGCTATTACAGCGCCAGTGACCCAGATTCAATTCCGGCCACTGTCTGTACATTCTCCCTGCGTCTGCGTGGGTTTCCTCCGGGTGCTCCGGTTTCCTCCCACATTCCAAAGACGTACGGGTTAGGAAGTTGTGGGCATGCTATGTTGGCGCTGGAAGCGTGGTGACACTTGCGGGCTGCCCCCAGAACACTCTATGCAAAAGATGTATTTCACTGTGTGTTTCGATGTACATGTGACTAATAAAGAAATCTTATCTTATCACTATTGTACCTGCCGCCACCACCACCCCTGGCACCGCATTTCAGGAACCCACCACTCTCTGGTAAAAAAAATTGCACATCTCCTTTCAATGTACCCCCTCTCACCTTGAATGCGTGCCCTCTAGTATTAGACATTTCAACCCCGGGAAAAAGATATCGGCTGTCTATCTACGCCTCTCATAATCTTGTAAACTTCTATCAGGTGAGTCTCTCTGCAGAATCTGCCTATTTTGCATTTTGTCTTTATTTCAGATTTACGTCATCTGCAGTGTTTTGCTTTTCCAGTGTAATTTGCTGCAAGTTTCTTTTCAATAAAGCATGCAGTCATCCTGCAAAAGTTAATCAGGTGTGTGAACTGTGACTCTTCCAGGGTGCCGTACCAACAATGCTCCGGTTGTCTTAGGAACAGAGGGAGAGCCTTGGATTTACAGAGGAGGGCTCGTGGGAGAGTTTCAGGTAACCTGCTCACACATTATTACAGCATCATTCTCCTCTCTTGCTTTTTAATCTAATCTATTGCTCATGGGACATAATTTTGTTCAAGTCTAAGCATTTGCCAAGGAGAAGCACTTTTCAGAATCAGATTTATTATCCCTGACTCATCTGATGTGAAACTTGTCGTTTAGCGGCAGCAGTACAGTGCAAGGACATAAAATTACTAAACATTACCAAAATAAATAAATTTTAAAAAAAGGAATAACGAGGTAATGTTCATGGGTTCATGGACCGTTCAGAAATCTGATGGCGGAGGGGAAGAAGCTGTTCCTGAAATGTTGAGTGTGGGTCTTCAGGCTCCTGTACCTCCTCCCTGATGGTAGTAATGGGAAGAGGTCATGTCCCGGGTGGTGAGGGTCCTTAGTGATGGGTGCCGCCTTCTTGAGGAACTGCCTCTTGAAGATGTCCTCAATGGCGGGGAGGGTTGTGCCTCTTGATAGGTTTAGCTGTAATTGATTATCCATTGATATAGTGGTTATACTGCATTGTGGAGAACTCAGAGCTAACTTTGTAGGGTCATAGAGTGAGTACAGCACAGGAGGAGGCCATTCATCCCATCGACAGTGCCAGCCCTCCATGGTGCAATGCACTTAGTCCCATTACCTCACTATGTCCTGTAACCCTGCAGGTTTGTTTTATCTTGCCCACCCAACTTGCTTTTAAAATCACTGATAGTCTCCACTTGTACCTCCCTCATAGTCATTGCCAGTCATATAGTTACACAGCACAGAAAAACAGGCCCTTCAGCGCAACTTGTCCATGCTGACCAATTTGTCTACCTGAGCTAGTCCCATTTGCCTGTGTTTGGCCCATATCTCTCTAAACCTTTCCTATCCATGTACCTGTCCAAATGCTTATGGGGTGTTAGCTTTCATAAATTGTGGGATGGAGTTTAAGAGCCGCGAAGTAATGATGCAGCTTTACAAAACTCTGGTTAGACCACACTTGGAGTACTGTGTCCAATTCTGGTCGCCTCATCATAGGAAGGATATGGAGGTGTTGGAGAGGGTGCAGAGGAGATTTACCAGGATGCTGCCTGGATTAGAGAGTATGGATTATGAGGAGAGACTAAAGGAGCTAGGGCTTTACTCTTTGGAGGGAAGGAGGATGAGAGGAGGCATAATAGAGGTATACAAAATATTAAGAGGAATAGATAGAGTGGACAGCCAGCGCCTCTTTCCCAGGGCACCAATGCTTAATACAAGAGGGCATGGCTTTAAGGTAATGGGTGGGAAGTTCAAGGGAGATATCAGAGGAAGGTTTTTCACCCAGAGAGTGGTTGGTGCATGGAATGCGCTGCCTGGGGTGGTGATGGAGGCAGGTACATTGGACAAGTTCAAGAGATTGTTACATAAGCATATGGAGGAATTTAAAATAGAGGGATATGCAGAGGAAGGGGTTAGATAGTCTTAGGCATGGTTAGAAGTCGGCACAACATTGTGGGCCGAAGGGTTTGTATTGTGCTGTGCTGTTCTACGTTCTATGTAAATGGGATTAATGTAGATGGACAAAAAGGTCAGCATGGACATAGTGGGTGAAGGGCCTGTTTCTGTCCTGTACGACTCACTCAATTTCCTCTCTAAACCTCTTACTCCTTCCCTTAAACTTACCCTAAGTTCAAAAAAGCACTGCCTGGATGCTGCCTGGATTGGAGAACATGTTTTATGAAGGAAGATTGAGCGAGCTAGAGCTTTTCTCTTTGGTGTGACACAGGATGAGAAGCAACTTGATAGAGGTGTATAAGATTATGAGGGGCGCAGACAGAGTGGACAGCCAGCTCCTTTTTCCCAGGGCGGCAATGGCCAATAGTAGAGGACATCCGTTTAAGGTCAGAGGAGAAAAGGTCAGGGGAAATGTCAGAGATAGGTTTTTGCCTTATATTCAGCTGCTTGGGCGTTCAGGTCTGGAACTCCCCTCCCTAAATTCTGTTCTGTGGTCTAATCTTGGTAATTATCTTTATTCCTTGTGTTGCAGATGATGCTTCCAATCACAAGTAGCAGTGAGCTCTTTAACCAGCCTCCTCCGATCTTCCCCACACTGAAGGCATACACCATTAGACCCTTTGACCAGAAGGACAAGGTATTCCTATAAAAGCGGGTTTCATGAGGACCGAGTGGAGAGGGTTGGTGGAGCACCCCCTCAGTTTGAATGATGCCCTAAATGGTGATCAGATGAAGTCTCACCATCCTCTGTTGATACCATTTAATGGGACAATGTATAAGGGGCTTTACACGGCACAGTGTAGAGGGAGCTGTACTCTGTATCTAACCCATGCTGTCCCTGGTCTGGAAGCGTGAGATGGGACAGGGTAGAGGGAGCTTTACTCTGTGTCTGACC
The DNA here is from genome assembly GCF_009764475.1 of Pristis pectinata. NCBI lineage: Eukaryota > Metazoa > Chordata > Chondrichthyes > Rhinopristiformes > Pristidae > Pristis > Pristis pectinata. The sequence continues at coordinate 5,845,729 of NC_067406.1, forward strand.
CATGCCCTGAGAAAGTGTGACAGGTCAGTATAGAGGAAGCTTTACTCTGTATCTAACTCTTGATGTATGATGATGCAGTCTTTGTTGGGATGGTTCCCCTGAATGTTGAGCATTCCAAGCACTTGGAGAGGCATAGTCTTATTAGGGATAGTCAGCATGACTTTGTGTGGCAGGTCATGCCTCACGAGCCAAATTGAGTTTTTTGAGGAGGTGACAAAACAAATAGATGAAGGTAGAGCAGTGGATATGGACTTTAGGAAGGCATTTGACAAGGTTTCCCATGGTAGGCTCAACCAGAAAGTCATGAGGCATGGGATCCATGAAAACTTGGCTGCGTGGATTCTGAATTGGCTTGCCCACAGAAGGCAGAGGGTGGTAGTAAATGGAGCGTATTCTGTCTGGAGGTCGGTGACCAGTGGTGTTCCACAGGGATCTGTTCTGGGACCCCTACACTTTGTAATTTTTATAAATGGATGAGGATGTGGAAGGGTGGGTTAGTAAGTCTGCAGATGACATGAAGGTTGGTGGTGTTGTGGATAGTGTAGAAGGATATAGACAAAATGCAGACTTGGGTGGAGAAGTGGCAGATGGAGTTCAATCCAGAGAAGTGTGAAGTGATACAGTTTGGAAGATCAAAATTGAAGGCAGAATACAAGGTTAATGGCAGGATTCTTAGCAGTGTGGAGGAACAGAGGGATCTGGGGGTCCAGGAACATAGATCCATCAAAGTTGCCACGCAAGTTGATAGGGTGGTTAAGAAGGTGTATGGTATGTTGGCTTTCATTAATTTGGGGATTGAGTTCAGTAGCTGCGAGGTAATGTTGCAGCTCTATAAAACTCTGGTTAGACCACACTTGGAGTATTGTGTTCATTTCTGGTCACCTCATTATAGGAAGGATGTGGAAGCTTTAGAGAGGATGCAGAGGAGATTTACCAGGATGCTGCCTGGATTAGAGAACATGTTTTATGAAGAAAGGTTGAGCGAGCTAGGGCTTTTCTCTTTGGAGTGACGCAGGATGAGAGGCGACTTGATAGAGGTGTATAAGATTATGAGGGGCATAGATCGAGTGGACAGCCAGCACCTTTCCCCAGGGTGGCAATGGCCAATACCAGAGGATGTCAGTTTAAAGTCAGAGGAGGAAAGTTTAGGGGGGATGTCAGGGGTAGGTTTTTTACACAGAGAGTGGTGGGTGCCTGGAACGCACTGCAGGTGGTGGTGGTGGGGGCTGATACAATAGGGACATTTAAAAGACTCTTAGATAGGCACATGGATGTAAGAAAAATGGAGGGTTATGGGCTGTGCAGGAGGGAAGGGTTAGATTGATCATAGAGTAGGTTTATATAGGTTGGCACAACATCGTGGGCCGAAGGGCCTGTACTGTGCTGTACTGTTCTATGTTCTATGACTGTTGGATCTGGTATATTTGGGACTTCCATTGGACCCCAAGTCATTGCCTTATATTCAGCTGCTTGGACGTTCAGGTCTGGCCTCTCTTACTGTCCACACATGACCTACCTCTATGATTTCATGACATGGATCTGTATCAGATGTTGCCTTATGTCAGGAGTAGGGAGAGCACTGGGATGTTTTTGCTCCCAGAGTCCTGAATTATCGCAAGTTATGGTTGAGAGTGCTGCGTTGGAAAAGCGGTTTCCTGCTGTTGTCTGTCCCTCCATTACAGAGGGCGTTGTATTCCATGTGCTTGGAGAGCCACATCTGCAAGACGCAGGAGAAGGATCACGCAAGCTGCCACCCTGACCTGGTTGGAGACAGGTGAGGACCCAGGAGATCCCTCAGCATGGGCACTGCATGACCCACCACCACCCCCTGCTGGTCTTGGATGTCATTTGTCCAAAGTCAAAGTCAGGTTTATTGTCATATGCACAAGTACATGTTTGCACAGGTGCAATGAAAAACTTACTTGCAGCAGCATCACAGGCACATAGCATCAGATAAGCAGCATTCACAGCAAAAGCATAAATTAAACATAAATTATACAAAGTTATCCAAGAAAGAACACAATTAGAACAAACACAAAACAGTCTATTGTAGTGCAAAGTGGTCAAAGTGGTCCTAGTGTTGCTATACTGAGGTAGTGATTAGGGTTGTGCAGATTGGTTCAAGAACCGAATGGTTGAAGGGAAGTAGCTGTTCCTGAACCTGGTGGTGTGGGACTTCAGGCTTCTGTACCTCCTGCCTGATGGTAGCTGCGAGAAGATGGCATGGCCTGGATGGTGGGGATCTTTGATTATAGAAGTTGCCGTCTTGAGGCAGCGCCTCCTGTACATACTACCGATGGTGGGGAGGGATGTGCCTGTGATGTATTGGGCTGAGTCCACTACTCTCTGCAGCTTCTTACATTCTTGCGCATTCGAATTACTGTACCAGGCCTTGATGCAACCAGTCAAGATACCTTCAACAATGACAGAAGTGCAAGTAAAAAAAGACTCAGTAATTTTATTAAACTGATTGACAGCCAGCCATTCGGTAGGTGGAGTTGGAGGTCGATGTAGGAGCTGGTAAATAACATCGACCTGCTCATCTAACTGGGGCCATGGACCCTGCAGATAAAGGAGCTGAAATTGCTTTACCCAATTTTTAAGGTGTTCTTAATTCTTTAATTAAATTACTTTTATGTTTTAATTTAAAAAAAAATCAATTTGATTGTTTTGTTTTAAAATGTCTTTGACGGTCAGAAGGGTCCCCAAGAATTGTGAAGAACGTGTCTCTGCATGAATCTGATAAGATAAGATACTCCTCATTGCTGATGTGTGGCAGTGTTCCCAGCTCCAGGGAGACCTGGTGTGGAGATACAAGAGACTGCAATTGCTGCAGTCTGGAACAACACACAAAATCTGTGGAGGGAGATGGACAGTCAACGTTTCAGGTTGAGACCCTTCATCTGGACTGAAAGCTAGAGGGGAGAGAGCCAGCATAAAGAGGTAGAGTGAGAGCCGGCAGGCAATAGGTGGATCCAGGTGAGGAGGGGTGATGAGCAGATGGAGGAGGGGAGAGAGGAAATAGTGACACACTCCTCCTACTGGGTCCCCTCTCACTCTTCCCACCCGCCCTCCCCACCTCCCTCCCTCTATTCCATGCTGCAACTTCCTCCCCTGTCAGATCCCACCGTCTGCAGCCCTCTGTCACCTCCACCTCTCACCTCCCAGCCTCTGTCGCTATCTCCACCCTTCCCTCCCCCACCTGCCTATCACCTCTCCTCACCTGGATCCACCTATCACCTGCCAGCTCTTGCTCCACCCCATCCTCCCACCTTTTTATACCCGCTATCTCCCTTCTGTCAGTCCCGATGAAAAGACGTTGACTGTCCGTTTCCCTGCATAGATACTGCCTGACCTGCCGAGTTCCTCCGACATTTTATGTGTCGCAGGAGACTGCAGATGCTGCAATGTGGAGCAACAAACAATCTGCTGGAGGAACTCAGCGGGTCGACCAGTATCTGTGTGTGGGGAGAGGAATTGTCGATGTTTCGGGTCGAAACCCTGCATCAGGACTGAGAGTGGAGAGGGGAGACGGCCGGTGTAAAGAGGAGAGGGGGAGTGGCGAGAGAGGGGCCAGAGGTGATTGGTGGACTGAGGAGGGGTGAAGGGTGATGGGCAGAGGGAGCCAGGTAGGGGAGGGGGAGAAGGGGATAATGGACAAGGTGATAAAGACCTTGTGTGAAGCCCGGATGGTTCGGATATGAGGACTGCCCTGCAGGTCAGAGGAAGTGTAGAGGCAGCTACAATGGCAATGTTTAGTATACATTTGGGGAGACCTGATAGAAGTTTATAAGATTATGAGAGGAATAGATAGACAGCCGATATCTTTTTTCCAGGGTTGAAATGTTGACAGGGCCTGCATTTAAGGTGAGGGGGAAAGTTCAAAGGAGACGTGTGGGGCAAGTTTTTTACACAGAGAGTGGTGGGTGCCTGGGATATAAGATAAGATATTTATTTATTAGTCACATGTACATCAAAACACACAGTGAAATACATCTTTTTGTGTTGCTAAGAATGTGCTGGGGGCAGCCCGCAAGTGTCGCCACGCTTCCGGCGCCAACATGGCATGCCCACAACTTCCTAACCCATATGTCTTTGGAATGTGGGAGGAAACCGGAGCACCCGGAGGAAACCCACGCAGACATGGGGAGAACGTACAAACTCCTCACAGGCAGTGGCGGGAATTGAACCCAGGTTGCTGGCGCTGTAATAGCGTTACACTAACCGCTATGCTACGCTGCCAGGGGGGTGGTGGAGGCAGATTCGACAGAGGCATTTAGGAGGCTCTTAGATAGGCACATGAATGTGCAGAGAATGGAGGGATGTGGACATTGTGTAGGCAGAAGGGATTTAGGAATTTAGTTTAATTAGTTCAGCACAACATGGTGGGCCGAAGGGCCTCTTCCTGTGCTGTACTGTTCTATGTTCTATGTATATTCCCCAAACTCAAACTGTTGGACAGCTACATGGATAGGAAAGGTTTGGAGAGATATGGGCCAAAATCAGGCAAATGGGACTGGCTTAGATGGGAATCTTGGTCAGCATGGAAGATTTGGGCAGAAGGGCCTGTTTCTGAGCCGTATGACTCTATGACATCTTGTTGCTTGCCTTTAGGTTCCTGGGCCATTTCCTGACGTTATGCCCGGATTACTGCTTTGTGCTGGAGGATGAGCATGAAGTGTGCGGCTGTGTATCCGGAGCCTTAGAAGTCAAGGCATTCCTGAAGGGGACTGAAGCAGTTTGGCTTCCTGCCATGCAGGAGAAATACTCCAAACCTACAGCTCTCGAGAGCCTAACTCCGACTCAGGTGAAGTCTTAGGATATTATAGTTGGGAGAGGTCCACTGGACACTTGGGGCTGCTTCTCGATGAGCCTATTGAAACGCTTGCATTTGTATAGCACCTTTTACAAACTCCCAAATATCCCCTTCATCTTTAGACAGCTGCTGAAATATTGGTATTGGTATTGGTTTATTATGGTCACTTGTACCGAGGTACAGTGAAAAAACTTGTCTTACAAACCGATCGTACAGGTCAATTCATCACACAGTGCCAGTTACATTGAGTTAGTACAGAGTGCATTGAGGTAGTACAGGTAAAAACAATAACAGTACTGAGTAAAGTGTCACAGCTACAGAGAAAGTGCGTGCAATAAGGTGCAATGTCACAACAAGGTAGATCGTGAGGTCAGAGTCCATCTCATCACATAAGGGAACCGTTCATCAGTCTTATCACAGTGGGGTAGAAGCTGTCCTTAAGTCTGGTGGTACATGCCCTCAGGCTCCTGTATCTTCTACCTGATGGAAGAGGAGAGAAGAGAGAGTGTCCTGGGTGGGTGGGGTCTTTGATTATGCTGGCTGCTACACCAAGACAACGAGAGGTAAAGACAGAGTCCAAGGAGGGGAGGCTGGTGTCCGTATTTCAGATTTAGATTCAGATTCAGATGTTTATTGTCATATACACCAGGGTGCAATGAAATTCCTTGTGATTTATGAGCTTACTTATATTTTATGAAATTTATTATGGGAAACACAGCAGCCAATTTCCACAAAACAGCAACGACCAAATAAAAATGAAATGAAACTGCCGATGTTGGAAATCTGGAAGGAAATCAGAAAATGCTGGGAAATCTCAGTCGGTCAGGCTCTAATCGAGGTTTATAAAATCACTAAGGGTAAAGATATGGTGAATGGCCACAGTCTTTCTCCTAGGGCAGGGGACTCCAGAACTAGAGGGCATCGGTTTAAGGTGAGAGGGGAAAGATTTAAAAGGGACCTGAGAGGTAACTTTTTTCAAACAGAGTACATGGAATGAGCTGCTAGAGGCAGGTACGTTTACGACTTTTAAAAGACACTTGGGCAGGTACATGGATAGGAAGTCTTCAGAGGTGTACAGACCAAACTCAGGCAGATGGGACTGGCTCGGGTGGGCAACTTGTCAGCATGGGTGAGTTGGGCTGAAGGGCCTGTTTTCCAGGCTATAGAGCTCTATAATGACTCCATCTGTGGAAAGAGAAGCAGATAACATTTCAGGTCTGTGACTCTTCATCACAATGAAGTGAGATGACCAAATTGGTAAATAGGTTTATTATTGTCACGTGTACCAAGGTACAGTGAAAAACTTTGTTCTGCATGCCATCCATACAGATCATTTCATCACATCGGTACATTGAGGTAGTACAAGGGAAAACAATAACAGAATGCAAGAATAAAGTGTTACAGTTACAGAGACCAAATAATCTGTGTTAGTGATGTAGGTTAATGGATAAGTGTCGTCTGGGATATTTCCATGGCTTCCGTCATGTCCTTCTGGGAGGGTCTTTATATGATAAACCAATTTACCATCTGAAACTCAGCATCTCCAACACTGCAGCATTCCCTCACCAGTGTGGCAAACTGAATTATGGGCTTGTGTCTCTGGAGTGGGACTTGAATCTACTCTTCACCGACTTGGGAGGTGAGACTGGCTCCAGTAGTTTAAGTTTATTGTCATGGGTGTACATACCTAGGGTATAAATGCCATGAAAGTTAGCTTTTTGTATCAGCAGCACAGTACATTACAAACACAAGTGAACATAAACTTAAATTAACAAAAATTATACATAACTTACACGACAAAGTAAACTAAAATAAACATAACGACATTAGTGTGAGTTGGAGAAAAAGAAAACACAGACCGAGGTAGTGTTAGGGTATTTTCAGGTCGGTTCAAGAACTTGATGGCAGTGGGGAAGATGAATAATGCGACAGGTCCAATTTGAAGCCATCTGCTGCTCTGATTGGGTTGTAGGCTTGGTGGAGGTTGGAGAGAGAGAGAGGAGCAAGATGATAGGAGCATTTAGACATGTGCATGAGAATTTTAGAATTATGATTTTAGAACCATAGAACCATAGAACAGTACAGCACAATACAGGCCCTTCAGCCCACAATGTTGTGCCAACCTTTAAACCTCGCCTAAGACTATCTAACCCCTTCCTCCCACATATCCCCCTATATCAAATTCCTCCATATGCTTATCTAACAATCTCTTGAACTTGACCAATGTACTTGCCTCCACCACCACCCCCGGCAGCGCATTCCATGCACCAACCGCTCTCTGGGTGAAAAACCTCCCTCTGATATCTCCCTTGAACTTCCCACCCATTACTTTAAAGCCATGCCTTCTTGTATTGAGCATTGGTGCCCTGGGAAAGAGGCGCTGGCTGCCTACTCTTATCTATTCCTGTTAATATTTTGTACACCTCTCTCATGTCTCCCCTCATCCTCTTTCTCTCCAAAGAGTAAAGCCCCAGCTCCCTCATAATGCATACTCTCCAAACCAGGCAGCATCCTGGTAAATCTCCTCTGCACCCTTTCCAACACTTCCACATCCTTCGTATAATAAGGCGACCAGAACTGGACACAGTACTCTAAGTGTGGTCTAACCAGAGTTTTGTAGAGCTGGATCATTACCTCGCTGCTCTTAAGCTCGATCCCCCAACTTATGAAAGCTAACATCCCATAATCAACTTTCAGTGATTTGTGGATATGAACCCCAAGATCCCTCTGCTCCTCCACACTACCCAGAATCCTGCCATTAACCTTGTCCTCTGCCTTGGAGTTTGTCCTGCCAAAGTGTACCACCTCGCACTTCTCTGGATTGAACTCCATCTGCCACTTCTCAGCCCAGCTCTGCATCCTATCAATATCCCTCTGCAATCTCCTACAGTCCTCCACACTATCCACAATACCTCCGACCTTTGTGTCATCTGCAAACTTGCTAACCCACCCTTCTACCCCCTCATCCAAGTCATTAATAAATATCACGAAAAGTAGAGGTCCCAGAACAGACTCTTGTGGGACACCACTAGTCACAGCCCTCCAATCTGAATGCACCACCTCCACCACAACCCTCTGCTTTCTACAGGCAAGCCAATTCTGAATCCACTCGCCCAAGCGTCCCTGGATCTCATGCCCTCTGACCTTGTGAAGAAGCCTACCATGTGGGACCTTGTCAAATGCCTTACTAAAATCCATGTAGACCACATCTACTGCACTACCCTCATCAATCCTCCTGGTCACCTCCTCAAAGAATCCTATCAGGCTTGTGAGACATGACTTTTTATAAATGACTTGGATGAGGAAGTGGAGGGTGGGTTAGTAAGTTTGCAGTTGATGGTGGTGTGGATAGTGTAGAAGATTATCGTAGGTTACAATGGGAAATAGACAGGATGCAGAGTTGGGCGGAGAAGTGGCAGATGGAGTTCAATCCGGAGAAGTGTGAAGTGATACGCTTTGGAAGATCGAACTTGAAGGCAGAACACAAGGTTAATGGCAGGATTCTTAGCAGTGTGGAGGAACAGAGGGATCTTGGGATCCAAGTCCTTAGATCCTTCAAAATTTCCGCGCAGGTTGATAGGGTGGTTAAGAAGGTATATGACGTGTTGGCCTTCATTAGTCAAGGGATTGAGTTCAAGAGCCGAGAGGTAATGTAGCTCTATAAAACTCTGGTTAGACCACAGAGTATTGTGTTCATTTCTGGTCGCCTCATTATAGGAAAGATGTGGAAGCTTTAGAGAGGGTGCAGAGGAGATTTACCATGTTGCTGCTTGGATTAGAGAGTATGTCTTATGAGGAAATATAGAGCGATGCAGAATGAGAGGCAACTTGATAGAGTTGTATAAGATTATGAGGGGCATAGACAGAGTGGACAGCCAGCACCTTTGCCCGGGGTAGCAATGGCCAATACCAGAGGACATCCATGTGAGGTGAGTGGAGGAAAATTTAGGGGAGATATCAAAGGTAGTTTTTTTCACACAGAGAGTGGTGGGTGCCTGGAACGCTCTGCCGGGGGTGGTGGTGGGGGCTGATACAGTAGGGACACAAGAGACTCTTAGATAAGCATATGGATGTAAGAAAAATGCAGTCTTATGGGCTGTGTAGGTGGGAAGGGTTAGACTGATCACGGAGTAGGTTTATCTTTCGGTAGGCACAACATCGTGGGCCAAGGGGTCTGTACTCTGCCGTACTGTTCTATGTTCTAAAGTATTTACAGACCAAGAGCGCAGTGGGTGAGGAAGTGGACTGAGTTGAGATAAGGAAGGGTGAGGGGTAGCAGATGTGGGGATGAATACTCTGCCTAAATGAACATTATTATGTTGGGCAATTTACATAACTTGTAAACCTCTTGTTAGAGAGCCAGGCAGCTAAGTCCAGAGGTTACTCATTTGTTCTTGTTTGTTTTCAGGAGCTGATGATGTTTTTCTACAGGAAGACCGCCACCTTCTCTGACTCCTTGCTCTACCACTTCCCTTCCCTTATCCAAGTGGATGTTCATCCGAAGATGTCAGATCCCAGCGAGGCTCGGAATTTAGTTATCTGCGTATTATCTGCACTGAAAGCTAACGGTAAAGTGTTCCGTCCCCTGACCTGTTCCCTGCATCGCTCCAACTTTTCCTCCCATACCTGCTCTCCGTGTCCCCCCATCTCTTCAACATAACCCTGCTCCATCTCTCCAACCCTCTCCCTCACCTTGCTCCCCACACCCCTCTGCATCTTTCCCTTGACCCTGCTCCCTGTATCTCTCTAATCCTCTCCCTCACCCTGCTCTGAAGATCCCATCAACTCTTCCATCTCTAGAACCACATCTAATTGTCTCCTTGATACCTCTCCCTGGTAACAGGGCTCTCTGGCTGAGAATGCACACTGACACCTTCATGTTTTCTCTGAACTGCTTCCACTCTTGTTGATGCCAAGCAGGGGATTTATTATCCAAGGGCCTGATGGGATATATCCCAGGTTATTGAGAGAGGCAAGAGAGGAGATTGCTGGGGCCTTGACCAAGATCTTTATATCCTCACTAGCAACAGGCAAGGTCCGAGAGGACAGGAGAGTAGCCAATCTTGTAATTAGAATCAGAATTAGATTTATTACCACTGAATTATATGACAAGAAATTTGTTGCTTTACTGCAGCAAAAATTGGTAAATTGGTTTATTATTGTCACATGTACCGAGGTACAGTGAAAAACTTGTCTTGCATGCAGATCAATTCATTACACACTGCATTGAGGCAGTATAAGTAAAATGATACACAATGCAGAATGAAGTGTAACAGCCACAAAGTGCAGTGCAGGCAGACAATAAGGTGCAAGGTCATAATGAGATAGATTGTGAGGTCAAGAGTCCATTTTATTGTACTAAGGGACCATTCAATAGTCCTATAACAGCGGGATACAAGCTGTCCTTGAGCCTGGTGGTACGTGCTTTCAGGCTTTTGTATCTCCTGCCTGATGGGAGGGGGGAGAAGAGAGAATGTTTGGGGTGGGTGAGGTCTTTGATTATGTTTCCTTTGTTCAAGAAGGGAAATGGGCAGAATCCAGGAAATTACAGGCACATCACATCAGTGATAGGGAAGCTACTGGAGAGAATTCTTAGTGATAGGATTTACGCACATCTGGAAAAGCATGGCCTGATCAGGAAAAGTCAGCATGGCTTTGTGCAGGGCAGGTCATGTCTTACAAACTTGATTACGTTTATCTGAGGAGATGACGGAGGCGATTGATGAGGGGAGGGCAGTGGATGTTGTCTACATGGACTTTAGTTAAGCATTTGACAAGGTCCCTCATGGTAGGCTGATCCAGAAGGTTAAGATGCATGGGATCCACGGCGACTTGGTTGTTTGGATTCAGGATTGTCTACCCTATCGAAACCAGAGGGTAGTGATGGAGGATTGTATTGTGGATGGAGGTCCATGACCAGTGGTGTTCCGCAGGGATCGGTGCTGGGACCTTTGTTGTTTGTGAGATATGTAAATGACTTGGATGAAAGTGTAGATGGGTGTATTAGTTTGTAGAGGATGCAAAGATTGGTGGAGTTGAGGACAGTGTGCAGGGTGTCAAATGGCAAATAAGATATATAAGGTATAGGATAAGATAAGGTATCTTTATTAGTCACCTGTACATCGAAGCACACAGTGAAATGCATCTTTTGCGTAGAGTGTTCTGGGGGCAGTCCGCAAGTGTCGCCACACTTCCAATGCCAACATAACATGCCCACAACTTCCTAACCTGTACGTCTTTTGAACATGGGAGGAAACCGGAGCACCCGGAGGAAACCCACGCAGACACAGGGAGAACGTACAAACTCCTTACAGACAGCGGCCGGAATTGAATCCGGGTTGCTGGCGCTGTAACAGCTTTACGCTAACTGCTACTCTACCGTGCCTTGCTAGAGGACGTGCACTTACAGTGAGAGGGGGAGGTGTGTGGGGCAAGCTTTTTACACAGAGAGTGGTGGGTGCCTGGAACGGGCTGCCAGGGGTGGTGGTGGAGGCAGATACAATAGAGGCAGTTAAGACGCATTTAGACAGGCACATGGAGGGAGTGGAGGGATCTGGATCATGTGCAGGCAGAAGAGATATAGTTTAATTCGTCACTGTGTTCGGTGAAGACATTGTGGGCCGAAGGGCCTGTCCCTGTGCTGTGTTTTATGCTCTATGTAAAGTTGTACCACATGGTGCACTCAGATCTTACAGACACACCAACATACATAGTTCAAGCCTTTTTGATGGTGTTTCCACAATACAAAATTGTTGCACAGAGAAGAACTGGGTGCAGAAATATCTTCCTATGCATCGTTTATGACTTACCCTTAACTTACATTTCTCTCTCTCTCCATCTCTCTCCCCTTCTTTGATCTTCCTACCCTTCCCTCCCTGCCCCACTCTCTCCCTTTCCCTCTCTCCTTTTCTTTCGGAGTCTCCCTCTTCTGTCTATCCACACCCGGGTCCCTCTTCCTGTTCACTCTTCCTCTTCCCGTTCCCTCTTCCTCTTCCCCCCTCCTGCCTGCTGCCTCCCTCCCTCTCTCACTCCCTCCTTCTGTCCCTCCTGCCCCTTCCTCAGGTTCCCAGGGAGTGTTCTGCGAACTGAAGGCCACTGACAAGAAGGGTTTGGAGTTCCATCTCAGCCTGGGCTTCCTGGAGCTCCCGGGAGCCGAGGCATCGACGCCGCAGGGGGTGATCCTCGGCAGACTCCTGTAACCTTGCCCGCTTGCTCCGATGTTGACTGGGTTGCTCTCCCAGGGCTGTGGTGAGAACGGGGTTGATCTTCATTTGCACATTTGCCCGTTGCAGCCAGGAGCTGGTGCCTGGCTGTTCCGGGTCACATCCCGTCCCACCGTAACACTTACTAAAATCGTCTTCCTCTTCGCCACTGGGAGACTTGCTGGTCCATGTATAGATTAGGCCCATGGTCTGAACATGAGACGCCTGCTGATCCCAGGAGTGCACTGAACAGTGAGAGCCGCTATACTTGCCTATCTGCTTATTGGGGGTGGGGGGGGGGTGGATTTGGTGAGATCTGAGGCCTCCTCTTGGTGGAGGCAGAGACCAGGGATCATAAATCTGCCTCCTTTGCCCACTGCGCTCTTGCCAAGGGAAGTCGGAGCACTCTGAGTGCAAGGCCACGGAGAGTTGGACTCCGTTGTTATGTCTGTACCTCCAGCTGCTGCGCTGAGTAACCAGATTGTCTCCGTGTTGCTTGTCTTTGGAATAACTAAGCCACATCGGCCAGGTCGAAAGTAGTCTGGAGAACCAAGAGACTGCAAACGCTGGAATCTGGAGCCAAAAGCAAACCGCTGCAGGAACTCCTCATATTCTGCCTGGGCAGTCATAGAGCACTACAGCACAGAAACTGGCCCTTCAGCCCATGCCGACCTGACTTTCTGTCTTGTCCCATTTACCTGCACCCAGACCATATCCCTCCAAACCTCTCCCATCCATGCACCCATCCAAACCTCTCTTAAATGCTACAATTATAGAACACTGAACATAGAACACTACAGCATGTTGTGCCGACATTTTATTCAGCTCTAAGATCGATCTAACCCTTCCCTCCCACATAGCCCCCCATTTCTCTATCATTCATGTGCCTATCTAAGAGTCTCTTAAACGTCTCTAATGTATCTGCCCCCACAATCTCTGCCGGCAGTGCGTTCCACGCACCCACCACTCTGTGTAAAAAAACTGTCCTCTGACATCCCCCTTATACCTTCCTCCAGTCACCTTAAAATTATGTCCCCTCGTGTTAGCTATTTTCGCCCTGGGAAAAAGTCTCTGACTGTCCACTCGATCTCTGCTTCTTATCATCTTGTGCACCTCTATCAAGTCACCTCTCACCCTCCTTCTCTCCAAAGAGAAAAGCCCGAGCTCCCTCAACCTATCCTCATAAGACATGCTCTCCAATCCAGGCGACATCCTGGTAAATCTCCTCCGCACCCTCTCTAAAGCTTCCACATCCTTCCTATAATGAAGCGACCAGAACTGAACACAATACTCCAAGTGTGGTCTAACCAGAGTTCTATAGAGCTGCAACATCACCTTGCAGCTCTTGAACTCAATACCCCGACTAATGAAGGCCAACACTCCATATGTCTTCTTAACTGAACCTGCATCGACCACTTCCGTTGGCAGCTCGTCCCACACTTGCACCACCCTCTGAGTGAAGAAGTTCCCCCTCAGATTCCCCTTAAATATTTCACCTTTCACCTATGACCTCTAGTTCTAGTCTCACCCAACCTGAGGGGAAAAAACCTGCATGCATTCCCCCTATCTATACCCCTCGTAATTTTGTACACCTCTATGAGATCTCCCCTCATCCTCCTGCGCAGTCCACAACTCGACGGCACGGACATTGAATTCTCCAATTTCAGCTCCCCCTCTGCCCCTTTTCTCCATCCTCCTGATCTACCCAGTTCCCCCTACACCCACCCCAGCCCCCGTCACCCTGTTTCTATCCCCTCCCCCCCACCCCATCGGCCCATCGCCCCATTGGTCCCCCCTGCCCTCCCCACCTCCCTCCCTTTATTCCAGGCTCCACCTTCCTCTCCTATCAGATCCCACCATTTGCAGCCCTCCACCCATCACCTCCCAGCCTCCATCGCCATTCCCCCTCCCCCCATCTGTCAATCACCCCTCCTCACCTGGATCCACCTATAACCATAGAACATAGAACAGTACAGCACAGAACAGGCCCTTCGGCCCACAATGTTGTGCTGACCTTTAAACCTCGCCTAAGATGATCTAACCCCTTCCTCCCACATATCCCTCTATTTCAAACTCCTCCAGATGCTTATCTAGTAATCTCTTGAATTTGACCAACGTACCTGCCTCCACCACCGCCGCAGGCAGCGCATTCCACGCCCCAACCACTCTCTGGGTAAAAAACCTTCCTGTGATATCTCCCTTGAACTTCCCACCCATTACTTTAAAGCCATGCCCTCTTGTATTGAGCATTGGTGCCCTGGGAAAGAGGCGCTGGCTGTCCACTCTATCTAGCCAGCTGCCAGCTCTTCCTACACCCCTTCCCTCCACCTCTTTATCGTGACCATCTCCCCTCCATTCTCTCAGTCCAGATGAAGGGTCTCAACCTGAAACATCGACTGTCCATTCCCCTCCACAGATGCTGCCTGACCTGTTGAGTTCCTGCAGCAGTTTGTTTATTGCTCCAGAAGGTGAGCTGGTGTGGTTTCTGATACGGGCTGGCAATCCAGTCCAGGCACATGAATGCTCATGAAGAGGCCATTCAGCCCGTCGAGCCTGCACCTGCCTTTCAGTCAGATCACGGTTCTTAACCCCCTCTGCCATGTTGGATTTGTCAATCCCAACACCCTTGTCTGACAAAGAACCACGCCAGTCTCAGCCTTTGAAGTCTCCACTGAACCCCAGCTTCAGCACTTGCTGACAGCACCCCTTCACCATGGAAACAAAACCTGGTGCATTATTGTCCGTAGTCCCGCATTGTACTAGAAGGTGGGAAGAATCTGGCAGCCAGCCATCAATTGTGCAGCCATCTCACAGCTCCCAGTGACCCGGGTTCAATCCTGACCTCCGGCGCTGTCTGTGTGTAGAGCCTGCTCGTTCTCCCTGTGACTGCATGGGTTTCCCCCGGGTGCTCCGGTTTCCTCCCACATCCCAGAGATGTGCAGGTTGGTGGGTTAATTGGCCACTGTAGGTTGTCCTGAGTGTGTGGGTGAAGGGTAGGATCCGGGGGAAGTTGATGGGACTGTGAGAGAGAGAATAGGTTATAGGGAAATAGGATTGTTGGGAATGTGCTGGGGCTGGCATAGATTAGAAGGGTTGAATGGCCTTTTATGTCTTGAGGAATTATGATAAATCCTACGTTGAATAAATCTCAAACGTTGGCCACACACTGGGATGGGATGATTGCACCCTCTGTGGATTGGTCCTTCTTAGATTTAACTGGAAGGTGTCTTTGCAAACTCGGTGGGTGAGTTTTCAATGTTTGCTCTCCAGGCTCTTTGTTCCGTGAGTGAAGAGCTGCCACCAATTTGTGGTTTTGGTGAACTTCCACCACAGAAGCTGACTGGACCTACTGGTACACACTGCTTTTCCCTGCATCCCAGTCCCCTCTCCCTCATATGTTGACCCAACTTCCCCCTCAACTCACCTCTACTGCTCACCCCAACCTCTCCCTGTGGGAGTGAGTCCCACACTCTCCCCACCTTCAGGGAGCGGAGTTTCCCTGTGTTGAAGTATTCCACTTGGAAACCCTGCTGGGATTCTGATGGAATGGCTCCAGTGGGGCAGTTGGGGACTCTGCTGGGATGGATGGCGATTCTGCTGGGATGGATTGGGTTCTCTGCTGGGATGGATTGGGTTCTCTGCTGGGATGGATTGGGTTCTCTGCTGGGATAGATGGGGATTCTGCTGGGATGGATTGGGTTCTCTGCTGGGATGGATGAGGACTCTGCTGGGATGGATTGGGGACTCTGATGTGGCTGCGCTGGGAGGTGAGAGACTGTGAAAAGATAGTCTGAAAAGCCAAAAGTTCTGGGAACCAGACAGAGCAACCTTCCTGGTAGCTAGAATGATAGGTTGTGTGTTTACAAACCAGGTATTAAAAGCTAATTAGTGTTTGCAATGCGTCATCATCACATCTACTGGAGGAGATTAAAGATGTTCTACTGTACATACATAACTGTTACCAAACTGTTTGCTTGTTAATTGCTTATTTAATAAACGCTTCGTAATTTAAAACTTAGCCTATCGTAAAATTGTGGTGCTTCTGAAGAGGGAACTTACTGTGTTGTCTAATTGTTCATTCTAATGTAACAGACTCCAGGCAAACCATGTCTCCAAAAGCAAAATATTGCAGATGCCATAAATATGAAATAAAAGGCAATACTGTAGAAACACTCAACTGGTTGGGCAGCATCTGTGGAGAGTGATAATATTTCAACAGATGAAACACTAACGATAGGGCCCTGGGGAGTATTGTAGATGGACCTTGGAGTTCAGGTACATGGTTCGCTGAAAGTGGCATCACAGGTAGACAGGGTGGTGAAGAAGGCGTTTGGCACGCTGGCCTTCGTCGCTCAGGGCACTGAGTGTAGAAGTAGTGATGTTATGTTGCAGTTGTACAAGTCGTTGGTGAGGCCACACTTGGAGTATCGTGTACAGTTTTGGTCACCTTGCCAGACGAAAGATGTTATTAAACTGGAAAGAGTACAGAAAAGATTTACAAGGATGCTGCCAGGACTAGAGGGACTGAGTTACAGGGAGAGGTTGGACAGGCTAGGACTATTTTCCTCAGAGCGTAGGAGAATGAGGAGTGACCTTATAGAGCTGTATAAGATCGTGAGGGGCATAGATAGGGTGAGTCACTTTTTCCCAGCGTTGGGACATCAAGCACAGATTTTAAGGTGAGGGGGGAGAGATTTAATAGGAACTTGATGGTCAATGTTTAGTACCCAGAGGGTGGTCCATATGTGGAAGGAGCCACCAGAGGAAGTGGTTGAGGCAGGTACAACAACAACTTTGAAAAGACAATTGGACAGATACATGGATAGGAAAGGTTTAGAGGGGTGTGGGTCAAAGATGGGCAAATGGGACCAGCTTAGATGGGCACCTTGGTCAGACTGGACCAGTTAGGCCAAAGGGCCTGTTTCCATGTCGTCTGACTTTATGACTCTGAGATGAAACGTCAGGCCCACTTCTCTCTCTCCTCCGCTGATACTGCCTGATCTGCTGACAATAAAACAAATAATGATCCACATTGGCTGACAAGGGAAGTCAAAGACAGCATAAAAGCAAAAGAGAGGGCATACAATATTGCAAAAATTAGTGGGAAGCTAGAGGCTTGAGAAGCTTTTAAAAACCAACAGAAGGCAGCAAAAAAGCAATAAGGGGAGAAAAGATGAAATATGAAGGTAAGCTAGCCAATAATATAAAAGAGGATACCAAAAGTTTTTTCAGATAAATAAGAATAAAAGAGAGGCAAGAGTGGATATCAGACCGCTGTAAAATAACGTTGTAGAGGTAGTAATGGGGAACAAAGAAATGGCGGATGAACTGAATGAGTATTTTGCGTCAGTCTTCACTGTGGAAGACACCAGCAACATTCCAGAAATTCGAGAGAGTCAAGGGGCAGAAGTGAGTGTAGTCGCTATTACTAAGAAGAAGCTGCTTGGGAAGCTGAAAGCTCTGAAGGTAGATAGGTCACCTGGACTGGATGGACTACACCCCAGGGTTCTGAAAGAGGTAGCTGAGGAGATTGTGGAGGCATTAGTAATGATCTTTCAAGAATCACTAGATTCAGGAATGTTTCCACAGGACTGGAAAATCGTAAATGTCACTCTTTAAGAAGGGAGGGAGGCAAAAGACAGGAAATTATAGGCCAGTTAGCCTGACTTCAGTGGTTGGTAAGATGTTAGGGTCCATTATTAAGGATGAGGTATCGGGGTACTTGGAAGCACATGATAAAATAGGCCGAAGTCAGCATGGTTTCCTTAAGGAGAAATCTTGCCTGATAAATCTGTTGGAGTTCTTTGAGGAAGTAACAGGCAGGATAGACAAAGTAGAGTCATTGGATGTTGTTTACTTGGATTTTCAGAAGGCCCTTGACAAGGTGCTGCACATGAGGCTGCTGAAGAAGATAGGAGCCCATGTTATTACAGGAAAGGTACCAGCATGAATAGAAGAATGGCTGACTGGAAGAAGGCAAAGATTTGGATAAAGGGAGCCTTTTCTGATTGGCTTCTGGTGTATTCCACAGGGATCAGGGTTGGGCTCGCTACTTTTCACATTATATGTTAATGATCTGGATGATGGAATTGATGGCTTTGTTGCCAAGTTTGTGGATGATACAAAGGTAGGTGGAGGGGCAGGTAGTGTTGAGGAAGCAAGGAGTCTGTAGTAGGACTTGGACAGGTTGGGAGAAAGGGGAAAGAAGTGGCAGATGGAATATAGCGTAAGGGAAGTGTATGGTCATGCACTTTGGTAGAAGGAATAAAGGCATAGAATATTTTCCGAATGGGGAGAGAATTCAGAAATCAAAGGGACTCGGGAGTCCTAGTTCAGGATTTCCTGAAGGTTGACTTGCAGGTTGAGTAAGGTAGGCAAATGCAATGTTAGCATTCATTTTGAGAGGACTAGAATATAAAAGCAAGGATGTAATGCTGAGGATTTATAAGGCATTGGTCAGACCACATTTGGAGTATTGTGAGCAGTTTTGGGCGTCATATTTAAGGAAGGATGTGCTGGCATTGGAGAGAGTCCAGAGGAGATTTACAAGAATGATCCCAGGAATGAAAGGGTTAACGTACGAGGAGCGTTTGATGGCTCTGGACCTGTACTCGTTGGAGTTTAGAAGGATGAGGGGGGATCTCATTGAAAACTACTGAATATTGAGAGGCCTGGATAGAGTGGACGTGGAGAGGATGTTTCCAGTAGTGGGAGAGTCTAGGACCAGAGGGCACAGCCTCAGAATAAAGGGACATCCCTTTAGAACAGAGATGAGGAGGAATTTCTTTAGCCAGAGGGTTGTGAATCTGTGGAATTCATTGCCACAGACGGCTGTGGAGGGCAAGTCATTGGGTATATCTAAAGCAGAGGTTGATAGGTTCTTGATTAGCGAGGGCATCAAAGGTTATGGGGAGAAGGCAGGAGAATGGGGTTAAGAGGGAAAAATAAATTAGCCGTGATCGAATGGCAGAGCAGACTCGATGGGCCGAATGGCCTAATACTGCTCCTATGTGTTATCGTGTTACTGGGATAGAACATAGCACAGCAAGGAACAGGCCCTTCGGCCCACCATGTCTGTGCCGACCATGATGCCAAACGAAGCTAATCCCATCTGCCTGCACAGGATCTATATCCCTGCCTGTTCATGAGCCTGTCTAAATGCCACTTAAATGCCACAATCGTATCTGCTTCCACCACCTCCCCCGACAGCCGATTCCAGGCACCCACCACTTTCTCTGTAAAAAAACTTGCCCCGCATATCCCCCTTAAACTTTCCCCCTCTCTCCTTAAGTTATGCCCTCTTTTGATTCCCCTTCCCTGGGAAAAAGACTGTGTGCATTCACCCTATCTATGCCCCTCATGATTTTTTACACCTCTGAAAGGTCACTCACCCCTCAGCCTCCTACGCTCCAAGGAATAAAGACCTAGCCTGTCCAACCTCTCCCTACAGCTCAGACCCTTGAGTCCTGGCAACGTTCTCGTAAATCTTCTTGCACTCTTTCCAGCTTAATGATGTCTTTCCTGGAACAGGGTGACCAACGCCGTACAGTGGCTTCACCAAAAGTCTTGTACAACTGCGACGTAACGTCCCAGCTCCTGTACTCAGCGCCCTGACTGAAGAAGGCCAGCGCGCCAGACACCTTCTTCACCACCCAGTCCTGTGTTTGTCGCTGTGTCCAGCAGAGGGCAGTGAGACCTCAGTCAGGCACCAGGACTGACTCAGGCTCCATTTTCTCTGGATTAGCTCACAACATCAGGGACCCAGAGCAGGAGTGTGCTCTCTGCTGGGATCTGCACACCAGAACCCTTCCTCCCTCCCCTCTCAGAACCACCTTAAAACGTCTTCTCCCCCTCCCTCCCCGCCGACACAATGGTCCGTGACAGGAGCGGTGTGGGTGAAATATTCCGTCAGAGGACGGACGAGCTTTAACTCGGAGCGATGTCATCACTGAAGAGCTTGCTTGAAGCCGCTGGCTTGAGAGCCTGATGGTTACTCTCCCCCTCTCCCTGCTCCGTGTAATGGCCAGAGGGCAGAAATGGTCATTCAGCAAACGTCCTGGGGGGCGACTGGGACTGTCAGTTTGTGACAACTTGTTGATGTCCGGCGACTTGTTGCTTAGGGGGGTCTTGTTCCCATGGTAACTGACCACGGGTAATGTTGGCCTACAGGAGGGATATCTTGAGGGTCAGAAAGAAAATAAAAACTGCAGATGCTAAAATTAGAACAGAAAACGCCGGAAACACCCAGTGGGTCAGGCAGTATCTGCGGGAAGAGAAACAGAGTGAAGTCAAGTTGAGTTTTTTAATATGCACAAGTACGGAGAGGTACAGGTACAATGAGAAAGACAACACACAGAATGTAAATTGTAC
Source organism: Pristis pectinata (assembly GCF_009764475.1). Classification (NCBI taxonomy): domain Eukaryota; kingdom Metazoa; phylum Chordata; class Chondrichthyes; order Rhinopristiformes; family Pristidae; genus Pristis; species Pristis pectinata. The sequence continues at coordinate 5,866,117 of NC_067406.1, forward strand.
ATATACAATACAGTGAAGAAAAAGTGTGCAAAACGAGACATTAGTAAAAAAAAACACAATCAGAGACGAGTCTATGGTAGTGCAAGAGGTGGTCTGTGGTGTTCAGTAATATTTCAGAGTTAACATTCTCTTTGTAGGAGTGATTCTGTCTGCCACTTTAACTCCCCATCCCAGTCCCACTCTGACATATCCGTCTGTGACTTCCTGCACTGTTACAACAAGCCCCAATGCAAGCTCGAGGAACAGCACCTCATCTTCTGTTTCAGCATGCTGCAGCCTTCCTGACTCAATTTCCAATGTTAGCTAGCTCTCTCTCTGTCTGTGTCAGAACTGGCCATCTCTGCTGTAAGTCATTCATGTGTGATATTGACTCAGATAATCTCTCTCCATTAGAATCAACAACTTGTTATGGTCCAACCATGTAGACGCGGTAGCATAGTGGTTAGCATAATGCTTTACAGCGCCAGCGACCCAGGTTCAAATCCGGCCACTGTATGTAAGGAGTTTGTACGTGCTCCCCGTGTCTGTGTGGGTTTCCTCCGGGTGCTCCGGTTTCCTCCCACATTCCAAAGACATACAGGTTAGGAAGTTGTGGACATGCTATGTTGGCGCCGGAAGCGTGGCGATATTTGCGGGCTGCCCCCCAAAAATCACTAGGCAAAAGATGTATTTCACTGTGTGTTTCGATGTACATGTGACTAATAAAGATCTTATCTATGGCCAAGAAAGCACATCAATGTCAGAAGACTAAGGAAATTCGGCATGTCCTCATTGACTCTTACCAAATTTTACAGATGTACCATAGAAAGCATCCTATCTGGATGCACCACAGCTTGGTACAGCAACTGCTCTGAGCAAGACTGCAAGAAATTGCTGAGAGTTGTGAACACAGCCCAGTCCATCATGAAAACCAGCCTCCCCTTTGTGGACTCCATCTACTCCATCTCGCTGCCTCGGAAGAGCAGCCAACGTTGGTATTGGTATTGGTTTATTATTGTCACCTGTACCGAGGTACAGTGAAAAACTTGTCTTACAAACCGACCATACAGGTCAATTCATTGCACAGTGTAGTTACATTGAGTCAGTACAGAGTGCATTGAGGTAGTACAAGTAAAAACAATAACAGTACAGAGTAAAGTGTCACAGCTACAGAGAAAGTGCAGTGCAATAAGGTGCAAGGTCACAACAAGGTAGATTGTGAGGTCAAGAGTCCATCTCATCGTATAAGGGAACCGTTCAATAGTCTTATCACAGTGGGGTAGAAGCTGTCCTTAAGTCTGGTGGTACGTGCCCTCAGGCTCCTGTATCTTCTACTTGATGGAAGAGGAGAGAAGAGAGAATGTCCCGGGTGGGTGGAGTCTTTGATTATGCTGGCTGCTTCACTAAGACAGTGAGAGGTAAAGACAGAGTCCATGGAGGGGAGGCTGGTGTCCGTGATGCGCTGGGCTGTGTCCACAACTCTCTGCAGCTTCTTGCGGTCCTGGGCAGAGCAGTTGCCGTACCAAGCCGTGATACATCCAGATAGGATGTTTTCTTTGGTGCATCTGTAAAAGTTGGTGAGAGTCAAAGAGGACAAACCAAATTTCTTTAGCCTCCTGAAGAAGTAGAGGCGCTGGTGAGCATAATCAAAGAACCCCACCCACCCTGGACATTCTCTCTTCTCCCCTCTCCCATCATGCAGAAGATACAAAAGCCTGAAAGCACGTACCGCCAGGCTCAAGGACAGCTTCTATCCGCTGTTTATAAGACAATTAAACAGACCTCTTGTACAATAAAGATGGACTCTTGACCTCACAATCTACCTCCTCGTTGGCCCTTGCACCTTATTGTCTGCCTGCACTGCACTTTCTCTGTAACTGTAACACTTTATTCTGCATTCTGTCTTCTGCTGGAGAGGGTGTTGAAAAGATTCACAGAAATATTGCTGGGATCGGAGGGCTTGAGTTATCAGGAGAGACCGGATAGGCTGGGAATGTTTTCCCTGGAGTGAAGGAGGCTGAGGGGTGACCTTTATAAAATCATGAGGGGCAGAGATAAGGTGAATATTCACGATCTTTCTCCCAAGATCGGGGTCCAGAACTCGAGGGTGTAGGTTTAAAGTGAGTGGGGAAAGGTTTAAAAGGGACCTGAGGGGCAAGTTTTGGGTGTGTGGAACGAGCTGCCAGAGGAAGTGGCAGAGGCAGGTACAATTACAACATTTAGAAGAGATTTGGACAGGTACTTTGACAGGACGAGTTTAGTGGGATGTGGGTGAAACACAGGCAAGTGGGTCTAACATAGAGAGGCATCAGGGTTAGCATGGGCGAATTGAGCCGAAGGTCCTGTTTCCATTCTGTACAACCCTATGAATCTATGAAATAAAAAGCGTAAAATACTGGAAACATTCATCAGGTCGGGCAGCACCTGTGGAAGGAGAAACAATGTGAAGTTGGCAGGGTGACCGTGAGGGCCCTGTTGCCTGACACTAATTCTCCACCCCACTCCCACTTGGACCTATCAGTCTGTGGTCTCCGGTGCTGTTACAACAAGGCCCAGTGTAAGCTCGAGCGACAGCACCTCACCTTCGGTCTGGGCAGGTTCCTGACTCAATATCTGTCTGACTCAACATCAAATTCTTCAGTGTTTGGTGTTCTCAAACCCTGACCCCATTCATAGAGTCACACAGCACCGAAACAGGCCCTTCGGCCCAACTGGTCCATGCTGACCAAGATGCCCCCTCCAAGCTAGTCCCACTTACCCGCATTTGGCCCATATCCCTCTAAACCTTTCCAATCCATCTACCTGTCCAACTGCCTTTTAAAAGTTGTTGTTGTGCCTGCCTCAACCACTTCCTCTGGCAGCTCGTCCCACATACAGACCCCCCTCCCCTTTGTGTAACAAAAAGTTGCCCCTCAAGTTCCTACTAAATCTTTTCCCTCTCACCTTAAACCTATGCCCTCTAGTTCTTGATTCCCCAATGCTGGGAAAAAGACTGAGTGCATTCACCCTATCTATGCCCCTCGTGATTTTATACACTTCTATAAGATCACCTCTCAGTCTCCTACGCTCTAAGGAATAAAGTCCTAGTCCGTCCAGCCTCTCCCTATAACTCAGTCCCTCAAGTCCTGGCAACATCCTTGTAAAATACCCATTCTTTATGGCTCACTCCTGCTTTATATCTTTCCCATGTCGTTGTTCTTTATGTGGTGGGAACAGAGCCATTCAATCCCTCAAACCCACTCTACCATTGAGTCGAGTCAAGGTTAGCCTGTTACTCAGTCCTCTCCACCTGCCTACACTCCATACCCTCAGAAGGCCTGGCGTAGCAATAACCCAACAGCCCAGTGATGAAATCTCCAGTTGACACATTGCATTTCTCTTAGTGGTGTTTCCAGACTTTCACCAGCCTTTAAGTGAAGGAGATTTTCCTGACATCAGAGGCAATATTCTCATGTACAGTAAAGGGCAGGAATGTACACAAGTAAATGGCAGGACCCTTATGAGCACTGATGTACAGAGGAACCTTGGGGTCCAAGTCCATATCTCCCTGAAAGTGGCTACACAAGTAGATAGGGTGGTAAAGAAGGCATATGGCGTGCTTGCCTTCATTGGTCAGGGCAGTGGGTATAAAAGTCAGGAAGTCATGTTGTTACTGTATAAAGCTTTGGTTAGGACACATTTGCAGTATTGTGTGCAGTTCTGGTCACTGCGTTACAAGAAGGATGTGGAGGCTTTGGAGAGGGTGCAGAAGAGGTTCACCAGGATGCTGCCTCGATTGGAGAGTGTTAGCTACAGGGAGAGGTTGGACAAACTTGGATTGTTTTCTCTGGAGCGTTGGAAGCTGAGGGGAGACCTGATGCACAGTATTGTAATGGTTAGTGTAACGCTACAACAGTGCCAGCGACCCGGGTTCAATTCCCGCTGCTGCCTGTAAGGAGTCTGTACGTTCTCCCCGCGTCTATGTGGGTTTCCTCCGGGTGCTCAGGTTTCCTCCCACATTCCAAAGACGTACGGGTTAGAAGCTGTGGGCATGTTATGTTGGCTCTGGAAGCGTGGTGACACTTGCGGGCTGCCCCCAGCACATTCTCAGTAATGCAAAAAGATGCATTTCACTGTGCGTTTTGATGTACATGTGACTAATAAGTAAATATCTATATCTACATCTAAAATTATGGGAGGCATACATATGGGAGACAATTAGTTTTTTTGTCCCCCAGGGTAAAATGTCAAATACAAGAGGGCATAGTTTTAAGGTGAGAGGGGGACAGTTTAAAGGAGATTTTACACAGAGAGTGGTGGATGCCTGGAACAGGCTGCCAGGGGTGGTGGTGGAGGCAGATACGACAGCAACGTTTTAGAGGCATTTAGACAGGAAGGGAATGGAGGGATACGGACCACGTGCAGGCACATAGGATGAATTAGATTGGCATCATGTACAGCATAGACATTGTGGGCCGAAGGGCCTGTTCCTGTGCTGTACTGTTCTATGTTCTGTGTCCACTGTTTGAGGGCTACCAACATCCCCCTGTGATTTTCCTGCCACCCACTTTCACAAAGAGTGATTTATAGAAGCCAGTTAAATTTACGAATAGGGAGGAGTTTGGGAAGTGGGAGGAAGCTGGTACACATTCCAGGGGGAAACCCGTGCAGCCACAGGAAGAACCTGCAAACTCCACACAGACAGCACCGGAGGTCAGGATCGAACCTGGGTCTCTGGAGCTGTGAGGCAGCAGCGCTACCCGCCGCACCACTGTGCTGCACACATCCCAATGCGATATTTTCTGACAATCCAACACCTTCACAGCCACTGCTACTGAGATTAGTTTTTTATTCAGCAGACACTTAATTAACTGAATTTAAAATCCCCAGTTGTGCAGGTGGGGCTGGGTATGATGTGGCTGGTTCATTAGTCTGCGACTCTGGGTTACTAGTCTGGTGAAGTGTGCTGGGCTCCTCACTGTGATTCAGTCACTCTGTGGGAAAATGTGATTACATGCAATTCAAACTTAATCATTCACTGAAATAATTAAAATCAAACAATTAAAGCATCTGCAAATTTTTCGTCTGGTTGAGTGATGCCTTGAAATGAAATCTCGCAGGTCTTTGGTGAATATGGGCTCTTGGGTGAGACTTCAGTGCAGCTCAAGTTACAGGGACTGGGGAGGTGGGAGTGAAAGGGCGACAATTTTTTTGATATTTTTTGATATTTGTTTATTAGTCACATGTACGTTGAAACACACAGTGAAATGCATACGGTAGTGTAGTGGTTAGTGTAACACTATACAGTGCCAGCGACCCGGGTTCAATTCTGGCCGCTGTCTGTAAGGAGTTTGTATGTTCTCCCCGTGTCTGCATGGGTTTCCTCTGGGTGCTCCGGTTTCCTCCCACATTCCAAAAGACGTACGGGTTAGGAAGGTGTGGGCAACGCACCCGGGAAAAAAATTCCCAACCTATCCGGTCTCTCCTTATAACCCGAGCCCTCCAGTCCTGGTAACAGCCTTCTTAACCTTCTCTGCACCCTCTCTAGCTTCATGACATCCTTCCCATAGCTGGGCGACCAGAACTGCACACAATTGTGTCCAGATAGAATATATTACACTCGCAGTTAATTCACTTAGCTCCTGTTAGAATCAATGAGAGGTTCTGTTGCTGAGAAATCAGGTGTCACTCCCTTTTGGCATGCTGGACATGGGACTTATACAGCACAGAAACAGGCTCTTCGGCCCATTGAGTCATGCCAGCCACCAAGTGCCCATTCACACCAATCCTACTTCTCTCATCAACTCTGCCAGATTCTACCACTCACCTACAGACCAGAGGCAATTTACAGCGGCCGAATAGCCTACCAGCCCGTTCGTCCTTGGGATGTGGGAAGAAGCCAGAGCAGCTGGAGGAAACCCACACGGTCACAGGGAGGACGTGCAAACTCCACACAGACGGCACCCAGGGTCAGGATCGAACCCGGGTCTCTGGAGCTGTGGAGCGGTGATGCTAACCGCTACACCAGTGTGCTGCCCAAGTGAATCCCCTGCGAGACCTTTGTGATGTCCCGAATGGTTCCTTACCAGCAGGGCAGTGGTGGTTTGCGCACAGAATCACGAGGTGACACTGGATTTCCATGTGCTGACACGGGACTTCTGCACTTCCTGTCGGGACCTGCACGTAGAGTTCACAGCTTCCCCCCCCCTCACTGCCGCACTGAATGCTGGGACGGGGCAGGAAGGGCTCCCACGGAGGTGAGGGACAACGTGACGAAGGCGGACAAGGTAACCTCCCACGTGATAGGGTCACAGAGCAATACAGCATGGATACAGGCCCTTCGGCCCAACCAGTCCATGCTGACCACGGTGCCCACCCAGCTAGTCCCAATTTCCTGCGTTCGGTCCATATCCCTCCAAGCCCCTCCCCTCCACGTACCTATCCAAGTGCTTCTTAAATGATACTGTTGAACCTGCCTCACCCACTTTCTCTGGCAGCTCATTCCATACACTCACCATCCTCTGCGTGAAAAAGTTGCCCCTCAGGTCCCTTTTAAATCTTTCCCCCTTCATCCTAAATCTATACCCCCCCCCCCCCCAGTTCTTGGACTCCCCTACCCTGGGGAAAAGACCATCCACCCTATCTATGCCTCTCATAATTATAAACATTTTTATAAGGTCTCCCCTCATTTTCCTACATTCCAAGAAATAAAGACCTAGCCTGGCCAACCTCTCCCTATAACTCAGGCCCTCTAGTCTTGGCAACATCTGGCAGGCATGGCAGTGTAGCTGTTAGCATAACGCTATTACAGCGCCAGCGACCCGGGTTCAATTCCGGCCGCTGTCTGTAAGGAGTTTGTACGTTCTCCCCGTGTCTGCGTGGGTTTCCTCCGGGTGCTCCGGTTTCCTCCCACGTTCCAAAGACGTACGGGTTAGGAAGTTGTGGGCATGCTGTGTTGGCGCCAGAAGCGTGGCGACACTTGTGGGCTGCCCCCAGAACACTCTACTCAAAAAGATGCATTTCACTGTGTGTTTCGATGTACATGTGACTAATAAAGATATCTTATCTGCACTCTTTCCAGTTTAACCACGTCTTTCCTCCAACAGGCAGTTCTCCAGGTGCGGCCTCACCAGTGACGTTTACAACTACAACATAATCTCCCAACTCCTGTACTCAGTGCCATGACTGATGAAGGCCAGTGTGCTAAGTGCCTTTTTCACCACCCTGTCCACCTGTGACACTAACTGCTCTAACTGATGGAGCAGTAAGATCCACGATCATCATCTTGGACTGTGTGCTTCAAAGAAAGAAGTGGATTTGTTTGGTCAAATGGGGGCTCCATCTCCCTGAAAACTCTCCTGCTCCTGACACTGCAAACCCAGAAAATAGGATCTGCTATCAGACATAAAATATTAATTTAGAAATTTAAGAGAATGGATGGGTAACTAATTGGACACAGGGTGTGTTGTGGGCTGTCTAATCATTACGGCAGTGATTAAGAAACCAGGAATGGGGACAGGAATTGTTTTGCTAACGATCTCACTGTCTAGAAGTTATAAATTCAATTCAATATTTTAAAAGCTGTTTGCCGTTCTTTTCTGAACCAGGTTTTTCATCGTTGTTGTAGATGATCAAAGCCCCACGAGTGATCTGGAGACACAAGAGACGGCAGACGCTGGAATCTGGAGTAACACACATTCTGCTGGAGGAATCTGGGAGGAAACGGACAGTCAATGTTTCCTGTTGAGACCCTTCATCTTGACTGAAAGAAAGATAAGATTTCTTTATTAGTCACATGTACATCGAAACACACAGTGAAATGCATCTTTTGCGTAGAGTGTTCTGGGGGCAGCCCGCAAGTGTCGCCACGCTTCCGGCACCAACATAGCATGCCCACAACTCCCTAACCCGTACGTCTTTGGAACGTGAGAGGACACCGGAGCAGCTGGAGGTGGGGGGAAGGGGTGGGGCGGGTGATGGGTGGATCCAGGTGATAGGCAGACGGAGGAGGGAAGAGTGGAGGTAGCGACAGAGCCACACACTCCTCCCATCTGCCCACCCCACCTCCCACATTTGTTTCTCTTCCTATCAGGTCCCAGCAACTGCAGCCCTCTGCCGCCTCCACCTATCACCTCCCAGCCCCGTCGCTATTCCCACTCTTCCCTCCCACATCTGCCTATTACCCCCCCCTCCTCACCTGGATCCACCTATCACCTGCCAGCTCTTGCTCCAGCCCTTTCCACCCACCTCGTTATACCGCCTACCTCCCCTCTACCTTTCCGTCTAGATGAAGGGTCTTGACTGTCCATTTTCCTCCACAGATGCTGCCTGACCCGCAGAGGATGAGTAGGGAAGAGAAGGGAGTTCAAGGTGAGGCATTAAGTGCCGGTGATAAAGTACGAGGCATCTACAGTACTGGGCAGGAACTCCTTGGCTGAGGCTTTCTCTGTACGATTGTATAAGACGTTGGTGAGACTACACGGAGTATTGGTATTGGTTTATTATTGTCACTTGTACCGAGGTACAGTGAAAAACTTGTCTTGCACACCGATTGTACAGGTCAATTCATTACACAGTGCAGTTACATTGAGTTAGTACAGTGCATTGATGTAGTACAGGTAAAAACAATAACAGTACAGAGTAAAGTGTCACAGCTACAGAGAAAGTGCAGTGCAATAAGGTGCAAGGTCACAACAAGGTAGATCGTGAGGTCAGAGTCCATCTCATCGTATAAGGGAACCATTCAATGGTCTTATCACAGTGGGGTAGAAGCTGTCCTTAAGTCTGGTGGTACGTGCCCTCAGGCTCCTGTATCTTCTACCTGATGGGAGAGGAGAGAAGAGAGAATGACCCGGGTGGGTGGGGTCTTTAATTATGCTGGCTGCTTCGCCAAGGCAGCGAGAGGTAAAGACAGAGTCCAAGGAGGGGAGGCTGGTGTCCGTGATGCGCTGGGCTGTGTCCACAACTCTCTGCAGTTTCTTGCGGTCCTGGGCAGAGCAGTTGCCGTACCAAGCCGTGATGCATCCAGATAGGATTGTGTGAAGTTCTGGTCGCCCAGCTGCAGGAAGGACGTCATTAAGCTGGAAAGGGAGCAGAAAAGATTCATCAGGATCTTACCGGGACCGGAGGGCTTGAGTTATAAGGAGAGACTGGATAGGCTGAGACTTCTTTCCCCGGAGCGTAGGAGGCTGAGGGGTGACCTTAGAGAGGTTTATAAAATCATGAGGAGCACCAATAAGGTGGATGATCAATCTTTTTCCCAGGGTCTAAAACGAGAGGGCATAGATTTAAAGTGAGAGGGGGTAAGTTTAAAGGGGACCTGAGGGGCAACTTTTTCAGAGGGTGGTGGGTATATGAAACGAGCTGGCAGGTACAATTACAACATTTAAAACGTTCCGACAGGGACAAGGATAGGGAAGGTTCAGAGGGATGTGGGCCAAATGCAGGCAAATGGAAACTAGCTCTGGTAGGCAACTTGGTCGGCATGGACCGGTTGGGCCGAAGGGCCTGTTTCCGTGCTGTATGACTCACTGACTATGACTCAGGATTCTGTGAACCTGCAGCAAAGCAGAGAAAGTTCTGGAAATTTTCCGGCTGAGGTGGAAAGCCAGGAATAAGTTAATATTTCCCTATTTTGCCGGCTCAGGGTATCCAAGAACGTTTCGCTGCTAATTAGGTCACTGTGAAGTGTGGGAATCGCACAGCAAGATCCCACATCCAGCAACGAGGGGGTGGACAGACCTTCCATTGCTATTTCTTCACTCCGACGAAGGGGCATTTCCTGCAAGGCCCAGTGTCCATCACCCCAGCCCTAACTGCAACCCTGAACTGAAATGACTTGCCGGCTCAGTCCAATGGCCCACGAAAGAAAATTTCCTTCACGAAAGCCATTGGTGAGCCAGACAAATCTTTGGTAGATTTATCATATTTTTTACTAACTCATAGTCATAGAGTCATAGAGTAATACAACATGGAAACAGGCCCTTCGGCCCAACTGGTCTCTGCCAACCAAGATGCCCATCTAAGCTCGTCCAATTTGCCCGCGTTTGGCCCATAATCCCTCTCAACCTTTCCTGCTCATGTATCTGTCCAAACGTCTTTTAAGATTGTTATTGTATCTGCCTCAATCACTTCCTCTGGCAGCTCGTTCCATGTGCCCATCACTCTCTGTGTGAAAAAGTTGTCCCTCTGGTCCCTTTTAAATCTTTCACCTCTCACCTTAAATCTACGCCCTCTAGGTTTTGATTCCCTTTCCCGAGCCTGTGTGCATTCACCCTGTCTATGCCCCTCATGATTTTATACACCTCTGTCAGGTCACCCCTCAGTTTCTTACCCTCCAAGGAATAAAGACCTAGTCTGCCCAACCGCTCCCTATAACTCAGGCCCTCGAGTCCTGGGAAAATTCTCGTAAATCCTTTTTGCACTCTTTCCAGCTTAATGGCGTCCTTCCTATAACACGGTGAACAAAACTGTACACAATACTCCAAGTGCAGCCTCACCAACCTCTTGCGGAACTGCAACGTAATGTCCCAACTCTTATACTCAGTGCTGTGACTAGAGAAGGCCAGCGTGCCAGATGCCTTCTGCACCACCCTGTCTACCTGTGACGTCACTGTCCATGAACCATGTACCTGTACTCCTAAGTCCCTCTGTTCCACAACACCCTTTCAGTCTGATTGGTTGTCAGTTAGTGATACAAAGTTGTCCTCACGTTTTTCACAATGATCGATAGAACTTGCTGGACTGGGCCAGTAGGGTTTAGGAAGTGGTGTTCTCTTTTTCAGACGCAGTGAAAATCTACTGCCTAGATCTTACATTGTACAAGCCAGGCCAGGTAACAAAAGAGCTGGTCATTGACTTCAGGAAGGTGGGGGTGGGAGGGGGGGAGCAATGCACATGCTCTTGTTTACGTTAATGGTGCTGAGGTCGAGAGGGTTGAGACCTTCAAGTTCCTAGGAGTGAACTTCACCAATAGCCTGTCCTGGTCCAACCACGTAGACACCACGGCCAAGAGAGCTCACCAGCACCTCTACTTCCTCAGGAGGCTAAAGAAATTTGGCATGTCCCCTTTGACCTCACAATTTTTATCAATGCACCATAGAAAGCATCCTATCCAGATGCATCACGGCTTGGTATGGCAACTGCTCTGCCTGAAAGTGTAAGAAACTGTAGAGAGTTGTGGACACAGCTCAGCACATCACGGAAACCAGCCTCCCCTCCATGGACTCTTTCTACACTTCTCGCTGCCTCGGTAAAGCAGCCAGCCTAATCAAAGATGCCACCCACCCCGGACATTCTCTCTTCTCCCCCCTCCCATCAGGCAGAAGATACAAAAGACTGAAAGCACGTACCACCAGGCTCAAGGACAGCTTCTATCCCACTGTAGTAAGACTATTGAACAATCCCCAATACAATAAGATGGGACTCTTGACCTCACAATCTACCTTGTTATGGCCTTGCACCTTATTGTCTGCCTGCACTGCACTTTCTCTGTAAATGTTAACACTTTATTCTGCATCCTGCTATGTTTTCCTTTGTACTTCTTCAATGCACTGTGAAATGAATTGATCTGTACGATCGGTATGCAGGACAAAGTTTTTCACTGTACCTCGGTACAAGTGGACAATAATAAACCAACGTACAAATTTACCGATTTAACTACAGGCTGGGTAATTCCAATGTCAGTGGTCGGGAAGTTCCTGGTAAAAATCCAAAGGTACAGGGTTTATGTTCACTTGGAAACTCAGGGATAGATTGGGGATCGTCAACATGGCTTTGTGAGGAGGAAACTCTTGTCTCTCTGGTTTGACTGAGTGTTTGAGAGGTAACTAAGGAAACTGATGAGGGCAGGATTACAGATATGGTCCTGGATGGGCTTTAGTGAGGCATTTTGCAAGGTTCTTCATGGTAGGCTGGTCCAGAAGGTTAAGGCCACATGGGGTCCAAGGTGAGTGGGCTAAGTGGATTCCAAAATTGGCTTGGTGATAAGGAGGCAGAAGGAGTGTCTGAAGAATGTTTCCTCTGGTTGGAAGTCTGTGACTAGTGGCGTACCACAGGATCGATGCTGGTACATTTGCTGTTTGCAATATATGTATTTAACGAATATTAGCGGGAAAGCTTGCTAGTTACAGCAGGACATGGATCAGTTAGAAAGTTTGGAGGACCATTGGAAGATGGAATTTAATCCTGACAAGTGCAGGGTGATGTACTTTGGGAAGGCAAGGAGGGGTAGGATATATGCAGTAAATGGCAGAGCACTAATGAAGGTTGATGAGCAGAGAGACCCTAAGGTAAAAGTCCATAGTTCCTTGAAAGTGGCAACACAGGTGGATCGGTGGTGAAGAAGGCCTCTGGCATGAGTGCTCTCATTGGTCATGGCATAGAATATAATTGGGGTGTTATGTTACACTTGGAGTACTGTGTGCGGTCTGGTCACCACCCTATAGGAAGGATGTGATTGCACTGGAGAAAGTGCAGAGGACCTTCACCAGGATATTGCCTGGATTGGAGGACTTCAGTTATGGGGAGAAATTGGATGGGCTGGGCTTGTTTTCCCGGGAGTGAAGGAGGCTGATAGGGTGTATAAGATAAGATAAGATAAGATATCTTTATTAGTCACATGTACATCGAAACACACAGTGAAATACAATTTGTGTGTGGAGTGTTCTGGGGGCAGCCCGCAAGTGTCGCCACGCTTCCGGCGTTAACATAGCATGCCCACAGCTTCCTAACTCGTACGTCTTTAGAAGGTGGGAGGAAACCGGAGCACCCGGAGGAAACCCACGCAGACATGGGGAGAACGTGCAAGCTCCTTACAGACAGCAGCTGGAATTGAACCCGGGTCGCTGGCGCTGTAATAGCGTTACACTAACCGCTACACTACCATATATGTACAAGCATAGATCGGGCGGATGGTCAAAATCTTTCTCCCGTAGTAGGCATGTCAAAAACAAGGTTTAAGGTGAGAGGATGGAGTTTTAGAGGGGACCTGAGGGGTAAGTTGTTTTACACAGAACGTGGTTGATATCTGGAACTTGCTGCCAGAGGAGGTGGTTGAGGCAGGTACAATTAAAACATTTGAAAGACATTTGGATAGGAAAGGTTTGGAGGGATATGGGCCAAACACAGGCAGGTGGGACGAGCTGAGGCAACTTGGTCGGCATGGACGAGTTGGGCCGAAGGGCCTGTTTCTGTGCTATGTGACTCTATGAATCTATAACAAGAATATTATATATAACAAGAACAAGAACTTTTTGTGATTTTTATAAATGACTTGGATGAGGGTGTGGAAGGGGGGGTTAGTAAGTTTGCTGATGATACAAAGGTTGGTGGTGTTGTGGATAGTGTAGAAGGTTGCTGTAGATTACAACAGGATATTGATAGAATGCAGACCTGGGCTGAGAAGTGGCAGATGGAGTTCAACCCGGATAAGTGTGAAGTGATGCACTTCGGGAGATCGAACTTGAAGGCAGAATACGAGGTTAATGGCAGGACTCTTAGCAGTGTGGAGGAACAGAGGGATCTTGGGGACCATGTCCACAGATCCATCAAGGTTGCAACTCAGGTCGATAGGGTTACTAAGAAGGCGTATGGAGTGTTGGCATTCATTAGTCGGGGTATTGAGTTCAAGAGCCATGAGGTGATGTTACAGCTCTGTAGAACTCTGGTCAGACCACATTTGGATTATTGTGTTCAGTTCTGGTTGCCTCATTATAGGAAGGATGTGGAAGCTTTAGTGAGGGTGCAGAGGAGATTTACCAGGATGTTTCCTGGATTGGAGAGCATGTCTTATGAGGATAGGTTGAGTGAGCTCGGGCTTTTCTCTTTGGAGAGAAGGACGATGAGAGGTGACTTGATAGAGGTGCACAAGATGATAAGAGGCATAGATCGAGCGGACAGTCAGAGAGTTTTTCCCAGGTAGACAATGGCTAACATGAGGGGACATAATTTTAAGATGATTGGAGGAAGGTATAAAGGGGATGTCAGGGGTAATTTTTTTACTCAGAGAGTGGTGGGTGTGTGGAACGCACTGCCGGCAGAGGTTGTGGGGGAAGATACATTAGGGACATTTAACAGACTCTTAGATAGACACATGAATGATAGAGAAATGGAGGGCTATGGGGGAGGGAAGGGTTAGATAGATCTTAGATCAGGATAAAATGTCGGCACAACATTGTGGGCAGAAGGGCCTGTACTGTGCTGTAATGTTCTGTGTTCTATGTTCTAAGAACTTCAACCCAGTCTGCCAGGACATGAAGTGATTTGGTGTACAGCACAGACAAAATGCCCTCCTGCCGTCAATCCTCTGAAAACCCAGACGAAGAGACTTGGAGGACAGGGGAGAAACGATCCCATGTAACTAAGGGGAACAGGTTCAGAGAAAGGGGTGAGTGGTTTCGAGGGGATCTGAGGAAGTACTTTTCACCCAGAGGATGGTTGGAATCTGCAGCTCACTACTTGTGGTGGAGGCAGACACTCTCACGACATTTAAGGACTATCTGGATGAGCACTTGAATCATTCGGGTGTAGAAGGGACTATTGGGCCCAACAAATTTTCTCCCTGTCATCCAGTTCCCTTCTGCATGTTTCTGCCCAATCAGATTCCTCCACTCCGCCTCTTCAGAACTGGGAACCAATTGCAAGCAAGTCTCAACTGAAGTGTCTCAGTTGCCCCAGCCAGTGGGGGAGCAGGAGAGCTCCTCCAACAGGGCAGGACCCCGAGGGGTGGCTGCCAATCCCAGATGCCCACCTCCCTCCCCTACAGATTCACCCACCATCCCTGGCCTCTCCGCTCTGTCTGCTCTCCATGTTCCACACTCCCCACCTCCACAGTCACTCCCGGTGCTGTCTCACCCCTTCCTCCATCCCTGCCCCTCTCTCCCCCACTGGTGTCCTAGAACCCTCTCGCCTGCTGGACAGCCCCCATCAACTGCTCCTGGGGGTAATCCATGCAGGCAGCCTCTTGTTGCTTCACAAGGTCAGGCAGCCAGTGACACGTCAGGGAGATGTAACTCACTCAGATCAGACCTGGGATATCCTCCCAGGGTTCGGGATTAGGGTCAAGAGCACCTTCCTTGTGTTGTTAGCTCTGGGACAGAATAAGGTTGGGAGCCAGTTCCAACGCAGCCCACTTCCTCTCTTTGACCATCCCTCTCCCTCTTTCACTAACCCCTCAATCCCTCTCCAACCCCTCACTTCCTCCCTCCCTCCCTTCAACCCCTCACTTCCTCCCTCACTCCCTCCCTCCCTCCAATCCCTCACTCTCTCCCTCCCTCCCTCCAACCCCACACCCTCTCCCTCCCTCCCCTCTCTCTCTCTCCCTCCAAACCCCTTTCCCTCCATCTCCAATTTCACAGTCTCTCCATCTGCAACCCCTCCATTTCTCTCTCTTTCTCTCCCTCTCTCTCTCACTCCAATCTGTCTGTCTAGTTCCATCTGATCCCCCCCCCTTCAATCTCTGCTCCCACCTCCTCTCTCCCTCCACCTCTGCTCCATCAATGTCTGTCGCTTGATCTCCACCACTCCCTTCCTCCCTCTCTCTGTCCCTGTCTGCACAATGTGTCTCACAGAGCCAACAGTCCCAAACCCTCCTCTTCACTGACCGCTGATGCACTGTGCACTCACCTACTTACAATGCACTGGCATCTGGCAGAGAATCTGCCGACAAGACAATAAATGGGGAGACTTATTGGCAGTGAGAGTGCTGACAGCCCAGACCATATTTGTGCAGGAACAGTGCTCAGTTTATCACAGCACAATCAAAGAGCAGTCAGAATGCTGCCAGGGAACTTTCTGTATTGCCTCTCCGAGCTACATTTACCTTATGTGGAGTGTTTTTGTCCAGTTAAAACATTCCAGGATTTTTTTTACACACACAGAAAGCAGTCATGGGATTGAAAGCCAGGGAATGTCCAGAATTTAGAGTCTGAGCTGAATTTCAGGTTGTTTATCTGGGCTGTTTTTTCACCTCCCTCCCCTCCAACACTTTTATATGCTGCTCCCACTCCAAAGTTTCCAGGCTGATGCCGAGGGAGTGCTGCTCTGTCAATTGTGCTGTCTTTGGAAAATATAGGATGTAGTACAGCACAGGAACGGGCCCTTCGGCCCACCATGTCTGTTCCAGCCACGATGCCAAATTAATCTTATCCCTTCCGCCTGCACATGATCCTTATCTCCCCATTCCCTGCATTTTCATGTGTCTGTCCAACAGCCTCCGAAACATCACTACGGTATCTGCCTCCACCACCACCCCTGGCAGTCTGTTCCAGGTACCCACCACTCTCTGTGTTAAAAAAAAACTTGCCCCGCACATCTCCTTTAAACTTTCCCCCTCTCACTTTAAACGTACTGTATGTCCTCTTTATCGGCAGGCACGGTGGTGTAGCGGTTAGCATAACGCTTTACAGCGCCAATGACCCGGGTTCAATTCCGGCTGCTGTCTGTAAGGAGTTTGTACGTTCTCCCCGTGTCTGCGTGGGTTTCCTCCTGGTGCTCCGGTTTCCTCCCACATTCCAAAGACTTATGGGTTAGGAGCTGAGGGCATGGTATGTTGGCGCCGGAAGTGTGGCGACACTTGCGGGCTGCCCCCAGCACATTCTCGGTAACACGAAAAGACGCATTTCACTGTGTGTTTCAATGTACATGTGACTAATAAATAAATATCTTATAAAATAAATATCTTATAATACCCTCTAATCCAGGCAGCATCCTGGTGAACCTCTTCTGCACCCTCTCCAAATCCTTCACATCCTTCCTCTAATGGGGCGACCAGAACTGCACACAATGCTCAAAGTGCGGCCTAACCAAAGTTTTATACAGCTGCAATGTGACTCCTGACCCTTATACTCAATCTCCTGACATTGTCTATTCTCCATTTTTGTCCTCTTTCTCCCCCTCGCCCTCCTTCCCCCATCACCCATCTTGGACGCACGAGAAGAAACTTGCATATACCTCGGTTTTAAATGACTGACCCCTTGTCTTGTAAAGATGACCCCTCGTTCGAGATTCTCTCACTAGTGGATTGGGAATTAGATTTGGAATTGGTTTATTATTGTCACATGTACCGAGGTACAGTGAAAAACTTGTCTTGCAAACTGTTCATACAGATCAATTCATTGCACAGTGCATTGAGGTAGGACAGGGTAAAACAATAACAGAATGCAGAATAAAGTGTTGCAGTTACAGAGAAAGTGCAGTGCAGGCAGACAATAATGTGCAAAGGCCATGATAAGGTAGATTGTGAGGTTAAGAGTCCATCTTATCATAATAGGGAATCATTCAATAGTCTTATAACAGCGGGATAGAAGCTGTCCTTGAGCCTGGTAGCATGTGCTTTCAGGCTTTTATATCTTCTGCCCGATGGGAGAGGGGAGAAGGGAGAATGTTCGGGGTGGGAGAGGTCTTTGATTATGCAGAGTCCGTGGAGGGGAGGCTGGTTCCCGTGACGCGCTGGGCTGTGCCCACAACTCTCTGCAGTTTCTTGCGGTCCCAGGCAGTGCAGTTGCCATACCAAGCCGTGATGCATCCAGGTAGGATGCCTTCTATGGTGCATCGATAAAAATTGGTGAGGTCAATGGGGACATACTAAATTTCTTTAGCCTCCTGAGGAAGTAGAGGCGCTGGTGACCTTTCTTAGCTGTGGTGTCTACGTGGTTGGACCAGGACAGGCTATTGGAGATGTTCACTCCTACAAACTTGAAGCTCTCAACCCTTTTGACCTCAGCACCATTGATGTAGACGGTAGCATGTGCACCTCCCCCCCTTCCTGAAGTCAATGACCAGCTCTTTTGTTTTGCTGACATTGAGGGAAAGGTTGTTGTTACAGGTAGTGACAACTCCTGCTTTCACACCCCCCTCCTGTATGTTTCAATCTTCTCAACACCAAACAATGCAGACTCAACCTCTTATGCCTATCTTGATAGAACAACCCTCTCATCCCAGGAATTAACAAATTGAATCACCTTTGGGCTACCCCCAATGTTAGTATATCCTCTCTTAGGTAAAGGGGAACCAAAACATTTCCCAGTACTCCAGGTGTGGCCTCACCAATCCCCTGCTCAACTGTAACAAAGCCTCCCTACTTCTAAATTCCAACCCATTTGCAACAAAGGCCAATATGCTGCAGAAGGCACTATATAAATGCAGTCTTTTTTTCTCAGCCAATTGGGAGCAGCCAGGATCTGAAAGAGATGTGAGATTGGCAGGTCTTGAATCCAGGACACAAAATTTCTGTTGCGCTTTGGTGCTTAGTCTAATACTATTTGCAAAGTATGTGATGTATTTCTGTATGAGAAGAATCTAATTTTAGGAATGATTAAGTATGCAACTAGGTCTAATGAGATAATGAGACTCTGAGCTCAAGGCTCATTAATCTTCCCAGAGTTTAGAGACTGAGGACTGACAATGGAGAAAATCAGCCTTCTAAATGACTGCTAATGACTCAGATGCAGCTCCATCCCCTCGTCACCTTCTCCCTCCTCCTGAAGGTCTGGGCCAAAGTAATCTCATGCATGGGAGAGAGTGATTATAGGGACAGGGTATTGTGGATACTTGGAGCCTTGAAGGCTGGTGGATTCTCCAGAAGGAATTGTATTTTCCCACTAAATATTACAGCACAGGAGCCCATTTGTACTCAAACTTTCCTTCATAGTTCCAATCTCCATCTCCCTTTGTATGAAAAAGTTGATTCCTGATCTCACCCTATGAACCAAGTGCTAGTAAATGGCATTGGTGTAGATGGGTATATATGGACATGGTTGGGCGAAGGGTATTTGTATTGGTTTATTATTGTAACGTGTACTGAGATAAGCTTTTGTTTGCGTGCCATGCAGACAGATCATTTCATAAATAGGTTCATCGAGGTAGTAAAGAGAAAACAATGTAGAATACAGTGTTAAAGTTACAGAGAAAGTGCAGTGCAGGCAGACAATAAGGTGCAAGGGCCACGAGGAGGTTGATTGGGAGATTGAGTTCATTTTTAGCGTATGACATGTCCGTTCAAGAGTCTGATAACAGTGTCTGTCCCTGAGCCTGGTGGTACGTGCTTTCAGGCTTTTGTATCTTCTGCTCGACGGGAGGTGAGGAGAAGAATGTCTGGGGTGGGAGGGGTCCTTGACTATGTCGGCTGCTTTCCTGAGGCAGTGGGAAGTGTACACGGAGTCAATGGAGGGGAGGCTGGTTTGCGTGATGGACTGGGCTGTGTTCACAACTCTTTGAAACTTATTGCGGTCACGGGCAGAGCAGTTGTAATACCAACTGTGATGCATAGGCCTCGTTCTGTGCTGTATGCCTACAACTCATTTCCCCCAAGCTTTTGATTCTTGGTTTAGCCTCACTGACACCTATTGACCCTGGTGATCATTGGTGAGTCAGGTAGCTAGACCCAGGGAAAGAATGACCTCTTTACCACTGTAAGATTGCCTGCTCTCTACGTTGCCTTGATACCAATCACCAGTTTCCGGAGGCAACGAGGGATCAGCCCGTTTCTGTGGTGTATGTCTCCAGTTCCCAAGGGATGAGGCAAGAATTCTCAAGTTTCTCTCCTTGTTGTTGCACTCTCCACCAGAGGAAGTTGTTCATCCACACCTGTACCATCACTGTTAAAACCTGATGGAGGGTCTCGACCCAAAACGTTGACGATTCCTTTCCCCCTACAGATGTTCCTTGACCCAGAGTTCCTCGAGCAGTTTGCTTTTTACAGCCTTTTGACAGATTCATAGAATCATACAGCATGAAAACAGGCCCTTCTGCCCAACTGGTCCATGCTGACTAAGATTCCCATCTAAGTTAGTCCTACTTGCTCACGTTTGGCCCATATCCATCTAAACCTTTCCTATCCTTACACTGCTCCTTGTTCTTCATTCCTCGAACCTGGGAAAAAGATATTCATCCCATCTATGCACCTCATGATGTTGTACATCTGTACAATCGTGACTGCGTGGCCAGATTCTGCTCTAACTCCATCTATAAGTTTGCAGATGATACCACCGTAGTGGGACGTATCTCAAATGACGATGAGTTGGAGTACAGGAAGGAGATAGAGAGCCTTGTGACATGGTGTCATGATGACAACCTTTCCCTCAATGTCAGCAAAACGTAAGAGCTGGTCATTGACTTCAGAAAGGGGGGCGGTGTACATGCACCTGTCTACATCAATAGCACTAAGGTCGAGAAGGTTGAAAGTTTCACGTTCCTAGAAGTGAACATCATCAATAGCCTGACCTGGTCCAACCACGTAGACACCATGGACAAGAAGGCTCACCAGCACCTCTACTTCATAGAACATAGAACAGTACAGCACCGAACAGGCCCTTCAGCCCACAATGTTGTGCCAACGTAGGTATTCCCTCCTACCTACAGAATGCCCATATCCCTCTATTTTCCTCTCATTCATGTGCCCATCCAAGCCCCTCTTAAAAGACCCCAATGAATTTGCCTCCAGCACCCTATCAGGCAGCGCAATCCAGGCATCCACCCCTCTCTCAGTAAAAAACATACCCCTCACGTCTGGTCTGAACCTACCCCCTCTCACCTTAAATGCATGCCCTCTGGTATTGGATACTCAATAATGGGAAAAAGATATTACTTGTCCACCCTATCTATGCCCCTCATAATTTTATACACTTCCAACAGATCACCCCTCAGCCTCTGCCACTCCAGAGAAAAGAGCCCAAGTTTGTCCAGACTCTCATGTGCAAACATTAGTTTGAATCGGCATCATGTTGGCATTGACATGTTGGGCTGAAGGGCCTGTTCCTGTGCTGTACTGTTCTATGTTCTACGTACACTGATAAGTGTTTCCAGGACAGTAGAGGAATATTGAGACCTTTTGCCTTTCCTGTAAAATGAGACTTTAATTTGGATTGATTGACTGAAGTTCTCTCTAATGTTTTAATCAGTGTCACGGGGGAAGTGAGAGTGAGATTTATTCTGCTGCTTGGTCACCTTGGCTTTATCAGCCTTCCCAAGTTGTTTTTTAATTAAATCTCACCTTCTCAGAAGCTTCTGATGCAGAAAAATCCCAACAGTCAATGCAAGCCTTGATGGAGCCTGGTTCTCCAGGAGGGAATGATGGAGAGCTCTCAGTAACATCACAGAGGGAGAGTCATTGCACTTGTGAATTGTCCACTAAAGGCAGGTGTCAGAGAGTCCTAAGATGAGACAAGACCCAGGCAGTCATTTGGCCCATCCTGCCACTCTAACCCATTCTGTCTGCCTCGTTAAAGCAGCCAACATAATCTCCCACCTCCCACCCCGGACATTCTCTCTTCTCCCCCCTCGCATTGGGCAGAAGATACAAAAGCCTGAAAGCACGTACCACCAGGCTCAAGGACAGCTTCTATCCTACTGTTATAAGACTATTGAATGGTCCCAATATGATAAGATGGACTTTTCACCTCACAATCAACCTTGTTGTGGCCTTTGCACCTTATTGTCTGCCTGCACTGCACTTTCTCTGTAACTGTAACACTTTATTCTGCATTCTGTTATTGCTTTTCCCTTGTACTACCTCAATGCACTGATGTGGTGAAATGATGGCATGCAATACAAAGTTTTTCACTGTACCTCGGTACATGTGACATAAATAAACCAATTTACCAATTACCAGTGCTGCTTCTCTACCTTAGGTGATCCAAATACTCCCAGTTCACACATTTCTTCCCCAAGGTCTTGCCATTTTTCCTTGCCAATTATTTAGCCAACTTTGCTTTGAAAGTCCCTGTTTCCATCACCCTTTCAAATCACAGGTTGTTGCCTTAAAGAGATCTCCTCCTCTCCTCTCTTTTGACGAATGTCGTGAACCACTCCACCCTTCTTAGTACTGCTATTGGTTTATTATTGTCGCATGCACCGAGATACAGTGAAAAGCTTTTGTTTGCGTGCCATCCAGACAGATCATTCCGTACATAATTACATTGAGGTAGTAAAAAGAATGTAGAATATAGTGTTGCAGCTACAGAGAAAGTGCATTGCAGGTAGACATATAAAGTGTAAGGGCCACGATAAGGTAGATTGGGAGATCAAGAGTTCATCTTTTAGTGAATGAGAGGTTCATTCAAGAGTCTGATAACAACAGGATAGAAGCTGTCCTTGAGCCTGGTGGTACGTGCTTTCAGGCTTTTGTATCTTCTGCCCAACGGGAGGGGGGAGAAGAGAGAATGACCGGGGTGGGGAAAGGGTAGATAGAGTCAATCGAGGGGAGGTTAGTTTGTGTGAGGGACTGGGCTGTGTTCACAACTCTCTGCAATTTCTTGTGGTCTTGGGCAGAGCAGTTGCCGTACCAAACCGTGATGCACCATTCTGATTCTCCACGCATCTTTCTGGTAAAGGTATTCCACATGGTAGCGAGTTCTTCAATTTCCTCGGAGTGAACTTCACCAATAGCCTGTTCTGGTCCAAACAGGTAGAGGCCACGGCCAAGAAAGCTCACCAGAGCCTCTACTTCCTCAGGAGGCTAAAGAAATTCGGCATGTTCCCGTTGACCCCCGTGGACAGAGCTCAGCAAATTACGAAAACCAGCCTCCCCTCCATGGACTCTGTCTACACTTCTCACTGCCTCGGTAAACGAGCTAGCATAATCAAAGACCCACCCACCTTCCTTTCGTGATGTGCTGAGCTGTGTCTACAACTCTCTACAGTTTGTTGCGGTCTTGGGCAGAGCAGTTGCTGTACCAAGCCGTGATGCATCCATATAGGATGCTTTCTATGGTGCATTGATAAAAATTGGTGAGGGTCGACAGGGATATGCCAAATTTCTTTAGCCTCCTGAGGAAGTAGAGGCACTGGTGAGCTTTCTTGGTTGTGGTGTCTACATGGTTGGACCAGGACAGGCCATTGGTGATGCTCACTCCTAGGAACTTAAAGCTTTCAACTTTTTTGACCTCAGCACCATTGTTGTAGACAGGTGCATGTACACTGCTCCCCTTCCTGAAGTCAATGACCAGCTCTTTTGTTTTGCTGACATTGAAGGGAAGGTTGTTGTCACGACACTATGTCACTAGGTTCTCTCCATAACTCTCTGCAGAGTCCAGACTGGGTTAGCTTGGAAGGTTTCATAGAGTCATAGAGAGGACAGGCCCTTCTGCCCACTGAGTCCATGCCAGCCATCAACCGACCACCAGTAGGTTCCAGAGTGGCCGTTGGCAAGGGGTACAGAGAGCACACCTTGTCTTGAACTCTTTGTTTTCATGGCTGCCCGCTCCACAAATGGACCTTGTTGGGCACTGACAGTCCTCAGAGAACATAATCTCCACAAAAAGCAAACTGAATTGTCATCTGGAGGAAAAAAAATTACATAGAACACAGAACATAGAACATTACAGCACAGTACAGGTTCTTTGGCCCATGATGTTGTGCCGACATTTTATCCTGCTCTGAGATCTATCTAACCCTTCCCTCCCACATAGCCTTCCATTTCTCTATCATTCATGTGTCTATCTAAGAGTCTCTTAAGTGTCCCTAAGGGCAGGCACGGTAGTGCAGCAGTTAGTGTAACGCTTTACAGCGACCCGGGTTCAATTCCAGCCGCTGTCTGTAAGGAGTTTGTACGTTCTCCCCGTGTCTGCGTGGGTTTCCTCCGGGTGCTCCGGTTTCCTCCCACATTCCAAAGACGTACGGGTTCGGAAGTTGTGGGCATGCTATGTTGGCGCCGGAAGCGTGGCGACACTTGCGGGCTGCCCCCAGAACACTCTATGCAAAAGATGTATTTCACTGTGTGTTTCGATGTACATGTGACTAATAAAGATATCTTATCTTATCTTATCTTATAATGTATCTGCCCCCACAACCTCTGCCAGCAGTGCGTTCCACGTACCCACCACTCTCTGTGTAAAAAACTTCCTCCTGACATCCCCCTTATATCTTCCTCTGATCACCTTAAAATTATGCCCCCTCGTGTTAGCTATTTTTGCCCTGGGAAAAAGTCTCTGACTGTCCACTCAATTGTCCACAGCTAATGACAGACGATGAATGTAATAATGGGGTTCTTGTCTTGAAGGGCTGTAAGTGAAAAGGAACTTGTGTTCGGTGTTCTCAGGAAGAGGCATTCTAACCCCTGAACTCAAACTCTGTGGGGTGTGCGAGGGTGGATGGTTGACATAAGGGTGAAGATTCAGACAGTCAGATTTACGGAGGTCGGAGCCGTGAAGCTACAGGCAAGATCGGAAACACCACGTGAAACTTAGAAGTCATTGGGAAGGAATATTTGCACTCCTTCCCTCCATGCACAGACCTCAGGGTGGGAGGATTCTGGTGGCCTCTCTCTGCCATTGCGGGAGTTAGGGGTCCAGGCAAAGGTGGAACTTCTATTCCCCCCACACCATCCCTCTCCTTCTAATCCTCCCCCAGTCCTTCCATTTTTGTCCCCGTTCCCTCACACCCCTCCAGCCCCCCCTTCGCCCATCTTCTTCCACCTCCCCCTCCTGGTTCCATCACGTGTAAGCTAGGGAGGACGCAAAATATCAGCGAGGGTTTCTGCTCTCACAGTCATAGAGCTATACAGCACGGCAACAGGCCCTTTGGCCCAACTGGTCCATACTGACCAAGATTACCATCTAAGCTAGTCCCATTTGCCTGTGCTTGGCCCAAATCCCTCTAAACCATGCACCTGTCCAAGTACCTTTTAAATGTTGTTACTGTACCTGCCTCAACCACTTCCTCTGGCAGCTCATTCCATAGACTGACCACCCTCTGGGTGAAAAAGTTGCCCTTCAGGTTCCTATTAAATCTCTCCCCTCTCACCCAAAACCTATGTTCTTGGTTCCCCAACCTTGGGAAAAAGTGCATTCACCCTATCTATGCGCCTCATGATTTTATACACCTCTCATTCTCCCACGCTCCCATGAATAATATCACAACTTGCTCAACGTCTCCCCATAACTCAGTCCCCCGAGTTCCGGCCACATCCTTGTAAATCTCCTCTGCACTCTTTCCAGCTTAATGGAATCTTTCCTGGAGCAGGGTGACCGAAACTGAACACAATATTCCAAAAGTGACCTCACCAACATCTTGTATAATTAATGCAGGATTGGTATAAATGGATGGTTGCCGGTCAGCACGGTCTTGGTGGGCTGAAGGGCCTGTTTGGCCCATGTTATTATATTCTGGACTCAGTTATACATACCGGTTCACAACTGAGCCACTTTTGTGTTAGTTTGTCATCAAAGACTCCCAAAATATACCTTGCCATGCCTTTTAAAAGGATGTTAAATGTTTTTGGCTACAAGGCAAGGTTTCATCAATGGGGCTTTTCAATGAATTAAATAAAACACTGCTTTGAACATTTAAAGCATGTTGATGTTTTAACCCCATACGTGTGGAGAGATGTTTAGATTACTGTGTGACGTGTCAGAGGCAACACTGTATTTTTGTACTGGCCCTTTATTGTGTTCACCAGCTACTTTGCAGAGCTCTCCCCTATTTTTGGAAGTTTGTTAACTTTTCATCATTTCCCAATTTAACATGATCATTAATTCTCACCATTTCAGCCAATGGGTTTATCCCATTGGGTCCCAACTCTGGGTCACAGGAAGTCCTGCAGGATTCATCCCTCAGAGTTTCACCCCCCGCCCCTGCACGTCCTCCCTCTCCCGGTTCTCTGACCTAGGCCATGATGGTGACACACCACCATCCCGGCCAGTGAAAAGTGAATGGGTCGTTAATCACTTAATTCGAAAACGACAATGCTGGCAACACTCAACAAGTCAAGTAACTCCCATGGAAAGAGTCGGAATAGTCAGATTGTCAAAATTGTTCTCCTCAGGAATATCTAAGACAAAAGGGCACAGGCTTAAAGTGGGAGGAAGGAGTTTTAAAGGGGATCTGAGGGGTAGGTTTTTACACAGAGAGTGGTTGATAGCTGGGAAGTGGTGGAGTCCGACACAATTACAACATGGAAAAGACATTTATACAGACACTTGACTAGGCAATAGAGGGATATGGTCCTAATGTGGGCAAATGGGATTTGTGTGGAAAGGAAAAATAGTTGATAAGATAAAATAAGATAAGATATCTTTATTGGCCACATATACATCACAGTGAAATGCATCTTTTGCGTAGAGTGTTCTGGGGGCAGCCCGCAAGTGTCGCCACGCTTCCAGCGCCAACATAGCATGTCCACAACTTCCTAATTCATGCACCTTTGGAATGTGGGAAGAAACCGGAGCACCTGGAGGAAACCCACGCAGACACACGGGGAGAACATACAAACTCCTTACAGACAGTGGCTGGAATTGAACCCGGGTCGCTGGCACTGTAATAGTGTTATGCTAACCGCTACACTACCATGGCATGGATGTTGTGGGCCAAAGAACTCATTTCTGTACCGTACAACTCTACGACTCTATGAATCTATGACTTATGATCCATGATTCCCGGTAAGCATGTTTTTAAATCCCATCTCCCATGGTTTCAGAACTAATCACTGAGAGAAACTGGAAACCAAATGATCCAGAAGAAGGTGAACCTTTCATCCCTGGAGAATTGGCAACCCCTATCAGCAGGTCCTACTTAGGCTTGTGGTGTTGGCAACCCCTATCAGCAGGTCCTACTTAGGCTTGTGGTGTTGCTAACCCGTCCTCAGGCAAGAGGCAATAATGTTATAGAGTCATAGCGAGATACAGCACGGAAACAGGCCCTTCGGCCCATCGAGTCTGTACCAACCATCAATCACCCATTTACACCAATACTGCGTTAATCCCATCAGCTCTCCCCAGTTTCCACCACTCGCCTACAGATTGGGGACAATTTATAGTGGTCAATTAACCAACCCGCATCTCTTAGGAGGAAACCAGAGCACCAGGAGGTAGCCCACGCAGTCACAGGGAGAACATGCAAACTCCATGTACAGACAGCAGCTGAGGTGAGGATTGAACGCTGGCCTCTGGCGCTGTGGGAGTGGATCTACCAGCTGCGCCCCTGCTCTGGGGTTCTTGTCCCCACAGGACCATCGTAATCAGTCGTAGTTAACTCTGATTGGCTGCCTGCTCCGGTGTGTATAGGATAACTGAAATAGTGGGAGAGGCGGTGAGATTGTGAGAGAAAAAGGGAGAACAGAACAGATGGTGAAGAATAAAGCAGCTGTATAAAACTTTGAAGTATTGTGTGCTGTTCTGGTTGCTGCATTACAGGGTGTAGGGGCTTTGGAGAGGGTGCAGAAAAGGTTCACCAGGATGCTGCCTGTATTAGAGGGTATGAGCTATAAGGAGAGGTTGGACAAACTTGGGTTTTTTTCTCTGGAGCGTTGGAGTTGAATGGCAACCTGATAAAAGTTTATAAAATTATGAGAGGCATAGATATTGGAATTGGAATTGGTTATTATTGTCACATGTACCGAGGTACAGTGAAAAACTTTGTTTTGTATGCCATCCATACAGATCATTTCATCCCATCAGTGCATTGAGGTAGTACAAGGGAAAACAATAACAGAATGCAGAATAAAGTGTAACAGAGAAAGTGCAGTGCAGGCAGACAATAAGGGGGCATAACGAGGTAGATTGTGAGTCAAGAGTCCATCTTATTGTATGAGGGAACCGTTCAATGGTCTTATAACAGTGGGATAGAAGCTGTCCCTTGAGCCTGGTTTGTACATGCTTTCAGGCTTTTGTATCTTTCTGCCTGATGGGAGGGGGGAGAAGAGAGAATGTCTGGGGTGGGTGGGGTCTTTGAATTATGCTGGCTGCTTTACTGAGGCAGCGAGAAGATAGGGTAGATAGAGTCTTTTCCCAGGGTTGAAATGTCATGGGGGCATAGGTTTAAGGAGAGAGGGAGAAAGGTTAAGGTTTTATGTACAGGAGACGCTGCCTCAAGAAGGCAACATCCATCATCGAAGATCCCCACCATCCGGGCCATGCCATCTTCTTGCAGCTACCATCGGGCAGGACGTACAGAAGCCTGAAGTCCCACACCACCAGGTTCAAGAACAGCTACTTCCCTTCAACCATTCGGTTCTTGAATCAACCACAGTTTAATCACTAATCACTGCAGTTTAGCAACACTGTGACCACTTTGATCACCTTGCACTGATTGTTCAGTGAAAATTGTTCAAATTGTGTTCTTTGTTGCAAAAATTGTGTGTAGTATATTTTTTTTCTTGTGAATGCTGCTTATCTGATGCTCTGTGCCTGTGATGCTGCTGCAAGTAAGTTTTTCATTGCACCTGTGCACACATGTATTTGTGCATGTGACAATAAACTTGACTTTGACTTTGACTTTGACTTTGACTACCAACCAGCACCTCTTTGGCCAAGGAGGACACAGGGAGAACGTGCAAACTCCACACAGACAGCAGCTGAGGTCAGGATTGAAACTGGGTCACTGAAGTGGTGAGGTAGTGGCTCTACTAGCTGAGCCGCTGTGCCGCTCAGTTAATGTTTGCCTTTTCCTGTTCTCTCAGGAAAAACAAGAGAAAAAAAGGAGCAGAAAGTTGGATAAACATCGGCAAGGCAATTCCAAGTGTTAAATCATTTTGGGATTTATTTCTGGAGGAATAGAAGTCCTATTAAAACTGTGTAGGGTTCTGATGGGCTGCACTTTGTACTGTACACATTTTCCTTCACTAATGAAAGGACGTTGAAGGAAATGTAAGAAAGATATGCGAGGCTGTTGCCAGATTGGAAAGGTCGTGGCCATTTGGGAAAGGTCACATAGGCTGGGGCTTGTTTTCAGAAAAGAGAAGACAAACAGAGGTTGTTAGAAGTAAAATCGAGTTGGCCAGGATGGAAGTGGTGAGAATGTTTCCTCTTGTGGGAGAATTCAAAACCTGTGCCCATAAACGCACAGAGAAATATGCAACAGGGAAATAAGGAGCGACTTCTTTACTCAGTGAGTGGGGTGAATGTGGAACACAACACTGCTCGAGATGGCTGAATGAAATGGTTCAGTTGTTTTCCAAAGGGAACTAAAGGACTCCACGGGAGAAAAGAGAACAGGATAAGGGGCTGGAGATGTGGCAGATGGAGTGGGGTGGGAAGTGTAAGTGACTAGTTCATTCAAATGCCCTGTTTTGAATCATTGGTCATAAAGCCAGACAGCACAGAAACAGGCCCTTCGGCCCACCATGTCGATGCTAACCATCAAGTGCCTAACTATACTAATCCCATTTTCCAGCATTTGCACTGTAGTCTGTTATGCTATGGATTCATTCAGCCATCTCCAGCAGTGTTGTGTTCCACATCTATGGGCAGTCAATGTTTTGGGAAAAATTGTGTTCTACCTGCCATCCCTACAGATCATTTCATCACATCAGTGCATTGAGGTAGTACAAGGGAAAAGCAATAACAGAATGCAGAATAACGTGCTACAGTTACAGGGAAAGTGCAGTGCAGGCAGACAATAAGGTGCAAGGTCACAATGAGGTAGATTGTGAGGTCAAGAGTCCATTTTATCATACTAGGGGACTGTTCAATAGTCTTATCACAGTGGGATAGAAGCTGTCCTTGAGCCTGGTGGTACGTGCTTTCAGGCTTTTGTATCTTCTGCCGGATGGGAGGGGGGAGAAGAGAGAATGTCTGGGGTGGGAGGGGTCTTTGATTATGTTGGCTGCTTTACCGAGGCAGCAAGAAGTGTAGACAGAGTCCATGGAGGGGAGGCAGGTTTCCGTGATGTGCTGAGCTATGTCCATAATTGATAGAGATCTCTGTAAGACAAAATTAAGAGTACCAGAGAGGTGGGATAATGAGAGAAAGAGAAAAATAAATGCACCGCGCCCCTGTGTTATGGAGGGGTTGTGTTCCTAAAAAAGTGCATTGCCATTTTCTTTAACCCGAATCCTTGACAAAAGTTGACAACATTCATTGTTTCTTTCACAGTTTGCATTTATTTAGTTATTTTTTTCTCATATAAATTCTGTAAGAGTGAATTTTTATTCTGTATCCCATACGCTTTGGTGGTGATTAGTGAATTCTGTAAGGGCGAATTCCTGCTGTGGTCCCACTATATTTCTGCAGCACCTTTCACAATCCCAAATTCGCCCAAAGCATGTGTAATGAATTGATCTGTACGATCGGTATGCAAGACAAGTTTTTCACCGTACCTCGACACATAAACCAATTCCAATTCCAATTCCAATGAATGGTTTTAATGCAGAGAAGCCGGTGGCCAATTTGTTGGAGCAAGTTCCCACAACCATCGGGATACTGACCATCAGATGATCTGATTGAATGATGGTGATTGAGGGGATGAATATTGGTCTCGATCAATGTGTCATAAAATGCAGGGATACAAATCATGGGCAGGCAGAAGGGATTACCTTTATTTGGGGCCCTGACAGATGTATTTAAAATGTCCTTAGCCACAGGTGTGGTGCCGGAGGACTGGAGGGTAGCTCATGTTGTTCCGTTGTTTAAAAAAGGCTCTAAAAGTAAACCAGGTAATTACAGGCCGGTGAGCCTAACATCAATAGTAGGTAAATTATTGGAAGGTGTTCTGAGAGATCGGATATCCAAGTATTTGGACAGCCAAGGGCTGATTAAGGGTAGTCAGCATGGCTTTGTACGTGGTAGATCGTGTTTAATGAATCTTGTAGAGTTTTTCGAGGAGGTTACCAAGAAGTAGATGAAGGAAAGGCTGTGGATGTTGTCTACATGGACTTTAGTAAGGCCTTTGACAAAGTCCCACATGGGAGGTTAGTTCAGAAGGTTCAGTCTCTAGGAGAAGTTGTCCATGGAAAGGTTGTAAACTGGATTTGAAATTGGTTGTGTGGGAGAAGACAGAGTGGTAGTGGATGATTGTTTCTCAGACTGGAGGCCTGTGACTAGTGGTGTGCCTCAGGGATCTGTGCTGGGGCCATTGTTGTTTGTTGTCTATATCAATGATCTAGATGATAAAGTGGTAAATTGGATCCGCAAGTTTGCTGATGACACTAAGATTGGAGGCGTAGTGGACAGCGAGGAAGGCTTTCAAAGCCTGCAGAGGGATCTGAACCAACTGGAAGAATGGGCCAGAACATGGCAGATGGAATTTAATGCAGACAAGTGTGAGGTGTTGCACGTTGGAAGGACAAATCAAGGTAGGACATACACAGTAAATGGTAGGGCACTGAGGAGTGCGGAGGAAGAAAGGGATCTGGGAGTTCAGATACATAATTCCCTGAAAGTGGCGTCACAGGTAGACAGGGTTGTAAAAAAGGCTTTTGGCATCCTGGCATTCATAAATCAAAGTATTGAGTAGAGGAGTTGGGATGTTGTGGTGAGGTTGTATAAGTCATTGGTGAAGCCAAATTTGGAGTATTGTGTGCAGTTCTGGTCACCTAACTGTAGGAAGGATATCAGTGAGATTGAAAGAGTGCAGAGGAGATTTACTAGAATGTTGCCGGGTCTTCAGGGGTTGAGTTACAGGGAAAGATTGAACAGGTTAGGACTTTATTCCTTGGAGCGCAGAAGAATGAGGGGAGATTTGATAGAGATTTACAAAATGATGAGGTGTATAGACAGAGTTAATGTGAGTAGACTCTTTCCACCTAGATTAGGAGAGATAAGTACGAGAGGACATGGCTTTAGGGTGAAAGGGGAAAGGTTTAGGGGGATCATTAGGGGGAACTTCTTCACTCAGAGAGTGGTGGGAGTGTGGAACGAGCTGCCATCTGACGTGGTAAATGCGGGCTCACTCTTAAGTGTTAAGAATAAATTGGATAGATACATGGACGGGAGAAGCCTGGAGGGTTATGGACTGGGTGCAGGTCAATGGGACTATCGGAATAAGGTTTCGGCACAGACTAGAAGGGCTAAATGGCCTATTTTCTGTGCTGTAGTGTTCTATGGTTCTATGGCATCATACTTGGCACAGACATGATGGGCCAAAGGGCCTGTGTTGTTCTATCAATGTGAACAGATCGCCCACTCTTTTTCAAAATAGTACTAGGGAATCTTATGTATTGACCTGAGAGAAGAGACAAGATCCCTGGATTAGAACTTATCCAAGAACTGGCACTTCCAATGGTGCAGCACTCCCTGGTTTAGAGAGTGTTTAGAGGAGCCAGCTTGATTGAAGTGTTCAGATCCGACAGAGCACAGAAACGGGTCCTTCATCCCTCCACTAGACCCATGCCGACCATCGAGTAACCCTCCACGCGAATCCCATTTACCTGCACTTGATCTGTAGCCTTCCATACCGGGGCGATTCAAGTGCTTGTTCAGGTACTTCTCAAACGTTGTGGGAGTCTCTGCCTCCACCAATAGAAAGGAGTTGGGGCGCAGGGGAAAGTGTGAAAGGCTGGGTCTGTGACCCAAGGTGAGACAGATTCAGATTGGGACAATGCTGTTCAGAGGGTTAATGATGCGGGGACGAAGCAAAGAGCTGAAGTACTGATCACGTCAGAGACAGCGGTCTGGATAAAACTCTGAGGAGGAAAAAGAAATTCCTGACTGCTTTCCCTGCAGTGGGCTGACAGATGTGGAGATAAGTGATGCTGCCCTTGATGTTTCAATGATGATTCATCCCTTTTCCATGTCAGTCGGTGGAAATTCTGACTTATAATTATTTTCTGAAGGATTTTCGTAAGTCTTTGGCTAAGTGTGGAACTGGAGTGGCTGCTTGGATGGCGTGGGACACTGCAGGGAACCTGTGACATGCAGACTTTCTGGACAGTGCTCAGGCTTGGAATTTGATCATGTGGCAAAATGTTGGTCGGATCGCGATCCACAATACTCCCATTCTCCCGAACCCACTATCCCTGCATCTGGATTCTGCACGGACTACCTTATAACTCCAGACACAATTGCAGTGTCCAGTCATTACTATTCAGACTCTTGGGTGCACTGGTAGACAATCCTGGGCAGTAGGCTTAGGATGCAGATCAAAGCCTTTGAAAGCCAACAGAGGACAACTAAAAAAATTATAAGGGAGGAGAAGATGAAATACAAGGGTAAGCTGGCCAATAATATAGCCAACAGAAGATTCCAAAAGTTTTTTTAGATACATAAGGGGTAAGGGAGAGACAAGAGTGGACATTGGACCACTTGAAAATGATGCTGGAGAAGTAGCAGTGGGAACAGGGAAATGGTGGAGGAGCTAAATAAGTACTTTGCGTCAGTCTTCACTGTGGAAGACAACAGTAACATGCCAGAAATTCGAGAGAGTCAGGGGGCAGAGGTGATTGTAGTGGCCATTACTAAGGAGAAGGTGCTTGGGAAGCTAAATGGTCTGAAGGTGGATAAATCACTTGGTCCAGATGGACTACACCCCAGGGTTCTGAAAGAGGTAGCTGAAGAGATTGTGGAGGCATTAGTGGTGATCTTTCAAGAATCACTGGAGTCAGGGAGGGTCCAGGAGGACTAGTAAATCGTAAATGTCACTCTTTAAGAAGGGAGGGAGGCAAAAGACAGGAAATTATAGGCCGGTGAGCCTGACTTCAGTGGTTGGTAAGATGTTAGGGTCCATTATTAAGGATGAAATTCCAGAGCACTTGGAAATATGTGATCAAATAGGCCGAAGTCAGCACAGTTTCCTTAAGGGGAGATCTTGCCTGACAACTTCTTTGAGGAAGTAACAGGTAGGATAGACAAAGGAGAGTTCAGTGGATGTTGTTTACTTGGATTTTCAGAAGGCCTTTGACAAGGTGCCGCACATGAGGCTGCTGAAGAAGATAGGAGCCCATGTTATTACAGGAAAGGTACCAGCATGGATAGAAGATTGGCTGTATGGCAGAAGGCAAAGAGTGGGAATAAAGGGGGCCTTTTCTGGTTGGATGCTGGTGACTAGCAGAGTTCCACAGGGGTTGGTGTTGGGACTGCAATTTTCACTTTATACATTAATGATCTGGATGAAGAAAAATAAATGCAGTGCAGAGGATGTTTCCATCAGTGGGAGAGTCCAGGATTCGAGGGAAGCCTCAGAATAAAGGGACGTCCCTTTAAAACTGAGATGATGAAGAATTTCTTCAGCCAGTGGTGAATCTGTGAAATTTGTTGCCACGGACAGGTGTGGAGGCCAAGTCATTGGGTGTAGTTAAGGCAGGGATTGATAGGTTCTTGATTGGTAAGAGGGATAAGGGTTACGGGGAGAAGGGGTTGAAAATGGGGTTGAAGATATCTGCTGTGATTGAATGGCAGAGCGGACCTGATGGGCTGAATAGCTTAATTCTGCTCCTATATCCTATGGTCTTATGGTCATGCCTATCTCCTCTAAAGGAGAGAAGCTCATCTGCTGTAGCTTTGGGAAGGTTTGCTCAGTGCCTGGGAAACCAGACTTGCGAGTGGGTCTCCAGGTCCTCAGGCTCTGCTCTCGAGGTGTTAATGGGAGAGGTGGAGATCTCCTTCTCAATTGGGGTGCTCGGATAAAGTTAAGAAGCATCAATGAGAGGACACGATTCATAGTCGTAGAACAATACTGCCCTACAGCCCACGGTGTTGTGCTGAACTAATTAAGCTAATGGTACCTAATCCCTTCTGCCTGCACGTGGTCCATATCCCTCCATTCTCTGCACATCCATGTGCCTATCTAAGAGCCTCTTAATTGCCTCTATTGTATCTGCCTCCACCCACCACCCCTGGCAGCAGAGTCCAGGCACCCACCACCCTCTGTGTAAAAAACTTGCCCCGCGCATCTCCGTTGCATTTACCCCCTCTCACCTTAAATACATGCCCTCTGGTATTAGATATTTCGACCCTGGGATAAAGATACCGACTGTCTACACTATCTGTTCCTCTCATGATATAAACTTCTATCAGGTCTCCCCTCAGCCTTCGCCGTTCCAGAGAAAACAACCCAAGTTTGTCCAACCTCTTCTTATAGCTCATGCCCTCCAATCCAGGCAGCATCCTGGTGAACCTCTTCTGCACCCTCTCCAAAGCCTCCACATCCTTCCTGTAACGGGGAGACCAGAATTGAATGCAATACTCCAGATACGGCCTCACCAGGGCTTTATAAAGCTGTAACATAAGTCAAGTCAAATCAAGTTGAGTTTATTGTAATATATACAGATAGGGTGAGGTACAGGTACAATGAAAAACTTGCTTGTAACAGCATCACAGGCTTATATGTACAGACAACACACAGAACATAAATTATACAAGAAAAAGACGGTGCAAATCAAGACATTGGTGCAAAAATACACAATCAGAGACAAGTCGATGGTAGTGCAAGGGGTGGTCTGTGGTGGTCTGTTGCTGAGGTAGGGTTAGGGAACCTTGATGCAATGTGATAGGAAGTGTTACCTTCCTCCCAGCCACCCGTGACTAACAAAAGGCACCAATCAAAGTGTTCAACAATGTGTATAAAGAACACCCTTTATTCAGTTGTCAAATGTACAGCTCTGTGTGAGAAGCACTTTGTTTTGTGTCACTGGAGGGTGTTGACAATGACAGAACAGTGCAGGTTCTGTCTAAGAATCCTTGGTTATTACAGCAGTCAAGGCGCCTCCAAAGCTCGTTCCCCACCAACCGTTTAAAGAGCATGGTGGCAGTGGGTAAAATGGTGGGATGGTAGTTAGTGCTGTTGCTCACATCTCTAGGGATCCAGGTTACTGTCTGTATGGAGCTTGCACATTCTCCCGATGATTATATTGGTTTGTTCCATATTTCCCTATATAGTATTTCCTTATGAGATAAAAGGAGGTCATTCAGCTCATCGAGTCTATGCCAGTTCACAGGTCAATCATGTTAATATATTAATTTTCCCTATAACTTATTCTCCTCATGTTCCTATCAACTCCACCCCGATTGGAGCATTAGAACATAGAACATAGTGCAGCACAGGAGCAGGCCCTTCTAAACTGAACCCATCTTCCCTGTCTGCTCATGTGTCTGTCTAAATGCTTCTTAAATTTTGCTGTCATATCTGCTTCCACTGTTGCTCCTGCCAGTGTGTTCCAGGTATCTAAAAAACTTGCCTCGTAAAACTTTCCCCCTCCCACATTAAACCTATGCCCTCTAGTTTTTGACATTTCCATTCTGGGAAAAAGACTCTGATTATCTACCCTGTCTATGACTTTCATAATTTAATAAAATAAGATTTCTTTATTAGTCACATGTACATCGAAACACACAGTGAAATGCAGCTTTTGCGTAGAGTGTTCCGGGGGCAACCCGCACGTGTCACCACACTTCCGGCGCCAACATAGCATGCCCACAACTTCCTAACCCGTACATCTTTGGAATGTGGGAGGAAACCGGAGCACCTGGAGGAAACCCACGCAGACACGGGGAGAACGTACAAAGTCCTTACAGACAGCGGCCAGAATTGAACCCGGGTCACTGGCGCTGTAATAGCGTTATGCTAACCGCTACACCACTGTGCCTGCCCTAATATAAAAACTGCAAAAACCTGTGCACAGTTCTTGTCACCACACTGCAGGAAGGATGAGGTAGGAACAGAGAGAGTGCAGAAGAGATTTACCAGGATGTTGCCTGGAATGGAGGGCCAAGTCATGAAGAGAGATTGGATGGGCTGGGTTTATTCTCACTGGGGTGCAGGAGATTGGGGTGACTTTATTGAGGTTTATAAAATTATGAGGAGCATAGATAGGATTGATAGTCAGAATCTTTTCCCTTGGTGGGTGAGTCCAGGACAAGAGGGCACAGTCTTAGAATTAGAGGGTACCCATTTAGAGCAGAGATGAGGAGAAATTTCTTCAGCCAGAGGGTCGTGGATTTATGGAATTCGTTGCCACATACAGCTGTGGAGGCCCGATCATTGGGGGTGTTTAAGGAGGAGATTGATAGGTATCTAATTAGTCAGGGTATCAAGGGATATGGGGAAAAGGCCAGGAATTGGGGCTAGATGGGAGAATCATTTAGCTCATGGTGAAGTGGCAGAGCAGACTCGATGGGCCGAATGGCCTACTTCTGCTCCCTTGTCTTGTGATGTTGTGATCTTTTTCCCAGGGCAGGGGAGTCTAGAACGAGAGGGCACAGTTTTAAGGTGAGAAGGGAGAAATTTAAGGGAAATCTGAGGGGTTGGTTTTTCACACAGAGGGTGGTGAATGTCTGGATTTGAACTGCCAGAGGACACAATGACAATGTTTAAAAGGCATTTAGACAAGGACTTACATAGGAAAGGTTTAGCGTGATTACAGGCCTTAATGCAAGCAAATAGGTTTAGTGTAGATAGACATCCCTTCACAGATGCTGCCTGACCTACTGAGTTCCTCGAGTACTTTTTGAGTTGTTCCAGACTCCAGCATCTGCAGTCCATTGCATCTCCTAGATAGACATCATGGTCGGCATGGACAAGGTGGGCTGAATGGATCAGTTTCTGTGCTGTACGATTCCATATGTCCTCTTCCCCAACATCCCAACTCCCTAGAAAACCCCTCCTCAGTAGTCCACCTCCCCACCATCGTCCCACACCTGATAGAGCCCTGAACCCTCATAACCCACCTGCAGAGCCTTGACTGCACAGGATGACAGTCAGAGCAGCCATGAGATTTTGGGGTACAACTTCAGAGGCCCAGGAGGGAGGTCCAAGGTCCAAACCTTCAGCTGAAACACAGCCATCTGAACTGAACAAATAAAACAAGTTGTGCTTAATGCTCTTGACTTACAGCTCATTTTATAATTGCAAGTGATTTGCAGTCACTCAGCTTCAGAATCAGAATCAGATTTATTATCACTGGCATATGACATGAAATTTGTTGTTTTACGGCAGCAGTACGGTGCAAAGACATAAAATTACAAAATAAATAAATAGTGCAAAAACAAAAGGAATAATGAGGTAGCGATTATGGGTTCACGGACCATTCAGAAATCTGATGGCAGAGGGGAAGAAGCTATTCCTGAATCGTTGAGTGTGGGTCTTCAGGCTCCTGTACCTCCTCCCCGATGGTAGTAATGAGAAGAGGGCATGTCCCGGATGGTGAGGGTCCTCAGTGATGGATGCCGCCTTCTTGAGGCACCGCCTCTTGAAGATGTCCTCGATGGTGGGGAGGGTTGTGTCCGTGATGGAGCTGGCTGAGTCTACAACCCTCTGCAGCCTCTTGCGATCCTGTGCATTGGAGCCTCCGTACCACCGTACATCTGTGGAAATTTGCAAGAGTCTTTGGTGACATACCAAATCTCCTCAGACTCCTTTCTCAGCTATTCTGTGGCCTTGCAAGTGTGGTTGCTGTTGAAGCCAAATGGTCTATAGGTGGAATAAGAGACCTTCTCCCACCTTCAGTCGTTACTTCACACAGTTCAGCAGTAGGAAACTACTTGCTGTTTGACGTAGAGTTGGCTAAACCAGGTGATTACTGTCAAAAGGTGTTGTGTCCTGGAGGCTGGTGATGGCAGAGTGTCAAAGGGAACCTTGTGCTCAATGTCAGCGAGGCCAAGGAAACGATTGTAGACTTTAGGAAGGGGAAGTCAGGCGAACATACACCAGTGCTCACTGAAGGATCTGCGGTGGAAAAGGTGAGCAGCTTCAAGTTCCTGGGTGTCAACACCTTGGAGGATCTATCCTGGGCCCAACACATAGATGTAACAATTAAATAGGTGCGCCAGTGTCTCTACTTTCTTAGACGTTTGAGGAGATTCAACATGTAGTGCAGGCACGGTAGTGTAGCGGTTAGCATAACACTATTACAGCACCAGTGACCCAGGTTCAATTCCGGCCGCTGCCTGTAAGGAGTTTGTACATTCTCCTCATGTCTGCGTGGGTTTCCTCCGGGTGCTCCGGTTTCCTCTCACATTCCAAAGACGTACGGGTTAGGAAGTTGTGAGCATGCTGTGTTGGCACCGGAAGCGTGGCGACACTTGTGGGCTGCCCCCAGAACACTCTATGCAAAAGATGCATTTCACTGTGTGTTTTGATGTACCTGTGACTAATAAAGATATCTTATCTTATCTTATCTCATCTTATGTCATCGAAGACTCTGATAAACTTCTACAGACGTACAGTGGAAACATTCTGACTGGTTGCACCACCGCCTGGTATGGAGGCTCCAATGCACAGGAACGCAAGAGGCTGCAGAGAGCGGAGGGACTCAGCCCGCTCCATCACGGGTACAGCTCTCCCCACCATCGAAGACATCTACAAGAGGCGATGTCTCAGGAAGGCGACATCCATCATTAAGGACCCCCACCATCCGGGCTGTGCCCTTTTCTCATTGCTGCCATCAGGCAGGAGGTACAAGACCCACACCTCAATGTTCAACAATAGCTTCTTCCCCACTGCCGTCAGGTTCTTGAACCTATCTGAAAAACCCTAATCCTACCTTGGACAAATTTTTTTCTCTTTCTCTCTCTCAATCTTGCACTAGTGTCATTAGGTTTATTTTGTTGTTTATTTTGTGTAAGTTATGTGTAATTTATAATAATTTAAGTTTATGTTTACTTATGTTTGTCATGTTTGCAATGTACTGTGCTGCCGAAGCAAAAAGCTCATTTTCATGGCATTGATACCCTGGGTGTGTATGCTTGTGACAACAATAAACTTGAATTTGAACTTGAAACCCCATCACCAGGAATGAGCTCAAAATCCTGACCCTCCCAGTTCAATAGAACAGAGTTTCTAAGTCAAGGAATGAGTTGGAAAGGGGCAGCTGAAAGATTTTATTTGCTGGTGGAGATCATTGACAGTGTGGCCATGAGGGCTTGCCTGTCCATTTCAGAGTTAAACACGCAGACACAAGAGAACGTAGATGCTGGAATCTGGAGCAACAAGCAATCTGCTGGAGGAACTCAGCTGGTCAAGCAGCATCCCTATACACTCGTGGCCAGAATCTAACTCCATTTATAAGTTTGCAGATGACACCACCACAGTGGGGCAGATCTCAAATAGTGATGAGTCAGAGTACAGGAAGGAGATAGAGAGCCAAGTGACGTGGTATTACAACAACAACCCTTTTCTCAATGTCAGCAAAGCAAAAAAGCTGGTCATTGACTTCAGGAAACAGGGCAGAGAACACACCCCTGTCTGCATCAATGGCGCTGAGGTGGAGCTGGTTGAGAGCTTCAAGTTCCTAAGCGTAAATATCACTAACAACTTGGTCTAGCCATGTGGACACTATGGCCAAGAAAGCACACTAGCGTTTCTTCCTGCTCAGGAGGCTAAGGAAGTTTGACATGTCTCCCATGACCCTCAACAATTTTTACAAATGCACCATAGAAAGCATCCTGCCTGGATGCATCACGGCTTGGTATCTCAACTGTTTTGCCCAAGACTACAAGAAATTGCAGAGAGTTGTGGACACAGCCCAGTCCAACACGAAAACCAGCCTCCCTTCCATGGTCTCAGTCTACACTTCCTTCTGCCTGGGGAAATCAGTCAACATAATCAAAGACCTCTCCCACCCCGGACGTTCTCTCTTCTCCCCCCTCCCATTGGGCAGAAGATACAGAAGCTTGAGAACACATCCCTCCAGGCTCAAGGACAGCTGTTATTAAATTCTTAAACAGATCCCTTACATGATAAAGATGAACTCCTGATCTCTCAGTTTGGCTCTTGTACCTTATTGTTTACCTGCACTGCACTTTCTCTGTATTTTCTGCATTCTGTTATAGTTCTCTTTTTATACTGCCTTGGTGTATTGATGTATGGAATGATCTGTCTGGATGACACGCAAACAAAAGCTTCTCACTGTATCTCAGTACACGTGACAATAATAAACCAATTACCAAGTACCAATGACCCTGTATCAGGACTCTTGTGTTGGTGATGGGCAGATTGAGTAGGTGGGGGAGGGGAAAGGAGCAGGGTGACCGAGGGCTGAGGGTGGGTGTTGGGTGTTTGTAGGAGGAACTGGGTAAATCAGGAGGAGAGAGAAAGCTACAGAGGGGGAGTAGGTTACCTGAAATTGGAGAATTCAATATTCCTGCTGTTCGGGCTACAGACGACCCAGGTGGAATATGAGCTGCTGTTCCTCTAGTTTGCATTTGGCCTCACCTTGGCAGTGGAGGAGGCTGAGGACAGACAGGCCGGTGTGGGAATGGGGAAGGGGAATTAAAACGGCTGGCGGACAGCCACGGCGGACGGAGCACAGGTGCTCGGCGAAGCGGTCGACCAGTCTGCGCTTGGTCTCACCGACGTAGAGGAGGCCACATGAGGAACACCGAATGCAGTAGACAAGGTTGGAGGGGTGCACGTGAACCTCTACCTCCCCTGACAGGGCACAGGGAATTCTGGGCTTGGTAATATTGGAAGTTTGGACAAGGGTGGGATTGAATCAGAATCAGAATCAGATTTATTATCACTGATTTATGTGACATGAAATTAGTTGTTTTGCGGCAGCAGTGCAGGGCAAAGACATAACGTTACTATAAATTACAAAATAAATAAATACTGCAGAAAAAGGAATAACGAGGTAGTGTTCATGGGTTCATGGATTTGTCAGAAATCAGATGGCGGAGGGGAAGAAGCTGCTCCTGAATCGTTGAGTGTGGGTCTTTAGGCTCCTGCACCTTCTCCCTGATGGTAGTAATGAGAAGAGGGCATGTGATACATTTCACTGTGTGTTTCAACGTACATGTGACTAATAAAGAGATCTTATCTTATCCTCCCCGATGGTCGTAACGCGAAGAGGGCATATCCCAGATGGTGAGGTCCTTAGTGATGGATGCCGCCTTCTTGAGGCACTGCCTCTTGAAGATGTCCTCGATGGCGGGGAGGGTTGTGCCCGTGATGGAGCTGGCTGAGTCTACAACCCTCAGCAGCCTCTTGTGATCCTGTGCATTGGAGCTTCCATTCCAGGTGGTGATGCACCAGTCAGAATGCTCTCCACCGTACATCTGCAGAAATTAGCAAGAGTCTTTGGTGACACACCAAATCTCCTCAAATTCCTAACGAAGTAGAGCCACTGGCGTGCCTTCTTTATGGTTGCGCGGGCAGACACGGTAGTGTAGCAATTAGTGTAACACTATTACAGCGCCAGCGACCCAGGTTCAATTCCCGCTACTGTTTGTAAGGAGTTTATATGTTCTCCCCGTGTCTACCTGGGTTTCCTCCGGGTGCTCTGGTTTCCTCCCACATTCCAAAAGACGCATGGGTTAGGAAGTTGTGGGTGTGCTATGTTGGTGCAGGAAGCGTGGCGACACTTGCGGGCTGGCCCCAGGACACTCTATGCAGAAGATACATTTCACTGTGTGTTTTGATGTACATGTGACTAATAAAGATATCTTATCAACGTGTTGGGCTCAGGATAGATCTTCAGAGATGTTGACACCCAGGAACTTGAAGCAGCTGACCCTTTCCGCAAGAAACTGCAGAGAGTTGTGGACACAGCCCAGCGCATCACGGAAACCAGCATCCCCTCCTTGGACTCTGTCTTTACCTCTCGCTGTCTTGGTGTAGCAGCCAGCATAATCAAAGACCCCACCCACCCAGGGCATTCTCTCTTCTCTCCTCTCCCATCAGGTAGAAGATACAGGAGCCTGAGGGCATGTACCACCAGACTTAAGGACAGCTTCTACCCCACTGTGATAAGACTATTGAACGGTTCCCTTATACGATGAGATGGACTCTGACCTCACGACCTACCTTGTTGCGACCTTGCACCTTATTGCACTGCACTTTCTCTGTAACTGTGACACTTTACTCTGTACTGTTATTGTTTTTACCTGTACTACATCAATGCACTCTGTACTAACCCAATGTACCTGCACTGTGTATGAATTGACCTGTACGATCGGTTTGCAAGACAAGCTTTTCACTG
Source organism: Pristis pectinata (assembly GCF_009764475.1). Lineage (NCBI taxonomy): Eukaryota > Metazoa > Chordata > Chondrichthyes > Rhinopristiformes > Pristidae > Pristis > Pristis pectinata. Next base: position 5,908,634 of record NC_067406.1, read on the forward strand.
TACCTCGGTACAAGTGACAATAATATACCAATACCAATACCAATACTGCCGTTGACCCCTCAACGAGGACTGGTGTGTGTTTTCCTGACTTCCCCGACAATCAGTTCCAGCAGTTGGGAGAACGGCTTTGGTATTTGACTTTGCCAACATGGGCAGGGTGGGTTTGCATGTGGATGCCACATTCCTTTGCTTAATGGGTGGATTGAAAGGGAGGAATGTAATAGTGAGGGCCTGCAGTTATTTACACAGCAGCAGATCCATGACTTTAATTTACAGAGGGCGAGATTTCAGAGGGAGATACAGAGGCAGGAGAGGGTAAAGAGAGGACACTCCCAGGATGTCAACGGCCTCAGCAGTGCACTGTGCTGCCCTGTGTGTGAACAGAATGTAAGGAGAGAGAGGCTGAAAGAAGGCGATTCAAGCGTAAACAAGCCTTCCCTTGTCCCTGCATCCATTCGTTACATCCGGCCACTGCGGTGCAGTAAAAATAGACCCATCTCTGAGATGGATATTGGCAGGGGATGGCGAGGGGTGGCACTTTCAGTGACTGCACACACCTCCCAGCTCCTTTGGATGGGCTGTCAGCTCTTGGGCACAGTGAGGAGTTGAGGGAGAAGGTGAGAGGGTGGGTGTCTCTCTCTGCTTCTTGCCGTATGGTGGGTTCAGAGTGGAGCGAGAGGAACGGGGGATGGGAATGAGTAGGCAGCATTGAAGGAACCACGGCTGATTCACGCAGCATTAAGGCCTTCCCTGAGAAGGACTGAGGCCCACCGTGTTAACCCTCTCATCGCCGGGCTCGAAGACATGGTAGTGTAGTGGTTAGCGTGACGCTATTACAGCGCCAGAAACCCGGGTTCAATTCCCGCGACTGTCTGTAAGGAGTTTGTACATTCTCCCCGTGTCTGCGTAGTTTCCTCCGGGTGCTCCGGTTTCCTCCCACATTCCAAAGACGTACGGGTTAGGAAGTTGTGGGCATGCTATATTGGCGCCGGAAGCGTGGCGACACTTGCCAGCTGCCCCCAGAACACAACGCAAAAGGTGCATTTCACTGTGTGTTTCAATGTACATGTGACAAATAAAGATATCTTATCATCTTATTTCACCTGATTTTTGTGTCCTAACTCAGTGCTGTGTTTAGCACCCTAACCCTACCTCAGCAACAGAACACTATGGACCACCTCTTGCACTGCCATGGACTTGTCTCTGAGGGTGTCTTTTGGTAATCAGTTTATTATTGTCCCATTGTACTGAGATACAGTGAAAAGGGCCATTCAGACAGATCATTCCATACATAAGTACATCGAGGTAATACAAAAGGAAAAGCAATATAGTTTTATTGTTACAGAGAAAGTGCCCACCCTGGTCATTCTCTCTTCCCCCCACTTCTATCGGGCAGAAGGTACAAAAGTTTGAGATACTGCAGAGAGATGGGAACGCAACCCAGTCCATCTCGCAAACCAGCCTCCCCTCAATAGCCTCTGTCTACCTTGGTAAAGCAGCCGATATTATCAAGGACTCCCTCCCACCCCGGACACTCACTCTTCTCCCCCCTCCTATCGGGCTGAAGATAGAAAAGCCTGAGAACGTGTACCACCAGGCTCAAGGACAGCTTCTATCCCATTGTTATCAGACTCTTGAATGGACCTCTTGTAGATAAACTCTTGATATTGCAGTCTACCTCGTCCTGGCCCTTGCACCTTATTTGTCTACGGAATGTCTCGTTTTGCACGGTCTTTTGCTTCACACCACCAAGTTCAGGAACAGCTACTTCCCTTCAACCATCTGGTTCTTGAACCAACCTGCACAACCCTAATCACTACAGTTTAGCGACACTATGAACACTTTGATCATTTTGCACTAAAATGGACTCTTTTTGTTCTATTTGTGTTCTTTCTTGTAAAAATTGTGTATGATTTATCTTCAATTTATGTTTTCCTTGTGAATGTTGTGTCTCTGATGCTCTGTGCCTGTGATACTGCTGCAAGTAAGTTTTTCATTACACCTGTGCAGACATGGACTTGTACTTTGTATAATTTATGGATCATTTAAGTTCTGTGTGTCGTCCGAATCTATATGCCTGTGATATTTAGATATACAGTATATAGATATTTATTTTTTAGTCACATGTGCATCGAAACACACAGCGAATGTGTCTTTTTGCATTACTGAGAATGTGTTGGGTGCAGCCTACAAGTGTCGCCGCGCTTCCGGCACCAACATAACATGCCCACAACTTCCTAACCCGTACGTCTTTGGAATGTGGGAGGAAACCGGAGCACCCGGAGGAAACTACGCAGACACGGGGAGAACGTACAAACTCCTTACAGACAGCGGCGGGAATTGAACCCTGGTCACTGGCGCTGTAATAGTGTTATGCTAACCGCTACACTACCATGCCGCCTATGCTGCTGCAAGCAGGTTTTTCATTGTACCTGTACCTCACCGCACTTGTGTACATGACAATAAACTTGACCTAAGGCTTGACTCCTAAAATTCAGTGAATGGGATAAGGTTATATTAAAAAATCTCAAGGGCGGTTTTCTCCCACTTTGGTGCGTTAGGCGTGATCTGCATAGTTTCCGACTGTAGTGATGGGGATCTTGGGAAGCAGCTGACACAGAGAGTGGGTGGTGGGAGGGACATGGGAACAGATCCCGTCACTGATAGGAAAGTTCATTGAGCGGACAGAGATCAGGGTGGTCATCAGTGCAGTGAAAAGCAGACCATTGGCCAGTCAAGCCAGCGCATTGAGGAAGCAGAATTGAAGTCTTGGTGGGACATTATAAATTATATACAGCTGGCAACTCAGTGCAGGGTTTGCTCCGTACTTTTACTGTGAGTGGAAAACACAGGTAATAGTTTGCACAATCCGTGGATTGATGTCACTTCCTTGCAGATTCTTCAGTGGATGGTATAGACTCTTTAAAACGTTTAAAAACTTTATTTATACAGCACAGTAACAGGCCCTTCTGGCCCAATGAGCCTGTGCTGCCCAATTACACCCATGTTAACCTACTAACCCGTACGTCTTTGGAATGTGGGAGGAAACCGATGCACCTGGAGGAAACCCATGCAGTCATGCGGAGAACGTACAAACTCCATACAGGCAGCGGCGGGAATTGAACTCCAATCGCTGGTGCTGTAATGGCATTATGCTAACCATCACGCTACCGTTACATACTAGATGGGGCAAATGGCCTCATTCCACATTGTTTCAAAATACGAAACAGAATACTTGATAGGTTTCTGTCGGTTGTGCATTTCAGAACGATGGCCCCATGGGATAATGGAATCAAAATAACATGATCCCAGTGAATGTCAGGATTCTGGAATACTAGAGGGCATAGCTTTAAGTTGAGAAGGGGGAAGTTTAAAGGACAAGTTTTTCACACGGAAAGTGATATGTGCCTGGAACGGGCTGCAGGGGGTGGTAGTGGGACCATATATGATGGTGGCGTTCAAGATAGACACATGAATATGCAGGGAATGGAGAGATATGGATCATGTGCAGGCAGAAGGGAATAGTTTAATGTAACATCATTTAACATTGTGGGCCGAAGGGCCTGTTCCGGTGCTGTACTGTTCTATGAGCATCAGGACATTGAGTATAATGTGAGAAATGTGAAGTTGTTCAGTTTACAAGGATGAAAAAAAGAACAGAATGTTATATAAATAGAAGAAAACTGCACAAAAGGCAGAAAGCTAGCAAATAATATCGGCAGGCACAGTAGTGTAGCGGTTAGCGTAACGCTTTACAGCGCCAGCGACCCGGGTTCAATTCCGGCCACTGTCTGTAAGGAGTTTGTTCGTTCTCCCCGTGTCTGCGTGGGTTTCCTCCGGGTGCTCCGGTTTCCTCCCACATTCCAAAGACGTACGGGTTAGGAAGTTGTGGGCATGCTATGCTGGCACCGGAAGTGTGACGATACTTGCGGGCTGCCCCCAGAACACTCTACGCAAAAGATGCATTTCACTGTGTGTTTCAATGTACATGTGACTAATAAAGAGATCTTATCTTATGGAAGGCGATGGAAAGTTGGCCCTAGATTTGTTGGAGGGTTAAAGCAGGGAAGTCTTACTGTCGGGACTAGTGATACACCACAGAGTCACAGAGTCCTCCAGCACGAAAACAGGCCCTTTGACCCAACTGGTCCATGCTGACCAAGATACCCATCTAAGCTAGTTCCATTTGCCTGTGTTTGGCCCATATCCCTCCAAACCTTTCCTCTCCATGTACCTTTCTGAGTGTCTTTTAAATGTTGTTAATGTACCTGCCTCAACCACTTCCTCTGGCAGCTCGTTCCATATACTGACCACCCCCTGGGTGGTCTTAGGTTGACCACCCTAAGGTAGATGGTAACAGTCTTTTCCCCAGGGTAGGGGATCACAAGATCACAAGACAAAGGAGCAGAAGTAGGCCATTCGGCCCATCAAGTCTGCTCCATGAGCTAAACTAAAACTATTACTGTCTAGCCCCAGTTGCCAGCCTTGTCCCCATATCCCTTGATACCTTGACTAATTAGATACCTATCTATCTCCTCCTTAAACACCCCTAATGATCGGGCCTCCACAGCTGTACGTGGCAAAGAATTCCACAATTTCACTATGGCTAAAGAAGTTTCTCCTCATTTCTGTTTTAAACCAGTACCCTCTAATTCTAAGATTGTGCCCTCTAGTCCTGGACTCACCCACCAAGGGAAACAGCTTAGTCATATCTACTCTGTACAGTCCTTTCAACGGAGTCCAAAACTAGGGGGCATAGGCTTAGGGTGAGAGGGGAAAGATTTAAAAGGGACCTGAGGGGCAACTTGTTCACGCAGAGGGTGGTGGGTATATGGAACGAGCTGCCAGAGGAAGTGGTACATGGTTTGGACAGATACATGGACAGGAAAGGTTTAGAGGGAGATGGGCCAAACGCGGGCGTGGGACTAGCTTAGGTGGGCACCTTGGTCAGCATGGACCAGTTGGGCCGAAGGGCCTGATTCGTGCTATATGACTCTATTGAGGGGCGGAATGGCCTGTTCCTGTCCCTGCTTCTTTTGGGCGTGAGCTAAGAGGGCTCCTGTGGTTATATTTCTTCCGATGTTTTTTATTCAAGATGGAAGGAAGCCAGGATAAATCCTTTGGAAAACACTGGTTAGAGATTGGCCAGGTCTTGCGATTTACATTGGCACTCATCAACTCCAGGAGCTGAGAAGGAAATATTCTGCATTTTTATTTTATTCTCAATTACATCTCAAAGATGGTAGGTTTCTTGTAAATTTACCCCGAGTGTAAGTGGGTGACTCTGGGGTGAGGGTGGGGAGGTCATTGGGTGTGTAAGAGAGAATAGGTTGCAGTGGGGGGGAAAGGAGTTGGCAGGACCGGCATGGACTTGATGGGCTGATTGGCCTCCAACTACAGTAAGGAAATATGAAAATTCTTTGAGCGCTCATGTTTTATTTGTAACAAAAAATATTGGGGGTGAGCAGGTTGGCGGGTGGGGTGAGGGAAATGCGCCCAGTCAGAATTGGCGTTCTGAAAGTGGGCAGTGGACTGGGCCAAGTTGTTCACCACAGGGCCTCAGGAGGCCGGCCATCAAAAGAAATTTGGGGAAGAATTAAAAACAATCTTGTAACTGGATTTATTCATTCGTTGCCAGGGCTCAGGCACACAAAGTCCAAGGAATGCGAGTCAGATCAAACAAGCATTGTGCAAAGTGCCCATAAGGTGACATTTAGAAGTAAGCACCATTTTATTCCTTCCCCAGGAAGGCAGCCATATGAATAATTCAAAATTTAAAACAAATAACAACATCGATTACGTGGTTTAAAATAAAATCTGGTGGGCTAGGTGGATTGCTTGTAATTAACTCTCATTTTTATGAGTCACATGTACATCGAAACACACAGTGAAATGCATCTTTTGCATAGAGTGTTCTGGGGGAAGCTCACGAGTGTTGCCACGTCTCCGGTGCCAATGTAACATGCCCACAACTTCCTAACCCGTACATCTTTGGAATGTGGGAGGAAACCGGAGCACCCGGAGGAAACCCACGCAGACACCGGGAGAACGTACAAGCTCCTTACAGACAGCGGGCGGAATTGAACCTGGGTCGCTGGTGCTGTAAAAGTGTTATGCTAACCGCTACACCAAGAGCTTTATGAATAATTTTGGGGGAGAGGCGGTGAAGTGGTTTACATGTACTAGGAGCGTGTGCACCGAATCCCTCTTCCGAAAGTCAGATCAAAAGAAGGAACGTAATCGTAAAGTCCCTGTGGCTTGAGGAAGGGTAGCAGAGATCTGGAATAAAGTAGGATTAGCGTAGGAATGGTGTGATGGGTGGTTGACATGGAGTTGACGGGCAGATGGGCCTGTTTCTATGCTGTAAGAATCTATGACTAAGAATGCTCAAGACCTTGAAGACTTGAAGTTGATGGATTATCTCGGGGTGGGGCTAAGGGTATCGGGATCCAGGCAATGGGATTTAGGCTCAAATCAGACAGAGAACACCAGAGGGACTTAGTGACTTCCTTCATTTCTGTGTCATTTCCTGCACTTTCCTCACCCAGCATTGGTAAAGCAAATTGCTTCTGGTTTGAAGGAAAATCAGGAATATTTGCATTTCTATCACACCTTTCACAACCTTACAACATCCCGAAATGCTTCAAAGCCACCAATTAGGAAATACGGCATTGATTTTGCACTTGGAACTCCCATAAGTAGCAACTGTGTTTCAGTGCTAATCGTCAATCGGGAAGGGAACTCCCTGCCCTTCTTTGGGACTCTCTCATTGCCCCTGAATTTTTACTGATGCACCATAGAAAGCATCCTATCAGGATGCATCACAGCTTGGTATGGCAACTGTTCTGCCCAGGACCGCAAGAAACTGCAGAGAGCTGTGGACACAGCTCAGGCCATCACGGAAACCAGCCTCCCCTCCATGGACTCTGTCTACACTTCTCGCTGCCTCAGTAAAGCAGCCAACGTAATCAAAGACCCCACCCACCCCGGACGTTCTCTCTTCTCCCTCCTCCCATCAGGCAGAAGACAAAAAAGCCTGAAAGGACGTACCACCAGGTTCAAGGACAGGTTCTACCTCGCTGTTATAAGACTATTGAACGGGTTCCCAAGTACGATAAGATGACCTTGCACCTTATTGTCTACCTGCACTGAACTTTATCTGTAACTGTGACACTTTACTCTGCACTCTCTATTGTTTTCCCTTGTACTACCTCAATGCACTGTGTAATGAATTGATCTTTCACTGTACCTCGGTACAGGTAGGATATTAGAATGGGTGGAGCATTGGCTGGTAGGTAGGAAGCAAAGGGTGGGAATAAAGGGATCCTGTTCTGGTTGGCTGCCGGTTACCAGTGGTGTTCCACAGGGGTCGGTGTTGGGGCCGCTTCTTTTTACTTTGTACATTAATGATTTGGATGATGGAGTAAATGGTTTTGTGGCTAAGTTTGTAGATGACACCAAGATAGGTGGAGGAGTAGGGAGTATTGAAGAAACAGGAAGGTTGCAGAGAGACTTAGATAGTTTAGGAGTATGGGCAAAGAAATGGCAGATGAGATTCAATGTTGAGAAATGTGCCGTTGTACACTTTGGAAAAAGAAATAAAGGGGCAGATTATTATCTAGATGGGGAGAAAATTCAAAGTACAGAAGTACAAAGGGACTTGGGGGTACTTGTGGAGGATACCCTAAAGGTTAACCACCAGGTTGGATCGGCGGTAAAGAAAGCGAATGCTATGTTGGCATTCATTTCGAGAGGTAAAGTGTATAAAAGTAAGGAAGTGTTGATGAGGCTGTACGGGGCACTGGTGAGGCCTCATTTGGAATACTGTGCACAGTTTTGGGCCCCATATCTTAGGAAGGATGTAGTGATGTTGGACAGGGTTCAGAGGAGATTTATGAGGATGATTCCCAGAATGAAAGGGCTTACTTATGATGAGTGTTTGTTGGCTCTTGGACTGTACTCACTGGAGTACAGAAGAATGAGAGGGGACCTCATAGAAACATTTTGAATATGGAAAGGACTGGACAGAGTAGATGTGGCTAAGCTGTTTCCCTTGGTGGGTGAGTCCAGGACTAGAGGGCACACTCTTAGGGTACCAGTTTAAAACAGATGAGGAGAAATTTCTTCAGCCAGAGGGTGGCGAGATTATCGAATTCTTTGCCACGTACAGCTGTGGAGGCCCGATCATTGGGGGTGTTTAAGGAGGAGATTGATAGGTATCTAATTAGTCAAGGTATCAAGGGATATGGGGAAAAAGCCGGGAATTGGGGCTAGATAGGAATAGTTTTAGTTTAGCTCATGGAGCAGACTCGATGGGCCGAATGGCCTACTTCTGCTCCTTTTTCTTGTGATCTTGTGACAATAATAAACCAATTTACCAATTTAGAGAGGTTCCAGTTTAACTCTTCATCCTGAAGATGGATCCGCTGACAGTATTGCACTCCCTCAGCGTCGCTGTGGGATATCAGGACCGAGCTTGTGTTCAAACCTCCAGAGTGAAACTCCAAATCTCTGACTCAGAGAAGAGAGTGAGCATGTGGACAGAAGAAACAGAAGCAAGAGAGAGAGATAAGAGATATCTTTCTTAGTCACACGTACATCGAAACACATAGTGAAATGCATCTTTTTGCGTAGAGTGTTCTGGGGGCAGCCCGCAAGTGTCACCACGCTTCCGGCGCCAACATAGCATGCCCACAACTTCCTAACCCGTACGTCTTTGGAATGTGGGAGGAAACTGGAGCACCCGGAGGAAACCCACACAGACATGGGGAAAACGTACAAACTCCTTACAGCACAGTACAGGCCCTTCAGCCCACAATGTTGTGCTGACATTTTATCCTGCTCTAAGCTCTATCTAACCCTTCCCTCCCACATAGCCCTACCCAGATACCAACTACTCTATGTGAAAAATTTACCTGTCAGATCCTCTTTAATCCTCCTCCCTCTCACCCTAAATCCATGCCCTCTAGTTTTAGACACTTATATCATGGGAAACACAGACTGGCTATCTACCTATCTGTACCTCTCGTAATTTTATATACCTCTGTCATGTCACTTTCAACCTCTGTTGCTGCAGGGAAAACTTCCCATTCTATCCAAAATCTCTTTCTAACAAGCCCATCAATCCAGGGAACATCCTTGTGAACCTTTTCTGCACCTTCTCCAGCTTAATCACATCCTTCCTCTATATCTTCTACAGATCTTAACATCTTGACAGATCTTAACATGGGCTGAGGAATGGCAAATGTGAGGTGATGCATTTTGGAAAGTCAAACCAGTGTAGGACTTATACTGTGAATGGTGGGGCACTAGGGAATGGAATGGAACAGAGGGACCTAGGAGTACAAGTGCATAGTTTGTTGAAAGTGGCGTCACAGGTAGACAGGGTGGTGAAAAAGGCAGTTAGCACGCTGGCCTTCATCAGTCAGGGAACTGATTGTAGGAATTGGGACATTATGTTGCAGTTGTATAAGTCGTTAGTGAGGCCACGCGGTCTACAGTGAGGTCTTTACTCCTTGGAACATAGAAGAATGAGGGGCGACCTTATTGAAGTCTTTAAAATTACGATAGGCAAAGATAAAGTGGAAGGGAACAGTTTGCCCAGGGTAGGGGCATAGTGTAGGTATTGGGTGAAAGGTGAATGATTTAAAAAGGACCTGAGGGGCAACATTTTCACGCAGATGGTGGTGAGTATATGGCACAAGCTGCCAGGGGAAGTGGGTGAGGCAGGTACAACAGTATCATTTAAGAAGCACTTGGAAAGGTACATGGAGGGGCGGGGCTTAGAGGGATATGGGCTGAACGCAGGAAATTGGGACTAGCTGGGTGGGCACTGTAGTCAGCACGGACTGGTTGGGCCCAAGGGCCTGTATCCGTGCTCTATTGCTCTGTGACTCTATAACTCTATAAAATAATCTCAGCAACTAAATCTGTAAACCCTCTTGGGTTGAAAATTCCAAAGGTTCACTCAAAGTGAAGAATTTTCTTCAGAAAGGATTCACAAGGATGCTGCCAGCACTGGTGGGTTTGAGTTACGAAGGGAGACCGGATAGGCTGGGACTGTGTTCCCTGGAGCGTAGGAGGCTGAGAGGTGACCTTATAGAGGTTTATAAAATCATGAGGGGCGTAGATGAGGTGGATGGTCACAGATTTTTTCCCAGCGTAGGGGAGTATAAAACTAGAGAGCATAGGTTTATAATAAGAGGGGAAATAAGGGGACCTGAGGGGCAAATTTTGCGCACAGAGGCTGGTGGGTATATGGAATGAGATGCCAGAAGAAGTGGTAGAGGTAGCTACAATTACACTTAAAAGATATTTAGTCAGGTACATGGATGGGAAAGGTTGAGGCAAGCTGGACTAGCTCAAGAAGGCACAGACAGAGATTCACCTGCACCTTGCTTAATATCATCGACTGCATTTGGTGCTCCAAGTGCAGCCTCCTCTACATTGGCGAGACCAAGTGCTGACTAGGTGACCGTTTCGCAGAACACCTGCTCTCTGTCCGTAACCACGACCTGCATCCCCGCCCCCCCCCCCCACCCCCCCCCCCCCCGTCGTCAGTCACTTCAACTCCCCCTCCCAATCCATCACTGATATGTCAGTCCTCGGCCTCCTCCACCGCCGGGAGAATTCCGAACGCAAACTGGAGGAACTGCACCTCATTTGCCGTCTTGGAACCTTGCAGCCTAATGGCACGAACACTGAATTCTCCCATTTAGGTAATCCCCACCCACCCCCCCTTCCACACAACCCCCCCCCCCCCCCCCACCATGCTTCTTCTCTTCTTCCCTTTCCTAGCCTTTTTGTTTCTACCTTTTTTTTCCTTTCTTTCCTTACCTTTGACCCATCCCCTGGTGGATCTGCTCTCCCCTCCTCTCCCACACCTGCCTATCACTATCTCTTACCTGCATCTACCTATCACCACCCTGCGTCCACCCCACCTCCCCTCTTTTGCCCACCTATCACTGCTCTGCTTTTCCCTCCTATATATCGGGCTTCCCCTTTTCCTATCTTCAGTCCCGAAGAAGGGTCCTGACCCGAAACGTTGACCGCCTGCTTTTCTCCACGGATGCTGCCTGGCCTGCTGAGTTCCTCCAGCATCATCGTGTTTTTCATCTAGATTCCAGCATCTGCAGTCCTTTGTTTCTCTGTGGATGAGTTGGGCTTGTTTCCAAACTGTGTAACTCTCTGACTCTACCTCAAGGATGAGGCTGTGACTCTGTCGTAGAAACCTCAGCAAGGGAAATCATCATCATTGCATCTACTCTGTCAAGCCCCACAAGAACTGCCTATGTTCCAATAAACTCATCTGTCACTCTTCTAAACTCTGGGGTCTGCTTAATCTCTTATATAATAAACTGCCATCCCAGGAGTCATGGAGACACACAAAATACTGCCCATCTTCCCTCTCCACTCTTAAGAGTTTCAACTTGAAACGTCGATGATTCCTTTCTCCTCCTCACAGATTATGCTTGACCCACTGAGTTGCCCCAGCAGATTGTTACCCCAGGAATCACACTGTTGTACCTTTCTTCCACTCCTTCTATTGAAAGCAAATGCCCACTAAAGTAGGAAGAGCAGATCTGCACGCAGATTCAAGATATAGTTTCATTGGGACCCTATGTAATCGGTGTAGGATGAACATAAAACACTACAGCACAGTACAGGCCCTTCGGCCCACAATGTTGAGCTGACATCTTATCCTGCTCTAAGATCTATCTAACCCTTCCCTCCAACATAGCCCTCCATTTTTCTATCATTCATGTGTCTATCTAAGAGTCTCTTAAATGTCCCTAATGTATCTGCCCCCACAACCTCTGCAGGCAGTGCGTTCCACGCACCCACCACTCTCTGTGTAAAAAACTTACCCCTGACATCCCCCTTATACCTTCCTCCAGTCACAAAATTATGGCCCCTCGTGTTAGCTATTGTCACACTGGGAAAAAGTCTCTGACTGTCCACTTGATCTATGCCTCTTATCATCTTGTACACCTCTATCAAGTCACCTCTCATCCTCCTTTTCTCCAAAGAGAAAAGCCCTCGCTCGCTCAACCTATCCTCATAAGACGTGCTCTCCAATCCAGGCAGCATCCTGGTAAATCTCCTCTGCACCCTCTCTAAAGCTTCCACATCCTTCCTATAATGAAGCGACCAGAACTGAACACAATACTCCAAGTGTGGTCTAACCAGAGTTCTATAGAGCTGCAACATCACCTCGTGGCTCTTGAACTCAATACCCCAACTAATGAAGGCCAACACTCCATACACCTTCTTAACAACACTATTGACCTGTGTGGTAACTTTGATGGATCTATGGATGTGGTCCCCAAGATCCCTCTGTTCCTCCACTAAGAGTTCTGCCATTAACCTTGTAACCTTAGCCTTCAAATTCGATCTCCCGAAATGCATCACTTCACACTTATCCGGGTTGAACTCCATCTGCCACTTCTCAGCCCAGGTCTACATCCTATCAATATCCTGTTGTAATCTACAGCAACCTTCTACACTATCCACAACACCACCAACCTTTGTATCATCAGCAAACTTACTAACCCCCCCTTCCACATCCTCATCCAAGTCAGTTATAAAAATCACAAAGAGCAGGGGTCCCAGAACAGATCCCTGTGGAACACCACTAGTCACCGACTTCCAGGCAGAATACGTTCCATCTACCACCACCCTCTGTCTTCTATGCTTTACCTTCCCTGCTCAAATCCCCCTGCAATAAAGGCTGACATACCATTTGCCTTTCTATTTGCCTGTTGTACCTCCATGTTAACTTTCGGTGATCCCTGTACAAGGACACCTAATGGTTCGAGAAGGCAGCTCACCACCGCCTTCTCAAGGGCAACTAGGGATGGGCAATTAAATGCTGGCTCACCCTGCGAAGCCACATCCTTGAATGAATGAAACAAAAGATTCCTCTGGACACCAACACCATTTAAGAAGAAGTAGATGAAGTTACCTCCAGTGATCTGGACACGATGCAATGTTAGTCATTGTGTGGGACTTGGAACATTAAGCAAACTCAGGGGGAAAAGAACAAACTGCTGGAGGAACTCAGCAGGTCAGGCAGTGTCTGTGGAGGCAGAGGGATGGTCAAGAACCTGCACCAGGACGGAGAGTGTAGCGGGGAGTTAGCGGTATGAAGAGGAGGGAGGGAGGGGTGAGGCACAGGCTGGCAGGTGATAGGTGAACCGGGTGAGGAGGGCGGTGATGGGCAGATGGAGAAAGGTGGGGGAGAGGGGATGGTGGAGGAAGAGATAAGAGGCTGGAAAGTGATGATTAGATACACAAGGTTGCTCCAGATTACAGCATCTGCAGTCTCTTGTTAAAACTCAATGGTGAAGTGTGCATTGCAACAAATGTCCGAGGATCCCCTGGGAAGAGGTTTATTTGAGCTGAGCATGGATAAAGGGCAGAAATTGGTAACTTGGTTTATTATTGTCACATGTACCGAGGTACAGTGAAAAACTTGTCTTGCACACCATTCATACAGATCAATTCATTACACAGTGCACTGAGGTAGTACAAGGTAAAACAGTACAGAATGCAGAATAAAGTGTTACAGTCACAAAGGAAGTGCAGTGCAGGTAAACAATAAGGTGCAAGGTCATAACGAGGTAGAATGTGAGGTTAAGGGTCCATTTTATTGTACCAGGGAACAATTCAATAATCTTATAACAGCGGGATAGAAGCCTGGTGGTACGTGCTTTCAGGCTTTTGTATCTTCTGCCTGATGGGAGGGGGGAGAAGAGAGAATGGCTGGGGTGGGTGGGGTCTTTGATTATACTGGCTGCTTTACAATGCAAGATGGTGCTGGAGTGTGGTGACTCATTGCAAGCTGCTTGCCCTGCAGAAGAGGAATCATTGGATCCATCTACAAGTAGGCCGTATCTCAAACAACAATAAGTTGGAGTACAGGAAGGAGATAGAGAGCTTGGTGTCATGGTGTCATGACAACAACCTTTCCCTCAATGTCAGCAAAACAAAAGAGCTGGTTATTGACTTCAGGAAAGGGGGCGATGTACATGCACCTGTCTACATCAATGGTGCTGAGGTCGAGAGGGTTGAGAGCTTCAAGTTCCTAGGAGTGAACATCACCAATAGTCTGTCTTGGTCCAACCAAGTAGACACTATGGCCAAGAAAGCTCACCAGTGCCTCTACTTCTTCAGGAGGCTAAAGAAATTTGGCATGTCCCCTTTGACACTCACCAACTTCTATCAATGCACCATAAAAAGCATCCTATCCAGATGCATCACGGCTTGGTACGGCAACTGCTCTGCCCAGGACCGCAAGAAACTGCAAAGAGTTGTGGACACAGCCCAGCACATCACGGACACCAGCCTCTACTCCATGGACTCTACATTTTTTGCTGCCTCGGGAAAGCAGCCAACATAATCAACAACCCCACCCATCCTGGACATTCTCTCTTCTCCTCTCCCATCGGGCAGAAGGTACTAAAGCCTGAAAGCACGTACCACCAGGCTCAAGGACAGCTTCTATCCCACTGTTAAAAGACTATTGAATAGTCCCTTGGTATGATAGGATGGACTCTTGACCTCACAATCTACCTTGTTGTGATCTTGCACCTTATTGTCTGCCTGCACTGCACCTTCTCTAGAACTGTAAAACTTTATTCTGCATTCTGTTATTGTTTTACCTTGTTCTACCTCAATGCACTGTGTAATGAATTGATCTGTGTGAACGGTATGCAAGACAAGTTTTTCACTGTACCTCAGTACATGTGACAATAATAAACCAATTACCAATTTATCAAATAACAGTGCATTCAACCTTACCAACTCCAGCAGTCAGGAGCAACAGCTGGGGAAACTTAGGTAACCTGAGGTAGAAAGACTTAAAGCTTAGAACCAATATTAGCTGCAACCAAGATATGTTTTTGGCTCCAGCGCTTGAAAGGGGAGATTACTGAGTTGGATGTTACACAATTTAAACATGACCCAGGGCTGTGGCAGACTTCCATAGCTGGAGAAATGCTGTCAGTGACAGGAAACCCTTTGCCTTCTTACTGTGTGCTGCTTTTCCCAGGGGCCAGGGGTCAATGTGTGTGAACCCTCGTTTAAGGGTCTCCCCTGAAGGTACAGGTTGGGAGGGAGCCTGGGCTCTCCCTCCATGTTGGGTCTCAACAGAGACAAGCTCTTTACAACCAAGAAGGCATGCCTGAAGTGCAGTCAGTATCGGACTCACAGTGGGCCAATTTGTACACAACAAGGTTCCACAAATAGCAATGATTTGGGCAATACAGCACGGAAACAGGCCCTTCGGCCCAACTCGTCCATGCCAACTGAGATGCCCATCTAAACTGGTCCCATTTGATGATGATATGATGATGATATACCTTTATTAGTCACATGTACATCGAAACACAGTGAAATGCATCTTTTGTGTAAAGTGTTCTGGGGGTAGCCCGTAAGTGTCGCCATGCTTCCGGCACCAACATAGCATGATAAAAAGACATAAAATTATTGTAAGTTACAAAGATAAATAAATAGAGCAAAAGAGGAATAACAAGGTAGTAGAACATAGAACATAGAAGATAGAAAATCTACAGCACAATTTAGGCCCTTCGGCCCACAAAGCTGTGCCGAACATGTCCCTACCTTAGAAATTACTAGGCTTACCTATAGCCCTCTATTTTTCTCAGCTCCATGTACCTATCCAAAAGTCTCTTAAAAGACCCTATTGTACGGCAACACCACTGTTGCTGGCAGCCCATTCCATGCACTCACCACTCTCTGAGTAAAGAACCTCTACTCCCCAGCACCTGTGTCCTCTTGTGGCAACCATTTCAGCCCTGGGAAAAAGGCCTCTGACTATCCACACGATCAATGCCTCTCATCATCTTATACACCTCTATGAAGTCTCCCCTCATTCTCTGTCGCTCTAAGGAGAAAAGGCCGAGTTCACTCAACCAGTTTCATAAGGCATGCTCCCCAATCCAGGCAACATCCTTGTAAGTCTCTTCTGCACCCTTTCTATGGCTACCACATCCTTCCTGTAGTGAGGCAACCAGAACTGAGCACAGTACTCCAAGTGGGGTCTGACCAGGGTCCTACATAGCTGTAACATTACCTCTCGGCTCCTAAATTCAGCTCAGGAATGTCCTCACTAGCACTGGGACAGTTAAGAGGAAATTTGATAGAGGTGTTAAAAGCGGCTTGGATGGGCTAAATGAGGAACCTCAGCCCAACTGGGGTCCATGCCAACCAAGATGCCCCAGCCAGAGAGATTGGAATTGGAATTTGTAATTGGTTTATTATTGTCACATAGAACACTGTACAGCACAGGAAGAAGCTCTTCAGCCCACGATGTTGTTTGAACTGGTAACGAAATGCCTAACTAAACTAATCCTTCCTGCCTACGCATTGTGTATACCCCTCATTTCTCTGCACATTCAGGTGTCTATCCAAGAGCCTCATAAATGCCTCTATCGTAACTGCCTCCACCACCACCCCTGGCAGCGCATTCCAGGCACCCGCCACTCTCTGTGTACAAAACTTGCCCCACACATCTCCTTTGAACTTACCCCCTCTCACCTGAAACACATGCCCTCCGGTATTAGACATTTTGATCCTGGGGAAAAGCTACCTGCTGTCTACTCGATCATATCTCAGTACATGTACCGAGGTACAGTGAAAATCTTTGTTTTGCTTGCCATCCATACAGATCATTTCATCACATTAGTGCATCAAAGTAGTACAAGGGAAAAGCAATAACAGAATGCAGAATAAAGTGTTACAGTCACAGAGAAAGTGCAGTGCAGGTAGATAATAAGGTGCAAGGGCCATGACGAGGTAGATTATGAAGTCAAGAGTTCATCTTTAATGCACAAGAGGTTTGTTCAAGTTTCTCATAACAGTGGGCTAGAAGCTGACTTGCGCCTGGTGATGCGTGCTTTCAAGCTTTTGTAACTTCTGCCTCATGGGAGAAAGGAGAAGAGAGAATGTCCGCGGGTGGGTGGGGTCTTTGATAATGTTGGCTGCTTTACTGAGGCAGCAAGAGGTATAGACAGAGTCCATGGAGGGGAGGCTGGTGTTCGTGATGTGCTGAGCTATGTCCACAACTCTCTGTGGTTTCTTGCGGTCACACGCAGAGCATTTGCCGTACCAAGCCGAGATGCATCTGGATAGGATGCTTTCTATGGTGCATCTGTAAAAGTTGGTGAGGGTCAACTGGGACATGCTGAATTTCCTTACCCTTCTGAGAAAGAAGAGGTGCTGGGATTTAAGATATAGTTGTTCCTCAATTTAGGAACAGGAATGGATTCATGAATCAAAAAAACTGGGAGGAATGGGTTATGGATGCTTTGCTACAGAGTATTCCTACAGACAGAGAGTGTCCCACTATTTGTCATTGTGAATAAAAGTTTCATAAGTCAAAGGCAGGTATCTCAATAGTCAGCGGAGTTATGGCAAGAATTCGTAAATTGACTGTGTTAAATTGCGGAATTATGGTAATTGGTATAAGAAGTAGATTGGGTGAGTGATTATTCTGCAGTGTGTTGTTTTGTTGGGGATGCAATTCCCAAATGGATGTAGATTCGATAGGAATTTTCAGATGGAAACTGGAGAAAAACTGGATGTAGGGTGCCCTGGGGAAGGAGAAGCACTGCAGAACTAACTCAAGGTCCCCTTGAGCTTTCAGATTGTATGAAGGGCCAGGCACGGTAGTGTAGCGGTTAGTGTAATGCTATTACAGCACCAGCGACCCGGGTTCAATTCTGGCCGCTGTCTGTAAGGAGTTTGTATGTTCTTACTGTGACTGCGTGGGTTTCCTCCGGGTGCTCCGGTTTCCTCCCACATTCCAACAACGTACGGGTTAGGAAGTTGTGGGCATGCTATGTTGGCGCCGGAAGCGTGGCGACACTTGTGGGCTGCCCCCAGAACACTCTACGCAAAAGATGCATTTCACTGTGTGTTTCGATGTACATGTGACTAATGAAGAAATCTTAATCTTAAATTCAAGTTGTTTCTTAAACCAGAAACTTTGCTGAATTGTCCAGGTTGGGAAAATTCACCAGGGTTCAGGAGAGGTCTGATCAGTGAGGAATTGTGGACGATCTGGGCAAGAAAGAAATGGAGTGCGAGATGTTGCGTTCTGGTAAGTAAAATCCAGGTAAGACTTTCACGGTGAACGGCAGGGCCCTGGGGAGTGTTGTAGAACAGAGGGACCTTGGAGTACAAGTACATGGTTTACTGAAAGTGGAGTCACAGGTAGACAGGGTGGTGAAGAAGGCTTTTGGTACCCTGGCCTTCATCAGTCAGGATATTGAGTATAAAAGTTGGGAGGTCATGTTGTGATTGTACAGGACGCTGGTGAGGCCACACTTGGAGTATTGTGTTCAGTTTTGGTCACCCTGCTATAGGAAAGGTGTTGTTAAACTGGAAAGTGTGCAGAAAAGATTTACAAGGATGCTGCCAGGACTTGAGGGACTGAGTTATAGGGAGAGGTTGGACGGTATTGTTTTCACCTGTGCTACCTCAATGTACTCTGTACTAACTCAATGTAACTGCATTGTGTAATGAATTGATCTGTATGATCGGTATGCAAGACAAGTTTTTCACTGTACCTCAGTACAAGTGACAATAATAAACTAATACCAATACCAATACCAATACCAATAGAGCACAGGAGACTGAGAGGTGATCTTATAGATGTGTATAAAATCATGAGGAGCGTAGATAGGGTGAATGCACTCAGTCTTTTTCCCAGGGTTGGGGAATTATGACCTAGAGGGCATAATTCCTGTAAGGTGAGAGGGGAAAGATTTAAAAGGATCTTGAGGGGCAACTATTTTACACAAAGGGTGGTATCTGTGTGGAACGAGCTGCCAGAGGAAGTGGTTGAGGCCGGTACAATAACAACTTCTGAAAGACAGCTGGACAGGTAGATGGATGGGAAAGGTTTAGAAGGTTATGGGCCAAACGCTGGCGAATGGGACTAGCTTTAATGGGAATCTTGGTCAGCATGGACCAGTTGGGCCGAAGGGCCAATTTTCGTGATGTATGACTCTATGACTTTCTGACTCTAAAGGTTGAAGACTAGGAGAGAGAAGAGGACCATTTGGTGTATCCAGTCTATGCTGGCTCTCAGAGAAATCCCAGCAGTCTCATTTCCCCGTTTCCATGTAATCAGGTCCTCTTTCAGAGTCGGAATCAGAATCAGGTTTATTATCTCTGATATATGTCATGAAAATTGTTGCTTTGTCACAGCAACACTGTGCAAGACATAAAAATCTATAAATTACAAAAATAAATAAATAGTACAAAAGAGGAATAACGAGGGAGTGTTCATGGATTCACGGACCGTTCAGAAATCTGATGGCGGAGGGGAAGAAGCTTTTCCTAAAACGTTGAGTGTGGTTCTTCAGGCTCCTGTACCTCCTTCCCGATGGTAGTTATGAGAAGAGGGCATGTCCCAGGTGGTGAGGGTCCTTAATGATGGATTCCGCCTTCTTGAGGCACCGCCTCTTGAAGATGTCCTCGATGCTGGGGAGGGTTGTGCCTGTGATGGAGCTGGCTGAGTCTACAACCCTCTGCAGCCTCTTGCGATCCTGCACACTGGAGCCTCCATACCAGATGGTGATGCAACCAGTCAGAATGCTCTCCACCGTACATCTGCAGAAATTTGCAAGGGCCTTTGGTGACATACCAAATCTCCTCAAACTCCTAATGTAATAGAGCCACTGGTATGCTTTCTTCATAATTGCATCAATGTATTGGGCCCAGGATAGATCCTCTGAGATGTTGACGCCCAGGAACTTGAAGCTGCTCACCATTTCCACCACTGACCCCTCAATGAGGACCGGTGTGTGTTCTCCTGACTTCCACTTCCTGAAGTCCACAGTTAAGTTCTTGGCCTTGCTGACGTCAACTCCACCATGATCGATGAGTTCCCATCAACTTCCCCAATCCCCTACTACTCACCTACTCCGGGGGCACTTTACAGCGGTCACTGAACCTACCCCCACGTCTTTGGGATGTAGGGGGAAACCAGAGCACCCGGGAGAAACCCATGCAGTCACAGGGAGTAGGTGCAAACTCCACACAGACAGCACCTGAGGTCAGGATCGAACCTGTGTCTCTGGAGTTGTAGGACAGTGGTACTACTGGTAGCTCCACTGAGCCACAGGGAAAGGTGGAACTGTGGGAAATAGAGGCAAAACAGGAGGCCTTAAAATCAGTGGACTAGCAGCAAGTGAGCCGGGAGAGACTTCCGATGCTGGAATCTGGAGCAACATACGAAGTGCTGGAGGAACTCAGCAGGTCAGGCAGCATCTGTGGAAGGAAATGAACAGTCAATGTTTCGGCTCAAGACCCCGAAAGGTAGAAGGGAGAGATCCAGTATAAAAGCTCTTGATCCCCCCCTTCCCTCCACCTCTTTATACCGGCAATCTCCCCTCTACCTTTCAGTCCAGATGAAGGGTCTCGACTTGAAACGCCGACTGTCCATTCCCCTCCACAGATGCTGCCTGACCCGCTGAGTTCCTCCAGCTTTTCGCGTGTTGCTGGTAGTGAGAGAGTTCGCTGAAACATTAGTGTACCCAGCCAACCTTGAAAGACCACAGACTTTAAAACTTGGGACCTCTGGGTAATGGAACTTGTATTTTTAGATATAATTGGCACCTTGCCTGCTTGGGCAGGCAGAGAGAGAGCTGTCTTCCATAACACTGAGATTAAAGGAGATTAACTTGGCTCTGTGCCATGCAACCTTTGATATATTCCAGCTTTGACAGCAAGAATTGCACAAACAAAGTCCCAACTCTGCTCCAGACAGTCTTGGCCACAGAAGGATAGAGCCTGTTAAAGATGAATGACTGCTCTCTGCCCAGTGTGGGCCGGCGTCCTGCATTCTGAGCGCTCACCCCCAGCAGTGTTTGTCACCGTGCATCCGGGCAGCGTGTCGTCGTCGCCGGAGGTGGTACGTTGTCGGCTGTGATCACCGGGAAAAGTGGAAGCCGGCAAAATGTGAGGATAAAAGGCACAGGAGAAGGTGGAAATGGTGTTAGGTAGTGAAATTAGGCAAAATGAATGGGAGTAGGTAACACACCTGGGAGACCCTTGAACGAGGGGAATGTAGTTACAAGATTAGGGGGAGGCCATTTAGAGTAACTCTACACAGCATGGAAACAGGCCCATCGGCCCAGCTTGTCCATGCCAACCAAGATGTCTATCCAAGCTAGTCCAATTTGCCTGTGTTTGGACCATATCCTTCCAAACGTTTTTATCCATGTAAGGTATCTTTACTAGTCACATGTACATCGAAACACACAGTGAAATGCATCTTTTGCGTAGAGTGTTCTGGGGTCAGCCGGCAAGTGTCGCCACGCTTCCGGCGCCAACATAACATGCCCACAACTTCCGAACCCGTATGTCTTCGGAATGTGGGAGGAAACCAGAGCACCCGGAGGAAACCCATGCAGACACGGGGAGAACGTACAAGCTACTTACGGACAGCGGCAGGAATTGAACCCGGGTCGCTGGCGCTGCAATAGTGTTACGTTAACCTCTTCACTACCATACCTGACCTGTCCAAATGCCTTTCAAATGTTGTAATATTGAATGGTTCCCTAGTATAATAAGATGGACTCTTGACCTCACAATCTACCTCGTTATGGCCTTGCACCTTATTGTCTGCCTGCACTGCACTTTGTAACTGTAACACTTTACTCTGCATTCTGTTATTGTTTTACCCTGTACTACCTCAATGCACCGTGTAATGAAATGATCTGTATGAACGGTATGCAAGACAAGTTTTTCACTGTACCTCAGTACATGTGACAATAATAAACCAATTACCAATTTACCAATTAACTGTGCCTGCCTCTATCACTTCCTCTGGCAGCTCATTCCATATACCCACCGTTCTCTGTCTGAAAAAGTTGCCCCTCTTTCCCCTCTCTCCTTGAATCTTTAGATAGATAGATATATTTAGATAACTATTTATTAGTCACATTTACATCAAAACACATAGTAAAATGCATCTTTTTGCATTATGACAATATGCCACGCTTCCGGTGCCAACATAGCATGCCCACAACTTCCTAACCCGTATGTCTTTGGAATGTGGGAGGAAACCAGGGAGGTGACCAGGAAGATTGATGAGGGCAGTGCAGTGGATGTGGTCTACATGGATTTTAGTAAGGCGTTTGACAAGGTTCCACATGGTAGGCTTCTTCAGAAGGTCAGAGGGCATGGGATCTAGGGAGGCTTGTCTGTGTGGATTCAGAATTGGCTTGCCTGTAGAAAGCAGAGGGTTGTGATGGAGAGAGTGCATTCAGATTGGAGGGCTGTGACTAGTGATGTCCCACAGGGATCGGTTCTGGGACCTCTACTTTTCATGATATTTATTAATGACTTGGATAAGGGGGTAGAAGGGTGGGTTAGCAAGTTTGCAGATGACACGAAGGTCGGTGGTGTTGTGGATAGTGTGGAGGGCTGTCGAAGCTTACAGAGGAATATTAATAGGATGCAGAGCTGGGCTGACAAGTGGCAGATGGAGTTCAATCCAGAGAAGTGTGAGGTGGTACACTTTGGAAGGACAAACTTCAAGGCGGAGTACAAGGTAAATGGCAGGATTCTGGGCAGTGTGGAGGAGCAGAGGGATCTGGGGGTTCATATCCACAGATCACTGAAAGTTGCCTCACAGGTGGATAGGGTAGTTAAGAAAGCTTATGGGGTGTTAGCTTTCATAAGTCGTGGGATCGAGTTTAAGAGCCACGAGGTAATGATGCAGCTCTACAAAACTCTGGTTAGACCACACTTGGAGTACAGTGTCCAGTTCTGGTCGCCTCATTATAGGAAGGATGTGGAGGCATTGGAGAGGGTGCAGAGGAGAGTTACCAGGATGCTGCCTAGTTTAGAGAGTATGGATTATGATGAGAGACTAAGAGAGCTAGGGCTTTATTCTTTGGAGAGAAGGAGGATGAGAGGAGACTTGATAGAGGTGTATAAAATATTAAGAGGAATAGATAGAGTGGACAGCCAGTGCCTCTTTCCCAGGGCACCAATGCTCAAGACGAGAGGGCATGGCTTTAAGGTAATGGGTGGGAAGTTCAAGGGAGATATCAGAGGAATGTTTTTCACCCAGAGAGTGGTTGGTTCATGGAATGCACTGCCTGGGGTGGTGGTGGAGGCTGATACGTTGGTCAAGTTCAAGAGATTATTAGATAAGCATATGGAGGAATTTAGAATAGAGGGATATGTGGGAGGAAGGGGTTAGATAGTCTTAGATGAAGTTTAAATGTCGGCACATCATGGTGGGCCGAAGGGTCTGTATTGTGCTTTATGGTTCTATGGTTCTATGAAACTGAAGCACCTAGAGGAAACCCACGCAGACACGGGGAGAACGTACAAACTCCTTACAGACAGTGGCCAGAATTGAACCTGGGTTGCTGGCGCTGTAATAGCGTTACGCTAACCGTGACACTACTGTGCCCCTCTCACCTTAAATCTGTACCCTCTAGTTTGAGGCTCTCCTACTCTGGGAAGAAGAACTGTGACCATTCACCTCATCTGTTCTGATCAATGTGGAAACACTTCACTGCTTCTGACATTACTGGCCACTGTTTTGAGGTGAGCCCCTGAGGCTGGGCAGTGACTGAGACCCCAGTTTGGGTCAGTATGCTGGAGTATGATTGGTCTGCCTCTGGCTGCAGGAGAGGCGTGTTCAACCCTTCAAATCACGCTTTGGGAGAGAGCGGTACGCAATGCTGTGATCCAAAATCTAACCAGAAACCAACTTTGGGTTCCACCCTACCACGGAGAACATGGACACCAGAAAAACAGGCTCGTGTACACAAAAGCTCTCCACAAAATGCCCACACCTTGTTAACACTGACACCAACTCTCCCAGATACCTACCTAACCTATTTCCTGCCTTTGCATGGGCAAATTTACGCCCAAAGCATGTTTGAAGTGCCTCAGGTTGTAAAAGTTTCTATATTAAGGTCTAATCTGGATGTAAATAAATTCAGAAAGAATCTTTCTTATTTGAACCTGTAGGAATCTGTTATTTATTTTTTAGGATGTGGTGTTACTGCCCAGACCAGTCTCCTTCTCTCCTCTCTCTTGAGAGAGGATGTGATTCCATTGGAGAGAGTGCAGAGGAGATTGACCAGGCTGTTGCCTTGATTGGAGAACTTTAGATATGGGGAGAGATTGGAGAGGCTGGGACTGTTTTCCCTGGGATGAAGGAGGCTGAGGGCTGACCTGATAGGTAGATATGAAGTTATGAGAGGCATAGATTGTGTAGAAAGTCCAGATCTTTTACCCATGCTGGGGGTATCAAAACTAAGATGGTATAGCACGGCAGTGTAGTGGGCAGGTATGGCAGTGTAGCGGTTAGCATAACGCTATTACACCGCCAGAGACTCGGGTTCAATTCCAGCTGCTGTCTGTAAGGAGTTTGTACGTTCTCCCCGTGTCTGCGTGGGTTTCCTCCGGGTGCTCCGGTTTCCTCCCACATTCCAAAGACGTACAGGTTAGGAAGTTGTGCGCATGCTATGTTGGCGCCGGAAGTGTGGTGACACTTGCGGGCTGCCCCCAGAACACTCAACGCAAAAGATGTATTTCACTGTGTGTTTCGATGTACATGTGACTAATAAAGAAATCTTGTCTTAAGTTGAAGAGGAGGGGGAAATGGAGGTTGAGGTTGAGAGGGGAGGCAGAGGAAGTATGTGAGGAAGAGACATGGAAGGGAACTGATGTTGAGAAAAAGATGAGGGTGAAGAGAGGGCGGAGGGAGCTGGAGGCAGAGAGGCGTGAGGATGCAGGAAGGGGAGAATAGCAGACACTCAGGAGTTATTTCCCTCTTCTGGCTGAGACCTAATCCTGAATGCTTTATTTGCCCAGTCACCTGCTATGTACAGTGGAATGTCACAGCTAATCTCCGCTTAATAAAGAAACTCTTGTTATCTTGGAGAGAATTAATTAAATTTTTTTCCTTCCTTAAATCTCTTCCACATTCTTTCTGGATAATTCCATTGGTTCCATTACTCAGTGAATAATCAGCCTGTCACAGTATTAGATACAGAACTGAAGTTGGCTTGAGACCAGTTTATATTGAATTAAAGTCAAATGCTTCAAGAGTGTAAACAACAAATTCTTTTCAGCATCTTATCATCTCACAGGGTGTCTCACAGCTCTACATTTAAGGACCTTTACTGCACCAGTTCTTCGACTGGTGCACTGTCAACAAGCTCCGTCATCAGCTCCTGGGTCCTGTTCCTGGGGCAGTAAATCGGACCTGTTCCTGGGGCAGTGACTCGGTCCTGTTCCAGGGGCAGTGACTGGGACCTGTCCCCAGGGCAGTGACTGGCTCCTGTCCCCGGGGCAGTAACTGGGACCTGTTCCTGGTGCAGTAACAGTCCTGGATGGATACGTCTGCCACAGGTAGATTACTGAAGATGTGGTCAAATGGGTTTATCCCTTGGTCTGGTTCACTCGCTGCCACTGACCCAAGCTGTCAACCATGTCCTTCAGGGGTCAGACAAGTCAAGCCAAGTCAAGTTGTGCCGATTTTAATGTCATATGCACAAGTACATGTATGTAGAAATGCCATCGTGCTCTGTGGTGGAGATCCTAAACCACTCTTACTGTGGACATTGAAGTCTCCAGCCAGAGTACATTTTGTGCCCTTCCTATCTCATGTTCTTCTTCCCGATGCTGTTCAACATGGATGGGCTTTTATTCACCTCCCAAGGGAGATGGTAGGTGGTCATCAGGAGGTCACCTTGCCCGTGCTTGACCCATTGCCATGAAACTTCATGATGTCTGGAGTCAATGTTGAGGACTCCAAAGGTAATCCCTCCCACCCGTACACCACTGAGCCACCCCTTCTGGTGGGTCCTACGTTTAGGACAGGACACACCCAGGAGCCTGGCACATTGTCTGGAAGGTCAGATTCTGTGCATTTGACCGATCACAGATGTTTGTGAGATGGACCACGTAAGGAGCAACCTTGCCATGTCTGATTCTGGTGCCAAGGTCAATGTCAGGTGACTGAACCAGTGTTAATTCCAACAAAGGAGATGCAAAGCAGCAGTGTGGGTTTGTGACTCATTTCAGAATCAACATGTTCAGAGTGAACCAGATGGGTTTTTAATGACTATTCAGTAGTTCTGTAGTTCTGTCGTCATCATTGTTAAGCCATTTTTTTAAAATCCACATTACTAACAGCTGCTGTGGTGGGGTTTGAACTCTTTGCTCTGCTGCCCTATGTCTTGGACTTATTACTCCAGTAACTTAACTAGTGCACCAGCACTGTACTCTTTCCGACAGAGCTATCAAGCAGCACTTACTTACCAAGAACCTGCTCACCAATGGCCTGTTTGGATTGGACTGAAGTCTTTAAAACTGTGACTGGGTTGGACAGAGGAGGTGTGGAGAGAAAGCTCCCATGTGGGAAAATACAAAAATAGCAGAGGCTATAAATGGATATTACACTGATAAACCCAACATGGAAATAAACAGAGTTTAATCTTCACAGGCAAAGTGCGGAAAGAGAACTTGCTCTCATAAAGTTCTGAATTCTGAATTCCCCTTCCTGAACCTCTCCACATCTCTATCTTCTTTTAAGATGCTTTGAAACACTCTCTCATCAAACACTTGCAGCGTCTCCTAATGTTCCTTATGTGGGTCAGCGTCAAGTCTTATCCGGGAGTGTCCCTGGGGCAACCTTTATGTTTTAATTCATTCATTATAGGGTGTGGACAGGGCCGACAAGGTCAGTGTGTATTATACACCCTGAACACCCTAAGGCCAGTGCGTCTTAATAACCTTATGAAATGCAGTCACTGCTGTAAATGAGGGGAACAGGAGCAGCAAGTTGAGCAGAGCAAGATCCCATAAACAGCCAAGTCAAGATTTCCAATACTGCTACTGTGAAGGGGCTCCCACAGAGCTGTTGGGGAGGGAGTTCCAGTACTTAGACCCAGTGATATGAAGGACCAGCAATGTATGTCCTGGTGTGGCTTGGAGGAGGACATGCATGTGGTGGTGTTCCTGTGCATCTGCTGCTTTGGTGGAAGTTGCGAGTTTGGTAAATTGGTTTATTATTGTCACATGTCCCAAGATACAGTGAAAAACTTTGTCTTGCGTGCTATCCATACAGATCATTTCATTGCAACAGTGCATTGAGGTAGTACAAGGGAAAACAACAACAGAATGCAGAATAAAGTGTCACAGTTACAGAGAAAGTGCAGTGCAGGCAGACAATGAGGTGCAAGGGCCATTACGAGGTAGATTGTGAGGTCAGGACTCCATCTCATCGCACTAGGGGATTGTTCAGAAGTCTTATAACAGCGGGGTAGAAGCTGTCCTTGAGCCTGGTGGTACGTGCTTCCAGGCTTTTGTATCTTCTCCCTGATGGGAGGAAGGAGAAGAGAGAATGTCCACGGTGGGTGGAGTCAGCAACTCCTTGAGTGAGTGTAAGCTCAGAGCCTGACTATTGTATCTACTTGTAGAACCACTGCGATTGGTGTGGTTCGACCATTCCGGTCCACCTTCCCCCAAACTCCATGCCTCTCTAACTTATCCAATTCCTATTCTGCCTGGGCTTTCAATGCACGAGGAACTGATTGTGGCTTGAAACAAACAGGTTTTACACTCATCGAGTGGTACAGCACAGAAATGGGCCCTTCGGCCCGTCCTGTCTATACCAACCATTTTGCCGATCTACACTAATCCCAGCCGGTCGGGCAACATCTGCAGAGGGAAATGGACTGTCGACATTTCGGGTGGGGATCCTTCATCTGGACCAGTCCAGGTATCTGGTCTCAAGCCGAAATGTTGACTGTCCATTTCCCTCCACGGATGCTGCCTGACCCGCTGAGTTCCTCCTGCAATTTGTTTTTTTCTTTAGATCCTAGCATCTTGTGTTCACACAAATCCCACTGGACGACATTAGGACTGAACCCTTCTGTGCCTTGACTAAAGCATCTGCCTAAATGCCTCTTAAACATAGTGATTGTCGTATAATGGTTAGCGTAACGCCATTACAGCGCCAGCGTCCCGAGTTCAATTCCCGCCACTGTCTGTCAGGAGTTTGTACGTTCTCCCCGTGTCTGCGTGGGTTTCCTCCGGGTGCTCCGGTTTCCTCCCACATTCCAAAGACGTACGGGTTAGGAAGTCGTGGGCATGCTATGTTGGCGCCGGAAGCGTGGCGACACTTGCGGGCTGCCCCCAGCATATTCTCAGTAACGCAAAAAGATGTATTTCACTGTGTGTTTCAATGTACATGTGACCAATAAATAAATATCATCTTATCTGGTCTCACCACCTCCTCTGGCAGTGTGTTCCAGCTATCAACCACTCTCTGTGTGAAAAGCTTACCCCTCAGATCCCCTTTAAAACTCCTTCCTCTCACCTTATACCTGTGCCCTCTTGTTTTTGACATCCCTATCTATGCCTCTCAAAATTTTGTACTCCTCTGTCAGGTCACCCCTCAGCCTCCTTCGCTCCAGGAAAAACAGTCCCAGCCCGTCTAGTCTCTCCACACAACTAAAGTCCTCCAATCCAGGCAACACCCTGGTGAATCTCCTCTGCACTCTCTCCAGTGCAATCACATCCTCCCTATAGGGTGGTGACCAGAACTGCACATAAGCCCCAATTATATTCTGAGCCTCAACCTCTGAAGGCATAAAGCCCCAATTATATTCTGAGCCCCAGCCTCTGAAGGCAACCATGTCATATGCTATCTTCACCAGTCTATCGACCTGTGTTACCACTTTCAGGGAACAATGAACGTGGACTAGATATGAATGGTTTACCCTGCAATGAGGGTCAATGAGGGAAATGTGGTTGAAGAGGTATATATGGACGTGTTTGATAAGTGTCACATAAATCAATGTTGCTGTCAATCATATTGGATTAAAAGGGGCTCCTGCAAGCTAAATCAGAATCAGAATGAGAATCAGGTTTATTATCACTGACATATAGAACATAGAACATTACCGCACAGTACTGGCCCTTCGGCCCACAATGTTGTGCTGACATTTTATCCTGCTCTAAGATCTATCTAACCCTTCCCTCCCACATGTGTCGTGAAATTTGCTGTTTTGCAGCAGCAGCACAGTGCAAGACATAAAGACATAAAAATTACTATAAGTTACAAAAATAAATAAATAGTGCAAAAGGGGAATAATGAGATAGTGTTCATGGACCATTCAGAAATCTGATGGCGGAGGGGAAGAAACTGTTCCTGAACCATTGAGTGTGGGTCTTCAGGTTCCTGTACCTACTCCCTGATGGTAGTAACGTGAAGAGGGCATGTCCTGGATGGTAAGGGTCCTTAATGAAGGATGCCACTTTCTTGAGGCGTGCTTACGTATGATGAGTGTTTGTTGGCTCTTGGATTGTACTCACTGGAGTACAGAAGAATGAGAGGGGACTTTATAGAAACATTTAAAATGTTGAAAGGACTGGACAGAGTAGATGTGGTCAAGCTGTTTCCCTTGGTGGGTGAGTCCAGGACCAGAGGGCACAATCTTAGAATTAGAGGGTTCAGGTTTAAAGCAGAGATGAGGAGAAATTTCTTTAGCTAGAGGGTAGTGAATTTATGGAATTCCTTGCCACGTACAGCTGTGGAGGCTAGATCATTGGAGGCGTTTAAGGAAGAGATAGATAGATATCTAGTTAGTCAAGGTATCAAGGGATATGGGGATAAGGGCGAAAATTGGGGTTAGAATAGCTTTTTTTTCATTGCCCCCCCCATTTTTCATTCCTTTTCTTTTTTCCCCCTTTTCTTTGGAGCAGACTCGATGGGCTGAATGGCCTACTTCTGCTCCCTTGTCTTGTGATCTTGTGACCTCTTGAAGATGTCCTCGGTGACGGGGAGGGTTACGCCCGTGATGGAGCTGGCTGAGTCTACAACCCTCTGCAGCCTCTTGCGATCCTGCACATTGGAGCCCCCATATATGGCACGGTAGCATAGTGGTTAGAACAATGCTTTACAGCGCCAGCGACCCGGGTTCAAATCCGGCCACTGTCTGTAAGGAGTTTGTACGTTCTCCCCGTGTCTGCGTGGGTTTCCTCCGGGTGCTCCGGTTTCCTCCCACATTCCAAAGATGTACGGGTTAGGAAGTTGCGGGGGTGCTATGTTGGTGCTGGAAGCGTGGTGACACTTGCGGGCTGCCCCCAGAACACTCTACGCAAAAGATGCATTTCACTGTGTGTTTCAATGTACATGTGACTAATAAAGATATCTTATCTTATCTTGATGCAACCAGTCAGAATGCTCTCCACTGTACATGGGTAGAAATTTTGCAAGAGCCTTTTGGTGATAAACTAAATCTCCTCAAACTCCTGATGAAGTAGAGCTGATGGCTGCTCCAGATT
Organism: Pristis pectinata; assembly: GCF_009764475.1. Taxonomy (NCBI): domain Eukaryota; kingdom Metazoa; phylum Chordata; class Chondrichthyes; order Rhinopristiformes; family Pristidae; genus Pristis; species Pristis pectinata. The sequence goes on from NC_067406.1 coordinate 5,938,994, forward strand.
ATCTGCTCTTGTTACTCTTGCAAGTTAGGTAGATCACATGACAGACTCCCTGAGCCAATGAAAGCACTATGCCCATACTTGGAAACACCGCCATGGGTTGCTGTGACAACTCTGCAGCTTCATTATCACTGTTACTGCCACCAGCCTGTTTTTTACTCTGGATTTATTTAACCACTTGAATTTCAGTCCCTGGATGCCTTGCTGGGATTTGAACACCCATATCTAGATCAATAGCCCAGGGATGTGTTTAACTCAGATAAAGGCAGTTTATGGAAGAATGCAGCAAATAAAAATTAAGAAAACTGGAAATCTGAAACAAAGACAGCAAATGTTGGAAACACTCAACAGGTCAGGCAGCATCTGTGGAGAGAGAACCAGAGCGAATGCATCAGGTTGGAGATCCCTCGTCAGAACTCTGTGGCAGTTTTGTTTTGTTTTTGCACAGAAGCAAAGGATAGTTACCGCAGAGAAGGAGGCCATTTGTCCCATCATTTCCATGCTGGCCCTCTGTCAGAGCAAAAACATAAGCTTCTGTTTAACTTCTCTCAGCCACACAACATGGCTCTGAGTGCTCTGGGTCCAGAGGTTTCCCCGGATCCACGGTTGGACTTATGGGTGACCCTCCTGCATCCAAGCCGTCCTTCATCTCCTGTTCCCCACTAAGGGAAATGTTTCCTTCACATCCTCGGCATCAAACCCCTTCATAGATTTCAGAACCTCTAATGGGCAATCCCTCTTTCTCCTCTAATCTACCCTCAAGCTCTGTAAGTAAGGAAGCTCTTGGTGGATTGAATTTCGGTGAAATCCTGCCTCAGTCACAGAGTCATACAGCAGGGAAACAGGCAGTCAACCCAACTGGTCCACGCTGACCAAGATTCCCATCTAAGCTAGTCCCTTTGCCCGCATTTGATCCAGATCCCTCTAAACGTTTCCAATCCATGTACCTGTCCAAGTGTTTTATAAATGTTGTTATTGTACCTGTTTCAACCACTTCCTCTGGCAGCTCGTTCCATATACGGATCATTCTCCAGGTGAAAAAGTTACCCCACAGGTTCCTATTAAATCTCTCCCTTCTCACCTTAAACCTGATTCCCCAACCCTGGGAAAAAGACTGTGTGCATTCGCCCTGTCCATGCCCCACAAGATTTTATACACCTCTATAAGATCGCCCCTAATTCTACTATGCTCCAATGAATAAAGTCTTAACTTGCTCAGCTTCCCTCCATAACTCAGTCCCTCTACTCCCAGAAACATCCTTGTAAAGCTCCTCTTTCCAGCTTAATGGCATCTTTCCTATAGCAGAGTGACCCAAACTGAACACAACATTCCAAATGTGGCCTCACCAACGTCATAGAATCCTCTGGACATGATTCCTTCTTTCTTCTTTCAGAAAGTTAGTTTTAAAATTAATACAAGACAGGGTGGTTAAGGAGGCTTATGGAATGCTTGCATTTATTAATCGGGGTATTGAGTACAGGAGTCAAGAAGTTATGATGCATCTCTATAGGACTCTGGTTAGGCCACATTTAGAGTATTGCGTGCAATTCTGGTCACCTCACTCCAGGAGGGATGTTGAGGCTTTAGAGGGGGTGCAGAGGAGGTTTACTAGGATGCTGCCTGGATTAGAGGGCATGTGCTATCAGGAGAGGCCAGACAAACTTGGGCTCTTTTCTCTGGAGCAGCAGAGGCTGAGAGGTGATCTGTTGGAAGTGTATAAAATTATGAGGGGCATAGATAGGGTGGACAAGCAATATCCTTTTCCCATTATTGAGCGATCCAATACCAGAGGGCATGTATTTAAGGTGAGGAGGGTAGGTTCAGAACAGACGTGAGGGGTATTTTTTTACTGAGACAGTGGTGGATGCCTGGAATGCGTTGCCTGATAGAGTGGTGGAGGCAAATTCATTGGGGGATTTTAAAAGGGGCTTGGATGGGCACATGAATGAGAGGAAAATAGAGGGACATGGGCATTCTGTAGGTAGGAGGGAATAGCTATGTCGGCACAGCGAAGTGGGCCGAAGGGCCTGTTCTGTGCTGTACTGTTCTATGTTCTATGTTCTATGTTCCATGTTCTAAGTCAACACAACTGTTGAATGGGAAATCAGTGGGGCAGCCAAAAGATATCCTGGATTTAATAAGTAGAGAGCTAAGATAAGATGAGAACATAAAAGCAGAGTTGTTCAGTTAAAGCTTGACCGATCATTGGGTCCAGTGGTGCAGGAGGCTTTGAGAAGGTGCAGAGGTTTACCTGCCAGTTACGAGAGACAATTTGTATTCATTCATTGGATTGGGGCATCTCTGGCAAGGCCAGCATTGATTGCCTGTCCCTAATTGCCCTTGAGTTGGTGATATTGAGGTACCTTCCTCAACCTTAGCTTCCCTTCTGGTGAAGGTGCTCCCTTGGTCTCCTCATTGATCCAAGCGGTTGGCAGTTCCCAGAAAATGACTCTGATATGAGCTTCCTAATGTAGCGGTTAGCATAACGCTATTACAGCACCAGCGACAATTCCGGCTGCTGTCTGTGAGGAGTTTGTACGTTCTCCCAGTGTCTGCGTGGGTTTCCTCCGGGTGCTCCGGTTTCCTCCCACATTCCAAAGATGTACGGGTTAGGAAGTTGTGGGCATGCTATGTTGGCACCGGAAGCGTGGCGACACTTGCGGGCTGCCCCCAGAACACTCTACGCAAATGATGCACTTTACTGTGTGTTTCGATGTACATGTGACTAATAAATAAACATCTAAATATCTAAAACTTTTGCAAGTTTCTAGAGTCGCCCTTTTAGCAACCATTGATATTAAAACATTTTTTTAAAACATTGGTGATGTTTCTCATAGAGTCAAAGAGTAACACAGCACAGAAACAGGCCCTTCCATACCAACCAGGACGTCGACCTCAGCTAGTCCCATTTGCCCACGTTAGGCCCAAATCCCTCTGAACCTTTCCTATCCATGTGCCTGTCCAAATGTCTGTTAAATGTTGTTATTGTACCTGCCTCAACCACTTCCTCTGGCAGCTCGTTCCAAATACGCACCACCCTCTGCGTGAAAAAGTTGCTCCTCACATCCCTTTTAAATCTTTCCCCTCTCACCTTAAACCTACACACTCTTGTTTGTGGTTCCCTTTCCCTGGGATAAAGACTACGTGCATTCACCATGTCTATGCCCCTCATGATTTAATACACCTCTATAAGGTCATCCCTCAGTCTCCTACACTCCTAGCCTGCCAACCTCTCCCTATAACTCAGGCCCTTGAGTCCTGGGAACACTCTCATAAACCTTCTCTGCACTCTTTCCAGCTTAATGACGTCTTTCCTATAACAGGGTGACCTGTACACAACACTGCAGGTGCAACCTCACCAACGTCCTGTACGTTGATATAGAATAAAGTCTTAGCCTCTGCAACCCCTTCCTGTAATTCAGGCCCCCAAGACCAGGCAACATCCTAGTAAATCTTTTCTGCTCTCTTTCTAGTTTAATAACATCTTTCCTATGTCAGGGTGACCAAAACTGTACATAATACTCCAAGTGTGGCCTCACCAACGACTTGTACAACTGCAACATAACATCCCAAATCCTATACTCAATGCCTTGACTGATGAAGGCCAACATGCCAAACGCCTTCTTCACCACCCTGTCTACCTGTGACGCCACCTTCAGGGAACTATGTACTTGCACTCCTAGGCCACTCTCCCCAACACTCCCCAGGGCCCTACCGTCCACTGTGAAAGTCCTACTCTGGATTGACCTGAAACTAACTTGTGTTTCTCTCCTTCCCAGTTCTGGTGAAGGGTCCAGTACCTGAAGCGTTAACTGGTTTTCTCTCCTTACAGATGCTGCCTGACCTGCTGAGTGTTTCCAGTATTCCCTCTTTCCGTTACAGGAAAGATGTGTTTGCACAGGATGTTGTTGTGACTGGAAAATTGTAACTCCGAGGAAAGATTGGATAAGCTGGGTTTATTTTGTTTGGAACGGGGAAGCTTGAGAAAAGACTTAATTGAGCTTTATAAAATTCCGAGGGGCCTAGGTAAATAGTTTCCCTTCGCAGAGGGGTCAAAAATCAGAGAGGATTGAAAATAATTGGCAGCAGGATGAGAGGGGAAATGAGGGTATTAGTGGGGAAGTGGGACTAATTGTAACAATCCAACTTCTTACAAATTCATACAGATGTACGGTGGAGAGCATTCTGACTGGTTGCATCACCGCCTGGTGTGGAGGCTCCAATGCACAGGATCGCAAGAGGCTGCAGAGGGTTGTAGACTCAGCCAGCTCCATCACAGGCACAACCCTCGCCACCATCGAGGACATCTTCAAGAGACGGTGCCTCAAGAATGCGGCATCCATCATTAGGGTCCCTCACCATCCGGGACATGCCCTCTTCACATTACTACCATCGGGGAAGATAAGATAAGATAAGATTTCTTTATTGGTCACATGTACATCGAAACACACAGTGAAATACCTCTTTTGCATAGAGTGATCTGTGGGCAGCCCACAAGTGTTGCCACGCTTCCGGCGCCAACATAGCATGCCAACAACTTCCTAACCCATATGTCTTTGGAATGTGGGAGGAAACCTGAGCACCTCGAGGAAACCCACGCAGACACATGGGGAGAACGTACAAATTCTTTACAGACAGCGGCCGGAATTGAACCCTGGTCACTGGCGCTGTAATAGTGTTACGCTAACTGCTACACTACTGTGCCTGCCCAGGTACAGGAGCCTGAAGACCCACACTCAACAATTCAGGAACAGTTTCTTCCCCTCTGCCAGCAGATTTCTGAACTGTCCATGAACCCATGAACACTACCTCGTTATTCCCTTTTTTTGCACTATTTATTTACTTTTGTAATTTATAGTAATTTTATGTCTTGCACTCTACTGCCGTTGCAAAACAACAAATTTCACGTCATCTAAGTCTGATTCTGATTCATTTGGATGGGGACTTAGGCCGAGTAATTCATCTATGTGGCACTCAGAAAATGGCATTCTGCAGACAAATATCATGTCGACCAATTTAGTACCTGTATGGGTGAGTGGTGCTTGGGTGTGGGTTTTAGTGTTAGAGATTCAAGTCCTCCAGCAGAGTTTTCCCAGCAAATCACAAGCCCAGGCTCACACAAGTGATATCACTGCTCACAAAGGCAGGGGTCACCTTTGCTCTCAGAAACCTTGTCTCAGGATCCTTGTGCCTCAGGACCTGATGCAGGGTCTCGACCCGAAATGTCGACAGTCCCTTTCCCCCCACAGACACTGCTCGACCCGCTGAGTTCCTCCAGCAGATTGCCTTTGGGAGGTGGAGGTGTTGGAAAGGGTGCAAAGGAGATTTACCAAGACGCTGCCTGGTTTAGAGAGTACGCATTATGAGGAGATACGAAGGGAGCTGGGGCTTTATTCTTTGGAGAGAAGGAGGATGCGAGGAGACATGATAGAAGTGTACAAAATATTAAGGGGAATATATAGAGTAGACAGCCAGCGCCTCTTTCCCAGGGCACCAATGCTCAATACAAGAGGACATGGCTTTAAAGTAATGGGTGGGAAGTTCAAGGGAGATATCAGAGGGAGGTTTTTTTACCCAGAGAGTGGTTGGGGCATGGAATGCGCTGCCTGGGCGGTGGTGGAGGCAGGTACATTGGTCAAATTCAAGAGATTGATAGGTAAGCATATGGAGGAATTTAAAATAGGGGGATATGTGGGAGGAAGGGGTTAGATAGTCTTAGGCGAGGTTTAAAGCTCAGCACAACATGGTGGGCTGAAGGGCCTGTATTGTACTGTTCTGTTCTATGATTCTATGATTCGAAGCCGGAGCACCCGGAGGAAACGTGGAGACTACACAAACCGGAGTCTCGGGCGCCGTGAGGTTGCGGTTCTGACAGCAGAGACATTGAGCTGCACTGAAGCTGGTTACATCGCCGTCTCTGCAAGGTGAGAGTGCTCGGGAAATAAATGTTGGTGATATCCATCTCCTGGGAACAAATACAAGTAATTGGAGGGTGAGGAAGTCAGGTGGGTAAGGACTTAGCTTGCCTTATTCTTTGGGTCTCTGTATAACAGTGCAGTGTTGTCATGGCAACTCGTGCTGGGAACTTGCAGGCACTGAGGCAGCGAAGAGATTCTGCTGTTTGTGCCTTGGTGCTCGGTGGGAGGGTAGGTTTGGCTGTTCTGCATCAGCCAGGATCGGAAGAGAGAGGCAGAGAAAGAGGGAGGGAGAGGGGGAGAGAGAAAAGGTGTGGGGGGGGAGAGAGAGAGAGAGGGAGAGAGGGAGAGAGAGAGGGAGAGAGAGGGAGAGAGAGAGAGGGAGAGAGAGAGAGGGAGAGAGAGAGGGAGAGAGGGAGAGAGGGAGAGAGGGAGAGAGAGAGAGAGGGAGAGAGAGAGGGAGAGAGAGAGCGAGAGAGAGGGAGAGAGGGAGAGAGAGAGGGAGAGAGGAAGAGAGAGAGAGGGAGAGAGAGAGGGAGAGAGAGAGGGAGAGAGGGAGAGAGAGGGAGAGAGAGAGAGGGAGAGAGAGAGGGAGAGAGAGAGCGAGAGGGAGAGAGAGAGAGGGAGAGAGAGAGAGGGAGAGAGAGAGGGAGAGAGAGAGGGTGAAAGAGAGAGGGTGAAAGAGAGAGAGGGAGAGGAGGGAAAGTGAGGGAGAGTGAAAGTGAGGCTGAGAGAGATATCAAGAGAAAGGAGAGAAGGAAAGGGAGAGAAATCGAGAGAGAGGAAAGGTCTAATACCAGAGGGCATGAACTTAAGGTGAGAGGGGGAAAGTTCAAAGGAGATGCCTGGGGCAAGTTTTTTACACAGAGGGTGGTGGGTGCCTGGAACGGGCTGCCGGGGGTGGTGGAAGCAGATACGACAGTGACGTTTAACAGGCTGTTAGACAGACACATGGATTGGAGTGGTATGGATTGTGTGCAGGCAGAAGAGAGTTAGTTTACTTTGGCATCATGTTTGGCACAGACATTGTGGGCCGAAGGGCCTGTTCCTGCCCTGTTCTGTTCTATGCTCTATGAACGGAATGATACTTAGATAGGGTGAGGAGCAGAGGGGTAGGAGAAGGCAGACCTGTGTGGAGTGGACAACAGCAAAGGCCAAATGGCCTGGGTGTGCACTGATTATTCCATGCGACTCAGAAATGGGTGGTCTGGCATGGTGCACAGGACAGGCTTGGTGCTATGGAGGTGTAGGTCTCACCCCGAGGGCCATCAGTGAAGTGATAATCCAACGGTTTCTCTGACCCCACCAATTCACCTCCAAATTTTAAATTCAGATTCTCAAATTGCCGCTTCGAGATTTGACCTGGGTTAGTCGTCTGAAACTCCAACTGCGTGGAGTTTGCACGCTCCCCCGTGACCGTGTGGGTTTCCCCCGGGTGCTCCGGTTTCCTTCCACATCCCAAAGAAGTGCGGGTTGGTGGGTGAATTGTAAATGACCCCTTGTGTAGGTAAATGGCAAAGGAATAGGTTTAGAAGGTCATGGGCCAGATGCTGGGAACTGGGAGTAGTTTGGATGGGGCAGCTTGGTCAGCATGGACCAGTTGGGCCGAAGGGCCTGTTTCCGTGCTGTATGGCTCTGTGACTCTAATAAAAGGGGAGATGCTGGGCATGTGAGAGGGAACAGACTGAAGGGCTGTTGGGATTGCTCTACTGGGAGACAGTATGCATCAGATGGGTCGAATAGCCTCCGACTAGGTCCTGGTCCACCCATGTGGATGCTATAGCCAAGAAGGCACACCAGCACCTCTATTTCCTCAGAAGGCTGAGGAAATTCGACATGTCCCCGATGACCCTCACCAACATAAGGTATATGCACCATAGAAAGCATCCTATCCAGATGCATCACAGCTTGGTATGGCAACTGCTCTGCCCAGGACCGCAAGAAACTGCAGAGACTTGTGGACACAGCTCAGCACATCACGGAAACCAGCCTCCCCTCCGTGGACTCTGTCTACACTTCTCGCTGCCTCGGTAAGGCAACCAACATAATCAAAGACCCCACCCACCCTGGACATTCTCTCTTCTCCCCTTTCCCATAAAAAGCTTGAGAACACGTACCACCAGTCTCAAGGACAGCTTCTAACCCACTGTTACAAGGCTCTTGAGCGGACCTCTTGTATGATAAAGATGAACTCTTGTTCTCTCAATCTACCTTGTAATGGCCCTTGCACCTTATTGTCTACCTGCACTGCACTTTCTCTATAGATGCCATTAAGCTGGAAAGAGTGCAGAGGAGATTTACGAGGGTGTTGCCGGGACACGAGGGACTGAGTTATGGAGAGAGGTTTGAGCAGGTTGGAATTTTATTTATTGGGGCATAGAAGAATGAGGGGGTGATCTTATAGAGGTGTATAAAATCATGAGGGGCATAGACAGGGTGAATGTGCACAGTCTTTTTCCCAGTGTTGGGGAATCAAGAACGTGGGTTTAGGGTGAGAGGGGAGAGATTTAATAGGAACCTGCGGGCAACTTTTTCATCCAGAGAGTGGTCCGTATATGGAACGAGCTGCCAGAGGATGTGGGTGAGGCAGGAACATTAACAACATTTAAAAGACACGGGCAGGTACACGGATAGGAAAGGTTTAGAGGGATAAGGGCCAAACAGAGTGAAAGAGTCCTGAGGCAGGTTTTCGACCCGAAACATCAATAATTCCTTTCCCGCCACAGATGCTGCTTGACCCAAATTGTGTGCAGTTCTGGTCACCTAACTATAGGAAGGATATCAGTAAGATTGAAAGAGTGCAGAGGAGATTTACTAGAATGTTGCTGGGTCTTCAGGAGTTGAGTTAAAGGGAAAGATTGGTTAGGACTTTATTCCTTGGAGCGTAGAAGAATAAGGGGAGATTTGATGGAAGTTTACAAAATTATGAGGGGTATAGACAGAGTTAATGCGAGTAGGCTCTTTCCACCTAGATTAGGAGAGATAAGTACAAGAGGACATGGCTTTAGGGTGAAAGGGGAAAGGTTTAGGGGGAACATTGTGGGAACTTCTTCACTCAGATAGTGGTGGGAGTGTGGAATGGGCTGCCATCTGACATGGTAAATGCAGGCTCACTCTTAAGTTTTAAGAATAAATTGAATGGATATATGGACGGGAGAGATCTGGAGGGTTATGGACTGGGTGCAGGTCAATGGGACTAGCGGAATAAAGTCAGCACAGACTAGAAGGGCCAAATGGCCTGTTTTCTGTGCTGTAGTTTTCTATGGTTCTATGACCCGCTGAGTTCCTCCAGCAGATTGTTTGCCGTTTTAAAGCAAAGTTTGTTATCTCAACAGCCAAATAACATCAAGGATTAACTGTGGGAGGGTAGACCCTTAAAATGTGGTTAACTTTGCATCAGAGGTGTTGATTGTGACACTGCACAGTGTCTGCACTTTGCACTGTGTTTTCAGGTGCACAAAGGCAAACCATTCATCCATCTGCTCGCAGGCCAGCCTCAACACAGCAGAGGAGAAGGGAGATGAAATGCCCAACGTTGAGAGATCTCTCCATCTCCCTCACACCCCCAAAGATACCAAAGCAAGAAAGAAGTGGATGCTGCAGCATCTGATTGGTCACCTGCCCGTCCCACATGACCCTCTCCAGCGTCTCGCAGTCTGGACCTTCTTTAGAAGCCCTTTGATGAGACTGACATTTCTGCACTCGGCGAAGGGCAGGTGGAAAATCCGGAGCTGGAATACAAGGATAGGGATTGATTGGGCAGCTGTTGGGGTGGAATGCCATAGTTTGCAGATAGAAATTCCAGTCCAGGCACTTCAGATGGAGGTGACTCTGGGGGAGGCTCTCCCAAACAAGAGCTCAATCCAACCCATCCAGAGCTTCCCCCCCCCCCCCCAACACTCCTGAAGCCTGAAGTCCCACACCACCAGGTTCAGGATCAGCTACTTCCCGACCTTGAACCGACCTGCACAACTGTAACCCTACCTCAGCAATGGAACACTACGCACCACCTCTTGCACTGCCATGGACTTGTCTCTGAGTGTGAACTTTTTGCACTCATGTCTTGTTTTGCACACTTTCTTCTCTTTCTTCAGCATCTTCTATAATTTATGTATAATTTATGTTCTGTGTGTTGTCTGTACCTACGTGCCTGTGATGCTGCTGCAAGCAAGTTTTTCATTGTACCTGTACCTCACTGTACTTGTGGAGATGACAATAAACTTGACTTGACTTGATTTCACTGACACTCATGCCCTCATAGTCAAGCCTGTGTTTGTTGACTAACTCACAACACAGGAGATATTGGGATCACTTACAAATGCCCAGGCACGCACGCGAACACACACACACACACACACACACACATACACACACACACACACACACACACACACACACCATTAGAAACAGATCTAGGAACCATTTCTGCACAGAAGGCCATTCAGCCCACTGAGTTCATGCTGTATAGCAATCTTTTCGATCCTATTCCCATGCCGTTTCAGACAGTAAGTTCCATATCACAAGTACTCCATGTGTAGGGTGACAGGGGGGTGCAACTGGTGAAGCCACTCCCTCTCAGTGCCAGAGACCCAGGTTCAGTCCTGACGTCTGGTGCTGTGTGTGTCTGTCACATTCTCTCTGTGTAGATCCACACTCAGCGATTTAGAAACAGCTTCTTCCCCTCTGCCATCTGATTTCTGAACGGGGATTGAACCCATGAACATTATCCTGTCATTCTTTTATTTTGCACTATCTATTTATTTTGTAATTTATAGTAAGTTTATGTCTTTGCACTGTACTGCTGCCGCAGAACAACACATTTCATGGCATATAAGTCAGTGATAATAAACCTGATTCTGGCTCTGAACATGTGGATTTAGTATTGGTATTGGTTTATTATTGTCACTTGTACTGAGGTACAGTAAAAAACTTGTCTTGCGTACCATTCGTACAGGTCAATTCATTACACAGTGCAGTTACATTGTGTTAGTAGAGAGTGCATTGAGGTAGTGCAGGTAAAAACAACAACAGTACAGAGTAAAGTGTCACAGCTACAGAGAAAGTGCAGTGCAATAAGGTGCAAGGTCACAACAAGGTAGATCGTGAAGTCAGAGTCCATTTCATCATATAAGGGAACTGTTCAATAGTCTTATCACAGTGGAGTAGAAGCTGTCCTTGAGCCTGGTGGTATGTGCCCTCAGGCTTCCTCCAAGTGCCCCTGTTTCCTCCCATGTCCCAAAGACAGGCAGGTCGGTAGGTTAATTGACCGTTGTAAATTAGCCCTAATGTGTTGGTGTCATGGAGTCATTGAGTTATAGGGTTACAACTCTGTTGCCTTCCTGAGATACCCCTACTTGCCTGTGTTTGGTCCATATCCCTAGAGGTACAAGTACGATATGGAGGTTTTCAAAATTATTAGGGGGATTGACACTCAGAATCCTTTCCCCGGGGCAGGCGGGTCTAGAATGAGAGGGCACAGGTTTAAGGTGAGAAGGGAGAAATTTAAAGGTGATCTGAGGGGTAGGTTTTTCACACAGAGGGTGGTGGGTGTGTGGAACAAGCTGCCAGAGGAGGTGGTGAAGCAGAGACAATTACAATGTTTAAAGGGCGTTTGGACAGGGAGTTGGACAGGAGAGGAGTCGAGGATACGGGCCAGATGTGAGCAAACGGGATTCGTGTAGATGGGCATCAGCCTTCACATGGACACTGGGGGGAAGGGCATCAGGTCTCACATGGACGCTGGGGGAAAGGGCCCGTTTCTGCGCTGTACATTTCTATGTTTCTGTGACTCTATGTCAGTTTCTCCTCACATCTCCCCTGTGCCTTCTGTCCATCATATTAAATCTATGTCCCTTGGCCCATGAACTATACATCGATGGGAACAGCATCTCCCTACACACACACACATACACACACACACACACACACACACACACACACACACACACACACAGCCACATACACACAGATGCACACAAACACAGACAGATGTACACAGACACACAGTGACACAGAGGCACACAAACAGAAACACGTACAGACATTCAGAGACACAGATGCACACATACAGACAAACACACAGAGATACAGACACTCAGACAGATACACAAACAGAGACACACACATACACATACAGTTGCACACACACACAGATACACAGAGACACACACACAGATACACTCAGAGAGATACACAGACACACAGATACACAGAAACACACACACAGAATACAGACACATAGATACACACACACACACAGATACACAAACAGAGACACACACAGATACACAGATACACAAACACTCCAGGTCACTTTATTCATGATCCAGTGCCCTTTTTCCGACTCTCCCTGCAGGAATGTGTACAGACCATAAACTTGGAAGAGTGAAGTAAGGCGCCCCTCCTCGGCTCCACCCCCCTGGCTATAAACACAGAGGCTCATTGAGCGCTGGGCTGGCTCGGGAGGCGGGAGCAGCAGGGGAGAGAGAGGTTGGCTTTTTGCGGGGTCGGGACGAGCTGCGCCCTGTTTTCCCATCTTATGACCAGGAGCCTGAGTGGAATTGGAAGACACCAGAAGTTGCCATGGATTTCCTGAACACCAGCTACCTGCGCCCCGGTGGTGGCTACGACTGCACCTTTAACTTCTGGAATGACTACCTGGGTCTGTCTACACTGGTCACGAAGAACCGTCGGAAGGGACCTGGGTCTCCCAATTCCATAACCGAATCCTTGAAGGCCACTCTGGGCTTGAGCGACCCATACTGTCCCTGCTTGGGGAATGGCAATGGGGCTTTGGATTGCTATTGTTCCCCTAGCCCCCGGAGAGGCTTCTTGGACCTGGAGGAGAATTTCCCCCTCTTCAATCCCTTCCAGCCCCTACCCCCTGTCCGTGGGCAGCTGGAAGCCGAGATGCTTCTGGACCCCTTCTGCTCCCTGGACTTACTGGGGGCAGACAGGAGGGTGTCCAGGAAGCCTGGCAGCCGAGCCAAGCAAGAGCCCAGGATCTGCGTCTTCTGCCGGAACAACGGGGCACCCGAGGACGTCTACGGATCCCACGTCCTGAAGACCTCTGACGGTAGGGTGGTTTGCCCCATCCTGAGGGCGTACACTTGCCCCCTGTGCAACGCCAACGGGGACAATGCGCACACCATCAAGTACTGCCCCCTCTCCAAAGACCAGCCCCAGCAGAGGGTGTTGAAGGGGGGCAGGGCCGTTGGAGGAGGCAAGAGGGTCAAGGTCTTCTAGGGAGGTCCATGCAGTAGGGAACCAGGAGATATCTGTTTCTGGTTTCTTCCCAACTCCTCCCAGAAACTCTTGTTCAAAAATAAGCTGGCTGCAAAATCAACTCTGAACACCTTCCAGATCTTAATGCTAATGGATCCAATGCTTGGGGAAAATTCTGCTCTTTTTGCCTTGTATTTTTTTTGCCCCCTCGCTCCTTAAAGTGTTTTGTAATTGAAAGCCAGTGATATTGAGGAATGTGGAAAGACCTTGTGTTTCACTGGGGTTTAACCTTCGTACATTACCCGTCCTACCCAAACCTCGGCGGAAAGTTGAACGAGTCCCTTTTTGCAGGAATGCTGGAGTTGAGATATTTAAATTAAGCCCTTACGTTGGAATGAAGGAATTTGAACTGTCGCTCGGTCTTATTTAAGAGAAGCAGTTGCTGAGTTTTAAAGGCTCTTTTTAAACTTCAGAAGATTACTGACGTGGAATCAAATATCTTGCAGGATCTGCGGAGTTCTGACGGGCAAGAACTTTCCTGTAACTTCTGTATGGCGATCAGTTCAACTGAACATGTCCTTGAGTTCTGCCCGCGAATTATTTTTATCATTGAACTGTACTAAAAAGGGACAAGGGTATATTTGGAGATAATCCCACTCTTTAGGACCTGGGGGATGGGTGTTTGGGTGGGGGTGCGAGGGAAGGAGAATGCTTACTAATTAAATCTCATCAGCTGAATTCGTCTTAAAGCAAGATTAATTTCAAGAGGTGTTGAAAAGGGCACGATTTTTAACTCTGAATAACATGCAATCTTAAATCTTCTGTTTAAACCTAGGCCAAATATATCGAGGAAAATGTAGTGAATGTACAATTTTTTGTTACCAGTTAGAATTCTTTTCTAGCGGGACTGCACAATGGAGTTTCCTGATTGTGTTTAATTTACCAAAGCAGATTTAAAAGTTCTAGAATTGTAATTTGTAAATACGTACTTGTGTGTAATGTATGTTAAATACTGATTTGGAGGGGGCTACCTCAAGAATGTTACTGCTTGGGACGTGCATTTATTTGAGTTTGTATCAAAACAAAACTATCAATCAGTAAATAACCAGTTTATAAAACTGCCATTTCTTAAAGGTTTGTAATGGTATTTTTTGGATTTTATAATGAATTTGTATTTTTTGCAATTAAGCTGCAGAGGAGATTAAAAAAAGGAATGTCGCTTTTAAGCAGTCCATTAATCTTAAAGATATTAACTGTAAATATATTCACCAGAATTTGTTGTAAATTGTTCAGAGAATGGCCTTTTTTCTTTTTTTAAGATTTTTTTTTAAAATGAAGAGACCAGTTTAATTTTTATTTATATAATGGTGTCACTTCTGTATGCTGCAGAGCAGGAAGAATTTATATTGTTTACTTGGAGGTTAATAAAATGGCATATTGAGGACTGGGTGACTGGTTCTTTAATTGTTTGGCGGCAGATGGTGGACGTGAGCACCGCGCCTCCTGGTGACCCAGTTGGAATGTGCAGTGTATAATTCAGAAAATCGGGGGCAAGGAGAGGCAACACTGGTGTTGGCTCCACCTGCTGTGCTGTGGAAAATTGCACAGGGATCCTTTTTTCTCTTGCTTATCCATAACACTTTAATTCCCCTCCCAATTTCCCACACTGACCTACCTGTTCTCTGCCTCCTCCACTGCCAGGTTGAGGCTAAGTGCAAACTAGCAGAACACCTGGTATTCCCTGCTGGGAAATCTACAACCCAATGGCATTGAACTCTCCAATTTCAGGTAAACTGCTCCTGCTTTATATTGCTCTTCCTCCTGATTTTATCCTGTTTCCCCTATACCCACCCCAGCCCCCCCATCACCCAGTTTCTTTCCCTTTATCCACTCCATCTGTCCATCACCCACACACTCCCCCCCCCCCCCCCCCCCCCCGGGTCCCCTCCCACATTATTCCCACCTGCCTTCCCCATATTCCATGCTCCTCAGTCTCCTATTAGACTCCCCCCATCTGTAGCCACCTATCACCTCCCCCTCTGTCCTCCACCCCTCCTCACCTGAATCCACCCATCACCTGCCAGCTCTTGCTCCTCCCCTTCCCCCCACCTCTTTATACTGACCATCTTCTCCCCTTAGTCTAGATGGAGAGTCTTGACTCAATGTCGATTGTCCATTTTCCCCCCCACGGATGCTACTTGACCGGCTGAGTTCTGGTATCTGCAGTCTCCTGTATCTCCCTGCTGCTTACTGTATCAGTGCCCATCTGTCATAAAGCTGCTGCAACAATTTGCATGAAACTATATACTTGTCCTAAAAAGAGATGCATTTCTCTTTCCTCATTGTCACTGGGTCTACAGTGGCATGCAAAAGTTTGGGCACCCTGGTCAAAATTTCTCTTGCAGTAGAAGATGAACTGATCTCCAAAAGTCATAAAGTTAAAGATGAAACATTCTTTTCAACATTTTAAGCAAGATTATTGTTTTTGTTTTGTACAATTTTAGAGTGGGGGGGGAGAAAAGGAAAGGAGCACCATGCAAAAGTTTGGGCACCCCAAGAGATTTGGGCGCTCGGATAACTTTACCAAGATCGCAGACCTTAATTAGCTTATTAGGGCTATGGCTTGTTCAGTCATTGTTTGGAAAGGCCAGGTGATGCAAATTTCAAAGCTTTATAAATACCCTGACTCCTCAAACCTTGTCTTAACAATCAGCAGCCATGGGCTCCTCTAAGCAGCTGTCTAGCACTCTGAAAATTAAAATAAATGATGCCCACAAAGCAGGAGAAGGCTATAAAAAGATAGCAAAGTTCACCACAAAATTCAGTGTCAGAAGTTTGCAAAGAAACATCTAAACAAGCCTGGTGCATTTTGGAAACAAGTCCTGTGGACTGATGAAGTTAAAATAGAACTTTCTGGCCGCAAAGAGCAAAGGTATGTTTGGAGAAAAAAGGGTGCAGAATTTCACGAAAAGAACACCTCTCCAACTGTTAAGCACGGGGGTGGGTCAATCATGCTTTGGGCTTGTGTTGCAGCCAGTGGCACGGGGAACATTTCACTGGTAGAGGGAAAAATGAATTCAATTAAATACCAGCAAATTCTGGAAGCAAACATCACACTCTTTTAAAAAAAAGCTGAAGATGAAAAGAGGATGGCTTCTACAACAGGATAACGATCCTAAACTCACCTCAAGATCCACAATGGACTACCTCAAGAGGCACAAGCTGAAGGTTTTGCCGTGGCCCTCACAGTCCCCCGAGCTAAACATCATTGAAAATCTGTGGATAGACCTCAAAAGAGCAGTGCATGCAAGACGGCCCAAGAATCTCACAGAACTAGAAGCCTTTTGCAAGGAAGAATGGGCGAAAGTCCCCCAAACAAGAATTGAAAGGCTCTTAGCTGGCTACAGAAAGTGTTTACAAGCTGTGATACTTGCCAAAGGGGGTGTTACTAAGTACTGACCATGCAGGGTACCCAAACTTTTGCTTCGGGCCATTTTCCTTTTTTGTTATTTTGAAACTGTAAAAGATGGAAATAAAAAAGTAATCTTGCTTAAAATATTAAAGAAATGTGTGATCTTTAACTTTATGCCTTTTGGAAATCAGGTCATCTTTTACTCGCTTAGCTATTCACAGTAACAGAAATTTTGACCAGGGGTGCCCAAACTTTTGCATGCCACCGAATATCCTGCAACGCTCCCCAACAGCACAGTGGGAGCACCTGTACCAGAAGGACTGCAGCGGTTTAAGAAGGTAGCTCACCACCATCTTCTCAAGGCCAATTGGGCACGGGCAATGAATGTGGTCCTGTTGGCAAACCCAGCTCCCATGAACGGGGGGGGGGGGAGGAAGAAAGGTTATCAATAAAAGTTAACACCAAAAAGAAACGATCTGCTGGAGGCACTCGGTGTCAGGCAACATCTGTGGAGGCAAAGGGACAGTCGGCATTTGGGGCTGAGACCCCCGTCCTGATGCAGTGTCTTGACTCGAACCAACAATCATCCTTCCCGCCTCCCCCCACACAGACGCTGCCTGACCCGCTGAGTTCCTCCAGCATCTTGGTTGTTGCTCCAGATTCCAACATCTGCAGTCTCTCGTCTCAAAATTAATAAGCCGAGTGTGAACAAGATGAGATGCTCTCAGAGAAGGGGTGAGGGAGGTTTGAGGAGGGAATTCCAGAGGGTTGGGTCCCGACAGGCAAAGGCACGGCTGCCAGAGCAGTGATAACGGGCAGGAATGTCTGGCTCCCTGCACTGGAGAAGCTTAGACAGAGGAGGTAAGGCTGCAGGAGGTTACATGTTGGACTCTGTCAATACCTCTCGCTGCCTTGGTGAAGCAGCCAGCATAATCAAAGACCCCACCCACCTGGGACATTCTCCCTTCTCTCCTCTTCCATCAGGTAGAAGATACAGGAGCCTGAGGGCACGTACCACCAGGCTCAAGGACAGCTTCTACCCCACTGTGATAAGACTATTGAACGGTTCCCTCATACGATGAGATGGACTCTGGCCTCACGACCTACCTCATTGTGACCTTGCACCTTATTGCACTGCACTTTCTCTGTAGCTGTGACACTTTACTCTGTACTGTTATTGTTTTTACCTGTACTACATCAATGCACTCTGTACTAACCCAATGTGACTGCACTGTGTAATGAATTGATCTGTACGATTGGTATGCAAGACAAGTTTTACACTGCACCTCGGTACAAGTGACAATAATAAACCAATACCAATACCAATGTTGGGAGGATGTCGTGGAGAGTCAACACAAGACTGAGCTTTAAAACTGAGATTAGGATGAGAGACCAAGGGTACACTGGGAGCTGCAAGGGAAGCTTATAGCTTTATGAACATTTTGATTAACTTACAGATTCTCACTGATACAAGCCCTCAGAGCTATCCGAACTCTCTTCCCTGGGACATACAGCACTGATACCCTTTGGCCCAACTGGTCAAGATTCCCATCCAAGCTAAGCCCATTCGACCCACGTCCCTCTAAACCTTTTCTATCCATGTACCTGGCTGAGAGTCAGTTAGCAGAATACAGTCATATTCAATCGACTCCAGTCTGACAGTAAAATGAGCTACTTAGGGAGTGCTGCATAGTTGGAGATGTTTAACGCAAGCTTGCTTCAACAGTTCTCTTGTACAATAAAGATGAACTCTTGATCGTTTAATCTGCCTCATCATGGTCCCTTTCCCTCAATGTCAGCAAAACAAAAGAGCTGGTCATTGACTTCAGGAAGGTGGGGGGGGGGGGGGTGGCAGTGCACAGACCACTGTTTACATCAATGGCACTGAGGTCAAGAGAGTTGAGAGTTTTAAGTTCCTAGGAGTGAACATCACCAACAGCCTGTCCTGGTCCAACCATGTAGGCGCCACGGCCAAGAAAGCTCATCAGTGCCTCTACTTCTAAGGAAGGAGGCTAAAGAAATTTGGCATATCCCCTTTGACCCTGACCAAATTTTATGGATGCACTATAGAAAGCAGCCTTTCTGGATGCATCATGCCTTGGTATGGCAACTGCTCTGCCTGGGACCACAAGAAACTGCAGAGAGTTGTGGACACAGCTCAGCACATCATGGAAACCAGCCTCCCCTCCATGGACTCTGTCTACACTTCTCACTGCTTCAGTAAAGCAGCCGACATTATCAAAGACCCCACCCATCCTAGACGTTCTCTCTTCTCCCCCCTCCCATCGGGCAGAAAAAAGCCTGAAAGCACGTACCGCCAGGTTCAAGGACAGCTTCTATCTCACTGTTATAAGACTTTTGAACGGTTCCCTCGTACAATCAGATGGAGTCTTGACCTCACAATCTACCTCGTTATGGCCTTGCACCTTATTGTCTGTCTGCACTGCACTTTCTCTGTAACTGTAATACTTTATTCTGCATTCTGTTATTGTTTTCCCTTGTACTCCCTCAATGCCTGATGTGATGAAATGGTCTGTATGGATGGCATGCAAAACAAAGTTTTTCACTGTACCCCGGTACATGTGACAATAATTTACCAATTAATAAAGCAATTACCAAAGGTAAGCTCTTGAACATAAGGTTTGAAAGGACCACTAAAGGATTATTGCCAGGGACTGGGCAAATGTCGACTCTAAACTGCTCACTGTGAAAGCTGAGGAGAGAGGTCAGGCAGGTGTATGTTGGGTGGCTGAGTGATTGTGTGTCTTGTGCATGTATGTGTGTGCGTGAGTGTGTGTGTAAGTGTGGGAGTGCATGAGCATGCAGGTATGAATGATGTTTGAGAGTGTGTGTGTGGGTGTATCTGTGTGCGTGAGTGTGTACTTTGGTGAGAATGAGCCATAACAGAAAAAGTATTCACACTAACTTCACAGCGTTCAGTCGGTGAGAACTGTGAGCTCAATGCTTCACTGAAGGAAAGACTTCCCTTTCGAGAGGGTCTGCAGGACTCCCCCAACATTTCACAGCCAGTGGGTCAGAGAATCATGGAAGGGTTACAGCACAGGAGGCCATTAGGCCCTGCATGTCCGTGCTGGCTCTCCACCAGAGCAACCTGCTGCTTCCACTGCCAGAGCCTTGAAAGTTTTTCTTCGCTGGACATTTGTCTAACTCCCTCTCGAAGGCCACATTTGGAGCTGCCTCCACCATGTCTGCAGTCGGTTCATGCCAGATTCCAGGCACCCTCTGACCAGAGACTGTAAGACATGGGAGCAGAATTAGGCCATTCAGCCCATCGAGTCTGCTCCACCATTCAATCATGGCTGATTTTTTTTTCTTTCAATCCCCTTCTCCCACCTCCCCGTAACATAGAACATTACAGCACAGTACAGGCCCTTCAGCCCACAATGTTGTGCCGACATTTTATCCTGCTCTAAGATCCATCTAACACTTCCCTCCCACAGAGCCCCCTATTTTTCTATCATTCATGTGTGTCTTAAATGTCCCTAATATATCTGCCCCCACAACCTCTGCCAGCAGTGCGTTCCACGCACCCACCACTCTCTGTGTAAAAACTCACCCCGACATCCCCCTTATACCTTCTTCCAATCACCTTAAAATTATGCCCCCTCATGTTAGCCATTGTCGCCTTGGGAAAAAGTCTCTGACTGTCCACTCGATCTATGCCTCTTATCATCTTGTACACCTCTATCAAGTCACCTCTCATCCTCCATCTCTCCAAAGAGAAAAGCCCTTGCACCTTTAACCCTTAACCCCCTTACCAATCAAGAACCTATCAATCTCTGCCTTAAATACACCCAATGACTTGGCCTCCACAGCCCTCCGTGGCAACGAATTCCACAGATTCACCACCCTCTGGCTGAAGAAATTCCTCCTTATCTCCATTCTAAAGGGATGTCCCTTTATTCTGAGGCTGTGCCCTCGGATCCTGGTCTCTCCCACTGATGGAAACATCCTCTCCACGTCCACGCTATCCAGGCCTTTTAGTGTTTTGGTATTGGTTTTGGTTTATTATTGTCACTTGTACCGAGGTACAGTGAAAAGCCTGTCTTGTATACCGATCATACAGGTCAATTCATTACACAGTGCAGTTACATGGAGTTAGTACAGAGTGCATTGATGTAGTACAGGAAAAAACAATTACAGTACAGAGTAAAGTGTCACAGCTACAGAGAAAGTGCAGTGCAATAAGGTGCAAGGTCACAACAAGGTAGATCGTGAGGTCAGAGTCCATCTCAAAGTAGCTTTTCCTAATGTGTCTCTTAATTCCCTTCCCCCTTTACCTGATGTCTCTGACCTCTGGTCCTTGATCTGTCTACCAATGGCAACAGTCTACTGCAGCAACTCCCAAAATGTTGGAGGAACTCAGCGGGTCAGGCGGCATCAATGGAGGGAAATGGACAGTCGGCGTGTCCGGTGGTGACCCTTCATTTGGACTGAAATATAGAGGGGAGATAGTCAGTAGAAAGAGGTGGAGGGAAGGGGTGAAACAAGAGCTGGCGGGTGACGGGTGGATCCAGGTGAGGAGGGACGATAGGCGGATGGAGGAGGAGGGGAGAGAGGAGATAGCGACAGAGGCTGGGAGGTGACAGGTGGAGGTGACAACAGGTAATGGAAACTGATAGGAGACGAAGGTGGAATCGTGAGGGAGGTGGGGAGGGCAGTGGGAGGAGTCTGTGGGTGATTGGCGGATGAGGAGGGTAGAGGAGGGGAGGGAGATAGAGAGCGAGGGTGATGGGGGCTGAGTAGGTCAGGAGGAGAGAGTAAAGGGACAGAGGGGGAGCAGTTTACTGCAAGTTGGAGAGTTCAACGTTAATGCCATTGGGTTGTAGACTCCTCAGGGGGAAGGTGAGGTGCTGTTCCTCCAGTTTGGGTGTGGCCTCACCCTGGCAGTGGAGGAGGCCGAGGACAGGCAGGTCAGTGAGGGAATGGGGAAGAGAATTAAAATGGCTGGGCACCCGGAGATCCAGGCAACCTCAGCGGATGGAGTGAAGGTGCTTGGCAAAGCAGTTGCCCAGGGAACAGTCTCCTGCCATCCACTCTGTACAGACCCCTAATCATTAAATATCATCCTTAGCCTTCTCTCCTCTGAAGCAAAAAGTCCCAGCCTTTCCATCTATCCTTGTAAATTGTAGTCCCTATTCCTAGCAACCATTCCCGTCAACCTTTACTGAGCCACTCTAACAGCCTTCCTGTAATGAGCCAACCGCACTGAACACAGTTCTCCAGCTGAGGCTGTAGCAGTGTTTTATAATGGGCTCAGCATCCCTGCTTTTATAGCCCATGCCTCTATTGATGAAGACCAGTGCATCTTTAGTAACCTTTCGAAATGCAGTCACTGTTGTAAGTGAGGGAAACGGGGACGGCGATTTGTGCAGAGCAAGATCCCACGAACAGCAAGGGCAAGATGATCTGTCTTTTCCATTACTGCGACTGTGAAGGGGCTTCCACATTGCTGTACCAGCACTTAGACCCTGTCATGTGAAGGACCAACAACATACTTCCTGGTCAGGGTGCTGTGTGGCTTGGAGGGAAATCGTGTAGCGGTTAGCGTAACACTATTACAGCGCCAGTGACCCGGGTTCAATTCTGGCCACCGTCTGTAAGGAGTTTGTACGTTCTCCCCGTGTCTGCGTGGGTTTCCTCCGGGTGCTCCGGTTTCCTCCCACATTCCAAAGACGTACAGGTTAGGAAGTTGTGGGCGTGCTATGTTGGCGCTGGAAGTGTGGCGACACTTGCGGGCTGTGCCCAGAACACTCTACGCAAAAGATGCATTTCACTGTGTGTTTCGATGTACATGTGACTAATAAAGGTATCTTCTCTTATCTTATCTGCATGTGGTGGTGTTCCTGTGCGTCTGCTGCTTTGGTGGTGGTTGTGGGTTTGGTAAATTGGTTTATTATTGTCACATGTCCCAAGATACAGTGAAAAACTTTGTTTTGCGTGCCATCCATGCAGATCATTTCATTACAGCAGTGCATTAAGGTAGTACAAGGGAAAACAATAACAGAATGCAGAGTAAAGTGTTACAGCCACAGAGAAAGTGCAGTGCAGGCAGACAATAAGCTGCAAGGGCCACGACGAGGTAGATTGTGAGGTCAAGAGTCCATTTTATTGTATTAGGGAACAGTTCGATACTCTTATAACAGCGGGATAGAAGCTGTCCTTGAGCCTGGTGGTACGTGCTTTCAGGCTTTTGTATCTTCTGCCTGATGGGAGGGGGGAGAGGAATGTCCACAGTGGGTGGGGTCTTTGATTATGCCGGCTGCTTTACCGAGGCAGTGAGAAGTGTAGACAGAGTCCATGGAGGGGAGGCTGGTTTCTGTGATGTGCTGGGCTGTGTCCACAACTCTCTGCAGTTTCTTGCAGTCCTGGGCAGAGCAGCTGCCATACCAAGCTGTGATGCCTCCAGATAGGATGCTTTCTATGGCGCATTGATAAAAGTTGGTGAGTGTCAAAGCAGATGTGCCAAATTTCTTTAGCTTCCTGAGGAAGTAGAGGCGCTGATGAGCTTTCTTGGACATGGTTGGACCAGGACAGGCTATTAGTGATGTTCACTCCAAGGCTCTTGAAGCCCTCAACCCTCTTGACCTCAGCGCTGTTGTAGACAGGAACATGTGCCCCGCCCCCTTTCCTGAAGTCAATGACCAGCTCTTTGGGAGGTAGTGTCGGAGAAACCTGCGTGAACAGGTGCAGTCAGTACACACCTTCGACACTGTATGCCAGTGGTGCAGGGAAGGAACGTTTCGGGTGCCGGGTTGAATGACTCCTTCCATTTTATATTGATTCTACAACACAAGTAGGCAAGAGGTCACTTCATGATTCTGATAACAGTGGGATAGAAGCTGTCTGTGAGCCTGGTGGTACGTGATTTCAGGCTTTTGTATCTTCTGCCCAATGGGAGGCGGGGGAAGACAGAATGTCCGGGGCGGACACGGTCTTTGGTTACGTTGCCTGCTGTCCTGAGGCGGGGCATCATGGCTGGCACAGACATGGTGGGCCGAAGGGCCAGCTCCTGTGTTGTGTAACTCTGTCACTCCATGAAGTGGTACCGGGGAAAAGGGTCATGAATTTGGGTTGAAAGGGCAGTGGTCAGGTATTCAGGGGTCGAGGACAGAGAGAAAATGGGGGACGGGGGGTCAGGGGTGAGAGGGCAGTGAGGAAGGTCACGGACAGGGCGTCGGGTGAGAGGACTTGGGTTGGCAACAGGGGATAGTCGGAGGAGAGAGGGCAGTGGGTCAGAGGTGAGGGGAGAGGGGGGTCAGAGGAGAGGGGAGCGCGGGTCAGAGGTGAGGGAGTCAGAGGTGAGGAGAGTGAGTCAGAGGTGAGGGGAGTGGGTCAGAGGTGAGGGGAGAGGGGGTCAGAGCTGAGGGGAGAGGGGGTCAGAGCTGAGGAGAGTGAGTCAGAGGTGAGGGGATTGGGTCAGAGGTGAGGGGAGGATGGCTCAGAGGTGAGGAGAAAGGGGGTCAGAGGTGAGGGCAGTGGGTCAGAGGTGAGGGGTGAGTGGGTCAAAGTGGGAGGGGTCAGAGGTGAGGAGAGAGGGTGACAATGGAGAGGTGAATGGACAGCAGCTCCCATAGAAGACGAGCGCAGAGGATCAGAGGGAACGAAAAGGATTTGGGAGAAGGAGAAAAATGAATCACGGGGAAGGGTTTTGTGGGAGAGGATGGGGAGTCGGGCAGTGGAGAGGGCAAGGGGATGGGGTCCAGAGGTCAGGGGCCAAGGATGGCAGAGAGAAGGAGGTGAGTGGAGAGGGTGGGGGAGGGTTGGAGAGGATGAGGAGGGGTGGAAGGATGAGGGAGGAGGGATAGATGGATGGGGAGAGGTGGAGGGGATGGGTGGAGGGGAGGGAGGGGATGGGGAGGAGTGGGAGGGGATGCAGGACGGTTGGAGGAGATGGGGTGGGGTTGGGAGGATTGAGGAGGGGTGGAGGAGTGGAGCCGATGGGTGGAGAGGAAGGGGTGTCACGGGGAAGAGGTCAGGAGGGCAGGGGAAAGGCAGGTGGACCCCATGGGGAGAGGATTGGAGTTTGGGAGGGTCGGGGGGGGGGGGTTGGAATTGGGGTCTGTCACTCAGTTGCCCGAGGACAGGATGATGAAGGAGGGGGTGAGATGGTGACCAGTGGGACGGTTGAATCGCCTTCATTTGGGGAGGGACAGGGGACCGGGAGGGCGGTGGGGGGGAGGTTGGGAGATACACTGGGGACTGGGGATCGGTGGGAGGGGATGGGGAGATGGGAGGTGCAGGTGGGGGTACAATGGGTATTGTCTGGCTGGGTGGGGGACGGAGGGAGCTTGGGGGGGGTGGCTGTACACCAGGGGTCGGAGGGTGATGGGGGGTGTACACCAGGGGTCAGAGGGTGAGGGGTGGGGGGTGTACACCAGGGGTCGGAGGGCGAGGGCAGGTGTACACCAGGGGTCGGAGGGTGATGGGGGGTGTACACCAGGGGTCAGAGGGTGAGGGGTGGGGGGTGTACACCAGGGGTCGGAGGGTGAGTGTGAGGTGGGGTGTACACCAGGGGTCGGAGGGTGATGGGGGGTGTACACCAGGGGTCGGAGGGTGAGGGCAGGTGTACACCAGGGGTCGGAGGGTGATGGGGGGTGTACACCAGGGGTCGGAGGGTGAGGGCAGGTGTACACCAGGGGTCGGAGGGTGATGGGGGGTGTACACCAGGGGTCAGAGGGTGAGGGGTGGGGGGTGTACACCAGGGGTCGGAGGGCGAGGGCAGGTGTACACCAGGGGTTGGAGGGTGATGGGGGGTGTACACCAGGGGTCAGAGGGTGAGGGGTGGGGGGTGTACACCAGGGGTCGGAGGGCGAGGGCAGGTGTGCACCAGGGGTCAGAGGGTGATGGGGGGTGTACACCAGGGGTCAGAGGGTGAGGGGTGGGGGGTGTACACCAGGGGTCGGAGGGTGAGTGTGAGGTGGGGTGTACACCAGGGGTTGGAGGGTGAGGGGACTGGGGTCACAGAGCACAGAAACAGGCCCTTCGGCCCATCACATCCATGCCGGCCATTGAGTTTCTAAAACCCTGGGGACTGGTGGGTTGCGGAGGGAGGGTGATCTGGGCTGTGGGTCGCAGTGTTCGCCGTGCTGGGAGGGAGGGAGCAGTGAGGGTGGGAGGTACATTTGGGATTGGGGAGTAGGTTGAAACGTCTGGGGTGGTGGGGAGGATTTAGGGCCACGAGGGAACATGGTGGAGGAAGGGAAAGGTGAGGGTGGAATCGGGGCCAAAATGAAGACTCGGTGGAGAGCCACAGAGTGAAACAGCACGGAAACAGGCCCTTCGGCCCAACCTGTCTCTGCTGAACAAGATGTCTATCTGAGATAGTCCCACTTGCCCGCGTTTGGCCCATCTCCCTCTAAACCTTTCCTGTCCATGTACCCGTCCAAGTGTCTTTTAAGCACTGTAATTGTCCCCACCTCTGCCACTTCCTCTGGCAGCTCGTTCCGTGTACCCACCACCATCTGGGTGAAAAATTGCCCCTCAGATCCCCTTTCAATCTCTGCCCTCTCAAACCTCTGCCCTCTAGTTTTGGACTCCCCTACCCTGGGGAAAAGACTGTGAGCATCCACCTTATCTCTGCCCCTCATGATTTTATAAACCTCTATAAGGTCACCCCTCAACCTCCTACAATCCAGGGAAAAACAGTCCCAGCCTATCCAGCCTCTCATATGATATGATATGATCTTTATCAGTCACATGTACATCGAAACACACAGTGAAATGCATCTTTTGCGTAGAGTGTTCTGGGGGCAACCCGCAAGTGTCGCCACGCTTCCGGTGCCAACATAGCATGCCCACAACTTCCTAACCCGTACGTCTTTGGAATGTGGGAGGAAACCGGAGCACCCGGAGGAAACCCATGCAGACACGGAGAGAACGTACAAGCTCCTTACAGACAGCGGCCGAAATTGAACCCGGGTCGCTGGCGCTGTAATAGCGTTACACTTCCAGTCCCGGTAACGTCCTTGTGAATCTTTCCTGCACCCTTTCCAGCTTAATGACGTCCTTCCTATAGCCGGGAGACCAGAGCTCCGCACAATACTCCAAGTGTCGTCTCACCAATGACTTGTACAGCTGCTACCTGACGTCCCAACTCCTGTACGCAATATCCTGAAGGCAAACGTGCCAAAAGCCTTCTTCTTCACCCTGTATACCTGTGTAGAGAGACGGGGGAAGGGGACAGGAGGGTGGGGGGTGACTGAAAGGGGAGAGAGACGAGGGAATTGGGGAAGGGGTTTGGAGCTGGGCCTGGGCTGTGGGGAGAGGAACTGGGAAACGGGGGGCCAGCAGAAGGGAGCTGAGGAGCGGCGGGAACTGGGTGAAGAAGTGGGAAGGGGTGGGAGAGACTGGGGGAATTGGGGTGGGTTAGGTCAGCATTTCTCCCAGTGCTGAGAGCAGCTGTCAGTGAAAGTGGGGAGAGAGAGAGAGAGAGAGACAGGAACATAGGGACATTTCCTCGACCTCTTCCAACATTCGAGTCATAGAGTCATACGTCATGGAATCAGGCCATTCGGGACCCCCTGTCCACACCGACCAGTGGACACCAATCCCCACTAATCCCATTTCCCAGCACTTGGCCGTAGCCTCCTCTGCGGAGGTCATTCAAGAGCACATCTTGACCCTTCGGAATCAGACTCAGAATCAGATCTATTATCACTGACAGATGATGTGAAATTTGATGTTTTGGCAGCAGCAGTACAGAGCAAAGACATAAAATTAATATAAATTGCAAAATTATAGTGCAAAATAAAGGAATAATGAGGTAGTGTTCATGGGTTCATGGACCGTTCAGAAATCTGATGGCGGAGGAGAAGAAGCTGTTCCTGAAACGTTGAGTGTGGGTCTTCAGGCTCCTGTACCTCCTCCCCAATGGTAGTAACAAGAAGAGGGCATGTCCCGGGTGGGGAGAGTTTGTAGTGATGGATGCCGCCTCCTTGAGGCACTGTCTCTTGAAGATGTCCTCGATGGTGGGGAGGGTTGTTCCCGTGATGGAGCTGGTTGAGTCTACAACCCTCTGCAGCCTCTCACAATCCTGTGCATTGGAGCCTCCGTCCCAGTTGGGATGGACTTCTTGACTGCTGTCAGTGACTCTGCTTCCACCAGTTTCTCAGGCAGTGTGTTCCAGGTACTCACTGTGCTCTGGGTGAGAAAGGTCCCCCTCAGGTCCCCTCAAAATCCCTTCCACTATACAGTAAATCTATGCTGAGTTAAAGGGAAAGTTTGCTGCAGGCTATCCTATCAACTCTTCACCCCCGCTGCTCCCCTCCTCCCCTCTTTTGCCCACCTATCACTGCTCTGCTTTTCCCTCCTATATATTGGGCTTCCCCTTTTCCTATCTTCAGTCCTGAAGAAGGGTCCTGACCCGAAACGTTGACTGCCTGCTTTTCTCCACGGATGCTGCCTGGCCTGCTGAGTTCCTCCAGCATCATCGTGTTTTTCATCCTCTGTAGAACTGGTTCCAAACTTCACTGTCACAGAGTAATACAGCACGGAAACAGGCCCTTCGGCCCAACTGGTCCATGCCGACCCTGCCAGTCCCGGTTGCCTACATTTGGCCCATATCAATGCACTTTGTACTAACTCAATGTAACTGCACTGTGTAATAAATTGACCTGTACGATCGGTTTGTAAGACAAGTTTTTCACTGTACCTCTGTACAAGTGACAATAATAAACCAATATCAATACCAATACCAATACCAAGCCCCTCCCCTCCATGTGCCTGTCCAAATGCCTCTTAAGTGTTGCAATTGTACCCGGCTCGACCACTTCCTCTGGCAGCTCATTCTAGGTACCCACCACCCTCTGTGTGAAGAAGTTACCTCTCAGGTCTCTTTTAAATCTCTCCCCCCTTATCTTGTATCTGTGCCCTCTCGTTTTGGACTCCCCAATCCTGGGAAAAGACTATGACCGTTCACCTTATCCATACCCCTCATGATCTTATAAACTTCTATGAGGTCACCCCTCATTCGCCTACGTTCCAAGGAATAAAGATCCAATGTGGCCAACCTCTCCCCATAACTCAGGCCCTCTAGTCCAGGCAGCATCCTCTCAAATCTTCTGCCCCCTCTCCAGCCTGACGATGTCTTTCCTATAACAGGGTGACCAAAGCTGTACACAAGACCTCACCAACAACTTGTATAACTGGAATGTAGTGTCCCTACTCCTAAATTCGATGCCCTGACTGATGAAGGCCAGCCTGCTAAACACCTTCTTCACCACCCTGTCTACTTGTGTGGCCACTTTCAGTGAACTGTGCACTTGTACTGCCAAGTCCCTCTGTTCCAAAACACTCGTTAGCGCCCTGCCATTCACTACCCTGGTTTGACTGTCCAAAATGCATCACCTCACACTTATCTAAGTTTAAATCCATTTTCAAACTCCTGAAGCCCTGGAAATAATTTCTACATCCAGCCTCCCCAAGCAGTGGGAGTCAAGTCAAGTCGAGTTTATTGTCATACGCACAAGGACGTGTAGGCGCAGATGCAATGAAAAACTTACTTGCGGCAGCATCACAGGCACAGAGCATCAGATAAGCAAAATTCACAAGAAAAGTATAAATAAAACATAGATTACACTCGATTTTACAAGCAAAAAGCACAATTAGAAAAAAAAGTAAGATCAGAATAAGATAAGATTTCTTTATTAGTCACATGTACATCAAAACACACAGTGAAATACATCTTTTGCGTAGAGTGTTCTGGGGGCAACTCGCAAGTGTCGCCACGCTTCGGGTGCCAACATAGCATGTCCACAACTTCCTAACCCGGACGTATTTGGAATGTGGGAGGAAACCGGAGCACCCGGAGGAAACCCACACAGACATGGGGAGAACGTACAAACTCCTTACAGACAGCAGCTGGAATTGAACCCGGGTCACTGGCGCTGTAATAGCGTCACGCTAACCACTACACGACCGTGCCTACACTACACTACTAAATCTTTGACAGGTCCCCTACTTGCCTTTAGCAGAAGATCCATACTCTGAAGCACAGTGCCATGGCAGCCAGAAGAACGGTGGGCTGGAAGTGGGACTGTTGATTTTCAGCCCTTTCTCTGACTGGGAGGACGAATAACGGTCGGACGTATACATTGGTACAGCCTTCAGGAATACTGAGGAACAGAAGGAACTTGGTGTCCAAGTCTAAGGATCTCTGAACATGGTGAAGAAGGCATACTTGCCTACATTAGCCAGAGTACAGAATACAAGAACAGATAGGTTATCGTACAATGATAAAAAAACATCGGTTAAGCCACAGCTGGAGTACTGAATGGGCTGGGCTTGTCTTCCTCGGAGCAGAGGAGGCTGAGTGGGGGTCTGTTAGAGGTATACAACACTATGAGGGGCATAGATAGGGTAGACAGTAGGAAACTTTTCCTCATAACAGGAGGTGTCCATTGTAGTGCAAAGTGATCAAGGTGGTCCTAGTGTTGCTACACTGAGGTAGTGATTAGGGTTGTGCCGGTTGGTTCAAGAACCGAATGGTTGAAGGGAAGTAGCTGTTCCTGAACCTGGTGGTGTGGGACTTCAGGCTTCTGTACCTCCTGCCCGACGGGAGCTGTGAGAAGATGGCATGGCCCGGATAGTGGGGATCTTTGATGATGGATGTTGCCTTCTTGAGGCAGCACCTCCTGTAGATACTCCCGATGGTGGGGAGGGAGGTGCCCGTGATGTGTTGGGCTGAGTCCACTACTCTCTGCAGCTTCTTACATTCCTGCACATTCCAATTGCAGTATCAGACCATGATGCAACCAGTCAGGGTACTTTCAACAGTACATCTGTAGAAGTTAGAGTGCTCGGTCAAACCTCCTTAACCTCCTAAGAGAGTAAAGAAAGTCAATTCACTTTATCCGTTCCCCGAAATAGTTGGAAATTTTCAGTCAGATCTCTCCTTAAATTTCTCATTTGTGGGAAAAACAATCTGGCTTGTGGAATTGATAATTGGTTTATTATTGTCAGGCACAGTAGTGTAGCGGTTAGCGTGACGCTATTACAGTGCCAGCAACCAGGGTTCAATTCCTGCCGCTGTCTGTAAAGAGTTTGTGCGTTCTCCCTGTGTCTGCGTGGGTTTCCTCCGGGTGCTCCATTTTCCTCCCACATTCCAAAGACATACAGGTTAGGAAGTTGTGGGCATGCTATGTTGGTGCCGGAAGTGTGGCAACACTTGCGGGCTGCCCCCAGAACACTCTACGCAAAGATACATTTCACTGTGTGTTTCGATGTACATGTGACTTATAAAGAAATCTAAAAAAAATCTATTGTCATCTGTGCTGAGATACAGTGAAAAGCTTTGTTTGCATGCCATGCAGACAGATCATTCCCTACATAAGTACATTGAGGTAGAATGCAGAATAAAGTGTTACAGTTACAGAGAAAGTGCAGTGTAGGCAGACAATAAGGTGCAAGGACCACAATGAGGTAGACTGGGAGATCATCTTTTAGCGTACGAGAGATCCTTTCTTTCTTTTTCAATCTTTTTATTAGTTTTCAAATTAATACAGATTGATATATAGCATCAATATTTATACATGTAATACAAAGAGATCAGGACAGCAATCATAGCATATATAATCATAAAGAACAATAAAATATTTAAAAAATCTGTAGATCCAATGATCTCTTAGTAAATGAATATAATATAAAAGAAAGGAAAGAAAAAGATTTATTATATAAATTAAAAAAAAACCCAAATCAATAAAAAAAATTATAAACAATATAAACTAAACAAAAAATAACTTTTCAAAAGGAAAACAAACAACAAAAAAAAGGGAAAAAAAAACTGGGCTAAAATTTCTCGGTAGAAACAGAGCAATATTATGTCGTCAAGTCCGTTCCTCCAAGTTGGAAAGTTATTGAACGGGGATCTACATCATGTGAAAATATTGAATAAATGGATCCATTCAAGATTCTGATAATGGCGGGATAGAAGCTGACTCCTGAATGGATATGATAGTATTGCTCATAATTCACTCTTGAAGTTGAGGGACCATTGTGGGGAATCAGCCCTGTGTGTCCTCTGAGGCAGTAGTGTGTGTTGTCTTGGTGGGGAGGGTACACTGACAGTGCCACACCTGAGGGCCACATGAACAAACACCAACATCTTGACCCGCCTGCTGGGACCCCACTGTTACCTGCCAGGACCCCACTGTTACTTGCCGGGACCCCACCGTTACCTACCAGGACCTCACTGTTACCTGCCAGAACCCCACTGTTACCTGCCGGGACCCCACTGTTACCTGCCAGGACCTCACTCCAGCAGGTGCATTCGGATACTCCCCCACATCATGCCCCTTGAACCTGTTCCCTGACCAGACCCCTGACCACTGAACCTGACCCATGAACCTCTCCCCAAATCTGACCCCTGACCAGACCCCCTGAACCTGGAGACGCAGGAGAAGGCAGATGCTGGACTCTGGAGCAACACACACGACGCTGGAGGGTCAGGCAGCGTCTGTGGAGGGAAACGGACAGTCGACATTTCGGGTCCAGACCCTTCCTCTGGACTGAAAGGTGGAGGGGAGATGGCCGGTATAAAGAGGTGGGGGGAAGGGGTGGAGCAGGGGCTGGCAGGTGATGGGTGGATCCAGGTGAGGGGGGGGGCTGCAGATGGTGGGATCTGATAGGTGAGGAAGGTGGAACCTGGAATAGAGGGAGGGAGGTGGGGAGGGCAGAGGGGAAGAGTGGGCCCAGTGGATGGGCAGATGGGGTGGGTGGGTGTAGGAGGAACTGGGCAGATCAGGAGCAGAGAGAAAAGAGACAGAGGGGGAGCAGGTTACCTGAAGTTGGAGAATTCAGTGTTCATGCCCTCGGGGTGTAGACTCCCCAGGGGGGATATGAGGGGCTGCTCCTCTAGTTTGTGTTCAGCTTCAACTCTGCAGTGGAGGGGGCCGAGAACAGGCAGGTCAGTGTGGGAATGGGGAGGGAAATTAAATTAATCTGCCCCCTGCCCTGCCCCTGAACCTGACCCCTGAACCTGTCCCCTTAACCTCATCCTCAAACCTGCCCCCTGAGGGAGGTTGGTAAATCCCAGGACGTTTACACTTTAATGAGTAAATTGAGTTAACTTAAATGTATTTGATTGTTTACCACCTTGCATTTAAATATCTTAACTTGTTTGTATTTTCCACTGTTTTAATTGTTTTTAATGTAATATTATATTTTTTAACCTGGCTCTCAAAACATCCCGGTGTGGGACTGACCAATCCAGGGGTGCCCTGGACTGCACTGGGTCTGTTGCTCACTGGGTCTGTCGATCACTGGGTCTGTTGATCACTGGGTCCGGTGATCACTAGGTCTGTTGATCACTGGGTCACTGGGTCTGGTGATCACTGGGTCCGGTGATCACTAGGTCTGTTAATCACTGGGTCTGTCGATCACTGGGTCTGTCGATCACTGGTTCCAGTGATCACTGGGTCTGTTGGTCGAGAACCAAGCTGCCATTGTCATTAAGTGCAACAAGGTGAGTGCTGAGATCGGGGCTTTTGATCTCTTGACTTTCAGTTACTTTTTATTTCTTGTTGAATCTGATTCATGTTCAGGGCCCAGGAGGGAGACCCTACAACACCTGACATGAGCAGCAGATGGCAGTGTTGGTCAATGGATTAAACAGCAATACACATGGCAGGCAGTGAAGTGATGCAGAAATGTTCCTGTGTGTGAGATGGGTCTGTGAGTATGAGCGTGTGTGTGTGAGCGTGAGAGTGTGCGAGAGTGTCTGTGAGTGTGTGTGTGAGTGCACATGTGTGCATGCATATGTGTACTCATTTATGTGTGTGTGTGCATGTGCATATGTGTGAACGTATGTGTGCACATGTCTGTATGTGTGTGTACATGCATGTGTGTGCATGTGTGTGCGTGAATGCATGTGTTCATATCATAGAGTCATTGAGCACCATAACACAGAAACAGGCCCTTCAGCCCATCTAATCCATGCCGACCTGATCTTCTGCCTAGTCCCACCTACCTGCACCCGGACCATATCCCTCCAAACCCCTCCCATCCATGTACCTATCCAAACCTCTCTGAAATGTTACAATTGAACCCACATCCACCACTTCCGCTGGCAGCTCGTTCCACACTTGCACCGCCATCTGAGTGAAGAAGGTCCCCCTCAGATTTCCCTTAAATATTTCACCTTTCACCCTAAACCTATGACCTCTAGTTCTAGTCACCCAACCTGAGGGGAAAAAGCCTGCATGCATTCACCCTATCTATACCCCTCATCATTTTGTATACCTCTATAAGATCTCCCCTCATTCTCCTGTGCTCCAGGGAATAAAGTCCTAACCTATTCAACCTTTCCCTATAACTCAGGTCCTCAAGTCCCAGCAACATCTGTGCAAATTTTCTCTGCACTCTTTCAAGCTTATTGATATCCTTCCTGTAGGTAGGTGACCAGAACTGCACACAATACTCCAAATTCGGCCTCACCAACGTCTTGTACAACTTCAGCATAACATCCCAACTCCTGTATGTGTGCATGTACTCGTGTACATACTCCTGTACATGTACATGTGTGTGTGTGTGTGTGTGTGTGTGTGTGTGTGTATGTCTTGGTCAGCATTGACCAGTTGGGCTGAAGGGCTTGTTTTCATGCTGTATGACTCCATGACTAAAAAGTATGTCCCAATACAATCCAGGTGGCACAGTGACGCAAGGAGTAGTGCCGCTGCCTCACAGCGGCAGAGACTCGGGTTCGATCCTGACCTCCGGCGCTGTCTGTGTGGAATTTGCACGTTCTCCCTCTGATTGCATGGATTCCCACCAATGTCTCAAAAATGAGCCGGTTCGTAGGTTAATTTGCTGCTTTGAGTTGCCCCTGGTGTGTAGGTGGGTGGTAGACTCTGGGGGGAGTTGATGAGAAGGTGAGGAGAGTAAATTTCGGATTAGTGTAAGTGGGTGATCGATGGTCGGCACGGACTCGGTGGGCCGAAGGACCTGTTTCCGGGCTGTATCTCTCTTTGACTCTATGGCAGTTGCCCAGGGCCAGGAGAGAGGCCCTGCAACATCAGCCATGAACAGCAGATGGCAGTGTCAGTCAACAGATCAAACAGAGATAAGTCTGGATGATGCAGCAATGTTCCCCTGTGTGAGGTGGGACTGTTTTTTTGTGTGTGTGTACGTGTATATGCCTGTGTGTGTGTGTATTTGTGTGTGTACGTGTATATGCGTGAGTGTGCCTCTGTGTGTGTGTGTGCACGCACACGTGTGTGTGTACGTGTGCGTACACGTGTGTGTGCCTCTCTGTGCGTATCCGCACAGGTGTGTCTGTGTGTGCATGTGTCTGTGTGTGAGTGAGTGTGTGAGTGTGATAGTGTATGTGTGAGTGTATTTGTGGGCGTGCAACTGTGTGTGTGTGTGTGTGAGAGAGTGTTTGTGTGGCTGTGTCACTGTGTGTGTGTGTGTGTGTGTGTGTGTGTGTGTGTGTGTGTGAATGTGCAACTGTGTGTGTGAGGGTGTGTGTTTGTGCTCCAACGATAAAAGTCCCCACCGAGTTGCTGGAAAACACAGGGCACACCCCATATCCCCGGAGCCTCCACTCAGCGAAGGCTGACACTGTTGGTCAGTGGTTAGGGAGAAGAAGGTAGCGTACATGAGGTATAAGCAGCAAGGTTCGGACAGGGCCCGTGAGCAATATAGGGTAGCGATGAAGGAACTTAAGAAAGGGCTGAGGAGAGCTAGAAGGGGACATGAAAAGGCGTTGGCTAGTAGGGTTAAGAAAAATCCCAAGGCCTTTTTCAAGTACGTGAAAGGTAGGAGGATGGCTAGGGTAAAGGTAGGTCCGATTAAGGACAAAGGTGGGAGAATTTGCCTGGAAGCGGCAGAAGTGGGAGAAGTTCTCAATGAGTACTTCTCTTCAGTATTCACCAGGGAGAGGGGTCTTGATGACGTGGAAGGGAGTGCTCGTAAGGGTAATGTTCTCGAGGTTATAGATATCAAGAGAGAGGATGTGTTGAAGTTGTTAAATAATATTAAGACAGATATATCTCCGGGTCCTGACGGGATTTTCCCCAGGCTGCTTCGAGAGGCTAGGGAGGAGATTGTTGAACCGCTGGTAAGGATCTTTGAGTCCTCATTGTCCACAGGGATGGTGCCAGAGGATTGGAGGGTCGCGAATGTTGTCTCCTTGTTCAAAAAAGGTAATAGGGATAGGCCAGGGAATTATAGACCGGTGAGTCTCATGTCTGTGGTGGGTAAGCTGTTAGAAAAGATTCTAAGGGATAGGGTTTATGAACACCTAGAGAATC
The DNA here is from genome assembly GCF_009764475.1 of Pristis pectinata. Classification (NCBI taxonomy): domain Eukaryota; kingdom Metazoa; phylum Chordata; class Chondrichthyes; order Rhinopristiformes; family Pristidae; genus Pristis; species Pristis pectinata. The sequence goes on from NC_067406.1 coordinate 5,974,813, forward strand.
ATGGACTGATTAGGGACAGCCAGCATGGCTTTGTGAAGGGAAGATCTTACCTCACAAGCCTGATAGAGTTCTTTGAGGAGGTCACCAGGAAGATTGATGAGGGCAGTGCGGTGGATGTGGTTTACATGGATTTTAGTAAGGCGTTTGACAAGGTTCTGAATGGTAGGCTTCTTCAGAAGGTCAGAGGCCAAGGGATCCAGGGAAGCTTGGCTGTGTGGATTAGGAATTGGCTTGCATATAGAAAGCAGAGGGTTGTGGTGGAAGGAGTGCCCTCGGATTGGAGGGCAGTGACTAGTGGTGTCCCGCAGGGATCGGTTCTGGGACCTCTACTTTTTGTGATATTTATAGATGACTTAGATGAGGGGGTGGAAGGCTGGGTTAGTAAGTTTGCAGACGACACTAAGATCGGCGGTGTTGTGGATAGTGTGGAGGGCTGTCGGAGCTTACAGAGGGATATTGATAGGATGCAGAGCTGGGCTGACAAGTGGCAGATGGAGTTCAATCCGGAGAAGTGTGAGGTGGTACACTTTGGAAGGACAAACTCCAGGGCAGAGTACAGGGTAAATGGCAAGTACTTGGCAGTGTGGAGGAGCAGAGGGATCTGGGGGTTCATATTCACAGTTCATTGAAAGTTGCCTCACAGGTGGAAAGAGCAGTTAAGAAGGCCAATGGGATGTTGGCTTTCATAAATCGCGGGATTGAGTTTAAGAGCCGCGAGGTGATGATGCAGCTTTACAAAACTCTAGTTAGACCACACTTAGAGTACTGTGTTCAGTTCTGGTCGCCTCATTATAGGAAGGATGTGGAGGCGTTGGAGAGGGTGCAGAGGAGATTTACCAGGATGCTGCCTGGATTAGAGCGTATTGAATATGAGGAGAGGCTTAAGGTGCTAGGGCTTTATTCACTGGAGAGGAGGAGGATGAGAGGAGACTTGATAGAGGAATATAAAATATTGAGAGGAAAGAGTAGACAGTCAGCGCCTCCTTCTCAGGACACCAATGCTGAAGATGAGAGGTCATGGCTTTAAGGTTATGGGTGGGAGGTTCAGGGGAGATGTCAGGGGGAGGTTTTTCACCCAGAGAGTGGTTGGTGCATGGAATGCACTGCCTGGGGTGGTGGTGGAGGCAGATACATTGGACAGGTTCAAGAGCTTTTTGGAGTGTGGGATGGGGGGATATGCGGAAGGAAAGGGTTAGGTAGTGTGAGGGTGGTTTGATGGACGGCACAACATGGTGGACCGAAGGGCCTGTTTTGTGCTGTATGGTTCTATGGTTCTAAACTTCACTGCTCCCTCAATGTGCCAGCACAGCCTTCGATCCACTGAGGAAAGGGTGCTGGAGGATCGAGTCCGGACCTGGCACAACCCTGTCTCCTGATCGTTGCCCTCCTCGGCTACCTACACTGAGTGGGACAGTATCACCAACGGGTCTCCAAAAATCCTTCACCTTCACCGGAAGGACAGGCGGACTAACATTGACGTGTGTGTGTGTGTGTGTGTGTGTGTGTGTGAGAGAGAGAGATACAGGGAAAGAGAGGGAGAGAGAGAGAAAAAAGAGAGGGAAAGAGAGAAAAAGCGAGAGAGAGGGAGAAAGAGAGGGAGAGGGGAGAGAGAGAGAGAGAGTTCAGAGTTCTGTATAAATGAAACGTTGTTAAACCCTGATCCATTCCGATCTGTCTGGGGTTTGTACGTGATCTCCCCCTCCACAGCTCCTCTCCCCCTCTGTGGAGGATACACGACAGAGACCAGCAGTAACACTCTCGCTGCCTGTGTCTCTTGTACACCCCCAACCTGGAACTCACTCCCCGGTACATGTTATTCTCCATATAACCCCCTGACCCCCTGGATTGAGTTACAGCCTGTAACTTTCCCTGGGTGATGGTGACGTTGGTGCAATGGAGGTGGGGTTGTTTATCCACTGCTGTCACTGTGTCTGTGCCCCAGTGAAGTCTGAACTAAACCCCAGTGAACGGCCATGGTCTCATTAATGAGGAGCAGTCTCCGTACTGCTGTCAGCTGCGGGTTAAGGAGCAAGTGTGGAGAAGGTTGGGTGGTCCTCAGTAGAACATAGAACGTAAAAACACAAAGAGTGCAGAGGAGATTTACAAGAATGTTGCCAGGACTCGAGGGCCTGAGTTACAGGGAGAGGTTGGCCAGGCTGAGTCTTTATTCCTTGGAATGTAGGAGAATGAGGGGCGACCTTATAGAAGTGTTTAAAACTATGGGAGGCATGGTAACAGTCTTTTCCCCAGGGTAGGGGAGTCCAAAACTCGGGGGCATAGGTTTAGGGTGAGGGGAGAGATTTAAAAGGGACCTGAGGGGCAACTTTTCCACACAGAGGGCGGTGGGTATATGGAACGAGCTGCCAGAGGAAGTGGGTGAGGCAGGTACAACAGTATCATTTAAAAAGCACTTGGACAGGTACATGGAGGGGTGGGGCTTGGAGGGATATGGGCCGAAGGCAGGAAATTGGGACTAGCTGGGTGGGCACCGTGGTCGGCATGGACTGGTTGGGCCGAAGGGCCTGTATCTGTGTGGTACTGCTCTATGACTCAATGACTCTAGAACATAGAACAGTGCAGCATAGGACAGGACCTTCTCAAAGTCAAGGTTGAGTTTATTGTCTAATGCACAAGTACCTGTGTGCACAGGTGCAATGAAAAACTTGCTTGCAGCAGCATCACAGACCTACATAATGTCCACATCCCTCCACTCTCTGCACACTCACATGCCTGTCTAAGAGCCTTGATCATATCTGCCTCCACCACCACCCCTGGCAGCACATTCCAGGCACCCACTGCTCTCTGTGTAAAAAAAAACTTGCCCTGCACATCTCCTTTCTACTTACCCCCCTTACCTTAAATGCATGTCCTCTAGTATTAGACATTTTGACCTTGGGAAAAAGATACCGGCTGTCTGCTCTATCTGTGCCTCTCATAATCTTATAAAGTTCCATCAGGTCTCCCCTCAGCCTCTGATGTTCCAGAGAAAACATCCCAAGTTTGTCCAACCTCTCCTGATAGCACATGCCCTCCAATTCAGGCAGCATCCTGGTGAACCTCTTTTGCACCCTCTCCAAAGCCTCCACACCCTTCCTATAATGGGGTGAACAGAACTGAATGCAATACTCCAGATGTGGCCGAACCAGAGTTTTATAAAGCTGCAACATATCTTCCTGACTCTTGAACTCAGTGCCTCGACTAATAAAGGCAAGCATGACGTACGCCTTCGTTGCCACCCTATCAACCTGTGCGGCCACTTTCAGGGAGCGATGGACTTGGAAGCCTACTTGTGTGACTCCCAGGTCCACAGTCAGTGACCCCCTCCCTCCCCCATGACACTGGGGCTCCCCTGACAGGGTGAGGAAGACCGATGACCCACTCCCAGACTGGGTGCTGCCTTGCTGGGCAGAATTGTCCCCCACTCTGTGTGAACAAGGAACAAGAGGTGAGAAACCTCCCCGACCCCTGGTTGTCGCTCTGATAAGCCCCACGCCACATCTCAACAACCACTGCACCCACCCCGCGCCCCCCCCCCCCCCCGCTTCCCTCAACTCCTAGCCTCCTGTATGCCGTCACTGCTCAGTGGTGGGTTGGAGAGCGCACAGGAAGAAGCCAAGAGACACTGGGCCCTTCCTGAGTGTGGCTGAATGTGGTGTCACAGCAGCATCCCTCGAACTCCCTCCTTGTGTCCCTCAGTACCCCTCACCCCCTCCCCCTCCCATTCTCCCTAATCCGCGCCTTTCTGCACATCCCTGGATCCCTCCTCACGCCCCCTCATCTTACTCCCCTCTCCTCCTCGATACCTCCCTCCCCTCAATCCCTCCCTCCCCTTCTCCCACATCCCGCGATCCCTCCTCCCCTCCCATCCGTTGATCTCCTCCTCTCAGCGGATACCGGGTGAATTAACATTCCGGACCAGGATAGACATTTGGACGAGATATCCTGGTGGGAAAATGGAACTGGGGCCAAGATTGGATCTGCCATGATCCTGCTGACAGGCAGAACAGATTTGAGGGGCCGTGGCCTCCTCCCATTCCTATTTTTTTGTGTTCTTGTACCTCCAGTGTGTCCCAATCTGTACTCTTGAGGTATCTGGAATAGGAGTGAGCAGTAGTTGTCACTTGAAGGCTATCACCCCTTTAAGGAAGTGTCTCATGACTCAATGTTTCCTCGGTCACATGAACTATAGTCCAGAGGCAGTCTGTGGTGTTGGGTTAAACGTTTGTAAAGCACTGGTTATATCTCGAGTTATAAGAGACAGGATAGGCTGGGACTGTTTCCCTGGAGTGAAAGAGGCTGAGGGGTGACCTTATCGAGGGGCAGGCACGGTAGTGTAGCGGTTAGTGTAACGCTATTACAGCGCTAGTGACCCGGGTTCAATTCCGGCCGCTGTCTGTAAGGAGTTTGTACGTTCTCCCCGTGTCTGCGTGGGTTTCCTCCGGGTGCTCCGGTTTCCTCCCACATTCCAAAGGTGTACGGATTAGGAAGTTGTGGGCATGCTATGTTGGCGCCGGAAGCGTGGCGACACTTGCGGGCTGCCCCCAGAACACTCTGCGCAAAGATGCATTTCACTGTGTGTTTCGATGTACATGTGACTAATAAAGAAACCTTATCTTATCTTAAAATCAGGAGGGGCATAGATAAAGTGGATGGTTGCAGTCTTTTCCCCGGGGCCTGAAAGGTTTAAGGAGAGAGGGGCAAGATTTAAAGGGGACCTGAGGGGCAACTTTTTCACACAGAGAGTGGTGCGTATATGGAACGAGCTGCCAGAGGAAGTGGTTGAGGCAAGTACATTAACAACATTTAAAAGACATTCAGACAGGTACATGGATAGGAAAGGTTGAGAGGGATATGGGCCAAATGCAGGCAAATTGGACTAGCACCTTGGTCAGCATTGATGAGCTGGGCCGAAGGGCCTGTTTCCGAACTGTATAACTCTATGGATGTAACCTCATGGTGGATTTCCGTGTTTTTGGAAAGATGTTGAATCCTTGGAGAGCATGTGGAGGAGGTACCCAGGGATGAGTGGTCCAGGAATGTGGAGTGACCAGGAGAGACCACTCCAGCTATGGCCTAACCAGGTGTCCGCAGGGTCACTGCCCGGTGGGTACTGATTCACCAAGGGCCCAGGGGAAGGTTGTTTCACACGGTGAGCAGATGTGATCTGAACCACACTGTCTGAAAGGGCAGTGGAAGTAAGTTCATCAGGAACTTTCTGAGGGGCAATGAGCGCTGGGGTGATGTGCCTCTGCTTCCTCAGGAAGCTAAAGAAGCTCAGCATGTCCCCTTTGACACTCACCAACTTTTATCAATGCACCATCCTATCTGGATGCATCACAAGATCGTTGAGCTGTGCAGAAGGAGAATGTGTGTGGGACTAATTAGATCACTCTTCCACAATGCTGGCACAATCTAAATGGGCAGAAGGACCTCCATCTCCTCCAGCTTCTACCCCGCTGTTATAAGACCATTGAACGGCGCCCTAGTACGACAAGATGGACTCTTCACCTCACAACGAAGAAGGGTCCTGACCCGAAACGTTGACTGCCTGCTTTTCTCCACGGATGCTGCCTGGCCTGCTGAGTTCCTCCAGCATCATCGTGGTTTTTGTCTGGATTCCAGCATCTGCAGTCCTTTGTTTCTCAAGTTTTTCACTGTATCTCAGTACAAGTGACAATAATAAACCAATTCCGATCTGTTCCCCTGAGCAGAGATATCTATAACCAGAGGCTGCAGGTTTAGGGGAAGGGGTATTTTTTCACCCAGGGGGCGGATGGGGTTTGGAACACACTGCCTGAGTGGAGGCAGAGACTCTCACAGCGTTTTTAAGAAGTAGAGACTGGGCACAACAGACTGCAGATACTGTAATCTGGAACACAAATATGATGCGGGAGGAACTCAGCGGGTCGGGCAGCATCTGTGGAGAGAAATGAACAGTCGATGTTTCGGATCTAGACCTTTCATCTGGACATTTCAAAAGTAGCTGGACGAGCTCTTGAATTGCCGAGGTAGAGAAGGCTACAGAGCAAGTGCTGGTACATGGGGTCAGTGTAGATGGGTGTTTGATGGTTAGTACAGACATGGTGGGCTGAAGGGCCTGTTTTCGTGCTGTGTGACTGCGACTGTACGAGAAGGAGAAGTCTGGAGTTGGGGAGAGAGGCAGGGAAGTGGGCTGGGAACTGAGAGCAGACCTGGAAGGCAAGTGCTGGAATTCTGTTCCGGGATTCTCTTCAAAGGGCTCGAAGGGTGAGATTTGTCCTTTGATGGGGAGTCAGTGTCGGGCGCTCCCACACGCTCATTAAAGCCTGTGTCACATCTGAAGGAGCCCGTCTCACGTACACAGACCACGGCTGCAAAGTCTACCACACTCTCGCCAAGTAGGACTGATCACACACACACACACACACACACAGACATACACACACACACACACACACACACGCACACACACACACACACACACACAGGTACAGACACACATACACACACACACACACACACACAGAGGCACAGACACACAGACAATCATAGACATACACAGACACACACCCATATACACACACAGACACACAGAAACACACACACACAGACACACAGACACACACATACAGACAGACATGCAGGCACATACGCAGACAGATACAGAGACACACACACACACAAACACACACACACACACACACACACACACACACACACACACACACACACACACACACACACACACACACAAAGGCCCAAAGACACAGACATGCTCAAATTGGACACTGGTTTATTATTGCCACATGTAAGATAAAATAAGATATCTTTATTAGTCACATGTACATCGAAACACACAGTAAAATGCATCTTTTGCGTAGTGATTTTGGGGGGCAGCCCGCAATGTACTGAGATACAGTGAAAAGCTTTTGTTTGCGTGTTATCCAGACAGATCATTCCATACCTCGAGGTAGCAAAAAATAAACAGAAGGCAGAACACAGCGTTACAGTTACAGAGAAGCGCAGTGCAGGCAGACAGTAAGGTGCAAGGGCCACGAAGAGGTAGATTGGGAGATCTTTAATTCATCTGTTAGCGTAAGAGAGGTCCGTTCAAGAGTCTGAGAGCAGTGGGACAGAAGCTGTCCTTGAGCCTGGTGGTTCATTCTAACACACATTGACACAGATATGCACATGTACAAACACAGAGACATGCACACGCATTCTTGCATGCACAGCCATGCAGACAGAGGAAATACAGATGCACATGTGCATACTTAACCTTAATCCTGACCTCGGATGCTGTCTGTGTGGAGTTTGCACGTACTCTCTGTGGCCGGGTGGGTTTCCTCCCACATCCCAGAGATGTGGGGTCGGTAGAATAGTTAGCCACTGTCAGCTGCTCACAGTGTATACATCAGTGGCAAAAAGAATCAAAGGAGAGCCGATGGACAAGACCTAGGCGGGAACTGAGGGGAAAGTTTCTCGCACGTGGGTGGTGGGTATGTGGAACGAACTGCCCGTTGAAGTGGCAGAGGTGGGTACAACTGCAATGTTTAAAAGACATTTGGACAGGTACATGGACGGGAAAGGTTTAGAGGGATATGGGCCAAACGTGGGCAAATGTCGACAACTTGCTCAGCATGGACGAGCTGGGCTGAAGGGCCTGTTTCCGTGCTGTATGACCCTGTGAGGGAGAGAGAATAAGGGAAATGAGACAGTGGGGATGGGACCAATGGGATGGCTACCCTGGGAGCTAGCATGGACACAATGGGTCCAATGGCCTCTTTTTGGGTTGATAAATGATAAGCTGTGAGCACAGACTGGCACATAGATGCACAAGTGCCCGTACACGCTCAATTTACCTCGTCATGGCCTTGCCCCTTATTGTCTGCCCGCACTGAACCTTCTCTGTAACTGGAACACTATATTCTGCCTTCTGTTATTGTTTTCCCTTGTACTACCTCAATGCACTGATGTTTGGAATGATCTGTTTGGATGGCGTGCAAACAAAGCTTTTTAACTGTATCTCATTAGATAAGACAAGATAAGATTGATAAGATTTCTTTATTAGTCACATGTACATCGAAACACACAGTGAAATGCGTCTTTTGCGTAGAGTGTTCTGGGGGCAGCCCACAAGTGTCGCCACGCTTCCGGTGCTAATTTAGCATGCCCACAACTTCCTAACCCGTACGTCTTTGGAATGTGGGAGGAAACCCACACAGTCACAGGGATATGAGACAACAATAAACTAATTACTACAATTACTACTAACTACACACACACACACACACACACACACACACACACACACACACACACACACAGACACACACATACACACACACGCACAAAGACACACACACACACACACACACACACGCACACAGACACACACATACACACACACGCACAAAGACACACACACACACACGCACACAGACACACACATACACACACACGCACAAAGACACACACACACACACGCACACAGACACACACATACACACACACACAGACACACACATACACACACACGCACAGACACACACACACACACACACACACACAGACACGCACACACACACACACACACACACACAGACACACACATACACACACACGCACAAAGACACACACACACGCACACACACACACACACACACACACACACACACACACACACACACACCCACACACACACACACACACACACACAGGGCCACACACACAATGTTCACGCTCTCCAATTTCATTGGTAGCCTCAATCCCAACACCACCACACTCTGATTACTTGCAAATCAACTCACAGAGGTGTCCACTCCTTAACAACCTCGGGATTTATTGCCACTCAAGACCCTTAAGGAAAGGGGTCAGAGGACACACAGTGAACCTGATCCTTTCTCTCCACCCCCACAACATGCGCCCTGCAGCCGTCGAACTGATTTCCATGTTGCTGATCCTTACATAGTCGGTGTTAAGTACTGCGTGCTGAACTGAGTCAGTGGGGTGCCTATTGGCAATGTAAACAGGTCACACGAGGACCTTGTGAATGAAAGGGTTACTTTGATGGAGAGACCTGCCTGTGTCAACTGTGAGCAAGGAACGGGGAACTGAGGGACTGGCTGTGGGTCTCCAACACAGCATGGGATCACTTGGAGCTCCTCGTAACCCTTAAACTTTCAACACCAAGTTCAGACAGAGTTCTGAAACATTGAAAAGTAATCAACACGTTGCCATTTGCTTTGTTGTCTCATTATCGACTGCCTGTTGTTTGGGGGTGTTTGGCAAACTGGCCCCACACCAAAATAAAAGAGGCATTTGTCAGCAGAGTGTTGCAGGGGGGTGTGAGCATTTACACATTGACCTTTCCTTCAGTAAGTTCAGCTGAAGGATGAAGATACAGAGTGAAGCTCCCTCTACACTGTCCCATCACACACTCCCAGGGTCAGACACAGAGTGAAGCTCCCTCTACACTGTCCCATCACACACTCCCAGGGTCAGACACAGAGTGAAGCTCCCTCTACACTGACCCATCACACACTCCCGGGGTCAGACACAGGGTGAAGCTCCCTCTACACTGTCCCATCACACACCCTGGGGTCAGACACAGAGTGAAGCTCCCTCTGCGCTGACCCATCACACACTCCTGGGGTCAGACACAGGGTGAAGCTCCCTCTACACTGTCCCATCACACACTCCCGGGGTCAGACACAGGGTGAAGCTCCCTCTGCGCTGACCCATCACACACTCCCGGGGTCAGACACAGGGTGAAGCTCCCTCTACACTGTCCCATCACACACCCTGGGGTCAGACACAGAGTGAAGCTCCCTCTGCACTGTCCCATCACACACTCCCAGGGAAGGTGCTGGGATTGGTTTATTATTGTCACATATACTGATACAGTGATAAACTTAGTTTTGCAAGCCATCCAGACAGATCAATTCATTACAACAGTGCATTGAGGTAGTTCAAGGTAAAACAATAACAGAATATAGAATAAAGTGTTACAGTTACAGTGAAAGTGCAGTGCAGGCAGACAATAAGGTGCAAGGCCATAATGATGTAGATTGTGAGGTCAACAGTTCATCTTATTGTATAAGAGGTCCTTTCATTAGTCTCATAACAGCGGGAGAGAAGCTGTCCTTGAGCCTGGTGGTACGTGCTTTCAGGCTTTTGTATCTTCTGCCTGATGGGAGAGGGGAGAAGAGAGAATGTCCCGGGTGGGTGGGGTCTTTGATTATGTTGGCTGCTTTACCGAGGCAGTGAGAAGTGTAGACAGAGTCCATGGAGGGGAGGAAGGGAAGAATCATTATTGGGGTGGTATGGGGAAGGGGGGTGGGGATTACTTAAAGTGGGAGAATTCAATATTCATACCGTTAGGCTGCAAGGTTCCAAGACGGAAAATGAGGTGCTGTTCCTCCAGTTTGCGCTTGGAATTTTCCTGGCAGTGGAGGAGGCCAAAGACTGACATATCAGTGATAGTGTGGGAGGGGGAGTTGAAGTGACTGGCAATGGGGAGTTACGGACAGAGCACGGGTGTTCTGTGAAATGGTCACCTAGTGTGTGTTTGGTCTCACCAATGTAGAGGAGGCCACACTTGGAGCACCGAGTGCAGTCGATGATATTATGTGAGGTGCAGGTGAATCTCTGTTTCACCTGAAAGGACTGTTTGGGTCCCTGGGTGGAGGCGATGGAGGTGGTGTAGGGGCAGGTGTTGCACCTATGGTGGGGGCAGTGGAAAGTTCCTGGGGTGGGAGCGGGATGGGTGGGGTGGAGAGGAGTGAACTAAGGAGTCGCAGAGAGCAGTTCCTGCGAAAGGCAGAAAGTGTGAGGAGGGGAAGATGTGCTTGGTAGTGGGGTCCCGTTGTAGATGGCGGAAGTGGCGGAACGCCTGTGCTCCGTCTGTACTAGGAGACCGTTTCTCAGAACATCTGCGCTCCATCCGTAACCGCGATCTGCATCTCCCCGTTGCCAGTCGCTTCACCTCCCCCTCCCACACTATCACTGATATGTCAGTCCTCGGCCTCCTCCACTGCCGGGAGAATTCTGAGCGCAAACTGAAGGAACAGCACCTCATTTTCCGTCTTGGAACCTTGCGGCCTCACGGCACGAACATTGAATTCTCCCATTTAGGTAATCCCCACTCCCTTTCCCTACAACCCCCCCCCCCCCCCCCACACACACACACCATGCCTCTTCTTTTCTTCCCTTTCCTAGCCTATCTCTCTTTTTATTACCTCCCTTCTTTCTCTCCGTACCTTTGACCCATCCCCCGGTGGATCTGCTCTCCCCTCCTCCCCCACACCTGCCCATCACTATCTCTTACCTGCATCTACCTATCACCACCCTTTGCCCACCCCACCTCCCCTCTTTTGTCCACCTATCACTGCTCTGCTTTTCCCTCCTATATATCGGGCTTTCCCTTTTCCTATCTTCAGTCCTGAAGAAGGGTCCTGACCCGAAACGTTGACCGCCTGCTTTTCTCCACGGATGCTGCCTGACCTGCTGTGTTTCTCCAGCATCATCGTGGTTTTCATCTGGATTCCAGTATCTGCAGTCCTTTGTTTCTCTAATGGAGGGATATGGATCATGTGCAGGCAGAAGAGATTGAGTTTAATTTGGCATTGAGTTCAGCACAGACATGGTGGGCTGAAGGGCCTGTTCCTGTGCTGTACTGTTCTATGTTCAGATGAAAGTTACGTAACATAAGATGAGATAAGATCTCTTTATTAGTCACATGTCCATCGAAACACACAGTGAAATGCATCTTTTGCATAGAGTGTTCTGGGAGCAGCCCGCAAGTGTCGCCACGCTTCCGGCACCAACATAGCATGCCCACAACTTCCTAACCCGTACGTCTTTGTAATGTGGGAGGAAACCGGAGCACCCGGAGGAAACCCATGCAGACACGGGGAGAACATACAAACTCCTTACAGACAGCGGCCGGGTCGCTGGCGCTGTAATAATGTTACACTAACCACCATGCTACTATGTAAACACACCTCTTATAGTAAAAAATGGGTTGGACACAGAGAGGACATATTTTGACCAGCTTTTATTGTACTTGTTTTGGGCTGTGCAGTTTTCAATATCCTGGTACATAGTCTCCAGGGGAAGGCACCAGAAGTGAGAAAACAAACTGAGCAGCCCAGCTGGGGATTGGGGGGTGGGCCGGTAGATGAAATGGACTGCCCCATCAGAGGCAGCTAACCTGACAAGCTGCCCTCGCACTCGCGATCTTCAAAGTTCAGGATGAGAGGCTGTAAACCAGTAGGAAGCCTCTGCAACTGGTTCGGCCTTTGTAGGCGAGTGCATCTCCCGGTGACACACCACTGTCTCTGGCAAAGCAACACGTTTCCTTTTGTTCCCGCTAGCCTGTTTACCTTTTCTTAATTAACTCAAACATCCTGTGCAGCTTCTAAAAGCAGAAATAAAACAATGCGGGATACACGGGGGACTGCCCCTCCCACATGGGCTCTTCCCCAAACGACACAGGGACTCATATTCCATGTGATATACACAGGGGCTGCTCCTTACGTAATGAGCAGGAGGCATCTCTCCCTCAAGGGTACACAGGAACAGCAATTTCCTAATGTGTGAGCAGGGACCTGTTATTCTATATCATATACACAGACTGTGATTCTCTATAATACAAAGACTGTTATTCCCTATAATATACACACCTGTTATTCTCTATAATGTACACACCTGTTATTCTCTACAATATACACAGACATTTATTCTCTATGATACACACGGACTGTTATTCTGTATAATACACATAGACTGTTAATCTCTATAAAATACACAGTTATTCTCTGTAGTATATAAACAGACTGTTATACTCTATAACATACACAGCCGCTATTCCCCAGAATATACAGGCTGTTTTTCTCTATATTACACACAGAATGTTATTCTCTATAATACATACAGACTGTTATTCTTTGTAATATACCCATAGACTGTTACTCTCCATAAAACACTCAGACTGTTATTCTCTCTCATATACACAGGCTGCTCTCGATAGCGCACATAGGGGCTGTTATTGTCTATCGTACAGACCGGGTTTCTGTTGTCTATAACACACACATAGACTGTGTTAACTACAATATACACATGGGCCTTTACTCAGAGAGTGGTGAGTGCGTGGAATGGGCTGCCGGAAACGGTGGTGGAGGCTGATACGATAGGGTCTTTCAAGAGACTGTTAGATAGGTACATGGAGCTGAGTAAAATAGAGGGCTATGGGTAAGCCTAGTAATTTCTAGGGTAGGGACATGTTCGGCACAGCTTTGTGGGCCGAAGGGCCTGAATTGTGCTGTAATTTTTCTATGTTCTATGTTTTATGGGCCGCTGCTGCCTGCAACATACATGGGGCTGCTGCCTCAAGTGCTATACACATACTGCTGTTTTCTGAGAAGCTGTTGCAGAGGCTGGTTGGTCTATTTGGGAATTGGTTTAAGGCATGTCGGCTATGTTCTCTTGGAACAGGCTGGTTGGTGAATATTTCCTCCTTTTGCTTCCTGTGTAAATGGGCTTCGTGGAATCACAGGAGGAATACATATGTGCCTTGGCAGAGGGGTCAATCAGCAAAAGAGCATCTGAGGGACGTTGGGGAGATATTGTCCCACTCAGAGGCTGCTTAGATGGATGTGAGAGGCAGAAACCTTTAAAAGTTACCCAGATGAACCACATAATGTCCTATATCCCCTCTCGAATTACAGGACAAGAGCTGAGCAGCAGGTATCAACAGGATGGGCCAAATGGCCTCCTTCTGTGGTCATTAGAATGACAGAGAGAATGACTATGTCATTCCATACATAAGTACATTACACAAGGTAAAGCGATAACAGAATGCAGAATAAAGTGTTACAGTTACAGGGAAAGTGCAGCGCAGGCAGACAACAAGGTGCAAGGGTCACAACGAGGCAAATTGAGAAATCATTTTTATCACATGAGCATTCAAGAGTCTGATAGAAGCCGTCCTTGAGCCTGGTGGTACGTGCTCTCAAGCTTTTGTATCTTCTGTCTAATGGGAGGAGGAAGAAGAGAGAGCATTCAGGTTGGGAGGCGTCTTTGATTTCCTGCCCCACTCATTCTCTCTTCTCCCCCCTTGCTTTCCCGTGTGAAGTGTAGACAGTTAATGGAGGGTGACTCTTCATTGGAGGTGCACATTTTAAGATCCGACTTACATTTGGTCAACAGGCTGACTGACACACATTCTGGTGAGAAGGCTCCTGGGGAAGTGCTCCTCCCTTCCACGTGTTCCTGAGGTTGGGGCAGGAGGCAGCAGGAACAATCAGTCAAAACTCTCCGGCCTCTGTCACTCACCCCTCTCCCTGCTCCTTGGGTTCTCTGGACTGGGTTGGCCATGTTAATTCTATGGAGAATGATGGGCTAGTACAAGACAGAAATGTGCCCATTGGCCCACCTTGTCTGTGCTGACCATGATGTCTATCTACACTAATCCCCGTTACCTGCATTAGTGCGGTATCCCTTTAGGGCAGGCACAGTAGTGTAGCGGTTAGCGTAACGCTATTACAGCGCCAGCGACCTGGATTCAATTCCCACTGCTGTCTGTAAGGAGTTTGTACGTTCTCCCTGTGTCTGCGTGGGTTTCCTTTGGGTGATCTGATTACCTCCCATGTTCCAAAGACGCACGGGTTAGGAAGTTGTGGGCATGCTATGTTGGCGCCGGAAGCGTGGCGACACTTGTGGGCTGCCCCCAGAACACTCTACACAAAAGGTGCATTTCACTGTGTGTTTCGATGTATAGGTGACCAATAAAGATATTGTATCGTATCGTGTCTTATCGTATTGTACTTCTTTCTTATTCTTGTACCTGTCCAAATGCCTCGTAAACGTTGTAATTGACCTGCATCTACCACTTCCTCTGGCAGCTCGTTCCACATACCCACCACCCTCTGTGTGAAAAGCTTACCCCTCAGATCTGCCTTAAATCTCTCCCCCCGCACCTTAAACCTGTGCCCTCTAGTTCTAGACTCCCCTGCCTTGGGAAAAAGACACTGACTATGGTTGTTAGGTCTCCCATTAGGTGTCAGCTGACCTCCACCGTTACCAAGGCCAACAGAACCAACACATCTCCTGTATGTCTCAGAGGGTAGTCCGTATATGTAACAAGCCACCAGAGGAAGTGGGTGAGGCAGGTGCACTAACAAAATTTAAAAGGTACTTGGACAGGTACATGGATAGGAAAGGTTTAGATAAATATGGGGAAAGTGCAGTGCAGGCAGACAATAAGGTACAAGGTCATAATGAGGTAGATTGTGAGGTCAAGAGTCCATCTTATTGTACTAGGGGACCATTCAATAGTCCCATAACAGCAGGATAGAAGCTGTCCTTGAATTTGGTGGAATGTGCTTTCGGGCTTTTGTATCTTCTGTCCGAATGGAGAGAGGAGAAGAGAGAATGTTAAGGTTGGGAGGGGTCTTTGACCCCCAGAACACTCTGCGCAAAAGATGCATTTCACTGTGTGTTTCGATGTACACGTGACTAATGAAGATATCTTATCTTCCATTTAGTAGCAAAGTGTCTCCAACAGGTCAACACCTTCTCAGTACAACGCTGCATGTGTTCATGTGGATTGCACAAGGATTCTTCTGAAGTTGAACTTGAACTCATAACTGAGAGACATCTGTCACTCTTTACAAATACCCATGAGAGAGAGGGACCGAGAGATACCAGTCAGTGTACCAATATCCTCCTGAGAGAGAGGGACTGAGAGACACCGGTCTGTGCACAGACATCCCCCTGAGGGAGAGGGACTAGGAGACACCAGTCAGTGTACAGATATCCCCCTGAGACAGAGGGACACAGAGACACCGGTCAGTGTATAGATATCCTCCTGAGAGAGATGGAGGGACACAAGAGACACTGGTCAGTGTACAGACATTCCCCTGAGATAGAGGGACTGAGAGGCACCAGTCAGTGTACAGACATCCCCCTGAGAGTGAGGGACTGAGAGACACCGGTCAGTGTACAGATCTCCCCCTGAGATAGAGGGTCACAGAGACACCGGTCAGTGTAGAGACATCCCCCTGAGACAGAGGGACACAGAGACACCGGTCAGTGTACAGACATCCCCCTGAGAGAGAGGGACGAAGGAAAGGTCCTGGCAGGGGTGGTCAGACTTGGTCAGTGGAAGTGGGGAAAGGCTGTGATGGAGAGCGGCGGGTGGTCATTGGTGAAGGAGTGACGGATGTGCTGTAGAAATGGAGCTGGTGTTACAGCTGTGTGGACTCAGCTTAGGAGAGATTCTTCAAAGGCTGTCCGAGGCTCTGGCTGTGCGCTGTTTGGGTTGATGCATTGATCCCTGTCCTCATCAGTTCTAATCCTTTGGTGACATATTTTACTGAGAGCTCGATGACTTTGGTGAATTAACGGATTAGATGGTTGAAATGTCTTCGATTCGAACTTTCACACAGTTTGCTGCCAGTTACCAGCTCCTCCTGCACTCCTGACTCACTAATTCCCGTGTTCGGGAGGAGCCGCTTCGTGTGGGAGTCCGGAGAGAGAGAGAGTGCAGGATGACTACTGAACTGTAAAGGAATCAACACTGGCACACAGCTCAAGGCTTCGTACTGTCCAACACTCTCTCACACACACACACACACACACACACACACACACACACACACACACACACACACACACAGGCACGTCGACACACAGGCACACACACACACACATGCACGCACGCACACACACAGACACGCACACAGACACACAGACAGATACACAGACAAACACAGACAGACACACACAGACACATATACAGACACACACACACACACACACACACACTGACACACACCCACATAAACCCACACACACAGGCACAGACACACACACAGACACACACGCACATGCACATGCACACCCACACACACACACTCTCACACACGCACCTCGGTACATGTGACAATAATAAACCAATAAACAACTTCTGGTAACTTAATTTTTTCACACAGTGGGTGGTGGGTGTGTGGAATGAGGCGGCTATAATTACAATGTTTAAAAGACATTTGCACAGGTACAGGGATAGGAAAAATTTAGAGGGGTATGGGCCAAATGCAGGCAAATGGGACAAGTGCAGGAAGGCACCTTGGTCAGTATGGACGAGTTGGGCTGAAGGCTATGACAATAATTCTAAGAACTCGCCCATTTAAGACAAAGATGAGAAGAATCGTTTTTTCTCTCTCAGGGAATTGAGATTCTCTTCCTCAAAGGGCAGTGGAAGCAGAGTCTTTGGTATTGGTACTGGTTTATTATTGTCACTTGTACCAAGGTACAGTGAAAAATTTGTCTTGCTTACCGATCGTACAGGTCAATTCATTACACAGTGCAGTTACGTTGGGTTAGTACAGAGTGCATTGAGGTAGTACAGGTAAAAACAATAACAGTACAGAGTAAAGTGTCACAGCTACAGAGAAAGTGCAGTGCAATAAGGTGCAAGGTCACAACACGGTAGATCGTGAGGTCAGAGTCCATTTCATCGTATAAGGAAACTGTTCAATAGTCTTATCACAGTGGGGTAGAAGCTGTCCTTAAGTCTGGTGATACGTGCCCTCAGGCTCCTGTATCTTCTACCTGATGGAAGAGGAGAGAAGAGAGAATGACCCGGGTGGGTGGGGTCTTTGATTATGCTGGCTGCTTCACCAAGGCAGCGAGAGGTAAAGACAGAGTCCATGGAGGGGAGGCTGGTGTCTGTGATGCGCTGGGCTGTGTCCACAACTCTCTGCAGCTTCTTGTGGTCCTGGGCAGAGCAGTTGCCATACCAAGCCATGATGCATCCAGATAGGATGCTTTCTGTGGTGCATCGACAGAAGTTTTTAAGGCAGAGGGAGGCAGATGCTGAATAAGAGAAAGGGTGAGAGGTTGCCAGGGGTGGAGAGAATTTGGTGTTGAGCAACAATCAGCCTTGGCCTCATTAAATGGCGGAGCAGGTTTGAAGGGCCAATTGGCTTGAGCAATAATGAGGGATGGAACGGCATTGACAAGAGCAGGACTTCTCGTCAAACCATCTCCTTCACTGATGTCCATTAGAGAAAGGAACCTTCACCTGACCTTCCAAATGAGTCACTCTTACCTGTTCTTTTAAGTGCAGGCATGGTAGGGTAGCAGATAGCATAACGCTATTACAGCGCTAGCGACCCGGGTTCAATTCCGGCCGCTATCTGTAAGGATTTTGTACGTTCTCCCCGTGTCTACGTGGGTTTCCTCCGGTTGCTCCGGTTTCCTCCCACATTCCAAAGACGTACGGGTTAGGAAGTCGTGGGAATGCTATGTTGGCGACGGAAGCGTGGCGACACTTGCGGGCTGCCCCAGAACACTCTACGCAAAAAGATGCATTTCACTGTGTGTTTCGATGTACATGTGACTGATAAAGAAATCTTATCTTAAGTGCTCTCAGGGACAATGAGGGATAAACTCACTGGAAGCTTTGGAGAGGGTGCAGAAGAGGTTTACCAGGATGTTGCCAGGACTGAAGAGTATTATCTATAAGGAGAGCTTGGACAAACTTGGGTTGTTTTCTCTGGAGTGGTGGAGGATGAGGGGAGACCTGTCCCTGTGCTGCACTGTTCTATGTTCTAAACAATAGCTGCCAGCCTTGTCAACGAAGTCCTTACCTTCTCCAAGGCCTTGCTAGAGGTGTGGCAACTACGATGAAAGGCAACACTTCAGTTGGGAGTCAATGCAGGAGCCTGAGGGCATGTACCACCAGGCTCAAGGACAGCTTCTATCCCACTGTGATAAGACTATTGAACGGTTCCCTTATACGATGAGATGGACTCTGACCTCACGATCTACCTTATTGTGACCTTGCACCTTATTACGTTGCACTTTCTCTGTAGCTGTGACACTTTACTGCTATTGTTTTAACTTTTCTCTGTAGATTGTCACCTTGTTGTGGTGGAGAAGCTTGTGTGGTCCTGAGATCCCGAGAGCGATGCCGTCTGGAGCTATGCTCCTGGTAGGGTCACCCACGGCGGTAAGGTCGATGGTGAGGTCCCTGAAAAAGAACAATCCAACCAAGACCTCAATGGTAGAACAGGCGGATGAAGTTATTTCGAACTCAATGGCTGTGAAGGCGGATGAAGGCTGCAACAAATCCATCAGCTCCAATCGTCATGGTTTCCATGCCATTGGAATCAGTTGGTTGATTTGTGAAGTATCATGTGCTTTTTGTAGTGCAACATCAAGTACACGTTAAACAAATTCACGCACAGGCGTCTTCGCTCTGTGCGCTACTTCTGATCAACGGAACGAAGACCATCGTCCTCGACCTCGAGGGATAGCCACGACGACAACAATTGTTTTTACCTGTACTACCTCAATGCACTCTGTACTCACTCAATGTAACTGCACTGTGTAATGAATTGACCTGTACGATCGGTACGCAAGTCAAGTTTTTCACTGTACCTCGATACAAGTGATAATAATAAACCAATACCAATACTAATACCAATTTCTAAGGGTCAGGACTGAGCAGGGATCATTTGTAGGTGCTTCACGTTTCCCAATCCTTACAGGATCACAGAGAGGTGGAATAATTGACCAGAATGGTCAATGGGACACTGGTTCCAGTACATCGAGGGAGTGTTGCTGCAACAGTACAAAGGACTGGCTGTACAATGTTTGGGCACTGGGGGCAGCAGTGGCTACCTCACCTGGGGAGCAAATATGGGCTTGGAGGGGGGGAACCTGTGGGGTTTACCCGAGAGATGCCTGGTCTTCAAGAGTTACACAATGTTGTATTCCGATGAATTTTTACAATCTAGAGTCAGAGGGTCAGAGAGTTATACAGCAAAGAAACAGGCCTTTTGCCCCAACTGGTCCATGTCGACCAAGATGCCCATTGAAGGTCCATTGAACAGAAAAGACAAACGCCTGAAAACCTGTACCACCAAGCTCAAGGACAGCTTCAGTCCCGCCATTATAAGACTCTTGAATGCTCCTCTTGTACAATAAAGATGGACTTGACCTCACAATCTACCTTGTTGTGGCCCTTGCACCTTATTGTCTGCCTGCGCTGCACACTCTCTGTAACTGTAACACTATATTCTGCATTCTGTTCTTGCATTTTGTTTTGTATGACCATGATGTTTTGAAATGATCTGAATGGATGGCGGGCAAACCAAAGCTTTTCACTGTATCTCGGTACATGTGACAATAATAAACCAGTTACCAATTATCATTTGGCAACGTTCTCATAAAGCTTCTTCACACTCTTTCCAGCTTAAGGACGCCCATCCAATACCAGGGAGACCAAGATTGTGCACTGTGGAATTTAGAAGGTTAAAGGTAATTTGGGTGGAGCTAAGAGGGCAAATGTCAGGAGGAACGTACCTCCTCACAAACTACCCTCGCACCTTCCTCGTCAGGCACCTCCTGCCCCATATTTGGAAGAGTGTGCGCGTTCCACCTTGGCCTTAATCAGCCCCCACAGAACCCAGAGAACAGGAGCGGATGCAAGTCATCCTCAATCCCAAGGGAGACCTTTGGAAGGAGAGGAAACTTTCCCTCTGGTTGGGGAGTCTGAGATGGGGTGGGGTGGGGGGCCGGGGTTGGAGACTTAAAATTCAAGCTTGAGATCGGGGAGTGAAGTCAGGGAACATTTCTGCCATGCAGAGGTTGGCAGAGAATTCCCTTCTGCAAAGGGTAATCAATGGTAGGACAATTCATCCTGAGATGGGTTGGTATTGGTATTGGTATTGGTTTATTATTGTCACTTGTACCGAGGTACAGTGAAAAACTTGTCTTACAAACCAATCGTACAGGTCAATTCATTACACAGTGCAGTTACATTGAGTCAGTACAGAGTGCATTGAGGTAGTGCAGGTAAAAACAACAACAGTACAGAGTAAAGTGTCACAGCTACAGAGGAAGTGCAGTGCAGGTAGACAATAAGGAGCAAGGTCACAACAAGGTAGATTGTGAGGTCAGAGTCCATCTCATTGTATAAGGGAACCGTTCAATAGTCTTATCACAGTGGGGTAGAAGCTGTCCTTAAGTCTGGTGGTACGTGCCCTCAGGCTCCTGTATCTTCCACCTGATGGGAGAGGAGAGAAGAGGGAATGTCCTGGGTGGGTGGGGTCTTTGATTATTCTGGCTGCTTCACCAAGACAACGAGAGGTAAAGACAAGAGTCCAAGGAGGGGAGGCTGGTGTCCGTGATGTGCTGGGCTTTGTCTACAACTCTCTGCAGTTTCTTGTGTCCTGGGCAGAGCAGTTGCTGTACCAAGCTGTGATACATCCAGATAGGATGCTTTCTATGGTGCATCGATAAAAGTTGGTTTTTGTTAACCAAAAGTAGGAGATATGAGGAGGAGACAGGTGGATGGGGTTGGGTCATAGATCAGACTTTGGACTGGTGGAATTTGTTTGAAGGGCTGAATGGCTTCCTCTCCTCGGTCCCACTGTAGCACTCTGTGCGTCCATTCACAAATTGGTGTCTGTTTATTATTGTCACATGTACCAAGATACAGTGAAAAACTATTGTTTGCGTGCCATCCAGACAGATCATTCTGTACATAATTACATCGAGGTAGTATACAGAAAACAGAATGCAGAATAAAGTGTTACAGTTACAGAGAAAGTGCAGTGCAGGCAGACAAATAAAGTGCAAGGGCCACGACAAGATAGATTGGGAGATCAAGAGTTCACTTTTTAGTGTATGAGAGGTCTGTTCAAGAGTCTGATAACTGTGGGATAGAAGCTGTCCTTGAGCCTGGTGGTATGAGCTGTCAGACTTTTGTATCTTCTGCCCGATGGGAGGGGGAGAGGAGACAATGTCTGGGGTGGCTGGGGTCTTTATGTTGGCTGCTTTCCCATGGAAGTGAATACTGAGTCAATGGAGGGGACGGTGGCTTCCGTGATATGCTGAGCTGTGTCCACAACTCTGCAATTTCTTGTGGTCTCGGGCAGAGCAGTTGCTGTACCAATTGTGATGTATCAAGATAGAATGCTTTCTGTGGTGCATCTGTATAAATTTGTGATGTTCATCGGAGACATGCCGAACTTCTTCAGCCTTCTGAGGAAAGAGAGGTGTTGGTGAGCTTTCTTGGCCATAGGGTCTACGTGGCTAGACCAGGACAAATTGTTGGTGATATTTACACCTAGCTCTCAACCATCTCCATCTCAGCACCATTGATACAGACAGGAACGTGTAGTCTGCCCTGCTTCCTGAAGTCAATGACCAGCTCCTTTGTTTTGCTGATATTGAGGGAAAGGTTGTTGTCACAGAACATAGAACGCAGAACATAGAACGTAGAACAGTACGGCACAGAACAGGCCCTTCGGCCCACAATGTTGCGCCGACATAGCTAATCCCTCCTACCTACAGAATGTCCATCTCCCTCCATTTTCCTCTCATTCATGTGCCCATCCAAGCCCCTCTTAAAAGCCCCCAATGAATTTGCCTCCACCACCCTAGCAGGCAACGCATTCCAGGCATCCACCACTCTCTCAGTAAAAAAAACGTACTCCTCACGTCTGTTCTGAACCAACCCCCTCTCACTTTAAATGCATGCCCTCTGGTATTGGATCTCTCAATACTGGGAAAAAGATATTGCTTGTCCACCCTATCTATGCCCCTCATAATTTTATACACTTCCAACAGATCACCCCTCAGCCTCCGCCGCTCTAGAGAAAAGAGCCCAAGTTTGCCCAGTCTCTCCTGATGGCACATGCCCTCTAATCCAGACAGCATCCTAGTAAACCTCCTCCAGTTTCCTCCCACATTCTAAAAGACGTACTGGTTAGGAAGTTGTGGGCATGCTATGCTGGCGCCGGAAGTGTGGCAACATTTGTGGGCTGCCCCCAGAGCACTCCACGCAAAAGATGCATTTCACTGTGTGTTTTGATGTACATGTGACTAATAAAGATATCTTATCTTATCTTATCTTACCTCTAAAGACTCGACATCCTTCCTGTAGTGAGGTGACCAGAATTGCACACAATACTCTAAATGCGGCCTAACCAGAGGTCTATAGAGATGCATCATAACTTCTTGACTCCTGTACTCAATACCCCGATTAATAAATGCAAGCATTCCATAAGCCTTCTTAACCACCCTGTCTACCTGTGTAGCCACTTTCAATGAGTCATGGACGCATCCCAAGGTCTCTGTCGTAGTCCTAACATCATGAAACCCAGCTCTTTATATACCTCCTTCCCGTCTTGTCATTGTTTGAGATCTGACCCACTATGGTGCTGTCATCAGCAAACTTGTTAATGGAGTTAGAGCAGAATTTGGCCGTGAGTGCACAGGGAGTAAAGTAGGGGCTGAGGATGTCTCCTTGCGAGGCACCGGTGTTGAAGGTAATCCTGGAGGAGGTGCTGTTGCCTATCCCCACGAGGCATGCCGGTATTTTTTTTTGTCAGTAGGCCTTCCAACCTGTCCTGCCAACTTCAAAACTTTTGTTATTAAGACTCTTGGAAGAAGAAAGCAGATTGAAAAATGTCCCCCTTGAATGATAAGTCCAAGGGTCAGGCGGGCAAGCTCTCTCATAGACGCCTTTAATTACTTCTCCAGAATATTGGGTTTTTACAAAAATTTATCATTGCGTTTACAAATCTACCGTAACGTAGAGTGTAACACGCTTAAACACCGCTCCGATATCAGGTTACGTCCCAGGCATCACGGTTGGAATTGCTCACAGTTAAATTTTATTTGCTTTGAGCCTCACTTTGCAGCTGTGGTTACAGTTTCCGAGGAGCTGGGGCCTCAGGTTACTGCCTTGAAGATTAACCCTTGGCACCAAGTGAAGAGCTTCAAAGGCCAACAGCACTCACATCCCCAGAACGAAGCAAACGAAATGCCGGAGGGGTGGTGAGATGAGGCAGGAGAAAGTGTCTGGGGGAAACTCAGAGAGAAAGAGAGAGAGAGAGAGAGAGAGAGAGAGAGGCAGGGGTGCTTCATCATGTTGAGGAAGATCAGAAGCATGTGGACAGAGAGGTCCCTTGAATCTGCCCCATCATTCAGTAAGACGAAAACCTGGAAATGCATCCTTGGTTGATCCACGAAACAGTAGCAACAGTTGAAGAGTTCTATCCCTGAGGTTTGTTGCACTGAGATGGCAACAGAAGGAATTTAGAGGTGGGATACAATGCAGAATATTTGGCACTACGAGGGATAAACATGTAGGAACAAGAATACATTTAAAGGGAAGCTGGATAAACACTTGAGGTGGAGAATTCCAGGAAAGGGTTAGACACTGAGTAAATCTCCCTCTACCCTGTCCCATCAAACTCTCCCATGGCAGGAACAATATGGATTAGATACAGAGTAAAGCTCCCTCCACACTGTCCCATCACACACTTCCGGGACTGGGACAGGTTAGACACAGAGTGAAGCTCCCTCTGCATTGTCCCATCATACACTTCCAGGACAGGGAGACACGGTTTAGACACAGTGTGAAGCTCCCTCCTCATTGTCCCATCACACCCTCCAAGGCCACGAGTTAGACACAGAGTAACGCTCCCTCTATACTGTCCCATCACACAGTCAGTTTCAGACGACATGACAGAGCATCTTCTTTGTCAGACCCCCTCTGTCTTATTTGCTTCAAGAGATCTACTCTCATTTTTGTAAAGTGGGTATGTCCAAACTTTCTCTCCTCACCGGACCATCTCCTCACCCCTGTGAAATTACACTGCACTGGATCAAGACAGTCTTATCCGTCCTTAGATATAGAGACCAAACTGGGGCAGAGTTCCCCAGGTGTGGCTCCACAACTTGAATAAATTGGGATCCTTGTCCTGAGGTTAGATTATGCAGGAGATTCAGGCTGGAATCCTTTCTGTGATATGACCACTGCAGTGGGTTGAATCTCAAATAACCATGAGTCGGAGTACAGGAAGGAGATAGAAAACCTAATGACATGGTGTCATGATAACAACATTTCCCTCACTGTCAGCGAAATAAAAGAGCTGGTCATTGACTAAAGGAAAGGGTGTGGTGCACATACTCCTGTTTACATCAATAGTGCTGAGGACAAGAGGGTTGAGAGTTTCAGGTTCCAAGGAGTGAACATCACCAATAGATTGTCCTGGTCCAAGAAAGCTCACCAGCGCCTCTACTTCCTCAGGAAGCTGAAGAAATTTGGCATGGCCCCGTTGACCTTCACTAGTTTTTATAGATACACCATAGAAAGCATCCCATCCAGGTGCATCACGGCTTGGTATGGCAACTGCTCTGCTCGGGACCACAAGAAACTGCAGAGAGTTGTGGACGCAGCTCAGCACATCTCGGAAACCAGCCTCTCCTCCGTGGACTCTTGTCTACACTGCCTTCGTAAAGCAGGCAACATAATCAAAGACCCCACCCACCCCAGACATTCTCTTTTCTCCCCCCTCCCATTGGGCAGAAGATACAAAAGCCTGAAAGCAGGTACCACCAGGCTCAAGGACAGCTTCTATCCTGCTGTTATAAGATTATTGAACGGTTCCCTTATACATTGAGATGGACTCTGACCTCACAATCTGCCTTGTTATGACCTTGCACCTTATTGTCTACCTGCAATGCACTTCCCAGTAGCTGTGACACTTTACTCTGTACTCTGTTATTGTTTTTTTACATGTATTACCTCTGTTTACTAAAATACACTGTTTACTAATTCAGTGTTTCTGCACTGTGTGATGAATTGATCTGTACGAACAGTATGCAGGACAAAGTTTTTCACTGTACCTCGGCACGTGTGACAATAATAAACCAATTTACCAGTTTACTGATTAAACTTTTTGCCAGTCAGCTCCCAACAATACAGCAATTCCATGATTTATAAAAGGGATATGTTCCTGCAAAATGCATCAATAAGAAAGATTCATAATGGCGAAAAATAGCATCAGAATTTGATGATCTGTATTTGGAAGAGTTGATGGCATGAGAGCAAAAGCTGCTTCTGTACTGTAGCAGCACGTTCACCTTACATGCGACAGGTCCCTGGTTCAATCCTGGGCAGGGGCATGATTTAGGGGCAGGCACGGTAGTGTAGCGGTTAGCGTAACGCTATTACAGTGCCAGGGACCCGGATTCAATTCCAGCCGCTGTCTGTAAGGAGTTTGTATGTTCTCCCTGTGTCTGCGTGGGTTTCCTCCGGGTGCTCCGGTTTCCTCCCACACTCCAAAGGGTTAGGAAGTTGTGGGCATGCTATGTTGGCGCCGGAAGCGTGGTGACACTTGCGGGCTGCCCCCAGAACACTCTACGCAAAAGATGCATTTCACTGTGTGTTTCGATGTACATGTGACTAATAAAGAAATCTTATCTTATCTTACAGTGAAAGTTTGCAAAGATCCTCAGCCGAGCTGCCTGGGCTGCTCTGTGCTCCTGACCCACTTTGCTTGTTCATTGGACTGTTTTCTGTTCAGCAGGATCCAGAGCACAAACTCAGCTCCAGGGCAACACTGCCTGAGGCTGTGTTACTGATCTGCCTCAGGGAAGGAAGAGAGCACCGCGCAGCACTACAAGCTGGGCACCTGTCCGAGGATGAACAGCTGTAGAGGGAGCTTTACTCTCTGTCTGACCCCCGTGGTCCCTGCCCTGGAAGTGTGTGACGGGACAGCGTAGAGGGAGCTTTACTTTGTATCCAAGCTATGTAGTCCCTGCCCTGGGAGTGTGTGATGGGACAGTGTAGAAGGAGCTTTACTCTGCATCTAACCTGTGCTGTTCCATTCCTGAAATACTCCTCCTCAAGTCCTTATCCACTTTGCTTTTAAATGTATCTCTGACCCTCATTTTACTCCCTCCCTGTGACTCCTTTCCGGGTGAAGACGTTGTTCCTGATTCCACTGTTGGGTTTATTAATGATGATCTTGAATGCATGGCCCAGATTTTGGAGTTCCTTTTGCAACTGGAAGCCTCCTTCCTGTCCTATGTATTGGTGTTGGTATTGGTTTATTATTGTCACTTGTACCGAGGTACAGCGAAAAACTTGTCTTGCATACCGATCGTACAGGTCAATTCATTACACAGTGCAGTCACATTGAGTGAGTACAGAGTGCATTGAGGTAGTACAGGTAAAAACAATAACTGTACAGAGTAAAGTGTCACAGCTACAGAGAAAGTGCAGTGCAATAAGGTGCAAGGTCACAACACGGTAGATCGTGAGGTCAGAGTCCATCTCATCGTATAAGGGAACTGTTCAATAGTCTTATCACAGTGGGGTAGAAGCTGTCCTTAAGCCTGGTGGTACGTGCCCTCAGGCTCCTGCATCTTCTACCCGATGGAAGATGAGAGAAGAGAGAATGACCCGGGTGGGTGGGGTCTTTGATTATGCTGGCTGCTTCACCAATGTGGGTTGAACATCGGCCGAG
The DNA here is from genome assembly GCF_009764475.1 of Pristis pectinata. NCBI lineage: Eukaryota > Metazoa > Chordata > Chondrichthyes > Rhinopristiformes > Pristidae > Pristis > Pristis pectinata. The sequence continues at coordinate 6,002,133 of NC_067406.1, forward strand.
TTGTTACGTGCAATCTCCCCTACAAAAACGTAGGTGGTGGGATGGGGCTGGTTTCTCATGCATGCAGAGAGTGGGGTGACTGGGAGCCTTGGGCTGGGCAGGGTACCAGCTAGTGGAGCTCTCCACCTCAGAGGGTCAGGCCCTGAGTACATTCGGGACTGGGACCGATAGAAAGTCGGACACGTTGGGATAGGGAATGGGCACATTAAACCAGGTTCTTTTTGAGTGAGAGATTAGACGAGCACTGAATAGCCTGTTCCTAATCCTGCTTGTTATTGAACCAGACCTGGTCAAACTCTTGCTCGACAGCAGTCTCACTGGTGAAGGACTGCGGGCAACAGGTGCTTAAGCTTTCGTTCATTGATAAAATAATACTCTTCTAGATTACTTGAGGTGAAAGAATTCCGTCTGTCAGGAGTTATGGAACAACTGTACCCTGGACAAACTGAGCAGCTGTTCCATGACTGGACTCTTTGATAGTCGCCTATTTGTTTAAGTACTTGTAACAACCCAACTTGACCTCCGAACTCCCTCCCAAATCCCACCCAGACTTTAAAGGAGTCCTTTTGGCTTTCAAGATCATTGACCAGTCAGGGTCAGGCTTGAACCTTTCTTTTTATGAGGCGTTCAGGCTGAAATGTAGAAAGGCAGACAGGATGCACACACAAGAATCAGAAAGGGGAACTGGTATCGAGGAGAGTGAAGGAGGAATGGGAGGTCAGGGCAGTTAAAGCCATGTACAATATTACATAACAGCTTGCTGCTCACTCCTGGGTGTCTGTTATAAATCCCTCAGAAAGCGTACAGTCTGTGACTCATTCTTGGTCTATCTGTTAGTCTCTGTGCGAAACTCGACAAACCCCTCAATTCAATTCACACCTTCCTCAATCCATGGCAATGATTATTCTATATATATTCACCCTGCACCCCATGTTTAAATTCCAGCCTTTAAAACGTTCCTGGGCATTTGTTATTCTATTTAGAAACAGCCCCAAATCCATGATTAGATTCCAGCCTATCTCTCAGTTCTGGGGATCTGTTATTTTCTAAATATACACTAAACCCCTTATCTAGATTCCGGCCTCACTCTTGGGTAACTGATATTCTATATATAAACCCCTGAAATGCCCAAGTAAATTCCAACCTCTAACTCACTCCTGGGTAACTATTATTCTCCAAATAAGCCTCCCTCAACTACATTCTACCCTGTAATCCACTCCCAGGTTATTCTTTACATAAACCCCCTGAACCCCAGATTCCAGCCTGCAATTCACTCCTGGGTATCTGTTATTTTATATATAAACCACCTGAACTTGATTAGATTCTGACCTCTGAATCACTCCCAATATCTGCTATTCTACACATAAAACCCCAAACTGCTCGATCAGATTCCAGGCTGTAACTCACTCCCGGATGTCTATTATTCAACATATAAACCCCTGAACCCCTCAACTAGATTGCAGCCTGGTACGGTGGTGTAGTGGCTAGCATAACGCTTTACAGCGCCAGTGACCCGGGTTCAATTCCGGCCACTGTCTGTAAGGAGTTTGTACGTTCTCCCCGTGTCTGCATGGGTTTCCTCCGGGTGCTCCGGTTTCCTCCTATATTCCAAAGACGTACGGGTTAGGAAGTCGTGGGCATGCTATGTTGGCGCCAGAAGCATGGAGACACTTGCGGGCTGCCCCCCAGAACACTCTACGCAAAAGATGCATTTCACTGTGTGTTTGGATGTACATGTGACTAATAAAAATATCTTATCTTAACTCACTGCTGGGTATCTGTTATTCTCTGTATAAAGCCCCCGAACCTCTCGGTTAAATTCTGGTCTGTAACTCACTCCCTGTCCAGTTTGTCCCATGTCGGACAATCAAAGGGGAAGTATTGTAGCAAAGTGGATCTACAAAAGCTCCTGAACGAGCTTGACCCCTGACTTGGGCCTCATAAATCACGGGTCCTATTTAGTAGCAGCTACTTTCCGCGCAGTTCCTTCCCTTCTTGTGTCAGACTCCACGCTGGCCAGAGTTCAGGCACTCTCTGCTGAGCAATAGGTAACAGCTGGGGTGCAATGGATATGCTGTGAACTTCCAAACCAACCGTCTCCGGGAGTTTATATCCTGGGAGAAAGAAGCATGTATCCTGGAGAAACCTGATCAGCCTCCTTGGCCTGGTGGCTGAGTTTATTCGTCAGTAGGCAGAGCCGGTGGGTTCTGACATGGGTCAACTTTTACTGGAGTTCTGTGTTCAGGTTTAGCCGTCACTGCTAAAAGGGAGTGCAGTCTGATGCAGCTCTACTCTTCCAACTGCCACAAACACACTACGCCTCTCTACACTGTTTCCGAGACACCTTTCTTGGCCTCTTCCCTTCATATCTCTGCTCGTCTGGAACCCATTGAAGACTCAGGTCTCCTCCAATCCCAGCCCCCTGATTAGCCCTGAATCCCTCAAAAGGTGTATAAAATCATGAGGGGCATACATAGGGTGAATGCACTCAGTCTCTTTCCCAGGGTTGGGGAATGAAGAACTAGAGGGCATAGATTTAAGGTGAGAGGGGAGAGATTTAATAGGAACCTGAGGGGCAACTTTTTCACCCAGAGGGTGGTCCGTATATGGAACGAGCTGCCAGAGGAAGTGGTTGAGGCAGGTACATTAACAACATTTAAAAGATACTTGGACAGGTACATGGATAGGAATGGTTTAGAGGGATATGGGCCAATGGGACTATCTTAGATGGTCACCTTGGTCGGCATGGACGAGTTGGGCCGAAGGGCCTGTTTCCGTCCTGTATGACTCTATGACTGTAAGTTTTCCATCTATGTCATCAGTTGCAACATCCTAATTCTGGGATTTCAACAGCACCACCACTGCCCCCCATGCCCCATCCCACCACATTTTCTATGTTATATAGAGGGGTGTGGGTTATATACAGAGGGTGTGGGTTCTATAGAGAGGGTGTGGGTTCTATAGGGAGGATGTGGATTATATAGAGAGGGTGTGGATTATATAGAAGGGGGTGTAGGGCCTATAGAGAGGGTGTGAGTTCTATAGAGAGGGTGTGGATTATATCGATGGAGGTGTAGGGTGTATAAAGAAGGTGTGGGTTATATCGAGAGGTTGTGGGTTATAAAGTAGTGGGTGTAGGGTGTACAGAGAGGGTGTGAATTATATAGGAAGGGATGCGTGTTATTTAGAAGGGGATTTGCCATGGATGGATGTTTCAATATTCACAAGGAGTTCTCAGCATCTCAGTGTTCTGCAACCTATCATTTGGACAATAAAAGAATGTCATTTCACATTTTCCCGCTTTATAATCCATTTGTACGGGGGATGCAGATTCACACTGGCAGGGAATCCATCTCCCATGGCCCTGTGGTGAGGGCTCACTGGGGGCTTAACTCTCAGGGCAGATAACCCAGGGGTTCACACACTGATGGTGGTTTTACTATCAGCACAATATTAAGTGGATCCGTGGGGAGAAACCAGCCAATCGACAGATGGATGAGAGGTTTGCTGGGATGCTGCCTGGATTGGAGGGCCTGAGTTATAAGGAGAGATTGGATAGGCTGGGATTATTTGCACTGGAGTGCAGGAGGTTGAGGAGTGGCTTTATCAAGGTTTATAAATCTATGGGGGTCATAGACAGTTGCAGTCTCTTTCCCAGGTTAGGGGAGTTCAAAGTTGGAGGACATAGGTTTGAGGGGAATGATTTAAGGGGGACCTGAGTGGCAAGTTTCTCACATAGAGGGTGGTGGGTATATGGAACGAGCTGCCAGATGAAGTGGTTGAGGCAGGTACAATTGTAACATTTACAAGACACTTGGACAAGTACTTGGACAGGAAAGGTTTAGAGGGATACGGGCCAAACGCAGCAAATGGGACTGGCTTAGATGGGCGTCTTGGTCAGCATGCGCGAATTGGGCCGAAGGGCCTGTTTTCGTGCTGTCTGACTATATGCTGTGCTATTCCATGCTCCAACTCTACGATTTGAGACTCTGCCCATTCCCGCATCAAGGCCTGTGCAATGATCCAAGTTCAGGAATTACAGGATCCTTGGCCAGCTAAACATGCCGAATTGTTTGAAATGAAAATTGATGTTGGAATTTGTTGGAAGTCCTCCCTCTTGATTAAAGAGAGTCGTTCCTTTGGTCTGCAGAGTATTTCCTGCCTGCTGCATAGCTCAGCGCCCACTGGTTTCAGCTGACAGTCTGCAGGCTGGGCCAACGTCTCTGTTACCTTCCCCAACAAGCGCAGCCCTAGAACAGGCGGTGAAAGACAGGAGAAAGAGCATGACCTCTCAGAGGGTGTGTGTGTGTGTGTGTGTGTGAGAGAGAGAGAGCGAGAGAGAGAGAGAGAGAGAGGTGGGGGAGAAGGAGAGAGAGATAAGGAGGGAGAGGGAGAGGGAGAGAGAGAGGGATGGAGAGGGAGAGAGTGGGGGAGAGAGAGAAAGAGGTGGGGGAGAGGGATAAAGGGAGAGACACAGAAAGAAGGAGAAAGGCAGGGAGGTTTTATACACCTCAGAAAGATCACCCCACATTTTCCTATGGTTCAGTGAATAAAGTCCCAACCTGCTCAACCTCTCTCCATAACTCAGTCCCTCAAGTCCCGGCAACAGCCACATAAATCTCCTCTGCGCTCTTTCAAGTCTGATAACAGCGGGATAGAAGCTGTCCTTGAGCCTGGTGGTTTGTGCTCTCAAGCTTTTGTATCTTCTGCCTGAAGGGGGAGGGGAGAAGAGAGAATGACCGGGGTGGGAGGGGTCTTTGAGGGTTTGACTGATGCTTAGAGGGAAGGCCATCTTCAATGGCGTGTGGATCAGCCAGGGACCTGTGAGACCACCTCCACTCATCCCACCCTCCCTGGTCTGAGACCAGGCAGTGTCCGAGTTGGCATATTGTAGACAGGGTAGCCTGGGTGAGAGAAGAGGGGAAAGTTAACCAGCTTGGCCTTCAGAACTTGAGACGACGTCTGTGAGACACAAAAAATTCTGCAGCTGCTGGAATCTGGAGTAATACAGAAAAAGTGCTGGAGGAACTCAGCAGGTCAGGCAGCATCCATGGAGGGAAATAAACAGTCGACGTTTCGGGCCGAGACCCTTCATCGGGACTGGAAAGGAAGAGGGCAGAAGCCAGAATAAGAAGGTGGGGAGAGGGAGAGGAACACACGCGGGCAGGGGTAGGTGAGTCCAGGCGGTAGGGGGAAAGTAAGTGGGTGGGGGAGGGGGAGAAGATGTGATAAGCTGAGAGGTGACGGGTAGAAGAGGAAAAGGGACTAAAGAAGAAGGAATCCGGTAGGAGAGGGCAGTGGACCATGGAATAAAGGATGGGGGAGGGGAGGGGAGGAGACGAAATGGGCAGGTCATCGAGGCGGGGGAACGGAGCCATGAGAATAAGGGACAAAGGAGTGGGGGGGGGGAGAAAAAGAAGGGGAGGGGTTACCGGAAGTTAGAGAAACCGATGTTGAGGCCGTCAGGTTGGAGACTCCCAGGGCGGAATATGAGGTGTTGTTCCTCCAACCTGCATCTGACCTCAACGTGGCAGTAGAGGAGGCCGTGGACAGACATGTCAATGTGGGAGTGGGATGTGGAACTGAAGTGGTGGCCACCGGGAGGTCCTGGCCATTGCGGCGGAAGGAGCGAAGGTGCTCGACGAAGTTGTCACCCAATCTGCGTCGGGTCTCACCGACGTACAGGATGCCACACCGGGAGCGCCGGATGCAGTAAATGACACCTTCAGACTCACAGGTGAAGCGCTGCCTCACCTGGAAGGATTGTCCGGGACCCTGAATGGTGGTGAGGGAGGAGGTGTAGGGACAGGTGTAGCACCTGGTACGGTTGCAGGGATAAGTGCCGGGGGGGGGGGGTTATCAGTGGGGAGGGAAGAGTGGACAAGGGAGTGGCGGAGAGAGTAGTCCCTTCAGAAAGTGGAGAGGGGGGGTGAGGGGAAGACGTGCTGGTGGTAGGATTCAGTTGGAGGTGGCAGAAGTTGCGGAGAATGATGTGTTGGATATGGAGGCTCGCGGGGTGGTAGGTGAGGACAAGGGGAACCCTGTCCCTGATATGTTGGAGGCGAGGGGGAGGGATGAGGGCAGACGTGTGGGAAGTGGAGGAGATACGGGTAAGGGCAGCATTGATGGTGATGGAAGGGAAACCCCAGATACTGAAACAGGAGGACATTTCTGATGCCCTAGAATGGAAAGTCACATCATGGGAACAGATGCCGGGGAGGAACTGGGAGAAGGGGATGGCATCCTTACAAGTGACAGGGTGGGAAGAGATGTAGTCAAGGTAACTGGGTTTGCAGAAGGTGTCTGTGGTTAATCTATCTCTGGAGATCTACATCGGTGGGCTGTGGGCACTTGGTTAAGGAGCAAACTATGGGGTCAAAGGAATGGCCAGTTCCCTCTGGTGGTAAACCCAGAACACCGGTGGTACTTTTACAGACTGGAAATAGAATTTATAAGGTACAAGAAGAGGCCATTCACCCCATCAAGTCTATGCTAGTTCCTAGCACAGCAATCCCATGTCCCATTCCCCTGCTCCTCCACCCTAGCCCTGAAGGTTATGTTTTCTTTTACCCAGACAGTTCCCATGTGATGTGCGGCACACTTGCCTTCATTGACTGAGGCACTGAGTGTAGGAGTCGGGACATCATATCACAGTTGGACAAACTGTCGGTGAGATCGCACTTGGAGTATTGTGCACAGTTCTGGTCTCCACTCAATAGGTAGGATGTGATTGAGGTAGAGAGGGTGCAGAAAAGATCCACGGTAATGTTGCCTGGAGGGCTAGAGGATACGGAGGGACTGGAGAGGCTGGGACTGTTTTCCCTGGAGTGAAGGAGGCTGAGGGGTGATCCTATAGAGGTTTATAAAATCACGAGGGGCATAGATAGGGTAGACAGTCGCAGTCCTTTTCACAGGGTTGGGGAGTCTAAAACTAGAGGGCATAGGTTGAAGGTGAGAGGGGAAAGATTTAAAGGGGACCTGAGGAGCAGTTTTTCACACAAGAGGGTGGTTGGTATATGGAACGAGCTGCCAGAGGAAGCGGTAGAGGGGGGTACAATTACAACATTTCAGAGACTTCCAGACAGGTACATGGATAGGAAAGGTTTTGAGAGATATGGGCCAAAGACAGGCAAATGGGATTAACATAGATGGGCATCTTGGTCAGAATGGACCAGTTGGGCCGAAGGGCCTGTTTCTGTGCTGTATGGCTCTGTGAATCTCTGTGAAGACTGTGTGTGTTTCCAGAAGTGAATTCCAGACCATAACTACTCTCTGCTTAAAGAAGGTTTTCTTCACGTCTCCTCTGTAGCATGGTAGTGTGGTGCAAGCACGGCAGTGTAGCGGTTAGCGTAACGCTATTACAGCGCCAGCGACCCAGGTACAATTCCAGCCGCTGTCTGTAAGGAGTTTGTACGTTCTCCCCGTGTCTGCGTGGGTTTCCTCCGGGTGCTCCGGTTTCCTCCCACATTCCAAAGACGTACGGGTTAGGAAGTTGCGGGCATGCTATGTTGGCGCTGGAAGCATGGTGACACTTGCGGGCTGCCCCCAGAACACTCTACGCAAAAGATGCATTTCACTGTGTGTTTCGATGTACATGTGACTAATAAAGAGATCTTATCTTGTCTTTTGCCCCAAGGTTTAACTCCGTGCCCTCTCAGTGCTTGACCCATCTGCTAACCGGAGCAATTTCTCTCAGTCTCCCTGAGGCAACCTCCGTGTACAAGTCCAAGGATGTCTGAAGGTGGCAGCACAAGTAGATAAGGCGGTGAAGAAGGTGTACAGATTGCTTGCCTTCATGAGCCGGGGCTTAGGTACAACAGGGAGGTCATGGTACAACTTGGAGCAACAAACAAAACGCTGGAGGAACTCAGTGGGTCAGGCAGCATCTGTGGAGGGAAATGGACAGGCGACGTTTCGGGTCGAGACCCTTCACCTGGACTGAAAGATAGAGGGGAGATGGCCGGTATAATGAGGTGGAGGGAAGGGCCGGAGCAAGGGCTGGCAGGTGATAGGTGGATCCAGGTGAGGAGGGCTGATGTTCAGAAGGGGGAGGGCGGACAGCGGGAATGATGTCAGGAGCTGGGAGGTGATCGGTGGAAGTGACAAAGGGCTGAAGATGATGGGATCTGATAGGAGAGGAAGGTGGAGCAGGGAATAATGGGGGAGGTGGGGAGGGCAGAAGGGAACAGTGGGGAGGGGACCCAGTGGGAGGAGTGTGTGGGTGATGGGCCAGTGTAGAGGGTGGGAAATGGCAAAACTGAGACTGATGTGTTTTTAAAAAAAATCATAAAGCACAGAAACTGGAAATCTGAAATCAAAACAGTGCTGGAGATATCCAGCAGGTCAGGCAGCATCTGTGGAGAGAGATCTTAAACATTAACTTTGTTTCTCTCTCCACTGACTCTGCCTGATCTGCTCAGCTCCTGCAGCATTCTCTGACTGGGTCTGTTCTTCCAGGAGTGGAAGGTTCATAGGTTTGGAATGCAGGCAGATACGTGGTACTACCGGATACATTCACAGGTTGAATGGCTCTTCCTGCTTCTGTGGTTGTGACGCCCCACATCACTCACACATAGAGCTGGAGGAGGGTCAGCAGACTGGTGAGATCACAGTCGAATGAGCGGTGAGGCAGTGAGGGAAGGGGATTGTGTGTGGGCTGAGTGAGTGTGGGGGGGGTGGGGGGAGAGAGAGAGAGAGAGAGGGTGAGAGAGAGGAATAATGTGAGAAAAGGACAGAGGGAGAAAGAGAGGGGGCGAGAGAAATACAGGTCGAGAGAGAGAAAGAGAGAAAGAAAGGGAGAGAGAGGAGTGGGGGAGAGAGAGGCAGTGAGAGAGAGAAAGAGGGAGAGAAAGGGGGAGAGAGAGAGAAAGGGGAGAGAGAGAAAGGGAGAGAGAAAAAATGAGAGAGAAAGGGAGAAAGACAAAGTGAGAGAGAGAGAAAGGGGAGAGAGAAAGGGAGAGAGAAAGGGGAGAGAGAAGAGTGGGGAAGAGAGAGTGAGAGAAAGAGAAAGGGGGAGAGAAAGAGAAAGAGAGAAAGAGAGAGAGGGGGGGGGGAGAGAGAGAGAGAGAGAGAGAGCAAATAAACAGACATAGAGTAAAAATGAACCCAAAAAAACAAAATGATGAACCGTTCCCAGATGTGAAACATTAACTGTTTCTCTTTCCACAGATGCTGCCTGACCTGCTGAGTGTTTCCAGCACTGTCTGTTTTCTGCACTTTATTTGAAATAAAAAGAACACCACTAAAGCTGGAGGGATGGGATAAAAACAGCTGACACAGACGGCATCTCCTGTGTAGTAACACAATTAGGATGGCAAACGATTAGACAAGCACCTCAGGGGCTTTGCCTGGAGCTATGCAATTATATCCGAAATAATACGTCCATTGAAAGCAGCCTTCACACATCCACGTCGAGTGACAACTTCATTTTGGGAGATTACAGGCAGATATTAGAAATTATTGCAGCTTTATTGCACTTCAGTGCTGAGCACATTTGATTTGTCAAGAAGACAGGAGGAGATGATGGGGGTGGGCGGGAGGTGGGTGGGGGAGTTGGCTGTGAGTGGGATAGGGGAGTCCCCAGGAACAGAGGAAGATTCTGAGTTGTGAACACAATCAGATGGCAGACAGCTGAGGTCCCTTCACTTCCCATAGCTCCAGACAGCAGAGGGTCAGACAGCAGGGAAACAGGCCCTTTGGCCCATTGAGTCCGCACTGACTATCAACCACTGTATTGTGAAGGGTCATGGCTGTCACATGACACCACTGACCACCTGGTCGAAAGCCACATCACTGTCAATCAAGGTCTGGCTCCACCCACCCATTAGTGCACACACTTGACCATTGGCCTCTGTAAACACCTTTGTACCTGGCCCTGAGCCATTGGCCTGTTTGAACTACCCGGGCAGGACCACCCCCAGCCCTCCAGCACTATAAAGAGTGCCACATGTGCATGGCTCTCTCTCTCTCTTGACTGCTCCAGGAATCGTGAAACAGCTCTGAAGAGACCACTGGTAAGAGTGTGCCCTTCCATACGGGTTAGGAGCGTCCTAAGTAGATTCCTGGTAGCGTAGAGCTGATGCTCGTACTGATTCGAGGGGTGGCAGGCATTGTATTGTTTCTTCCTTGATTTGTTTGTACCCAGTTTGTTGTACAATGCCTGCCACCCCTTGAATCAGTGCAAGCATCAGCTCTACGCTACCGGGAATGTATGTGTGTGTGCATCTCACCCTTGTTGCGATTTCCCCTATGTTCGTGATCACCTGTGTGTGTATGTGTGGTGTTCGTGCCCATTTATCTTGTCCCGCGTTTGTCTTTTATAAATAAATCATTCTAACTCCAAAGACTGTGTCCAGGTTCCTCGCCCTTCAAGACCTTTCGAATTTGTCTTACAACAACCACCCATTTGCACCACACCCACTTGTTCCTCCACACATTCCCGTCAACTCCCCCCAGATTCTACCATTCACCACACCCCTCCAACATACAGCGGCCGATTAACCTACCAAGTCAGCACGTCCTTGAGATGTGGGAGGAAACTGGAGACCCAGGGGGCAATCCCACAGTCACAGGGAGAACGTGCAAACTCCACATGGACAGCATGAATGGAATTGGCTTATTATTGTCACATGTACCGAGATAGAGTGAAATGCTTCTGCTTGCACGCCAAGAATGGATGTTGGTAGCAAAGTTGATGAACTCGGCAAGTCCTGCACGGGAGACTCCTGCAGACTACACCTCCTCCCACCCCGTCTCTTGTACAGACACCTTTCTTTTCTCTCAGTTTCTCTGTCTGCACTGTATCTCTTCTTGAGGTGAAGCTTTCCACTCAAGGATATCCGAGATGTCCTCCTTTTTCAGAACATCTTGTTTGTTGGGGAGGCACGGTGGTGTAGCGGTTAGTGCAACACCATTACAGCGCCAGCGACCTGGGTTCAATTCCAGCCGCTGTCTGTAAGGAGTTTGTACGTTCTCTCCGTGTGTCTGCGTGGATTTCCTCTGGGTGCTCCGGTTTCCTCCCACATTCCAAAAACTTACTAGTTGGGAAGTTGTGGGCATGCTATGTTGGTGCTGGAAGTGTGGCGACACTTGCGGGCTGCCCCCAGAACACTTTACGCAAAAAGATGAATTTCACTGTGTGTTTCGATGTACACGTGACTAACAAAGATAGCTTATCTTATCTTGCTCCAGGTTCCAGCATCTCTTGTGTCTCCTTATTGTATTGGGATTACTAACAAACAGCCCTTCAGACAGGATGGGAAGAGCTCAGTGGATTGTCTCCCAGATGTTGTCCCCAGTGTCAAGTCCCAGAGGTGGACTACCAATGCCTGTGTCCTTACACCCAGTCTGTGAGAAGCCCCGACCCGCTCCACTGATACTCTTTCAAATGGTTATCTCCTGAGTGGTGAATATCACCTTCAGGAACCCTAGTAAATGGAAGAGAAAGCCTCAACTTCAATCCCTCCACAGCGGTGAAGAAAATTCCAGCTGGAGACATTGTTGCCCAATACAGAAGTCCCACACCGCTCGGTTCAAGAACGGCTACTTCCCTTCAACCATTTGGTTCTCGAACCAACCGGCACAACCTTAATCACTACCTCAGTATAGCAACACTAGGACCACTTTGACCACTTTGCACTACAATAGACTGTTTTGTGTTTGTTCTAATTGTGTTCTTTCTTGGATAACTTCGTATAATTTATGTTTAATTTATGCTTTTGCTGTGAGTGCTGCTTATCTGATGCTCTGTGGCTGTGATGCTGCAGCAAGTGAGTTTTTCATTGCACCTGTGTGCACATGGACTTCTGCATACGGCAATAAACTCGACTTTGACTTTGAAGTTGACTTTGAGACGACAGATTTCAGGGAAGGACAAAAAAAATCCCAGTGGGAAGATAAGCAGAAATACTTCCAGAGAACAGGTGTGGCGCCGTGGGGCAGCGCTTGGGGACCACAGGGATAAGGATTGATGGGACTGCTTTGGCGGGAGCTGGCACAGTCAAAGGGCTGAATGGCCTCCTTCTCTGCCATGACAAATCTGTCAATGAGACAAAGATGAAGACAAAGAGGACGGGAGAGGAATTGACTGGGGTCGAGAATGTATCGCAGCATTATCCTACTCCTGTTGCGGAAGGTGCGTCTAACCGTGTTTACATTTTGTGACACTGGACCCCCTGGGATGTGCGCGGTGGCCTCTCCTGTTTATCGCGTCCCTTTCTCTGCTGGGAATATACTGTTGCGAACAGACTGATTAATCAGTGAAGGGTGGTGCTGGCTTTATCCATGGCTCAGTGACGGTACACCCCAGCGGTCTGAACTGACCTTCCTGCTCCTTCGCCTCTCTCTAGTATGTGCCATTAATCACTCATTAATGACCTGTGGTCTCAGCAAGCTGCCTGACCTGCTTCTACTTCACAGCTCCACTGTACTCAGTGCTTTGCCATTGTAACGGTAGTTAATTCACTGCCATATCCCTTGTAGTCACAGTAATACAGCACGGAAACAGGCCCTTCGGCCCAACTCATCCATGCTGACCAAGATCGTCCCATTTGCTTGAGTATGGCCCATATCCCTCTAAACCTTTCCTGTCCATGTTCCTGTCCAAGTGTCTTTGTACCTGCCTCAACTACTTCCTCTGGCAGTTTGTTCCATATACTCACCACCCTCTGCGTGGAAAAAATTGCCCCTCAGGTCCCTTTTAAGTCTTTCACCTCTCACCTTAAACCTATGCCCTCTAATTTTTAGTTCCCCTTCCCTGGGAAAAAGACTGTGCACTTCACCCTATCTATACCCTTCATGATTTTATGCACCTCCATAAGGTCATTCCTCATTCTCCTACGTTCCAAGGAATAAAGCCCTACCCTGCCCAACTTCTCCCTAAAACTCAGGCCCTCGAGTCCTGGCAGCATCCTCATAAATCTTTCCAGGAATGCCAAGCTTGAGGAAATTAAGGAAATTCGGCGTGTCCCTGGTGAGTCTTACCAACTTTACAGATGCACCAAAAAAAGCATCTTATCCGGATGCATCACGGCTTGGTACGGCAACTGCTCTGCCGGAGACCACAAGAAACTGCAGAGAGTTGTGGACACAGCTCAGCACATCATGGAAACCAGCCTCCCCTCCATGGACTCTGTCTACACATCCAGCTGCCTCAGGCAAGCAGACAGCATAATCAAGGACCCCTCCCAGCCCAGTAATTCTTCCCTTCTCCCCCCTCCCATTGGGCAGAAGATACAAAAGCTTGAGAGCATGTACCACCGGGCTCAAGGACAGCTTCTATCCTGCTGTTATCAGACTCTTGAATGGACCTCTGATACGATAAAGGTGAACTCTTGATCTCTCAATCTACCTCGTCGTGGCCCTTTCACTTTATTTGTCTGCCTGCACTGCACTTTCTCTGTAACTGTAACATTATATTCTGCATTCTGTTATTTTATTCCTTTTGTAATAGCTCGATGCATTTACGTACAGCATGATCTGTCTGGATGGCGTGCAAACAAAAGATTTTCATGGTACGTGTAACAGTAATAAACCAATGACCAATATTACCAATAAGGCAGATGGAGTTCAACCCTGAAAAGTGTGAAGTGATACAATTCAGGAGATCGTATTTGAAGGTAGAATACAAGGTTAATGGCAGGACTCTTAGCAGTGTGGAGGAACAGAGGGATCTCGGGGTCCACATCCATAGATCCCTCAAGGTTGCCACGCAAGTCGATAAGGTTGTTAAGAAGGTGTATGGTGTGTTGGCCTTCATTAGTCGGGCTATTGAGTTCAAGAGCTGTGAGGTAAGAACTCTGGTTAGACCACACTTGAAGTATTGTGTTCAGTTCTGTTCGCCTCATTATAGGAAGGATGTGGAAGCTTCAGAGAGGGTGCAGAGGAGATTTACCAGGATGCTGCCTGGATTGGAAAGCATGTATTTATGAGGGCAGGTTGAGTGAGCTAGGGCTTTTCTCTTTGGAGAGAAGGAGGATGAGAGGTGACTTGAAGGAGATGTTCAAGATAAGAGGCACACATCAAATGGACAGTCGACTTTTTCCCAGGGTGAAAGTGGCTCACACAAGGGGGCATAATTTTAAGGTGATTGGAGGAAGACATAAGGGGGAGGTTAGAGGTAAGTTTTTTTTACAGTGGTGGGTGCGTGGAACGCACTGCCAGCAGAGATTGTGGCAGCAGATACATTAGGGACATTTAAGAGATGAATGATCGAGAAATGGAGGGCTATGTGGGAGGGAAGGGTTAGATAGATCTTAGAGCAGGATAAAATGTCGGCACAACATCGTGGGCCGAAGGGCCTGCACTGTGCTGTAATGTTCTATGTTTGATGTTCCATTTCCAAGTCAGAATGGTATGTGGCTTGGAGGGCAACTCCCAGCTCAGTGGTGGAGGAATGGGTTTGAGGGGTTGAATGTCCTGGTGACATGCCATTCCTGTCCTCAGACACCTGCGGAGAGCTGCGTCAGTCTTGGAGACAAGACCCAGCCCACGCTGTGAGCCAAGCCCCCGACGGGAAGGGAAAGGGCTCTCAGACACCTATAGCTCCCTCCCACTGGCTGCATCCATCTGTCTGTAGGAGGCTGGTGTCGGAACCTTGCAACTGCTGACTCTGCTGGTCCGTCCATTGAACCCGCAGCTTGTAAAGTTCCCTGGAGCCAGGGAGAAATTCCTATAAAGTCAGGAGCGGTACGCTCTGTGCTAATTAGCTCTGATGGAGTTCATGGTCAGGACATCTGATAGCCTCGGCTATTGAACGGGCAAGTGCATTAAGCCAGACAGTTTTACGGCACTTCTTGGTGGAGATAAACAGTGTTGGCTTTCAAGGACGCTCCTGCTCACCGTCGGACTCGGTCTTCGTCAGCGGCCTACACCCTCACCCCATCCACACGACACCCCCGCTCTCCCAGCCGCACGGAGACAATCCACACAGTCAAGCAGAAGGGAGAGGGTACTGTGGTGCAGCAGTTAGTGCTGCTGCTTCCTAGCTCTTAGGGGCTTGGGTTCGACCCTGACCTCGGGTGGAGCTTGCACCTTCTCCCCATGACCGCGTGGGTTTCCTCTGGTTGCTACGGCTCCCCACCCCCCACATTCCAAAGGCAGGGTGGGGCTTTGGTGGGGGGGGGTGTTGGTTAACTGGAGACACACGAGGCTTCATATTGGTATTGGTTTATTATTGTCACTTGTACCGAGGTACAGTGGAAAAACTTGTCTTGCATACCGATCGTACAGGTCAATTCATTACACAGTGCAGTTACATTGAGTTAGTACAGAGTGCATTGATGTAGTACGGGTAAAAACAATCACAGTACAGAGTAAAGTGTCACAGCTACAGAGAAAGTGCAGTGTAATAAGGTGCAAGGTCACAAGGTAGATCGTGAGGTCAAGAGTCCATCCCATCGTATAAGGGAACCGTTCAATAGTCTTATCACAGTGGGATAGAAGCTGTTCTTAAGTCTGGTGGTACGTGCCCTCAGGCTCCTGTATCTTTCTCCTGATGGGAGAAGAGAGAAGAGAGAATGACTCAGGTGGGTGGGGTCTTTGATTATGTTTGAATTTGGAGCAACACACAAGATGCTGGAGGAACTCAGCAGGTCAGGCAGTAAAACCCACTGTGTGACCCGCTGAGTTCCTCCAGCATCTTGTGGGTTGGTTCATTGTCCTCTGTAAGTTACCCTGCACTGTAGGTAGGTGGTAAATAAATCAGGAGTTGAGGACATGAGAGAAAACAGGTTACAGGGCCACTGGGGAAGAACAAAATTGATTGGCTGCTCTGCTGTGAGCCAGCATTGAGCCTCTGGGCTGAACGGTCTCCTTTCAGTTCCTTTGTTTTCCCCTTTTCTAACCTGAAACTTCTTTTTCTTGCTTGGCTTTCCAATATGGCCAAATGTATGAAGTGCTTGCAACAAGTATTCTGGGCCGGGCCAGTATTTAGTCAGTCAGATGCAGTTGCCGTGATCTCAATCACCACTTTCAGTAAAACTTGGGTAAATGCTCTTTTGGGACAAAGTGGCAGGTGGGGGTGAAGACCATCAAAGAGCCACAGCAGGTACAAACGGCTGAGTGTCTCCTGGTTGGCTACCAAAATCACCCCTGAAATTTTATGTGGTTTAAAACAGGCAAGGAATAAGGTGAAGAGGGAGACACAGGAGCCGTTGACAACTCCTTCTCTTCCCCACACAGATGCTGCTCAACTTGCTGAGTTCCTCCAGCAGTTTGTTTTTGAACGAGGTTAAATCATTGTGAAGGTCAATTTTAACTCGTCTTTCCAACTTGGGTCTGGTTTAAGTATGGTGGGGGAGTCATACCCGTCAAGAGTGACTGGGTGGCAAAGATACCAGGGCAGGCACGGTAGTGTAGCGGTTAGCGTAACGCTATTACAGCGCCAGCGACCTGGGTTCAATTCTGGCCGCTGTCTGTGAGGAGTTTGTACGTTCTCCCCGTGTCTGCGTGGGTTTCCTCCAGGTGCTCCGGTTTCCTCCCACATTCCAAAGACGTACGGGTTAGGAAGTTGCATGCATGCTATATTGGCGCCGGAAGTGTGGTGACGCTTGCGGGCTGCCCCCAGAACACTGCGCAGAAGATGCATTTCACTG
Source organism: Pristis pectinata (assembly GCF_009764475.1). Classification (NCBI taxonomy): domain Eukaryota; kingdom Metazoa; phylum Chordata; class Chondrichthyes; order Rhinopristiformes; family Pristidae; genus Pristis; species Pristis pectinata. Next base: position 6,018,725 of record NC_067406.1, read on the forward strand.
TGTGTTTTGATGTACATGTGACTAATAAAGAAATCTTGTCTTATCTTATCTTATACTTCCTTGGCAGGAAAGCCAGTTGTGAGGTTTTGAAAAACTCCACTTAAGGGCGAATCTGTCACTCCCTCCACAAGTACTGACATTGGACAAGGGAGAGATCAGCAGGAGGGAGGTGGAGATCTTCTAAGATGAAGGATCTTTGGTGAACCACACACTGGCACTGTCCAGTCATGGAATCGTGGGACTGTACAGTGCAGAATCAGGCCCATTGTGTCATGTTGTACCAGGTACCTTAAACCCTTTTAGGTCATAGCCTTCCAAGCCTTGGAGATTCAAATGCTTGTCTCAGTGTTTCTTCAATGTTGTGAGAGAATCTACCTCCACCACACCCCCCCCTCCCAATCTTCGACCACCCTTTGTGTGAAAAAAATCCCCCTCAGTTGTCCCCTAAACCTCCCACTTCTCACCTACACCTCGGCCATTTTGTCTCAGACACCCCCACTACAGAAAAAAGATTTTTCCTATCTACCTCATCTACCCCTTCAGAATTTTATATAACATAGAACTTCACAATACAGTACAGCACAATACAGGCCCTTCGGCCCACCATGTTGTGCTGACCTTTAAACCTTGCCTAAGACTATCTAACCCCTTCCTCCCACATATCCCTCTATTTTAAATTCCTCCATATGCTTATCTAGCAATCTCTTGAATTTGACCAATGTACCTGCCTCCACCACCACCCCAGGCAGCTCATTCCATGCCCCAACCACTCTCTGGGTAAAAAACCTTCCTCTGTCTCCCTTGAACTTCCCACTCATTACTTTAAAGCCATGCCCTCTTGTATTGAGCATCGGTGCCCTGAGAAAGAGGCACTGGCTGGCCACTCGATCTATTCCTTTTAATATTTTGTACACCTCTATCACGTCTCATCTCACCATCCTTCTCTCCAAAGAATAAAGCCCTAGCTCCCTTAGTCTCTCTTCTATCAGATCATCCCCTCATTCACGGGTGACAGTAATAAACCAATACCAACACCAATACCTCAGCCTACTCCGCTCCAAAGAAAAGAAACAGCCCATCCAGTCTCTCCTTTATTAGTGGAGTGCTCCAATCCAGGCAACATCCTGGTGAACCTCCTCTGCACCCTCCCCAGCACTATCACACCCTTCCTATCATCTGGTGACCAGAGCTACACACAATACTCCAGGTGTGGCCCTTTTATAAAGTTGTAAACCTGTAAAATTTTCAGCTTGGCCTAAAGACCTCTTGGAAATGCTTGGTAAGTGGAGTGTTGCTAGAAAGCTATGAAAGAAAATAAAAGTTTCAGCATAGAAATTGGGTAAACAAAGGAACAAAAATAGATGTGACAACGAAGGTCAGGAGTTGATTTTGAAGAGTTTTATGTGGTTTTAATTTAGATTTAGTTACAGAATGATTTATGTAAATGGGCTGTTGTCCAGATATTGCCCATCAATCAGTCTCCAAATCTAATTTGTACAAAAAGCAGCCGTGAAGTTCGATCAGACAGCTCTCCCCCTCCTCAGGATTCCCTGGTCCATTGACTTCATTATTTTTCCTGCTGTGTAGTTGTAGGGAACCTCCCCTCTCGACTGCGGAGTGTCCCGCTGAGGGCTATCTGATCTCCCTGTCCCAGCTGCTGGGACTGGATGACAATGCTGGTTGTATGAGTGCCAGGATCTCAGGAGCCTTCTCCTTTCAACAGAGTTGGAGAGATCTGGGATAACTTCCAAAGGTAGCTTTTGTTTTGTTTCAGACTTCTGCTGTGGATTGCAGATGCACCATAGAAAGCAGCCTGGTGTGAAAACTGCTCTGCCCGAGGCCGCAAGAAACTGCAGAAAGTCGTGGACATCACCCAGTCCATCTCTCAAACTAGCCTCCCCTCCCTTGATTCCGTCTACATTTCCTGCTGCTGCTGGAAAGTAGCCAATGTAATCAAAGACCCCTCCACGGTAGTGTAGCGGTTAGCCTAACGCTACTCCAGCGCCAGTGACCCGGGCTCAATTCTGGCCACTGTCTGTAAGGAGTTTGTACGTTCTCCCCATGTGTCTGCGCGAGTTTCCTCAGGATGCTCCAGTTTCCTCCCACATTCCAAAGACGTACGGGTTAGGAAGTTGTGGGCGTGCTATGTTGGCGCCGGAAGCATGGCGACACTTGCGGGCTGCCCCCAGCACATTCTCAGTAACGCAAAATAGACACATTTAACTGTGCGTTTCAATGTACACGTGACTAATAAATAAATATCTTATCTTATTCTATCAATATCTTATCTTATCACTCTCTCTCCTCCCCCTTCCATCGAGCAGAAGATACAAAAGCTTGAGGGCACGAACCACCAGACTCAAGGACAGCTTCTATCCCACTGTTATGACTCTTGAATGGACCTCTTTTACGATAAAGAACTGCTGATCCCTCAATCTACCTTGTATTGGCCCTTGTACCTCATTGTCTGCCTGCACTGTAGTTTCTCTGTAACTGTAACACTCTATTCTGCATTGTGTTTCCTTTTGTACTACCTCGATGTAGTTATGTACGGCATGATCTGTCTGGATAGCACGCAACCAAGGCTTTTCACTGTACCTCAGTGCATGTGACAATAATAAACCAATTACCAATGACGAGGTGAATCGTCCAGCTTTAGTGTGACTTACCTCAATCAGCTGTTGCTAGAAGCCCTCATTGGCATCTACATCACCCTCATCAGAATTTGTGAGGTGTATTCAGGAGTTGACAGTCCAACAAGGGGAGAGGCTATTCTGGACCTGGTGTTGGGTAATGAGCCTGGCCAGGTGACTCACTTATCAGTGGGTGAGCAATTGGGGAACAGTGACCACAACTCATTAACTTTCAGGATAGCTATAGATAAGGATAGGTATGCGGCTAGCAGGAGGGCTAATTATGAAGGTATAAGGCAGGAACTAGTTAGAATAAACTGGGAAAACCTTCTTGCTGGCAAGTCCATGTTGAGCGTGTGGAAGGTGTTTAAGGATCAAATACAGAGGGTACAGGATAGGTATGTCCCGATTAGAAGGAAAGGCATGAATGGCAAAATAAGGGAACCTTGGATGTCCAGAGAAGTGATGAACTTAATCAAGAAGAAAAAGGACAAGTATGTAGAGCTTCAGAAATTAGGATCAGACAGAGCACGTGAGGACCATAGAGAAGCTAGAAATGAACTCAAGACGGGAATTAGGAAAGCCAGGAGGGGTCATGAAAAGTCCATAGCAAGTAGGATTAAGGAGAATCCAAAGGCATTCTATACCTATGTCTGGAATAAGACGATGATGAGGGAAATGGTAGGACCACTTAAGGATAAAGAAGGAAATCTATGTTTGGATGCAGAGGATGTGGGAGAGGTTCTGAATGAGTATCTCTCTTCAGTATTTACCCAGGAAAGGAAAATGCAGGATGCAGAAATTGGAACTGAGGGTGGAGACATGTTTGGGCATTTAGACATCAAGGAGGAGGTAGTGTTAGGTCTCGTAAAAAGTATTAAGGTGGATAAGTCCCCGGGGCCTGATGGGATATACCCCAGGTTGCTGAAGGAGGCAGGAGGGGAAATTGCTGGGGCCTTGACCAGTATCTTTGTATCCTCTTTGACCACGTGTGAGGTCCCTGAGGACTGGCGAGTGGCTAATGTTGTTCTTCTATTTAAGAAAGGAACAAGGGAAAATCCGGGGAACTATAGACGGGTGAGTTTCATGTCAGTTGTAGGGAAATTGCTGGAGAAAATTCTTAGGGAGGATATATGAGCATCTGGAATCCAATGGCTTGATTAGGGAAACCCAGCATGGCTTTGTGTGGGGCAAATCATGTCTTACTAACCTGGTTGAGTTTTTTGACAAGGTGACGAGAGAGACTGATGAAGGTAGAGCTGTGGATGTCATCTATATGGACTTCAGTAAGGCATTTGACAAGGTCCCACATAATCAGTTAATCAAGAAAGTTTGGATGCATGGGGTCAGTGGAGAATTAGCTGTGTGGATCCAGAACTGGCTTGCCCACAGAAAACAGAGGGTGGTGGTTGAAGGGACTCATTCGTGCTGGAGGGTTGTGAGTAGTGGTGTTCTGCAGGGATCTGTGCTGGGACCTCTGCTGTTTGTGATGTACATAAATGACCTGGATGAGTACGTTGATGGGTGGGTTGGTAAGTTTGCAGACGATACCAAGATTGGTGGAGCTGTGAATAGTGTAGAAGACTGGTGACAGATACAGCGTGATATAGATCAGCTGCAGATGTGGGCAGAGAAATGGCAGATGGAGATTAACCCAGATAATTGTGAGGTGTTACACAGGTAGACAGGGTGGTTAAGAAGGCTTATGGAATGCTTGCATTTATTAATCCGGATATTGAGTACAGGAGTCAAGAAGTTACGATGCATCTCTATAGAACTCTGGTTAGGCCACATTTAGAGTATTGCGTGCAGTTCTGGTCACCTCACTACAGGAAGGATGTTGAGGCTTTAGGGAGGATGCAGAGGAGGTTTACCAGGATGCTGCCTGGATTAGAGGGCATGTGCTATCGGGAGAAGCTGGACAAACTTGGGCTCTTTTCTCTGGAGAGGCGGAGGCTGAGGGGTGATCTGTTGGAAGTGTATAAAATTATGAGGGGCATGGATAGGGTGGACAAGCAATAGCTTTTTCCCATTATTGGGAGATACAATACTAGAGGGCATGCATTTAAGGTGAGAAGGGGTAGGCTCAGAAGAGACGAGAGGGGTATGTTTTTTACTGAGAGAGTGGTGGATGCCTGGAATGTGTTGCCTGATAGGGTGTTGGAGGCAAATTCATTGTGGGCTTTTAAAAGGGGCTTGGATGGGCACATGAATGAGAGGAAAATAGAGGGATATGGGCATTCTGTAGGTAGGAAGGAATAGCTACGTCAGCACAACATTGTGGACTGAAGGGCCTGTTCTGTGCTGTACTGTTCTATGTTCTAAAATCATTGGGTGTAAAGCCAGGAGGTGTGTGTGCTTCAGAATGAACATCTGATCCATATTAACTAGTGGGAAGGGGGGAGTCAGTTTAAAAGTGAGATGAATGAGTAAGGAACTGCCAGAAGCCATTGAAGAAAAACACCAAAGAAACCCCAAGAGTATACTAGACTGAAACCTCCTAACTGGTTGGCTCAACAGTCTTCTGCCAAGTGTCACTTGTGTGAAACGTGCATTGTGGTGAGGTTGGAGGAGATAAGCAGATCCTGAGAGAACACGCAAACATCCATCCCTAACATCAAGGTAAAATCCAGAAATCAAGACAAGAGCCATGGAATTTGAAAGCAAATGCCTTCTGTTAAATGGAATATGAGGATGAGCCAAGGGCTCTGGACTTCCACATGACTTTCCTCATTATAGGCCAGTCCGTGACATTTTTCTAACCACTCCACCAACAGCATCCTTTGCTTTATCTACCCCAGCTACCATGTTTCCTTTGTACAAATTAGGAAAGTCTGGGCAAACCAAACTTAACCGATATGGACTGCACTTCCCTGGAGTTAGTTCATGGTGTGTGTGTGTTTGAGTGTGTGTGTGTGTGTGTGTGTGTGTGTGTGTTATTATTGGTTTATTATTGTCACATGTACCAAGCTACAGTGAAAAACTTCTCTTGCATACCATTCATGCAGATCAATTCATTACAGCAGTGTACTGAGGTAGTACAAGGTAAAACAATAACTGAATGCAGAATAAAGTGTTACAGTTACAGAGAAAGTGCAGTGCAGGCAGACAATAAGGTGCAAGGTCATAACGAGGTAGATTGTGAGGTCAAGAGTCCATTTTATGGTACTGGGGAACTGTTCAATAGTCTTATGTCTGCAATAATTATGCCTGCTTGTTTGTGCATTATATACAGTGTGTAAGTTTATTATTAAGGAAGTGGTAACAGGCTGCTTAGGAAATAATAATGGGATTGGGCAGGGTCAACATTGATTTATGAAATGGAAATCAGGTTTGACAAATTTGAGTTTCTTGAGGTTGTAACTAACAGAATAGGTAAGGGGAACTGGTGGAAGTGACGCATTTGGATTTCCAGAAGACCTCGGATAAGGTGCCTCATAAGAGATTGTTAAACAGGATTTGAACTCATGGGGTAAAATAATGGTGTGGATAGATAATTTGAAAACAGGTATAGAAATAAACAGGCTAATTTCAGGTTGGGAGGTTGTCATGACTATAGGTAGCATTGTAGACAGTGGAGATAACCAAAAAAATACAAGGGGATTTTGATCAACTGGATAAGTGGGCTAAGGAATGGCAAATGTTGTTCAACCCAGATATATATGAGGTGTTGTAGTTTTGGAAATTAATCCAGGGTAGGATTTTCACAGTGAAAGGTAGGGCCCCGGGGAGTACAAATACATAGTTCCCTGAAAGAGGCATCACAGGGAGGCAGGGTGGTGAAGAAGGTGTTTGGCACGCTGGCCTTCATCAGTCAGCGCATTGAGTACTGGAGTTAAGAACATTATCTTGCAGTTGTACAAGACATTGTTGAGGCTGAACTTGGAGTATTGTGTTCAGTTTAGGTCACCCTGTTACAGGAAAGATGTAATTAAGCTGGAAAGAGTGCTAAGAAGATTTATGAGAACGTTGGCAGGACTCAAGGGCCTGAATTATAGGGAGAGGTTGGGCAGGCTAGGACTTTATTCCTTCGCGTGTAGGAGACTGAGGGGTGATCTTATAGAGGTGTATAAAATCAGGGGCAGAGAAAGGGTGAATGCGCACAATCTTTTTCCCAGGGAAGGGGAATCAAAAACTAGAGGGTATAGGTTTAAGGTGAGAGGGGAAAGATTTAAAAGGGACCTGAGGGGCAACTTCTTCACACGGAGGGTAGTGCGTAATGGAACGAGCTGCCAGAGAAAATGGTTGATGCAGGTACAATAACAACATTTAAAGTACACTTGGACAGGAACATGGATAGGAAAGGATTGGAGCATATGGGCCAAATGCCAGCAAATGGGACTAACTCAGAAGGGCATCTTGGTCGGTGTGGACAAGTTGAGCCAAAGGGCCTTTTACCATGCTGCATTACTCTATGACTCTGCAGAAACAAACAGGCCATTTTCAGGTTGGGAGTCTGTCATTACTATGGTTTGGCGCCAGGGTCTGGCTGCTCACAATCTATATCTAGGATTTAGATGAAGGATCAAGTGTAATATATCAAAGTTCAAATATGCTAGGTGGCATTGTGGCTTGTGAGAAAGATTCAGATAAGATAAGATAAGATATTTATTTATTAGTCACATGTACTTTGAAACACACAGTGACGTCTTTTTGTGTTACTGAGAATGTGCTGGGAGCAGCCCGCAAGTGTTGCCACTCTTCTGCCACCAACATAGCATGCCCACAACTCCTAACCCGTACGTCTTTGGGAGGAAACCGGAGCACCCGTAGGAAGCCCATGCAGACATGGGGAGAACGTACAAATTCCTTACAGACAGCAGCCAGAATTGAACCCCAATTGCTGGCGCTGTAATAGCGTTACGCTAACCGCTACACTACCGTGCCACCAAAAAAAGTTAAGGCAGGAGGATTTGAGTTCAAGAGCAGAGATGACTTATTGCATTTATACAGGGCATTGGTAGACTACAGGGGGGACATTGTGTACTTATTTATGGAAGGATACATTTGTGAGAGGGAGTGCAGAGCACAGAAAGGATTTACAAGAATGTTGCCAGGACTTGAGGGACTGAGTTATAGGGAGAGGCTGGACAGGCTAGGAATTTATTCCTTGGAACAGAGGAGACTGAGGGGTGACCTTATAGAAGTGTATAAAATCCTGAAGGGCACAGATAGGGTGAATGCACTCAGTCTTTTTCCCAGGGTTGGGGAAGCAAAAACTAGAGGGCACAAGTTTAAGGTGAGAGGGGAGAGATTTAATAGGAACTTGAGCAGCAACTTTTTTACACAAAGAGTGGTGGGTACATGGAATGAGCTGCCAGAGGAAGTGGTTGAGGCAGGTACAATGATAGTTTTTAAAAGACAGTTGGACAGGTACATGGATTGGAAAAGTTTAGAAGGTTATGGGCCAATGGGACTGGTTTGGATGGGGCATTTTGGTTGGCATGGATGAGTTGGGCTGAAGGGCCTGTTTCTGTGCTGTGTGGTGCTATGGCTTTCTGAATGCAACAAAGGTTTGCCAGATTGATTCCTGGGATGGGGGTTGTCCTATGGGTAGACAATAAACAGATTGGGCCTGTACGCTCTTGAAGTTAGAAGAAATTCATACATGTTCTGACATGGTAGAGAGAGGGGTGGTGTTTGCCCGGGATGGGAAGTCCAGAGCCAGGGGTCAGAATCACAAAATATGGGGTCGGACACTCAGAGCTGAGATGAGAGAAGTTTCTTCATCCAGATGATGGTGAATGTTTGTAATTCTCCACCCAAAAGGGCTTAGAGATTTGACGAGTTTGGTACAAAGTGAGTGGAAATAGAGTCAGAGGTTGGGACATTTCCACCGTTCCCTCCCTCAGCTGACTCCATCTGCCAATCAACCCTCCCCTGGATCCACCTATCGCTTGCCAACTCTTAGCCCACTCCTCCCCCTCACCCCTTTACTTTTGGCTATCTCCCCTCTACTCTTTCAGCACAGATGAAGGATCTCGACACAAAATGCTGAGTGTCCCTTCATGTCCCTCCACAGATGTTGCCTGACCCTCTGAGTTCCTCCAGTAGCGAGATATCAGCCTCTTGTGCCTCACCAACAAGGTCCAGTTCTGCCACTGGGTGACTGCAGTGCCGTCAAGACAGAGAGATATGCTGATAAACGACTGATGGTGGAGGGATAAGAGGGATAAACACAGAAGTTGCTGGAAATGCTCAGCAGGTCGAGCAGCATCTGTGCAAGGAGAAGCAGAGTTAACGTCTCTGGTCAATGATCTTCCGTCAACACCGTGATAATAGCGATTGTATTTATTCTAATGGGATAGTCAAACACATAATGGTCATTCTCTCTTTTCCCCGCTCCCAATGGGGAGAAGATATAAAAGCTTGAGAACATGTATCACCAGGCTCAAGGACAGCTTCTGCCCCAGACCACAAGAAACTGCAGAGAGTTGTGGACGCAGCCCAGTCTATCATGAAAACCAGCCTCCTCTCCATGGACTCTGTCTACACATCCCGCTGCCTCGGGAAAGTAGCCGACATAATCAAGGTCCCCTCTCACCCTGGTCATTCTCTCTTCTCCCCCCTCCCATCGGGCAGAAGATATAAAAGCTTGAGAACACGTGACTCTGACCTCATAATCTACCTTGTTGTGACCTCGCACCTTATTGAACTGCACTTTCTCTGTAGCTGTGACACTTTACTCTGTACTGTTATTGTTTTTACCTGTGCTACCTCAATGCACTCTGTACTGACTCAATGTAACTACACTGTCTAATGAATTGACCTGTACGATCGGTTTCTAAGACAAGCTTTTCACTGTACCTCGGTACAAGTGACAATAATAAACCAATACCAATACCGCCAGGCTCATGGACAGCCTTTATCCCACTGTTATCAGACTCTAGAACAGACCTCTTGTATGATAAAGATGAACTCCTGATCTCTCAGTTTACCTCGTCGTGGCCCTTGCACCTTATTGTCTGCCTGCACTACACTTTCTCTGTAACTGTAACACTTTATTCAGCATTCTTTATTCTTAATGAAGTTTTACCTTGTACGACCTCTGCACTGTGTAATGAATTGATCTGTACGAACGGTATGCAAGACAAGTTTTTTACTGTACCTCGGTAAAAGTGACAATAATAAACCAATTAAATTAAATTAAACCAATCGCGATCTTAGCCAGTTGTAGAGTAAGTGCCTCCTAGGACGATAAGATTCCTTAAAGCAGAGGAAATTCCTTGGCAGTGATGAAATAATGATCATTTATTTTAGTCAAAGGGGGGGAAATGTGCCTTTCCCTTTTGACCCTGGCTCCCTCCCTTTGTAATGAAGATGAATGCATGCAGCTTAAATCAATCAGTGATTGCTACAAAACACATTGGCGCTGGAGACATGTCCCTTGTGGTCTTCCAGGCTCTATTTTCACAGGCCAGGATTTGGTCACCAGGGCAACAGCAGTGATGAGGCTTGGCCTTAACATCCAGGCCAAAATCCGATCCCTCCAAAAACTTTCATTCCTTTTCTCATTCTATTTTCCCAAAACTGCTCTGCCCAAGGCCGCAAGAAACTGCAGAGAGTTGTGGACACAGCTCAGCACATCATGGAAACCAGTCTCCTCTACATGGACTCTGTCTACACTTATCGCTGCCTTGGAAAAGCTGCCAACATAATCAAAGACCCCACCTGCCCCGGACATTCTCTCTTCTCCCCCTCTCCCATTGCGCAGAAGATTCAAAAGCCTGAAAGCACGTACCACCAGGCTCAAGGACAGCTTCTATCCCATGATTGAACAGTCCCCTAGTATGATAAGATGGAATCTTGACCTCACAATCTACCTCGTTATGACCTTGCACCTTATTGCCTACCAGCACTGCACTTTCTCTGTGGCTGTTACACTTTACTCTGCATTCTGTTATTGCATTTCCCTTGTACTACCTTGATGTACTGATATGATGAAATGATCTGTCTGGATGGTATTGGTATTGGTTTATTATTGTCACTTGTACTGAGGTACAGTGAAAAACTTGTCTTACAAACTGATCGTACAGGTCAATTCATTACACAGTGCAGTTACATTGAGTTGGTACAGAGTGCATTGAGGTAGTACAGGTAAAAACAATAACAGTACAGAGTAAAATGTCACAGCTACAGAGAAAGTGCAGTGCAATAAGGTGCAAGGTCACAACAAGGTAGATCTTGAGGTCATGAGATCATGAGGTCAGAGTCCATCTCATTGTATAAGGGAACTGTTCAATAGTCTTATCACAGTGGGGTAGAACCTGTCCTTAAGTCTGGTGGTACGTGCCCTCAGGCTCCTGTATCTTCTACCCGATGGAAGAGGAGAGAAGAGAGAATGACCCGGGTGGGTGGGGTCTTTGATTATGCTGGCTGCTTCACCAAGACAGCGAGAAGTAAAGACAGAGTCCAAGGAGGGGAGGCTGGTTTCTGTGATGTGCTGGGCTGTGTCCACAACTCTCTGCAGTTTCTTGGGGTCCTGGGCAGAGCAGTTGCTGTACCAAGCTGTGATGCATCCAGATAGGATGCTTTCTATGGTGCATCAATAAAAGTTGGTGAGTGTCAAATGGGACAAATCGAATTTTTTTAGCCTCCTGAGGAAGTAGAGGCGCTGGTGAGCTTTCTTGGCCGTGGCTTCTACATGATTTGACCAGGACAGGCTGTTGATGATGTTCACTCCCATGAACCTGAAGCTCTCAACCCTCTCGACCTCAGCACCATTGATGTAGACAGGTGCATGTACACTGCCCCCTTTCCTGAAGTCAATGACCAGCTCTTTTGTCTTGTTGACATTGAGGGAAAGGTTGTATTCATTTTCCAGTGTTTGTCCCATATCCCTGTAAACTTTTCCTGTCCACGTACCTGTCCAAGCACCTTTTAAATGTTGTTAATGTACCTGCCTCAACCACTTTCTCTGGCAGCTCGTTCCGTACACTGACCACCCTCTGAGTGAAGAATTTGCCCCTCAGGTCCCTATTAAATCTCTCCCCTCTCACCTTAAACTTCTGCCCTCTAGTTTTTGATTCCCCAACCCTGGGAAAAAGACTGTGTGCATTCACCCTCCCTTTGCCCCTCATGATTTTATACACATGATGTGAAGGCTTTGGAAAGAGTGCAGAGGAGTTTTACCAAAATGGTTCCAGGGATGAGGGACTTTAGTTACATGGAGGGATTGGAGAAGCTGGCTGATCCAAGTATGGCGTCAACATTACTTGCCCTCTCACTCCCTGGATTTCCTATAGTTTAAGTATCTTCACTCTCATATTGTCAGTGATCCACTTCCACAGATCTATAAGGAAGGGAATTCCAAACATTTACAACCCTCTGCAAAGAAATTCCTTCTCATCTCTGTCTGAACTAGAGCCATACAGCACAGAAGCAGGCCCTTTGGCCCAACTGGTCCATGCCGGCCAAAATTCCCATCTAAGCTCGTCCTATTTGCCCTCGTTTGGCCCATATCCCTCTACAGCTTTCCTATCCATGTACCTGTCCAAGCACCTTTTAAGCGTTGTTAATGTACTGGCCTTGACCACTTCCTCTGGCAGCTCGTTAATATAGTCATCACCCTCTGGGTGAAAAATTTGCCCCTCAGGTTTGTATTAACTCCCACCTGAAACCCCTGCCCTCTAGTTCTTGATTCCCCAACCCCGGGAAAAAGACCGTGCGCATTGAGGTAGCCCTGTGGTCTGCCTGTTAATTCCAGATAACTCCACCAATAGAAACATTGTCTCAGGACCCCATTTCTAACATGATGGGTGCTCACTGATGAAGCAGCTGACATTGGTTGGGCCCAGGACACTGCCCTGATCTTGTTGAATGGCAGAGCAGGCTCGAGGTGCTGATCGTCCTATTGCTGCTCCTGTTCTCCATGTTACTCCCTCCTCCAGCGGCACACTGTAGCTGCATTGTGTCCCAGCAACTCCAGTGACATCATGGGACGATTGACTTCCAACAACCATCATCGTCATCCTTGATGTGAGGTAACCAGATCCCGAAAATTTTATACATAAAATCCCCCATCTTGACATGGAAATATGTTGCTGATCACTTCATTGGTATAAAGGTTGGCAAGTCATGTCGCAGCAGTACAAAACACAGTCATCCCCTCCAAACTCATCATCAAGCTTCAAGACCTGGCCTCTGTACCTCCCTCTGCAACTGGATACTCAACTCCCTCATCGGCAGACCTCAATCAGTGAGGGTTGGGGACGAACTCTCCTCGCTGGCCATCAACACAGGTATTGTTATTGGTTTGTTATTGTCACTTGTACTGAGATACAGTGAAAAACTTGCCTTGCATTCCGATCGTACAGGTCAATTCATTACACAGTGCAGTTACATTGAGTTAGTACAGAGTGCATTGAGGTAGTACAGGTAAAAACAACACAATGTAACTGCACTGTGCAATGAATTGACCTGTACGAACAGTATGCAAGACAAGTTTTTCACTGTACCTAGAGATTAAGATTTCTTTATTAGTCACATGTACATTGAAACACACAGTGAAATGCATCTTTTGCGTAGAGTGTTCTGGGGGCAGCCCGCAAGTGTCGCCACGCTTCCGGCACCAACATAGCATGCCCACAACTTCCTAACCCGTACGTCTTTGGAATGTGGCAGGAAACCGGAGCACCTGGAGGAAACCCCCGCAGACGCAGGGAGACCATACAAACTCCTTACATACAGCAGCTGGAATTGAACCCTGGTCGCTGGCGCTGTAATAGTTTTACGCTAACCGCTACACTACATACCGTGCGTCACTGACATATGTTGTAAAATTTGTTGTTTTGCGGCAACAGTACAGTGCAAGACATAAAGACATAAATATTACCATAATCTGATAGCAGAGTGGAAGAAGCTGTTCCTGAAATGTTGAGTGTGGGTCTTCAGGCTCCTGTACCTCCTCCCCGATGGTTGTAACAAGAAGAGGGCTTGTCCCGGATGGTGAGGTCCTTCGTGATGGATGCCACCTTCTTGTTGCACCGCCTCTTGAAGATGTCCTCGATGGTGGGGAGGGTTGTGCCCGTGATGGAGCTGGCTGAGTCTACAACCCTCTGCAGCCTCTTTCGATCCTGCACATTGGAGCCTCCATTCCAGGCGGCGGTGCAACCAGTCAGAATGCTCTCCACCGTACATCTGTAGAAATTTGCAAGAATCTTTGGTGACATACCAAATCTCCTAATGAAGTAGAGCCACTGGCGAGCCTTCTTTGTGATCGCCTCAATGCGTTGGGCCCAGGATAGATCCTCTGAGATGTTGACGCCCAGGAACTTGAAGCTGCTCACCCTTTCCACCGATGACCCCTCAATGAGGACCGGTGTGTGTTCTCCCGACTTCCCATTCCTGAAGTCCACAATCTGTTCCTTGGTCTTGCTGACGTTGAGTGTGAGGTTGTTGTTGCAACACCACTCAACCAACCGATCTATCTCACTCCTGTACGCCCCCTCATTGCCATCTGGGTGGATTAACTGGACAAGAAATGAGCTGCTGGAGGAACTCAGTGGGTCAGGCAGCATCTTTGGAGGCAAGGTGATGGCTGACGTTTCGGGTTGAGACCCTGCATTAGCTGACTCCAGCATCTGCGATCTCTTGTGTCTGCAGTGAGTTACCCCTTGGTGTGAGTCAGTGGCAAAACGAAGCTGACAGACATGAATGAGAGAGAATAATAACAGGGCTACAGAGAAGTAAGAAGTGGAGGAATAGGATTGATGGGATTGCTCAGATGGGAGCTAGCATGCGCGGAATGGGCTGAAAGGCCTCCTTCTGTGCAAAATCGAAAAGTAAGTAAACACTTTCTCGACCTCCCCTCCACTCTGAATGAACTATGGGCAGATCTCTCGTATCCCTTTTGGAATTGTGTCCTCTGAATATCTTCTTTTCCTCTAAAGATCATCCACTGTGGCTGAATGCGGCTGCAAATGTTTCAGCCTTGTCTTTGGCACACACCTGCTGGGTCCCACCACCTTGTTCTTTGAGCGTCCTCCTCTCATTAATTGTTCAATTCACCACCATTTACAATTGGACCGCCCTGCCATTGGTTCCTTTACATCCCTCCCCTCACACCACACCACTCTCCCAGCCGATTGGTCAACAAACAGACTTCCCTTTGCTCAATTGGACATTCTTGGTTGTAACAGATTCATTGGTTAGAGTCAGAGACTCAAAGAGGAATGCAGCACGGATACAGGCCCTTCGGCCCAATCAGTCCATGCTGACCACGGTGCCCACCCAGCTAGTCCCAATTTCCTGCGTTTGGCCCATATCCCTCTGAGTCCTGTCCTGCATGTACCTATCCAAGTACCATTAAAATGTTGTTAATGTACCTGCTTCAACCACTTCCTCTGGCAACTCGTTCCGTATATTCACCACTCTCTGCGTGAGAAAGTTGCCCCTCAGGTTCCTTTTAAATCTTTCCCCTCTCGCCCTAAACCTATGCCCCCTAGTTTTGGACTCCCCTACTCTGGGGAAAAGACTGTTACCGTCCACCTTATCTATGACTCTCATAATTTTAAACACTTCTATAAGGTCTCCCCTCATTCTCCTACGTTTCAAGGAATAAAGACCTCGGAACATAGGTTATTATCTGCAGTTAGAACATAGAACATAGAACAGTACAGCACAGTACAGGCCCGTCGGCCCACGATGTTGTTCCAACCTAGAAAAACCTACTCCATGATCAATTTAACCCTTCCCTCTTACACAGCCCATAACTCTCCATTTTCTTACATCCACGTGCCTATCTAATAGTTTCATAAATGTCCCTATTGTATCAGCCCCTACCACCACCCCCGGCAGTGTGTTCCAGGCACCCACCACTCTCTGTGTCAAAAACCTACCTCTGACATCTCCCCTAAACTTTCCTCCACTCACTTCGCCATTGCCGCCCTGGGAAAAAAGTGCTGGCTGTCCACTCTGTCTATGCCCCTCATAACCTTATACACATCTATCAAGTCTCCTCTCATCCTGCGTCACTCCAAAGAGAAAAGCCCTAACTCACTCAACCTATCCCATTAAGACATATTCTCCAATCCAGGCAGCATCCTGGTAAATCTCTTCTGCACCCTCTCTAAAGCTTCCACATCCTTCCTATAATGAGGCAACCAGAACTGAACACAATACTCCAAGTGTGGTCTAACCAGAGTTCTATAGAACTACAACATTACCTAGCGGCTCTAGAACTCAGTCCCCGACTAATGAAGGCCAACACTCCATATGACTTCTTAACAACCCTATCAACTTGCGCGGCAACTTTGAGGGACCTCTGGACGTGGACCCCAAGATCCCTTTGTTCCTCCACAGTGCTAATTACAGTTATTATCATAATGCTGATCATGGGGGCTTGCTGTGCGCAAATTGATTGGAGCATTTCCCGTTTCACAACAAGGCTTCTAAATTATGTGATTATTACCGGATAATTTGTTTCTGGTATTTTGTGCCCCCCACCCCAGCTTTATGGGTGGGGGTTTACATTCCCAGAAAACGAACCGTCTTGCAATTTTCTTTAGTGTGAGGCTGCCTCATCTGTGGGTGAGTCAAGGACCGTGAATTGAAAAAAAATATTGTATTGATTAATTTACCTATTTTTCACACAACTTTGTGAGAGTGAATTCTATTCCTTATCTCAAAATTTTGGGGTTGTGATTCGTGAATTCCGTAAGGGCAAATTTCTGTAACCTGAATGTCCCTTACATGGAGGTGGCCTGTCTGAGGGATTAATGTTAGTAATATTTGCCTAGATGTGCTACTCATGAGTCAAAAGGTACTACACTTTAAGAGTTCTTTAGAACCTAGAACATAGAACATTACAGCACAGTACAGGCCATTTGGCCCACAATGTTGTGCTGGCATTTTATCCTGCTCTAAGGTCTATCTAACCCTTCCCTCCTACATAGCCCTCCATTTCTCTATCATTCGTGTGTCTATCTAAGAGTCTCTTAAATGTCCCTAATGTATCTGCCCCCACAAATTCTGCCTGCAGTGCGTTCCACGCACCCACCACTCTCTGTGTAAAATTCTTACCTCTGACATCCCCCTACTACCTTCCTCCAATCACCTTAAAATTATGCCCCCTCGTGTTAGCAATTGTCGCCCTGAGAAAAGGTCTCCAAGCACATCATGTCTCCTCTCTGCGGGGCTTGCACGTTCTCCCTGTGACTGCTTGGGTTTCCTCTGAGAGCTCCGGTTTTGGTAATTGGTATTCGTATTGGTTTATTATTGTCACTTGTACTGAGGTACAGTGAAAAACTTGTCTTGCACACCGATCGTACAGGTCAATTCATTACACAGTGCAGTTACATTGAGTTAGTACAGAGTGCATTGAGGTAGTACAGGTAAAAACAATAACAGTACAGAGTAAAGTGTCACAGCTACAGAGAAAGTGCAGTGCAGGTAGACAATAAGGTGCAAGGTCATAACAGGGTAGATTGTGAAGTCAAGAGTCCATCTCATCGTATAGGGGAACTGTTCAATTGTCTTATCACAGTGGGATAGAAGCTGTCCTTGAGCTTGGTGGTACGTGCCCTCAGGCTCCTGTATCTTCTACCTGATGGGAGAGGAGAGAAGAGAGAATGACCCGGGTGGGTGGGGTCTTTGATTATGCTGGCTGCTTCGCCAAGGCAGCGAGAGCTATAGACAGAGTCCACGGAGGGGAGGCTGGTGTCCGTGACGCGCTGGGCTGTGCCCGCAACTCTCTGCAGTTCCTCGAGGTCCTGGGCAGAGCAGTTGTCGTACCAACCTATGATACATCCAGATAGGATGTTTTCATCCCCAAGGTGTGCGGGTTGGTAGCTTTATTGGCTGCTCCACCCCGTGTGTTGGTGAGTGGTAGAACCTGGGGGAAGTTGATGGGAATTTGGAGAGGAAAAGAAAGGATTAATGTAATTTGTGGGATGTAAGGCACTTTGGGATGTCCTGGGATTATGGAAGGTGCAGTGGGAATGCCAGTCTTTGCGTTAAACCTAAGTACCAAACCCCAACTATTCCCCAATATTAACAGTCATTTGAGGCAGTGAAGGCCTGTGACTTGGAGACGAACGTCTGACAACCTGTGATCCCTTCATAAAGCAGCACTTAAACAATGAGAACTGGCTGCTGCAACGGAAGGTTTAAAACAAATATGTGAAGCACTCCGTCAGCAGCTGGTGATTAACGAGGGCAGGAAATGGGACTGGGCTGAGAGAAAAGCCGCCACCTTAAAAAAAGCTTTAGTACTTACCCCTAAAGTGTTTGGAGAGAATGCTTGTTGATTGTGTTGCAAAGGTTAATTACAGACGGTAACCCCCTTCTACCCCCCCGGGAGGCTACTGCGGGAGCAATGTTACATGGATGCCATGTTCAAGGGCAACGCTGGGTATTGAAACTCTGCCCTCGGTACGCGAGACTCGTGCGCGATCCGTGTCCTTATTCCCCACCCCGTAAACTTGCAGTTTCACGCTACCCTAAAGCACACCATGCCTCCCCTGTGCGGAGTTTGCTTGTTCTCCCTGTGACGGCTTGGGTTTCCTCAGAGTGTTCCGGTTTTCCTCTCACATCCCAAAGGCATGCAGGTTGGTCGCTTTACTGGCCACTGTAAGTTGCCCCCCCCCCCACCCCCGTGTGTTGGTGAGTGGTAGAATCTGGGGGGAGTTGGTGGGAATTTGGGGAGGGAAAAAAGGGATTAATGTAAGTGGGTGTTTGATGGTCGGCACGGACTCAATGGACTGAAGGGCCTGTTTCCGTGCTGTACCTCTCCATGACCTTATAACTCTTGTAAGTGTTATAACTAGTATGACTTGGCCAATATTTATCCTTCACTGAAAGATCATTATCACCTTGTTCTTTGTGGAATCTTGCCGTATATCAATTGTTTGCCCTGTTCCCTCCTACGTTAGCCTGGGACCGCAAGAAACTGCAGAGAGTTGTGGACACAGCCCAGCACATCACGGACACCAGCCTCCCCTCCATGGTCTATACCTCCTGCTGCCTTGGTGTAGCAGCCGGCATAATCAAAGACCCCACCCACCCGGGTCATTCTCTCTCCTCTCCTCTCCCATCAGGCAGAAGATACAGGAGCCTGAGGGCACGTACCACCAGGCTTAAGGACAGCTTCTACCCCACTGTGATAAGACGACTGAACGGTTCCCTTATACGATGAGATGGACTCTCGACCTCACAATCTACCTTGTTGCGACCTTGCACCTTATTGTCCACCTGCACTGCACTTCCCTGTAGCTGTGACACTTTACTCTGTATTCTGTTATTGTTTTTACCTTGTACTACCTCAATGCACTGTGTAATGAATTGATCTGTATGAACGGTATGCAAGACAAGTTTTTCACTGTACTTTGGTACAAGTGATAATAATAAACCAAGGTGCCTTTTGAGCTAGTGTCATTTGCCTCATTTGGCCCATTACTTTCCGTTCCATCTACCTGCCCAAATGTCAGAATCAGAATCAGGTTTATTATCACTGACATATGACATGAAATTTGCTGTTTTGCAGCAGCAGTTCAGTGCAAGACATAAAGACATAAAAATTACTATAAGTTACAAAAATAAGTAAATAGTGCAAAAGAGGAGTAACGAGGTAGTGTTCATGGGTTCATGGACCGTTCAGAAATCTGATGGTGGAGGAGAAGAAGCTGTTTCTAGCTTGTTGAGTGTGGGTCTTCATATCTCTCTGATGGTAGTCACGCGAAGAGGGCATGTCCCAGGTGGTGGTCCTTAATAATGGGTGCCGCCTTCTTGAGGCACTGTCTCTTGAAGATGTCCTCGATGGTGGGGAGGGTTGTGCCCGTGATGGAGTTGGCTGTCTACAACCCTCTGCAGTTTCTTTCGATCCTGCACATTGGAGCCTCCATACCAGGCAGTGATGCAACCAGTCAGAATGCTCTCCACTGTACATCTGTAGAAATTTGCAAGAGTCTTTGGTTACATACCAAATCTCCTCGAACTCCTAATGAAGCAGAGTGGCTGGCTTTTAAACATTGTAATTGTACCCGCCTCTACCACCTCCGCTGGCAGATCGTTCCACTAACCCACCACCCTCGTGTCAATCCCAGCATTTGGCCTGTAGCCTTCCATGCCTAGGTGGTTCCAGTACCTGTCATGTACAGCTATTCTGCTTCCACTGTGTTGGTCTGTGTTTTTCTGCACCTCTATCCCTATGTCTCTCTGACCCCCTCTCTCTTTCTCTCATACCGCAGGTTTCCTCTCTCTGTTTCGTGCCTTCACTTTCGTCCTTTTATTCTCACACTTTATCTGTGTCTATCTCTGATTCAATCTATCTCTCAGTTTATCATTCCTCTCTTCCTTTGATCTTGACTCTCTCTATTCTTTCTAAAATACTGTCTCTCTCTACCACCCTCTCTCTTTCTCTCCTTTCCCTCTCTGAATCACTCTCTTCCCCTCTCGCTCTCCATCCCTCTCTGAATCATTCTCTCCCTTTCTCTCTCTCCCTCTCTGAATCACTCTCTCTGAATCACACCTTCCCCCCTTTCTCTCACCCTGCCTCCCACTCTCTCCCTCTCTTTCTCCCTCTCTCTCTGAATTATGCCCCTCCCTCTCTGTCCCCCTGATTCACTCTCTCTTTCCACCTTCTCTCTGATCCTCCATCTTTCTGTCTGGCTGTGTGTACGAGGGAGTGAGAAGTAGGACTCCTCAGTGGGAGAACCTCTCACTGCCTCAGTATCCTGGCTGTTGGCTGGAGCCTTGTTATTTATCTCAGTGTATTCATCACTTCGTAAAACGTGACCCCACTCAGCTGAATCTGCAGCACCAGAAGGCAAGAACAGTGTTGTGGCTTAATTTCAGGATACCTCTCTTCTCTACTCTGAAGACAATAGCATCATAAAGAGTTGGAAACTTTGCTCACTTGGTGAGCAAAGCTTTTGGCACGCTGACTTTCATCAGTCAGGGCACTGAATACAGATGTTGGGAGGTCATGATGCGGTTGTTACAAGACGCTCGTGAGGCCACATTTCTTGTCACCCTGCTGTAGGAAAGATGTTAGTGAACTGGAAAGAGCGCAGAAAAGATTTACGAGGATGTTGCCAGGACTCGAGGGACTGAGTTACAGGGAGAGGATGGACAGGGTAGGACTTTTTTACCTTGGGGTGTGGGAGATTGAGGGGTGATCTTGTAAAATCATGAGGGGCATAGACAAGGTGAATGCACTCAGCCTTTTCCTAGGGGTGGGGAATCAAGAACTAGAGGGCACAAGTTTAGGGTGAGAGGGGAGAGATTTAATAGGAACTTTTTTACACAGAGATAAGATATCTTTATTAGTCACATGTACATCGAAACACACAGTGAAATACATCTTTTGCGTAGTGTTCTGGGGGCAGCCCACAAGTGTCGCCACGCTTCCGGCGCCAACATAGCATGCCCACAACTTCCTAACCCGTACGCCTTTGGAACGTGGGAGGAAACTGGAGCACCCAGAGGAAACCCCCGCAGACACGGGGAGAACGTACAAACTCCTTACAGACAGTGGCTGGAATTGAACCTGGGTCGCTGGTGCTGTAATAGCGTTACGCTAACCGCTACACTACTGTGCCTGCCCCAGGAAAGGTGTAGAGGGATATGGGCAAAACTTGGGCAAATGGGACCAAGTTGGATGGGAATCTTGGTCGGCATGGACCAGTTGGACCGAAGGGCCTGTTTCCATGCTCTATAACTCTATGACTCTCTGAATCCAAGATTCAGCCCCAGCCACGGGGAAGTAGCAGGCCGGCATTTGAGAGGTGGGACCGTGTAGAGTTGGGACAGAGGTGTTGGGACGGGGAAGGTGGGGGTGGTTTGGTGGTCCCAGAGTCTGACGAGGGAGCAGACGGGAGGAGAAGGGGGACCCTCAGAGCTGAAGAACATGAGCGTGGGAGCTGGGACACAGAACCCCTGGAGACAGGAAGCACAGGGCTTTTTTCTCTTCGGAGCGACTGAAGACTAGAGGCGACGATAGAGGTGTACGAGACTATGAGAGGGATAGATAGAGTAGACAGCCAGCACCTATTTCCCAGGGTGGCAATGGCCAATACCAGCAATTTAAGGTGAGAGGAGGGAAGTTTAGGGGAGGTGTCAGATGTAGGTTCTTTACACAGAGAGTGGCGGGTGCCTGGAACGCACTGCCGGGGGAGGTGATGGAGGCTGATACAATAGGGACATTTAAGATACTCTTAGATAGGCACATGGATGTAAGGAAAATGGAGGGTTGTGGGCTGTGCAGGAGGGAAGGGTTAGACTGATCATGGAGGAGGTGTTTATATAGGTCAGCACAACATCATGGGCTGAAGGGCCTGTACTGTGCTGTACTGTTCTGTGTTGTATGTCGTATGTTGTATGTTCACGGTTGCCAGCATGATGAGAAGAAGTTACACCAGAGGTTGCAGTGTGGAGGTAATTCTGTGCACCGTCAACTCTCTTACTTCATATCAACCATCTCTTCGATCGCTGTTTATTGGCTTCTAATTGCCTGGTTATAAGACTGTTCCCTTTTTATTGGAGATCCCCAGTCTGTTATCTGAAGTTAGATAAAGTCACATTAAAGTCCCATGTATCTCTTCCCTCTTTATCTTAAGTGACCTCTGTCTTACTCTCTTAATTAGGAATCAAAGACTTTTCCAGAGATCCATCAATCATTGTGTTTGCAGATGGTTCAGTCCTGCCACATGGGAATCTCAGGCTACAGGGGAGTTGGGCAGGGAGCAGGGAGAGTCAATTGCCAAAGAACACAATACTTAACCCTCTTTCCATTTCACTTGGTTGTGGCCTCTGCTGTGCCCGGGACCGAAAGAAATTGCAGAGAGTTGTGGACACAGCCCAGCACATCATGGAAACCAGCCTCCCCTCCATGGACCCTGCCTACACTTCCCGCTGCCACGGGAAAGCAGCCAGTATAATCAAGGGCCCCTCCCACCCTGGACATTCTCTCTTCTCCCCCCTCCAATCGGGCAGAGGATACAAAAGCCTGAAGGCACGTACCACCAGGCTCAAGGACAGCTTCTATCCCACTGTTTTAAGACTATTGAACCGTTCCCTAGTATGATAAAGTGGACTCTTGACCTCACAATCTACCTCGTTATGGCCTTGCACCTTATTGTCTGCCTGCACTGCACTTTCTCTGTAACTGTAACACCTGTTATTGGTTTCCCTTGTACTACCTCAATGCACTGATGTAATGACATACTCTGTATGGACGGTATGCAAGGCAAGTTTTTCCACTGTACCCCGGTGCATGTGACAATAATAAACCAATTTACCTGTTTACCAAGATGAAGTCTTGATCTCTCAGTCTATCTCCTTAATCTACCTTTGTGCCTGGAAGGTGCTGCCAGGGGTGGTGGTGGAGGCAGATACAATGGAAACATTTAAAAGGCTCTTAGAGAGGCACATGAAGATGTAGAGAATGGAGGATATGGACCATGTGCAGAAGGGATTAATGTAATTAGGTGTCATTAGTTTAATTAGTTTGGCACAACATGGTGGGCCAGCGGGCCTGTTCTTCTGCTGTTCTCGGTCTATGTTCCCTGTCATGGCCCTTGCACTTTATATGTCTACATGCATGGTACTTTCTCTGTAACTATAATACTATATTCTGTATTGTTATCGTTTTTTTCCTTTTGTATTACCTTGATGTCTTAACAGTGTTGATGAACAGAGGGATCTTGGGGTCCAAATTCGTAACTCCTCGAAGTGGCTACACAGGTTGATGGGGTGGTAAAGAAGGCGTACAGCATGCTTGCCTTCATTAGTCAAGGCATTGAGTTCAAGAGTCAGGAAATTATGCTGCAGCTTTATAAAACTTTAGTTAGTCCGCATCTGGCGTATTGCATTCAGTTCTGGTCACCTCATTATAGGAAGGATGTCGAGGCTTTGGAGAGGGTGCAGAAGTGGTTCACCAAGATGCTGCCCGGATTAGAGGGCATGTGCTATGAGGAAAGGTTGGACAAAGTTGGGTTGTTCTTCCTGGAATGGCGGAGGTCTGGTAGAGGTTTATAAGATTATGAGAGGCATAGCTAGAGTAGACAGCCGGTATCTTTTCCCCAGGGTTGAAGTATCTAATACCAGAGGGCCTGCATTTAAGGCGATAGGGGGTAAGTTCAAAGGAGATGTGCGGGGCAAGTTTTTTTACACAGAGAGCGGTGGGTGCCTGGAATGTGCTGCCTGGGGTGGTGGTGGAGGCAGATACGATAGGGGCGTTCAAGAAGCTCTTAGACAGGCACATGAATGTGAGGGAAATGGAGGGATATGGACATTGTGCAGGCAGAAGGGATTAGTTTAGTTGGGCATTTGATTGCTAATGTAATTGGTTCAGCACAACATTGTGGGCCGAAGGGCCTGTTCCTGTGCTGTACTGTTCTATGTTCTATGTTCTACGTAATGTATGGAATGATCTGCCTGGATGGCATGCAGACTAAGTTTTTTACTGTATCTCGGTACATGTGATAGTAATGAACCATTGACCAATTACTCTCTGCCCCTGCTGTCCTGTCCACTGGGACACAAGAAATTCTGCAGATGCTGGAACCTGGAGCAACATACAAAAAGACTCATTTCACTGTGTGTTTCGATGTATATGTGACTAATAAATATCTAAATATCTAAAAATATCTACACACAAAAAGTACTGGAGGAACTCAGCAGGTCAGGCAGCATCCGTGGAGGGAAATAACCAGTCGACATTTCGGGCCGAGACCATTCATCAGAAAAGGAAGAGGGCAGAAGCCAGAATAAGAAGGTGGGGGGAGGGGGAGGAGCACACGTGGGCAGGGGAGAGGTGAGTTCAGGTGAGAAGGGGGAAGGGAGGTGGGTGGGGGAGGGGAAGAAGATGTAATAAACTGAGAAGTTGCCTGGATTGGAGAGCATGTCTGATGAGGATAGGTTGAGTGAGCTAGGGCTTTTCTCTGAGAGGATGAGAGGTGACTTGATAGAGGCGCACAAGATGATAAGAGGCATAGATCGAGTGGACAGTCAGAGACTTTTTTCCCAGGGCGACAATGGCCAACATGAGGGGTCATAATTTTAAGGTGATTGGAGGAAGGTATAAGGGGGATGTCAGGGGTAAGTTTTTTACACAGAGAGTGGTGGGTGTGTGGAACGCACTGCCGGCAGAGGTTGTGGGGGCAGATACATTAGGGACATTTAAGAGACTCTTAGATAGACACATGAATGATAGAGAAACGGAGGGCTATGTGGGAAGGAAGGATTAGATAGATCTAAGAGCAGGATAAGATGTCGGCACAACATTGTGGGCTGAAGGGCCTGTACTGTGCTGTAGTGTTCTATGTTCTATGTTCTAGGTGATAGGTAGAAGAGGCAAAGGGCTGAAGAAGGAATCTGGTCGGAGAGGGCAGTGGACCATGGAATAAAGGATGGGGGAGGGGAGGAGAGGAGATGGGCAGGTCGTCAAGACAGGGTAAGGGAGCCATAGGAATAAGGGAAGAGGAAAGAGTGGGGGGGGAAGTGAAAGAAGGATCACTGGATCTTGGTCCAACAACTCTTGGCTGATCTGTGGAGCAATGAGGACAGATTCTTTCCAATCAAATTATATAGCTGTACAGAAAGTCCCCATCTTGCTGAAAGTGATACCACACAGGTAGACAGGGCAGCGAGGAAGGCATTTGGTGCGCTTGCCTTCACAGGCCGAGGCATTGAGTACAAGAGTTGGGATGTCACGTTGTGGATGCACAAAACACGAGTTAGACCGCACTTGGAGTACTGTGTACAGGTCTGGTCACCACACTACAGGAAGGATGGGGTGGCAATCGAGAGTGTGCAGAAGGGATTCAGCAGGATGGTGCCTGGAATGGAGGGCTGTAGTTATAAGGGGAGATTGTATAGACTGGATTTATTCTTATTGGATCACAGGAGACTGAGGGGTGAGCTTATAGAGGTTTATAACGTTGTGAGGGACAGAGATAAGATAAGATATCTTGATGTACATGTACATCGAAACACACAGTGAAATGCATCTTTTGTCTAGAGTGTTCTGGGGGGCAGCCCACAAGTGTCGCCACGCTTCCGGCGCCAACATACCATGCCCACAGCTTCCTAACTCGTATGTCTTTGGGATGTGGGAGAGAACCGGAGCACCCTGAGGAAACCCACGCAGACACGGGGAGAACGTATAAACTCTTTACAGACGGTGGCCGGAATTGAACCTGGGTCTCTGGCGCTGTAAAGCGTTACGCTAACTGCTACACTGCTGTGATAGGGTAGACAGAATCTTTTTCTCAGGGTAAGGGAGTCTAGAACTAGAGGGCACAGGTTTAAGGTGAGAGGGAAAAGACTTAAGAGGGTCCTGAGGGGCAACTTCTTCACACAGAGGATGGTGGGTATATGGAACGAACTGCCAGAGGCAGGTACAATAACAATATTTAAAAGACACTTGGACAGGTACATGGATTGGAAGGGTTTAGAGGGATATGGGCTAAATGCTGGCAGATGGGACTAGCTTAGGTGGGCATCTTGGTCAGCATGGACGAGTTGGGCCGAAAGGCCTGTTTCCGTGCTGTCTGACTATGACTTCTGCACCTTTTCAACTTCCAGGGAGAACAACTCCATCTCCTTCAGCCTAACCTTGGAGCTAAGATCCCTCATCCTAGAGTGGGATTTGAACTCACCACCCCTTGACTCAGAGCTGAGAGACCGCCACCAAGTGAACGTCACCCTCCCACCAGAATTGTTTGAAAATCCAAGGGGGCCCTTGAAGCAGATATTGTCTGCATCATTCCTCTACAAACATTTCATTGATATCTGATAGGTTTAATGGCGTGTTTTACAATGTGTATTAAAACAAGATACCCATACCACAGTAAGGCAAGGCAACAAGCTCGGGACCTGCTCATGTAAATCTGTTCTTTACTGTTAAGATAATATTCGCGGACGTTAATCAGAGGACAGATCTGTTTGAAGTTTGATGCCGACCACATTAACAGAGACCTTGCCGCTGTTTGAAGGGAACTGCTCAGACTGAGCTGGGAGTAAACAAGAGTGTTAGCTCTCTGCTGGTGGGAGGAGACAGTCCCTGGTACTGACCCACACGCCCAGTCACTCTCCTGCCCGACTGTCGAGTTGGACATATGCCAGGGCCAGGGTTTGCCAGCTCTGGTTGGGAGCATTCCTGGACACTTCAAACGCTCACCCCTGCTTCAGATTTCTCTCCCCGCTCCAACAACCCTTTCCTCCGCCTCCCTCTCAAGCTAACAAAGCAAAGTGTTCAGAGAAAATACAAAGCACCCACAATTTGTCCCTGTTAACACTGGCAGGCAGGCCAATTTGTTCACATGTCCTTACCACAGATGAAAGGCACTTCATTCCGAGTTGTGTCATGGGAAGAAATCACCTGGCACACCGAGGAAAAGATTCAAGGATGTGTTCAGAGAAGTGCAACATTCCCAGTAATTCCTGGGGATCTCTGGCCAATGCCTTCTCACAGTGGAGACGGAGCACTTGGGATAGCATTACTAAGTTAAAAAAGGTGTGCATCATGCATGTTTTTATTAGTCGAAGCATTGAGTTCAAGAGTCAGGAAGTTATGTTACAGCTTTATAAAACTCTGGTTAGGCCGCATCTGGAGTATTGTGTTGAGTTCTGGTCGCCCCGTTACAGGAAGGATGTGGAGGCTTTGGAGAGGGTGCAGAAGAGGTTCACCAGGATGCTGCCTGAATTAGAGGGCATGAGCTATAAGGAGAGGTTGGACAAATGAGTTGTCTTCTCTGGTGCGGCGGAGGCTGAGGGGAGACCTGATAGAGTTTTATAAGATTATGAGGGGCACAGATAGACCAGGCAGCTGGTATCTTTTCTCCAGGGTTAAAATGTCTAGTACCAGAGGGCATGCATTTAAGGCGAGAGGGGGCAAGTTCAAAGGAGACATGTGGGACAAGTTCTTTATACAGAGAGTGGTGGGTGCCCGGAATGTGCTGCCAGGGGTGGTGGTGGAGGCAGATACGGTAGAGGTGTTTAAGAGGCTCTTAGATAGGTACATGAATGTACAGAGAATGGAGGGATATGCACATTGTGTAAGCAGAAGGGACTAATTTACTTTGCCATTTAGTTTCTAGTTTAATTAGTTCAGCACAACATCGTGGGCTGAAGGGCCTGTTGCTATGCTGTATTGTTCTATGTTCTATGTTTGATGTTCTAATGACATAGAGATCATGCATCGGGAACACACAAGGGCTCTGTGTAAGCAGTGGAAGGGATGCACTACCTTGTAAACTTGCCCTGCCAACGACTTCCTTCCGCATCCATGGTTCCCAGAAGACCACCATGAGTAACCTCAAGACACACAACTTGGAACCAAGTCACCCTTCATCTCAGGGGACTGCCTAAGAAGTTGACTCTTACTGTGCTGTTGAGGGAGAGAGCATTAGTGTCGATACAGTAGCAAAGGACTGGTGATATGTATCCCAGTCAAGATGGTGTGCACCGAGGAGGGGAACCTGCAGGTGTCGCTGGCCTTGACCTGCTGGTAGAGGTGATGGGTTTGAGACATGCTGTCGGAGTAGCCTTGGTGAATAGCTGCAGTTGGTTCAGTAGATATTACGTATTGCAGTCACTGTACACCGGTAAATTATATTGGTAAATTGGTTTGTTATTGTCACTTGTACCGAGGTACAGTGGAAAACTTATCTTGCATACTGATCGTACAGGTCAATTCATTACACAGTGCAGTTACATTGAGTTAGTACAGAGTGCATTGAAGTAGTACAGGTAAAAACAATAACAGTACAGAGTAAAGTGTCACAGCTACAGAGAAAGTGCAGTGCAATAAGGTGCAAGGTCACAACAAGGTAGATTGTGAGGTCAGAGTCCGTCTCATCGTATAAGGGAACTGTTCAATAGTCTTATCACAGTGGGGTAGAAGCTGTCCTTAAGCCTGGCGGTACGTGCCCTCAGGCTCCTGTATCTTCTACCTGATGGAAGAGGAGAGAAGGGAGAATGTCCCGGGTGGGTGGGGTCTTTGATTATGCTGGCTGCTACACCAAGACATCGAGAGGTAAAGACAGAGTCCAAGGAGGGGAGGCTGGTGTCCGTGATGCGCTGGGCTGTGTCCACAACTCTTTGCAGTTTCTTGCGGTCCTGGGTAGAGCAGTTGCCATACCAAGCCGTCACATGTCACATGTACCGAGGTACAGTGGAAAACTTTGTTTTGCGTGCCATCACGTAGATGCCACGGCCAAGAAAGCTCACCAGTGCCTCTGCTTCCTCAGGAGGCTAAAGAAATTCAGCATGTCCCCTTTGACACTCACCAACTTTTATCGATGCACCATAGAAAGCATCCTATCTGGATGTGTCACGGCTTGGTACTGCACTTGCTCTGCCCAGGACCGCAAGAAACTGCAAGGAGCTGTGGACACTACCTCAGTGCCTAAAAATTGATCTGTATGAACGGTATACAACACGTTTTTCAAGGTACCTCAGTACAAGTGACAATAATAAACCAATTCCAATCCCATCCATACAGATCATTTCATCACATCAGTGCATTGAAGTAGTTTAAGGGAAAAGCAATAACAGAATGCAGAATAAAGTGTTACAGTGCGGACAGACAATAAGGTGCAAGACCATAACGAGGTAGATTGTGAGATGAAGAGTCCATCTTATTGTACTAGGGAACTGTTCAATGTTCTCATAACAGCAGGATAGAAGCTGTCCTTGAGCCTGGTGGTACGTGCTTTCAGGCTTTTGTATCTTCTGCCCGATGGGACGGTGGAGAAGAGAGGATGTCCGGGGTGGGTGGGGTCTTTGATTATTCTGGCTGCCTTACTGAGGCAACAAGAAGGGTAGACAGAGTCCATGGAGGGGTGGTGAGGAATGAATGCTTAGGGTGTAGAAAGGGTACCAACCAAGTGGGATGCTTTGTCCTGGGTGATGTCAAAGTCCTTGAGAGTTTTGATGCTGCATTCACCCATGTAAGTGGAGAATATTCCATCACATTCAAGTGCAAAAGGCGAAGCAATACATCGAAATAGAACAGTATAGCACAGCAACAGGCCCTTCGGCCCACCGTATCTGTGCTGACCATGATGCCAAATTGAAACTAATCCCTTCTGCCTGTACTTGACCCATATCCCTCCATTCTCTACACATTCATGTGCCTCTTAAATGCCTCGATCATATCTGCCTCCACCACCACCCCTGGCAGTGCCTTCCAGGCACCCACCACTCTCTGTGTAAAAAACTCGCCCCGTTTGAGCTTACCCCCTCTGGCCCTCTAGTATTAGACCTTTCGACCCTGGGAAAAAGATACCGGCTGTCTATCTATGCCTCTCATAGTTTTATAAACTTCTCACCTCAGCCTTCCAAGCTTCAGAGAAAACAACCCAAGTTTGAGAAAACAATCCAAGAATATCGTTTGGGAGTTAAAATGGAGGGAGAGCTGAGGGGAGGATAGAAGTGAATGCAGGAGGCGGTTCTAGTTGCCTTGCGAGAAGATGGATGTCATTAAAATAAGATAAGATAGATAAGATCTCTTTATTAGTCACATGTACATCAAAACACACAGTGAAATGCATCTGTGTAATGAATTGACCTGTACGATCGATTTGTAAGACAAGCTTTTCACTGTACCTCGGTACGTGATAATAATAAACCAATACAAATACGAATCTTTTGCGTAGAGTGTTCTGGGGGCAGCCCACAAGTGTCGCCACGCTTCCGGCGCCAAAATAGCATGCCCACAACTTCCTAACTCATACGTCTTTGGAATGTGGGAGGAAACCGGAGCACCCGGGGGAAACCCACGCAGACACGGGGAGAACGAACAAACTCCTTACAGACAGTGGCCGGAATTGAACCCGGGTCACTGGTGCTGTAATAGCATCATGCTAATGCTACACCACCGTGCCTGCCTGTGCCTACCATGCCTGGAAAGGGTGCAGAAAAGATACACAAGGATGTTGCTGGGACTGAACAGCTTGAGTTATGAAATCTGAAAGTCATGAAGTTGATTGGGGCAGAGGGTGAGAGGGTTCTCTGAGTAAGAAAGAGGATCCGTTTAGAACAGGAAGACACACAAAATTGGATGGAATCCCAGAGGAGGTGAACCTACCAAGGTGTGATCCGTCGATGGTCCACACAGCCACAGCAGTGGTTGGTCAAGAGCTGGTGGAAGGTACAGTTAGACAGTGAAGCGATCTGCAGGTGGAGGCTCTCAGTGCTGATCAACCAGCTTTCTGCCGACATCAGGTGTCTAAAGCTGAAGGGCATCGGTTGAGGGTCAGAGGGAAAAGGGTTAGAGGGGATCAGGAGGAGGTTTTCCAAGAGGGGGGTTGGAATCTGGAATGCACTGCCTGAGGGGGTGGTGGAGGCAGAGACTCTAGCAGTCAAGAAGTATCTAGATTAGAATTGAATCACCAGGGGGTTACAGGCCAAGTGCTGGTACATGGGATCAGTATAGATGGGTACTTGATGGCTGGCATGGAGATGATGGGCTGAAAGGCCTGTTTCTGAGCCGTACGACCTGGTTGTCGATGCAATATCATGTTCGTGGATGACAAGGGCTAGAGCCATAGTATCGGATAACACAGAAACAGGCCCTTCGGCCCATTACAGCCATGCCGACCCTTTGATCATTGAATTTGAGGGGGAGGTGGATGGAGCAATGCTGATGGTATTGACTATAAGGCTGGCACCAGGTCCGGAGAGGTGGGCAGGAAGGACACTGGAAAGATTTTCTCTCAGCAGGGTCGCTGTGCTAGGAGAACAGCAACGCGAGTCATAGATCCATACAGCATGGAAACAGGCCCTTTGGCCCAACTGGTCCATGCTGGCCAAGATGCCCCATCTAAGATAGTCCCATTTGCCTGTGTCTGCCCCATATCCCGCTAAACCTTTCCCATCCATGTAAGATAAAATATCCTTAGTAGTCACATGTACATTGAAACACACAGTGAAATGCATCTTTTGCATAGAGTGTTCTGGGGGCAGCCCGCAAGTGTAACCACGCTTCCGGCGCCAACATAGCATGCCCACAACTTCCTAACCCGTACGTCTTTGGAATGTGGGAGGAAACCAGAGCACCCGGAGGAAACCCACACAGACACACGGGGAGAACGTACAAACTCCTTACAGACAGTGGCAGGAATTGAACCCGGGTCACTGGCGCTGTAATAGCGTCACGCTAACCGCTGCACTACCGTGCCTGCCCCTACCTGTCCAAGTGCCTTTTAGATCGATAGGACTGAGGTTACCCCTCAGAAGGAGGCAGTGACAGAGTGTTTCACTCGGCCTTTTGGAAAGTGAGACAGAGTGGGAGACCGTATGTGTTTCCCGAGAGAGATGAGATTGGCACAGCATTATGAGTACAGGAAGATCCAAGAGCACCGAAGGCAAGGAATTGAGGAGGCAGAAGGGAGGGCTGAAGGAAGGAGAGGTGGGGAATGGATGAAGACAACAACAAAAGTGGAAATATAGAGGGTTCAGATCAGGCAAATGGGGTCCAATCGGGAGGTAATTGGTAATTGGTTTATTGTCACATATACCGAGATGCAGTGAAAAGCTTTTGCTTGTGTGCCATCCAGATAGATCATTCCATGCATTAGTACATCGAGATAGCAAAAAGGAAAAAAAAGAATGCAGAATATAACGTTACAGTTACAGAGGCAGTGCAGTGCAGGTAGACAAATAAAGTATAAGGGCCACGACGAGGTAGATTGAGAGATCAAGAGTTCATCTTTATCATAGAACATAGGACACTACAGCACAATACAGGCTCTTCAGCCCACAATGTTGTGCCGACGTTTTATCCTGCTCTAAGATCTATCTAACCCTTCCCTCCCACATAGCCCTCCATTTCTCTGTCATTCATGTGTCTATCTAAGAATCCCTAATGTATCTGCCCCCACAACCTCTACTCACCACTGTCTGTGTGTAAAAAAACTTACCCCTGACATCCCCCTTATACCTTTCTCCAATCACCTTAAAATTATGCCCCCCCACCACCCCTCCGTGTTAGCCATTTTCAACCTGGGAAAAAGTCATATAAGAGATCCATTCAAAAGTCTGATATCAGCGGGATAGAAGCTGTTCTTGAGCCTGGTGGTACGTGTCCTCAAGGTTTTGTATCTTCTGCCCGATGGAAGGGGGGAGAAGAGACAGTGGTCAGGGTGGGAGGGGTCGATGATTATGTTGGCTGCTTTCAAGAGGCAGTGAGAAATGTAGACAGAGGGGAGGCTGGTTTCTGTGATGCGCTGGGCTGTGTCCACAACTCTCTGCGGCTTCTTACGGTTTCGGGCAGAGCAGTTGCCATACCAAGCCATGAAGCATCCAGATAGGATGCTTTCTATGGTGCATCGATATAAATTGATGAAGGTCATTGCGGACATGTCGCATTTCCTTAGCCCCCTAAGGAAGTAGAGGCGCTGGTGAGCTTTCTTGGCTGTGGTGTCTACATGGCTGGACCAGGACAAATTGTGGGTGATATTTACACCCAGGAACTTGAAGCTCGTTGCATAGCAAGATGATGGGATGTATAGCCTGGTATTGACTGCATCCCACCTCAGTTCCCCAGGGTTCGCGGACCCAGGGTTCTTCTGGCTCCCTACAGGAATGAATGGATTCCGGACGAGATAAGAACAGCTTCTTGTTAGTTTGTCTGAGTGAAGTTTATGTGGCACCTCATTTGTCTCCTTTATCTTTGCTGTGCCTCATTACTCTTCCTACTTCATACCTCTCCGCTGCTCCCTAACCTCTCCCCCCCACCTCCCCGTGCACTCTGCTCTGTCCCACGTCACAGCTCATTTTTCTCACTTGATAACGATCGCACGGACTGACACGTCCGTTCCCACCTTCCGCCCCTTTCAGAGTTTCCATCCAGAGGCCGCGGGACTGTTGTAGAATCTGTGTCTCCTCCATCTTCCCCTCCTCTAATTCCACCCCCGTCCCAGACCCTGATAGTGGCGTCACAGGTAGAAAGTGTTTGGGTCGCTGGCCTTCATCAGTCAGGACATCAAGTACAGATGTTGGGACGTTATGCTTCAGTTGTACAAAATGATGGTGAGGCCGCATTTGGAATATTGTGTGCAGTTTTGGTGACCCTGATGTAGGAAAGATGCCATTAAGCTGGAAAGAGTGTAGAGGAGATTTACAAGGATGTTGCCGGGACTTGAGGGACTGAGTTATAGAGAGAGGTTGAGCAGGTTGGGACTTTATTCATTGGAGCGCAGAAGAATGAGGGGTGAACTTATAGAGGTGTATAAAATCATGAGGGGGCATAGATAGGGTGAATTCACACAGTCTTTTTCCCAGAGTTGGGGAATCAAGAACTAGAGGTTTAAGGCAAGAGAGGAGAGATTTAATAGGAACCTGAGGGACAACTTCTTCACGCAGAGGGTAGTGCATATATGGAACAAGCTGCCAGAGGAAGTGGTTGAGGCAGGTACAGTAGCAACATTTAAAAGACATCTAGACAGGTACATGGATAAGAAAGGTTTAGAGGGATATTGGTCAAATGCAGGCAAATGGAAGTAACTCTTGGTCGGCATGGACGAGTTGGGCCAAAGGGCCTGTTTCCGTGCTGTATGATGCTCTGAATCTATAACCCCCGACTGTACTGGTCAATGTCTCACGTCCTCTACAATGCTGACAGGATAGAGCCATACTGGAGACACCCGCCATTTCATTGTTCCAATCATTACCGCACCTCCCTGTCCATCTCGCCACCCCTCGATATTAACACGTTGGCAGCCAGATCAGTCACAGCTGAGCTGGTGAACCCAGATCCCACTACAGAGGTTAGGTCTGTGTACCCTGGGGCAGGCGCGGTAGTGTAGCGGTTAGCGTAACGCTATTACAGCGCCAGCGACCTGGGTTCAATTCCAGCCACTGTCTGTAAGGAGTTTGTACGTTCTCCCCGTGTCTGTGTGGGTTTCCTCCGGGTGCTCCAGTTTCCTCCCACATTCCAAAGACGTACGGGTTAGGAAGTTGTGGGCATGCTATGTTGGCGCTGGAGGCGTGGCGACACTTGCGGGCTGCCCCCAGAACACTCTACGCAAAAGATTCTTTTCACTGTGTGTTTCGATGTACATGTGACTAATAAAGATATCTTATTTTACATGACTGAGGTATATAAAATTATGAAGTGTATAGATAAGGTGGACTGCAGGAAACTTTTCCCAATATAAGAGGAAGATGAAGCTAGAGGACACAGATTTATGGTAAGGGGGAAGAGATTTAGTGGATTTGAGGGAGACCTTTCTCATCCAGAGGTTCTCAGCACGGTAACAGATCCTTCAGCCCAACTCGTCCATGCCGAACATGGTGCCTATCTATGCTAATTCTATATCAGAAGCAGAATCAGAATCAGGTCTATTATCACTGACTTATATGACGTGAAATGTGTTGTTTTGTGGCAGCAGTACAGTGCAAAGACATAAAATTACTATAAATTACAAAATAAATAGTACAAAAAAAAGGAATAATGAGGTAGTGTCCATGGGTTCATGGACCGTTCAGAAATCTGATGGTGGAGGGGAAGAAGCTGTTCCTAAATAGTTGAGTGTGGGTCTTCAGGCTCCTTACCTCCTCCCCGACGGTAGTAACGGGAAGAGGGCATGTCCTGGATGGTGAGGATCCTCAGTGGATGGATGCCACTTTCTTGAGGCACCGCCTCTTGGACCATATCCCTCTAAACCTTTCCTATCCATGTACTTGTCCAAATATTTCTTAAACATTGTAATCGTTCCCACCCCTACCACCTCCTCTGGCAGCTGGTCCCAAACACCCACCACTCTCTGGTTGAAAAACCTGCCCCTCAAATCCGTTAAGGGGTCTTAAGGGAAGCCACTCCTTGAGAAAGTTGCTGGCAACGTTTAAGAAGTGTCTGGACAGGCGTTTGCATTGCCAGGGTATAGTAGGCAATGGGCCAAGTGCTGGAAGAAGGGATTAACGTGGATGGGTGACCACTGGTCAGCATGGACATGATGGACCCAATGGCCTGTTTCCATGCTTCATAACTCTGCGACTATAGACTGCGACCCACCTCAACAGGAGTTGCTGCAATCTTACCCCCTCCAACTTATCAAACACGCCCCTTCAAGCTATTACAAGATTAATGGCAGGACTCTTAGCAGTGTGGAGGAACAGAGGGATCTTGGGGTCCACGTCCATAGATCCCTCAAGGTTGCCATGCAGGTCGATAGGGTTGTTAAGAAGGTGTATGTTGGTCTTCATTAGTCGGGGTATTGGGTTCAAGAGCCTCGAGGTGATGTTGCAGCTCTGGTTAGACCACACTTAGAGTATTGTGTTCAGTTCTGGTCGCTTTATTATAGGAAGGATGTGGAAGCTTTAGAGAGGGTGCAGAGGAGATTTACCAGGATGTTGTCTGGATTGGAGACCACGTCTTATGAGGATAGGTTGAGCGAGCTAGGGCTTTTCTCTTTGGAGAGGAGGAGGATGAGAGGTGACTTGATAGAGGTGTACAAGATAATAAGAGGCATAGATCGAGTGGACAGTCAGAGACTTTTTTCCCAGGGCGACAATGGCCAACAGGAGGGGTCATAATTTTAAGGTGATTGGAGGAAGGTATAAGGGGGATGTCAGGGGTAAGTTTTTTACACAGAGTGGTGGGTGTGTGGAACGCACTGCCTGCGGAGGTTGTGGGGGCAGATACATTAGGGACGTTTAAGAGACTCTTAGATAGACACATGGATGGGGGCTATGTGGGAGGGAAGGGTTAGATAGATCTTAGAACAGGATAAAATGTCGGCACAACATTGTGGGTCGAAGGGCCTGTACTGTGCCGTAGTGGTCTATGTTCTATGTTCTATAACCATTTTAGCTGAATTAATCTTTTCATTAAACTGAATTCACATTCAGAATCACACACATCACACACATGTTGAGGTGCACCTTCAGTTTCAGCCAGGCCTGTAACCCAGTGACTGGAGCAGGTGGGATCCTCATAAATGCAAACACAGGTCAAGTACAGTAATTAAGGACAGAAAATGCTGGAAACCCTCAGCAGGTCAGGCAGCATCTGTGGAGAGAGAAACAGTTAATCGTTCATCAGGGTCAAGGACGAAACGTTAACCATCTCTCTTCCCATGGATGCTGCCTGACCTGCTGAGTGTTTCCAACACTTTCTGTTTTTATTTCAGAATTCCAGCATCTGCAGTTCTTTTGTGGATTGATATTTACTGCATTCAATATTACAGCACACCCCTTCGAGAGACAAGAGACTACAGATGCTGGAATCCAGAGCAAAAAACAAACTGCTGTGATGATATTGAGGGTACCCGTTTGAGAGCACTAAACTTAAGTCAAGACTTTTAAGATATCTTTATTAGTCACATGTACCTCAAAACACACAGTGAAATGCATCTTTTGCGTAGAGTGTTCTGGGGGCAGCCCGCAAGTGTCGCCACGCTTCCGGCGCCAACATAGCATGACCACAACTTCCTAACCCGTACGTCTTTGGAAACCGGAGCACCTGGAGGAAACCCACGCAGACACAGGAAGAATGTACAAACTCCTCACAGACAGTGGCTGGAATTGAACCCAGGTCGCTGGCGCTGTAATAGCGTTACGCTAACCACTACACTACCGTGCCTGCCCTATCTGGTATAAGTGTTGTTGGATTCGACTGCTTTAAGTAGTTTTTTAACATGTATAGTGTTTAATACACCTCAAGTGACTGCACAAGGGATGGCCGCTTCCGAGCTTATTGGTTTCTCCATCAGGTGAATATGTGCTTTCTTATTGGTTGGTTTGGCCACAGGTATCTAACAGGTTTTCTGATTGGACTATTGTTAGCTAAGGAGTACCTCTTACCTCAAGTATAAAAGGTGTCGTTTTTTGCGAATCACTCTCTTACTCTCTTCAGCCCCCTCCCCATGCCATCTTTAGTTCCTTTTGTCTCGGCTCATCTCCCAGTAGTAACGCTAGTGCCATGTGCTCTGTGACTGTTCCTTTGTTTTAAACTTTTCCAATAAAACTTTGTGAAGCACCAAATTGTTTTCAACTCATTCCTGGACTCCTGAAAGACCCCGCGGATTCGAAAATAACCGGATCCAACTGTATCAACACGTATCTTCACCGTTGGGAGATTGTACTGCATCAATCTATACTTCAAAGACGAGCTTACTTCACAACTGTAGTCTCGGGGTCTAGCTGTCAATGATCACTATTTCGAGTGGTGAGTCCCCCTCCCAACCAAGTGGAGATATTTCCAGCTAACAAAGCAGATTAAACGCAGTTTATTTTTAAGTGAAGCACATTTAATTGTGAGGAGTAGTTCTTGACAGAGGTTTATAACTTACAAAGGATTTCCAAAACATAAGTACAATTCTTACAAATTAGATGAATATATCAATGGGTTGCAGACGAACAAGTTGTCCATTGCAGAAACCGAGGCTGAGGAATGGATTCTGTGTTTTCTCTCTGTCTCTGCTACCAACCCTGACTGCCTTCCATCATCAGTAAGTGATGTTCCTCAATGACATTTATCAGGCCAGGTGGATGGAGTGTTTATTTAGGCCCATGTGGACCCTCTTGTTTCTCTTAAGTCAAGAGGGTGAGCAAAGTGTAGAGCACTACAGCATAGAAACAGGCCCTTCGGCCCACCTAGTCCATGCTGACCTGATCTTCTGCCTAGTCCCATCTACCTGCACCTGGACCATATCCCTCCAAACCCCTCCCATCCATGTACCCATCCAAACCTCTCTTAAATGTTACAATTGAATCCACATCCACCACTTCTAGTGGCAGCTCGTTCCACACTCGCACCACCCTCTGAGTGAAGAAGTTCCCCGTCAGATTCCCTTTAAATATTTCACCTTTCACCCTAAATCTATCTCCTTTAGTTCTAGTCTACCCAACCTGAGGGGAAAAAGCCTGCATGCATTCACCCTATCTATACCCCTCATCATTTTGTATACCTCTATGAGATCTCCCCTCATCCTCCTGTGCTCCAGGGAATAAAGTCCTAACCTATTCAACCTTTCCCTATAACTCAGATCCTCGAGTCCCAGCAACATCCGTGTAAATTTTCTCTGCACTCTTTCAAGCTTATTGATATCTTTCCTGCAGGTAGGTGACCACAACTGCACACAATACTCTAGATTCAGCCTCACCAGCGTCTTATACAACTTCAACATAACATCTCAACTCCTGTACTCAATGCCCTGATTTATGAAGGCCAATGTGCCAAAAGCTCTCTTTATGACCCTATCTACCCGTGATGCCACCTTCAAGGAATTATGGATCTGTATTCCCAGCTCCCTTTGTTCTACCACACACCTCAGAGCCCTACCATTCACTGTGTGAGTCTTACCCTGGTTTGTCCTCCCAAAGTACATCATCTCACACTTGTCTGCATTAAATTCCATCTGCAATTTTTCAGCCCATTTTCCCAGCTGGTCAAGATCACTCTGCAAGCTTTGATAGCCTTCCTCGCTGTCCACTACACCCCCAACTGGCATTACTGGTTAGAAGTTTAACTTAAGTGATCAACAAACATCTTGAACCTTGGACAGTTCCTGCTGCTGTGCTAAAAAGCTGACGTTATCAATAAGTCTTTTGGGCTTGTAATGTGAATATCTATCACACTGCTGGAAGAACTCAGTGGGTCAGGCAGCATCTGAGGAGGAAAAGAAATGCTTGAGCCCCTGCATCAGGACTGAGTGTGTGGAGGGGAGATAGCCAGAATAAAGAGGAGAGAGGGAAGGGAGAGGCAGAGGCTGGGAAGTGGTGTGGAACAGATGAGGTGGGGGAAGCGCTCCTCTACCTGGTTCTATCAGCCCGTCATCCCCCCATCCTTATCTGGTTCCACCTATCACCTTCCAGCCTCTTGTCTCTACCCCCCCACCCTTCCACCAACCCCTCCCACACCTGGCTTCATCTGCCCATCATCTCACACCTCACCTGGTTCCACCTTTAGAGTCATAGAGGTATAAAGGCCCTTCGGTCCAACTCGTCCATGCTGACCAAGTTGCCTACCTGAGCTCGTCCCACCTTCCTGCGTTAGACCCATATCCCACTAAACCTTTCCTATCCATGAACCTGTCCAACTGTCATTGAAACGTTGTAATTGTACCTGCCTCTACCACCTCCCCTGGTAGCTCGTTCCATATACCTGTCACTCTCTGTGCGACAAACGTGCCCCTTTAGATCTCTCTCCTCACACTTTAAACCTATGCCCTCTAGCTTTAGACTCCTCTATCCTGGGAAAAAGACCATTCACCTTATCTGTGCCCCTCGTGATTTTATAAATCTCTATACCGTCACCTCTCAGCCTCCTACGCTCCAAGGAAAATAGTCCCAGCCTATCCGGTCTCTCCTTACAACTCAAGCCCTCCAGTCCTGGTAACATCCTTGTGAATCTCATCACTGATCACAGATCAGGAAGAGTCAGTGATCGACTGGACAACTGTTAAGTGTGTTTTCCTTGGATCAGAGAAAGCTGGGAACGGGGTGGGGAGAGGGTGGAGACTGATACACAAAATGAGGAGGGCCATAGATAGGGTAGACAGTAATAAACGATTCCCAGTCGCATAAGTGTCGTAAACCAGAGGGCAGAGCTTCAGGTGAGAAGTGAGGGATTCAGAGGGGATATAGGGAACTTTTTCACCCAGAGGGTGGTTGGAGTTAGAACAAACTGCCCGAGGGGGTGGTAGAGGCAGAGACCCTCACAGCATTCAAACAAGTATCTAGGTGAGCTTTTGAATCAACAAGGTATTGAGGGCTTTGGACCATGTGCTGGCGAATGGGATTAGTATTGGTATTGGTTTATTATTGTAACTTGTACTGAGGTACAGTGAAAAACTTGTCTTGCATACCGTTCGTACAGGTCAATTCATTACACAGTGCAGTTACATTGGGTTAGTACAGAGTGCATTGATGTAGTACAGGTAAAAACAATAACAGTACAGAGTAAAGTGTCACAGCTACAGGGGAAGTTCAGTACAGGTAGACAATAAGGTGCAAGATCACAACAAGGTAGATTGTGAGGTCAGAGTCCATCTCATCGTATAAGGGAACCGTTCAATAGTCTTATCACTGTGGGGTAGAAGCTGTCCTTGAGCCTGGTGGTACGTGCCCTCAGGCTTCTGTATCTTCTACATGACGGAAGAGGAGAGAAGAGAGAATGACCCAGGTGGGCGGGGTCTTTGATTATGCTGGCTGCTTCACCAAGGCAGTGAGAGGTAAAGACAGAGTCTAAGGAGGGGAGGCTGGTGTCCGTGATGCGCTGGGCTGTGTCCACAACTCTCTGCAGTTTCTTGCAGTCCTGGGTAGAGCAGTTGCCGTACCAAGCTGTGATCTGCTGGAGGAACTTAGTAGATCGTGCAGCATCTGTGGGGGGAAAGGAATTGTCAACGTTTTGTGTTGAAACCCTCCATCAGAACAATTTCTTTCGCCTCACAGATGCTGCCTGACCCACTGAGTTCCTCCAGCAGATTGTGTGTTGCTCCAGATTCCAGCATCTGTGGTCTCTTGTGTCTCCCTAGTATAGATGGGTACTTGATGGTAGGCATGGATATGGTGAACCGAAGGGCCTGTTTCTGTGCTGTATGATTGCTCTACAACACTATAACTGATCCCAGGTAGGATGTCGGGAGGGGGTAGGCTCAGAACAGATGTGAGGGGTGCGTTTTTTACTGGGAGAGTGGTGGATGCCTGGAATGCGTTGCCTGATAGGGTGGTGGAGGCAAATTCATTGGGGGCTTTCAAGAATGGCTTGGATGGGCACATGAATGAGAGGAAAATGGAGGGATATGGGCAGTCTGTAGGTAGGAGGGATTAGC
Organism: Pristis pectinata; assembly: GCF_009764475.1. NCBI lineage: Eukaryota > Metazoa > Chordata > Chondrichthyes > Rhinopristiformes > Pristidae > Pristis > Pristis pectinata. The sequence continues at coordinate 6,060,081 of NC_067406.1, forward strand.
TATGTCAGCAGAACATTGTGGGCCGAAGGGCCTGTTCTGCGTTGTACTGTCCTATGTTCTATGTTCTGTGTAGATAATGGAACCTGGAGCAACACACAAGATGCTGGAGGAACTCAGCAGGTCAGGCAGCGTCTGTGGAGGGAAATGAACAGTCAACGTTTCGGGTCGAGACACACACTCCTCCCACTGGTTTCCCTCCCCCACTGTTCCCCTCTGCCCTCCCCACCTCTACTCCATGCTCCACCTTCCTCTCCTATCAGATTCCGTCATCTGCAGGTGATACGTGGTCACCCCACCTCTCACCTCCCAGCCTCTGTCACTGTTTGCACTCTCCCTTATCACCTGCCTCTCACCCCTCCTCACCTGGATCCACCTGTCACCTGCCAGCTCCCACCCCTTCCCCCCACCTCTTTATACCGGCCACGTCCCCTCTACCTTTCATCCAGATGACGGGTCTCGACCCGAAACGTCGGCTGTCCATTTCTCTCCACAGATGCTGCCTGGCTCACTGAGTTGCTCCAGCATCTTGTGTGTTGCTCCAGGTAGGATGACACTGTATCTACTAAAAGTGCCCTTCAGGGAAGGGGAGTAGAGGGATGAACAAGGTGCATGAATTGGCCACCAAGCCTGTTGCTGTCTCCCAGTGTAGAGTGCAATGGACAACAGTCAATAGACTGCAAAGCTCCAACTTCCACCAAATTAAGAAATTCTCACTGTGGTAGTGTAACGGTTAGTGTGACACTATTACAGGGCCAGCGACCTGGGTTCAATTCTGGCCGCTGTCTGTAAGGAGTTTGTATGTTCTCCCCGTGTCTGCGTGGGTTTCCTCCGGGTGCTCCGGTTTCCTCCTACATTCCAAAGACGTACGGGTTAGGAAGTTGTGGACATGCTATGTTGCCGCCGGAAGCGTGGCGACACTTGTGGGCTGCCCCCAGAACACTACGCAAAAGATGCATTTCACTGTGTGTTTCCATGTACATGTGACTAATAAAGATATCTTATCGTATCTTAAGTAAATTTGTAAATTGGTAAATTGGTTTACTATTGTCACATGTACCAATGTACAGTGAAAAACTTTGTTCTGCATTCCATCCATACAGATCATTTCATCACATCAGCACATCGAGGTAGTACAAGGGAAAACAATAACAGAATTATTATTCTAATAATAGAATTTATTGTGCTGTATTGTTCTGTGGTTCTATAGATAAGCATATGGAGGAATTTAAGATAGAGGGATATGTGGGAGGAAGGGGTTAGATAGTCTTAGGTGTGGTTTGAAGGTTGGCACAACATGGTGGGCCGAAGGACCTGTATTGTGCTGTATTGTTCTATGGTTCTATAGAGTACAGAATAAAGTGTTACAGTTACAGAGAAAGGGCAGGTCAGGTAGACAATAAGGTGCAAGGTCAAAATGAGGTAGATTTTGAGGTCTGGAGTCCATCTTATCGTACAAGAGATCCATTCAATTGTATTATAACAGTGAGATAGAAACTGTCCTTGAGCCTGGTGGTATGTGCTTAGAGTTTTTGTATCTTCTGCCCTGATAGAAGGGGTGGGGGGGGGGGTGGAGAGAATGTCTGGGGTGGGTGGGGTCTTTGATTATGTTGGCTGCTTTACTGAGGCAGCGAGAAGTGTAGACAGAGTCCGTGGAGGGCAAAGCTGTGTGCAGAATTCGGGAAGGAGTACCAGCTTACAATGCCTGGAACATAGCATTACACCCCAGGGTCTATTTAAGAGGCTCTTAGATAAGCACATGAATGTGCAGAGAATGGAGGGATGTGGACATTGTGTAGGCAGAGGGGATTAGTTTAGTTAGGCGTCTAATTACAAGTTTAATTTGTTCGGCACAATGTTGTGGGCCGAAGGGCCTGATCCTCTGCTGTACTGTTCTATGTTCTATGAGAATAAAACATCACCCCAACCACAAGTAAGTTGAAGTCTGTACAAAGGGTGAGAGATGAGGAGGTTCAGGGAGAGAAATTCCAGAGATACCATTGGAAGTGACACGATTCAGCAGTGGGAGTGAGGCCAGAATTGCAGGAGCAGAGAGACCTTGTGGGGCACGAGGAGGAAAGGAGGGAGTGAGACCCTGGAGGGATTTGAAACAGAGGTTGGGCCAGGAGCCAGTGGTGGGCACGCTATGTTGGCGCTGCAATAAGGTGCATGAATTGGCCACCAAGCCTGTTGCTGTCTCCTAGTGTAGAGTGCAATGGACAACAGTCAATAGCTGCTGGGCCAGGAGCCAGTGTAAGTCAGCAAGCTCAGCGTCAAGAGGTTGCCAGGACTTGAGGGCCTGAGTTATACGGAGAGGTTGGACAGGTTAGATTTTTATTCCTTTGGAGCGTAGAAGACTAAGGAGTGATCTTACAGAGGTTGATAAAATCATGAGGGGCATAGATAGGGTGAATGGTTGGGGAATCAAGAACTCGACGGCATAGGTTTAAGGTGAGAGGTGTGAGATTTAATAGGAACTTGAGGGGCAACTTTTTACACAAAGGGTGGTATGTGTGTGGAATGAGCTGCCAGAGGAAGTGGTTGAGGCAGGTACGTTTATAACATTTGGTATTGGTATTGGTACTGGTTTATTATTGTCACTTGTACCGAGGTACAGAGAAAAACTTGTCTTGCATACCGATCATACAGGTCAGTTCATTACACAGTGCAGTTACATTGGGTTAGTACAGAGTGCATTGAGGTAGTACAGTGTGCATTGATGTAGTACAGGTAAAAACACTTGGACAGGTACATGGATTGGAAAGGTTTAGAAGGTTAGTGGCCAAGTGCTAGGTTGGATGGGGCACCTTAGTTGACATGGACCAGTTGGGCCGAAGGGCCTGTTTCCGTGCTGTATGACTCTGTGACTCTAACCCTCAAAGAACAGCCCCACATTGCAAGGCAGTCCCTGCGAGCCTCTCAAAGATAGAGCCCGGAGCAAGATCAACACATGCTGATCCTGCAATAAATTCTAATTAGGAGCCGCTGCGTTAAATTGCTCGTTTACTTCCCATTGACCAGACCCCATCACGGCAGCTGCTGTCAGCGGGAGAGTTCACAGAGCCACCATTTGTCCTGTGTGTCAGAATCGCTTGAGAGATAAATTGGACGCAGTGAAAAAATCCAGAAGTGTGAAGGGATGGGAAATAAACCCTCTCGGAGGCTGTAGATAAGAAGGCAGGCTGACTGAAGTGCTGTGGTTTAGTGAGTTGGAAAACGACTTTTATCTGAAGATGTACAAGGACGCAACCATGGAGATCCTGACTCCAGATTACCTCTGCCCATTCACTGAATGATTAATTCACTGCAAACTCTGCTTGGGCTCTGTTTATTATCACCCTTGCATGGCTGAACTTTCTCTCCACATCCGGGAGTTTGTCCCACTGGCCTGCTTAACTCTTTCAGGCTTCAAGTACAACTTCTCACCTGGGTGCAGTCAGAATCAGGCTACACAACTCTCTGCAGTTTCTCAGGACTGCAAGAAACTGCACAGAGTTGTGGACACAGCCCAGCGCATCATGGAAATCAGCCTCCCCTCCTTGGACTCTGTCTTTACCTCTCGCTGCTTTGGTGAAGCAGCCAGCATAATCAAAGACCCCACCCACCCAGGTCATTCTCTCTTCTCTCCTCTTCCATTGGGTAGAAGATACAGGAGCCTGAGGGCACATACACCAGGCTTAAGGACAGCTTCTACCCCACTGTGATAAGACTATTGAATGGTTCCCTTATACAATGAGATGGACTCTGACCTCACGATCTACCTTGTGACCTTGCACCTTATTGTCTACCTGCACTGCACTTCCTTTGTAGCTGTGACACTTTACTCTGTACTGTTCTTGTTTTTACCTGTACTACCTCTCAATGTACTCTGGACTAGCTCAATGTAACTGCACTATGCAATGATTTGATCTGTACGATCGGTATGCAAGACAAGTTTTTCACTGTACCTCGGTACAAGTGACAATAATAAACCAATACCAATACCAGTTAATGGAGACAGGAGAGACTGTGGATGCTGGGATCTGGAGCAACAAGCAATCTGCTGGAGGAACTCAGCTGGTCGAGCAGCGTCCGTGAGGCCCTGATGCAGGGTTTTGATCTGAAACATCAACAGTTCCTTTCCCCCTACAGATGTTTCTTGACCCGCTGAGGTCCTCAAGCGATTGTTTGCAGCTGCTTAGTGGTGAGATAAGGAGAAACTTCTTCACCTTGAGGCTTTCATGGCCTGGTCTCACCGCACAGCGTCTGTCTTCCGAGACCCAGACCTGCACTTCCTGACTTGGCCCTTCAAATATACAAATGGTCGTCCTTGGGCAACCTTCCGCAACACCGATGCTTTAAAAAGTTCTGCTTCCCCAACTAAGTTAAGTCAAGTTGAGTTTATTGTCACGTGCAGGAGTACGGTGAGGTACAGGTACAATGAAAAGCTTGCTTGCAGCAGCATCACAGGCACGTAGGTACAGACAACACACAGAACATAAGTTCTGCATAAATTATACAGAATGAAGAAAAAGAATTGTAATTGGAATTAGAATGCCAATTGATATTGTCACATGTACTGAGGTACAGTGAAAATTGTCTTCCATACCGTTCATACAGATCAATTTATTACACAGTGCACTGAGGTAGTACAAGGTAAATCAGTAACAGAATGCAGAATAAAGTGTTACAGTTACAGAGAAAGTGCAGTGCAGGCAGACAATAAGGTGCAAGGGCTACGACAAGGTAGATTGTGAGGTCAAGAGTCCACCTTATTGTACTAGGGGACCGTTCAGTAACAGTGGGACAGAAGCTGTCCTCGAGCCTGGTGGTACATGCTTTGAGGCTTTTGTATTTTCTGCCCGATGGGAGGGGGGAGAAGAGAGAATGTCCTGGGTGGGTGGGGTCTTTGATTATGCTGGCTGCTTTACTGAGGCAGCGAGATGTGTAGTCAGAGTCCACGGAAGGGAGGCTGGTTTCCATGATGTGCTGAGCTGTGTCCACAACTCTCTGCAGTTTCTTGCGATCAGGCAGAACAGTTGCAGTACCAAGCCGTAATGCATCTGGACTGTGCAAAACAAGATATTAGTGCAAAAAAACACAATCAGAGACAAGTCCATGGCAGTGCAAGAGGTGGTCCGTAGTGTTTCATTGCTGAGGTAGTGTTAGTGTTGTGAAGGTTGGTTCAAGAACATGATGGTTGAAGGGAAGTAGCTGTTCCTGAACCTGGTGGTGTGGGACTTCAGGCTCCTGTAGCCCCTGCCTGACAGTAGCAGTGAGAAGCATGGCCCGGATGGTGGGGATCCTTGATGATGGATGCTGCCTTCTTGAGGCAGCGCCTCCTGTAGATGTTGCCAATGGCTGTGGCTGTGCCTTACTGGGCTGTGTCCACTCTGGTGCTTATTGAGGCCCATTCACCCATCACTCTTTTCATTTAAGAAAGGTTTATTTACATATTTACCATATGTATATATTATATATTCCATTGGAATATATACAAAGTGCAAATTCAAAATTAAAACATGACTTGCGGTCTGGAGGACTCTGAGCTTTGTGTATAGACAGACCATGAGAGCTTGCATTCCCTTGTTTGAGTATTTGAAAGCGCTGCTTCCTCAAGTTCCATGTGCACTTCAGCCTCACCTCCCTGACCTTTGGGAACGCAGTGTAGAGAGGTGGGGGCAAGTCAATCAGGGGATCTCCTCATCTGTCTGCTCCAGGCCTCGTCAAGGTGGGTCATAGATCCAGGCAGTGGGCTATCGAGGGTTCCACTCGAGCCGACTGCCTGCTCCCCTTCCGAGGAGATGTCCATGCCTGGGTGTCCTGGGAGGAGAAGCACTGTCCACTAGCTTTCTACTAGCCAGGGAGTTATGCTGCAACTTCATAGAACTCTGGTTAGGTTGCATCTGGAGTATTGATTCAATTCTGGTTGCCCTTTTACAGGAAGGACGTGGAGGAGTGCAGAAGAGGCTTATCAGGATGCTGCCTGCATTCGAGGGCATGTAAAGGTTGGACAAACTTGGGTTGTTTTCTCTGGAATGGCAGAGGCTGAGGGGAGACCTGATAGAGGTTTATAAGATTATGAGAGGCGACCTCTTTCTCCCAGGGCCGAAATGTCTAACACTAGAGAGCATGCATTTAAGGTGAAAGGGTAAGTTCAAAGGAGATGTACAGGGCAAGTTATTTTACACAGAGAGTGGTGGGTGCCTGGAATGCAGTGCCAGGGGTGGTGGTGGAGGCAGATATGATTGAGGCATTTAAGAGGCTCTTAGACAGGCACATGAATGTGCAGGAAGTGGAGGAATATGGATATCGTGTAGGTAGAAGGGATTAGTTTAGTTCGGTGTTTAAATACTAGCTTAATTACTTTGGCACAACATGGTGGGCCGGATCGCCTGCTCCTGAGCTGTGCTGTTCTATGTTCTATGTCCTCGAGGCCTTCCAGGACCAGTAGGCACCACGGGGACTGTGGTGCATTCTGGACGAGGGTGAGGAGGTGGAGCCACACCCACCCCGTGCAGAGCCAGACCTGTCAGCCTCTGGGGAAGACGGCGGAATGGCTGCATGCAGTCGGAACACAGCCGGGCAAACATTGGGCACCCCCGACGTACTCCTCTCCCAAAGTGAAGGGGCGCTGCAGAAATGCAGAGGAGATTCACCAGGATGTTGCCTGGATTGGAAGACTTTAGATATGGAGAGAGATCAGATGGGATTGGCTTGTTTTCCCTGGAGTGGAAGGCTGAGGGGTGACCTAATGGAAGTGTTTAAGTGGATAGGGTAACTATTACGTATCTTTTTGTCATGGTGGGGGTGTCTAAATATAGAACATAGAACACAATGTTGTGCCGACATTCTATCCTTCTCTAAGATCTATCTAACCCTTCCCTCCCACAAAGCCCTCCATTTCTCTATCATTCATGTGTCTATCTAAATGTTCCTAATGTATCTGTCCCCACAACCTCTGCCAGCAGTGCGACCCACCACTCTCTGTGTAAAAAAACTTACCCCTGACATCCACCTTATACCTTCCTCCAATCACCTTAAAATTATGTCCCCTCGTGTTAGCCATTGTCGCACTGGGAAAAAGTCTCTGACTGTCCACTCGATCTATGCCTCTTATCATCTTGTGCACCTCCAGCAAGTCCCCTCTCATCCTCCTTCTCTCCAAACAGAAAAGCCCTCACTCGCTCAACCTATAAGACATGCTCTCCAATCCAGGCAACATCCTGGTAAATCTCCTCTGCACCCTCTCTAAAGCTTCCACATCCTTCCTATAATGAGGTGACCAGAACTGAACACAATACTCCAAGTGTGGTCTAACAAGAGTTCTATAGAGCTGCAACATCACCTCGATACCCTTGAACTCAATACCCCGACTAATGAAGGCCAACACTCCATACGCCTTCTTAACAACCCAATTGACCTGTGCGGCAACCTTGAGGGATCTATGGACGTGGACCCGAAGATCCCTCTGTTCCTCCACACTGCTGAGCGTCCTGCCATTAACCTTGTATTCTGCCTTCAAACAAGGAACGGTGTTAAAGTGAGAGGGAGGGGTGGTAAAGGGGTTCTGAGGGGTAATGTTTTTTCCACAGAGAGTGGTTGATATCCGGAAGGCATTGCTGGAGATGGTGGGATCAGATACAATCACTATATTTAAGAGGCAGCATCAAACAGTCTGCTGGAGGAACTCAGCGGGTCGAGCAGCATCTGTGGGGGGGGGCGGGGGGTGGGGAGGGAAATTGTCAATGTTTCCCTTCTCTATGTCCTCTAGTTTTTGATTCTTTTTCCCTGGGAAAAAGACTGTGTGCATTCTCCCCACCTGTGCCCCTCATGATTTTATACACCTCTATAAGTTCACCCCTGTCTCCTACCTTCCAGACGATAAAGCCCCACCCTGCCCAGCCTCTCCCTGTAACTCAGTTCCTCAAGTCCTGGCAAAATTCTCGTAAACCTTCTTTGAATTCTTTCTAGCTAGAGTGCAGCGGTTAGCAAAACGTTTTACAACACCAGCGACCCGGGTTCAATTCTGGTTGCTGTCTGTAAGGAGTTTGTACGTTCTCCCCGTGACTGCGTGGGTTTCCTCCGGGTGCCCTGGTTTCTTCCCACTTTCCAAAGACGTACAGGTTAGGAAGTCGTGGGCATGGTATGTTGGCGCCAGAAGCGTGGCGACATTTGAGGGCTGTCCCCAAAACATTCTACGCCAAAGATGCATTTCACTTTGTGTTTTGATGTGCATGTGACTAATAAAGATATTTATCTTATCTTATCTCTCCTATAACAGGGTAAACAAAACTGTATATAATACTCCAGGTGTAGCATCACCTACATCTTGTACAACTGCAACATAACGTCCCAACTGACTGATGCAGGCCAGCGTGCCAAACGCCTTCTTGGAATTGGAATTGGAATTGGTTTATTATTGTCACATGTACCGAGGTACAGCAAAAAACTTGTCTCGCATACTGTTCATACAGATCAATTCATTACACAGTACATTGAGGTAGTAAAAGGGAAACCAATAACAGAATGCAGAGTAAAGTGTAACAGCTAGCCGCTTTACCGAGGCAGTGGGAAGTATTCACCACACTGTCTACCTGCGACGCCACTTTCAGGGAACCACGTACTTGTACACCGAGGTCCCTCTGTTCTACAACACTCCCCAGGGCACCCCCATTCACTGTGAAAGTCCTATGTTGGTTCGACTTCCCAAAATGTAACACCTTGCACTAATCTGCATTCCTCGCCCCAGTTATCCATTTGATGGAGATCCCTCTGTAGTCAGTATCAGAGACCTGGGGAGGGGGATTAGAATGGGTTGCTCTACTGTGCTCACAGTCCTGCTGCACTTGTCCTTCTTATTTCCACTTTCTGAGATAGTTAAGCAGGTTCGGCTTGTCACTGAACGCTCCAGCAAACTTCTACAGATGTACTGTCGAACGTATCCTGACTGGGTGCATCATGGTCTGGTACGGCAATTTGAATGCGCAGGATCATAAAAAACTGCAGAGAGGAGTGGAGTCAGCCAAATACATCGCTGGAGCATCCCTCCCCACCATCGGTAGTATCCATAGGAGGTGCTGACACAAGGCGGCAACATCCATCATCAAAGATCCCCACCATCCGGGCTATGCCATCTTCTCACAGTTACCATCGGGCAGGAGGTACAGAAGCCTGAAGTCCCACACCACCAGGTTCAGGAACAGCTACTTCCCTTCAACCATTCGGTTCTTGAACCAACCAGCACAACACAAATCACAACCTCAGTATAGTAACACTTTGACCACTTTGCACAACAATGAACTTTGTTTTGTTTTTGTTCTAATTATGTTTTTTCTTGTAAAAAAAATAGAGTAGACTTGTTTCACCTTACAGAGTCAGGAGTTGGAGCCAGACTTGGAGTGGGAGCTTTGAAAAGAGGTGAGTCTCTGTGCCTGAGCTTGTGAGTTACACCTTGCAGAGTCTAAACGAGGCACATTTGCAAATTGTTAATAGCTGATTGGCTACTTAACAGCAGCAAATAAAAGGAAGGCAGGTAGCAATGGAGTGGCCATTTTAGGAATGGCCAGTGTAGGCTGTAGGCTGGCGGCGGTGTTTCCTTTAGTGCCAGGCTAGAGTAGTTAGAATGGCTCCAGGCTCAGTGATCCGTTCACCTTCTGAGATGTGGGAGTTCTGGGAGACCTCTAGTGTTCCTGATAGCTACATCTGCATGAGGTGCATCTAATTGCAGCTTCCTACAGACCGTGTTAGGGAACTGGATTTGCAGTTGGATGACCTCCAGCTCCTAAGGGAGAATGAAGAGTTCATAGGTAACAGCTATAGGGAGGCAGTTGCTCCTAAGCTGCGGGAGGCAGGTAGCTGGGTGATCTTCAGTTTGAGGAAGGAGAATTGGTAGGTAGTGTGGCGTTCCCTTCAATAACAGGTATACAGCTTTGGATACTGTTGGGGGTGGTGCAAATAACCTACCAGGGGAAAACTGCAGTCAACAGCTCTTTGGCACTGAACCTGGTTGTGTGGTGTAGAAGGGGAGGGGCGGGGTGGTGAAGAGAAGGGTGGTAGTGATAGGGGATTCCATAGTAAGGTGGGTAGATAGGAGATTCTGTGGATGTGAAAGAGACACCCGGATGGTACATTGCCTCCTGGGTGCTAGGATCAGGGATGTCTCGGGTTAGGTCCACAACATTCTGAAGGGGGAGGGTTAACAGCCAGAGGTCGTGGTACATATTGGTACCAATGACATCTGTAGGAAAAGAGATGAGGTCCTGAAGAAGGAATATAGGGAGCTAGGTAGGAAGCTGAAAAGTAGCACCTCAATGGAGGTAATTTCTGGATTGCTGTGTGTGCCAGTGAGGGTAACAATAGGTTGATTTGGCAGATGAATGTGTGGCTGAAGAGTTGGTGCAGGGGGTAGGGTTTCAGATTTGTTGATCATTGGGTTCTCTTCTGGGGAAGGTAACACCTGTATTTTTAAAAAAAGTCCTGGTTTCCCCTGAACTGGAGGGGGACCAATATTCTTGTGAGCAGGTTTGCCAGAACTGTTGGGGAGGGTTTAAACTGGTTTACCAGGGGGATGGGAACCAGAGTGATAGGTCTGTGGTTGGTGCATTTAGTGTACAAGTAAATGAAGCATGGAGAAAGACTGTGGAAGGATAAACAAAAGGCAAAACTGCAGTTAGTTAGATGGGCTGAAGTGTCTACTTTAATGTGAGAAGTATCAGTAACAATGGTGATGAACTTAGAGCATGGGTAAGTACGTGTAACTATGATGTGGTGGCCATTAGGTTCTACATGTATGTGAAGAATAGGAGGATGACTAGAGTGAGGGTAGGACTGATCAGAGATAAGAGGAAACGTGCCTGGAGTGGGAAGAGGTAGGGGAGGTCCTTAATGAATACTTTGCTTCAGTATTCACCAGAGAAAGACCTTGACATTTGAGGATGGCATACAACAGGCTGATACGCTCGGGCATCTTGACACATGGAAAGAGGATGTGCTGGAACTTTTGGAAAAACATGAGGATAGATAAGTCACGGGGGCCGGACAGGATATATCCAAGGTTATTATGGGAAGTGAGGGGAGGGATTGCTGCACCTTTGGTGATGATCTTTGCACTCTCACTGGCCATAGGAGTAGTGCCAGATTGGAGGGTGGCAAATGTTCCTTTGTTTAAAAAAGGAGTAGGGATAACCCAGGGAATTACAGACCAGTGAGTCTTCAGTGGTGGGCAAATTACTGGAAGATTCTTGGATACAGGATTTATGGGCATTTAGAGAAGCATTAGGCTGATTAGGGACAGTCAGCATGGCTTTGTGAGGGACAGGCTGTGCCTCATGAGCCTGATGAATTCTTTGAGGATGTGCCAAAGCACATTGATGAAGGTAGGGCAGAGGATGTGGTGCACATGGATTTTAGTAAGGTGTTTGATAAGGTTCCACATGGAAGGCTCATTCAGGAAGTCAGGAGGCATGGGATCCAGGGAAACTTGTCTGTGTGGTTTCATAATTGGCTCGCTCATAGAAGACAGGGTGGTGGTAGATGGAGTGTATTCTGCCTGGAGGTCGGTGACCAGGGGTGTTCTGCAGGTATTTGTTCTGGGACCCCTGTTCTTTGTAATTTTTGTAAATGACTTGGATGAGGGTGTGGAAGGGTGGGTTAGTAAGTTTGCTGATGATACAAAGGTTGGTGGTGTTGTGGATAGTGTAGAAGGTTGCTGTAGATTACAACAGGACATTGATAGGATGCAGAGCTGGGCTGAGAAGTGGTAGATGGAGTTCAACCTGGAAAAGTGTGAAGTGATACACTTTGGAAGATCAAATTTGAATGTAGAATACAAGGTTAATGTCAGGACTCCTTGCAATGTGGAGGAAGAGGGATTTGGGGTCCACATCCAAAGATCCCTCAAGATTTCTGTACAGGTTGATAGGGTTATTAAGGTGTATGGTGTGTTCATCACTCAGGGTGCTGAGTTCAAAAGCTGTGAGGTGATGTTGCAGCTCTATAGAACTCCGGTCAGACCACACTTGGAGTATTGTGTTCAGTTCTGGTTGGTCATTTTAGGAAGGATGTGGAAGCTTCAGAGGGTGCAGAGGAGATTTACCAGGCTGCTGCCTGGATTGGAGAGCATGTCTTAGGAGGATAGACTGAATGAGCTTGGGCTTTTCTCTTTGGAGAGAAGGAGAATGAGAGGTGACTTGATGGAGGTGTGCAAGATAAGAGGCATAGATCGAGTGGACAGTTGGACTTTTTTCCCCAGGGTGAAAATGGCTCATGAGGGGGTATAATTTCACGGTGATTGGAGGAAGGTATCGGAGGGATGTTGGGGTAAGTTTTTTAGTGGTGGGTGTGTGGAGAACACTGCCTGTAGGTGTAGGGGCAGATACATTAGGGACATTTAAGAGACTCTTGGATAACCACATGAATGATAGAGAAATAGAGGGCTATGTGGGAGAGAAGGGTTAGATAGATTTTAGAGCAGGACAAAATTGTGGCACAATATTGTGGGCTGAAGGGCCTGTACTGTGCTGTAATGTTCTAGAACTTGTTTTCTCTTGCAAATATTGAGTATCTGTTACTATGTGCCTGTGATTGGTATTGGTTTATTATCACTTGTACGATCGGTTTGTAAGACAGTGGAAAAACTTGTCTTACAAACCGATCGTACAAGTCAATTCATTACAGTGCAGTTACATTGAGTTAGTACAGAGTGCATTGATGTAGTACAGGTAAAAACAATAACAGTACAGAGTAAAGTGTCACAGCTACAGAGTGCAGTGCAATAAGGTACAAGGTCACAAGGTAGATCGTGAGGTCAGAGTCCATCTCATTGTATAAGGGAACTGTTCAATAGTCAATAGTGGGGTAGAAGCTGCCCTTAAGTCTGGTGGTACGTGCCCTCAGGCTCCTGTATCTTCTGCCTGATGGAAGAGGAGAGAAGAGAGAATGTCCTGGGTGGGTGGGGTCTTTGATTATGCTGGCTGCTACACCAAGACAACGAGAGGTAAAGATGAGTCCAAGGAGGGAAGGTAGGTGTTTGTGATGTGCTGGGCTGTGTCCACAACTCTCTGCAGCTTCTTGCAGTCCTGGGCAGAGCAGTTGATGTACCAAGCTGTGATACATCCAGATAGGATGCTTTCAATGGTGCATTGGTAAAAGTTGGGGTGAGTCAAAGGGGACAAACCAAATTTCTTTAGCCTCCTGAGGAAGTTGAGGCATTTGTGAGCTTTCTTGGTTGTGGCATCTACGTGATTTGACCAGGACAGGCTGTTGGTGATGTTCACTCCCAGGAACTTGAAGCTCTCAACCCTCTCAACCTCAGCACCATTGATGTAGACAGGTGAATGTACACCACCCCCTTTCCTGAAGTCAATGACCAGTTCTTTTGTTTTGTTGACATTGAGGGAAAGGTTGTTGTCATGACACCATTCCACTAAACTCTCTATCTCCTTCCTGTACTCTGACTCATCGCTGTTTGAGATGCAGCCTACAACAGTGATGCTGCTGCAAGTAAGATTTTCATTGCACTTGAGTATCCATGCACATGTATATGACAATAAACTTGACCTTGAGTTTGACTTTGTTGTAATGTTCATGGGTTTGAAAAGAACTGTTGACATAGCCTTGGCAAGTAATTGCACAATATTGAAATTGTGAACAATTTTGAGCCCTGTATCTGAGGAAAGATGTGCTGGCCCTGGAGAGGGTCTAGAGGAGGTTCACAAGAATGAGACTTGGAATGAAAGGCTTAACATATGAGGAGCCTCCCTGGATTCATTTGTCTTTACATTTGGAACCCATCTCCTGCCACCTCCACTATACCTGTCCCTTTCAAACCTCATCCTTATTAAGTTGGGCTCACCTTCTGGAAGAAAAGAGCCGCAAACATCACAAGACAAAGGAGCAGAAGTAGGCCATTTGGCCCATTGAGTCTGCTCTGCCACTTCACGTGAGCTAAACTATTCTCCCATCGAGCCCCCAATTCCTGGCCTTTTCCCCATATCCCTTGACACCCTGACTAATTAGATACCTATCAATCTCTTCCTTAAACACCCCCAATGATTGGGCCTCCACAGCTGTACATAGCAATGAATTCCATAAATCCATGACCTCCTGGCTAAAGAAATTTCTCCTCATCTGTTCTAAATGAGTACCCTCTAATTCTAAGGCTGTGCCCCCTGTCCTGGACTCTCCTTCCAAGGGAAACAACTTAGCCACATCTACTCTGTCCATTCCTTTCAACATTTGAAATGTTTGAGGTCTCAGCAAGTGGGAGGTGGATGTGGCTGGAAACCGGAAGGGCTCTGCCCCAGGCTGCAAGCTGCAGCCTTCGGCCTAGTCCGGTGGCTCAGTGCACTGGGAACTTGAGGCAGCCCCTGGATCCAACAACGTAACTTGAACATTCTTGCTGTGGTGCCTGACAGGTGGGGAAGAGGGAAGACATATTCGCAGAGAGGTTGCTACGGAGACGGCGGTGACAAGGATTGCACATCTCACTTTCGGCAGGCCCCACAGCTGTCATCAAGCAGCAGCCATTACTTCTGCAGTAATTACCCTCCCCTCTTGTACCAAACAACCTGACAAATGTAATGAGAGTGTATTTACAGCTTTGTTTTGACAGTTCACTTAACCCCTTCGCAGCTAGTGCCCTGCAGGTTGGCGTCCGAGGCAGTTCCATCATGTCTTCCCTCATCCACGCTGCTGGGATCTGTGGAGGTTTCCTGCAGCTGGAAAAGGCATTGGCCTTGGAATCTCCACAACCTGGGCTTCTTCCAACAAACCTGGATCTCACGAGAAGGGTGGGGGCTTTAATGGGAAGCGGGGGACGTCGGAGATGATCTCAAGGAGGGTCCCGCAAAATAAGAGTCTCACTCTTCCCCTCAGGAGAGGATTTCACCCTCCCCTTTAGAGTCTCTACTTTCCTCCTTTTTAAAGGGAGTTTCCCTCTCCCCTTCAAGGTAAAATCTCTTTAAATCCTCTACCACACTTCGTATCACTGCCCTGGCTCAAGCTTTGACCGCTCTTTGGTGCCCTGCTTCCTTCCTCCCGCTCTTTGTACACTGGGGTCATCCAGAACTCTTCTGCCTGTGACCCATACCCCCTCCCTCCACAAAGCACTGCTCGGTACACTGACCAATCAGCCCCAGAAATGGCCTTTAACATCAGTCCCCCCCCCCTCCCTCCTCCCTCTCCCCCCCCCTCCCGCTGAGGTAGACAGCATCAACGTAAGTGAGGGACCAGAGTTGTTGGGGTGGGATGAAATGAGTCAGGAGGACATGTGGCATCCTGCTAGCCCTGGGAGCAACAGGCTCCATGGTTCTGGGGGCTGAGCTCAACTACATGTTTCCAGCTCCCATCTTCTCCTGGGAAGAGTGACTCAGTCAGACACCTCTTGTGTCCAAACCTGGAGACTGAGAATCTTTAAATAGTCCCTGATAAATCCAGTGGGGAACTCCGGAGCAATCTCTTCACCCATGGACCCCACTGCTTGAGGGAACAGCTGGTGGAGGCTGGATAATTATGTGAAGAGGACGATCAGACACCAGAGGTCAATGAAATGAAAGGTTCCCCCCAAAGCACAAGTGCCAGTATTGGGCTAATTGGCCTCATTCACCCAGTGGAAGTCGGGATGGGGCTTTGGGGAGAGCTCAGTCCTAACGGGGTTGGGGGAAGAGGGGACTCCTTGGTCTCGGGTTGTGAGGGTCCAGAGTAACAGTGCCTCAGTGAGACATTGGGAACAGCAGCAAGTGAAGCTGAGGAGAGTCCAGTATCTGAGGGCACAGCCTCAGAATAGATATCCTTGTTAGTCACGTGTACATCGAAACACAGTGAAATGCATCTTTTGCATAATGTTCTGGGGGCAGCCCGCAAGTGTCACCACGCTTCCAGCACCAACATAGCATTCCCACAACTTCCTAACCTATACATCTTTGGAATGTTGGAGGAAACTGGAAACCCATGCAGACACAGGGAGAACATACAAACTCCTCACTGACAGCAGCTACCATAAAGGGACAAGATGAGGAGGAGTTTCTTCAACCAGAGGGCACTGAATCTGTGGAATTTGTTGCCACAGAGGGCTGTGGCGGCCAAGTCATTGGGTTTATTTAAGGTAGAGATTGATAGGTTCTTGATTGGTAAGGGGGTTAAGGGTTACAGGGAGAGGTAATGTGTGGGCAGGCATGGTAGTGTAGCAGTTAGCACAACGTTATTACAGCGCTAGCGACCTGGGTTCAATTCTGGCTGCTGTCTGTGTTTCGATGGGCATGTGACTAATGAAGATATCTTAAAGAATGGAGTTGAGAATAAAAATAATCTGTGATTGAATGGAGGAGCAGACTCGATGGGCTGAATGGCCTAATTCTGCTCCTATATCTTGTCGTCTTACAGTCTTAAATCCGGCCCCACTCAAGCCTTGCAAAGTTAACTTTATTGGGATGGGATTTGGAGATCAGAATGCGAGCCGGTGGCAATTAGAGTGACATTTTGCTGTGATGAGTGTAAGGGTCTGGGGTTATCTTGTGCAGATGCCATCAACAAGGAGCCATTTGGTGGGAACATGGACTGAGACATGCCCAGGAGGCTGCTGGTGGTCTCGCTGAGGGTTTATTACTCCAAGTGGAAGTCTCTCATATCCCGGGAATGTCCGAAGGATGAGAGAGAGGATTTGGCTCTTTGATTGCCCAGAATTTACAGCAAAAATGAGGTCCATTTGGCCCTGTGACCTTGTGCTGGTGTCCTGCTCTTATCAGATTCCATCATCTGACTGAGTTATAGAGTTTGAGTGGCTAGGACTTTTATTCATTGGAATGTAGGAGACTTGGGGGTGATATTTTTGAGGTGTATAAAATTATGGGGCATAGATAGGGTGAATGCACACAGTCTTTTTCCCAGGGTTGAGGAATCAAGAACCAGAGGGCACAGGTTTAAGGTGAGAGGGGAGAGATTTAATAGGAACCTGAGGGGCAACTTTTTTTACCCGGTGGTAGTCAATATATGGAACGAGCTGTCAGAGGAAGTGGTTGAGGCAGGTATATTGACAACAACTAAAAGCACTTGGACAGGTACATGGATAGGAAAGATTTAGAAAGATATGGGTCAAACACAGGCAAATGGGACCAGCCTCGAAGGGCATCTTGGTCGGCATGGACCAGTTGGGCCGAAAAGTCATACAGCACAGAAGCAGGCTCTATGACTCTGTCTGCAGCCCTCCACCTATCACCTCCCAGCCTCTCTCACTATCTCCTCCCTTCCCTTCCCTCCCCTCCCCCACCCAACCCCATCTGCCAATCAACCCCTCCTCACTGGATCCACCTATCACCTGCCAGCCCTTACCCCACCCCATTCCCCTCACCTCTTCATACCAGCTATCTCCCCTCTACTCCTTCAGTCCAGATGAAGGGTCTTGACGTGAAACGTCGACTGTCTATTTCCCTCCGCAGGTGCTGCCTGACCTGCTGTGTTCCTCCAGCAGATCACTTTTTGCTCCAGATTTCAGCATCTGCATTCTCTTGTGTCTCCTGCTCCTTCACCATCATCTTCCCTCCCCATTTTTCCTCACTGTGTCATTAGAAACTATTCTTTCCTTCCTCATGGCTTTCTGAGGTTCCCCTTAAATCCAGCACCGCTCTTCACCTGAGGGAAGATTCTCACCCATCATCGGTGTCTGAATATCCCACTAAAATGCCCCTTTGTCCAGGATGAAAGATGAACTTGATCTCCCAATCTACCTCATCGCGGCCCTTGCACTTAATTTGTTTGCCTGCACTGCACTTTCTCTGTAACTGTAACACTATTCTGCGTTCTGTTTTCTTTTTGCTACCTCGATGTACTTATGTATGAAATAGTCTGGCTGGCATGCAAACAAAAGCTTGTTACTGTCAGTACATGTGACAATAATAAACCAATTCCAACCCCAGTAGTAGTGGGGGTTTTCATTTTCCCAATATTGACTGGGATTGGAGTATAAAGGGCTCAGATGGGGCATCGGAGAAAATGTGCATTGGACAATATGCAGAGAGTCCTTCTGGACCTTATCTTAGGAAATGAAACTGGGCAGGTGGTGAAAGTGGTGAAAGTGTCGATGGGGGAGCTCTTTGGGAACAGTGACCATAATCCTCTAAACTGCAAGGATAAGTTTGGTCCTCAAGTTAAAGTCTTCAATTGCAGGGAGTCTGATTTCAATAGTGTAAGAGAGGACCTGGCAAAAGTAGATTGCGAGCAGATGCTTGGGAGTAAAACAACAAGTTCTTTTGGTAAATGAGTTTACAGTGAAGATCAAAATTAATGGGTACAATGCATGGGCAATAAATTGGTAAATTGCCACGTACTGAGGTACAGTGAAAAATTTTGTTTTGCATGCTATCCATACAGATCATTTCATCGCATCAGTGCATTGAGGTAGTACAAGGTAAAACAATAACAGAATGCAGAATAAAGTGTAACAGCCACAAGAAAGTGCAGTGCAGGCAGACAATAAGGTGCAAGGTTGTGATGAGGTAGATTGTGAGGTCAACAGTTCATCTTATTGTACCAGGGGACCGTTCAATAGTCTTATAACAGTGAGTAGAAGCTGTCCTTGAGCCTGGCGGTACGTGCTTTCAGGCTTTTGTATCTTCTGCCCGATTGGAAGCGGGAAAAGAGAGTATGTCTGGGGTGGGTGGGGTCTTTTACGTTGCCTGCTTTACTGAGGCAGTGAGAAGTGTAGACAAGAGTCCATGGAGAGGAGGTTGGTTTCCACGATGTGCTGAGCTGTGTCCACAACTCTCTGCAGTTTCTTGCGGTCAATGAGGGAAGGAGCTCGATGGGATTTTATAGCCTAGGACTGATCAGATCTCACAGTCTCTCCAAAAACTACCGATGCTGGAAATCTGAAATAAAAACAGATCATGTTGGAAACACTCATCGGGTTGGACAGCAGAGTAAAATAGACACACAGGAGACTGTAGATGCTGGAATATGAAGCAACAACCAATCATAGAACATTACAGCACAGTACAGGCCCTACAGCCCATGATCTTGTGCTGAAATTTTATCCTGCTCTAAGATCTATCTAACCCTTCCCTCCCACATAGCTCTCCATTTCTCTATCATTCATGCATCTATCTAAGAGTCTCTTAAATGTCCCTAATGTATCTGCCCCCACAACCTCTGCCGGCAGTGCGTTCCACGCACCCACCACTCTCTGTGTAAAAAAACTTACCCCTGACATTCTCCCTATACCTTCCTCCAATCACCTTAAAATTATGTCCCCTCCTGTTAGCCATTGTCGCCCTGGGAAAAAGTCTCTGACTGTCCACTCGATCTATGCCTCTTATCATCTTGTTCACCTCTATCAAGTCACCTCTCATCCTCCTCCTCTCCAAAGAGAAAAGCCCTAGCTCGCTCAACCTATCCTCATAAGATATGCTCTCCAATCCAGGCAGCGTCCTGGTAAATCTCCTCTGCACCCTCTCTAAAGCTTCCACATCCTTCCTATAATGAGGCGACCAGAACTGAACACAATACTCCAAGTTGCTGGAGGAACTCAGCGGGGCAGGCAGCAACTATGAAGGGAAATGGACAGTTGATGTTTTGGGTCGAGACCCTTCATCAGGACTGGATCCAGTGTCCAGATGAAGGGTCTCGATCCGAAACGTCGACTGTCTATTTCCCTCCATAGATGCTGCCTGACCAGCAGAGTAACATTGATTGAAATCTGGAAAATTTCAATAGCTTCCAGCATCCACAGACTTGTTTTATGGTGTAGTGCAGGGTTGGGGCACAGGAGGAGGGGCAGGGGACGTTAAAGAGAGCCACGTGCGATCTGATTGCTTGCAATGTCGGTGAGGGGAGGGCACCGCCCTTCAATGACGGACAGAGCGAGGGTAGCTGCAGGTTGCCTACCAACCACTGGGGGGCCCCCTAAGACAGAGGCAGGATGTGAATCAAAGGGAGGTGGAGGCAAGGAACTGGGGGCCTCTTCCAATTCATGAGCGACTCACAGCAGGCGCCAGCCAATCCCACCCAGACATTGGAAGGACCTGGAGTCAGACTCACCCGAAAATAGGAAGAGCAGAGGGCCATTCATCCTCAAGTATGTCCCCCCTGTTCATCCAGATCAATGTTGATCTCCCAACCAGTTCCATTAACCTGCCCTTCATGTACTTCCAGAACCAAATAGCCCCCTGAGAACCTCAGCCATGAGCCCATCATCAGCAGCCATCTTAAAGAACAGAGTTCAGGATTCTGATACTTTTAATCCCTCATTCCCCCGGAACCCGGATCGGTTCGACCTCTCTCCATCTGTATGATCGATTGTTCATCGCGGTTTAAACACCTCAGTTAGATTGCACCACCTTCAAAGCCCACTTCAGACAGGTCCTCACAGTTTAACCCTTTAAGTCCTGGAATCATTCTGGAGAAGCTGTCATTTTTTGTTTGATTTTTGGATATGGATGTGGTGCCACATGTGGTGAGGTGTGATATGTGAAGAAATGTTATCAAGGGCAACAGAAAAAAAGCCTCTGTAATCTAACTAAACTGGCAGGGTTAATATAGCGACCTGCTATAAAATAAGATTTCCTTACTAGTCACCTGTACATCGAAACACACAGTGAAATACATCTTTTGCGTGGAGTGTTCTGGGGGCAGCCCGCAAGTGTCACCATGCTTCCGGCACCAATGTAGCATGCCCACAACTTCCTAACCCGTACGTCTTTGGAATGTGGGTGGAAACCCACACAGACGCGGGGAGAACGTACAAACTCCTTACAGACAGCGGTCGGAATTGAACCCGGGTCACTGGTGCTGTAAAGCTTTACACTAACCGCTACACTTCCGATTAAACTAACAGAATTAATAAACAGAACCACAACGATCTAATTAAACTCACAGGGTTAATATACAGAACCACTATAATAATTTAAACTCACAGTGTTAATATATAAACTTGCTATAAAATAATTAAACTAGTAGGATTAATATACAGAACTACAATAATCATATTAAACTCACAGGTTTAAGACACAGACCCACTGTAATTTAATTACACTCGCAGGGATAATATACAGACCCACTATGTTAATTAACTTTGTTAATATGCAGATCTAAAATAATCTAAGTAAACTCATAGAGTTAAAATACAGATCTGCTATTATTTAATTAATCTCACAGGGATGTGATACAAAAATTCTGTACTATAATTAAACTTTCAGGATTAAGCTACACCGTAGCTATAAATATACTCAGTATTAGGGTAGAGATCCACTGTAATCTAACTAGAATCACGGAATAAGAGACAAACGTGCGATGATCAAGAACACAAGAAAATAGGAGCGGGAGTAACCTGGTTCTTCAAGCCTGCTCCACCATTCAACGTGACCATGGTAGATCTACCCCAGGCCTCTTCTGAATCGGTTCTCCATCGCCCTAAATTCCCCAATCTTTTGGAAATATATTTACCTCCACTTTAAACATTTCTAATGAGCCAGCCTCCACAACTCTCTGGGGCAGAGCATTCAGCAGCCTCTGCAAGAAGAAATTTCTATGCAACTCAGCTTTAAATAAAATAAGATTATTAGTCACATGTACATTGAAACACACAAGGAAATGCATCTTTTTTGCGTAGAGTGTTCTGGGGGCAGTCCACAAGTGTCGCCATGCTTCCAGCGCCAAAATAGCATGCCCACAACTCCCTAACCCTTACATCTTTGGAATGTGGGAGGAAACCAGAGCACCCGGAGGAAACCCACGCAGACACGGGGAGAACATACAAACTCCCTACAGGCAGCGGCTGGAATTGAACCCCGGTCGCTGGTGCCCTAATAGCATTACACTAGCCGCTACGCTACCGTGGCCACCCACTTATCTTAATACTTGGTTCCCTGTTCAAGATTCTCCCATTAGCGAAAGCGTTTTGACATCTGTCCCGACATGTCCCCTCAGGATCTCATATGTCTCAATAAGTTCACCCCTCATTCGTTTCAACCCCAAAGAATATCAATCCAATCAGTCTAGCCTCCTATCATCCAAGAAATGGCCTGGTGAATCTCCTTTAGACCACCTCCAATCCGACTATATCCTTTTTTAGGTAAGGGGACCAAAACAGTGCACGGTATTCCAGGTGTGGTCTCACCAACACCCTGTACAATTGTCACAAAACATCCCTATTCTTAATCTCCAACCCCTTTGCAATAAAGGCCAAAATGCTGTTTGCCTTCTTAAGCACTTGCTGTACCTGCCTGCTGACTTTTTGTAATACACGCACATGAAAATCTAGATCACTCTGCATTTCAGCCATTTGTAGTCACTGTCCACTTGGTTAATCGACCTTCTGATCCCTCTTGGAATTGGTTTATTATTGTCACTTGTACCGAGGTACAGTAAAAAACTTGTCTTGCATACCGTTCATTACACAGTGCATCTAGGTAGTACAAGGGAAAACAATAACAGAAAGCAGAATAAAGTGTTACAGTTATAGGGAAAGTGCAGTGCAGGCAGACAATAAGGTGCAAGGTCATAACGAGGTAGATTGTGAGGTCAAGAGTCCATTTTATCGTATTAGGGAACCATTCAGTAGTCTGATAACAGCGGGATAGAAGCTGTCCTTGAGCCTGGTGGTACGTGCTTTCAGTCTTCTGCTTGATGGGAGAGGGGAGAAGAGAGAATGTCCTGGGGGGTGAGGTCTTTGACTATGTTGGCTGCTTTACCGAGGCAGTGAGAAGGGTAGACAGAGTCCATGGAGGGGAGACTGGTTTCCGTGATGTGCTGAGCTGTGTCCACAACTCTTTGCAGTTTCTTGCGGTCCTGGGCAGAGCAGTTGCTGTACCAAGCCATGTTACATCCAGATAGGATGCTTTCTATGGTGCATTGATAAAAATTGGTGAGTGTCAAAGGGAACATACCCAATTTCTTTAGCTTCCTGAGGAAGTAGAGGTGCAGGTGAACTTGCTTGGCCTTGGTGTCTACCAGGACAGTCTATTGGTGTATGTTCACCGCTAGGAACTTGAAGCTCTCAACCCTCTCGACCTCAGCACCATTGATGTAGACAGGTGCATGTACACCACCCTCTTTCCTGAAATCAATGACCAGCTGTTTTGCTGACATTGAGGGAAAGGTTGTTGTCATGACACCATGTCACTAAGCTCTCTATCTCCTTCCTGTACTCCGACTCATCGTTATTTGAGATATGGCCCACTATAGTGTTATCATCTGCAAACTTGTAGATGGAGTTAGAGCAGAATCTGGCCACACAGTCATGAGTATATAGGGAGGAGAGTAGAGGGCTGAGGACGCAGCCTTGTGGGGCACCAGTGTTGAGGATAATCGTGGCCGAGGTGTTGCTCCCTATCCTCACTGATTGTGGTCTGTTGGTCAGGAAGTCAAAGATACAGTTGCAAAGGGAGGTGTTGAGTTCCAGGTCTCGGAGTTTGGTGATGAGTTTGCTTGGAATTACAGTATTGAAGGCAGAGCTGTAGTCAATAAATAATAGTCTAACGTAGGTGTCTTTACTGTCCAGATGCTCCAGAGCTGAGTGTAGGGCCAGGGAGATAACGTCCACTGTAGACCTGTTACGGTGATAGGCGAATTGCAGTGGGTCGAGATTGTCTGGGAGCTGGAGTTGACGTGTGCCATGACCAGCCTCTCAAAGCACTTCATGATGGTGGATGTCAGAGCCACCGGGCGGTAGTCATTAAGGCATGTTACCTTGTTTTTCTTCAGTACCGGCATTACAGTGGTCTTCTTAAAGCAGGTGGGAAACTCATATTGAAGCAGGGAGAAGTTAAAAATGTCTGTAAATAACCCCACCAGCTGATCTGCACAGGATCTGAGGACACGGCCAGGGCATCCATCCCAGCCAGATGTGTGCTGGGGGTTCACTTTTCTTACTGAAGTGCATGACCTCAAATTTCTTCGCAGTAAACTCCATTTGCTCGGTTTTCAGCTAATCACTCAATCCAACTCTACGCCATTGCAGAACCACATCTCCTTCCATTTAGTTACTCTAATAATGTCATTGTGTTAAGGTTGGGATTTGCTGTCATCTAATTAAACTCAGAGTGCTGAGATACAGAGCCAGTATAACCTAATTATGTACTGTGCTAATATATCAACCCACTCAAATCTAATTAAATTCACGGTTAATACACAGAACCACTATAAACAATTTAACCACAGTGAAATACAAACCAACTATAATCTAATTAAACACAGACCCTTCTATAATCTGATTAAACTCCTCTGTTATAACAGACTTGTTATAATCTAATGAAATTGATAGGATTGAGATTCAGACACATTATAATTCAACAGATGTTGAAGTGTTGCAGTAGGGATCCAATATCATCTCATAAAATTTACAGAGTTAATGAAAAAGGAATCTACAGATGCTGGAAGTTTGAAATAAAAACCGAAAATGCTACACACACTCAGCAAGTGAAGTCCAAGGATCATCTAATTCAATTCACAGGACTGAGCTTCGGACACTTCAATAGGCAAGGCATAGAAGGATACGGTCCAAATTCAGGTAAATGGGATTACTGTAGGTGTGCAAAAGGTCGGCATGGACAAGGTGGGCCGAAGGGCCTTTCCTTGTGCTGTATGATTCTTTGACTCTGTGAAATACCAACAGACTCTGAATTACTGAATCTTGCTGAATTGAGATGGATCCGATATCACCTAGTTGGACACAAAGGGTTAATATACAGACCCACTGCAATCAAAGTAAAATCCTACTCTTGAAATGCAGGCCCATTGTAATCAAAATGGAGTCAAAAGATTAAACATGGAACAGTACAGCACAGGAACAGGCCCTTCAGCCCACAATGTTGTGGGCCAAACTATTTAAATGCCTAAGTAAACTAATCCCTTCTGCCTACACAATGTCTGCATCCCTCCATTCTCTGCACATCCATGTGCCTGTCTAAGAACCTCTTAAGCACCTCTATCGTATCTGCCTCCACCATCACCCCTGGCAGTGCAGTCCAGGCACCCACCACTCTCTGTGCAAAAACTTGCCCTGCACATCTCCTTTGAACTTACCCCCCTCGCCTTAAATGCATGTCCTCTAGTATTACACATTAAATGCCAGATTTCCTAATATGTAAGTATTTTAAGAGATTTATTTATTAGTCACATGTACATCAAAACACACAGTGAAATGCATCTTTTTGCATTACTGAGAATGTGCTGGGGGCAGCCCGCACGTGTCGCCACGCTCCGGCGCCAACATAGCATGCCCACAACTTCCTAACCTGTATGTCTTTGGAATGTGGGAGGAAACCAGAGCACCTGGAGGGAAACCCATGTAGACACGGGGAGAACGTACAAACTCCTTACAGCAGCGGGAATTGAACCTGGATTGCTGGCACTGCAATAGCGTTACGCTAACCGCTACACTACTGTGCCGTTGAAAAACTGAGGATAGCGATATGTTGTAATCCAGTTCGTCTCACAGAGATGAGATAGAGAATGGCCATAATCTAATTAAAATGAGAGTGTTCCAATTGAGACCCTCTATAATTGAATTTAAATCACAGGGTTGAGTTACAGACCCAGTTGAATCAAATTAAACTCATTGGGTTGAGACACAAACCCACATTGATCTAATCTGACATATGAGGTTAAAATACAGTCCTGCTGTAATCCTATTCAATTCAAAGACCTAAATACGGACAATGAGGAACCAATTAGAATCACAGAACCTTAATAATCTAATTAAAATCCAGGGTTATAATACAGGCTTTCTATAATCTAATTAAATTTGGAGGATTAACATACCCACAATAATCAATTTAAACTCATAGTGTCATATACAGACTCACTATTATCTGATTAATCTCGCGAGGTTAAAATACAGACCTGTTGTAATCGAATTCAACTTGCAGGTTTAAAATACAGACCGGAGTAAAGTAATTACCTTCATTTCATTGAGCTTCAGACCTTCTACAATTGAATTAAACTCACAGTGCTAATGTAGGGATCAACACTTGTACAATTACAGTCTCTCTGGATTAAGACCTGGTAAAATCTAGTTTAACTCACAAGGTTAAGGGAGTGACCTAGTATAATCTGATTTGACTCACAGGTTTAAGATTTGTCTGATTTGATTAAATTAACTGGGTTGAGATACAGCTTTGCAATAATCTAATTAATGCCACAAGGTTGAAACCTAGATCTCATTCGACTCACAGGGTTAAAATATGACAATAGATGACAATAGTATAGTCTAATTAATTTGTGATACAGATCCACTAAATTCTACTTAAATTCATAGGGTTAAGAGATCAGTTATAATCCCTTCAAAGTTACAAGATTGTCATGTGCGGTTGACCGGAGGACTTAGCAGAAGAGGCTCTTAAAGCTGCCAAAAATACAGTTTAAGAGGCATTTAGACAGACTACATAGGCAAGGGAGAAAAGGATACGGTCCTAATGCAGGCAAATGGGACTAGTGTAGGTGAGCCAAAAGGTCAGCATGAATGTGATGGGCTGAAGGGCCTATTTCTGTGCTGTATGACTCAATAACTCAATAAGCTATAGGACTAGAATTAGGCTGTTCCTTTCCTCCCACAGATGCTGTTCGACCTGCTGTGTTCCTCTGATTATTTGTTGCTCTAATTCCAAATCCTGTCTGCGATGCAGCCCCAGACTCCTTTCTATAAAACCATAAGATATAGGAGCAGAGTTAGGCCATTTGGCCCATCGAGTCTGCTCTGCCATTCAATCATGGCTGATTTTTTTTCAACTCCATTCTCCCGTCTTCTCCCCGTATCCCTTAACCCCCTTACCAATCAAGAACCTATCAATCTCTGCCTTAAATACACCCAATGACTTGGCCTCCACAGCCCTCCGTGGCAACGAATTCCACAGATTCACCACCCTCTGGCTGAAGAAATTCCTCCTCATCTCAGTTTTAAAGGGAAGTCCCTTTATTCTGAGGCTGTGCCCTTGAATCCTGGACTCTCCCACTACTGGAAACATCCTCTCCACGTCCACTCTATCCAGGCCTTTCAGTATCCGGTAGGTTTCAATGAGATCCCCCATCATCCTTCTGAACTTCATCGCGTAGGGACCCAGAGCCATCAAACGCTCCTCAAACATTAAGCCTTTCATTCCTGGGGTCATCCTTGTGAACCTCCTCTGGACCCTCTCCAGGGCCAGCACATCCTTCCTTAGATACAGGGCCCAAATTTGCTCACAATACTCTTCCATGATGAGTAGGCATGAGGAGCAGGAGCATTTTAGAACTCAGGGGACCAAGAACTTGATAAAGATATCCAAGATAGAATATGAGATTGGTGAGAAATTGGAAAACAGACTAAGAGCTACTATAGGTATATAAAAAAGAAAAAAATATCTAGTGAGGGCAAATGTGGATCCCATACAGACAGATGGTAAAATTTATAATGGGGAATAAGGACATGGCAGAGGAATTAAACAAATGAATTTCATTGCCTTTATGGAAAGAGACACTCTGAATCCATTAGATACGTACATTGGTTTATTATTGTGAAAAACTTTGTTTTGCATGCCATCCATACAGATCATTTCATCACATTGAGATAGTACCAGGGAAAACAATAACAGAATGCAGAATAAAGTGTTACAGTTACAGAGAAAATGCAGTGCAAGCAGACAATGGGGTGCAAGGTCATAACGAGGTAGATTGTGAGGACAAGGGTCCACCTTATTGTACTAGGGAACCGTTCAATCATCTTATAACAGCGGGATAGAAGCTGTCCTTGAGCCTGATGGTACCTGCTTTCAGTCCTTTATTTCTTCTGCCCCATGGGAGGGGGGGGGGAGAAGAGAGAACATCTGGGATGGCTAGGGTCTTAGATTCATTACAGAATCAAGGGTGTGGAGAGAATATGGAACTGTATGAACAAAATACAAAGTACTGGAAAAGCTGGTGAGTTTGAAAGCTGATCGATCCCAAGTACTCAATTATGTACATACCAGAGTTCTGAAAGAGAGGCCTATGGAGATAATGGATTATCATCTTCCAATGTTCTGTAGATTCTGGCACTGGAGAGTTGCACATTATTGAAGAAAGGAAGCACAGAGAAAATGGGGAACTACTGGCCTGTTAGTCCAACATCCGCTGAATGGAAGATGGAGGCGGCTATAATGAAGGGAGTAAAAACGGAATGCCTAGGAAAGGATCGTTAGATTGAGCAGACTCAGCATGGATTTATGAGGAGAAATTCATGTTTGACTATTCTGTTGGAACTAGATTCATAGAGTCACAGAGTCATACAGCACAAAAACAGGACCTTCAGCCCAATTTATCCATGCTGATCAAGGTGCCCACCTGAGTTAGTCCCATTTGCCTGCGTTTGGCCCATATCCAAATGTCTTTTAAATGTTGTTATTGTACTTGCCTCAACTATTTTCTCTGGCAGTTCGTTCCATGTACCCACCACCCTCCATGTGAAGTTATTGCCCCTCAGGTCTCTTTTAAATTCTATTTTAAAGTTATGCCCTGTATTGTTTGGTTCCCATTCCCTGGGAAAAAGACTGAGCGCATTCACCCTATCTCTACCCCTCATGATTTTATACACCTCTATAAGGTCACCACTCAGTGTCCTATGCTCCAAGGAGTAAAGTCCTAGCCTGTCCAACTTCTTCCAATAAGACAGAGGAATTCTATGAGAATGTGACCAGTAAAATAGATAAGGGAAACCAATGAATTTCATGTATTTGAATTTCTGGGAGGCTTTTGATAAGGGTCCCCACAGGAGGTGGGAGACAAGGAATTGGGGGTAATGTACTGACATGGATTCAGAACTGCTACTGTTCAGAAGGAACAAGTTGGAATAAATGAAATCTTTATAAAATAAGATTAAGATTTCTTTATTAGTCACATGTACATCGAAACACACAGTGAAATGCACCTTTTGTGGAGAGTGTTCTGGGGGCAGCCCGCAAGTGTCGCCATGTTTCTGGCGCCAACATAGCATGCCCACAACTTCCTAACCCGTACATCTTTGGAATGTGGGAGGAAACCGGAGCACCCGGAGGAAACCCATGCAGACACGGGAGAACGTACAAGCTCCTTACAGACAACGGCTGGAATTGAACCCGGGTCGCTGGCGATATAATAGCGTTACGTTAACCGCTACACTATGGTACTGCAGGCTGTGACTAATGGGGTATACCACAAAGATCAGTGCCTGGCACCAAACTATTTACAATCGATATCAATGATGTGGCTGAAGGGACGAAATGTCATAATTCCAAGTTTGCTGATGTTACTAAATTAAGTGGATGAGTACAGAGGATGATGCAAGGTTAATGGCAGGACTCTCAGCAGTGTGGAGGAACAGAGGGATCTTGGGGTCCACGTCCATAGATCCCTCAAGTTGCCGCGCAGGTCGATAGGGTTGATTAGGGAACTGGAGGGGTAGGTCAGAGGAAGAAGGGGATGGGGAAAAGTCAGATCTGACAGGCAGAGAGGCTTTGAGGAAGGAGAAGCAGAGTACAGGCTACAAAAGTAGGAAGGTGGATGGGCTAAAGTGCATTTACTTGAATGCGAGAAGCATCAGGAATAAGGGAGATGAACTGAGAGCTTGGATAAGTACATGGGACTATGATATTGTGGCTATTACAGTGACATGGCTGACATCGGGGCAGGAATGGATATTGAATATTCCTGGTTTTCAGTGTTTTAAAAGGGATAGGGAGGGGGGGAGAAGAGGAGGAGGGGTGGCAATACTGGTCAGGGATACAGTTACAGCTGCAGAAAGGGTGGATAATGTAGAAGGATCCTCTCTAGAGTCAATATGGGTGGAAGTTAGGAACAAGAAAGGGGCAGTTACCATCCTGGGAGTATTCTATAGGCCCCCTGGTAGCAGTAGGGATACTGAGGAGCAGATTGGGAGGCAGTTTTTGGAGATATGCGAAAATAACAGGGTTATTATAATGGGAGACTTCAACTATCCAAATATTGATTGGCACCTACTTGGTGCCAAAGGTTTAGATGGGGCGCAGTTTGTTAAGTGTGTCCAGGATGGATTCCTGACGCAGTATGTTGACAGGCCGACTAGAGGGGATGCCATATTAGATCTAGTTTTAGGTAATGAACCAGGTCAGGTGACAGATCTATCGGTGGGTGAGCATTTGGGGGACAGTGACCACTGCTCCATAACCTTTAGAATTGTCATGGACAGGGATAGGAGCAAAGAGGACAGGAAGATATTTAATTGGGGAAAGGCGAATTATGGGGCTATAAGGCGAGAACTTGGGAGTGTAAATTGGGATGACATTTTTGAAGGGAAATGCACTATGGAGATGTGGTCAATGTTCAGGGATCTTTTGCAGGATGTTAGGGATAAATTTGTCCCGGTGAGGCAGAGAAGGAAAGGTAGGGTGAAGGAACCGTGGGTGACGAGAGAGGTGGAACAACTAGTTAGGAAGAAGGCAGTATACATAAGGTGTAAGCATCAAGGATTGGACAGGGCTCATGAGGAATATAGAGTAGTAAGGAAGGAACTTAAGAAGGGGCTGAGGAGAGCAAGAAGGGGACATGAAAAGGCTTTGGCGAGTAGGGTTAAGGAGAATCCCAAGGCTTTTTTTTCATAAGTAAAGAGCAGAAGGATGACGAGAGTAAAGGTAGGTCCGATTAAAGACAAAGGTGGGAAGATGTGCCTGGAAGCTGTGGAAGTGGGTGAGGTTCTCAATGAATACTTCTCTTCAGTATTCACCAAGGAGAGGGGTCTTGATGATGCTGAGAACAATGTAGGTGAGGGTAATGTTCTAGAGTATGTAGATATTAAGAGAGAGGATGTGTTGGGGTTGTTAGAAAATATTAGGACAGATAAGTCCCCGGGGCCTGACGGAATATTCCCCAGGCTGCTTTGTGTGGCGGGGGAGGAGATTGTTGAACCGTTGGTTAGGATCTTTGAGTCCTCGTTGTCCATGGGGATGGTACCGGAGGATTGGAGGGTGACGAATGTTGTCCCCTTATTCAAAAAAGGTAGTAGGGATAGTCCAGGGAATTACAGACCAGTGAGCCTTACGTCTGTGGTGGGTAAGCTGTTGGAAAGGATTCTAAGAGATAGGATCTATGAGCATTTGGAGAAACATGGACTGATTAGGGACAGCCAGCATGGCTTTGTGAAGGGAAGACCTTGCCTCGCAAGCCTGATAGTCGTCTTTGAGGAGGAGACCAGGAAGTTTGATGAGGGTAATGCAGTGAATGTGGTCTGCATGGATTTTAGTAAGGCGTTTGACAAGGTTCCACATGGTAGGCTTCTTCAGAAGGTCAGAGGTCAAGGGATCCGGGGAAGCTTGGCCGTGTGGATTCAGAACTGGTTTGTCTGTAGAAAGCAGAGGGTTGTGGTGGACGGAGTGCATTTGGATTGTAGGGCTGTGACTAGTGGTGTCCCACAGGGATCGGTTCTGGGACCTCTACTTTTTGTGATATTTATTAACGACTTAGATGAGGGGGTGGAAGGCTGGGTTAGTAAGTTTGCAGATGACACAAAGATTGGTGGTGTTGTGGATAGTGTGGAGGGCTTTAGAAGCTTGCAGAGGGATATCGATAGGATGCAGAGCTGGGCTGACAAGTGGCAGATGGAGTTCAATCCAGAGAAGTGTGAGGTAGTACACCTTGGAAGGACAAACTCCAAGGCGGAGTACAGGGTAAATGGCAGGATTCTGGGCAGTATAGAGCAGCAGAGGGATCTGGGGGTTCATATCCACAGATCACTGAAAGTTGCCTCGCAGGTGGATAGGGTAGTTAAGAAAGCTTATGGGATGTTAGCTTTCATAAATCGTGGGATTGAGTTTAAGAGCCGCAAAGTGATGATGCAGCTTTACAAAACTGTTTAGGCCACACTTAGGGAACTGCATCCAGTTCTGGTCGCCTCATTATAGGAAGGATGTGGAGGCTTTGGAAAGGGTGCAGAGGAGATTTACCAGGATGCTGCCTGGATTAGAGAGTATGGATTATGAGGAGAGACTAAAGGAGCTAGGGCTGTTCTCATTGGAGAGAAGGAGGATGAGAGGAGACATGATAGAGGTGTACAAAATATTAAGAGGAATAGATAGAGTGGACAGCCAGCGCCTCTTTCCCAGGGCGCCATTGTTCAAAACAAGAGGACATGGCTTTAAGGTAATGGGTGGGAAGTTCAAGGTGATGTCAGAGGGAGGTTTTTCACCCAGAGAGTGGTTGGTGCATGGAATGCGCTGCCTGGGGTGGTGGTGGAGGCTGATACATTGGACAAGTTCAAGAGATTGTTAGATAAGCATATGGAGGAATTTAAGATAGAGGGATATGTGGGAGGAAGGGGTTAGATAGTCTTGAATAGTTAGATAGTGGTTTGAAGGTTGGCACAACATGGTGGCCCGAAGGGCCTGTAGTGTGCTGTATTATTCTATGATTCTATAGTTAAGAAGGCATATGGTGTGTTGGCCTTCATTAGTCAGGGGATTGAGTTCAAGAGCCGCGAGGTACTGTTGCAGCTCTATAGAACTCTGGTTAGACCACACTTGGAATATTTTGTTCAGTTCTGGTCACTTCATTATAGGAAGGATGTGGAAGCTTTAGAGAGGGTGCAGAGGAGATTTACCAGGCTGCTGCCTGGATTGGAGAGCATGTCTTATGAGGATAGATTGAGTGAGCTCGGGCTTTTTTCTTTGGAGAGAAGGAGGATGAGAGGTGGCTTGATAGAGGTGTACAAGATGATAAGAGGCATAGATCGAGTGGACAGTCAGAGACTTTTTCCCAGG
The DNA here is from genome assembly GCF_009764475.1 of Pristis pectinata. Lineage (NCBI taxonomy): Eukaryota > Metazoa > Chordata > Chondrichthyes > Rhinopristiformes > Pristidae > Pristis > Pristis pectinata. Next base: position 6,092,765 of record NC_067406.1, read on the forward strand.
GCGACAGTGGCTAACATGACGGGCCATAATTTTAAGGTGATTGGAGGAAGATATAAGGGGGATATCAGGGGTAAGTTTTTTTACACAGAGAGTGGTGGGTGCGTGGAACGCACTGCCGGCAGAGGTTGTGGGGGCAGATACTTTAGGGACATTTAAGAGACTCTTAGACACATGAATGATAGAGAAATGGAGTGATATGTTGGAGGGAAGGGTTAGATAGATCTTAGAGCAGGATATAATGTCGGCACAACATTGTGGGCTGAAGGGCCTGTACTGTGCTGTAATGTTCTATGTTCTAAGTTTCAAGGGGATATGAACAAGCTAAGGGACATGGCAGGTGGAGAATATGTATGAAGCACATAAAGGAGAGCAGAGTTAGTTAACTGGTGACAGACTGCACTATTGATGTTCAAAGGGACCTGGGTTTGCTTGTCCACTGAAGGCCAATATGTAGGCACTGCAAATGATTCGGAGGAAATATAGTACCTTGGCTTCAATACCAACAAGACCTCATACTCAGGAGTAAGGAGGTCTTATTGGTATTGAAGAGGGTCTTGGTGAGCCCTGACGTGGTGTAACTTATGTAACTTATATAACTTATGGTCTGTGTGTTGTCTGTACCTCCATGCCTGTGATGCTGCTACGTAAGTTTTTCATTGTACCTGTACCTCACCGTACTTGTGTATTTGACAATGAACTCAACTTGATTTCATTGAAATTAAGCAAAATTCTGGTTAAAGGGTTCGACAGGCTGGATGCAGGGAGAATGATCCCCCTGACTGAGGGGTCCAGGGCTCACAGTTTGAAAGTAAAGAGGAGCCCGTTTTGGATTGATATGAGGAAAGATTTCTTCACTCAGAGGGCGGTGAACCTTTGGGATTCTCTCCCCTGGAGGGCTGTGGAAACTCTGTGTTCATTCAAAACAGATTGATGGATTTCTGGGCATGAAGGGAATCAAAGGTTGTGGGGACAGTGCAGGAAGATGCACTGAGGTAGAGGATGCCATGATCTTGATGAGTGGCAGAACAGGCTGGGTAGACCCCTCCTGCTCCTGTTTGTTTCATTGTTATGTAACTAAGCTGCCACAGCTGAGATACAGACCCAATATGATCTAATTAGACTCACAGGTTTGAGAAACAGACCCACAACAATCTCATCCATCTTCCTGTTCTTTACCGCCAATCTTATTGCCCTGCAGGACGATATGGGACATCCCATTCCACAGGCAACAAGCTACGCAAAGGCATTAACTGGGTTGCAGGGGAATCGGGGAGAGGGCGGGTGAGGAAAGAAGTCGGGGGTGTTCACAGTCGAGCCAGAACTTCAGAGGTAATTGCACAGAATTTATCACACGGAAACAACCATTCAACCCATCAGGTCCATGCCTTCCAATGTCAAGGGAGCAGTGAACACAGAACAGGGTACACAGCACAGGAACGGGACCTTCAGACCATGATGTCTTTGCCGGCCATGATGTTAATTTAACTTAATCCTATCTGCCTGCACATGGTCTATATCCCTCCATTCCCTGCCTGTTCATGTGTCTGTCTAAAAGCCTCTTAAACGCCACTATCGAATCTGCTTCCACCACCACCCCTGGCAGCCTGTTCCGGGCACCCACCGCTCTCTGTGTAAAAAAAACACTTACCCCACACATCTCCTTTAAACTTTCCCCCTCTCTCCTTAAATGCTTGCCCTCTAGTATTTGACATTTTCACCCTGGGAAAAGGACTCTGTCTATTCTATCTGTGCCTCTCATAATTTTGTAAACATCTATCAGGTCTCTCCTCAGCCTCTGTTGCTCCAGAGAAAACAATCTTAGTTTGTCCAACCTCTCCTTATAGCCAATACTCTTTAATCCAGGCAGCATCCTGGTGAACCCTTTCTGTGCCCTCTCTAAAGCATTCACATCGTTTTCGTAACGTGGTGACCAGAACTGCACACAATACTCCAAACGTGGCCTAAGTTTTATACAGCTGCAACGTGACTTGCTGACTTTTATACTCAAAGCCTTGACTTATGAAGGCAAGTATGCTGTACGCCTTCTTTACCTCCCTATCTATTTGTGTTGCCTCTTTCAGACAGTCATGGACCTGGGCCCCAAGCTCCCTCTGTATGTCAATGCTCTTAAGGGTCCTGCCATTTACTGTATACTTTCCTCTCTTTCCTCTTAGATTCAGCTTCCCGAGGTGCAACACCAGGCTCTCAGTTCATCTGTCTTACACGTAACACTCATAGAGTCATAGAGTCATAGAGTGATACAGCACGGATACAGGCCCTTCAGCCCAACCAGTCCATGCCGACCACGGTGCCCACCCAGCCAGTCCCAATTTCCTGCGTTTGGCCCATATCCCTCCAAGCCCCGCCCCTCCATGTACCTGTCCAAGTGCTTCTTAAATGATACTGTTATACCTGCCTCACCCACTTCTCTGGCAGCTCGTTGCATATACTCACCACCATCTGTGTGAAAAGGTTGCCCCTCAGGTCCCTTTTAAATCTTTCCCCTCTCACCCTAAACCTATGCCCTCTAGTTTTGGACTCCCCTACCCTGGGGAAAAGACTGTTACCATCCATCTTATTGATGCCTCTCATAATTTTAAACACCTGCGTAAGGTCGCCCCTCATTCTCCCACGTTCCAAGGAATAAAGACCTAGCCTGGCCAGCCTCTCCCTATAACTCAGGACCTCTAGTCCTGGCAACATCCTTGTAAATCTTCCCTGCACTCTTTCCGGATTAACCACGTCTTTCCTATAACAGGGTGACCAAAACTGTACACAGTGCTCCAAGTGCAGCCTCACCAACGACTTGTACAACTGCAACATAGTGTCCCAACTCCTAAACTCATTGCCCTGACTGATGAAGGCCAACGTGCCAGATGCCTTCTTCACCACCCTGTCTCCCTATGATGCCACTTTCTTGCATTGTCTCCTTGCCTTGAAGTAACTACACCAGCCCATCGTTGAAATAAATACACGTCAGCTCATTAACCTGGCCCTGCCTGTCCTTCCTTTCAGACTTACTAATTCAGCAAAGTGTGCTGAATTACATTATTGACCAGGATGAGTCCCAGTGCAGGACTGAAAGTGCTTTGTGTTTCATCCAAAGAAAAAAAAATTCTGTAGCCTACCTGGGAGTGGGCAATTAGCAGTTCAAATTTAAGCACAGAATTTGACGTGAGTGTGTGTGTGTGTTTTTTTTATTAATAAAAATCGTGTTCTCTTTTAATATTTCAGTGTGTTTGTTATTAATTTCCTTCAGAGTTTGTGTTCAGTTCATATTTTTTAGGTGTCTGTGCCAATCAATGTAATTTGTGCCAAGCTAGCTGTTCAGACAGAACAATATCATGCGTGCTGTCAAAGCATGGTCTCCCACTGCTTATCACTGTGTAGTCTCTGGGCCCCAAACCCTCTTTTACCTGTTTTTCATTTATTTTCAGCCGAGCTATTCTGACAGCCTCGGTGACTATGTGACAGGAACAAGCTCCTTGCACAGTCCTGTCTCTCTCACTCTCTCTCTCTCTCTCTCTCTCTCTCTCTCCCTCTCTCCCTCTCTCTCTCTCCATCTCAGTCTGCTCCGCACTGCGGCAACGCATTTCTGCAAATCAAGGAGGAGAGCGCAAGCATTGTCGAGCAGCCGGCTCAGAGCTGCCGTCCCTTTAACTCCCCTGGTGGATAAACACACAGGCTGAGGCTCAATCAACAGTGCGTTACACACAGGCTGGGGAATACATCACTCAGGGTGATACAGGCTCAGCGAGACAGGCACACACACACACACACACACACGATAGGCAAGTGTGCATTTTACACAGATTAATGCAGGTGGGCTGCGTGCATAGAGGATAATACAGCCTTGGGTGTAGTATACACAAGATAATACATGTTGAAGTGTACACACAGGGGTTTGATTGCATTTTAACAGAATAATACAGGTTCAAGTACACATCACATACATGTTAATGCAACACACGTAGGTGCTACACACAAAATAATTCATGTCGGAATGCATAAATGCAGGATAACACATATTGGGATTGCATATGCACAGGATAATGCAGGTTAATGTGTACCATACACAGGGTAGTATAGATCAGAGTGCAGTACGCACTTGATAATATGGGCTAAAGTGCATTGCACACGGGATAAGGCAAGTTGGTGTGTGTTCTGCACAGGGTAATATATGTTGGAGTAAATGCACAAAGATAATACAGGCTAGTGTGTGTTTTAGACAGGATAGTACAGGTTGGAGAGACATACACCTGGAATAATACAGGTTTCAGTCCACTATACAAGCAGTACAGGTCGGAATGGTCGATGAACACTACCTCGTTATTCCTTTTTTTACAGTATTTAAGATAAGATTTATTAGTCACATGTACATCAAAACACACAGTGAAATACATCTTTTGCGTAGAGTGTTCTGGGGGCAGCCCGCAAGTGTCGCCACGCTTCCGGCGCCAACATAGCATGCCCACAACTTCCTAACCCGTACGTCTTTGGAATGTGGGAGGAAACCGGAGCACCCGGAGGAAACCCACGCAGGCGCGGGGAGAACGTACAAACTCCTTACAGACAGCAGCCGGAATTGAACTCGGGTCACTGGCGATGTAATAGTATTATGCTAACTGCTACACTACTGTGCCTGCCTAGTTTATAATTTATAGTAATTTTATGTCTTTGCGCTGTACTGCTGCCGCAAAACATCAAAGTTCATGGCATGTAAGTCAGTGATAATAAATATGATTCGGATTCTGAAAACGCAGAGTATGAACTTGGAAAACGCAGAGTATGAACTTGTGTAAAATGCAAGTTGGAGTATTACACAGGCTGGTGACAAATGCAAGTTGGAGTATTACACAGGCTGGTGACATTTACATGGGGTCGTATGCAAGCTGGAGTCCTTCATACACAGTACGCAGGCTGGAATGCATAATGTACAATGTCGGACACAGGCTTGCATTCCTCACAGCTTGATGCAGAGAAAGTCACACAGCAATCGGCAGGTTGGAATGTGTTGCTCAAGGATCGATATATAGAAGGGATGCATATACTGAATAACATGCAGGTTGTCTGTATTAGTAACATGCAGGCTGGGGCTCGTGCTGTATGAGTATGCAGAGTGACTGGAGACAATAACCTGTGCGTGAGTGAGCAGAGTGCAACCCCCCCACTACGTTAGAACACAGAACAGTACAGCACAGGAACAGGCCCTTCGGCCCACCATGTCTGTGCTGAACACAACGCCAGATTAAACTAAATCTCTTCTACCGTAGAACCATAGAACAATACAGCACAATACAGGCCCTTCGGCCCACCATGTTGTGCCGAACTTTAAACCACGCCTAAGATTAACTAACCCCTTCCTCCCACATATCCCTCCATCTTAAATTCCTCCATATGCTTATCTAACAATCTCTTGAACTTGTCCAATGTATCAGCCTCCACCACCACCCCAGGCAGAACATTCCATGCACCAACCACTCTCTGGGTGAAAAACCTCCCTCTGACATCTCCCTTGAACTTCCCACCCATTACCTTAAAGACATGTCCTCTTGCTTTGAGCATTGGTGCCCTGGGAAAGAGGCGCTGGCTGTCCACTCTATCTATTCCTCTCAATATCTTGAATACCTCTATCATGTCTCCCGTCATCCTCCTCTCCAATGAGTAAAGCCCTAGCTCCCTTTGTCTCTCCTCATAACCCATACTCTCCAATCCAGGCAGCATCCTGGTAAATCTCCTCTGCACCCTCTCCAACGCTTCCACATCCTTCCTATAATGAGGCGACCAGAACTGGACACAGTACTCTAAGTGTGGTCTAACCAGAGTTTTGTAGAGCTGCATCGTTACCTCGCAGCTCTTAAACTCAATCCCATGATTTATGAAAGCCAACATGCCATAAGCTTTCTTAACTACCCTATCCACCTGTGAGGCAACTTTCAGTGATCTGTGGATATGAACCCCCAGATCCCTCTGCTCCTCCATAATCTCCAGAATCCTGCCATTTACCTTGTACTCTGCCTTGGAGTTTGTCCTTCCAAAGTGCACCACCTCACACCAGATTGAAATCCATCTGCCACTTCTCAGCCCAGCTCTGCATCCTATCAATATCCCTCTGCAAGCTTCGACAGGCCTCCGCACTATCCACAACACCACCGATCTTTGTGTCATCTGCAAACTTGCTAACCCAGCCTTCCACCCCCTCATCCAAGTCATTAATAAATAACACAAAAAGTTCCCAGAACCGATCCTTGTGGGACACCACTAGTCACAGCCCTCCAATCTGAATGCACTCCCTCCGCAACCCTCTGCTCCCTACAGGCAAGCCAATTCTAAATCCACATGGCCAAGCTTCCCTGGATCCCTTGCCCTCTGACCTTCTGAAGCAGCCGACCATGTGGAACCTTGTCAAACACCTTACTAAAATCCATGTAGATCATATCCACTGCACTACCGTCATCAATCTTCCTGGTCACTTCCTAAAAGAATCCTATCAGGCTAGTGTGGCAAGATCTTCCCTTCACAAAGCCATGCTGGCTGTCCCTAATCAGTCCATAATTCTCTAAATGCTCATAGATCCTATCTCTTAGAATCCTTTCCAACAGCTTGCCCACCATAGACGCAAGGTTCACTGGTCTGTAATTCCTGCACTATCCCACTATCTTTTTTGAATAAGGGGACAACATTCGCCACCCTCCAATCCTCCGGTACCATTCCCGTGGACAATGAGGACTCAAAGATCCTAGCCAACGGTTCAGCAATCTCCTCCCTCGCCTTGCGAAGCAGCCTGGGGAATATTCCGTCAGGCCCCGGGGACTGATCTGTCCTAATATTTTCTAACAGCTCCAACACATCCTCTCTCTTGATATCTACATACTCCAGAACATTACCCTTAACAACACTGTCCTCAGCATCATCAAGACCCCTCTCCTTGGTGAATGCTGAAGAGAAGTATTCATTGAGAACCTCACCCACTTCCACAGCTTCCAGGCACATCTTCCCACCTTTGTCCCTAATTGCACCTACCTTTTCTCTCGTCATCCTTCTGCTCTTCACGTACGTGAAAAAAGCCTTGGGATTCTCCTTTACCCTACTTTCCAAAGCCTTTTCATGTCCCCTTCTTGCTCTCCTCAGCCCCTTCTTAAGTTCCTTCCTTGCTACTCCATATTCCTCATGAGCCCTGTCTGATCCTTGCTGCTTACATCTTATGTATGCTGCCTTCTTCTTCCTAACTAGTTGTTCCACCTCTCTTGTCACCCATGGTTCCTTCATCCTGCCATTCTTTCTCTGCCTCCCCGGGACAAATTTATCCCTAACATCCTGCAAGAGATCCTTGGACATTGACCACATCTCCATAGTGCATTTCCCTTCAAAAATGTCATCCCAATTTACACTCTCAGGTTCTCGCCTTATAGCCTCATAATTTGCCTTTCCCCAGTTAAATATCTTCCTGTCCTCTTTGCTCCTAACCCTGTCCATGACAACGCTAAAGGTTATGGGGCAGTGGTCACTGTCCCCAAATGCTCACCCACCGAGAGATCTGTCACCTGACCCGGTTCATTACCTAATACTAGATCTAATATGGCATTCCCTCGAGTCGGCCTGTCAACATACTGTGACAGGAATCTGTCCTGGACACACTTAACAAACTCTGCCCCATCTAAACCTTTGGCACTAAGCAGGTGCCAATCAATATTTGGGAAGTTGAAGTCTCTCATGATAACAACCCTGTTATTCTTGCACCTTTCCAAAATCTGCCTCCCAATCTGCTCCTCAGTATCCCTGCTGCTACCGGGGGGCCTATAGAATACTCCCAGTAGAGTAACTGCTCCTTTCTTGTTCCTAACCCCACCCATACTGACTCTAGAGAGGATCCTTCTACATTATCCACCCTTTCTGCAGCTGTAATAGTGTCCCTGACCAGTATCACCACCCCTCCTCCTCTTCTCCCCCCACCATCCCTTTTAAAACATGAAAACCAGGAATATTCAATATCCATTCTTGCCCTGGTGACAGCCAAGTCTCTGCAAGAGCCACAATATCATAGTCCCGTGTACTTATCCAAGCTCTCAGTTCATCTCCCTTATTCCTGATGCTTCTTGCATTCAAGTAAATGCACTTTAGCCCATCCACCTTGCTACTTTTATAGCCTGTACTCTGCTCCTCCCTCCTCAAAGCCTCTCTGCATGTTAGATCTGACTTTTCCCCATCCACTTCTTCCTCTGACCTACCCTTCTGGTTCCCTTCCCCCTTGCAAACTAGTTTAAACCCTCCTGAACCACCCTAGCAAACCTGCCTGCAAGGATATTGGCCCCCCTCGGGTTCAGGTGTAACCCGTCCTCTCTGTACAGGTCCTACCTTCCCCAGAAGAGATCCCAATGATCCAAAAACCAAAACCCTCCCTCCTGCACCAACTTCTCAGCCACGCATTTATCTGCCATCTCCTCCTATTCCTGCCCTCACTATCGCATTGCACTGGCAGCAATCCCGAGATCGCTACCCTTGAGGTCCTGCTCTTCAGCCTTCTGCCTAGCTCCCTAAACTCACTTTTTAGGACCTCATCCCTCTTCCTACCTATGTCGTTCCTACCTGCACATGATCCATATTCCTCCATTCCCTGCATATTCATGTGTCTAACAACGCTTAAAACACCACTATTGTATCTGCCACCACTACCACAAGAAATCTTATCTTATCTATCCATGCCAGCATTCAGTCTGCTTGCTTCCAGATCTGTAACATCGCCTGATGTCACCGGTATCACACCACCTACTGCTGAAACCACCATCCATGAGCTGCACATCCGTGGACAATCCCAAATATCCTCCTCCCTTGTTCCACTCCCTGTTAACAGGGGGCAGGGTTATTCAAAACTGCTGTTCTTGTCTGAAATCATACCACAATATTCCTCCATCTCCCTGCTCCCGATGATTAACATTTTCTCAACAAAACAATCTGCAGGAGGAACTTAGCGGGTCGAGCAGCATCTGTTGGGGGGGGGGCAGGGGAAGGAATTGTCGACGTTTTAGGTCGAAGCCCTGCTTCAGGACTGAGAGTGGAGAGGGGAGATGGCTGGTATAAAGGGGAGAGGGGGAGTGGTGAGATCGAAGCCCAAGGTGACACGTTCCCTCTCCACCCTCAGTCCTGATGCAGAGTTTCAACCCGAAATGTTGACAATTGCTTTCCCCCAACAGATGCCGCTCGACCTGCTGAGTTCCTCCAGCATTGTGTGTGTTGCTCCAGATTCCGGCGTCCGCAGGATCTTGTGCCTCCGATTGGTGTTGGCTCCTCGTTAAGCACCCTCCGCTTTTAAAATTTTCTTTCTTGATGCCACACTTGGTCAAATGCTGCCTTGATGTTGAGGGCAGTCACCTTATCTCACCTCTGGACTTCAGCTCTTTGGTCCATGTTCGGACCAAGGCTGTGATGAGATCTGCAACTGAGTGGTCCTGGTGAAACACAGACTGTCTGTGTTTGGGAAGATTATTAAAGTAATGCCTTTTCGTGCTGACAAGTACACCTTCCACCTCTTTGCTGATTTAGTGTAGACTTGATTAATCTTCTCGCTGCCTCGGTAAAGCAGCCAACATAATCAAAGACCCCTCCCACCCTGGACGTTCTCTCTTCTCCCCCTTCCCATTGGGCAGAAGATTAAAAAGTCTGAAAGCACGTACCACCAGGCTCAAGGACAGCTTCTATCCTGCTGGTATAAGACTATTGAATGGTCCCCTACTATGATAAGATAGACTCTTGACCTCATAATCTACCTCCTTTTGGCCTTGCACCTTATTGTCTGCCTGCACTGCACTTTCTCTGTAACTGGGACTCTGCATTCTGTTATTGTTTTTCCTTGTACTACCTCAATGCAGTGACGTGATGAAATGATCTGTATGGACAGCATGCAAAAAAAAGTTTTTCACTGTACCTCAGTACATGTGATAATAATAAACCAATGTATCAATTTACCAATTTCTATGGTGCATTGATAATCACTTGTCTTTGATTGTGTTTTTCAAGGACTTGACTTGAAATCTTGGGGCAGGCACAGTAGTGTAGCGGTTAGTGTAACGCTATTACAGCGCAGGTCACCCAGGTTCAATTCCGGCCACTGTCTGTAAGGAGTTTGTACATTCTCCCGATGACTACGTGGGTTTCCTCCAGGTGCTCTGGTTTCCTCCCACATTCCAAAGACGTACGGGTTAGGAAGTTGTGGGCGTGCTATGTTGGCACCCGAAGCATGGTGACACTTGTGGGCTGCCCCCAGAATACTCTATGCAAAAGATGCATTTCACTGTGTGTTTCGATGTACATGTGACTAATAAAGGTATCTTATCTTACTATTACTTCCAGTGTAGCACAGAGGGAGGTGACAAGCCAAGGTCCCCTCTGCACTCACTGGTGAATGTCAATGTGTGGAGAGGGCAGTACCTCTGACGAGGGGGTGTCCCTCCTCCAGTGCCAGGAAGCAAGTCACCTTGTCCTTAAGCACTTTGGTCGTTTTGAAATCTTGTATTCAAATTGGGCAGCACAATGGCGCAGCGGGTAGAGCCACTGCCTCACAGCTCCAGAGACCCAGCTTCAATCCTGACCTCCCGTGCCGACTGCATGGAGCTTGCACGTTCACCCTGTGACCAGGTGAGTTTCCTCCGGGTGCTCTGGTTTCCAGCCACAAACCAAAGGTGTGCTAGTTGGTAGGTAGATTAGTGGGGAAATGGGATTGAACTGTGAGCTGGCATAGACTCGATTGGCTGAAATGTCCTCCTCCTATGTTGGGGGAATCTAAAACTAGAGGGCATAGGTTTAAGGTGAGAGGGGAGAGATTTATAAGGGACAATTTCTTCACCCAGAGGGTGGTGCATTTATGCAACGAGCTGCCAGAGGAAGTGGTTGAGGCAACAACATTTAAAAAAGGCACTTGAACAGGTCCATGGATAGGAATGGTAATGGCCAAACGCAGGCAAATAGGGCTTGCTTAGATGGGCATCTTGGTCGGCATGGATGAGTTGGGAAAAAGACTGGCACCTTCTATGCCCCTCATGATCTTATACACTTCTGTAAGGTCGCCCCTCATTCTCCTACGTTCCAAGGAATAAAGACCCAGCCTGCCCAACCTCTCCCTATAACTCAGGCCCTCGACTCCTGGCAACGTCCTTCTAAATCTCCTTCGCACTCTTTCCAGCTTAGTGACATCCTTCCTATAACAAGGTAGCCAAAACCGTACACAATACTCCACACCTGCTGCTGTAACTTGGTCTGGCCTCTCTGTGACTCCAGACACACAGCTGTTGGGTTGCCCACTATCTACCCAGCAAGCCACAGTGCAGGGGCACCCAGGCAATAAATGCCAGCTGTGCCAGTGACTCCCACACGAATAAAGAACACTTCCCGCTGCTGAAGCTTGGCCTGACTACAATCCAATCACCCAATAACTTCTCGACCCACTGAGTTCCTCCAGCAGACTGTTTTTTGCTCCAGGTTCCAGCATCTGTAGTTCCTCATCTCTCCAAGCATCCTATAAGGCCTGCTGAGTTCCTTCAGCATCATCCTGGTTTTCATCCTATAAGGTGGCTCAATTAAACCCGAGTGGAAGCAGCACCTTAAACAAGTGCGGACGGTAACGTCTCAATGGGACGGTACTCTTGGCCAAGGCCAGTCTCAGGGTTGGCTCCAGTTGAGTGTCAGTTTACAGGGCAGGCACGGTAGTGTAGTGGTTAGCATAACTCTTTACAGCACCAGTGACCCGGGTTCAATTCCAGCCGCTGTCTGTAAGGAGTTTGTACGTTCTCCCCATGTCTGTGTGGGTTTCCTCCGGGTGCTCTGGTTTCCTCCCACGTTCCAAAGACGTACGAGTCAGGAAGTTGTGGGCATGCTATGTTGGCATCGGAAGCGTGGCGACACTTGCAGGCTGCCCCCAGAACACTCTACGCAAAAGGTGCATTTCACTGTGTGTTTTGATGTACATGTGACTAATAAAGATATCTTATCTGGCCACCTTCTTGGCCCAGTCCAAAATTTAACTTAGAACAGAAGAACATAGAACAGTGCAGCACAGGAACAGGCCCTTCGGCCCAAGATATCTGTGCTGACCCTGATGCCAAATTAAACGTCCCTTCTGCCACCACATGGCCCATACCCCTCCATTGCCTGCATATTTATCTGTCCATCTAAAAGTCTCTTGAATGCCACTGTTGTGTCTGCAGGCAACCCCATTGCTCGTCCTGGCCAGTTCCCCCAGAAACGTGGCAGAGATGGATGGCCAAGGGGTTCAAAGTGTGAATCGGGAAGGTGCCGATGATGCGTAGAAAATCAGTGTGCTTCAGCTTTACGGTATAACGTTTCCACATCTTCCCAGCGCTGGGGTGGATAGGGTTTCACCCATCCACAGAGCACAGGCCCACAGATCCATCACTGGCTCTCGGGAGTGGCAGACCCTTCTGCCTCATTCTTCTCAGGTGGTTGAGTAACAGACGGAGGACATTCTTTCTTTCCAGTCTCCTCATTGCAAAATTTCCCCACCCACTGAATCCCCTCCCACAGCCCACGGACACCCTCCCCCATCAGCGACTCTCCCCACCCACTGTATCTGCTCCCACAGCCCACGGACACTTTCTCCCATCACCGACATCCCCCCCCCCCACCCACTGAGTCCCCTCCCATAGCCCACGACACCCTCCCTATTGCTAATTCTATCTTTCCATCTTCTCTATCAGTTGTTGTATCATAACAATAACAAGGAGAGACGGATCTGCCTGGCTGGGGAATTAAGGGATGTGGAGAATGGGTGGGTTATTAAAGGGTATGGAGAAAGAGTGGAATTATACCTGGTGGGATATTGGAGGCTGCTGGGTGTGAGGGGAGAGGTATTATGCTGAATATGATGTTAAAGGGAGTGGGAGAGAGGAGTAGAATGAACGACACAGATTGGGATATTAAAGAGTGTGGGAAGTGTGGGGAGAGCGGGATTAGTCTGGGTGGGAGATTGAAGGGTGTGAGGAGTGATGGGGAGATAGAGGATTGCTCGCCTGCCTCGTCATGCACTTTTCCAAAGTGTTCTGCGATTCGGAGAACCATTTAGCACATTGCACGCAATGCACAGCTCGACTGTTCAGGGTTTATTTGTGCTTTAAGAGCATCATATCATTCTCAGGTTAGGAAATCCCACATAAACAGATAACGCGCTCTGTTTATGAACAATGCAATTATTTACTGAGAGGAAAAGGTTGTTTTTTTCTTTGAATAGCTTTTTTAAAAGAAAGACCTTTCCCAGTGTCTCCCCCAGGACTGACTGACCTTGGTTAACTGTAACGCTGATCTTTGATGATGAAAGCAATGAGTGGAGGGTTTCCTGAGGAATATCTGGTCCATTGGCCAAGTGTGCGTGGATGGCATTGGTTTCTAAGGAGATCTCCAGGGACGATGCCTGAGGGAGAGTTGCTAATGTTCCAGGATTGTGCTGGAATCTCCAGGAATTGTGGATTAATCTCTAGGATGCGTGGGACTGAGTGCATGAAACCTGGGAGCAAAGCTATAGGGGGCTCAGAAAAAGCCTTTATGATTTGTCTTGGAGTCACATATCATAGAAACAGGCCATTCGGCCCACCATATCAATGCTGATCATCAAGTACTTACCCCATTTAGCAGTACTTGGTCTGTAACTGAGTATACATAGAACAACATATAGAACATAGAACAGTACAGCACAGAACAGAACAAGCCTTTTGGCCCACTGTGTTGTGCCGACATAGCTATTCCCTCCTCCCTACAGAATGCCCATATCCTTCTATTTTCCTCTCATTCATGTGCCCATCCAAGCCCCTCTTAAAAGCCCCCAATGAATTTGCCTCCACCACCCTATCAGGCAACGCATTCCAGGCATCCACCACTCTCTCAGTAAAAAACTTACCCCTCATGTCTGTTCTGAACCTACCCCCTCTCACCTTAAATGCATGCCCTGTGGTATTGGATCGCTCAATAATGGGACAAAGATATTTCTTGTCCACCCTATCTCTGCCCCTCATAATTTTATACACGTCCAACAGATCACCCCTCAGCCTCCACTGCTCCAGAGAAAAGAGCCCAAGTTTGTCCAGCCTCTCCTGATAGCACATGCCCTCTAATCCAGGCAGCATCCTGGTAAACCTCCTCTGCACCCTCTCTAAAGCCTCGACATCCTTCCTGTAGTGAGGTGACCAGAACTGCATGCAATACTCTAAATGCAGCCTAACCAGAGTTCTATAGAGATGTATCATAACTTCTTGACTCCTGTACTCAATACCCCAATTAATAAACGCAAGCGTTCCATAAGCCGTCTTAACCACCCTGTCTACCTGTGTAGCCACTTTCAATGAGTCATAGACTTGTAATCTGCTCTTCAACACTGTTAAGCGTCTTGCCCTTAAGAGTATATGGCCTCTTTACATTAGCTTGGGGTTGATTCCTTTTTGAGCATTAATTGTTAGAACCAGTAAGCACAATGGGAACTATGTTGCCGCTGGTGGAGCTGCTGCCTCACAGTGCCAGAGACCTGGGTTCGATCCTGACTTCCAGTGCTGTCTGTGTGGGGTTTGCATGTTCTCGCTGTGACTGCGTGGGTTTCTTCTGCGTGAACATAGAACATAGAACAGTACACCACAGGAACAGGCCCTTTGGCCCACGATGTCTGTGCTGAACACGATGCCAAATTAAATTAAATCTTTTCTGCTTGCACATAGAAACAGCACAATTCAGGCCCTTCATCCTACAAAGCTGTGCTCAACATGTCCCTACCCTAGAAATTACTAGGCTTACCCATAGCCCTCTTATTTTTCTCAGCTCCATGTACCTATCCAACAGTCTCTTAAAATACCCTATCGTATCCGCCTCCACCACCGTTGCCGGCAGCCCATTCCACACACTCACCACTCTCTGAGTAAAACATTTATCCCTGACATCTCCTCTATATCTACTCCCCAGCACCTTAAACCTATGTCCTCTTGTGGCCTTCATTTCAGCCCTGGGGAAAAGCCTCTGACTATCCACCCGATCAATGCCTCTTATCATCTTATACACCTCTATCAGGTCCCCCCTCATCCTCCGTCTCTCCTAGGAGAAAAGGCCGAGTTCCCTCAACCTGCTTTCATAAGGCATGCTCTGCATTCCAGGCAGCATCCTTGTAAATCCCCTCTGTACCCTCTCTATGGCTTCCACATCCTTCCTGTAGTGAGGTGACCAGAACTGAGCACAGTACTCCAAGTGGGGTCTGACCAGGGTCCTATATAGCTGCAACATTACCTCTCATCTCCTAGATTCAATTCCACGATTGATGAAGGACGTGATCCATATTCCTCCATTCCCTGCACATTTATCTGTCTAACAGCCTCTTGAACATCATATTCGTATCTGCCTCCACCACACTCCTGGCAGCCCGTTCCAGGCACCCACCACTCTCTGTGTAAAAAACCTGCCCCCCACATCTCCTTTAAACTTTCTCCCACCTAAAGCTATGTCCTCCGGTACTTGGGTGTTTCGGTTTCCTTCCACATCCCACCAACATGTGGTGAATAGTTAATCCGCCACTGTAACTTGCCCCTAGTGTGTTGGGGAGCGGCAGAATCTGGGGGCAAGGGAGTTGGTGGGAATGTGGGGAAAATAGGAGACAGGAAAAATGATTGGAGGAATGAGGTTGTTCTGTGAGCCGGCATTCACTCGATGGGCTGAATGGTCTCTTGCTACGCCATGAGGCAATTTGCGATATGGAAGCACGGAAGCAAATTCACTCTGTGCTTCGGTTTGATGGAGATGTTGAGCTAATTCTTCTGGCTTCTCAGCGTCTGCCCGTGCGGACAAAGGCGGACGTCTGAGACAAGATGGACCTCAGCCTCTGGTGCACCAGCCCATCCGCCCCGTCGCTGGACCACTGCACTGAGCCCAGAGCTGGAGGGGTTCTATGCTGAGGAGAGGTCCAGGGGTGGTGGGCCCTTTAACCTTACCCCAGGGTGGCCCAGCATACAATGGAGACACAAGAGACTGCAGTCGCTGGAATCTGGAGCAACACGCAACGTGCTGGAGGAACTCAGCAGGTCGAGCAGCATCTGGGGGGGGGGAAGGAATTGTTGACGTTTAGGGTCAAAACCCTGCATCAGGATTTATCAGGACTGATCCCCATATCTGACCCAATCCCCATATCCCACCCAATCCCCATATCTGACCCAATCCCCATATCCCACCCAATCCCCATATCTGACCCAATCCCCATAACTCACCCAATCCCCATATCTGACCCAATCCCCATATCCCACCCAATCCCCATATCTGACCCAATCCCCATATCCCACCCAATCCCCATATCTGACCCAATCCCCATAACTCACCCAATCCCCATATCTGACCCAATCCCCATATTCCACCCAATCCCCATATCTGACCCAATCCCCATATCCCACCCAATCCCCATATCTGACCCAATCCCCATATTCCACCCAATCCCCATATCTGACCCAATCCCCATAACCCACCCAATCCCCATGTCCCATGATTCCCTTCACATACAAAGCTCTGTCGGTCACCCCCTGGAAGGTACCCAACAACAGAGCCACCAGAGGTGCAGCTGTCGGACTTCTCTCTGCCCTAAAATCTCTCAGTTTTTAAAGGAGAATTTGCACAAATAGTCGTGAGCTTTTCCTCCAACGCAATGGTCTTGAGTTATTCCCTGCGTCGTATTTTCCTTTCTCTGGGATTCCCAGGCCTCACTTTGAGGTGGTGAAGTTTCTCAAAACACACTCACAATGCAAAAACATTAGTCTAACGTAAAGGCGCCTTCTCCACACTCAACCACTTATTTATTTGATTAGTGGGCAACAACTCCGAGTTCTACAAGTTTCAGCTTTTTCTTTACACACTCTCTCGCCATTATTTATAAGATGATTTATGGGTTGCCCGGGAGACGCTTTAGAGCTAACAGAAGGAGCAGACAGATGAAAGATCAGTGGGTAATGTTAACAATCTTTCAACGAGAATGAGATCTATTTGGCTGGGTTTCAAGTTTAATGCATAATAGTTTTCTGTTGTCATCATCGTTTTCCTTGCCTAGGGCTGAAGAAGGATTAATTAGTCAATGTTGCATGTTATCAGAGGAGAATGAACAAGTATTAAAGCCTAAGAAGTCACTGTTCAAATAAATGCGATAAACTGTTGGTAATACTATATAAATGGACATACAGCCACTCTATAAACAGTCAACTAATGCCAGCAGTAGAGACTGCTGTTGCACAAAGGAGTTCAGTGTCAACAGGAGCATGGTAGTGTAGCGGTTAGCGTAACGTTTTCCAGCGCCAGCGACCCGGGTTCAAATCCGGCCGCTGTCTGTAAGGAGTTTGTGCGTTCTCCCCACAATACAGGCCCTTTGGCCCACCATGTTGTGCCGCCCTTCAGACCACACCTATGACTATCTAACCCCTTCCTTCCACATATCCCTCTAACTTAAATTCCTCCATATGCTTATCTAACAATCTCTTGAACTTGTCCAATGTATCAGCCTCCACCACCACCCCAGGCAGTGCATTCCACTCTCTGGGTGAAAAACCTCCCTCTGACATCACCCTTGAACTTCCCGCCGAATACCTTAAAGCCATGTCCTCTTGTTTTGAGCAATGGCACCCTGGGAAAGAGGTGTGGGTTTCCTCTGGGTGCTCCGGTTTCCTCCCACATTCCAAAGACGTATGGATTAGGAAATTGTGGGCATGCTATGTTGACGCCCGAAGTATGGCGACACTTGCGGGCTGCCCCCCAGAACACTGTGCAAAAAGATGCATTTCACTGTGCGCTTCGATGTACATGTGACTAATAAAGAAATCTTATCTTATCTTATTATGAGTATAGAGGGCTGTGGCCTCTGGGGTGGACGTAGAAAGTCCCTTGGAAAACCAAGAGAATTTTGCACCCTTTGCCTTCTCTAAGTGTTTATCCCATTTCACTAAAAGGGCATCAGCTGGCCATTCACCTCATTGCTGTCTGTGGGATCGCCCTGTGCAACTCAGTCTTGGCCGTGAAGCAGGTGGGGATGAGCTGTGGTTGTGAGGCCACTCTGTCCCCCAGGTCTGCTTCTCCACTCTGGTGGAAACGGACTTGGTGATGCCGGACTGTAAGGCACATTGGCAAGTTGTTCGGCTTTAGTGCAAGGGCTTAGAAGGGTAAAGCAGTTTTAGAACATGGAGCATAGAACAGCACAGGAACAGGCCCTTCAGTCCACGACATCTGTGCCAAGCACGATGCCAAATTAAACTCATCCCTCTGCCTGCATGTGATCCACGTCCCTCCATTCTCTGGATTCATGTGTCGATCTAAAAGCCTCTTGAACGCCACTGAGACTTCAACCTGGCCGCCTGTTCCAGGTACCCACCACTCCCTGTGTAAAACACTTGCCCCGCACATCCCCCTTAAACTTTCGCCCTCTCACCTTAAAGGTATGACCTCTTTGCATTCGGCATTAATACCCTGGGAAAAAGATTCTGACTGTCTACCTTATCTAAACCTCTCATAATTTTATAAATCAGGTCTCCCCTCAGCCTCCAGAGAAAACAACCCAAGTTTAACTGCTGTTATACAGAGTTTGGTAAGATTGTGCCAATACTGTATGCTGTTTTGCTCCTTATCTATGAAAGGACCTTCTTGCTCGCAAGAGGGTGAATCAAAGGTTCGCTGGACTGATGGGAGTCAGAGACCTGTGCTGTGGGTCAGCATAAAATTATCTTCTTTGGAGTTTGGAAGACTGAGAGATGATCCCAGTGTAAGTCCCAAAGGGGCAGATGCTGAGTGGATGATACCCCTGGTGGGGGAATCTAAAACTGGTGTCAACATAAAGTTATTGTCTGCTTATGACTGAGAAGTTTCTTCTCCGAGGATGCAATAGCATCATAGAATTGTTATGGCACAGAAGGAGGCCATTTAGCCTTTCGAGTCTTTGGTCAGACCACGTGGAGTATTGTGTGCAGTTCTGGTCGCCCCATAACAGGAAGGATGTGGAGGCTTTGGAGAGGATGTAGAGGAGGTTCACCAGGATGTTGCCCGGATTAGAGAGTATTAGCTGTAAGGAGAGGTTGGACAAACTTGGGTTGTTTTCTCATGAAACTCCGAAGCTGAGTATTTCCCAATGGTTTTCGCCATGCGGTGCTGAGGATCTCCTCATGGCTGGTGTCCCTCTGCTGCTGTAACCTCCACAAGTGGCAGGAATGGGGTGGTGAGTGGGTGAAGGGTGCCATTTACCGACATGTTCTCGAGCTTACTTATGCATATCTGGCACTGTTACAGCTGCTGGGAGCTTGGATGTTCCTCTTTTCTCCTTCTACTCATGTTAATTTTCTGCTTTTCAGTCCAAGTCGCTCCTTCTGTGTTAAACCGATTTGAAGACGACTCCAAATGTTTGGAGACTGTTGGTTAAATGCTTCCAAGCTCTCTTTTCATTCATCCAGTTGCTGCCTTCAGTTCAAACTTACTCCTCAACAGAGCAGGGAGAGGACCTTCTGACATCCTTTTGGCTGCCCCATTAAAGGAAGGATGCAGAGGCTTTGGAGAGGGCACAGAAGAGGTTCACCGGGATGCTGCCTGGATTAGAGGTCAGGTACTGTAAAGAGAGGTTGGAAAAACTTGGGTTGTTTTCTCTGGAGCATCGGAAGCTGAGGGGAGACCTGATAGGAGTTTATAAGATTATGAGGGGCATAGATAGTGTAGACAGCTTGTATCTTTTTCCCAGGGTCAAAATGTCTAATATTAAAGGGCATGTATGTAAGGTGAGAGGGGGTAAGTTCAGAGATGTGCAAGGCAAGTTTTTTACACAGGGAGTGGTGGGTGTCTGGAATGAGCTGCTGGGGAGGCAAATGCAGTAGAGGTATTTAAGAGACTTTTTAATGAATGTGCAGGGAATAAAGGGATATGGACATTGTGTTGGCAGAAGGGATTAATTTAGTTAGGCAGTTAATTACTAGTTTAATTAGTTTGACACAACATCGTGGACAGCACACTGGCTGTGACACACCTGGGAGATTCCATGGGAGTGTACATCACTGGGTTAATCCTTCCTCTCCGCTCCATCCCACCTTATCCCTGAGTCCTCCTGTTGTCAGGGCACTTGTGCCTCTGCCCCAGGAGTTGGAAGATTCAAACCAATCTCCAAACAGTCATGGTTAGTGCAGACAGAAGCTCTGTCTCACCACTCAGTGCTTGAGGTCCCCAGTGGCTGGGTAAGGTTCACAATCCTTGTTAGTGCCAACCGTGTGTCAATGGATTGAACTCTTTGCCTTCTGAATCAGGGCTAAGCAAATCATCAGGAAGGGGTGACTAGCCCCCAGTCACTGGGATACCATAAACATGGGGTGGTACAGTAACCCCACTGCCTCATGAAGCCAGCAACGCAGGTTCAATCCTGACCTCTGCTTCTCCCTCTGACCACATAGCTTTCCTCCAGGTGCTCCAGTTTCCTCCACATCCCAATGACGTGAGGGTTGGTAGGTTAATCGTCTGCTAGTGTGTAGGGGACTGTGGGGTAGTGTTGATGGCAGAATACAAAATGAGATGCATGATAGGCAGCACAGAGCTGGTGGGCTGAAGGACCTTTTCCCATGCTGTATAACTATGCAACAGAAACAATATACAACAGCACAGGAACAGGCCCTTCGGCCCACCATGTCTGTGCTGAATATGATGCCACATTAAACTAATCCTTTCTGCCTGCACATGATCCATATCTCCGCCCATTCCCTGCATGTTCAGGTGCCTAACGAAAGCATCTTAAATGCCCCTATCACATCTGCTTCCACCGCTACCCCTGGCAGCCTGTTCCAGGCACCCACCGTGCTCTGTGTAAGAAACTTGCCCCACACATCTTAAACTTTCCCCCTCGTCCCCCTCTCACCTTAAAGCTATAAAATAAGATTATAAGATTTCTTTATTAGTCACCTGTACATCAAAACACACAGTGAAATGCATCTTTTGTGTAGAGTGTTCTGAGGGGCAGCCCGCAAGTGTCGCCACACTTCTGGTGCCAACATAACATGCCCACAACTTCTGAACTCATACGTCTTTTGGAATGTGGGAGGAAACCAGAGCACCCGGAGGAAACCCACACAGACACGGGGAGAACGTACAAACTCCTTACAGACAGCGGCGGGAATTGAACCCGGGTCGCTGGCGCTGTAATAGTGTTACGCTAACCGTTACACTACCGTGCCTGCCCACTTGAGCCCTGATGAAGGGTCTCAACCCGAAACTTTGACTGTTTATTTCCCTCCATAGATGCTGCCTGACCTGCTGAGTTCCTCCAGCATTCTGTGTGTGTGGGGCTCCAGATTCCAGCATCTTCAGCATCTGTCTTCCTTTTGTATTGACATTTCTACCCTGGGAGAAAGATTCTGGCTGTCCACCCTATAATAACAATATCTGTTGTTTTAAAGATCAGTTGAAGGATAAATATTAGCCCAAGGAAATAAGAGAATAAACTCCTTGTGATTTAAAAAAAAACACATCACTTTTCATACCACTTCAGCAGAACAGCATTCCCTTGGACGGGACTGGAAAACCAAGCCGTACTCCAACTCTCAGCTCCCTGCAGGGGAACTTTGTCAGCCCCCAAACGCCTCACTCCAAGATGTGAGTGCTCTCCACTGAGGCACAACTGACAAGTGTTGCAGAACGATCATCAGAAATGCTCATCTCTCCCAAACCAAATGGTGCTGTGCAAAACATACTCACCACACCCCACCCCCCCACCTTCCATTTGTTTAGTGAGCTTGCCATTGAAATACTGTTCACTGTTGGGAGGGTTAATCACCTCTGATATTGCTGGCAATTATGTGCTGATAAAGCTGTCTGACCCTTGACTTCATAAAACATATCACAGGGGAATCTGTATCGCCGTGTCTGTCTCTCTCTCTCTCTCTCTGAGGACAAGCACCCAGTAGATATGAACTCGATGAAATAATCATTCATTAACCTTTGGTCTGGGAATGATTGCTGTGCTGTGAGAGCTCCACTGTGGTGTTCCTCCCAGCTGCTATTGACAGCTCCCGTGACAACACCAAATAGATTATCTCTGTTACATGACAAAGGCGACAATAAAGCTTTCAATTATTCAAATCATATAATTTGCAGCAGCACCAGCCATAATTAATGAGTCTGCATCCACCGTCACTTGCTTGTGGCTGAGCAGTACATTGTATTTCCAATATATGACGGACTGGCAGTGAATAAGGGCACCTGCCACTCAACTAGCCCCGTCCCTCAATGCTCACCCCTGCTGTTTCTTTTATCTCCAGGCTTAAGCGTAGATCTTGTACCCAAACAAAATAAATAAGGAGCTTGTTACAATCTAAAGCACCTGGGAGCCTGAATCCCCTGCTGGTAATCAAAAGGCTTCTCCCATCCTGAAGTGACTGCTGATGAGCTTGCCAGCGCTCCCGATGTGGTTAGTTGAACTGTTCTAGGGTCCAATATCCAGAAGGGACCTCCGTATTCTGCACTGGCTTTTATAAAGAATCAATGACCTTAGTCCAGTGAGTTAAAACACATTGCTTTACTAATTCTTTATTAGTCTGGAGGTCTCTGCTTCCAGTTTAATATCCCAGGAGAGCACTGATGGGATACAAATACAGTCAATTGAAAATAAAGCATTCATTTTCAGAAAAGCATTAGATAAGATATCTTTATTAGTCACATGTACATTGAAACACACAGTGAAATACATCTTTTTGTGTAGAGTGTTCTGGGGGCAGCCCGCAAGTGTCGCCACGCTTCCGGTGCCTACAGAGCATGTCCACAACTTCCTAACCCGTACGACTTTGGAATGTGGGAGGAAACCGGAGCACCCGGAGGAAACCCACGTAGACACGGGGAGAACATACAGACAGCGGCCAGAACTGAACCCGGGTCGCTGGCGTTGTAAAGTGTTATGCTAACTGCTACACTACCATGCCTGCAAAACTTTATTTATACAGCACGGTAACAGGCCCTTCCGGTCCAACGAGCCCGCGCTGCCCAATTACACCCATTTTAACCTACTAACCTGTATGTCTTGGAATGTGGGAGGAAACCGGAGCACCCAGAGGAAACCCACGCAGACACGGGGAGAACATACAAACTCCTTACAGACAGTGGCCGGAATTGAACCCTGATCGCTGGCGCTGTAATAGCATTACGCTACCTGCTACGCTACCATATGCTACCATACCATTTTAATATCTGTAAAATGACTTTAAGTTACTAGATGGTCATATAAAGAGTCATAGAACAGTACAGCACAGGAACAGGCCCTTTGGCCCATGATGTTATGCCAAACTAATTAAATTAGTAATTGAACGCCTAACTGAACGAATCCTTTCTGCCTACACAATGCCCATATCTCTCCATTCTCTGCACATTCATGTGCCTATCTAAGAGCCTCTCAGAAATCTCTATCGTATCTGCCTCCACCACCACCCCTGGCAGCACATTCCAGGCACCCACCACTCTCTGTGTAAAGAACCTGCCCTGCACATCTCCTTTGAACTTTCCCCCTCTCACCTTAAATGCATGCCCTCTAGTTTTAGACATTTCAACCCTGGGAAAAAAGATACCGGCTGTCCGCTCTATCTGTCCCTCTCATAATCTTATAAACTTCTAACAGGTCTCCCCTCAGCCTCCACTGCTCCAGAGAAAACAACACAAGTTTGTCCAACCTCTCCTTATAGCACATGCGCTCTAATCCAGGCAGCATCCTGGTGAACCTCTTCTGCACCCTCCCCATAGTCTTCTTGTAAAGGGGCGACTAGAATTGAATGCAATACTCCAGATGCAGCCTATCCAGAGTTTTATAAAACTGCAGCATAACTTCTAGACTTTTTGGAGACTCATAGACAGATACAGCAGAGAATTAGGCCCTTTGACCCATGGAGCCTGAGCTGACGACTTAAGCACTAATCACACCCTAACCCATTTTATTCTCCCCACGTCCCCATTTCTACCACTACCCTTGGGTAGGGAAGTCTCAAACTAGAGGGCATAGGTTTACGGTGAGAGGCGATCCCCTTTAATTTAAAGGGGAACTGAGGAGAAACCTGATAGAGGTGTGTGAGATGATGAGAGGCATTGATCCTGTGGATAGTCAGAGGCTTTTTCCCAGGGCTGAAATGGTTGCCACAAGAGGGCACAGGTTTAAGGTGCTGGGGAGTAGGTACAGAGGAGATGTCAGGGGTAAGTTTTTTACTCAGAGAGTGGTGAGTGCATGGAATGTGCTACCGGCAACGGTCGTGGAAGCGGATACGATAGGGTCTTTTAAGAGACTTTTGGATAGGTACATGGAGCTGAGAAAACTAGAGGGCTATGGGTAAGCCTAGTAATTTCTAAAGTAGGGACATGTTCGGCACAGCTTTGTGTGCCAAAGGGCCTGTATTGTGTTGTTGGTTTTCTATGTTCTGTGTTCTATGTTCTAAACCTTTTTCAGAGGGTGGTGGGTATATGGAACGAGCTGCCAGAGGAAGTAGTTGAGGCAGGTACAATAACAACATTTAACAGACATTTGGACAGGTACATGGATAGGAAAGGTTTAGAGGGATATGGGCCTAATGTGGGCAAATGGGACTGGCTTAGATGGGAATCTTAGATAAATAGGTAGATTTCTTTATTAGTCACGTGTACATCGAAACATACAGTGAAAGGCATCTTCAGCATAGAATGTTCTGGGGGCAGCCCGCAAGTGTTGCCACGCTTCCGGCGCCAACAAAGCACGCCCACAACTTCCTAACCCGTACGTCTTCGGAATGTGGGAGGAAACCGGAGCACCTGGAGGAAACCCACGCAGACACGGGGAGAATGTACAAACTCCTTACAGACAGCGGCCAGAATTGAACCTGGCTCTCCGGTGCTGTAATAGTGTTACGCTCACCACAACACTCTTGGTCAGCAGGGATGAATTGGACCGAAGGGCCTTTTTCTGTGCTGTATGAATCTATAACTGGGTGACCACTCTGACTTGGTGTCAAGTTCCTGGAAAGTGTTTATGAGGACCGTCTGCAGGTTTGTTTGTGGGGCTGCTCGACACTGAGTGGTTTGTACTTTTGATTTATATTGCACTCAGTTGAAATAAAGTCAGTGAAACAATTTCAGTGAGTCTGTCCCCTCCGGCCACAATCTACCCTGACTGGCTGCTCCCAACCCGGAAACAGGAGCTGACTGACCTGACAGGCTCACTCGCTGAAAAATTATCACTGCACTCAGTTTATTTTTACCCATGCTGCTGGATAAATGAACACCCAAAGATGCCCACTTTGCAGCAAGCCACAGCTCATTGCTCACCTCTCTCACAGATATGAATTGCCATAAATCTCCACTAAATGAGCAGCTTCGAGTTGTGAGTTGGCTGTGGTGATGAAAACACAGTCTGCTGCTTCTCCCCCTCTCTCCCCCTCTCTCCCTCTCTCTCTCCCCCCTCTCCTTTCTCTCCCCTCTCTCCCTCCCCCCCCTCTCTCCCCCTCTCCATCCCTCCCTCCCCCTCTGTCCCTCTCTCCCCCTCTCTCCCCCTCTCTCCCTCTCTCTCCCCCTCTCCTTTCTCTCCCCTCTCTCCCTCCCCCCTCCCTCTCTCTCCCTCTCCATCCCTCACTCCCCCTCTGTCCCTCTCTCCCCCTCTCCCCCTCTCTCCCTCTCTCTCTCCCCCCTCTCCATCCCTCCCTCCCACTGTCCCTCTCTCCCCCTCTCTCCCCCTCTCTCCCTCTCTCTCTCCCCCCTCTCCATCCCTCCCTCCCACTGTCCCTCTCTCCCCCTCTCTCCCCCTCTCTCCCCCTCTCTCTCTCTCCCCTCTCCTTTCTCTCCCCCTCTCTCCCTCCCCTCTCCCTCTCTCCCCCCTCTCCATCCCTCCCTCCCCCCTGTCCCTCTATCCCCCTCTCCCCCACTCTCCTCTCTCCCCTCTCTCCCTCTCCCCCTCTCTCCCTCTCCCCCTCTCTCCCTCTCCCCCTCTCCTTCATCTCTCCCCCTCCTCCCTCCCTCCTCCCTCCCTCCCCCTCTCCCTCCCCATTTCTACCTCCGCCTTTCTATACCTCCCTCTCTCCCCTTTTCTCTCTTCCCCCTCCTCATTCTTCCCTCACTCTCTCCTCTCTCTGTCCCCTCTCCCCTTTCCCCCTCTTTCTCTCTCCCCCTCTCTCCTCTCCCCTTTTCTCCCTCTCTCTCCCCTCCTTCCCTCTCCTCCCTGTCTCTCCCTCTCGTTCCCTCTCTCTTCCTCCCTCCCCCTCTCTCTCTCCCCTTTCTCCCTCTCTCTCTCCCCCTCTCTCCTCCCCCTTTTCTCTCTCTCTCTCCCCACCGTCCCTCTCCCTCTATCCTCCCTCCCTCTCTCTCTCCATTCCTCTCCCTCTCTCTCTCCCCCTCTCTTTTTCTTTTAAATTTTCATTCTTTCTCCTGTCTCAGTCATCTCTCTATTTTTGCTTTTCTCTGCCCCTTTCACTTTTTCTTTCTCTCTTGCCTCTCGTTCTCTCTCTAACTCTCCACTCCCCCAGTCTTTTTCCTGACAGACTATTGTGCTGTTGAAAGCTTTTCTTTTACTCTCTTTGTTCCCGCTACTTCAGCTTTCTTTCAGCCTATTTATCCTTGCTTCCTCCCTTCATTCTTTCCCCATCTCCTTACCGCACGGGAGGCCATTTCACCCACTGCACCAGTGACAGCTCACAGAGCCCTCCCATTCCCCCGCTCATTTTCCCTAAGCTATCCTCCCATCACACTCTTATGCCAGGGACTATTTACAGCAGCCAATTAACCCACCGACTTGCACATCTTTGCGATATGGGAGGTAATTTGGGATGTGCAGAGGAGATTTACCAGGATGCTGCCTGGATTGGAGAGCATGTCTTATGAGGATAGGTTGAGTGAGCTAGGGCTTTTCTCTTTGGAGAGAAGGAGGATGAGAGGTGACTTGATAGAGGTGTACAAGATGATAAGAGGCATAGATCGAGTGGACAGTCAGAGACTTTTTCCCAGGGCGACAATGGCTAACATGAGGGGACATAATTTTAAGGTGATTGGAGGAAGGTATCAGGAAGATGTCAGAGGTAAGTTTTTTTACACAGAGAGTGGTGGGTGTGTGGAACACACTGCCGGCAGAGGTTGTGGGGGCAGATACATTAGGGACATTTGAGAGACTCTTAGATAGACACATGAATGATAGAGAAATGTGGGGCTATGTGGGAGGGAAGGGTTAGATAGATTTTAGAGCAGGATAGAATGTCGGCATAACATCATGGGCCAAAGGGCCTGTACTGTGCTGTAGTGTTCTATGTTCTATGTTCTATGTTCTATGAAACCCAGGGAAAAGCCATATGGTCACAGGTTTAATGTGCAAACTCCACACAGACAGTACCCGAGGTTGGGATTGAACCTGGATCTCTGGAGCACTAGCTGCAGCATCAGTGTGTCGCCCTCCTTCACTCCGAATTTCTTGTGTATGGAGCTCTTCCCATTTCCATGTCTGTTTATTTCCCCACTCTCGCTTTCCCTGTGCCTTAAAACAAACTGAAGCTCAGACCACTGGAGAACTGGAGTCACTGCTTGTTTCACAGTGACACCACCTCCGAACTCCATCCCTGCAAACTGAAACAAAACCGTTTCCTCCATGGATGGAAATGGGAACCCCTTTTTGGAATTGGAATTGGAATCGGTTTCTTATTGTCACTTGTACCGAGGTACAGTGAAAAGCTTGTTTTGCATACCGATCGTACAGGTCAATTCATTACACAGTGCATCGAGGTAATACAGGGTAAAACAATACGGAATGCAGGATAAAGTGTAACAGCTATGGGGAAGATGCAGTGCAGGTAGACGATAAGGTGCAAGGACATAATGAGGTAGATTGTGAGGGAATGCCATTGCAGGGGAGGGGGAGAGCTGTGTACCTGGAGATGGAAATTTATTAGCTGGGATGAGGCCGGATAGAACAGGCAGTGATAAGATTTGAGGGAGGAGGTGAAGGAGTTCCATAGATCGCAGGATAGGGATCCTGGGGTGAGTAACTCGCCCCTAACTCCCCAGAGCCTGTCCACCATCTGCAAGGTGCAAGTCAGGAGTGTAAAGGAACACTCTCCACTTGCCTGGATGAGTCAAAGAGCAATACATCACAGATACAGGCCCTTTGGTCCAACCAGTCCGTGCTGACCACGGTGCCCACCCAGCTAGTCCCAATTTCCTACATTCAGCCCATATCCCTCTTAACACCGCCCCCCCCACCCCCCTCTCCATGTGCAGACACAGTAGTGTAGCAGTAAGTGTAATGCTTTACAGAGCAAGTGACCCAGGATCAATTCTGGCCGCTGTCTGTAAGGAGTTTGTACGTTCTCCCTGTGTCTGCGTGGGTTTCCTCCAGGTGCACCTGTTTCCTCTCACATTCCAAAGACGTACGGGTTAGGAAGTTGTGGGCATGCTATGTTGGCACCAGAAGCGTGGCGATACTTGTGGGCTGCTCCCAGAATACTCTACGCAAAAGGTGGAGCGTATTCTGCCTGGAGGTCGGTGACCAGTGGTGTTCCACAGGGATCTGTTCTGGGAGCCCTGGTCTTTTTGATTTTTATAAATGACTTGGATGAGGATGTGGAAGGGGGGGTTAGTAAGTTTGCTGATAACATGAAGGTTGGTGGTGTTGTGGATAGTGCAGAAGGTTGCTGTAGATTACAACAGGACAATAGGATGCAGAGCTGGGCTGAGAAGTGGCAGATGGAGTTCAACCTGGTAAAATGTGAAGTGATACACTTTGGAAGATTGAATTTGAAGACAGAATACAAGGTTAATGGCAGGACTCTTAGCAGTGTGGAGGAACAGAAGGATTTTGGGATCCACGTCCATAGATCCCCCAAGGTTGTCACGCAGGTCGATAGGGTTGTTAAGAAGGCATATGGTGTGTTGGCCTTTATTAGTCGGGGTATTGAGTTCAAGAGCCGCGAGGTAATGTTCCAGCTCTATAGAACTCTGGTCAGACCACACTTAGAATATTGTGTTCAGTTCTGGTCACCTCATTATAGGAAGGATGTGGAAGCTTTAGAGAGGATGCAGAGGAGATTTACCAGGATGCTGCCTGGATTGGAGAGCATGTCTTATGTGGATAGGTTGAGTGAGCTAGAGCTTTTCTCTTTGGAGAAAAGGAGGATGAGAGGTGACTTGATAGAGATGTACAAGATGATAAGAGGCATAGATCGAGTGGACAGTCAGAGACTTTTTCCCAGGGTGACAATGGCTAACATGAGAGGACATGATTTTAAGGTGATTGGAGCAAGGTATAAGGGGGATGTCAGGGGTATGTTTTTTACACAGAGAGT
Source organism: Pristis pectinata (assembly GCF_009764475.1). Lineage (NCBI taxonomy): Eukaryota > Metazoa > Chordata > Chondrichthyes > Rhinopristiformes > Pristidae > Pristis > Pristis pectinata. The sequence continues at coordinate 6,122,050 of NC_067406.1, forward strand.
GGTGGGTGCATGGAACGCACTGCCTGCAGAGGTTGTGGGGCAGATACATTAGGGACATTTAAGAGACTCTTAGATAGACACATGAATGATCGAGAAATGGGGGGCTATGTGGGAGGGAAGGGTTAGATAGATCTTGGAGCAGGATAAAATGTCAGCACAACATTGTGGGCCGGAGGGCCTGTACTGTGCTGTAGTGTCCTATGTTCTATGTTCTATCTCCCGAATTGATGGCAGTGGTCTCTGCCTCTCCCTTTCAATCTGGGGACAGTCGGCAGCTAAGCCTCCGGCCTCCCACTGCAGCTACTGGGATTTCCCCAGCGGCAGTACTGGAGGAGATACTTCCAACCACCCAGTTCCTGCCCGTCCCATCCCCAGGGATGTTCTTTCTGCTGTTCCTGAGTCCCGACTTGAATCCCTGGATCAGTGCCAACCTGCTTCCCCGTTGACTGATTTCCTCCTTGCCTGAGTTCTTCTTCATTTGCCGCCTTTGAGGCCTCTCAGAGTTTCCACTTTGCTGCTTTGCCTGGTTGGATGGTCCGGCTGCAGTTGTCGGAACTTCCTGCATTGCCAACAGGAGACATCCCATGGAGCAACACACGATCTGCTGGAGGGGCTCAGCGGGTTGAGCAGCATCAGTGGGGGGAAGGGAATCGGCGACGTTTCGGGTCGGAACCCTGCATCAGGAGAGATCCCATGCCAGGTCGGGTCTTTGATCCGACACAGTACAGCTTGACTTGATTTTCATACCTTCCCAAAACACCCTGGTCTGCCACCAACCCACCCCAGTCCATCCCAGACCAACCCGCCCCCACCCAGCTCTCCTGTCCCAACCCCTGTGAAGCCCAACCCAGCCTGGTCCATCCCAGTCCAGTAGGCACCACTTCACCTCAGCCCAGCCCAGCTCATCCCATTCCGTTCATCTCTACAGTGCAGCCCGGTTCTCCCCCAGTCACGTCCTGAGCAGTTTAGTCTCACCTCCTCTGCTTCAGTCTAGTCCAATTGGGTCTCGCTTGGATGGGCATCTTGGTCAGCGTGGACTAGCTGGGCTGAAGCGCCTGTTTCTGTGCTGTGTGACTTTGTGGCTCTAACCCAGTCCAGTCCAATCTAGCTCGGCAAGGTAACATCAAACACTCAGCCCAACTGGGGTGTGCAAATGACTCAAACGTGGATGTCTTCTGGTAAATGCTCACGTGTGTAGGTATGTGTGGACGTGCAGGTGTGTGGCTGCCTGTGAGAACATGGATGTAGGTCAGGTCACTGTGTGTACACATATATCAGTGTACGTGTACAACAGTAGTTACATGTATGCATACATGTGTATATGTGTGTGTGTGTGTGTGTCCGTGTATGATTGTGTGTCTGTGTATGTGTGCATGATTGTATGTCAGTGTGTGTCTATGTGTTGCTGTACATGGATGTATTGTGAGTGCGTGAGTATGCATGTGTCTGCCTGTTTATGGGCGAGTATGTATGTGGCATTGTGTGTGTCAGCATGTAGTTTTGTGTGTGCGTGCATGAGTGCCTGTGTGTGTGTGTGTGCCTGTGTGTGTCTGTGTGTGTGTGTGCCTGTGTGTGTGTGTGTGTGTGTGTAGTTGTGCGTCCATGTGTTGTTATGCCTGTGTGTCACTGTGTAGTTATGTGTATAAACATATGGAGTGGAAGCACAGTGTAAATATCAGGAAAATCAGCCCCAACCAACTCACTCGACATGCCAAGTCTATGAATGAATGAGACTGAAAGTCATTGTACAGCCTGGCTCAGAACTGTGGTAAAGTCTCCTCGGAGGAAGACAGTCTGTGCTATGTTTCCTCAGCCACATCCCTCTTGGCTGTTTTGTCTCTAGCCTCTGTTATCCTTGGAGGCCTCCTAATGTCGAGCGATTTGGTCCAGTCTGTATTGTTCCATAAAATCAAACCCTTCAGGCACCACACTGACTGCCTGTCACCGAGGGGGAAGGAGGGTGGAGAGTATGACAGAGAGGCTGGGAGATCATGTGAACCACACATTGTGCATGTGTATATCGGAGTGTGTTTGTAACTGGGTCTACACTGTGGTTAGATCATTAGAAGTATTTAAAGTGGAGGGAGATAAATTTTTTAAAAATCAGGGAATTGAGGGCTTTGAGATGGAACATAAAACATAGATAAGAGATAAGATTTCTTCATTAGTTGAAACTAACGCTGTAATAGTGTTACTAAGTAGCATGGAAAACAGACCCTTCAGCCCAACTTGTCCATGCCGACCAAGATGTCTTCCTGAGCTAGTCCCATTTGCCTGTGTTTGGCCCATATCCCTCTCAGCCTTTCCTATCCATGTACCTGTCTAAATGGGCAGGCACGGTAGTGCGGCATTTGACATAACGCTATTACAGGGCCAGTGACCCGGGTTCAATTCCGGCCGCTGTCTGTAAGGAGCTTGTACGTTCTCCCCGTGTCTGCATGGGTTTCCTCCGGGTGCTCCGGTTTCCTCCCACATTAAAAAGACGTACAGGTTAGGAAGTTGTTGACGCCGGAAGCGTGGCAACACTTGTGGGTTGCCCCCCAGAACGCAAAAGATGCATTTAACTGTGCGTTTTGATGTACATGTGACTAATAGAGATATCTTAAACTCTTGAGCATCAAACAATCTTTGCTCCAGATCCCAGCATCTGCAGTCTCTTGTGGCTCTTTTAAACTCTTATCTGGTATTGGTGTATCTGTAATGCAGATGCTTCAAAAATTTCAAAGAAAATCAAGCAATTTCATAAAATTCCCAGACAGTGAAGTTTATTTCAAGTGCTATGCAAAATAAGTGTGAAGGAGGTGAGGATGGGAACCTTTAGGGACAAAGATTTAGTTTATTTATGTTTATACAGAAGGGCAGTGCAGTTGTAGGCTGATTAGCAGTATCAACTTCTCTGAAGATTTGACACTTCGTGTGACAGTGAGTACAGTTATTCATTTGATTTATTTTTGCAACATTTTACATTAATACTGTTTAGCCTTAAAACATAGAATTGCAGTGTAAAACATGGTTACTTAAAAGGGTAAGGAGATGACATGTAATTCAGCGATTTATTTAAAGATTTATGCATGGAATACTAATGTATGATGGGCATAATTTTTTATTTTGGAGCAATTCTCATGCAGTCAACATTTTCATGCAACCAACCTCCTCCATTCCCCGTGGATAACTGATGGCAGAGGATAGCATCATCAGGACCGCATGCATCACGGCTTCACGTGGCAGCTGCTCTGCCCGAGACCGCAAGAAATTACAGAGAGTTGTGGACACAGCCCAGTCCATCACGCAAACCAGCCTCCCCTCCGTCGACTCCGTCTTCACATCTTGCTGCCTCGGGAAAGCAGTCAACATAATCAAGGATCGCTCCCACCTTAGACATTCTCTCTTCTCCCTCTCCCATTGGGCAGAAGATATAAAATCTAGAGAACACATACCACCAGGCTCAAGGACAGCTTCTATCCTGCTGTTATCAGACTCTTGAATGGACCTCTCACACGCTAAAAGACGAACTTTTGATTCCCCCAATTCTACCTTGTCATGGCCTTGCACCTTATTGTCTACCTGCACTGTACTTTCTTTGTAACTGAAGAAGATACAGCAGACTGAGGGCACATACCACCAGGCTTAAGGATAGCTTCTATCCCACTGTGATAAGACTATTGAATGGTTCCCTTATACGATGAGAAGGACTCTGACCTCACAATCTACCTTGTTGTGACCTTGCACCTTATTGTCTACCTGCAATGCACTTCCCTGTAGCTGTGACACTTTACGCTGTACTGTTATTGTTTTTACCCATACTACATCAATGCACTCTGTACTAACTCAATGTAACTGCACTGTGTAATGAATTGACCTGTACAAACGGTATGCAAGACAAGTTTTTCACTGTACCTTAGTACAAGTGACAATAATAAACCGATACCAATACCAATAACTGCACCAATATTCTGCATTCTGTTTTCATTTTACTACCTCGATGCACTTATGTGTGAAATGATCTGTCTGGATGGCACGCAAACAAAAGCTTTTCACTGTATCTCAACACAACAATAAACCAATTCCAATAGATGGTCACTTCTTATTGGGCTCCTGTTCAAAGGTATGGAACCTGGAACCTAGGCAATGGAACTTGTTTGGAAATGTTGACTGTGGGACAATTATTGGCCGGAACGAGGGGAGGGGAGGGGTCTGAGGAGAGAGTGGGTTTATGGGAAGGGGAATTCCTCTGCTTTTCTTCGGAACAATTGAAACAGACAGGTTAATGACTTATCTGAAGGATGCCTCCTTCAACCCTTGGCTGCACACTGAAGCTTCAGCCTGGATCCAGCAACTGGTTCGATCCTGGCCTCGGGTGCTATCTGTGTGGAGTTTGCACATTCTCCTTTTGGCCATGTAGGTTTAATCTGCGAGCTCCTGTTTCCTCTCATATCCCAAAAGTGTGCGGATCAGTTGCGTAATTGGCCGCTGTAAGTTTCCCGAAGTGTGTAGGTAGTTGGTAGACTCTTTAAGATATCTGTATTAGTCACATGTACATCGAAACACACAGTGAAATGCATCTTTGCGTAGAGTGTTCTGGGGGCAGCCCGCAAGTGTCGCCATTCTTCCGGCGGGAATAGATGGGAATATGGGGAGAATAAAGGGGCAGTACACTGTTAATGGCAAGACCCTTAACAGTGTTGACGAACAGAGGGATCTTGGGGTACAAGTTCATAGCTCCCTTAAAGTGGCTGCTCAGGTTGATAGAGTAGTAAAGAAGGCTCACGTCATGCTTGCCTTTATTATTCAATGCACTGAGTTCAAGAGTCAGGAAGTTATGTTGCAGCTTTATAAAACTCTGGTTAGGTTGCATCTGGAGTATTGCATTCAGTTCTGTTCACCCCGTTATAGGAAGGATGCGGAGGCTTTGGAGAGGGTGCAGAAGAGGTTTACCAGGATGCTGCCTGGATTAGAGGGCATGTGCTATAAGGAGAGGTTGGACAGACTTGGGTTGTTTTCTTTGGAGCGGCAGAGGCTGAGGGGAGACCCGCTGGAAGGTTATGAGGTTATGAGAGGCGTAGGTAGAGTAGACAGCCGGTATCTTTTTCCGAGGGTTGAAATGTCAAATACTAGAGGGCAGTCATTTAAGATGAGAGGGGGTAGGTTGAAAGGAGACGTGCAGGGCAAGTTTTTTTTACACAGAGAGTGGTGGGTGCCTGGAATGTGCTGCCAGGGGTGGTGGTGGAGGCAGATATGATAGAAGCATTCAGGAGGCTCTTAGGTAGGTGCATGAGTGTGAGGGAAATGGAGGGATATGGACATTGTGCAGGCAGAAGGGATTAGTTTAGTTGGGCATTTGATCACTAATTTAATTAGTTCAGCACAACATGGGGCTTTAGGACTGTTCCTGTGCTGTACTCTTCTATGTTCTAATAAAACAGGATTAATGTAGGATTGGTTTAGTTGGGTGCTTGATAGTCAGCATGGAGTTGATGGGCCGAAGGCCCTGTTTTGATGCTTCAGGACTCTGTGGTCAATGGTTCTGTTTTGTTTCTACAATGGAGACTTGAATCCACAGCCTCTTGCCTCAGAGGGAAGGGTACTGAGCCCCACTTCTGATGCTTCGGCAGTCCCTCGGGGTGGAGGTTGGAGGGTAACTTGCCTCTGCTCCAGTGCCACGGGCCCTGAGGTGGTTGAAGAGTCCTCTCTGGGATCCATGGCCTCTGGGACAGCTGTGTTGTTCTACCAGTTGTCTCTGGCCTCCATATCAGCCCTCCTGAGGTATTGAGCATCTTCCAGGATCCTCCTTCTCCAGTTTGGGCCTTCACAGGCCAGGGATCAAAGTCAAAGTCAAAATCGAGTTTATTGTCACATGCACAAGTCCATGTGTGCACAGGTGCAATGAAAAACTTACCTGCAGCAGCATCACAGGCACATAGCATCAGATAAGCAGCATTCACAGGAAAAATACAAATTAAATATAAATTCTGCACAACTTTTACAAGAAAGAACATAATTAGAACAAAAACAAAGTCCATTTTAGTGCAAAGTGGTCAAAGTAAGACAAGATAAGGTAAGATATCTTTATTAGTCACATGTACATCGAAACACACAGTAAAATGCATCTTTTGCGTAGAGTGTTCTGGGGGCAGCCGGCAAGTGTCGCCACGCTTCCGGCGCCAACATAGCATGCCCACAACTTCCTAACCCGTATGTCTTTGGAATGTGGGAGGAAACCGAAGCACCCGGAGGAAACCCACGCGGTCACTGGGAGAACGTACAAACTCCTTTACAGACAGCGGCTGGAATTGGACCCTGGTCGCTGGTGCTGTAATAGCGTTATGCTAACCGCTACACTACCGTGCCTGCCCAAGGTGGTCATAGTGTTGCTGAACTGTAGTGATTAGGGTTTTGCCCAGGGGTTTGTGAGGGAGTTACACTTTTCCAAGGAGAGAACATCGTTGCCCTGGTACTTGCTGAGATCTCTCCCCAGAGCAGAGCTTGGGGAGAGAGGGTCAGTTTTGGGAGTCTGGTGTCAGTCATGGGGACAACGTGAAAAGGCTGAGACACTCAGCAGGTCGGGCAGCATCCGTGGAAGTGAAACAGCTAACACGTCAGGTTGAAGTCCTTTCATCAGAACTGGGACAGAAGAGTAAACAGGTTCAGCTGGGTAGCAGAGAAGGTGAGAGAGGAATGTATTGGGATTGGTATTGGTTTATTATTGTCACTTGTACTGAGGTACAGTGAAAAACTTCTCTCGCATATGGTTTGTACGGATCAATTCATTACATGGTGCATCGAGGTAGTACAGGGTAAAAACAATAACAGAATACAGATTAAAGTGTCACAGCTACAGGCAAGTGCATTGCAGGTAGACAATAAGGTGCAAGGTCATAACAAGGTAGATTGTGAAGTCAAGAGTCCATTTCGTCGTATAAGGGAACCGTTCAATAGTCTTATCACTGTGGGAGAGAAGCTGTCCTTGAGCCTGTTGGTACGTGCCCTCAGGCTCCTGTATCTTCTGCCTGAATGGAGAGGGGAAAAGAGAGAATGTCCTGGGTGGGTGGGGTCTTTGATTATGCTGGCTGCTTCGCTAAGGCAGCGAGAGGTATGGACAGAGTCCATGGAGGGGAGGCTGGTTTCCGTGATGCGCTGGGCTGTGTCCACAACTCTCTGCAGTTTCTTGTGGTCCTGGGCAGAGCAGTTGCCATACCAAGCCATGATGCGTCCAGATAGGATGCTTTCTATGATGCATCGATAAAAATTGGTGAGTGTCAAAGGGGACATGCCAAATTTCTTTTGCCTCCTGAGGAAGTAGAGGCACTGGTGAGCTTTCTTGGCCGTGGCATCTACATGGTTGGACCAGGACAGGCTATTGGTGATGTTCGCTCCCAGGAACTTGAAGCTCTCAACGCTCTCGACCTCAGCACCATTGATGTAGACAGGTGCCTGTACATCACCCCTTTTCCTGAAGTCAATGACCAGCTCTTTTGTTTTGCTGACATTGAGGGAAAGGTTGTTGTCATGACACCATGCCACTAAGCTCTCCATCTCCTTCCTGTACTCTGACTCATCGCTGTTTGAGATACGGCCTACAATGGTGGTATCATCTGCAAACTTGTAGATGGAGTTAGAGCAGAATCTGGCCACACAGTCATGAGTGTATAGGGAGTAGAGTAGAGGGCTGAGCACACATCCTGGTGGGGCACCAGTGTTGAGAGTAATCGTGTCGGAGGTATTGCTGCCTATCCTCATTGATTGCAGTCTGTTGGTCAGAAAGTCAAGGATCCAGTTGCAGAGGGAGGTGTTGAGGGACAAATGTCCGTGATAGGACAAGATAACGTAGCCATTAAGGGGCAGTTAAGCTCCTTTCCCTGTATAATGTGTTGCTAATGCTGTAAGGTCTAGGTAATGCATAGTCTGACCTACTGTGATATACCCAGTGGACATGAATAGAAACAGGAAAGAGAAAGAAAGAGAGGGAGGGCAGTCCTGGTGCAAACAGAAAGAAAGAACAAGTTATATAAAGTTGGAGTGTTTGAGGTTGAGTCCTGCAGGCTGTGACAGACCCAGAGTCACACAGCACAGAAACAGGCCCTTCAGTCCAACTCATCCATGCTGACCAAGGTGTCTTCCTGAGCCAGTCCCATTTGCCTGCATTTGGCCCATATCCCTCTAAACCTTTCCTATTTATGGAACTGTCCAAATGTCTTTTAAACATTGTAATTGTACCCGCCTCTACCACTTCCTCTGGCAGCTCGTTGCATACACCCACCACCCTCCCTGTGAAAAACTTGCCCCTCAGGTCCTTAAATCTTTCCCCTCTCACCTTAAACCTGTGCCCTCTAATTCTACACACCCTGGGAAAAAGACTGTGGCCATTCACCTTATCTATGCCCCTCCTGATTTTATAAACCTCCATAAGGTCTCCTTCTGCTTTCAGGGAAAACAGTCCCAGCCTCTCCTGATAACTCAAGCCCTCCAATACCCAGATGGAAAGTGAGGTTTTGTTCCTCGAGCTTGTGTTGGTTCCCCTCATAACCATGCAGGAGAGACAGTGGGAGTGGTGGGGGGGTGGAAGGGTGCAATGTGGTCCACTTACTGCCACCCGGGTCATTCTCTCTTCTCTCCTCTTCCATCGGGTAGAAGATACAGGAGCCTGAGGGCACGTACCACCAGACTTAAGAACAGCTTCTACTCCACTGTGATAAGACTATTGAACGGTTCCCTTATAGGATGAGATGGACTCTGACCTCACGATCTACCTTGTTGTGACCTTGCACCTTATTGCACTGCACTTTCTCTGTAGCTGTGACACTTTACTCTGTACTGTTACTGTTTTTACCTGTACTACCTCAATGCACTCTGTACTAACTCAATGTAACTGCACTGTGTAATGAATTGACCTGTACAATCGGTGTGCAAGACAAGTTTTTCACTGTACCTCAGTACAGGTGACAATAATAAACCAATACCAATACCAATACCAATACCAATACAGCAGTTGGTAAGGGGCTATATAAATGCAAGTCAACATTGTTGTCGCTACCCTGGCAGGAACCTGGTTTTGCGCTCATGAGTTACACCCTCAGCCCCCACCTTCCCGTCACTCTCCCACGGGAGCCAAGAGCCAAGGGGAAGGGGGAGGTGTGCGTGCGGTTGGGGGGACAGAGCGCGAGGGCTGTCACTTGGTGGGGGTAGATGTGTGAATCTTTCCAGCCAGGGATCGTCGGCACAGAACTCTGGAAATTTTCACACAATTCAGAGGAATCTTTCAAAAACAGTTTTTCTTTTCATTGTTTGGGAAAGAGAGAAGTGGAAAGAGGAATTAAAATCCGACACATCCTGCTGTATATTGCTGGTGCCTAACAACCCCCTAACAATGACTGTGTGTTGAAACATTCATGGCTGTCTGCCTGGGTCTCATTTGAAGTTTCTGGCACTTCCTGGCCCTGTGCAGTTAAGCTGTGTGCATACTTCCTAAACATGCAATCACACTTCTCATCAAAGGCCCACTGTGGCCCCAGCGGAGGACGAAGCCTTCCACAAATACCCCAAGGTCAGAAGAAAACATTCTCACTGAACCCCTCCTGGCTCGTTAACCCTGGCGCCCTGTGTGTAGAGAAGCAACGGGGAGTGCGTCGGACTCTCGGTGTGACAGCAGCAAAGGAAGCCTCATCTTTCTGCTCAGCCCCAGCTCAAACAACCCACCCGAACCCCTTGATTAGATTCAACTTGTTGGCTGGTAGAATCTGGTACATTAACAACACTTCAAGGATAGGAGGATGGATAGGAAAGGTTTAGAGGCATATGGGCCAAATGTGGGCAAATGGGACTGGCTTAGATGGGCATCCTGGTCAGTATGGACGATTTGGGCTGAAGGGTCTGCTTCCCTGCTCTATTACTTTATGACTCTATGATGCTGTAGCTTCCCTGAAAGGTAAGATAAAATTTCTTTATTAGTCACATGTACATTGAAACACACAGTGAAATGCATCTCCTGCGTAGAGTGTTCTGGGGGCAGCCCACAAGTGTCGCCACACTTTGGGTGCCAACATAGCACGCCCACAACTTCCTAACCTGTATGTCTTTGGAATGTGGGAGGAAACCGGAGCACCCGGAGGAAACCCACGCAGACACGGGGAGAACGTACAAACTCCTTACAGGCAGCAGCAGGAATTGAACCCGGGTCACTGGTGCTGTAATAGCGTTACGCTAACCGCTACACTACCGTGTTCCCTGCACACATGGGGCGGCACAGTGGCACAAGACGTGCGGGTTTGGAGGTTGATTGGCCACAGTAAGTTGCCCCTGGTGTGTGGGTGGGGTAGAATCTGGGGGGAGTTGATGGGAATATGGGGAGAATTAAAAAAATGAGATTAATACAGGATGAGTGTAAGTGAGTGGCTGATGGTTCATGTGGATAATGGGTTGAAGCAGGTTTATATTCACACACACAGACACACTCACACCTAAGCTCACACTCACAATCACATGTTCACACCCAAACCCACACTCAATCCTGCTCAAACTCAAAGCCACACACATTTCACATCCAAACTCACACATCCCATCTCGGGTTCACTGGATTCTGATCTGGTAGCTCGCAGGATCAGTGGGGCTGAGTGTTTCTTTGCTTATTCCTGTGCTACCTTGACCATACATCACTGTGGAGTGAGGTGTGTCCTCCTCGGCTGGATGCTGATGAGGCCAAAACACACAGGGCGATAAATAGATCTAATGATGGTCCATGTGTCTGTTACCCCTACTCCTTCCCAGCCATTCTACCTCTCTGTCTCACTCTCCCTCTCCCCTTCCTTCTGTCTCTCTCTTTCATAGAGTCATACAGCACAGAAACAGGCCCTTTGGCCCAACTGGTCCATGCCGACCAAGGTTTCCATCTAAGCCAGTCCCATTTGCCTGTGTTTGGCCCATATCCCTCTGAGCCTTTCCTATCCATGTACCTGTCCAAATACCTTTTAAATATTGTTGATGTGCCTGCATCACCTATTTCCTCTGGCAGCTCGTTCCACATACTGACCACCCTCTTTGTGAAAAAGCTGCCCCTCAGGTTCTTATTAAATCTCTTCTTCTCACCTTAAACCTATGCCCTCTAATTCTTGACTCCCCACCCCTGGGAAAAAGACTGAGTGCATTCACCCTATCTATGCCCCTCATGGTTTTATACACCTCCATAAGATCACCCCTCATTCTCGTATGCTCCAATGAAAAAATTCCCAAGCTGCTCAACCTCTTGCCATATCTCAGTCCCTCGAGTTCCCAGCAACATCCTGATAAACCTCTGCACTCTTTTCAGCTTACTGGCATCTTTCCTCTAGCAGGGTGACCAAAACTGAACACGATATTCCAAATGCAGCCTCACCAACGCCTTGTACAACTCCTTCCTCACTTAACTCTCTCCCTCTCCCTCTCTCTCTCTCCCTTACCTTTTCTCTCTCTCTCTCCACCTCTCTCTCTCTCCCCCTCCTTTTCTCTCCCTCTCCCTTTCCTTGTCTCCCTCTGCAACTCTTTGTCACTCTTCTTCACCCTCCCCCCTCTCTCTATCTCCCTCCCCTCTTTCCGTCTCTCTCTCTCTCCACCCTGGTGTGTGTCTCTTTCCCTTCCCGTCCCACACCCTCCACTTCTCTCCATCCACCTGCAGACATCGAGCAGAACCGAACATTCCGGTAGACAACCGACCTGACGACTTTCTCTTTGCATCTTAAACAAATCCCTTACAGAATGGACATCTTTGGAAGTTAAAAAGGAATGCTATTTTTTGTGAAAACTATGGAGATTGGGAGTGAGAGATGATTCGGGATTCCAATGGGATAAGATTATTTTAACATTCAACTTCACTGTGTATTAGGCAGGCACAGTAGTGTAGCAGTTAGCGTAACGCTATTACAACGTCAGCGATCCGGGTTCAATTCCGGTCACTGTCTGTAAAGAGTTTGTACGTTCTCCCCGTGACTGCGTGGGTTTCCTCCGGGTGCTCCGGTTTCCTCCCACATTCCAAAGACGTACGGGTTAGGAAGTTGTGGGCATGCTATGTTGGTGCCGGAAGCTTGGCGACACTTGTGGGCTGCCCCCAGAACACTCTACGCAAAAGATGCATTTCACTGTGTGTTTCAATGTACATGTGATCAATAAAGATATCTCTCTTATCTTAACAGGAGGAGGCTATTCAGCCCTTTAAGTCTGTTCCTCCGCTCTACCAGACTGCAGCACTGTATCAATCCATCTTGGCTCCATGGAGACACAAGGGGCTGCAGACGTTGGAATCTGGAGCAACACACAATCTGCTGGAGGAACTCAGCGGGTCGAGCAGCATCTGTGGGAGGAAATGAATCATTGATGTCGAAACCCTGCAGCATCCCCCCCCCACACCCCCCACAGATGCTGCCCAACAGGCTGAGTTCCTCCAGCAAATTGTGTGTTGCTCCAGATTCCACCCCTCTCTCTTGTGTCCTTAGCCTCTTCAGTCTCTCCTCATAATTATGAAAAATTGCAGGCGGATCTTGATCAGCTGGGTATGTGGGCTGAGGATTGGCAAATGGCTTTCAATCCAGAAAAATGTGAGGTATTGCATTTTGGGAGATCAAACCAGGGTACCTCTTATACAGTCAATGTTAGGGCCTGGGGAGTGTTATGAAACAGAGGGACCTAGGAGTGCAAATGCATAGTTCACTAAAAGCGGTGTCACAGGTAGATAGGGTGGTGAAGAAGGTGTTGGGCAAACTGGCCTTCATCAGTCAGAGCACTGAGTACAGGAGTTGAGAAGTTATGTTGCAGTTGTACAAGGTAAGGCTGCACTTGGAATATTGTGCACAGTTTTGGTCACCCTTTTATAGGAAAGATGTTACTAAACTAGAAAGAGTGCAGAAGAAATTTACCAGGATGTTGCCTGGACTTGGGGGCCTAAGTTACGAGGAGAGGTTGCATAGACTAGGACTTTATTCCCTGGGATGTAGGAGATTGAGGGGCGACCTGATAGAGGTGTATAAGATCATGAGGGGCATAGATAGGGTGAGAGCACATAGTCTTTTGCCCAGGGAGGGGGTGCTAAAAACAAGAGGGCATCGGTTTAAGATCAGAGGCGAGAGGTTTAAAAGGGACATCAGGGGCAGCTTCTTCACGTAAAGGGTGGTGCATATTTGGAATGAGCTGCCAGGAATAGTGGTTGAGGAGGGCACGTTAACAATATTTAAAAGCCGCCTAGATAAGTACATGGATAGGAGAGGTTTGGAGGGCTCTGGGCCAAATGCGGGCAGATGAGACTAGCTCGCCGGGCAACACAGCATGGATGAGTTGGGCCGAAGGGCCTGTTTCCATGCTGTGTGACTCTGTAACTCAATCCCTCCAGTATAGGGAAAATCCTTGTGAATCCTTTCTGCACCCTCTCTAACTTAATCACATCCTCCCCATAGTGTGGTGACCAGAACTGCACACTAAATTCCAGGTGTGATCTCAGCCACGTCCGTTCGGTGAAGAGCGCTACCTGGCTCTAATTTTAAGCTTCTCCAAAACCGACCCCCGCCCCCCCCCCCCAACTCCCCGCCCACCCCCTGGATCTACAGCAGAAGAAGAGTTGACCCAATCAACTCACCTAAAACACCTCAATTATTTCACCTTCTGACCTTCCACATTCAAGGCTGGCTATACACTGTTCACACATGCAGCTTGGTAACATGGAATTTAGATGATTGGACTGGCTCCTGAAGACCCAGCCCATTGATCCAGAGACATGAGTTTGAATCTCAAGTAATTGAATATATAGAACATAGAACACAGAACGGTACAGCACAGAACAGGCCCTTCGGCCCACAATGTTCTGCCGACATGGCGATTCCCTCCTACCTACAGAATGCCCATATCCCTCTATTTTCCTCTCATTCATGTGCCCATCCAAGCCCCTCTTAAAAGCTCCCAATGAATTTACCTCCACCACCCTATCAGGCAACGTATTCCAGGCATCCACCACTCTCTCAGTAAAAAACCTACCCCTCACATCTGTTCTGAACCTACCCCCCCTCACCTTAAATGCATGCCCTCTGGTATTGGATTGCTCAATAATGGGGAAAAGATATTGCTTGTCCACCCTATCTGTGCCCCTCATAATTTTATACACTTCCAACAGATCACCCCTCAACCTCCGCAGCTCCAGAGAGAAGAGCCCAAGTTTGTCCAGCCTCTGTGACATCTGACGTAGTAAGAAAAAAGTCTGTACAGTAAAAGAACTGTCACTTGGAATTTTACATAGGAATTAGGAGCAGGTGTTGACCATCCAGCCTCAGTGCCATTTTCCTGCACGATCCCCATATTCCGAAATCTACCAGGGAATCATAGATCCAGAGAGTCAAACAGCGTAGAAACAGGCCCTTTGGCCCACAGTATCCATGCTGAACATTTTACACTATCCTCATTTACCAGCCCTTCTATACCTTGGCGATTCAAGTTCTCATCCAGATACTTCTCAAATGCTGTGAGAGTCTCTGCGTTCCAGATTCCAGGCACCATCTGGGAGGAAAGAACTCTTCCGCAGATCCCCCTTAACTTTTTTACCCCTCTAAACCATAAACCCATGCCCTCCTGTTCTGGAAATTTTTGCCACTGGGAATAGCTTCCCCCTTCTTAATAGAACACAGAACATAGAACACTGCAGCACAGCACAGGCCCTTCGGCCCACAATGTTGTGCCGACATTTTATCCTGCTCTAAGATCTATCTAACCCTTCCCTCCCACATAGTCCCCGACTTTGCTTTTTATCCTTTCTCCTTACCCTATTAACGCTCCTGATAATTTTGTACACCTCTATTGGGTCTTTCCCTCAGTCTCCACTGCTCCAAGGAAAATAAATCCAGACAGCCACCCTCCCCCCTCAACCAATGACCCTCCCCAAACAGAAAACCTGACAGCTCGTCAGGATTTACGGCCCAAATGATTGTGAAGCTCGAAACCGCTGGTTGAAGGGAGCGTAAAACCGGGATGCAAGTAATTTATCAGGAATAAAATGAGGGCGGCTTCTCCACTCCCCATTGCCTCATACAAAGTTACCGCAGGACTGAACAAGTGATGTAGAGGAAGGGCAGGCATAATTTTCCTTCCACAGAGGATGTGGGTACATGCTCTGTCCTTGGAGGCTTCATGTGCTGTTTGTTCTGGACGCTGGTTTATTTATGGGAAGTTTCCTCTTCCTCTACCAGGCTGGGAAGAGAGAGCTGGCTGTGACGAGATTAGCCGTGATCTCATCGAATGGGGCAGGCTTGAAGGGCTCAATGGCCTCTTTCTATGCTCACTCTGGAGGTAGTTGTTTATTATTGCCACATGTACCTAGATACAGTGAAAAGCTTTGTTTTGCGTGCTGTCCAGACAGATCATTCCAAAACATAACCGAGGTAGTACAAAGGGAAAAGTAATAACCTTAAGGGGGAAGCATACACCTCGAAGGGGAAGGTACACTTTAAGGGAACGGAAGTTGAAGCTCTTTAAGGAAAAGGCTTGATTAGAGTATTAGGATATCTCTCTATGGGGAAGGGATGCTGTGACTCTCTCTCTAAGGGAAAGGGACAGTGAAAGTCTGCATTTAAGGGAAAGGTTCAATTCGTTTGGTTGATTTTTTATTATTATTGTCACATCCCTATCGAACTCTGGTTAGGCCTCATTTAGAGTATTGCGTGCAATTCTGGTCACCTCACTATAGGAAGAATGTCGAGGCTTTAGAGATGGTGCAGAGGAGGTTTACCAGGATGCTGCCTGGATTAGAGGGCATGTGCTATCAGGAGAGGCTGGACAAACTTGGGCTCTTTTCTCTGGAGCGGCAGAGGCTGAGGGGTGATCTGATGGAAGTGTATAAAATTATGAGGGGCATAGATAGGGTGGACAAGCAACATCTTCTTTCCCATTATTGAGCGATCCAACACTAGAGGGCATGCATTTAAGGTGAGAGGGAGTAGGTTCAGAACAGATGTGAGGGGTAGGTTTTTTACTGAGAGAGTGGTGGATGCCTGGAATGAGTTGCCTGATAGGGTGGTGGAGGCAAATTCATTGGGGGCTTTTAAGATGGGGCTTGGATGGGCACATGAATGAGAGGAAAATAAAATTATATGGGCATTAGCATGATAGATTAGCTATGTCGGCACAACATTGTCAGAGCGGGCAGTGGAGTGAGTGGGAGCAGAGTGATTTGGGCTTTGGCTCAAGGGGCTTCGGCTTAAAGGGGTGAGGCAGGTGAGTAGCTGGTAAATAAAGGTAAGGTTTACCTGTTATCTGTTAGAAATTTTTAAGTAGCGAGAAACTAGGTGGTGGGGGGGGGAAGAAGAATTAGGTCAGATGGAGGACATGGTGGTGTGCTGCAGCTGCATGATGTGCAGTCAGTGCTTGAGGCTGGAGGAACTTCGGCTCAAAATTGATGAGCTGGAGTTGCAGCTTCAAACACTGTGGAGCATCAGGGAGTCACCCCCACCCCCCTTAGAGCAGGTAATTCTGGAGTCCAGGAAGTAGACAGAAAGGGTGACTGTCAGGGGAGGGAAGAGGAAAAAGAAAACGAACAGGCAGCTAGAGCAGAGGACGCCGGAGGCTGTTCCCCTCAGTAACAGGTTTTCCACTTTGGAAGCTGTTGAGGGAGATGACCTGCCGGGGCCTAGCAGCAGTAGCCAGGTCTGTGGCACTGGGACCGGTCCTGCTGCTCAGAAGGGAAGGGAGGAGAAGAGGAAGGCAGTAGTGATAGGGGACTCGATAGTCAAGGAAACAGACAGGAGGTTCTGTGGCAGTGAGCATGAATCCCAGATGCTATGTTGCCTCCCAGGTGCCAGGGTCCGGGATGTCACGGATCGGGTCCACAGGATTCTTGAGTGGGAGGGAGAACAGCCAGAAGTCGTGGTTCACGTTGGTACCAACGACATAGGTGGGAAGAGGGATGAGGTCCTGAAAAGTGAGTTTAGGGAGCTAGGCAGAAGGCTGAAGAGCAGGACCTCAAGGGTAGCGATCTCGGGATTGCTGCCAGTGCCACGCGATAGTGAAGGTAGGAATAGGAGGAGGTGGCAGATAAATGCGTGGCTGAGAAGCTGGTGCAGGAGGGAGGGTTTTAGATTTTTGGATCATTGGGATCTCTTCTGGGGAAGGTGGGACCTGTACAGAGAGGACGGGTTATACCCGAACCTGAGGGGGGCCAATATCCTTGCAGCCAGGTTTGCTCGGGTGGTTCAGGAGGGTTTAAACTAGATTGCGAGGGGGAAGGGAACCGGAGGAGTAGGTCAGAGGAAGAAGGGGATGGGGAAAAGTCAGATCTGACAGGTAGAGAGGCTTTGAGGAAGGAGAAGCAGAGTACAGGCTACAAAAGTAGTAAGGTGGATGGGCTAAAGTGCATTTACTTAAATGCGAGAAGCATCAGGAATAAGGGAGATGAACTGAGAGCTTGGATAAGTACATGGGACTATGATCTTGTGGCTATTACAGAGACATGGCTGTCACCAGGGCAGGAATGGATATTGAATATTTCTGGTTTTCAGTGTTTTAAAAGGGATGGTGGGGGGAGAAGAGGAGGAGGGGTGGCGATACTGGTCAGGGATACTATTACAGCTGCAGAAAGGGTGGATAATGTAGAAGGATCCTCTCTAGAGTCAGTATGGGTGGAAGTTAGGAACAAGAAAGAAGCAGTTACTCTACTGGGAGTATTCTATAGGCCCCCCCGGTAGCAGTAGGGATACTGAGGAGCAGATTGGAAGGCAGATTTTGGAAAGATGCGAAAATAACAGGGTTATTATAATGAGAGACTTCAACTATCCAAATATTGATTGGCACCTGCTTAGTGCCAAAGGTTTAGATGGGGCGGAGTTTGTTAAGTGTGTCCAGGACGGATTCCTGTCACACTATGTTGACAGACCGACTAGAGGGAATGCCATATTAGATCTAGTTTTAGGTAATGAACCGGGTCAGGTGACAGATCTATCGGTGGGTGAGCATTTGGGGACAGTGACCACTGCTCCATAACCTTTAGAATTGTCATGGACGGGGATAGGATCAAAGAGGACGAGAAGATATTTAATTGGGGAAAGGCGAATTATGGGGCTATAAGGCGAGAACTTGAGAGTGTAAATTGGGTTGATATTTTTGAAGGGAAATGTACTATAGAGATGTGGTCGATGTTCAGGGATCTCTTGCAGGATGTTAGGGATAAATTTGTCCCGGTGAGGCAGAGAAAGAATGGCAGGGTGAAGGAACCGTGGGTGACGAGAGAGGTGGAACAACTAGTTAGGAAGAAGAAGGCAGCATACATAAGGTGTAAGCAGCAAGGATCAGACAGGGCTCCTGGGGAATATAGAGTAGCAAGGAGGGAACTTAAGAAGGGGCTGAGGAGAGTGAGGATGGGACATGAAAAAGCTTTGGCGAGTAGGGTTAAGGAGAATCCCAAGGCTTTTTACTCGTACGTGAAGAGCAGAAGGATGACGAGAGTAAAGGTAGGTCCGATTAAAGACAAAGGTGGGAAGATGTGCCTGGAAGCTGTGGAAGTGGGTGAGGTTCTCAATGAATACTTCTCTTCAGTATTCACCAAGAAGAGGGGTCTTGATGATGCTGAGGACAGTGTTGGTAAGGGTAATGTTCTAGAGTATGTAGATATCAAGAGAGAGGATGCGTTGGAGCTGTTAGAAAATATTAGGACAGATAAGTCCCCGGGGCCTGACGGAATATTCCCCAGGCTGCTTCGTGAGACAAGGGAGGAGATTGCTGAACCATTGGCTAGGATCTTTGAGTCCTCATTGTCCACAGGGATGATACCGGGGGATTGAGGGGTGGCGAATGTTGTCCCCTTATTCAAAAAGGTTGGTAGGGATAGTCCAGAGAATTACAGGCCAGTGAGCCTTACATCTGTGGTGGGTAAGCTGTTGGAAAGGATTCTTAGAGATAGGATCTATGAGCATTTAGAGAATCATGGATTGATTAGGGACAGCCAGCATGGCTTTGTGAAGGGAAGATCTTGCCTCACTAGCTTGATAGGGTTCTTTGAGGAGGTGAGCAGGAAGATTGATGAGGGTAGTGCAGTAGATGTGGCCTAAATGGATTTTAGTAAGGCTTTTGACAAGGTTCTGAATGGTAGGCTTCTTCAGAAGGTCAGAGGCCAAGGGATCCGGGGAAGCTTGGCCGTGTGGATTCAGAATTGGTTTGCCTGTAGAAAGCAGAGGGTTGTGGTGGAGGGAGTGCATTCGGATTGGAGGGCTGTAACTAGTGGTGTCCCACAGGGATCGGTTCTGGGACCTCTACTTTTTATGATATTTATTAATGACTTAGATGAGGGGGTGGAAGGGTGGGTTAGCAAGTTTGCAGATGACACAAAGATCGGTGGTGTTGTGGATAGTGTGGAGGGCTGTCAAAGCTTGCAGAGGGATATTGATAGGATGCAGAGCTGGTCTGACAAGTGGCAGATGGAGTTCAATCCAGAGAAGTGTGAGGTGGTACACTTTGGAAGGACAAACTCCAAGGCGGAATACAAGGTAACTGGCAGGATTCTGGGCAGTGTAGAGGAGCAGAGGGATCTGGGGGTTCACATCCACAGATCACTGAAAGTTGCCATACAGGTAGATAGGGTAGTTAAGAAAGCTGATGGGGTGTTAGCTTTCATAAATCTTGGGATCTAGTTTAAGAGCCGCGAGGTAATGATGCAGCTTTATAAAACTCTGGTTAGACCACACTTGGAGTACTGTGTCCAGTTCTGGTCGTCTCATTAAAGGAAGGATGTGGAGGCATTGGAAAGGGTGCAGAGGAGATTTACCAGGATGCTGCCTGGATTAGAGAGTATGGATTATGAGGAGGGACTAAAGGAGCTAGGGCTTTACTCATTGGAGAGAAGGAGGATGAGGGGAGACGTGATAGAGGTGTACAAAATATTAATAGATAGAGTGGACAGCCTGCGCCTCTTTCCCAGGGCACCAATGCTCAATACAAGAGGGCATGGCTTTAAGGTAAAGGGTGGGAAATTCAAGGGAGACGTCAGAGGGAGGTTTTTCACCCAGAGAGTGGTTGGTGCATGGAATGCGCTGCCTGGGGTGGTGGTGGAGGCTGATACGTTGGTCAAGTTCAAGAGATTGTTAGACAAGCATATAGAGGAATTTAAGATAGAGGGATATGTGGGAGGAAGGGGTGAGATAGTCTTAGGTGTGGTTTAAAGGTCGGCACAACATGGTGGGCTGAAAGGTCTGTATTGTGCTGTATTGTTCTATGGTTCTATGAAGGGCCTGTTCTATGTTGTACTATGTTCTATGTACCGAGATACAGTGAAAAACTTTTGTTTGCGTGCCATCCAGACAGATCATTCCATACATAAGAATGTCGAGGTAGTAAAAAGAAAACAGAATGCAGAATTAAGTATTGCAGTTACAGAGACAGTGCAGTGCAGGCAGACGACAAGGTGCAAGGGCCACAGTGAGGTAGATTGAAAGATCAAGAGTTTATCTTTATTGTACAAGAGGTCTGTTCAAGAGTCTTATACCTCTTCCCTCTCCACCCATTCCTTACCCCCACACCCTTCTTCATCACCTGAGCGATAGGATCACACAGAAGGTAGCCATTCATCTCACAGATTCTCTGCTAGCTCCCAGAAGACCATTCTCCTGCTGTTGCTTCTAGTTCTGCAAGTTATTTTTTTCTCTGGTCTCTACCCATTTCCATTTTGAATGTGCTGATTTATTCTGCTTCCACCCACCCCCGCAGACAGTAAATTCCAGATCTTTAACCATTCCCGGCTATTACACTTTCAAGATAAGATAAGATTTCTTTATTAGTCACATGTATATTGAAACACACAGTGAAATGCATCTTTTGCGTAGAGTGTTCTGGGGGCAGCCCGCAAGTGTCGCCACGCTTCCGGCGCCAACATAGCATGTCCACAACTTCCTAACCCGTACGTCTTTGGAATGTGGGAGGAAACTGGAGCACCCGGAGGAAACCCACACAGACACGGGGAGAACATATAAATTCCTTACAGCACAGTACAGGCCCTTCGGCCCACAATGTTGTGCTGACATTTTATCCTGCTCTAAGCTCTATCTAACCCTTCCCTCCCACATAACCCTCTATTTCTCTATCATTCATGTTTCTATCTAAGAGTCTCTTAAATGTCCCTAATGTATCTGCCCCCACAACCTCTGCCGGCAGTGTGTTCCATGCACCCACCACTCTGTGTAAAAAACTTACCCCTGACATCCCCCTTATACCTTCCTCCAATCACCTTAAAATTATGCCCCCTCGTGTTAGCCATTGTCACCCTGGGGAAAGTCTCTGACTGTCCACTCGATCTATGCCTCTTATCATCTTGTGCACCTCTATCAAGTCACCTCTCATCCTCCTGATATTACTGTTCCTGCCTCCACCACCCCTACCCACTGCACCACTGTGGTTGCTTTATCTCTTTCTAGAGTCGTAAAGATACAGCACAGAAACAGGCCCTTCAGCCCATTGAGCCCGGGCAGCTTAAAAAGCAAACAGCCTATAGAGCGGGCAGCGTCGGAGCAGGCAGCGGAGTGAGTGGCAGCAGAGTGTTCTGGGCTTTGGCTCAAGGGGCTTCGGCGTGAAGGGTCAAGGAGGGTAAGTAGCTGGTAAGTAGGTAAAGGCAAGATTTACCTGTTGTTCATTATAGATTTGTAGGTGGGACTAACTAGGGAAAAAAGAAAGGTAGTCAGATGGAGGACATGACGGTGTGCTGCAGCTGTTTGATGTGGGAACTCGTGGACCTTGCTGCGTTCCAAGATGGCCACATTTGCAGTAAGTGCTTGAGGCTGGACGAATTTTGGCTCAGAGTTGATGAGCTGGAGTCGCAGCTACAAACACTGCGCAGCATAAGGAAGGGAGAGAGTTATGTAGACACGGTCCATCAGGTGACAGTCACCCCCCTTAGAGCAGGTACATCTGAGGTTCAGGAGGCAGATAGAATGGTGACTGTCAGGGGAGGGAAGAGGAAGAAGAAGTCAGGCAGGCAGACAAAGCAGAGAACCCCGGAGGCTGTTCCCCTCAGTAACAGGTTTTCTGCCTTGGAAGCTGTTGAAGGGGATGACCTGCAGGGGCCTAGCTGCAGTTACCAGGTCTCTGGCACTGGGACTGGTACTGCTGCTCAGAAGGGAAGGGAGGAGAAGAGGAAGGCAGTAGTGATAGGGGACTCGATAGTCAGGGAAACAGATAGGAGGTTCTGTGGCAGTGACCATGAATCCCGGATGGTATGTTGCCTCCCAGGTGCCAGGGTCTGGGATGTCACTGATCGGGTCCACAGGATTCTTGAGCGGGAGGGAGAGCAGCCAGAAGTTGTGGTCCATATTGGCACCAACGACATAGGTAGGAAGGGGGATGAGGTCCTGAAGAGCGAGTTGAGGGAGCTAGGCAGAAAATTGAGGAACAGGACCTCAAGGGTAGCGATCTCGGGATTGCTGCCAGTGCCACGCGATAGTGAAGGTAGGAATAGGAGGAGGTGGCAGATAAATGCGTGGCTGAGAAGCTGGTGCAGGAGGGAGGGTTTTATACTTCTGGATCATTGGGATCTCTTCTGGGGAAGGTGGGACCTGTACAGGGAGGACGGGTTACACCTGAACCAGAAGGGGGCCAATATCCTTGCGGCAAGATTTGGTAGGGTGGTTCGGGAGGGTTTAAACTAGTTTGTGAGGGGGAAGGGAACCGGAGGAGTAGGTCAGAGGAAGAAGGGAATGGGGAAAAGTCAGATCAAACAGGTAGCTAGGCTTTGGGGAAGGAGAAGCAGAATACAGGCTATAAAAGTAGTAAGGTAGATGGACTGAAGTGTGTTTACTTAAATGCAAGAAGTGTCAGGAATAAGGGGGATGAACTGAGGGCTTGGATAAGTATGGGGGACTATGATATCGTGGCTATTACTGAGACGTGGCTGACGTCAGGAGAGGAGTGGATATTGAATATTCCTGGTTTTCGGTGTTTTAAGAGGGATAGGGGGGAGAAGAGGAGGACGGGTGGCGATACTGGTCAGGGACACTGTTACGGCTGTGGAAAGGATGGATGTTGTAGAAGGATCATCTCTAGAGTCCGTATGGGTGCAATTAAGGAACAAGAAAGGAGCAGTTACTCTACTGGGAGTATTCTATAGGCCCCCCGGTAGCAGTAGAGATATAGAGGAGCAGATTGGCAGGCAGTGTTTGGAGAGAAGCAAAAATAACAGGGTTGTTATAATGGGAGACTTCAACTTCCCAAGTATAGACTGGAACCTGCTTAGTGCCAAAGGTTTAGATGGGACGGAATTTGTTAAATGCGTCCAGGAGGGATTCCTGACGCAGTATGTTGACAGGCCGACTAGAGGGAATGCCATGTTAGATCTAGTTTTAGGAAATGAACCGGGACAGGTGAAGGATCTATTGGTGGGTGAGCATTTGGGGGACAGTGACCATTGCTCCATAACCTTTAAAATTGTCATGGACAGGGACAGGTGCAGAGAGGACGAGAGGATTTTCAACTGGGGAAGGGCGAACTATGAGGCTATAAGGAGAGAACTTGGGAGCGTAAATTGGGATGTCCTTTTTGAAGGAAAATGTACCATGGAGATGTGGTCGATGTTCAGGGATCTTATGCAGGATGTTAGGGATAAATATGTCCTGGTGAGGCAGAGAAGGAATGGCAGGGTGAAGGAACCGTGGGTGACGAGAGAGGTGGAACGACTTGTTAGGGGGAAGAAGGTAGCATACGTGAGGTATAAGCAGCAAGGTTCAGACAGGGCCCGTGAGGAATATAGGGTAGTGAGGAAGGAACTTAAGAAAGGGCTGAGGAGAGCTAGAAGGGGACATGAAAAGGCATTGGCTAGTTAGGTTAAGGAAAATCCTAAGGCCTTTTTCAAGTACGTGAAGGTATGGAGGATGGCTAGGGTAAAGGTAGGTCCGATTAAGGACAAAGGTGGGAGAATTTGCCTGGAGGCAGCGTAAGTGGGAGAAGTTCTCAATGAGTACTTCTCTTCAGTATTCACCAGGGAGAGGGGTCTTGATGACGCGGAAGGGAGTGTTGGTAGGGGCAATGTTCTCGAGGTTGTAGATATCAAGAGAGAGGATGTGTTGAAGTCATTAAATAATATTAAGACAGATAAATCTCTGGGGCTTGACGGGATTTTCCCCAAGCTGCTTCGAGAGGCTAGGGAGGAGATTGTTGAACTGCTGGTAAGGATCTTTGAGTCCTCGTTGTCCATGGGGATGGTGCCAGAGGATTGGAGGGTCGCGAATGTTGTCCCCTTGTTCAAAAAAGGTAATAGGGATAGGCCAGGGAATTATAGACCGGTGAGTCTCACGTCTGTGGTGGGTAAGCTGTTAGAAAGGATTCTAAGGGATAAGATTTATGAACACCTAGAGAATCATGGACTGATTAGGGACAGCCAGCATGGCTTTGTGAAGGGAAGATCTTGCCTCACAAGCCTGATAGAGTTCTTTGAGGAGGTCACCAGGAAGATTGATGAGGGCAGTGCGGTAGATGTGGTTTACATGGATTTTAGTAAGGTGTTTGATAAGGTTCCTCATGGTAGGCTTCTTCAGAAGATCAGAGGCCAAGGGATCCAGGGAAGCTTGGCTGTGTGGATTAGGAATTGGCTTGCATGTAGAAAGCAGAGGGTTGTGGTGGAAGGAGTGCCCTCGGATTGGAAGGCAGTGACTAGTGGTGTCCTGCAGGGATCGGTTCTGGGACCTCTACTTTTTGTGATATTTATAGATGACTTAGATGAGGGGGTGGAAGGCTGGGTTAGTAAGTTTGCAGACGACACTAAGATAGGCGGTGTTGTGGATAGTGTGGAGGGCTGTCGGAGCTTACAGAGGGATATTGATAGGATGCAGAGCTGGGCTGACAAGTGGCAGATGGAGTTCAATCCGGAGAAGTGTGAGGTGGTACACTTTGGAAGGACAAACTCCAGGGCAGAGTACAGGGTAAGTGGCAAGTACTTGGCAGTGTGGAGGAGCAGAGGGATCTGGGGGTTCATATTCACAGTTCATTGAAAGTTGCCTCACAGGTGGAAAGAGCAGTTAAGGCGGCTAATGGGATGTTGGCTTTCATAAGTCGCGGGATTGAGTTTAAGAGCCGCGAGGTGATGATGCAGCTTTACAAAACTCTAGTTAGGCCACACTTAGAGTACTGTGTTCAGTTCTGGTCGCCTCATTATAGGAAGGATGTGGAGGCATTGGAGAGGGTGCAGGGGAGATTTACCAGGATGCTTCCTGGTAAATATTGAATATTGAATATTGAGAGTATTGAATATGAGGAGAGGCTTAAGGTGCTAGGGCTTTATTCACTAGAAAGGAAGAGGATGAGAGGAGACATGATAGAGGTATATAAAATACTGAGAGGAATAGATAGAGTAGACAGTCAGCGCCTCCTTCCCAGGGCACCAATGCTCAAGACGAGAGGTCATGGCTTTAAGGTTATGGGTGGGAGGTTCAGGGGAGATGTCAGGGGGAGGTTTTTCACCCAGAGAGTGGTTGGTGCATGGAATGCACTGCCTGGGGTGGTGGTGGATGCAGATACATTGGACAGGTTCAATAGCTTGTTGGATAGGCATATGGAGGAGTGTGGGATGGGGGGATATGTGGGAGGAAGGGGTTAGGTAGTGTGAAGGTGGTTTGATGGACGGCACAACATGGTGGGCCGAAGGGCTTGTTTTGTGCTGTATGGTTCTATGGTTCTATGGAGTCTGCACTATCAAACACCCATTTAAGATCAGATTTCTTTATTAGTCACACGTACGTTGAAGCACACAGTGAAATGCATCTTTTGCGTAGAGGGTTCTGGGGGCAGCCCGCAAGTGTCACCACACTTCCGGCACCAACATAGCATGCCCACAACTTGCTAATCCGTACGTCTTTGGAATGTGGGAGGAAACCGGAGCACCCAGAGGAAACCCATGCAGTCACAGAGAGAACGTACAAGCTCCTTACAGACAGCGGCCGGAATTGAACCCGGGTCGCTGGCGCTGTAATAGCATTACGCTAACCGCTACACTACCGTGTTTTGCCAATCATTTTAAATCTGCTGACACAGGAAATTGCCGATGCTGGAATCTCTTGGGTCTTCATTTTGCTGCTCTACTGCAAAGTCTCTTCAAGGTACGTCCACTTCGAAGAGGGTTTCATCCTCTCCACAATGGGAGTTCTGTGAGACCCTCTCTCACTGCTCCCCCTTTGTGGTTTCTCCTGCTCTCCTGCCTTCAACCATATTCTCACCTTGATCCGTTCCACCTATCACTTGCCAGCTCTTTCTCCACCCCCTCACCTCTTTATACTGGCTACGTCCCATCTATTTTTCAGTCCAAATGAAGGGTCTCAACCCAAAATATTAACTATCCTTTTCCCTCCATAGATGCTGCCTGACCCACTGAGTTCGTCCAGCATTTCGTTTATTGCTTTCACATCACATACAAAGAATATGCATGTAGGGTTTGGTAGCTTAGGGGTGAAGTTACAGGTCTCATACATAATGGCCCAGGTCATTGATTGTGGGTTCAAATCCCACTGCAGCTGCTGTGTTACTAAAATTCAGATAATTAAACATAAAACCCATAGAGGTGTACAAGATGATGAGGCATAGATCGAGTGGACAGTCAGAGACTTTTTCCCAGGGTGACTATGGCTAACACTGGGGGGCATAATTTTAAGGTGATTGGAGGAAGGTATAGGGGGGATTTCAGGGGTAAGTTTTTTACACAGAGAGTGGTGGGTGCGTGGAACGCACTGCCGGCAGAGGTTGTGGGGGCAGATACATTAGGGACATTTAAGAGACTCTGAGATAGTCACATGAATGATAGAGAAATGGAGGGCTATGTGGGAGGGAAGGGTTAGATAGATCTTAGAGCAGGATAAAATGTCAGCACAACATTGTGGGCCGAAGAGCGTTTACTGTGCTGTAATGTTCTATGTTCTATGTTAATGTCAGTGATGGGATCCATGGACTACTGGACTTCCTAAACATTCCTTCTGGAAATCTATCAATCCTGACAAACCTATATGTGACTCTCAAATGCCTCTTCAGTTCAAGGTTGGACAACAAAAGCTGACATTGCAGTGACATCCACACTGTGTCGATGAATACATTGTAAAACAGTCAGTCCTTCCCAGGGATCAGTGGAGCCTTTCCTATCCTTTCTTTGGGGAAATGTTAGGCTTGAACTAATTTAGTAGTGCAGTGGCAAAGAACCTCCGTCTAAGGAACTGAGGAACATCGGTTAAGTTGCCTCAGCACCAATTGCAGTGTCTTTCTTTGACACTACATTTCTGATTCCAGATTTTCCAAACTAAATTCCGTCCAAATAACCAATTAAAATTCAAAATTTTACATATGGAAATAATCCTTATCTGTATAATTTTCCATCAAGGTATATTATCACCTGGTATGTATTTAATGGCCTCCTTCTGGTTCATAATGGCTCTGCCCTTGTAGGTGTGGGTGAATGGGAAATTTGTACATCAGGTGTTAAAAGGGTTGCTCTGATCCCATGGAATTCTATTTTATGGGAATGGAAGGGGTCAAGCTAGGTTCAGTGGGATCATGTATGTAGTGAGAAGTAGAGTCACAGAGTTATACAGCATGGAAAGCAGGCCCTTCGGCCCAACTTGTCCATGTTGACCTGAGGCCTAACTGAGCTTGTCCTATACTTCTGTGTCTGGCCCATATCCTCCTAAACCTCTCCTATCCATGTGCCTGTTCAAATGTCTTTTAAATGTTGTAATTGTACCTGCCTCAACCACTTCCTCTGGCAGGTCGTTCCATATACGCACCACCCTCTGGGTGAAATATTTGCCCTTCACGTCCCCCCTCTCACTTTAAACCTATGCCCTCTAGTCTTCAATACTCTTACCCTGGGGAAAAGATTGTGGCTATTCAACATACAGTATCTATGCCCCTCATGATTTTATAAACCTCTATAAGGTCACCCCTCAGACTCCTACACTCCAGGGAGAAAAGTTCCAGCCTATCCTGTCTCTCCTTATAACTCGAGCCCTCCAGTCCAAGCAATATCCTCATAAATCATTTTTGTACTGTTTCCAGTTTAATGACATTTTTCCTGGAGCTAATGGCAGATACATTAGGGACACTTAAGAGACTCTTAGATAGCCACATGAACGATATGTAACCAGAACTGTATGCAGGACTCCAAATGTGGCTTCACTAACATCTTGTACAGATTTAACATGATCTCCTAGCTCCTAATATCCTGACCAATGGAAGACAAGCGTGCCAAACACCTTCTTCACCACCCTGTCTACATGTGTCGTCACAGGTAAAGTTTTACTTTGATGGTGAAATACTAAGATGATGAGATTTTATTTTGATGTAACGTGCAAAGATGATGTTACTCAAGGAGCTGTGTTTGGGAGAGTGCATGGGAAGGGGTTTGGTCTGTTGGGACTTTTGATAAGATATCTTTATTAGTCACGTGTACATCGAAACACACAGTGAGATGCATCTTTTGTGTAGAGTGTTCTGGGGGCAGCCCGCAAGTGTCGCCACGCTTCCGGCGCCAACATAGCATGCCCACAACTTCCTAACCCGTACGTCTTTGGAATGTGGGAGGAAACCAGAGCACCCGGAGGAAACTCACGCAGACACGGGGAGAACGTAAAAACTCCTTACACACAGTGGCTGGAATTGAACCCGGGTCACTGGCGCTCTAAAGTGTTACGCTAACCGCTGCACCACCGTGTACAAGTTAAAACAATAACAGAATACAGAGTAAGGTGTCACAGCTACAGAGAAAGTGCAGTGCAGGCAGACAATAAGATGCAAGGTCACAACAAGGTAGATTGTGAGGTCAAGAGTCCATCTCATCATATAATGGAACCATTCAATAGTCTTATCACCGTGGGATAGAAGCTGTCCTTGAGCCTGGTGGTACGTGTCCTCAGGCTCCTGTATCTTCTGCCTGTGGGGAGAGGGGAGAGGAGAGAAGAGAGAATGACCCAGGTGGGTGGGGTCTTTGGTTACGTTGGCTGCTTCACCAAGGCAGCGAGAGAGTCCATGGAGGGGAGGCTGGTTTCCGTGATGTGCTGGGCTGTGTCCACAACTCCCTGAAGTATTTTGGAATGGGGTAGTGTCTCTGTTATGGTTTGACATAACCCTCTTCCCCCATCCCCTCTACCCCCAGCTCCTTTAGTTCATTTCCTCCTGACACCACCCCCCCCCAACCCCCCCCGCCCCCCCACAGACATCATGGGCAATTTTGCTCTCTTGTCACATGCCAGGTGTTGTGTTCCGTGTAATGGGAGAGAAAAGGCAAGTGACAACAAGGGCCGTGCCAGATCTTATCAAGGAACCTGCGAGTTGAATTAACAAGTCAATTAAACCCTTCCCAGCAGCTGCTTCTCAGTTGTAACATCAAAGGAGTTGTCAGTGACCAGACCTACCCAGCCCCCACCAACATCTCTGAATGGCAGTGTTGACGAATATCCTCCCAATGTTCAACATTAGCCCACACTGCAGTGGTACAGCCATTGTTGCCAGGGCTTGTCACTTGTTCCCTCCCACAACCCACACTGCCGACTCCTTCAATGCCCCTAATCCCTGAACCAAATCCCCAGAAGAAACAAAAGCCTGAGAGCACGTACCACCAGGCTCAAGGACAGCTTCTATCCTGCTGTAATCAGGCTGAGGGACTGAGTTACGGAGAGAGGTTGAGCAGGTTGGGACTTCTTTCATTGGAACGTACGAGAATGAGGGGTGATCTTATAGAGGTGTGTAAAATCATGAGGGGCATAGATAGGCTGAATGCGCACCGTCTTTTTCCCAGGGTTGGGGAACCAAGAACTAGCGGGCACAGGTTTAAGGTGAGAGGGGAGAGATTTAATAGGAACCTGAGGGGCAATTTTTTCACCCAGAGGGTGGTCAGTATATGGAACGAGGAATAACAACATTTAAAAGGTACTTGGACAGGTACATGGATAGGAAAGGTTCAGAGGGATATGGGCCAAACGTGGGCATATGGGACTAGCTTAGATGGGAATCTTGGTTGGCATGGACCAGTTGGGCCGAAGGGCCTGTTTCCGTGCTCTATGACTCCATAACTCTGTGACTCTTGAATAGAGCTCTCATACACTAAAGATGAACTCATGATCTCCCAATCTGCCTTGTCGTGGCCCTTACACTTTATTTGTCTACATACACTTTCTCCGTAACTGTAACACAATATTCTGCATTCTGTTTTTCTTTTTACTACTGAATGCACAGGAATGTAAAAGCATCAGAGAGTATCGGACTCAGTCCAATACATCACAAACACATCCCTCCCCACCATTGGGAGTATCTACAGGAGGCGCTGCCTCAAGAAGGCAACATCCATCATCAAAGATCCCCACCATCCGGGCCATGCCATCTTCTCGCAGCTCCCATCGGGCAGGAGGTACAGAAGCCTGAAGTCCCACCCCACCAGGTTCAGGAACAGCTACTTCCCTTCAACCATTTGGTTCTTGAATCAACCTGCACAACTCTAATCACTAACTCAGTACAGCAACACTAGGACCACTTTGCACTGCAATGGACTTTGTTTTTTTGTTCTAATTGTGTTCTTTCTTGTATTATTTATGTTTTCCTTGTGAATGTTGTGTCTCTGATGCAATATGCCTGTGATGCTGCTGCAAGTAAGTTTTTCATTGCACCTGTGCAGTCATGTACTTGTGCATATGGCAATGAACTTGACTTTGATTTATGACTTTGACTATCTCTATGTACTTATGTATGGAATGATCTGTCTGGATGACACGCAAACAAAGCTTTTCACTGTATCTTGGTACATATGAAACTGTATCTTGGTACATGTGACATTAATAAACCAATGCTAATAATGACGGACAGGCACGGTAGTGTAGCGGTTAGCGTAACGATTTACAGTGCCAGCGACCAGGGTTCAATTCCGGCCACGTCTGTAAGGAGTTTGTACCTTCTCCCCGTGTCTGCGTGGGTTTCCTCCGGGTGCTCTGGTTTCCTCCCACATTGCAAAGACGTACGGGTCAGGAAGTTGTGGGCATGTTATGTTGGCGCCGGAAGCGTGGCGACACTTGCGGGCTGCCCCCAGAACACTCTACGCAAAAGATGCATTTCACTGTGTGTTTCAATGTGCATGTGACTAATAAAGAAATGTTATCTTATCTTAATACCAATACTAATACCAATATCTCCCTAACCTTGTCCCTCCCCATCT
Organism: Pristis pectinata; assembly: GCF_009764475.1. Lineage (NCBI taxonomy): Eukaryota > Metazoa > Chordata > Chondrichthyes > Rhinopristiformes > Pristidae > Pristis > Pristis pectinata. The sequence continues at coordinate 6,153,191 of NC_067406.1, forward strand.
GTAATCACCCCAGTCCTGACCCCCAAACTCACTAATTCTGGGTTCATGCAGTTGTATAAAACTTTGCTTAGGCCGCACTTGGAGTACTGTGTGCAATTCCGGGCGCCCCATTACAGGAAGGATATGGAGGCTTTGGAGAGGGTGCAGAAGAGGTTCACCAGGATGCTGCCTGGATTAGAGGGTATGAGCTTTCAGGAGAGGTTGGACAAACTTGGGTAGTTTTCTCAGGAGCATCGGAGGCTGAGGCGAGACTTGACAAAAGTTTATAAAATTATGAGAGGCATAGACAGGGTAGATAGCAAGAATCTTTTTCCCAGGGTAGAAATGTTGAATACTAGAGGGCAAAGCTTTGAGGCGAGAGGGGGAAAGTTGTAAAGGTGCTGCAAGTTTTTTACACAGAGAGTGGTGAGTGCCTGGAAGGGGCTGCCAGGGGTGGTGGTGGAAGCAGATACATTAAAAGCATTCAAGAGTCTTTTAGATGAACAGATGAATACGCAGGGAATAGTGGGATATGGATCATTTGCAGGCAGAAGGGATTAGTTTGGCATTGTGGGCCGAAGGGCCTGTTCCTGTGCTGTACTGTTCGATGTTCTATGTTCTGACAACTTTTCTGGCCACTCGGTTTTCAGCTCTGTTCTGCTGCGTACGCCTGAACTCCTGAATTAGGGAAAGGAGCAGGAGTGGGCCACACAGCCACTCAAGCCGGTTCCTACATTCAACAAGATCACGGCTGATCTGACCGTGAACTCAGCTCCTCCCTCTCATCTACCCTCAGTGACCTTTTGCCTTTTGCTTAACAAGAATCTTCCTCTCTTTGCCTTGATAATATTTAATGACTCTGCTCCTCCGCCCTTTGGGGAAGACATTTGGACAGGTACAACAATAGGCAAGTTTCAGAGGGATAAGGGCCAAATTGGGCTTGGATGGGACATCCTGTTTACTACCTCAGTGCACTCTGTACTACCTCAATACACCGTTGTAATGAATTGATCTGTACAAATGGTATGCAAGACAAGTTTTTCCCACATATGGGCCTGCCCCATATTTACCCCTCAGCGAGCATCACTAAATGGATTAAGCTTAGCCACAATCCTGTTTCTGCCTGTGGGATCTTGCTGTGCGCCATTTGGGGGCTTTGCTTGCCTAGAATGCCACTGTGATCACACTTCAAAGAGTTGGTGATGGGCTGGTGAGAGCCCTGCAATGTCCTGGATGTGTGGAGATCGGACACGTCCCTCCGCTTTCTCTCTTTGGTCACAGAATGTGGGCGTCATTGGCAAGGCCGCTCTTAGCGTCCTTCCTGAGTTGTTCTTGGTGAATGCCTTACGGGATCACTTCAGCTGGTGTTAAAGAATCAACCACCTTTCTGTGAGTCTGGACTCACATGTAGGCCAGACTTGTGTCAGGATTCTTCTTCCCACTCCCACCATCGGGCAGGAGGTACAGAGGCCTGAAGTCCCACACCACCAGGTTCAGGAACAGCTACTTCCCTACAGCCAACGGTTTCTTGAACCGACCTGCACAACCCTAATCCTGCCTCAGCAACTGCACTCTATGGACCACCTGTTGCTTCAAGGTCCTCAGAGTGAACATCACCAATAGCCTGTCCTGATCCAACCACAGAGGCGCCAAGGCCAAGAAAGCTCACCAGCGCCTCTACTTCCTCATGAGGCTAAAGAAATTTGGCATGTCCCAGGATGCTGCCTGGATTGGAGAGCATGTCTTATGAGGATAGGTTGAGTGAGCTAGGGCTTTTCTCTTTGGAGAGAAGGAGGACGAGAGGTGATTTGATAGAGGTGTACAAGATGATAAAAGGCATAGATCGAGTGGACAGTCAGAGACTTTTTCCCAGGGTGAAAATGGCCAACATGAGGGGGCATAATTTTAAGGTGATTGGAGGAAGGTATAAGGAGGATGTCAGAGGTAAGTTTTTTACACAGAGAGTGGTGGGTGCCTGGAACACACTGCCTGCAGAGGTTGTGGGGGCAGATACATTAGGGACATTTAAGAGACTCTGAGATAGACACATGAATGATAGAGAAATGAAGGGCTATGTGGGATGGAAGGGTTAGATAGATCTTAGAGCAGGATAAACTGTATAAAGGGGATGTTAGGGGTAAGTTTTTTACACAGAGAGTGATGGGTACGTGGAACGTACTGCTGGCAGAGGTTGTGGGGACAGATACATGAGGGACATTTAAGATAATAGATAAGATCTTTATTAATCACATGTACATCGAAACACAGTGAAATACACCTTTTGTGTAGACTGTTCTGGGGGTAGCCCGCAAGTGTCGCCACGCTTCCAGCGCCAACATAGCATGCCCACAACTTCCTAACCCGTACATCTTTGGAATGTGGGAGGAAACCGGAGCACCCGGAGGAAACCCACGAAGACAGGGGGAGAACGTACAAGCTCCTTACAGACAGTGGTTGGAATTGAACCCGGGTTGCTGGCGCTGTAATAGTGTTGCGCTAACCGCTACACTACTGTGAGGTTAAGAGGTTCTTGAATAGACACATGAATGGTAGAAAAATGAAGGGCTATGTGGGAGGGAAGTGTTAGATAGATCTTAGAACAGGATAAAATGTCGACACAACATCGTGGGCTGAAGGGCCTGTACTGTGTTGTAGTGTTCTATGTTCTATGTCCCCTTAAACCCTCACAAATTTTTATCAATGCACCATAGAAAGCATCCTATCTGGATGTGTCATGGCTTGGTTTGGCAACTGCTCTGCCCTGTGACTGCAAGAAACTGCAGACAGTTGTGGACACAGCTCAGCACATCATGGAAACCAGCCTCCCCTCCATGGACTCTGTCCACACTTCCCAATCCCTTGGTAAAGCAGCCAACGTTATCGAAGACCCCTTCAAGTTTCTGGGCATCAACATCTCAGAGGATCTATCTTGGGCCCAACACATTGAATCAATCACGAAGAAGGCATGCCAGCGGCTCTACATCATGAGCAATTTGAGGAGATTTGCTAAGTCACCAAAGGCTCTTGCAAATTTCAATAGATGTACGGTGGAGAGCATTCTGACTGGTTGTCTCACCACCTGGTATGGAGGCTCCAATGCACAGGATCGAAAGAGGCTGCAGATGGTTGTAGACTCAGCCCGCTCCATCACGGACACAACCCTCCCCACCATCAAGGACATCTTCAAGAGAACGTCCTCACCATCTGGGACATTCCCTCTTCAGATTACTACCATTGGGGAGGAGGTACTGAAGCCTGAAGACCCACACTAAGGAACAGTTTCTTCCCCTCTGCCGTCAGATTTCTGAATGGTCCATGAACCCATGAACACTACCTTGTTATTCCTCTTTTGCACTATTTATTTTTGTAACATAGTAATTTCTATGTCTTTATATCTTGCACTGTACTGCTGCTGCAAAACAACACATTTCATGATGTATTTCAGTGATAATAAACCTGATTCTGATTCTCATCCTGGTTCACCCACCCCAGACATTCTCTCTTCTCCCCTCTCCCATTGGGCAGAAGATACAAAAACCTGAAATCGTGTACCACCAGGCTCAAGGACAACTTCTATCCTGCTCTTATAAAACTCTTGAACAGTTCCCTAGTACGATAAAATGGACTCTTGACCTCACAATCTGCCTCGTTATGACCTTGTACCTTATTGTCTGCCTGCACTGCACTTTCTCTGTAACTGTAACACTTTATTCTGCATTGTTTTCCCTTGTACTACCTCAATGTACTGATGTGATTAAATGATCTGTATGGATGGTATGCAAAACAAAGTGTTTCACTGCACCTCGGTACATGTGACAATAATAAACCAATTTACAATTTACCAATTTACTACCACGGGTGCTGTGATTGCGTCTTGTCTTTGCACTAAAGCCTTGTTTTGCACAGCCTTTTTCTTCCTGTCTTGTATAATTTATGTACAACTTATGTTCTGTGTGTTCTCTGCACCTACGAGTCTGTGATGTTGCTGCAAGCAAGTTTTTCATTGTACCTGTACCTCGCCGTACTTGTGTATATGACAATAAGCTCAACTTGACTTGACATTTGTGAACCAGATGTGGTTTAGCAACCATCCAGTGGTGTCATGGTCACTGAGATTGATGATAGTTTATTAATTCCAGATTTAGTTGAATAACTGCATTTTAAGTTCTCCAGCTGTCTGAATGGGATTTGAACTCAGATCTTTAGATTTTAAGTCTGGGTCTCTGGATACTGATCCAGCATTTTAACCATTGTGCTACTGAGTGGTATCAGTGCCAGGAGGATAGATGGAGCCATTGCTTAGGCTTCTAGCTATTTGACTTACTGTCCAATCACGCTGCTCATGTTGACAGGTTCGGGCCGATTGGTTTGGTTCCAACTTTTGATGCCTCTTGTGCTGAGGGTGATGGTCACTGTGTGGGTGTCCGTACCCCAGTTGTAAGGGAGCGCCTGCTCCATGTTGAGCAGACGGTTAACACACAAAGTCAGGAGAGGCCTTAAAGTGAGCAGAGGGTGATTCCGGAGGTAAGGGTGATTCTGGGCCTACAATACTGAAGAGAACAAAGGGGAGTCAGATGTTTCCATCCAGAGCTTGGTTGTGATGCAGGCTGCTTCACCTGCCAGGGTGTGGACGAATTATGGAAACACTCAAGAGGCAACGGGACAAGCGTTCATTCCTTGGTTTACAGAATGTGGGACCAAAATCAGACACCTGTCCAAGAGCTGGCCTCCGTACGTTGGGCCGAGTGGCGTCTCACTGACCTTAGGAGTGCGTGATTCAATCTGGAATAACAAATCGGGAGGCAATACTTTAATGAGGCCAGAGTGTGCTTGGCAGGGTGGGAGATGAGAGGGTCTCTGAGATATTGGGAGGGAGGGGGAGGGGGACACCCCTGAGATATCAGGCAGGTGAGTGGATTTTCTGCGCTGGTCTCATGTTCTAATAGCCCTGGTTCCACAGGATCTGGGTGCGGGAGGTGTGACACAGTAGGTGGGAGGCTCTGGGCAAGGCCTTTGGTACAGACTGCTGTGACAGGCTGGGTAAGGTTGCTTTCTCCGTACAGATTGTGTTCTCCACAGACATTGCCCTGCACAGATCCGTGTACGAGGTCACTCTCCTGTCCTTCCTCATCCTCTTTACTAAGTATCTCATCGTCAATGGGATTACTGATCTGGTAACTACAGCCACTGGATTTACTATCTAATTATCAATGGGATTTTTTGTTGTTCTAATTGTGTTTTTTCTTGTAAAAATTGTGCATAATTTATGTTTAATTTATGGTTTTCTTGTGAATGTTGTGTATCTGATGTTATGTGCCTGTGACGCTGCTGCAGGTAAGTTTTTCATTGCCCCTGTGCACACATGGACTTGTACACGTGACAATAAACTCGACTTTGACTTTGACGACTGGATCTGGTAGCAATAACCACTGGGCTAACTATCGAATCCAATGATGGGATTATCGATCTGGTAACCACAACCACTGGATTTACTATACAATTCATTGATGGGATTACTGCTCTGTCGCAATAACTACTGGGCTCACTATCTATTCTATCAGTGGGATTACTGGTCTGGTAATTGGGCAGGCATGGTAGTTCAGCGGTTAGCGTAACGCTTTTACAGCACCAGTGACCCGGGTTCAATTTCAGCTGCTGTCTGTAAGGAGTTTGTACATTCTCCCTATGTCTGCGTGGATTTCCTCCGGGTGCTCCGGTTTCCTCCCACATTCCAAAGGTATATGGGTTAGGAAGTCGTGGGCATGCTATGTTGGGGCCGGAAGCGTGGTGACACTTGCCGGCTGCCCCCAGAACACTCCACGCAAAAGATGCGTTTCACTGTGTGTTTTGATGTACATGTGACTAATAGAGAAATCTTAAATCTTAATTCTGCCACTGAATTTACCATCTAATTCATCAATGGGTCTACTGCTCTGTCGCAATAACGACTGGGCTCACTATCTAATCCATCGATGGGATTACTGGTCTGGTAAAAATAACCTCTGCACTAACTATCTAATCGGCGATGGGATTACTGGTCTGGTAACAGCATGCTATGCTAATTACCTCATGTGAGGATGGGATTACATTCAGGTTAGCTGAGACACTACCTCAGGGTTGCTAGCACTGGCAGCCTGCAGACCCTGGTACAACGTGATTCTGTTTTCATTTCCCAATCCTGTCTGTGTTTTTGCTGTGGCAAAGTCTGCCTCCAGGCCTCTGGTACTGGGAAGCAAGGAGCTCTCCCCGAACACAAGGCATTAAGGCCTCTCTTTTGTAAGTGACAAAGACAAGTGACAAGCAAAGACATGCGTGACAGATGAGCTCTTAATGGAGAGATAAACTCAGCGGCAAGATGATTATGGTAAGGGAAATCTGCTCTGATGTCTCCTTGCAGGCATCCCTCTGCCTCTCTGACACAGTAATTAAAGCACACACTGATTCCAATGATGGATGATGTCCCAAACTGGGACCCTGCTCTCCCCATAGGTCATCTGAAAGATTCAGGACCAACTCTGCCGTTGCAATCGCAAACACATCTGCCGGGTCTCGCTCAGAAATTAGCCGTGTTTGGTTCCGCTTCTTGGCTCCCTCATTTTGCACACGCCTTTTTTATTTCCCCTAATTAATTTTATTCATTTACGATCCGCTAAATCTATTTCGTTCTCGTTTCTCTTCTCTCGGGGGTTGGGGGAGGGAGGGCCGCAGCCGCAGTAGAGGGCGGGGGGGGGGCGGGGGAAGAAGAAGGCACTCCCGTCCCCTCCTCCCCAACCCACCCACCTCGACCTCATGGTCCCTGGGAGTGAGACAGGAGGCAGTGGGGGGAGCAGCTTCCGAGGGGTGCGTTAGCTGACAGAGGTCCATTGATGCCACTTGATGGTGGGAGGGTCAGATGCCCACCTTCCCACCTTCCCAACACCACTGGCATTCACCTCCAACAGGCAAACGTACCGAGAAGCTCCCAGGCTGACGCGCCGGTGCCTTTAAGGAGGCGAGAGGCAGTGCGTTCCGCCTGGAGGCAGGCTGCCAAGTTTGGGAGACCCCCTATGGTTACACCATATTGGATCATGCATCGATAATTGGTTTACACTGCAGCTCAAGGGGCTGGAGATTCCTCTGTGGAGCTCCCTCTCTGACAGACAAGGTCAGGCTGGCTGACGAAGCTTTGCACCAGTTCTACAAAATGTTCAGCACAAAGTCTGCTCCTGTTTCCTTGTATTTTCCTCTTTGCTCTCTGGACATAAAGTCACAGAGTCTCACAGCGTGGAAACAGGCCCTTCAATCCAACGCATTCCATACATGCACCACCCTCTGGGTGAAGAAGTTGCCCCTCAGGTCTCTATTAAATCTCTCCCCTCTCACTTAAACCTATGCCCTCGAGTTCTTGATTCCCAAGCTCAGGGCAATCACCATATCTGTGCCCCTCGTGATTTTATACACCTCTATAATACACCATTATACACCGCTCAATCTCCTAAACTACGAGGAATAAAGTCCCAGCCTGCCCAACCTCTCCCTGTAAGATACTTATTTATCAGTCACATGTACATCAAAACACACAGTGAAATGCATCTTTTTGCGTAGAGTGTTCTGGGGGCAGCCGGCAAGTGTCGCCACGCTTCCAGCGCCAACATAGCATGCCCACAACTTCCTAACCCGTACGTCTTTGGAATGTGGGAGGAAACCGGAGCACCCGGAGGAAACCCACGCAGACACGGGGAGAACGTACAAACTCCTTACAGACAGCGGCAGGAATTGAACCCAGGTCGTTGACGCTGTAATAGCGTTACGCTAACTGCTACACTACCTTGCCGCTCCTGTAACTCAGGCCCTTGAGTCTTGTGTGCATTCACCCTATCTTAGGCTCTGGTCACCAGTCCAGTTGCAGCTTATGGAATCTTCCTGTGCAAAATGCCATCAGCACTCATAGATGGTAGCACAAAGTCACAGTTTTGTGTACCTCTTTCTTTCCCTCTACACTGCATGGTCAAACACTCCCAAGGGAGAGACTGCTTGGGGTTATTTACAGAGTAAATCTCCTTCAGCACTGTCCCATGATGTGCATATGTAATCAAACCTTTTCTTATAAAAAAGGGTTAGCACAGAGCATAGCTCTCCTTCACACTGGAGATCCAAGAGACAGCAGATGCTGAGATCTGGACCAAAAAACTAGCTGCTGAGTTCCTCCAGCAACCCAGTTATTGCTCTCCTCTACACTCTCCTGTCACACACTCCCAGGGCAGGGACATCATGGGTTAGATACAGAGTGAAGCTCCCTCTACACTGTCCCATCACACACTCGCAGGGCAGGGACATATCTGCAGGGGCTGCTCCTCGCCTTCTGGTTGCACTTTAGCCCCACCCTGTTTATTTATGGTCATCCAGTAAGGAGGGGGGCAAGGAGGGCTGAGGATATCTTGGTGAACTTGCTCCTGGGGCTACCTAAGATAGCTATCCATGGGTCCTGGAAGCAGGTAGCGGAAGGTGCTGCCTGGGCAGACTGCCTCGAGATGTTCCGGGGTTATGTCCGTGCCTGGGTAGCTGTGGAGAGGAATATGCGTTGTCCACGGGTACCATGGAGGTGTTCCGGGACCATTGGGCACCACAGGGGATAAGCGCCATCCTTGGTAGAAATGGGAATATTTTAATTTAATTTAGTTTGAGTTAGTGACTGTGTTTAATCACTGTTATTGTCTCTGTGTTTGTTGTTGTTTTGTAGTATTGTAGATTGTATTTTGTGATAAAGGAATTAAAAAAAAGGGCAGGGACAACACGGGTTAGATACAGAGTAAAGTCTCTCTACACCATCCCATCACACATTCTGTTGGTAGGGACAGTGTAAGGGAGGCTGCAGGCCTGCTTGAGTATTTGAAGAAGTTGCTCCTCAGGTTCTGCTTGCACTTCAGCCCCACTCTCCTGATCTTTGGGCACCTGGTGTAGAAGCAGGGAGGGGGCAGTCAATCGGGAGACCTCCTCACCACTCTGCTCCTGGCCTGGCCAAGTTGGCCCTTCGCAGGCCCAGGCAGCGGGTCATTGGTGGTTCCACCCTGTTTCTGTTCTGAGGAGACGTCTGTGGCTGGGTGTCCCCGGAGAAAGAGCACGCATTGTCCGCTGGCTCTCTTGAGGTCTTCCGGGACCTGTGGGTGCCGCAGGTCCTGAACAAGTGCAGAGTGAAGTTAAATAGGTCTTGTTTTAATTTGAAGTTTGTAAATATTCTGCTGGAAATGATGCACGTTGTTCATATGTAAATTAACCTCTTTGCCACTGATGTACAGAGGGATCTTGGACCCAAGTCTATAGCTCCCTGAGAGTGGCTGCACAGGTTGATAGGGTGATAAAGAAGGTGTATGGCATGTTTGCCTTTATTAGTTAGGGCAATGAGTTCAAGAGCCAGGCACGGTGGTGTAGCGGTTAGTGTAATGCTTTACAGCACCAGCGACCCGGGTTCAATTCTGGCCACTGTCTGTAAGGAGTTTGTACGTTCATCCTGTGTCTGCGTGAGTTTCCTCCCACATTCCAAAGCCGTATGGGTTAGGAAGTTGTGGGCATGCTATGTTGGCGCGGGCTGCCCCCCAGAACACTTTGCGCAAAAAAAGATGCAATTCACTGTGTTTCGATGTACATGTGTCTGATAAAGATATCGTATCTTAGGAAGTTATGTTGCAGCTTTATAAAACTCTGGTCAGGCCACATCTGGAGTATTGCATTCAGTTCTGGTCGCCCAATTACAGGATGTTGAGGCTTTGGAGAGGGTGCTGAAGAGGTTTGCCAGGATGCTGCTTGGATTTGAGGGCATGTGTTATAGGAAGAGGTTGGACAAACTTGGGTTGTTTTCTCTGGAGCGTTGGAGGCTGAGGGGAGACCTGATAGAGGTTTATAACATTATGAGAGGCATAGATAGAGTGGACAGCTGGTATCTTCTTCCCAGGGTCGAAATGTCTAATACCAGAGGGCATGCATTTAAGGTGAGGGGGGGGTATGTTCAAAGGAGATGAATGGGGAAGGTTTTTTATACAGAGAGTGGTGCGTACCTGGAATGCGCTGCCAGGGTGGTGGTGGAGGGAAATATGATAAAGAGGCTCTTAGACAGGCACATGAATGTGCAGAGAATGGAGGGATATGGACCATGTGCAGACAGAAAGGTTTGGTTTAATTAGGCATCATTACCTTAATTAGTTTGGCATAACATTGTGGGCCGAAGGTCCTGTTCCTGTGCTGTACTGTTCTAGGTTCTATGTTCCAAAAAAAAGTGTGTTTGACATGGAGTAAAACTCCCTGCACATTATCCCATCGTACAGTCCCGGAGCAAAGAGTAAAGACCCCTTGCAGGACACAGCTGAAGGATGTGAAGAGATCGGGACACTGGAATGGAATTGTATCAGTGAGTTCTCCACCAACAGGTACACTCTCCTCCGGATTAGTTTTCAGCCCTTCAAATTAGTTCCATCTACAAACTGCCCCCCAGACACAAGAGCGATAGATGCCTGGAACCCGCTGCCAGGGAAGCAGATGTGATAGCAACATGTAAGAGGCATTTAGCCAGGCACATGAAAGGAGGGATAGAGACCATGTGCAGGCAGATTTCAAATTGGCATCGTTGTCGGCACAGAAATTGTGGGCCAAAGGGCCTGTTCCTGTGTTGTCCTATCCTGGGCCCAGCACATAGATGCAATCACAAGGAAGGTGCACCAGTGTCTTTATTTGTCTGCTTGCACTGCACTTACTCTGCAACTGTAGCACGTTATTCTGCATTCTGTTACTATTTTCCCTTGTTCTACCTCAATGCACTGATGTAATGAAATGATCTGTATGGACGGCATGCGAAACAAAGTTTTTCACTGTACCTCGGTACACGTGACAATAATAAACCGATTTACCAATTGACTTTCTCAGGAGGTTAAGGAGGTTCAGCTTGTCATCAAACCCTCTCACAAACTTCTACATATGAACTGTTGAAAGCATCCTGACCGGTTGCATCATGGTCTGGTATGGTAATTCGAATGCGCAGGAATGTAAGAAGCTGCAGAGAGTAGTGGACTCAGCCCCAATGCATCACGGGCACATTCCTCCCCACCATCGGTCGTATCTACAGGAGGCACTGCCTCAAGGAGGCAACATCCATCATCAAAGATCCCCACCATCCGGGCCAAGCCATCTTCTCGCAGCTACCATCAGGCAGGAGGTACAGAAGCCTGAAGTCCCACACCACCAGATTCAGGAACAGCTACTTCCCTTTCAACCATTCGGTTCTTGAACCTACCAGAAAAACCCTAATTACTACCCCAGTACAGCAACACTATGACCAGTTTGACCACTTTGTACTAAAATGGACTTCGTTTTTTTTGTTCTAATTGTGTTCTTTCTTATAGATATTGATGCCCAGAAACTTGAAGGGGTCTTTGATAACGTTGGCTGCTTTACCGAGGGAGTGAGAAGTGTGGACAGAGTCCATGGAGGGGAGGCTGGTTTCCATGATGTGCTGAGCTGTGTCATCAACTCTCTGCAGTTTCTTGTGGTCACGGAGCAGAGCAGTTGCCAAACCAAGCCATGACACATCCGGATAGGATGCATTCTATGGTGCATTGATAAAAATTGGTGAGGGTTTAAGGGGACATAGAACATAGAACACTACAGCACAGTACAGGCCCTTATGGCCCACTATGTTGTGCCGACATTTTATCCCGCTCTAAGATCTAGCTAACCCTTCCCTCCCACATAGCCCCCTAATGTGTTAAAAAAATGTGTACAATTTATGTTTAATTTATATTTTTCTTGTGAATGCTGCTTATCTGTGCCTGTGATGCTGCTGCAAGTAAGGTTTTCATTGCACCTGTGCACACATGTACTTGTCCAGATGACAATAAACTTTGACTTCGACAATGTTTTATGTTAAAAAAAGAAAATGGAGGAAATGTGGTTGGATACGGAGTAAATCTCCCTCTTCCCTGTCTGATCACGCACTCCATGAAGGACAGCATGAGTTAGAGGCAGAGTACAGCTCCCACTACAAAACACACTGCAGTTACTTGCCCAGGCAATGCTGTCAGCACCTCCCAAACCCACAGCCTCTGCCCCCAAGAAGGACAAGGGCAGCTGGTGCAAGGGAGCATCACCACCTGCAGGTTCCCCTCCAAGTCACGTACCAGGCTGACTTGGATATATATCGCAGGTCCTTCGTTGTCACAGGGTATAAATCCTGCAACTCCATCCCCAGCAGAAGAACTGCTGCGGTTTAAGAAGGCAGCTCACCACCACCTTCTCAAGGGCAACTTGAGATGGGTGATAAATGTTGGCCTTGTCAGTGACAGTCACAGACCTAAACATAAATAAAAACTAATGGGGTTTTCTCCCCCTCTAGCTCTCTTGAAATTTACTTTAATTCCATGAATTTCCTCTTTATCGCTCTGTAAAACCCAGCGTAAGTGTTCATGCCCTCCATCTCACTAAAACGTCTCTGTGCTGGGATGAGCAGCCCAGGGGCGTGCCAGTGAACTGAGCATCTCTGAGGCCTCCCCATGGCCCTGACACCCTCCTCACAGGGTGCAGCCCAGCCGGTAGAAAAGCTTTTGTTTAACTTGGTTTACACTGCTCCTGTTTACAAGGCCAAGGGTCTTATCGTTCAACACACACACGCGCGCACACACACACACGCACACACACGCACACACACACACACACGCGCACACACACACACGCACACACACACACGCATGCACACACACTACATACACATGCACACACCCACCCACATACACACGCACATACACCCATATACATACACACACACATAAGCACACACACACCCTCATAGTCACCCACATAGACACACATACAAACACATGCATACATAGATGCACACATATGCACAGACACACACGCACACACACACACACAAGTACACACACACATGCAGACACACACAAAACAACAAACACACACACACACAGAAGCACACAAACAAAACCACAAACACATACACAAAACTACACACCAGAATCACACACATGCATGCACACACACCCACAAAAACACACATGCACACTCACACATACATACATTCCCACACACATTACACACAGGTACACACACATACATATGCATACACACATATATAATGCACACCTACAAACATACATGTGCGTAAACACACATGTACACACACACAACCACAAACACACACACAAAACTACAAATACACACAGAAGTGCACACACCAGAATCTCTCTCACACACACACACATCCACGTACATACACACACACACACACACATGCACACACACACACACCAACACACACACACACACACACACACACACACACACAGACGCACACAGACAGACAGACGGACAGACAGATACACACACACACACACACACACACACACACACACGATGCATGCGCTCATTGGGTTGAAGGTGTGTTAGGGTCTGTGTCACAGCCCAGGAAACCTCCAGTCTACAAGACAATGAAACGTGAAGGATGTTTGTGTTTGCAAACATGACAGCAACATACAAAGAAAAGATTTGGTTTGGGAATTATTTGAGAACGAGAAAGAGAAATAGATTGGGAGTAATGGGGAGACTGGGAACACAAGGCGATCATGAGACAGTAAAACGGACAGTGATTAAGTAGATGAAGTTAAAGCTGCCCCAGTGCCACCTGGATGCCCCGACACATGAGCTGAAATGAAGCGAGACCGGCAGGAAAATCCCCATGTTTAATCGCTCCAGCTTTAGCATTCTTCTTCAATTCTCTGGCCTCAGAACATTGGAATTCCCTCCCGAAATGTCTCCCTGAGATCCAGCTCTTTGAACAAACCTCCCATCGTCCACCTCAACCTGACCGTGGGTTAACATCCCTGGTTTCTGATCCGCAGCCGATGTCACCAAACTCTGCCCGCACTGGGGCCACACCGCAGTGCCTGCTTACTGTCACTCATTGGAAATGATCCCCGGAATGAAAGACTTGACGTATGAGAATGTTTGATGTCTCTGGGCCTGTCCTCAATGGAATTCAGAAGGATGAGGGGGGATCTCATTGAAACCTACTGGATACTGAAAGGCCTGGATAGAGTGGATGTGGAGAGGATATTTCCATTAATAGGAGAGTCTAGGATCCGAGGGCACAGTCTCAGAATAAAGGGACGTCCTTTTAGGACTGAGATGAGGAGGAATTTCTTCAGCCAGAGGGTGGTGAATATGTGGAATTTGTTCCACAGAGGGCTGTATTGGTATTGGTTTATTATTGTCATTTGTACCGAGGTACAGTGAAAAACTTGTCGCATACCGATTGTACAGATCAATTCATTACACAGTGCAGTTACATTGGGTTAGTTCAGAGTGCATTGAGGTAGTACAGGTAAAAACAATAACAGTACAGAGTAAAGTGTCACAGCTACAGAGAAAGTGCAGTGCAATAAGGTGCAAGGTCACAACAAGGTAGATTGTGAGAGAGTCCATCTCATCGTATAAGGGAACTGTTCAATAGTCTGATGGTACGTACCCTCAGGCTCCTGTATCTTTTATCCGATGGAAGAGGAGAGAAGAGAAATCTCCTCGGCACCCTCTCTAAAGCTTCCACATCCTTCCTATAATGAGGTGACCAGAACTGAACCGTAGGAGAGTCTAAGATCCGAGGGCACAGCCTCAGAATGAAGGGACGTCCCTTTAGAACAGAGACCAGGAGGAATTTCTTCAGCCAGAGGGTGGTGAATCTGTGGAATCCGTTGCCACAGAGGGCTGTGGAGGCCAAGTCACTGGGTGTATTTGAGGCAGAGATTGGTAGGTTCTTGGTTGGTAAGGGGGTTTATGGTCACAGGGAAAAGGTGGGACAATGGGGTTGAAGAAAATAATCAGCCATGACCTAATGGAGGAGCAGACTTGATGGGCCAAATGGCCTAATTCTGCTCTGATACATTATGGTCTTATGGAAAGGAGTCTGGGGCTGCATCACAGACAGGAATTGGAATTGGAGCAACAAACAATCTGCTGGAGGAACTCAGCGGGTCGAGCAGCATCTGTGGGGGGAAAGGAATTGTTGATGTTACGGGTGGAAACCCTGCGCCAGTCCTGATGCATGGTTTCAACCTGAAATGTCAACAATTCCTTTCCCCACAGCTGAAAGCACCATTGATTTCCTCCAGCAGATTGTTTGCTATTCTAGTATCCAGCATCTGCAGTCACATCTGTCTCGAGGAACTGGAACTGCAATTGGTTTATTATTGTCACCTGTACCGAGGTACAGTGAAAAACTTTTGTTTGCATGCCACCCAGACAGATCATTGAGGTAGTAAAAAGAAAGCAGAATGCAGAAAATAGTGTTGCAGCTACAGAGAAAGTGCAGTGCAGTTCGACAAATAAAGTGCAAGGGCCATGACTGCAAGGGCGACTGCTCTGCCCAGGACCGTAAAAAACTGCAGAGAGTTGTGGACACAGCCCAGCGCGTCGCGGAAACCAGCCTCCCCTCCTTGGACTCTGTCTTTACCTCTCGCTGTCTTGGTGAAGCAGCCGGCATAATCAAAGACCCCACCCACCCGGGACATTCTCTCTTCTCTCCTCTTCCATCAGGCAGAAGATACAGGAGCCTGAGGGCACGTACCACCAGGCTCAAGGACAGCTTCTACTCCACTGTGATAAGACTATTAAACGGTTCCCTTATACGATGAGATGGACTCTGACCTCATGATCTACCTTGTTGTGACCTTGAACCTTATTGTCTACCTGCACTGTGCTCTCTCTGTAGCTGTGACACTTTATTCTGTACTGTTATTGTTTTTACCTGGACTACCTCAATGCACTCTGTACTAACTCAATGTAATTGCACTGTGCAATGAATTGAACCGTACGATCAGTATGCAAGTTTTTCACTGAACCTCGGTACAGGTGACAATAAACCGATACCAATACCAATACGAGGTATATTGTGAGATCAAGAGTCATCTTTGGTGGATGACAGGTCTGTTCAAGAGACAATAACAGTAGGATAGAAGCTGTCCTTGAGTCTGGTGGTATGTGTTCTCAAGTTTTTGTATCTTCTTCCCAGTGGAGAAGGGAGAATGCCCGGGGTGGGAGGGGTCCTTGTTTACATTGGCTGCTTTCCCAAGGCAGTGGGAAGTGTAGACGGAGTCAATGGAGGGGAGGCTGGTTTGCGTGAGGGACCGGTATGACTCAATGAGGTGCTGTTATTCACCATGACTGACCCAGGTGCTGGGATTCCCTTTTTGAGACACTATTCTCTGTAATAATGCCCTCAGGGAAGGACGTTTGCGGCCCTTAACCAGCCTGGAGTATGCGTGACTACAAACCCCCAACAATGCAGTTACCTCAGTACATTCCCAGCGAGCCACTCAGTTGTAACAAACCACGATGTTGAAAGAGAGTAAGGGTAAAAACCACGAAGACTCTGCCGATGCTGGAATCTGGAGCAATACACAAAAAGTGCTGGAGGAACTCAGCAGGTCAGGCAGCAGCCGTGGAGGGAAATAAACGGTCGACGTTTCGGGACGAGACCCTTCATCAGGACTGGAAAGGAAGAGGGCAGAATAAGAAGGTGGGGAGAGGGGGAGGAGCACACGCAGGCAGGGGAGAGGTGAGTTCAGGTGAGAGGCGAGTCCAGGTGAGAGGGGGAAGGGAGGTGCGTGGAGGAGGGGGAGAAAACGTAATAAACTGAGAGGTGATCGGTAGAAAAGGGCTGAAGAAGAAGGAATCCGGTAGGAGAGGGCAGTGGACCATGGAATAGAGGAGGGGAGGAGAGGAGATGGGCAGGTCATCAAAGCGGGAGAAGGGAGCCACAGGAATAAGGGAAGACAAAGGAGTGGGGTGGGGGGGGGATGGAAAAGAAGGGGTGGAGTTACTAGAAGTTAGAGAAATCGATGTTAAAGCCATCAGGTTGGAGGCTCCCAAGGCGGAATATGTAGTGTTGTTCCTCCAACCTGCGCGTGGTCTCAACGTGGCAGTGGAGACCAAATGCTTCACCAAGGATTTAACACACACCACCCTGACTTGGAAACGTATCGACATTCCTTCATCGTCACTGTCTCACAGCTCCAGGGACCCGCTTCCATCCTGACCTCGGGAAAGTCTGTATGTTCACCCCATGACTCTGTGGGTTTCCACCGGGTGCTCCAGTTTCCTCCCACATCCCAAAGATATCAGGCAGAATTCCAAGAGACTGAAGGAGAGATGGGGGAGCATGGTTAGTGTAAATTATCCCTTAAAGTAGGCTAAAAGAATCATTGGGGAGTGGCCATACATCCACTCAAGAGTCTCATAACAGCGGGCTAGAGGCTGTCCTTGAACCTGGTGGCATGTGTTCTCAAGCCTTTGTATCTGGGGAGGAAAGAGAGAACGACCGAGGTAGGAGGGGTCTTTGATTATGTTGGCTGCTTTCTCGAGGCAGTGGGAAGTGTAGACGGAGTGAATGGTGTCCTCAGATGGGGAAGGGATGAATACCAGATGGCTGGGTGCATGTTTTTGGAAGCTGAGGTTTCAAGAGCAGAAGATAAGATAAGATATCTTTATTAGTCACATGTACATTGAAACACACAGTGAAGTACATCTTTTGCGTAGAGTGTTCTAGGGGCAGCCCGCAAGTGTCGCCACACTTCCGGTGCCAACATAGCATGACCACAACTTCCTAACCCGTACATCTTTGGAATATGAGAGAAAACCGGAGCACCCGGAGGAAACCCACGCAGACACAGGGAGAACGTACAAACTCCTTACAGATAGTGGCCGGATTTGAACCTATGTCACTGGCGCTATAAAGCGTTATGCTAACTGCGACACTACCGTACCTGCCATCAAGAACTGGAGGGTGGGATTTAGGGTGAGACTCCCTGTGAGAGACCCATCCCAGGTGCAGGTGGCTGCATCAGCGAAACAAATTTTCAAATGGCAACCTCAGAGGGTGGCATGCCATATTGAGGATAAAGAGCTCACTTCCAAACAACAGCAGAAGCAGGATGAAGTAGCCTGGAGGACCAGCAGATTCAAAAGGAGTTCAACCTGGATAAGTGTGAAGTGATACACTTCGGGAGATCGAATTTGAAGGTAGAATACAAGGTTAATGGCAGGACTCTTAGCAGTGTGGAGGAACAGAGGGATGTTGGGGTCCACGTCCATAGATTCCTCAAGGTTGCCGCGCAGGTTAATAAGGTTGTTAAGAAGGTGTATGGTGTGTTGGCCTTCATTAGTCAGGGTATTGTGTTCAAGAGCCACGAGGTAATGTTGCAGCTCTATAGATCACACTTGGAGTATTGTGTTCAGTTCTGGTCGCCTCATGATAGGGAGGATGTGGGAGCTTTAGAGAGGGTGCAGAAGAGATTTACCAGGATGTTGCCTGGATTGGAGAGCATGTCTTATGAGGATAGGTTGAGTGAATTAGGGCTTTTCTCTTTGGAGAGAAGGAGGATGAGAGGTGACTTGATAGAGGTGTACAAGATGATAAGAAGCATAGATCGAGTGGACAGTCAGAGACTTTTTCCCAGGATGACAATGGCTAACACGAGGGATCATAATTTTAAGGGGATTGGAGGAAGGTATAAGGGGGATGTCAGGGGATAAGTTCTTTACACAGAGAGTGGTGGGTGCGTGGAACGCACTGCCGGCAGAGGTTGTGGGGGCAGATACATTAGGGACATTTAAGAGACTCATAGATAGACACATGGATGATAGAGAAATGGAGCGTGTGGGAGGGAAGGGTTAGATAGATCTTAGAGCAGGATAAAGTGTCGGCACAACATCGTGGGCCGAAGGGCCTGTACTGTGCTGTAGTGTTCTATGTTCTATGAAATGTCAGTCAGGAGTAGTGGGAAACACTGGTGAGCTTCTGCTTAATCCATTCACAGGTGTTGGTTTCACTGGCAAATCCAACACTTCCAGCCCTTGGAGACTGAGAGAATGCAGATGCCAGGGTTTGAAGCAAAATGTGGAGGAACTCAGTGGATCGAGCAGCATCTGTGGGGGGAAAAGTGATGGTCGATGTTTCAGGTCAAGACCCTGCATCAGGACCGAGAGTGTATAGTGGAGATAGCCAGTATAAAGAGGTGAGAGAGAGAGGGGTGAGGCAGGAGCTGGCAAGCGATAGGTGGATCCAGGTGAGGAGGGGTTGATGGGCAGCTCAGGCCAGGTGAGGGAGGGAGGGGTGGAGGTAGCGACCGAGGCTGGGAGGTGATGGGTGGGGCCTACCGAGGGATGCAGGTAGTGCAAACTGGTGGGAAAGGAAGGTAGGGACTGGACCCACATAAGGGAGGGATGGTGGTCAGATGGGAACTGTGGGCAAGTGGGATTGGATAGGGGACCCAGTGGGTTGTGTGGGTGATAGGGAGATGGAACTAGGTGGGGGAGGGGATTGAACCTTGGTAACAGATAGCTGGTGGGGTGGGGGTGTGGTTTGGAAAGAAGTTATGGCTAAACGAGGAAGCAGTGGAAGGGAGGGGAAGGTAGGGAGACTCCTGTCCAGCTACATTTTGAGTCAAATAATTTCTCCAACTCTCCTGTCCGGTGGAGAGCGAGCTTTATTCTCTGTCTAACCTGCATTGTCCTTACCTGTGACGGGACAATGTAGAGGGAGCTTTACTCTGTGTCTAACCCTTGCTGTTCTTGCTGTGGGAGTGAGTGACAGAGTCATACAGCACGGAAACAGGCCCTTTGGCCCAACTAGTCCATGCCGTCCAAGATACCCATCCAAGCTAGTCCCAGTTGCCAACATTTGGTATTAGTATTGGTTTATTATTGTCAAGTGTACCGAGGTACAGTGAAAAACTTGTCTTGCATACCGTTCATACAGATCAATTCATTACACAGTGCATTGAGGTAGTACAGGGTAAAAACAATAACAGAATACAGAGTAAAGTGTCACAGCTACAGGGAAGTGCATTGCAGGTAGACAATAAGGTGCAAGGTCACAACAAGGTAGTTTGTGAGGTCAAGAGTCCATCTCATCATATAGGGAATCATTCAATAGTCATAGCGGTTAGCATAACGCTATTACAGCGCCAGCGACCCAGGTTCAATTCCGGCCACTGTCTCTAAGGAGTTTATACATTCTTCCCGTGTCTGCGTGGGTTTCCTCCTGGTGCTCCAGTTTCCTCCCACATTGCAAAGACGTACAGGTTAGGAAGTTGTGGGCATGCTATGTTGGCACCGGAAGCGTGGCGACACTTGCGGGCTGCCCCCAGAACACTCTACACAGAAGATGTATTTCACTGTGTGTTTCAATGTACATGTGACTAATAAAGAAATCTTATCTTATCTTATCTTATCTTATCTCTTATCTTATCTTATCTTATCTTATCTTATTTTATCACCGTAGGATAGAAGCTGTATAGCCAGTATAAAGAGGTGAGAGAGAGAGGGGTGAGGCAGGAGCTGGCAAGCGATAGGTGGATCCAGGTGTGGAGGGGTTGATGGGCAGCTGAGGCCAGGTGAGGGAGGGAGGGGTGGAGGTAGCGACCGAGGCTGGGAGTATGTGCCCTCAGGCTACCGTATCTTCTGCCTGATGGGAGAGGAGAGAAGAGAGAATGGCCTGGGTGCGTTTGGCCCATAATCGCTGACAGGACAGTGTAGAGGGAACTTTACACTTTGTCTAACCCTGGGAGCGTGTGAAGGGACAGTGTGGAGAACATTTCACTCTGTAGCTAACCCTTACTGTTTCTACCCTGATAGGGTGTGATGGGATAGTGTAGAGGGAGTTTCAATCTGTATCTAACCCTTACTGTCCCTGCTCTGGGACAGTGCAGAAGGAGCTTTATGTTGTAGCTAACCTGTGCTGGACATTGTCTTGGATATTGTCTTTTATCGATGCACTATACGAAGCATCCTATCTGGATGCATCACGGCTTGGTACGACAACTGCTCTGCCCAAGACCACAAGAAACTGCAGAGAGTTGTGGACACAGCCCAGCATATCACGGAAACCAGCCCCCCTTCCTCGGACTCTTGTCTTTACCTCTCGCTGCCTTGGTGAAGCAGCCAGCATAATCAAAGACCCCACCCACCCGGGTCAGTCTCTCTTCTCCCCTCTCCCATCAGACAAAAGATACAGGAGCCTGAGGGCAAGTCTCACCAGGCTCAAGGACAGCTTCTACTCCACTGTGATAAGCCCATTGAACGGTTCCCTTATACGATGAGATGGACTATGACCTCACAACCTACCTTGTTGTGACCTTGCACCTTATTGCACTGCACTTTCACTGTAGCTGTGACACTTCACTCTGTACTTTTATTGTTTTTACCTGTACTACATCAATGCACTCTGTACTAACTCAATGTAACTGCACTGTGTAATGAATTGACATACGATCGGTATGCAAGACAAGTTTTTCACTGTACCTCGGTACGTGACAATAATAAGCCAATACCAATACCACTATGGGGGCTTGATGGTTGGTGTGCACTCGATGGGCTTGTTCCTATGCTGTGTAACTCTGTGAATCCACGTTTGATCTCACTTCACACTCTTGTGTTATCATCCTTCCCTGGGATAATCATGGGACAATTTATGGCTAACAGGAATAACTCCCCTGCTATTGTTGGGCTTGGTATTATTAATTACACTGTCTGCACTAAGTAGTTGGGTGTACAGATTGCAGCGGAGCCTCCTGTTAATTGATTAGTCAAATAACGGCCAAGGCTGGGTAGTAAGTACAACACCATGATTAACTTACAGCAAACAACAAGCAAAGAGAGAATATCGTTGCTGAGCATGTCATCATTCATAGCAAACAAAGCACAGGGAAGAGTGCGGCTGAGAAAATCTGCTTGTCAGCACCCAAGGTGCTAAGTGAGCCTCTGTGTCTTTGTAAAGCACTCGTCAATTGGTGAGGCCGCTGGCTATCTGTAGTCAGAGCAGCATGAAGAGCAGATTCCTCTTAATCAGCATGCTGAGAAAGGTAATTTAAAGACAGCCCTGTTCTGACAGGAATTAAATTGTGTTTTGATTCTCTCATTAGCTTGAACCTCGAGTGCATCTTGTTACTGTGCGGTTTCCCTGTGCTGGCGAAGGTGTGGTTTCAAGGGACCTGAGGCTAGAATTCTTTCTTGGAGCCATGTAATGGTCCTGCAAAGCACGAACCTTGGGGTGGGGTGGAGCGGTGGGGTAGGCAGGGGGAGGTGTGGGCCATAATTTCTCGCTTTACCAGCAGTGCACACAGGTAAGTAGCAAGTTGCCCCCATCTACCTATCTTCCCCCCCTCACCTGGATTCACCTGTCGTTGTTTTGCAGAACACCTGCGCTCTGTCCTCAGCATAGCCATAAATTGTCCTATGATTATCCCAGGGAAGGATGATAACACAAGAGTGTGATCAAACGTGGATTCACAGGGTGGATTCACATGCAACATTACAGCACAGTACAGGCCCCTTGGCCCACAATGTTGTGCCGACATTTTATCCTGCTTTAAGATCTATCTAACCCTTCCCTCCCACATAGCCCTCCAGTTCTCTATCATTCATGTGTCTATCAAAGAGTCTCTTGAATGTCCCTAATGTATCTGCCCCCACAACCTCTGTGGCAGTGTGTTCCACGTACCCACCACTCTCTGTGTAACCACGATCTGCATCTCCCCATTGCCAGTCACTTCAACTCCCCCTCCCACATTATCACTGACATGATAGTCCTCCGCCTCCTCCACTGCCAGGAGAATTCCAAGTGCAAATTGGAGGAACAGTACCTCATTTTCCATCTTGGAACCTTGCAGCCTAACGGCATGAACATAGAATTTTCTACACCACTGTGATGAGACTATTGAACGGTTCCCTTGTACAATGAGATGGACTCTGACCTCACAATCTACCTTGTTGTGACCCTGCACCTTATTACACTGCACTTTCTCTGTAGCTGTGACACTTTACTCTGTACTGTTATTGTTTATACCCTGTACTACATCAATGTACTCTGTACTAACCCAATGTAACTGCACTGTGTAATGAATTGACCTGTACGATCGGTATGCAAGACAAGTTTTTCACTGTACCTCGGTACAAGTGACAATAATAAACCAATACCAATACCAGTACCCCCCTTCCCCATACACCACCCCCCCCCACACACCATGCTCCTTCCCTTCTTCCCTTTCCTAGCCTCTTTTTTTCTACGTTTTTCCCCTTTCTCTCCATACCTTTGACCCATCCCCCGGTGGATCTGCTCTCCCCTCCTCCCCCGCACCTGCCTATCTCTATCTCTTACCTGCATCGACCCATCACCACACTGTGCCCACCCCACCTCCCCTCTTTTGTCCACCTATCACTGCTCTGCTTTTCCCTCCTGTATATTGGGCTTCCCCTTTTCCTATCTTCAGTCCTGAAGAAGAGTCCTGACCCCAAATGTTGACCGCCTGCTTTTCTCCACAGATGCTGCCTGGCCTGCTGAGTTCTTATCATCGTGTTTTTCACCTCTCATCTTCCAGCTCGTACTCCTCCCCTGCCCCCCACCCTTCTATTCTGCCTTCTGCTTATTTTCCAGTCCTGATGAAGGGTCTCGGCCTGACACGTCGACTGTTCATTTCCCTGCATAAATGCTGCCTGACCTGCTGAGTTCTTCCAGCACTTCTTGGGTGTTGCTGAGAATAAAAAGTTAAATAGAGACATGAGACATGCCAGAATCTGGAGCAACAAATAATCTGCTGGAGGAAATCAGTGGGTCAAGCAGCATCTGTGGGGGGGGGAACAACTAGTTAGGAAGAAGGCAGCATACATAAGGTGTAAGCAGCAAGGATCAGACAGGGCTCATGAGGAATATAGAGTAGCAAGGAAGGAACTTAAGAAGGGGCTGAGGAGAGCGAGAAGGGGACATAAAAAGGCTTTGGCGAGTAGGGTTAAGGAGAATCCCAAGGTTTTTTACTCATACGTGAAGAGCAGAAGGATGACGAGAGTAAAGGTATGTCCGATTAAAGACAAAGGTGGGAAGATGTGCCTGGAAGCTGTGGAAGTGGGTGAGGTTCTCAATGAATACTTCTCTTCAGTATTCACCAAGGAGAGGGGTCTTGATGATGCTGAGGACAGTGTTGGTAAGGGTGATGTTGTAGAGTATGTAGATATCAAGAGAGAGGATGTGTTGGAGCTGTTAGAAAATATTAGGACAGATAAGTCCCCGGGACCTGATGGAATATTCCCCAGGCTGCTTCGGGAGGTGAGGGAGGAGATTGCTGAACCATTGGTTAGGATCTTTGAGTCCTCGTTGTCCACAGGGATGGTACCAGAGGATTGGAGGGTGGCAAATGTTGTCCCCTTATTCAAAAAAGTTAGTAGGGATAGTCCAGGGAATTACAGACCGGTGAGCCTTACGTCTGTGCTGAGTAAGCTGCTAGAAAGGATTCTAAGAGATAGGATCTATGGTCATTTAGAGAATCATGGACTGATTAGCGACAGCCAGCATGGCTTTGTGAAGGGAAGATCTTGCCACACTAGCCTGATAGGATTCTTTGAGGAGGTGACCAGGAAGATTGATGAGGGTAGTGCAGTAGATGTGGTCTATGTGGATTTTATTAAGGCGTTTGACAAAGTTCCGCATGGTAGGCTTCTTCAGAAAGTCAGAGGCCAAGGGATCCAGGGAGGCTTCGCCATGTGGATTCAGAATTGGCTTGCCTGTAGAAAGCAGGGGGTTGTGGTGGAGGGAGTGCATTCGGATTGGAGGGCTGTAACTAGTGGTGTCCCACAGGGATTAGTTCTGGGACCTCTACTTTTTGTGATATTTATTAATGACTTAGATGAGGGGGTGGAAGGCTGGGTTAGCAAGCTTGCAGATGACACAAAGATCGGTGGTGTTGTGGATAGTGTGGAGGGCTGTAGAAGCTTACAGAGGGATATTGATAGGATGCAGAGCTGGGCTGAGAAGTGGCAGGTGGAGTTCAATCCGGAGAAGTGTGAGGTGGTACACTTTGGAAGGACAAACTTCAAGGCGGAGTACAAGGTAAATGGCAGGATTCTGGGCAGTGCGGAGGAGCAGAGGGATCTGGGGGTTCATATCCACAGATCACTGAAAGTTGCCTCACAGGTGGATAGGGTAGTTAAGAAAGCTTATGGGATGTTAGCTTTCATAAGTCGTGGGATAGAGTTTAAGAGCCGCAAAGTGATGATGCAGCTTTACAAAACTCTGGTTAGACCACACTTGGAGTACTGAGTTCTGGTCGCCTCATTATAGGAAGGATGTGGAGGCGTTGGAGAGGGTGCAGAGGAGATTTACCAGGATGCTGCCTGGATTAGAGAGTATGGATTATGAGGAGAGACTAAGGGAGCTGGGGCTTTACTCATTGGAGAGAAGGAGGATGAGAGGAGACATGATAGAGGTATACAAAATATTAAGAGGAATAGATAGAGTGGACAGCCAGCGCCTCTTTCCCAGGGCACCAATGCTCAATACAAGAGGGCATGGCTTTAAGGTAATGGGTGGGAAGTTCAAGGGAGATGTCAGAGGGAGGTTTTTCACCCAGAGAGTGGTTGGTGCATGGAATGCGCTGCCTGGGGTGGTGGTGGAGGCTGATACATTGGTCAAGTTCAAGAGATTGTTAGATAAGCATATTGAGGAATTTAAGATAGAGGGATATGTGGGAGGGGGTTAGATAGTCTGAGGAGTGGTTTGAAGGTCAGAACAACGTGGTGGGCCGAAGGGCCTGTACTGTGCTGTACTGTTCTGTGGTTCTATGGTTCTAACAGAATTGTTGACGTTGTTGACCAGAGGGCACAATCTTAGAATTAGAGGGTACAGTTTCAAGACAGAGATGAGGAGAAATTTCTTTACCCAGAGGGTGGTGAAATTGTGGAACTCCTTGCCACGCACAGCAGTGGAGGCCAGATCAGTGGGGGTGTTCAAGGAGGAGATAGACAGATATCTAAATAGTCAGGGTATCAAGGGATATGGGGATAAGGCTGGAAAATGGGATTAGAATAGTTTTTTTTCCCCCACCCCATTTCTTTTTCCCTTTTCCTTGGAGCAGACTTGATGGGCCGAATGGCCTGCTTCTGCTCCCTTGTCTTGTGGTCTTGTTTTGTGTCGAGACCCTGCCTCAGGACCCACAGATGCCGCTTTCCTCGCACTGTTCTCATGATGTCATAGGCCACAAGACCAAAAGGTACAGGAGCAGAATAAGGCCTTTTGGCCCATCGAATCTGCTCCACCATTCAAGCTTGGCAGATTTTTTCAACCCCATTGCCCCGCTTTTTCCCCATAACCCTTAACCCCCTTACCATATCAATCTCTGCCTTAAGTACACCCAATGACTTGGCCTCCACTGCCATCTGGCTGAAGAAATTCCTCCTCATCTCTTTTTCTGAGACTTTCCCCTTGGATCTTAGACTCTCCTACAGTTTAGTTCTGGTCGCCTCAATATAAGAAGGATGTGAAAGCTTCAGAGAGGGTGCAGAGGAGATTTACCAGGATGCTGCCTGGATTGGAGAGCATGTCTTATGAGGATAGGTTGAGTGAGCTCGGGCTTTTCTCTTTGGAGAGAAGAAAGATGAGAGGTGACTTGATAGAGGTGTACAAAATGATAAGAGGCATAGATCGAGTGGACAGACAGAGACTTTTTCCCAGAGCGAAAATGATGAACACGAGGGGGCATAATTTTCAGGTGATTGGAGGAAGGTATAAGGTGGATGTCAGAGTTAAGTTTTTTACTCAGAGAGTGGTGGGTGTGTGGAACGCACTGCCTGCAGAGGTTGTGGTGTCAGATACATTAGGGACATTTAAGAAACTTTTAGACAGCCACATGAATGGTATAGGAAATGGTTGGGCTATGTGAGAGGGAAGGTTTGGATAGATCTTAGAGCAGGATAAAATGTCGGCACAACATTGTGGGCCGAAGGGCCTGTACTGTGCTGTAATGTTCTATGTTCTAATGGAAACGTCCTCTCCATGTCCACTCTATCCAGGCCTTTCAGTATCCAGTCAGTTTCAATGAGATCCCCCCTTTTGCAGAGAGAGGATATATTGACACTAACAACTTTTATTAATCCACCATAGAAAGCATCCTATTTGGATGCATCATGGCTTGATACAGCAACTGCTCTACCCAGGACCGCAAGGAATTGCAGAGAGTTGTGGACATAGCACAGTGCATCATGGAAACCAGCCTCCCCTCCTTGGACTCTGTCTTTACCTCTTGCTGCCTTGGTGAAGCAGCCAGCATAATCAAAGACCCCACCCACCTGGGTCATTCTCTCTTCTCTCCTTTCCCATCAGGCAGAAGATACAGGAGCCTGAGGGCACGTACCACCAGGCTCAAGGACAGCTTCTATTCCACTGTGATAAGACTAGTGAATGGTTCCCTTATACGATGAGATGGACTCTGACCTCACGATCTACCTTGTTGTGACCTTGCACCTAATTGCACTGCACTTTCTCTGTAGCTGTGACACTTTACTCTGTACTGTTATTGTTTTTACCTGTACTACAACAATGCACTCGGTACTAACTCAATGTAACTGCACTGTGTAATGAATTGACCTGTACGATCGGGTTTGCAAGACAAATTTCTTACTGTACCTCGGTACAAGTGACAATAATAAACCAATACCAATACCAATAAAGTCTTAGCCTGCTCAACCTCTCCCTATAACCCATGCCCTCGAGTCCTGGTAGCATCCTTGCAAATCTTCCCTGCGCTCTTTCCAGTTTAATGATGTCTTTCCTCTAACAGGGCGACCAAAACTGTACACAATACTCCCAAGTTCTTTCTTCATAGAGTCATACAGCACAGAAACAGGCCATTTGGCCCATCTCATCCTTCTTCCATTGACTCTTCAGGTGCTTGGGATGCCCTGTCATTGTGAAAGGTGATGACAAGAATGTGGCTCTTTCCTTCACCTTTATGTGGGTGAAGGGGTGCAGAGGAGAGTGAGTTGGTTAATTCTAGACTACTTTATAAGCGGTTGTAGGGAGGGAGAGATTGAACAGGGGAAATATTCCTCTGGAGAGACATAGTCCTGCTTACAGAAGATTGATTCAATGCTTGAGCTCACACACAGAGAGTGAAAAAGAAGGATTAAAAAAAAGCTCCTTGCTGTGCTGTCTCTTCACATTAACATCTCCCTTTACTGTGCAGCCTGTGACAGAGACAAATGAGTTCACTTCTCTCCCGTCTGAATCTCCCCACCCGTTGCTGCTATTTCACAGCCATGGATCATACACCAATAGATTACCCAGTCAAAGAAGAGCAAGCAACACAGCCCCAGTGAGCACTCACTGCCCCGTGCCTGCTTAATGCACCTTGTGTGGAAAACCCAGGGCCCATTAGCCCTCCTTATAGTCCGATTAAGCCAGAATAAATAGTAGGTCTCTCGTCCACCCATCATTTGTATACCCAGCTGACTTGCAGTGTTTAGGAAGACCTGTTCCTTTGCTCCATTCTGCCACCCCTCCCCTTTCGCCCTCAGCCATCTGTGGAGGATTATTGTAAGAGTAGACGCCACAGAGATGGGAACTGGGTCCCCCGTTACTCAGAGCTCCTGTATGGTTTACATGGCTGCATACTGCCCTGTTAATTCCTGGAGGGATTAATCTGGAGAACAATGCAAAGATCTTCCAAATGTGTGAAAGTAAAAAAAAACTACAGGGGTTAGATATAGAACATAGAACATAGAGCAGTACAGCACAGAACAGGCCCTTCGGTCCACAATGTTGTGCTGACATAGCTATTCCCTCCTGCCTACAGAATGCCCATATCCCTCTATTTTCCTCTCATTCATGTGCCCATCCAAGCCCCTCTTAAAAGCCCCCAAAGAATTTGGCTCCAACACCCTATCAGGCAACGCATTCCAGGCATCCACCACTCTCTCAGTAAAAAACGTACCCCTCATATCTGTCCTGAACCTACCCCCTCTCACCTTAAATGCATTAATCTGAAATAAATAAAAGAAATTGCAGGAGGCATCTGTGGAGGGAGAGGCCAAGTCACCGTTTCAGATCTATTAGAACTGCAACTTCTTCAACCTGAAATGTAGTGAAACTCTTCTGCACCCTCTCCAAAGCCTCCACATCCTTCCTGTAATGGGGCGATCAGAACTGCACACAATACTTAGAAACATTGAGACATTGGAAAACCTACAGCACAATTCAGGCCCTTCGGCCCACAAAGCTGTGCCGAACATGTCCCTACCCTAGAGATTACTAGGCTTACCCATAGCCCTCCATTTTTCTCAGCTCCATGTACGTATCTAACAGTCTCTTAAAAGACCCTATCGTATCCGCCTCCACCACCGTTGCCGGCAGCCCATTCCACGCACTCACCACTCTTTGAGTAAAAAACTTCCTCCTGACATCCGCTCTATACCTACTCCCCAGCACCTTAAACCTGTGCCCTCCTGTGGCAACCATTTCAGCCCTGGGAAAAAGCCTCTGACTATCTACCCGATAGTCTGACTTCCAGGCACCCCAAACCTTTATCGGGGTTAATCTTGAGTTCCTTTCTCTTGTGCTCAAGGTCCCATGTGCTTTATTAACCACTTTCACCTACAGCTCTCTCTGTTCCTACACCCCTTTCAGAACAGTGCCCTCTGGTTTATATTTTCTCTTCTTGTTCTTATGACTGGAGCCACATTTTTCTGCATTAAATTTCGTCTGCCACATGAGATTGCTGTGAGATGACTGATTGAAACATATGTAGGATTCTGAGAGGGCTTTGATAGGGTAGGTGCCGAGAAGTTATGTCCCGTTCTGGGACAACCTCAAATCTAAGGACATAACCTCGTGATGTGGGTAACTCATTTATCATGGAGGAATTTCCTTCCTTAGGAGATTGTAAATCTTTGGAAATCTCTGTCCAAAGAGCTGTGGAGGCTCAGTCCCGGAGAGGCACAGCAAGTGGAGTTGGCTCACAGCTCAAGGGACCCCAGTTCCTTCCTGACCTGGAGTTCACACTTTCTCCCTCGGACTGCGTGGGTTTCCCCTGGGTGCTCCGGTTTCCTCCCACATCCGGAAGACGTGCGGGTTGGTGGGTTAATTGGCCAGTGGACATTTCTTCTTGTGAGGATAGGTGATAGGATCTGAGATGAGATGGAATCATAGAGTCATAGAACAGTACAGCGCGATACAGGCCCTTCGGCCCAAAATGTTGTGCTGCTGACCTTTAAACCTTGCTTAAAACTATCTAACCTATATAAGATATCTTTATTAGTCACATGTACATCGAAACACACAGTGAAACACTGTGTTCTGGGGGCAGCTCTCAAGTGTCATCACGCTTCCGGCGCCAACATAGTATTCTCACAACTTCCTAACCCGTACGTCTTTGGGACGTGGGAAGAGACCAGAGCACCCGGAGGAAACCCACGCAGACACGGGGAGAACGTACAAACTCCTTAAAGACAGCAGCTGGAATTGAACCTGGGTCACTGGCGCTGTGCTAGCATTACGCTAACCACTACACCACCATGCCTATGGAGTCGTTGAGAATGTGGGGGAATAAAGTGGGATTAGTGCAGGATTGGTATAAATGGGTGCTTGATGGTCAGAAAGGACTTGATGGGCAGAAGGGCTGCATTTCATGTTGTGTGACTCTAAAGATAATACTTTATACTAGAGGGGAGACATAGAGTTGTACAGCAGAATCGGAATCAGGTTTATTATCACTGACGTATATCGTGAAATTTGTTGTTTTGCTGCGGCAGTGCAGTGCAAGGCATAAAAATTACTATAAGTTACAAAAATAAATAAATAGTGCAAAAGAGTTCATGGACCGTTCAGAAATCTGTTGGCGGAGGGGAAGAAGCTGTTCCTGAAGTGTTGTCTTCTGAAAGGCTGAATGACTGAAACGTCTTCAGGCTCCTGTACCTCCTCCCCGATGGTAGTAACAAGAAGAGGGCAAGGCCCGGGTGGTGAGGATCCTTCATGATGGATGCTGCCTTCTTGAGGCACCACCTTTTGAAGATGTCCTCGATGGTGGATGGAAACAGGTTGGAATTGGTTTATTATTGTCAGTTGTGCTGAAGGAGAGTGAAAAGCATGCCCAACTGGTCCATACCAACCAAGCTGACTACCTACACTAATTCCATTCGCCTGCATTTGGCCTATATCATTCTAAACCTTTCTTATCCATGTACTTGTCCAAAAGCCTTTTAAAATTTGTAATTGTACCCACCTCTACCACTTCCTCTGGCAGCTCGTTACATACACCCACCACCATCTGTGTGAAAAGCTTACCTCTCATGTCCCCTTTAAATTTTTCCCCTCTTACCTTAAACCTCTGCCCTCTAGTTTTAGGCTCCCCTACCCTTGGAAAAAGACTGTGATTATCTACCCTGTTTGTGCCTTCATGATTTTATAAACCTCACCCCTCAGCCTCCGTTGTTGTAGTAGGATTATGCCCAGCCTACTCAACCTCTCCTTATAACTCAAGCCCTCCAGTCCAGGCAACATTACCGTGAATCCTTTCTGCAACCTCTCTAGCTTAGTCAAATCCTTCTATAGCCTGGTGACCAGAACTGCACACAATACTCCAAGTGTGGCCGAACCAATGATTTGTACAACTGTAACATAATGTCCCAACTCCTATACTCGGTGTCTCAGTGGATAAAAGCAGGCATACAATACATCTTCTTCACTGCCCTATTGACCTGTGTTGTCACCTTCTTGTACCCCAAGGTCTCCCTGTTCAGCGACAGTCTCCAGGCCCCTACCACTCACTCTGTATGCCCTGGCCTGGTTTATCGTCACAAAATGAATCACTTTCCATCAGTCATTCCCTTACCCACTTTCCCAGTTAATGTGCATCCTGTGGTAACCTCAGACTAATACCAATACCAACCTTCTTCACCGTCCACTACACCACCAGTTTTGGTATCATCTGGAAGCTTCCTAATCACGCCACCTCCATTGCCTTCCAAATCACTAATATATAAAGGACACAGCACTGATCCCTGCCACACACCACTAATTACAGGTCTCCAGTCTGAAAAGCAACCCTCCTCCACCATCCTCTGCTTTCCAGCCACCAAGCCAATTTTGTATCCAATTTGCTCTCTCACCCTGGATCAGGATGGATTGAATTCTATCTGTCACCCTTCCACCCAACTTTCCAACTGATCTATCTCCCCTCTGTATCCTTTGACAATCTCCTTTGCTATCTATTTCTCCATCTTTCCTGTAGTCAGCAGACTTACTCATCAGTCCACCTATATTCTCATTCAATTCGTTTATATATATGACAACATTGGTCCCAGCACTAACCCTGCGGTACACCACTGGTTACAGACTTCCAGTCAGAATATCACCCCTCAGCCTCTGCCTCCTATCATCAGCCAATTTTGGATCCAGTTTACCAACTCATTGAAAGTGTCTACACAGGTAGACAGGGTGGTTAAGAAGGCTTATGGAACGCTTGCGTTTATTAATCGGGGTATTGAGTACAGGAGTCAAGAAGTTACGATGCATCTCTATAGAATTCTGGTTAGGCCGCATTTAGAGTATTGCGTGCAATTCTGGTCATCTCACTATAGGAAGGATGTCGAGGCTTTAGAGAGGGTGCAGAGGAGGTTTACCAGGATGCTGCCTGGATTAGAGGGCATGTGCAAACTTGGGCTCTTTTCTCTGGAGCGGTGGAGGCTGAGGGGTGATCTGTTGGAAGTGTATAAAATTATGAGGGGCAGAGATAGGGTGGACAAGCAATATCTTTTCCCCCCATTATTGAGTGATCCAATACCACAGGGCATGCATTTAAGGTGAGAGCGGGTAGGTTCAGAACAGACATGAGGGGTAGGTTTTTTACTGAGAGAGTGGTGGATACCTGGAATGCATTGACTGATAGGGTGGTGGAGGCAAATTCATTGGGGGCACTTAAGAGGGGCTTGGATTGACACTTGAATGAGAGGAAAATAGAAGGACATGGACATTCTGTAGGTAGGAGGGATTAGCTATGTCGACACAACATTTTGGGCCGAATGGACTGTTCTGTGCTGTACTGTTCTATGTTCTATGATCTAACACACCACTCATCCCTTGTGTCCTAACCTTCTGGACCAGACTACCATGCTGGACCTTGTCAAAAGCCTCACTGAAGTCCGTCCATGTGAATTATGTCTATCACTCTGCCTTCGTTTTCTAAGTTGCCTCCTCAAAAATCTCAATCAGATTTGTGAGATATGACCTCCCCTGCACCAAAACATGCAGACTCCTTCTAATCAGTTGCTGCCTTTCCATAAATCCTGCCCCGTAGAATTTTTTCCAATCAGTTCCCGACTACTGATGAAAGGCTCACTCGCTTATCCCCTCTCCCTTTTTGAATAAGGGGACAACATTAACCATCCTCCAGTCTTCAGCCGTGGCTGACAAAGATGGAAAAATCTCCATCGGAGCCCCAGCGATATCCTCCCTTGCTTCCCTTAGTATTCCTGGATAGATCCTATCAGGCCCTGGGGACTTAACCACCCTAATGTGCTCCATTACTTCTAGCACCTCTTTCTGATACAGATATGCTTCAGAATGTCAGCGTAACCCTCCCTTAACTCTCCAGCCTCCACATCCTGCTCCCTGGTGATTTCCCATTTAGGATCTTGCTTGTATCCTCTGGCTCCACACATAGATTACCCCTCTGGTCTCTTGTGGGGACCTACTCCTTTCCAATCTGCTTTCTTGCTTCTAATATACTTATAAAAGGTTTTAGTATTCTCCTTATAGAACATAGAACAGTACAGCACAAGAACAGGCCCTTGGTGTCTGTGCTGACCTTGATACCAATCTAAACTAACCCTATCTGCCTGCACATAGTCTATATCCCACCATTTCCTGCCTATTCGTGTGCCTGTTATGTGCCTCCTTAATCCTACTTGCCAAGGACATTTCATGACCTCTTTTTGCCCTCTTAATTTCTGTCAAGCTCTCTCTTACATTGCCTATGAACCTCAATGGACTCAATCGAAAGCAAATGCCTATACCTGACATATGCTTTCTTCTTATTTCTGGTCAAATCTTCAATTTCCCATGTTAACCAGGGTTCCCTAAACTTACCATCTTTGCTCCTTACCCTTACAGGTACATGCAGGCTCTTGAGTTCTTACCATCTTGCCTTTAAAAGCCTCCCACTGATTGGATGTTGTTTAACCTGCCATAACCTGTCAAAGGTTCTGGGGTATGGGTGGAAAAGTGGAGATGAGGACGAGACTGGATCAGCCATGATTTTTGTTGAAGGTGGAACAGGGTCAAGAGGCCATGAGACTTTCTACTTGTGTGTTCTTGTCTCAGGCCAGATCAAGGCAAAGTAGGCACATTGGGTGGTGTACTGCATTCAGGACACTATGTAAATGTAAATAACAATGAACTGCATGTCAATCAGCAGTCTGTCCATGTGTAAGACAAGTGATAAGTGCCTTGACTGCTGACATAGACATAGACATAGAACACTACAGCACAGTACAGGCCCTTCGGTCCACAATGTTGTGCTGACATTTTATCTTGTTCTAAGATCTATCTAATCCTTCCCTCCCACATAGCTCCCTATTTCTCTATCATTCATGTGGTTATCTAAAAGTCTCTTAAATGTCCCTAATGTATCTGCCCTACAACCTCTGCAGGCAGTGCGTTCCACGCACCCACCACTCTCTGTGTAAAAAAACTTACCCCTGACATCCCCCTTATACCTTCCTCCAATCACCTTAAAATTATGTGCCCTGGTGTTAGCCTGGGGTGAGCACCTTCTCACAACTAGTCCAAGTGTTACAGATCGCGTTCAACCTTCCGGTCAGGAAGGACGGATGCCCCTCTGTCGATGACTGGCAATGTATTTGACTCCATGACTGCAGTCATCTGGTGTGGCCCCAGTGCACCATCCAGTCACAACAACTTGGCCTAATGTTTCACCAGGATGGCCCAAGTTTATCCGAGCAACAAGGCTTGGGCAATAACTGTTGGGCTTGGAGGGGAGCAGGACAAGTAAATAGAAGGTCTTGGATGGGTGGAAGGCTGGAAAGATTAAAGGAAAATGGGGATGGTGGAGAGTCGATGGTAAAGGGACAAGTAAAGAATGAAAAGAAGGAACAAGAGAGGGTTTAAATGACAAGACCTGACCTGGTTGAGTCTGCAAAGCTGCATTCGCCCTAGTCAGAAGGTGAAGTGCAGTCCTTGGTCAAAGTCATAGAATCACACAGCACAGAAACAGGCCCTTTGGCCCAACTGGTCCATGCTGACCAAGATGCTCATCTAAGCTACTCCCATTTGCCTGCGTTTGGCCCATATCCCTCTGAACATTTCCTATCCATGTACCTGTCCAAGTACCTTTTAAATGTTGTTATTGTACCTGCCTCAACCGCTTCCTCTGGCAGCTCGTTCCATCCACCCACCACCCTCTGCGTGTAGAAGTTGCCCCTCAAGTCCCTTTTAAATCTTTCCCCTCTCACTGTAAATGTCTGCTCTCTTGTTTTTGATTCCCCTTCCCTGGGAAAAAAAGACTGTGCACATTCACCCTATCTATGCCCCTCATGATTTTATACACCTCTATAAGGTCACCTCTCAGTCTCCTACGCTCCAAGGAATAAAGTCCAAGCCTGTCCAACCTTTCCCTATAACTCAGGCCCTCGACTCCTGGCAACATTCTCATAAATCTTCTTTGCACTATTTCTAGCTTCTACAACAGGTAACCAAAACTGTACACCATCCTCTTCAGAAGGTGAGGTGCTGTGCCTGGTCAGAAGGTGAGATCCAGTCCCTCATAGAACGTAGAACAATCCATGCTGACCATGATGCCAATTTAAACTAATTCCATCTGCCTGAATATGGTTTGTATCCCTCTGTTCCCTGCCTGATCATATGCCTGTCTAAATGCCTCTTAACTTTGTCATCATATCTGCTTATACCATCTCCCTTGGCAACGCATTCCATGCATCTCCCTTGACAATGCATTCCTGTATCTATTTTACATACACACCTTCTTTACCACTCTATCTACCTGTGTTGCCACTTTCAGAAGGTATGGACTTGCATCCCAAAAACCTTAAATACGCGCCTAAGAGTCCTGCCATTTACTGGATATATTCCGCTAACATTTGACCTCCCAAAATACATCACCTCACACTTATCTGGATTAAACTCCATCTGCCACTTCCCTGCCCACATTTCCAACTGGTCTGTACCTGGGTGAATCCTTTGAAAACCTCCCTCACTATCCACAGCTTCACCAATTTTTGTGTCATCTGTAAACTTATAAATTAGTCCATCTAGAACATAGGACATAGAACATTACAGCACAGTACAGGCCCTTCGGCCCACAATGTTGTGCCGACATTTTATCCTGCTCTAAGATCTATCTAACCCTTCCCTCCCACATAGCCCTCTGTTTTTCTATCATTCATGTGGCCATCTAAGAGTCTCTTAAAGTTCCCTAATGTATCTGCCTCCACCACCTCTGCCACAGAGTGCTGTGTAAAAAACTTACTTCTGACGTCTCCCCTATATCTTCCTCCGATCACCTTAAAATTATGCCCCCTCGTGTGAGCCATTTTTGCCCTGGGGAAAAGTCCACTCGATCTTGGCCTCTTATCATCTTGTACACCTCTATCAATTCACCTCTCATCCTCCTTCTCTCCAAAGAGAAAAGCCCTACAGATCATTTATATATATCATGAACAACAGAGGTCCCAGCACTAATCCCTGTGGAACACCACTGGTTACAGACCCCCAGTCAGAATAACACACCTCCTCTTCTATGGCTAAGCTAGTTTTGAATCGAATCTACCAGGTCCCCTTGGATCTTATATGCCTTAATCTTCTGGATCAGCCTACCACAAGGAACCTTGTTAAATGCTTTACTAAAGTACATGTACAGTATACAACATGCTCTGCCCTACCCTCATCAATCACCTTTGTCACCTCCTCAAAATAATCAAGTTTGTAAGACCCAACCTCCCTCACATAAAGCCATGTTGACTATGCTTTTTCAGATGTGAGTAGATCCTATCCCTAAGAATTTTCTCCAATACTTCCCCTACCACTGATGTAAAGCTCACCAACCTGTAACTTCTCTGTATTACCCTTCTTAAACAGAGGAACAATATTGGCAATTCTCCAGTCCTCTGGGACCTCGCCTGTGGCCACAGAGGTCACAAAGGCTTCTGTCAAGGCTCCAGAAATCTCTTACCTTGCCTCCCTCAGTATCCTGGGATAGATCCCATCAAGTCATGGGGACTTAACCACCTTAATGTTCTTCAAGAGCCTTAACACCTCCTCCTTCTTCACATCAACGTACCCTCGACCATCAGAAGGCGAGGTGCAGTCCCTGGCCAGAAGGGATGCTGCTGTTCTGCTGTTCCTTGGACTTTGCAGTAATAATGTAGGAAGCTAAGGTTGGCAAGGTTAGAATGAGGGTGGTGCAGAGTTTTAAAGTGGAAGGCCACCAGAAGTTCCGGGTGACACCTGCAGACTGAACGTAAGATGTTCCACGAACAGATCAGTCAATCTGCGATTGGTGCCCAAGTGCAGAGGAGAATGTGATTCATGGATTTCTGATGCAGGTCCAAGAATGATGCTAACTGAGTTATCCTGACCAGGTGATGGAGTGACTGTAACAGGTGAGAGAGCAAAGAATATCATTAATGTTGTAAATTATACACAAGTGGTCTTGTGAAGCCAGGACACCAGGACATCATCCCACCCCCACTGCCCGCCACCTCCACGCCCACCCTACCCCACCACAGTCCTCCGTTTCCTTGTCATTTATGGTTTGCTCGTCAATCTTTTATTCCAACTTGAGGGATTCTCAAGACGTAATTTCCGTGGGTTGTCAAACAATAAGGCCAAAGTTATCGGGATTAATGACCTTTCTCCTTCTGCCCTGTAGCGTCGAGGGCCCCAGTGCGATTATCAATCTAACAGGAGAAAGACTAACTTCTGTGCTAAAATCCACCCACTAGCCCCGATCACAGAACAATAAATAAAGCAAGTGTCAGAAGCAGTTACACATCCTTTGGATTTCTGCACCAAGCTTGGGTCGACTCTGGCTTCAGTTTCAGTTGAAGCAGTGGGTCTTTCATTGTTACTAATGTGCCATGTAATGGAGCCCCAGATCACCAACATATTCCACACATTATGGTGGGCGCTGTCACTAACTTTACCAGGCCTGGATACATGACCGTCACCAACCTTTATCGATGTACCATTGAAAGCATCCTATCTGGATGCGTCACGGCTTGGTATGGCAACTGTTCTGCCCGGGACCGCAAGGCAACTGCAGAGAGTTGTGGACATCACGGAAACCAGCCTCCACTCTGTGGACTCTGTCTATACCTCTCGCTGCCTTGGTAAAGCAGCCAATATAATCAAAAACCCCACCACCCTGGACATACTCTCTTCTCCCCTCTCCATTGGCAGAAGATACAAAAGCCTGAAAGCACGTACCACCAGGCTCAAGGACAGCTTCTACCCTGCTGTTATAAGACTATTGAACGGTTCCCTAGTACGATAAGACTGACTCTTGACCTCACAATCTACCTCGTTATGACCTTGTACCTTATTGTCTGCCTGCACTGCACTTTCTCTGTAACTGTAACACTTTATTCTGCATTCTGTTATTGTTTTCCCTTGTACTACCTCAATGCACTGATGTGATGAAATGATCTGTTATGGATGGCATGCAAAACATGTACCTTAGTACATGTGACAATAATAAACCAACTTACCAATTTAACAATTTATCAGTTTACATTGTGTATAGAACGATCCAATCAGATCTTCACAAGCTAGCAACAGACATTTGCCGAACACTTCATAGAATGACAGTGGCTTCCTCCAAGGCTTTTCTGGACTGGTAGAGGGCTTAACTTACCCCACATTTGTGATTGGATAGAATTGTTGCTATGGTTTCCTTGCCGTCATCCATCCTGCTAGTGAAATAATCTTCATGATCTTGACCACTTCAATTATTCTTCAAATAAATCAGTGGTAGGAAAAATATTGTGTGCAGTTCTGGTCGCCCCATTGCAGGAAGGATGCGGAGGCTTTGGACAGGGTGCAGAAGAGATGTGCAGGGTTCACCAGGATGCTGCCTGGATTAGAGGGTATGAGCTCTAAGGAGAAGTTGGACAAACTTGGGTTGTTTCCTCTGGAGCGTCAGAGGCTGAGGGGAGACTTGATTGGAGTTTGTAAAATTATGAGAGGCATAGATAGAGTAGACAGTCAGATTCTTTATCCCAGGGTGGAAATGTCAAATGCGAGAGGGCACAAGTTTAAGGTGAGAGTGGGAAAGTTTAACGGAGATTTACGAGGCAAGTTTTTTTACAGAGACTGGTAGGTACCTGGAACTGCTACTAGTGGAAGTGAAGGAAGCAGGTACAATGGCAACATTTAAGAAGCATTTAGACAGACACATGCACAGGCAGGGGATAGAGGGATATGGACCTTGTGCAGGCACCATGTTCGACTCAGACATCGTGGCCCGAAGGAACTCAACAGGTCAAGCAGCATCTGTGGAGAAAAGCAGGCGGTCAACGTTTTGGGTCAGGACCCTTCTTCAGGACCAGTACCTTCTGATCACCAGTACCTTCTCAGGGGCTAATTAGGCCCAGCCAGTGACAATCTGAAAATAACATTAACAAAAAAGGCTGCTTTCTTTGCAGAGTAACAAACATCACCACATCTCGTAAGATTGAGAACCTGTGGGTATGGACCCCGTGCAGGGTAGAGTAGGGTGAACAGAAAGAATCTTTCTCCCAGGGTAGAAGAAATGGTCAAATATTAGAGGACATGCATTTAAGGTGAGAGGGGGAAAGTTTAAAGGAGATGTGCGGGACAAGTTTTTTTACGCAGATAGTTGTGGGTGTCTGGAATGGGTTGCCAGGGGTGGTGGTTGTGGAAGCAGATATGATCGATGTATTTAAGAGGCTGTTAGATGGACACATAACTATGCAGGAAATGGAGGGATATGGATCATGTGCAGGCAGAATAGATTTAGTTTAATTCTACATAGCGTTCAGCGCAGACATTGTGGGCCGAAGGGCCTGTTCCTGTGCTGTACTGTTCGATGTTCTCTGTTCTTGCAGCCCATAAGACCGTGGTGTGAGCCACCTTCTTGGACCAGTGCACTCCTTCTGGTGAAGGCGAGTGGGGGAGAAATGGGGGGGGGGGTGGAATTCCTGGATCTTAAGCAGGCAACATCTCATCCAAACTGTGGGTGAGAAGTTGCGGGAACCTCCTGTTACTTCCCTGCTTTGTGGCGTGCAGGCGTGGGATAGAGGCATGCATTTTCTGCAGCTGTGCTCTTGGTCCGAGAGCCTCACAAAATTCCAGTATTAATGAAATCCGCCTTTCCTGATAACGGTAGGCTCTGTATTTCCCCAGTTAAAATAACAACACGAACTGTGGAAAATGTGAAGTAATCAACGTGGCTTCCAAAACAACAAAAACCATATGGCACAAGTCAAAGGTGTTGACGGACAAACGCGGAGGATGGAAATGGTATGGGTGAGATTACCGAACGTTCTCCAGGAGCTGCCAGTCAGTGGGAGGCAGTGAGTAAGACGGATGAAAGAGAAACTAGCTGGTGCATTCCCACAGCGCTCCGATGTGTGTACACTTCCAGGCTCGCACACTGGAAGGCCCAGGAATTTCATCGAGGCAATGGAGACACAAGAGACTGCAGACACTGGAATCTAGAGCAACACACAAGATGCTGGAGAAACTCAGTGGGTAATTGGTAATTGGTTTATTATTGTGAAATTGTACTGAGGTACAGTGAAAAACTTTGTTTTGCATGCCGTCCATACAGATCATTCCATCACATCAGTGTATCAGGGTGTTACAAGGGCAAAGCAATAACAGAACACAGGAGGTCAGGCAGCATCTATGGAGGGAAATGGACAGTCTATGTTTCGGGTGGAGACCCTTCATTTGGACTGAAAGATGCATTACCTGCTCTGGCCAGGACTGCAAGAAACTGCAGAGAGTTGTGGACGCAGCCCCTTGCATCACGGAATCCAGCCCCCCCTCCATGGACTCTGTCTTTACCTCTCACCGCCTTGGCGAAGCAGCCAGCATAATCAAAGACCCCACCCACCCGGGTCATTCTCTCTTCTCTCCTCTTCCATCAGGTAGAAGATACAGGAGCCTGAGGGCACGTACCACCAGGCTTAAGGACAGCTTCTACCCCACTGTGATAAGACTATTGAACGGTTTCTTTTTACAATGAAATGGACTATGACCTCACGATCTACCTTGTTGTGACCTTGCACCTTATTGCACTGCACTTTCTCTGTAGCTGTGACACTTTACTCTGTACTGTTATTGTTTTTACCTGTACTACCTCA
The DNA here is from genome assembly GCF_009764475.1 of Pristis pectinata. NCBI lineage: Eukaryota > Metazoa > Chordata > Chondrichthyes > Rhinopristiformes > Pristidae > Pristis > Pristis pectinata. The sequence continues at coordinate 6,194,387 of NC_067406.1, forward strand.
ATGCACTCTGTACTAACTCACTGTAACTGCACTGGGCAGCAGGAGAGGACTGGAGATCCCAGTGTGAGGTGGTGTAGTGGTTAGTGTAACGCTATTACAGCTCCAGCGACTCGGGTTCAATTCTGGCCGCTGCCTGTAAGGAGTTTGTATGTTCTCCCTGTGTTTGCGTGGGTTTCCTCCCGGTGCTCCGATTTCCTCCCACATTCCAAAGATGTATGGGTTAGGAAGTTGTGGGTATGTTCTGTTGGTGCTGGAAACGTGGCAACACCAGAACACTCTACACAACAGATGTATTTCACTGTGTGTTTCGATGTACATGTGACTGATAAAGAGATTTTATCTTATAATGCCATAGCTATGTTCCACGTTCAGAGAGGTCCTGGCGTAGGGAGCAGTGGCGGGACATGGGGAAATGGAGAGAGAGGAAGAGGTGACTGGGCAGAAGGGTAAATTGGAAACGGCGATGGGGGAGGGGGAGTGACTGGGAGAGGCAGGGAGAGTGGATGGAGAGAGGGGGAATTGGGAGGGACAATCTGGAAAGTTGGGTGGATGGGTAGGGAGGGAACTGGACAGTCGACGTTTTGGGTCGAGACCGTCTGGACTGGAGGACAGGTAGATGCATTGGGATGAACTGAGTTACTGGGATAGTGCGGTCAGTTACTGGGATTGGGTGTATGTTTGGGTGTCAATAGGGAGGCAGTGGGAAAGTGGTTAGGAGTGGGCTTCATTGTACTGGGAGTGTGCAGGTCTCAAGGGGTGAGGGGCAGCCAGGAGGGAGGCAGCAAATAAGATTGGGGCTGCATTTGGAGGATGGGAGTGGTTGGGAATGGAGGGAGTTGGTGCCAAAGGGGTTGTCAACGGGTAGAAGACAAGAAAGTGATTTGGAGTGTAGGCTGGTTGGGAAAAAAGGGACAGGGGAGATTGGTGGCAACTGGGAGGGGGCATAATTAGGATGGGGGTAAGATTAGGAGAGGGGCATTGGGATGGAGAGGTATCAGGTGGGGATTGGGTTGTGGGTAGTTGATGGCCAATGTAGACTCTGTTGCCCAGTAACCATCACCAGCAGCCTCTCTTGGTCCAACCACGTAGATACCATGACCAGGAAAGTGCACCAGAAGGCTAAAGAAATTTGGCACGTCCCCATTGACACTGACCAATTATTATCGATGCACCAAAGCATCCTATCTAGATGCATCACGGCTTGGTAGGGCAACTGCTCTGCCAGAGAGTTGTGGACACAACTCAGCGCATCATGGAAACCAGCCTCCCCTCCTTGGACCATGTCTACACTTCCCACTGCCTCGGTAGAGCAGCCAGCATAACCAAAGACCCACCCACCCCAGGACATTCTCCCTTCTCCCCTCTCCCATCGGGCAGAAGATACAAAAGCCTGAAAGCACGTACCACCAGGCTCAAGGACAGCTTCTACCCACTGTTATAAGACCATTGAACGGTCCCCTAGTATGTTAAGATGGACTCTTGACCTCACAATCTACCTTGTTATGACGTTGAACCTTATTGTCTGCCTGCACTGCACTTTCTCTGTAACTGTAACACTTTATTCTACATTCTGTTATTGTTTTCCCTGGTACTACCTCAATGCACTGATGTGATGAAAATGATCTGTATGGATGGCATGCAAAACAAAGTTTTTTCACTGTACTCTGGTACACATGACAATAATAAACCAATTACCATTTACCAAGGACCTGTTTCCATGCTGCATGACTCTATGAGCCATGATCAATTAGGAGTGACTGTGAGGATGGACAGAGGCAGTGTCAGTATCCCATGATACAGTGTGAGAAGGAGCAATGAGTTGTCCTGTTTAATTCATGCCTTAACCAACATATGATTAACTGTTGGGTCAGCTCACTGTGTCTGTAATTGATTTGATAATTGGTTTATCATTTGTTGTCACATGTACTGGGGCTACAGTGAAAAGCTTGTTTTGCATGCCATCGGTACAGATCATTTCACCACATCAGTGCATTGAGGTAGTACAAGGGAAAGTAATAACAGAATGCAGAATAAAGTGTTGCAGTTACAGAGAAAGCACAGTGCAGGTAGACAATAAGGTGGAGGTCATAACGAGGTAGATTGTGAGGTCAAGAGTCCATCTTATCGTACTATTGGTATTGGTATTGGTTTATTATTGTCACTTGTACCGAGGTACAGTGAAAAGCTTGTCTTACAAACTGATCGTACAGGTCAATTCATTACACGGTGCAGTTACATTGCGTTAGTACAAAGTGCATTGCTGTTAGTACAGGTGAAACAATAACAGAGTAAATGTCACAGCTACAGAGAAAGTGCAGTGCAATAAGGGGCAAGTTCAAGCAAGGTAGATCATGAGGTCAGGGTCCATCTCATTGTATAGGGAACCATTCAATAGTGTTATCACAGTGGGTAGAAGCTGTCCTTAAGCCTGGTGGTAGGTGCCCTCAGGCTCCTGTATTTCCTACCCGATGGAAGAGGCGAGAAGAGAGAATGTCCCCGGGTGGGTGGGGTCTTTGATTATGCTGGCTGGCTTCACCAAGACAACGAGAGGTTAAAGACAGAGTCCAAGGAGGGGAGGCTGTGTTCGTGATGCGCTGGGCTGTGTACACAACTCTCCACAGTTTCTTGCTGTCCTGGGCAGAGCAGTTGCCATACCAAGCTGTGATACATCCAGATAGGATGCTTTCTATGGTGCATAGGTAAAAGTTAGTGAGAGTCAAAGGGGACAAACCAAATTTCTTTAGCTTCCTGAAGAAGTAGAGGCACTGGTGAGCTTTCTTGGCCGTGGCATCTACGTGATTGACCAGGACAGGCTGTTGGTGATGTTCACTCCCAGGAACTTGAAGCTGTCAACCCTCTCAACCTCAGCACCATTGATGTAGACAGGTGCGTGTACACCACCTCCTTTCCTGAAGTCAATGACCAGCTCTTTTGTTTTGTTGACATTGAGGGCAAGGTTGTTGTCATGACACCATTCCACTAAACACTCTATCTCCTTCCTGTACTCCGACTCTCGCTGTTTTGAGATACGGCCTGCAATGGTGGTATCATCTGCAAACTTGTAGATGGAGTTAGAGCAAATCTGGCCACACAGTCATGAGTGTATAGGGAGTAGAGGTAGAGGGCTGAGGACGCAGCCTTGTGGGGCACCAGTGTTGAGAATAATCGTGCTGGAGGTATTGCTGCCTATCCTCACTGATTGCAGTCTGTTGGTTTAGAAAGTCAAGGATCCAGTTACAGAGGGAGGTGTTGAGTCCCAGGTCTCGTCCTGGGAGACTGTTCAATAGTCTTACAACAGCAGGATGGAAGCTGTCCTTGAGCCCAGTGTATGTGCTTTCAGGCTTATGTATCTTCTGCTCAATGGGAGGGGGGAGGAGAGAGAATGTCTGGGTGGGTGGGGTCTTTGATTATGTTGGCTGCTTTACCGAGGCAGCGAGAAGTGTAGACGGAGTCCACGGAGGGGAGGCTGGTTTCCGTGATGTGCTGAACTGTCGGATCTTGCCATGTGCAAGATGGTTGACAAATGAGAAAAACAGTGTGATTGCCCCAACAGAAATAGATGCTTTGATGGCACAATTTTGGGTAAAACTTTTCATTTCTTGCCTGATGTTGATTCAGGTTACAACGGGATATAGGCAGGGTGCAGAATTGGGCGGAGAAGTGGCAGATGGAGTTCAATTCAGAAAAGAGTGAAGTGATACACTTTAGAAGAATGACTTTGAAGGCGGAGTACAAGGTTAATGGCAGGATTCTGAGCAGTGTGTAGGAACAGAGGGAGCTTGTGGTCCAAGTCCATAGATCCCTCAAAGTTGCCGCACATGTTGATTGGGTGATTAAGAAGGCATATAGCATGCCGGCCTCCATTAGTCAGGGGATTGAGTTCAAGAGCAGCTTTATAAAACTCTGGTTAGACTACACTTAAAGTATTGTGTTCAGTTCTGGTCACCTCATTATAAGAAGGATGTAGAAGTTTTAGTGAGGGCGCAGAGGAGAAATTTACCAGAATGCTGCCTGGATTAGAGAAACACGTCTTTGCTTAAAAGTTGAGTGAGCTAGGGCTTTTCTCTTTGGAGTGAAGGGGGATGACAGGTGTCTTGACAGAGGTGTAATAGGTTATGAGAGGCATAAACAGAGTGGACAGCCAGCATCTTTCCCAGGGCAGCAATGGCCAATACCAGAGGACATCAGTTTAAGGTCAGAGGAGGAAAGTTGAAGGGAGATGTCAGGGGTAGGTTTCTTTACACAGAGAGTGGTGGGTGCCTGGAACGCACTGCCCGGTGGTGGTAGAGGGTGATACAATAGGGACATTTATCAGACTCTTAATAGGCACATGGATTTAAGAAAAAATGGAGGGTTAGTAGGCTGTGTGGGAGGGAAGGGTTAGATTGATCAGGGAGTAGGTGTTTATATAGTCAGCACAATATCATGGGCCGAAGGGCCTGTACTGTGCTGTACTGTTCTATGTTAAACCAAGGGTAGTCATATGGTTCACAAACAGGGGGGAAAACAAATTGATTTTCATTTACTTGAAAAAGAAATAGAATTTTTCCACACAAAAAATGTCTGGAAGGTTTCTGTTTCTGCAGGTGTTTTCAGGTCTGAAGGCTAGGCATGGGGAGGGAGTTTTACATCAGGTGATCGTCCCTTCCTATGTTTGTCTATTGACGTCAGGATCCAGCACCTGGCGCGTCCTCTTATCGAAGGCCAGCTCTCAGCGTGTAATGTCGCGGGGAAGGCCTTCAAGGACAAAGTAATCACAGATTCACAAATCTCAGTGGTTGCTGGGAGAAGGAGAGTGAGGAAATAATGTGGCTCTAACATAGCTCAGGTAATTGGAAACAGAGCCTGTAATAGTCAGGATGCTGACCCTCTGAGCTCAACTTACAGCAGACTGGAGATTGTACTTAGAAAACATCTCTACTCCAAGGGGAAAGGCTTGATCCAAACCTGCGAGTGTTAATACCTGTGTGTGTGTGTGGTGTGTGTGTGTGTGTCTGTGTGTGTGTGTGTGTGTGTGTGTGTGTGTGTGTGTGTGCGTGTGTGTGTATCAAGTCAAGTGAGTTTATTGTCACATGCACAAGTACATCTGTATACAGGTGCAATGAAAAACTTCCTTGCAGGCAGCATCACAGGTACAAAGCATTAGAGGACACAATATTCACAAGAAAAACTTAAATTAGACATAAATATATACAAGAAAAAGCACATTAGGACAAATAAATAACTTCTATTGTAGTGCAAAGTGCTCAAAGCGGTCCTAGTGTTGCTACGCTGAGGTAGTGATTAGGGTTGTGCCGGTTGGTTCAAGAACCGAATGGTTGAAGGGAAGTAGCTGTTCTTGAACCTGGTGGTGTGGGGCTTCAGGCCTCTGTACCTCCTGCCCGATGGCAGCTGCGAGAAGATGGCATGGCCCGGATGGTGGGGATCTTTAATGATAGATGTTGCCTTCTTGAGGCAGCACCTCCTGTAGATACCACTGATGGTGGGGAGGGATATGCCCGTGATGCGTTGGGCTGAGTCCACTACTCTCTGCAGCTTCTTACATTCCTGTACATTCAGATTGCCGTATCAGACCATGATGCAACCAGTCAGGATACTTTCAACAGTACATCTGTGGAAGTTTGTTAAAGTGTTCGGTGACAAGTGGAACACCCTTAACCTTCGAACATCCTTAACCTTCTCACCATCTTAGTATGTACATCTGTTTGTGTGTTTAATGGTGCACATGTATTTGTGAGCATCGGTATTTCTGCGTGTTTGTTGTCATATTTATGTGCTTCTACTTGCATGTATTTATGTATATATGGGTGTGCGTATGCTAGTGGGTGTACCCGTTATATGTTTGTATGTATTTTTGTGTGTGTGCTTGTTTATGTGTGTGTATCCATTTGTACATGTGTGTGCTTGTGTGTGTGTGTGCATGTGTGTGTGTGTGTGCGTGTGTGTGCACTGTATGTGTGTGCACGCGGTGTGTGTGTGTGCATGTGTGTGCGCGCGCGCATGTGTGCTTGTGTGTGTGTGCGCGTGTGTGTGTGCGCATGCATGTGTGTGTGTGCACATGTGTGTGTGTGCGTGTATGTGTGTGTTTGTGGTGTGTGTGTGTATGCATGCATGTGTGTGTGCGCACGTGCGCGTGTGCTTGTGTGTGCGTGCGCGTGCGTGTGTGTGTATGTGTGCGTACCACGTGCCAGTGGATGGGCCTTACACTCAACAACTGCAAGGTCCAAGTGCTCTGCCAGCATAACCCTGCTGTCCAACACCATGTCCTGAAAATAAAGACTCACAGTGACACCCTGGAAATGTGGACCACTTCTCATTTCTTGGGAGCCACCTCTCAGCAGAAGCAGACACAAGTGATGGAATATCACTGCTCCAGCACAGACTTTCTTCCATTGAGACAAAGACTTCAGACCTGGCACAAAACGCATGGTCAAGCATGCAGCAGTGATCCCTGCCCTCCTCAATGCTACTGAGACCTGACTTATTGCAGCAGATACCTCAGGCATTGGAGAGAGCACAATCTCTACGAATCCCTACAAATTCACTGGGAGGGTGTGAACCAATTGCAGTGAAGTCTCCCCGGGCAATGTTGTCGTGCTGAGGCCAGAGTTACTCAGAAGTTGGTCACATTAGCCAAGATATGTCATTCCCCCTCCGGGCACCAGACATCCAAAACAGACACTCCAGAGTCACAGAGTTATACAGCCCGACTTTGGTCCAACTCGTCCACACCAAGCAAAGTCCCTTCCTGAGCTAGTCTTGACCTGAAACATCAACTGTCCATTTCTTTCCACAGATGCTGCCTGACCCTCTGAGTTCCTCCAGCATTTTGAGTATTGCTCCAGATTCCAACATCTGCATTCTCTTGTGTTTCCATATCCCTTCAGATATGACTGGCCAGGGATGGCAAGTGACCAGTGTTGTTCCATTATTCAAGGAAAGAAGTAGGACTAATCCTGGAAACCATAGACCCGTGAGTCTCTAGGGGTAGGATTCCTAGGGGTAGGATTTATGGGCATTTGGAACACCATGACCCAATTAGGGACAGTTAGCATGGGTTTGTGCAAGGCAAGTCGTGTCTTGCTAAATTGAGTTTTTCGAGGAGGTGACGAGGGTGATTGATGAAGGTAGAGCTGTGGATATTGTCTACGTGGATTTTAGTAAGGCGGTTGACGAGGTCCCTCATTGGAGGCTCATCCAGAAGATTGAGGTTCATGGAATCCACAGTGAATGGGCCATTTGAATTCAGAATTATCTTGCCTATAGAGGACAGAGGGTAGTGGTTGATGTGACTTATTCTGGCTGGAGGTCCCTAACTAGTGGTGTCCCACAGTGATCCGTACTGGGACCTCAGAATCAGAATCAGATTTATTATCACTGACATACGATGTGAAATTTGTTGATTTGTGGCAGCAGTACAGTGTAAGACATAAAAATCTATAAATTAAAAGAAGCAAAAAGAAGGGATAACAAGGTAGTCTTCATGGGTTCATGGACCGTTCAGAAATCTAACAGTGGAGGGGAAGAAGCTGCTTGTGAATCATTGAGTTTGGGTCTTCAGGTTCCTGTACCTCTTCTCTGATAATAATAATGAGCAGAGGGCATTTCCCAGATAGTGTGAGTCCTTAATGATGGATGCCGCCTTCTTGAGGCACCACCTCTTGAAGATGTCCTCGGCGGTGGGGACAGTTGTGCCCGTGATGGAGATGGCTGAGTCTATAACCCTCTTTTGATACTGTGCATTGGAGCCTCCATACCAGGCGGTGATGCAACTGGTCAGAATACTCTCCACTGTACATCTGTAGAAACTTGTAAGAGTCTTCGCGGTGACTTACCAAATCTCCTCAAACTCCTAATGAAGTAGAGCTGCTGGGGTGCCTCCTTTGTGATTGCATCAATGTGTTGGGCCCAGGATAGATCCTCAGAGATGTTGACGCCCAGATACTTGAAGGTGCTCACCCTTTCCACCGCTGACCCCTCAATGAGGACTGGTGTGTGTTCTCCCGACTTCCCCTTCCTGAAGTCCACAATCAGTTTCTTGGTCTTGCTGCCATTGAGCGTGAGGTTGTTGTTGCATCACCACTCAACCGGTTGATCTATCTCACTCCTGTGTGCCTCCTTGTTGCTATCTGAGATTCTGCCAACAACAGTGGTGTCATCGGTGAAGTTAAAGATGGTGTTTGAGCTGTGCCTAGCCACACAGTCATGAGTGCAGAGACAGTAGAGCAGTGGGCTAAGCACAGAACCTTGAGGTGCGCCTGTGTTGATCGTCACCAAGGAGGAGATGTTACCACCGATCCGCACTGACTGTGGTCTCCCGATAAGGAAGTCGAGGATCCAGTTGCAGAGGGAGGTACAGGGGCCCAGGGTTTGAAGCTTGGTTGTTAGCACTGATGGAATGATGGTGTTGAACGCTGAGCTGTAATCATTAAGTAGTAGCCTGACGCATGTCTGTGGTTTGTGATATATATCAATGACATGGATGAAAATATGGAATATGGATGGGTGGGTTAGTAGGTTCGCAGACGATACAAAGATTAGTGATGTTGTGAATAGTGTAGAAGATTGCCAAAGGATACAGTGGGATATAGATCAGTTGCAGGTATGGGCAGAGAAATAGCTGATGGAGTTTAATGTGGCCAAATGTGAGGTGTTTCACTTTGGGAGATCAAGTGTAAAGGGACAGTACACAGTTAATGGCAAGACCCTTAACAGTGTTGATGTACCGAGGGATCTTGGGGTCCAAGTCCATAGCTCTCTGATAGTATCTGCACAGGTTTATAAGAAGGCATATGGCATGCTTTCCTTTATTAGTCAAGGTTTCGAGTTCAAGGGTCGGGAAGTTATGCTGCAGCTTTATCAAACTTTAGTTAGGCCGCATCTAGAGTATTGCATTCATTTCCGGTCACCCCATTACAGGAAGGATGTGGAGGCTTTGGAGAGGGTGCAGAAGAGGTTCACCAGGATGCTGCCTGGATTCGAGGTCAGGTGCTATACGAAGAGGTTGGACAAATGTGAATTGTTTTCCCTGGAGTAGCAGAGGCTAAGGGGAGACCTGATGGAAGTTTATAAGATTTTGAGCGGCGTAGACAGCTGTTATCTTTTTCCCAGGGTCAAAATGTCTAATGTATTTAAAGTAAGAGGGGGTAAATTCAAAGAGAGTGGTGGGTGCTGGTTTGCATTGCCAGGGGTGGTAGTGTGTTGAGGACTGTGTATCAAAGAGGTCAATCTTGGTGTTACCAAACCAGAAACCATGGATGAACCAGGAAATCCACTCCCTACTGAAGTCCAGGATTGCAGCGTTCAAATCAGCTAACCCTGACCTATACAAGAAATTGAGATATGACCTCCAAAAAGCTATCAGAGATGCCAAGAGACAATACCAGTCCAAAATCGAGTCCCAGATCAGCCGTCAGTTGTGGCAGGGCTTACATGCTATAACGGGCTACAAAACTAAGTCAGGCAGCATCGTCGACAACAGCGCATCCCTTCCTGATGACAATGAATTCTATGCACGTTTTGAACAGAAGGGGATTGGAATGTCACCACCCACCTCGACAGCCTCCAATGCACCTGAACCCGTGGTCACCGTTGCAGATATCAGAGTGAACCCATGGAACACTGGAGAGTGAACCCACAGAAATCACCTGGCCCAGATGGTGTCCCTGGCTGTGTCCTTAGATCCTGTGCAGATCAGCTGGTAGGGCATTTGCAGACATTTTTAACCACTCCCTATTTCAATCTGAGGTTCCCATCTGTTTTAAGAGGACCACTATCATCCCGGTACCTAAGGAAAACAAGGTAATGTGCCTGAATGACTACCGCCCAGTGGCTCTGCCATCCACCATTATGAAGTGCTCTGAGAGGTTGGTCATGGCACACATCAACTCCAGCCTCCCAGACAACCTTGACCCACTGCAATTCGCCTACCGCCAGAACAGGTCTACAGCAGACGCCATCTCGCTACACCTACACTCATCTCTGGAGCATCTGGACAACAAGGCACCAACATTAGATGATTGTTGATTGACTACAGCTCTGCCTTCAATACTATAATTCCAAGCAAACTCATCACCAAACTCCGAGACCTGGGACTCAACACCTCCCTCTGCAACTGGATCCTTGACCAACAACTGACTTCCTGACCAACAGACCGCAATCAGTGAGGATCGGCAGCAACAACTCTGCCATGACTATCCTCAACACTGGTGCCCCTCAAAGCTGCGTCCTCAGCCCTCTACTCTACTCCTTATACACTCATGACTGCGTGACCAGATTCTGCTCTAACTCCATCTACAAATTTGCAGATGATACCACCATAGTTGGCCGTATCTCAAATAACCATGAGTCAGAGCACAGGAAGGAGATAGAAAACCTAATGACATGGTGTCATGACAACAACTTTTCCCTCAATGTGAGCAAAACAAAAGAGCTGGTCATTGACTTCAGGAAAGGGGGTGGTGTACATGCACCTGTCTACATCAATGGGGCTGAGGTCGAGAAGATTGATGCTTCAAGTTCCTTGGAGTGAACATCATCAATAGCCTGTCGTGGTCCAAAAATGTAGACCTCACAGCCAAGAAAGCTCACCAGTGCCTCTACTTCTTCAGGAAACTAAAGAAATTTGACATGTCCCCTTTGACCCTCGCCAACTTTTATTGATGCACCACAGAAAGCATCCTAACTGGATGCATCACGGCTTGGTACAGCAACTGCTCTGCCTGGGACCACAAGAAACTGCAGAGAGTTGTGGACACAGCCCAGCGCATCACGGACACCAGCCTCCCCTCCACGGACTCTGTCTATACTTCTCGCTGCCTCGGTAAAGCAGCCAACATAATCAAAGACCCCACCCACCCGGGTCATTCTCTCTTCTCCCACCCCCCCCCCCCCCCCCCACTGGGCAGAAGATACAAAAGCCTGAAAGTACGTATCACCAGGCTCAAGGACAGCTTTTATCCCGCCGTTATAAGACTATTGAATGGTTCCCCAGTACGATAAGATGGACTCTTGACCTCACAATCTACCTCGATATGGCATTGCATCTTATTGTCTGCCTGCACTGCACTTTCTCTGTAACTGTAACACTTTATTCTGCATCCTGCTATTGCTTTTCCCTTGTTCTACTTCAATGAACTGATGTGGTGAAATGATTTGTGTTGAACCTGTCATCCTTGGTTGCTCTGTCACACAGCAAGGCACCTTTACATTGCCCAGCAACCTAATGACTACAATGGCCATAGGAACAATCAATGAGTACTAGCCTTGGCATTAAGGGTCATACCCCCGAATGAACAAAAATTAATCACTGTTATAGGATCTCTGTATGTCTTAGAATATTACTGTGTGTTGAACAGTGAATATCTTCCATTAATACACTTGGTATACTAATTGCATGGTGCACAGAGTATAATTGGTTTGAATACTACCCAAGGTATCCTGTGTTACTGGTGGAGCCATTCCTATTGAGTGATTTGGTGTTACAACCTCAGTTTCTTGATTTGCTGGCATTCCATAAATTGGATGCAACGGTTCAAAAACTCGAAGCTCAGTAACACCCCGCCACATATGGAACTAAAGATGGGGGATATGGAAACTGGAAGAGGTACACAAAATGATGAAGGGCATAGATAGGGTAGACAGGAAGAAAGTTTTCCCCATGGCAGAGATGTTCAAGACGAGAGGTCAGAAGTTGGTTTTGGTTTATTATTGTCACATGTAGTGAGATGCACTGAAAAGGTTTTATTTTAATATTTCTTTATTAGTCACATGTACATCGAAACACACAGTGAAATGCATCTTTTGCGTAGAGTGTTCTGGCGGCAACCTGCAAGTGTCATCACGCTCCCGGCGCCAACATAACATGCCCACAGCTCCTAACTCATACATCTTTGGAATGTGGGAGGAAACCAGAGCACCCGGAGGAAACCCACGCAGACACGGGAGAACGTACAAACTCCTTGCAGATAGCGACCGGAATTGAACCTGGGTCGCTGGCGCTGTAATGGCGTTACGCTAACTGCTACACTTTTGTTTTCCATGCCATCCAGACAGATCATTCCATACATAAGTACATCAAGGTGGTAAAAAGGGAAAACAGAATGCAGAATATAGTGTGATAGTTACAGAAGAAGTGCAAAGTCAAAGTTGAGTTTATTGTCACATGCACACGTACATGTGTGCACAGGTGCAATGAAAAACTTACTTGCAGCCGCATCACAGACACATAACATCAGATAAGCAGCATCCACAAGAAAAACATAAATTAAGCATAAATTATACAACATTTTTACAAGAAAACACAATTAGAACAGAAAAAAAACAAAGTCCATTTTAGTGCAAAGTGATCAAAGTGGTCCTAGTGTTGCTGTACTGAGGTAGTGATTAGGGGTGTGCCGGTTGGTTCAAGAACCGAATGGTTGAAGGGAAGTCGCAGTTCTTGAACCTGGTGGTGTGGGACTTCAAGCTTCTGTACTTTCTGCCTGATGGAAGCTGCGAGAAGATGGCACGGCCCGGTGGTGGGGATCTTTGATGATGGACGTAGCCTTAAAGCTGCGCCTTCTGTACTGCAGGTAGTCATCAAGTTGAGGAGTAGAAAGTTTAGGGGGGAAGTGAGGAGGGTTTTTTTCACCCAAAGTGCAGTTGGAATCCAGAACATGCTGCCTGAGAGGGGTGGTGAAGGCAGAGACTCTCACAACATTTAAGAAGTATCTGGACGAACACTTGAACAAGTGCTGGTAAATGGGATTAGTGAAGATGGGTACTTGATATGTTGGGCTGAAGTGCCTGTTTCTGTGCTGTATCACTCAATGACTCTGTGACGAGACAGCCAAAAGTCACAAAAACGACTGCGAACAACATGGATCCTCCCCAAACCCTTTGGTGAATAGCTGTGTGTATAAGTACGAAAAATGGACGGTGACGATTTGAATCAAGTTAGTATATAAAGCAAAGCAGACAAATTGTTTCATTTAAGGACGAACAGTTTTCTGTTTCAGTTCTTAAAACTAAATAAACAAATGCCTTGTTTTGAGGGTTAATGTGCCTGCTTCTGTCCCAGTCAGAGGGCACCCGACTGCATTTTGAGAGAACGTAATGACCTTCTCACATTACCTTGAACTCTGAGGTTTGGTCTTTTTTTAACTTTAAATTAATCTTCCCTTGAAGCACTGTGTAATCCTCCATTATCAGAACCATTAAACTCCCAAAACTTCTTCCAGACTTTATGGGTCCTTCCTGCACAGGGGACGAGGCAGGAGGTTATTTCGGTCAGGGTGGGTTTTCAGGGGTTGTTGGGGGGGCGGGGGGGGGAGGAGTTGGTAGTTGGGACGGGATGCCGAGATTCTAAGAGGAACGCGAAGGCCTGAATCTTGTGCGCTGGGTCCTGCGTCGAACGACAGGTACTCACAGCTCCTCTCTCAGGGGTCAGAGGGCACTCCAAAGCAAACAATAATGATTAACGAGCAGATTGAGCTTTTGTTTCATCTCCAGGAGTCTAGGTCTGCGAGTAATTACTGGAATGATGTCCAGTCAGCTACTGAGATATAGAGGCTGGGCCTTCCCGAGACCACAGTTCAACTGGCTGATTGAGTTTCCCAAATGAAGATCTTTGAGTTTGGACATCGAGGGCTCAGATTTCAGATAAACTACCTCAATGGGTGAAAGTTGACTCATATTAAACCAAGTACCACAGCGCAGTTACGGTTCCCTCCCGAATTAGGTCAACACTGCTCTTTCAGTGTTGAGCACTGTGCTTTATACTGTGGTGGTAATGTGATTGCCAGCACCTTGGATAACATGTGTCCTGGGCTCACGTTTTGCAGGGGCTGGACATGAGGAAGAATCTGAGATTAAAAGAAAATTCATTCTCCTGTACCCCTGGCTGAACTCACAAAGGGAAAAAAGTCCTAATCCTATCCAACCTCTCCTCATAACTCAAACCTTCCAGTCCCGATAACATCCTTGTGAATCTTTTCTTCACCCTCTCTAGTTCAATGTATTCTTTCAAGATGGCTGAATGCTGTGTAATATAGATCTGTAATCTCTTTCTTATGCTATGTGACGCACATAGGGGTCGTTTGCCATGGACAAGAGTCTTAGAGCTCCTGCTGGTTCATGCTAGAGCACACACTCTCCTCCAAAGAGACCCACACAATTTATCTCAGGGGTGTCAGGTGAATGACCTGTCCCACAACACCCAGCATCCAACCTGCTCTGGTAACAGAATCAGAATCAGAATCAGATTTATTATCACTGACTTACAAAGAACATAGAACATAGAACATTACAGCACAGGCCCTTCAGCCCATGATGTTATGCTGACCCTTTAGCCTACTCTAAGATCAATCTAACCCTTTCCTCCCACATCCCCTCCATTTTTCTGTCATCCATGTGCCTATCTAAGGGTCTCTTGAATGTCCCTAATGTATCTGCCTCTACCAGCACCCCTGGCAGTGTGTTTGACACACCCACCACTCTCTCTGTAAAAAACTTACCTCTGATATCCCCCCCTGTACTTTCCTCCAATCTCCTTAAAATTATGTCCCCTTGTGTTAGCCATTTCCGCCCTGGGAAAAAGTCTCTGACTATCCGCTCAATCTATGCCTCTTATCATCTTGTACACCTCTATCAAGTCACCTCTCATCCTCCTTCTCTCCAAAGAGAAAAACCAAAACTCACTCAACCTATCCTCATAAGACATGCTCTCCAATGCAAGCATCATTCTGGTAAATCTCCTCTGCACCCTCTCTAAAGCTTCCACATCCTTCCGATAATGAGGTGACCAGAAATGAACACAATATTCCAAGTGTGGTCTGACCAGAGTTCTATGGAGCTGCAACATTACCTCATGGCTCTTGAACTCAGTACCCCGACTAATGAAGGCCAACACGCCATACGCCTTCTTAACAACCCTATTGACCTGTGCGGCAATCTTGAGGGATCTATGGACTTAGACCCTAAGATCCCTCTGTTCCTCCACACTGCTAAGAATCCTGCCATTAACCCTGCATTCTGCCTTCAAATTCAACCTTCCAAAGTGAATCACTTCACATTTTTCCAGGTTGAACTCCATCTGCAACTTCTCAGCCCAGCTCTGCATTCTATTAATATCCTGTTGTAATCTACAGCAACCTTCTACACTACCCACAACACCGCCAACCTTTGTATCATCAGCAAACTTACTAACCCACCCTTCCACATCCTCATCCAAATCATTTATAAAAATCACAAAGAGCAGGGGTCCCTGAACAGATCCTTGCGGAACATCACTGGTCACTGACTTCCAGGCAGAATACACTCCATCTACAACCACTCTCTGCCTTCTATGAGCGAGCCAATTCCGAATCCACACAGCCAAATATCCCTGTATCCCATGTCTCCTGACTTTCTGAATGAGCCTTCCATGGGGAACCTTATAAAATGCCTTACTGAAGTCCACATACCACACATCCACTGCTCCACCCTCATCAATGTGTTTTGTCATATCCTGAAAGAATTCAATCAGGCTCGTGAAGGCTCACAAAGCCATGCTGACTATCCTTAATCAGACTGTGCTTCTCCAAATGCTCATAAATCCTGTCCCTAAGAATCTTTTCCAATAACTTGCCCACCTCTGAAGTAAGACTCACTGGTCTATAATTCCCAGGGTTATCCCTACTTCTTTTCTTGAACAAAGGAATAACATTTGCCACCCTCCAATCATCTGGTACTACACCTGTGGCCAGTGAGGATGCAAAGATCATCGCCAAGGGCTCAGAAATCTCTTCCCTCGCTTCCCCTAATATCCTGGGATATATCCCATCAGCCCTGGGGACTTATCTATCCTAATGGAGTTCAATCAGGAGAAGTGTGAGGTGGTACACTTTGGAAGGACAAACTCCAAGGCGGAGTACAAGGTAAATGGCAGGATTCTGGGCAGTGTAGAGGAGCAGAGGGATCTGGGGGTTCATATCCACAGATCACTGAAAGTTGCCTCACAGGTGGATAAGGTAGTTAAGAAAGCTTATGGGATGTTAGCTTTCATAAGTTGTGGGATCGACTCAATCCCGCCCTGCCACTAGATTGTACTGATTCTACTTCATTTTCTGAGCTACAGCCTCTTCTCTCATTCTTTGTTATTTATTCATTCTCGTTCTTCATTATTGCTACCTTGGGATTAGTATTGGTTTATTATATTCACTTGCACTGAGGTACAGTGAAAAACCTGTCTTGCATACCGTTCTTACAGGTCAATTCATTACTCAGTGCAGTTACATTGAGTTAGTACAAAGTGCATTGCTGTAGTACAGGTGAAAACAATAACAGTACAGAGTAAAGTGTCACAGCTACAGAGAAAGTGCAGTGCAATAAGGTGCAAGGTCACAACAAGGTAGATCGTGAGGTTAGAGCCTATCTCATTGTTTACGGGAACCATTCAATAGTCTTATCACAGTGGGGTAGAAGCTGTCCTTAAGCCTGGTGGTATGTGCCCTCAGGCTCCTGTATCTTCTACCCAATGGAAGAGGAGAGAAGAGAGAATGACCCAGGTGGGTGGGGTCTTTGATTATGTTGCCTGCTTCACCAAGGCAGCGAGAGGTAAAGACAAGAGTCCAAGGAGGGGAGGCTGGTTTCCGTGACGTGCTGGGCTGTGTCCGCAACTCTCTGCAGCTTCTTGCGGTCCTGGGCACTGCAGTTGCCGGACCAAGCCGTGATGCTTTTTGCTTATCTCTTTAGAGATATTCTAGGGACACAACATACTCTCTGCAGCCACGGATAAGACTCCAAAATTAATATCAGTTCGAGGGGAAAAGTAGTCCAGAAAACTTAATTTGCAACCTTGGTCACTTTGCAACCACGTCTCTGTGACAGCAATTAGATTTATATGCATTGATTTCCATTGGTGCCATTGATTCATCCATCTTGTTATGGGTGTTGTGAGGATCTAGTTAACAAATCTCTTGTCATAGAAACAAATTGCTGGAAGAGCTCAGTGGTTCGATCAGCACCTATGGAGGTGAAGGGATTGTCGCCGTTTCGGGTCAGGACCCCACATCAGGACTGAGAGTGTAGAGGGGAGATGGCCGGTATAAAGAGGTGAGAGGGAGAGGGGTGAGGCGGACAGGTAGGCGAGATGAGGAAGCAAGTGAGGGAGAGATGATGGGCAGGGTAGGGGAAGTGATGGGAAATGTGAACAAATGGAGATGAAATCCAGGTCGATAGGGTGTGTGGATGGACGGAATCAGATGAGGGAGGGTAGTGTGCCTTGGTAGAGAATCTTTATCATTTCCCCTGCTCTGACTCTAACTTGCTGCATGCACATCGGTACGTTCCGTGCCTTCCTAGGATTAGAACTTAAAAGCAAGATCGTACTGCTGAGGCTTCATCATAAGGCGTTGGTCAGACCACATTTGGAGTATTGTGAGCAATTTTGGGCCCTGTTTCTAAGGAAGGATGTGCTGGCCCTGGAGATGGTCCAAAGGAGGTTTCCAAGAATGATCCCGGGAATGAAAGGCTTAAGGTATGAGGAATGTTTGATGTCTCTGGGCCTGTGCTCAAGGGAGTTCAGAAGGATGAGGGGGGTATCTCATTGAAACCTACCGGATACTGAAAGGCCTGGATAGAGTGGATGTGGAGAGGACGTTTCCATGAATAGTGGAGTCTAGGATCTGAGGGCACAGCCTCAGAATAAAGGGACATCTCTTTAGCACTGAAATGAGGAGGAATTTCTTCAGCCAGAGGGTGGTGAATCTGTTGCCACAGACGGCTGTGGAGGCCAAGTCATTGGGTGTATTTAAGGCAGAGATCAATAGGTTCTTGACTGGTAAGGGGGTTAAGGGTTACAGGGAGAAGACGGGAGAATGGGGTTGAGAAAAAAATCAGCCATGATTGAATGGTGGAGCAGACTCGATAGGCTGAATGGCCTAATTCTGCTCCAATGTCTTATGGTCTTCCTGACAGACACTGGTTACTAGTATTCACTTTGGCTGCCCTGAACTATCTGTTTGCCCTTTCTCTTTAACCTTCTGAATTTCCCCTCATCAGACCCACCCCAACCACTTAAAGCCCTATCTACGGGCTTGGTTATTCAATTTACTAGGGTCTGGTCCCAGCCGTATTCAAGGGCAGCCCATCCCAACAGAACAGCTCGAACCTCCCCCGGTACTAGTGACATTGCGTCATGAATTGAAACCCATTTCTCCCACACCAGTTTTTCAGCTATGTATTTATCTCTCTGATCTAACATTCCCAATGCCAATTCGCATTTAGCTTAAGCAGTAGTCCAGCGATTATTCCCTTTGTGGTTCTGGTTTTCAATTTATACCCTAGCTGCTCATTCAACCAAACCTCTTCGTTCTCTTGCTTATGTTGTTGGTTCCCAGATAGACTACAGCAACTGGATCTTTTCCTCCCCAAGTGGATGTCCTTAACCCAGGAATCAATATTGCTTTTTGATTCATGTCCATGGCTGCGGAGAACAGTATGTCCAGTATCTCAGGGCTTGCCAAGGCAATTCCAATGCACAGGAAAGCAAAAAGGTGAAGAGAGCAGTGGACACAGCCCGGTCCATCAAGGACACAGCCCTCCCCACCACTGACGGCATTTACAGGAGGCGTTGCCTCAAGAAGTCGGCATCTATCGTCAAGGATCCCCACCATCCGGGTCATGCCCTCTTCTCGCTGCTACTGTCAGGCAGGAGGTACAGAAGCCTGAAGTCCCACACCACCAGGTTCAGGAACAGCTACTTTCTTACAACCATCCGGTTCTTGAACCGACCCGCACAACCCTAACCCTACCTCAGCAATGGAACACTACAGACCACCTCTTGCACAACCGTAGACTTGTCTCTGATTGTGTTTTTTTTTGCACTCTATTGTTTTGCATCGTCTTTTTTCCACTGTCTTGTATAATTTCTATATAATTCATATTCTGTTTGTTGTTTGAACCTACATGTCTGTGATGCTGCCGCAAGCAAGTTTCTCATTGTACCTGTACCTCACCGTACTTGTGCACATGACAATAAACTCAACTTAAGTCTATGCATACCCTCCCCTATCATGGACACAATGTTTAATCTCCCAGAGCCTGGATATATCCCTCTTCATGGTGGATTTAGAACATAGGATACAGAAGCAGGAGAAGGGCAATCAATCCATTGAGCCGATATCCTACTTCCAGCTCTGTTGATCTTTCACCTCAGCGTCACTTTCCTGCACTAACCCCTCGATTCCCTTAACATCCAATAATCTTTCAGTTTGAGGTGAAGATTCACTATCCTGTAAGACAGGAAATTCCTCCTCTTCTCAGTGTGAAGTGGCTTATCCTGAGACTGTGCTCCAGACTGCTGAACAAGTGAGGAGTGTTGCATCATATCTGGACTCCTGGACAGATTAGAGTCACAGAGTCATACAGCACAGGAAAGAACCATCGGCCAACTCATCCATCCCGACCTAGGTGCCTACGTAAGCTAGTCCAATTTGCATATGATTGGCCCGTATCCCTCTAAACCTTTCCTAGCCATATAGTTATCCAAATATCTTTTAAATGTTGTTATTGTACCTGCCTCAACCACTTCCTCTGGCAGCTCGTTCCATGCACTGACCACCCTCGGTATACAAAAGTTCCTTGTAAATCTTTGCCCTCTTACCTTAAACCTACGCCCTCTAGTTTTTAGTTCTCTTTCTTTGGGGAAAAAGAACTGTGGATCCACCCTATCTATGCCCCTTATGGTTTTAAACACCTCTGAAAGATCACCCCCTCAGTCTCCTATACTCCAAGGAATAAAGTCCTAGCCTGTCCAACCTCTCCCGATAACTGAGGCCCTTGAGTCCTGGTAACATTCCTGTAAATCTTTAGATGGTCTTTCCAGCTTAATGACCTCTTTCATAGAACATAGAACATAGAACATTACAGCACAGTACAAGCCCTTTGGCCTACAATGTTGTGCCGACATTTTATCCTGCTCTAAGATCTATCTAACCCTTCCATATAGCTCCCAATTTTTAATCATTCATGTGTCTATCTAAGAGTCTCTTAAATGTCCCTAATGTATCTGCCCCCACAACCTCTGCCAGCAGTGCGTTCCACACACCCACCACTCTCTGTGTAAAGAACTTATCCCTGACATCCCCCTTATACCTTCCTCCAATCACCTTAAAATGATATTTCCTCACGTTGGCCATTGTCGCCCTGGGAAAAAGTCTCTGACTATTCACTCGATCTACAGTATGCCTCTTATCATCTTGTACACCTCTATCAAGTCACCTCTCATCCTCCTCCCCTCCAAAGAGAAAAGCCCTAGCTCACTCAACCTATTCCTACAGCACTTCTTTCTTGTTGCTTCATGCAGCCTCTAGTAGAGGGCTCATCACATTCTGCTGTTCCTCTTCATTTTGTTTGATATTCTCTTTGGGTTCTGGACACCCTTGGCAAGGTACGCATCTTGCCCTTGAGAAGGTAGTTGTGAGTCATAGAGTTGTACAGCACAGAAATGGGCCCTCCAGCCACCATGTCTTTGTCAAACTTCTTGTCCATTTACAGTAATCCCATTTGCCACACTGGGCATCTGCTGCAGCCCTCTGTCACCTCCACCTATCACCTCCCAGCCTCTGTTGCTACCTCCAGCCTTCCCTCCTCAATGCTATTACAGCACCTGCGACCCGGCTTCGATTCTGGCCTCCGCCTGTCAGGAGTTTGTACGTTCTCCCAGCGTCTGCGTGGGTTTCCTCCGGGTGCTCCGGTTTCCTCCCACATTCCAAAGACGTACGGGTTAGGAAGTTGTGGGCGTGCTAAGTTGGCGCCGGAAGCGTGGTGACACTTGCGGGCTGCCCCCAGAACACTCTACACAAAAGATGCATCTCACTGCGTGTTTCGATGTACATGTGACTAATAAAGAAATCTTATCTTATCTTATCTTATCTTATCATCTTATCTTATCAGATCACTTGCCAGCTCTTGCCTCACCCCTCCCCTCACCTCTTTCTACTGGCTATCTCCCCTCCACTCTTTCAGTCCAGATGAAGGGTCTCAACCCAAAACGTCCACTGTCCATTTCCCTCCACAGATGCTGCCCGAGCCCCTGAGTTCCTCCAGCACTTTGTTTTTTTGCTCCCAATTCCAGCATCTGTACTTCTACACCTTGTCTATTTAAGTGCCTGTCTGTGTCGTTCGTGACTGCACCTGACTCCACCACCTCCTCAGGCAGTGAGTTCCAGATATCAAATAGACACCTTCTCGAACCACCTTCTGGTGAAGCAGCTCCCACAGTGCTGTTGGGCAGGATTTCGACCCAGTGATAATGAAGGTCTGGTGTTATATCTCCAAGTCTGGAGAGACAGGCACCTCATTTTCCGTCTTGGAACCTCGCAGCCTAATGGCATGAATATTGAATTCTCCCACTTTAGGTAATCCCCACCCCCCCTTCCCCACAACCCCCCCCCCCCCCCACCATTCCCTTTCCTCGCCTCCTTTTTCTTTCCTTTCTCTACTTACCTTTGACCCATCCCCTGGTGGATCTGCTCTCCCCTCCTCCCCCGCACCTGCCTATCACTATCTCTTACCTGCATCTACCTATCACCACCCTGTGCCCACCCCACCTCCCCTCTTTTGTCCACCTATCACTGCTCTGCTTTTCCCCCCTATATATTGGGCTTCCCCTTTTCCTATCTTCAGTCCCGAAGAAGGGTCCCGACCCGAAATGTTGACTGCCTGCTTTTCTCCACGGATGCTGCCTGGCCTGCTGAGTTCCTCCAGCATCAGAATGTTTTTCATTTGGCAAGTTTTTCTCTGTCCCCTAGCACACCGTGAATTACTGAACATTTCTTACAACTGTGCATTGCACAGCTTTTATATTTCCTCAGGAGGCTAAAGAAATTTGGCATGTTCCCTTTGACCCTCGCCAATTTTTATTGATGCACCATAGAAAGCATCCAATCCGGATGCATCTCGGCTTGGTACAGCAACTGCTCTCCTCGTGACTGCAAGAAACTGCAGAGAGTTGTGGACGCAGCTCAGCACATCACGGAAACCAGCCTCCCCTCCATGGACTCTGTCTACACTTCTCGCTGCCTCGGTAAAGCAGCCAACATAATCAAAGACCCCTCCCACCCCAGACATTCTCTCTTCTCCCCCCTCCCATTGGGCAGAAGATACAAAAGCCTGAAAGCACGTACCACCAGGCTCAAGGACAGCTTCTATCCCGCTGTTAAAAGACTACTGAATGGTCTCCTAGTACGATAAGATGGACTCTTGACCTCACAATCTATCGAGTATGGTCTTGCACCTTATTGTCTGCCTGCACTGCACTTCCTCTGTAGCTGTAACACTTTATTCTGCATTCTGTTATTGTTTTCCCTTGTACTACCTCAATGCACTGATGTGATGAAATGATCTGCATGGATGGCATGCAAAACAAAGTTTTTCACTGTACCTCGGTACATGTGACAATAATAAACCAATTGACCAATTTATTCCTTTATGTGGTTATCTCTCTCTCTGCCATCATTAACCTATCACCTAGGCTACTTTTATCAACAACTTATTCCCATGACAACCTTGGACTCAGCCTTTTTGTTATTCATTCACGATTGTGGGCTTCGCAGGTTGAGCCAGCATTTAATTGCCCATCCCTAGTTGCCCTTGAGAAGGTGGTGGTGAGCTGCCTTCTCGAACCGCTGCAATCTTTAAGGTGTAGGACTATCCTCAATTCTGTCGTGTAAGGAGATCCAAGACATTGACCCGGTGACGGTGAAGGAACAGTGATATATTTCCAAGTCAGGGCGGTGTGTGGCTTGGAGGGCATCTTCCAGGGGGTGGCGTTCTCCATGATTTTGCTGACCTTGTCTTTCCAGCTCGTAGAAGTCTGTATTGAACCTGGCAGGGCAGGTACAGGAAGGTTTTGTTTTCTTGCCTTATATGTCTAGAACCAGGGGTCTTTGGTCTCAAAGTAAAGGTCGGCTCTCAGAAAAGAGAAGAAATTTCTTCAGCCAGAGGGTGGTGAATTTTTGGAATTCTCCACCTGCAAGGGCTGTGGAGGATCACTCACTGAGTATATTCTATGGATTGGAGATACAAGAGACTACAGATGCTGAAATCTAGATGAAAAGCACGATGATGCTGGAGGAACTCAGCAGGCCAGGCAGCATCCGTGCTGAAAAGCAGGCGGTCAACGTTTCGTACTGGAGGAACACAGCGGATCGTGCGGTATCTGTGGGGGGGGGGGGAAGGAATTGTCGACACGTTGGTTCAAACCCTGAATCAGAAACCGCAGAGGCGGGGGCAGTGAGAGAGGGTCTCACAGAACTCCCGTCGGGGAGAGGAGGAAAACCTCTTCAAAGTTGGCATACCTTGAAGAGACTTTGCGGTGGGGTAGTAAAATGGAGACACAGGAGACTGCAGATGCTGGAATCTGGAGCAACACAAGATGCTGGAGGAGCTCAGTGGGTTAAACAGCATCTATGGAGGCAGAGGGGTAGCAGTCAAATGCAAATAGCTCAGATAAGCATATTGGTAGGCATGGACAAGTTGGGCCGAAGGGACCGTTTCTGTGTGGTAGAATTCTATGATGCTATAACATTATGACAACAGCGGCTGGGCTTTAACTGCCTG
Source organism: Pristis pectinata (assembly GCF_009764475.1). Classification (NCBI taxonomy): domain Eukaryota; kingdom Metazoa; phylum Chordata; class Chondrichthyes; order Rhinopristiformes; family Pristidae; genus Pristis; species Pristis pectinata. The sequence continues at coordinate 6,217,970 of NC_067406.1, forward strand.
ATGCAGGGTTTTGGCCAGAAGCATCAACAATTCCTTTCCCCCCACAGATGCTGCTCGACCCTGAGTTCCTCACAGCAGATTGTGTGTTGCTCCAGATTCCAGCATCTGCAGTCTCTTGTGCTCCATGAAGAGGTGATCGTGAAAAGATTTACTAGAATGTTACGGAGTCACACAGACTGGAAACAGACCCTTCAGTCCACTATGTCTGTGCAGAACTTCAAACACCCACGAACCGCTATGACCACTCTGATCACTTTGCACTAAAATGGACTTTGTTTTTGTTTGTTCTAATTGTATTTTTATCTTGTAAAATTACATAAAATTTATGTTTGATTTATGTTTTTCTTGTGAATGTTGTGTCTCTGACACTATGTGCCTGTGATGCTGCTGCAAGTAAGTTTTCCATTGCACTTCCATCTTTGGAAGACGATTGTGACAAGAGTATTGGACAGCATCGGCCTTATACGATGAGATGGATTCTTGACTTCACAATCTTTGTTTGACCTTGCACCTTATTGTCTACCTGCACTGCACTTCCCTGTAGCTGTATTGGTATTGGTATTGGATTATTATTGTCACTTGTACCAAGGTACAGTGAAAAACTTACCTTACAAACCGATCGTACAGGCCAATTCATCACACAGTGCAGTTTCATTGAGTTAGTACACAGTGCATTGAAGTAGCACAGGTAAAAACAGTAACAGTACAAAGTGTCACAGCTACAGAGAAAGTGCAGTGCAATAAGGTGCAAGGTCACAACAGGATAGATCGTGAGGTCATAGTCCATCTTATTGTATAAGGGAAGCGTTCAATAGTCTTATCACAGTGGGGTAGAAGCTGTCCTTAAGTCTGGTGGTACGTGCCCTCAGGCTCCTGTACCTTCTACCCAATGGAGGAGAGAAGAGAGAATGTCCCGGGTGGGTGGGGTCTTTGATTATGCTGGCTGCTACACCAAGACAACGAGAGTCCATGGAGGGGAGGCTGGTGTCTCTGATGAGCTCAGCTGTGTCCACAACTCTCTGCAGCTTCTTGCGATCCTGGGTGGACCAGTTGCCATACCAAGCTGTGATACATCCAGATAGGATGCTTTCTTATGGTGCATCAGTAAAAATTGGTGAGAGTCAAAGGTGACAAACCAAATTTCTTTAGCTTCCTGAAGAAGTAGAGGCGCTGGTGAACTTTCTTGGCCGTGGCATCTACGTGATTTGACCAGGACAGGCTATTGGTGATGTTCACTCCCAGGAACTTGAAGCTGTCAACCCTCTCAACCTCAGCACCATTGATGTAGACAGGTGCGTGTACACCACCCCCTTTCCTGAAGTCAATGACCTGCTCTTTAGTTTTGTTGACATTGAGGGCAAGGTTGTTGTCATGACACCATTCCACTAAGCTCTCTATCTCCTCCCTGTACTGCGACTCATCGCTGTTTGAGATACGGCCTACAATGGTGGTATCATCTGCAAACTTGCAGATGGAGTTAGAGCAGAATCTGGCCACACAGTCATGAGTGTATAGGGAGTAGAGTAGAGGGCTGAGGACGCAGCCTTGTGGGGCACCAGTGTTGAGAAAAATTGTGCTGGAGGTATTGCTGCCTATCCTCACTGATTGCGGTCTGTTTGTTAGAAAGTCAAGGATCCAGTTACAGAGGGAGGTGTTGAGTCCTAGGTCTCAGAGTTTGGTGACAAGCTTGCTTGGAATTATTGTATTGAAGGCAGAGCTGTAGTCAATAAACAATAAGCTGTGACACTTTACTCTGTATTCTGTTATTGTTTTTACCCTGTACTACCTCAATGCACTGTGTAATGAATTGATCTGTACGAACGGTATGCAAGACGAGTTTTTCACTGTACCTCGGTACAAGTCACAATAATAAACCAATACCAATACCAATACCAATAGCTATGCAGACATGTACTTGCGCATGCGACAATAAACTCAACTTTGACTTTTGACTCTAATCCCATACTTTCATTTACTCACGTTCCTATCAACTCTCCCTGCCTCCAGCCACCCATCTCCAGATCCTGCCACTTACCTCTACACTAGGGGCAGCAGCCAATTAACCTACCAAGCCACATGTCTTTGGGATGAGGGAGGAAACCGGGAGCACCCGGGGGAAACCCATGGTCACAGGCAGCACTGGAGGTCAGGATTGAACCTGGGTCGCTGGATCTGTGAGATAGCGGCTCCACCAGCTGTGCCACTGCACCGTCCCAGGGATGGTTCTCGGGATGAGAGATTTCAGTGACAGGATTAGACTGGAGAAGATGGGATTGCTGCCTCGGGGCCGAGAAGGTTGAGAGTTGATGCACGGACAATATCATGACCAGTACAGAAAGGATGAGTAGAGGGAAACACTTCCCATTAGTGGACGGTTCAAGGACTGGGTGCTGATCCCCATCATCAAAGAAAGGGCAGGCACGGTAGTGTAGCGGTTAGCATAATGCCATTACAGCGCCAGCGACCTGGGTTCAATTCCCGCTGCTGTCTGTAAGGAGTTTGTACGTTCTCCCCATGTCAGTGTGGGTTTCCTCCGGGTGCTCCGGTTTCCTCCCACATTCCAAAGACGTACGGGTCAGGAAGTTGTGGGCATGCTATGTTGGTGCTGGATGCGTGGTGATACCTCTGGGCTGCCCCCAGAACACTCTACGCAAAAGTGCATTTCACTGTGTGTTTTGATGTATATGTGACTAATAAAAATATCTTATCTTATCTTATCCCCACCATCCGGGCCATGCCATCTTCTCACAGTTACCATCGGGCAGGAGGTACAGAAGCCTGAAGTCCCACACCACCAGGTTCAGGAACAGCTACTTCCCTTCAACCATTCAGTTCTTGAACCAACCAGCACAACCCTAGTCACTGCGTTTAACAACACTATGACCACTCTGCACTAAAACAGACCTTTATTTTTGTTCTAATTCTGTTCTTTCCTGTAAAAATTGTGTATAATTTATGTCTAATTTATGTTTTTCTTGTGAATGTTGTTTATCTGATGCTTTGTGCCTGTGATGCTGCTGCAGGTAAGTTTTTCATTGCACCTGTGAACGCAGCATCAGAATCAGATTTATTATGACTGACATATGATGTGAAATGTGTTGTTTTGCGGCAGCAGTACAGTGCAAAGGCGTAAAATTATCATAAATTATGGATATAAATGTATAGTGCAAAAGAGGAATAACGAGGTAGTGTTCGTGGGTTCATGGACCGTTCAGAAATCTGATGGCAGAGAGGAAGAAGCTGTTCCTGAATCATTGAGTGTTGGTCTTCAGGCTCCTGTACCTCCTGTCTGATGGTAGCAATGAGAAAAAGGCGTGTCCCGGATGGTGAGGGTCCTTAGTGATGGATGCCGCCTTCTTGAGGCACTGCCTCTTGAAGATGTCCTCGATGGCTGGGAGGGTTGTGCCCATACATATGACAAGAAGCTCGACTTTGACTTTGAATTAAAAAGATGTGGGGAAAGATTTTTTATTCAGAAGGTAGATAGATCTGGAAATCATTGCCTGTGGTGGTGGTGAAAACAGGACCAATTAGAGTACTCAGAGGGAAATTGAATAGAAGCTCAAGGGAACATAAATCTACAGAAGTATGGGAAAAGAGTACGAGAAGTACAAGTGTATAGTTCATTGAAAGTAGCGTCGCAGGTAGACAGGGTGGTGAAAAAGGCGTTTAGCACGCTGGCCTTCATCAGTCAGGGCACAAAGTGTAGGAGTTGGGAGATTATGCTGTGGTTGTTTAAGTCATTGGTGAGGCCGCACTGGGAGTACTGTGTAGAGTGTTGGTCACCCTGTTATAGGAAAGATGTGGTTAAACTGGAAAGATTGCAGAGAAGATTTACGAGGATGTTGCCAGGACTAGAGGGCCTGAGTTACAGGGAGAGGTTGACCAGGCTGGGGCTTTGTTCCTTGGAGCATAGGAGACTGAGGGATGATCTTATAGAGGTTTATCAAATCATGTGGGGCACAGATAAAGTGGACAGTAACAATCTTTTCCACAGCATACAGGAGTCCAAAACTATGAGGCATAGATTTAAAGTGAGGGGCAAAGATTTAAAAGGGACTTGAGGGGCAGCCTTTTCACACAGAGGATGGTGAGTATATGGAACGAGCTGCCAGAGGAAGTGGTTGAGGCAAATACAACAGTATCATTTAAGAAGCACTTGAATAGGTACATGCTGGGGCGGGGTTTAAAAGATAAGATTTCTTTATTAGTCACATGTACATCGAAACACACAGGATACGGGCCGATCTCAGGAAATTGAGACGGGATGGGTCAGCATGGACTGGTTGGGCCAAAGGGCCTGTACCCGTGCTGTATTGCTCTCTGAAGCTTCTGACTCTAAGAGCAGGGAAACAGGATGGACTTTTTTCAGAGTCAGTGTAGACATGGTGAGCCATTCTGTCCCGTATCAAGTCAATGATTCCAGAAGTCTAACAGCAGAGATGGGACTGAGGACTTGTAGAATCACTGCCTCACAGTACCAGAGAATCCGGTTCACTCCTGACCTTCGGTGCTGTCTGTTTGTGTGGAGTTTGCATGTTCTCCATGTGACTGCATGGGTTTCCCCCGGGTGCTCTGGTTTCCTCTCACATCCCACAGACATGCGTGTTGGTGGGTTAACTGAGCTCTATAAGTTGCCCCTGCAGTGTAAGTGATTGGTAGAATTTGGAGGGAGTTGATGGGAATGTGGGTAGGAAACAAATGGGAGGAATTTAGGAATAATGTAGTAATTTAGAGAGGGTGCAGAGGGGATTTGCCAGGATGCTGCCTGGATTGGAGAGCATGTCTTATCAGGATAGGTTGAGCGAGCGAGGGCTTTTCTCTTTGGAGAGAAGGAGGCTGAGAGGTGACTTGATAGAGGTGTACAAGATGATAAGAGGCATAGATCGAGTGGACAGTCAGAGACTTTTTCCCAGCGCGACAATGGCTAACACGAGGGGACATAATTTTAAGGTGATTGGAGGAAGGTATAAGGGGGATGTCAGGGGTAAGTTTTTTACACAGAGGGTGGAGGGTGTGTGGAACGCACTGCCTGCAGAGGTTGTGGGGGCAGATACATTAGGGGCATTTAAGAGACTCTTAGATAGACACATGAATGGTAGAAAAATGGAGGGCTATGGGGGAGGGAAGGGTTAGATAGATCTTAGAGCAGGATAAAATGTCGGCACAACATTGTGGGCGGAAGGGCCTGTACTGTGCTGTATCTATGGCTCAATGACTCCAGAAAAATCCATGCAAGAAAGGGAAAGATAAAATAATCCCAGGAATCAATGCAATAGAGAGAAGCAACTGCCTCTGGTGATGGGAATGACAAGACAGAGCAATATTCCGGGCCAGACTGTTTGGAGCTGATCTCTGGAATCTCTTCACATAGAAAACAAATTGGAACTCTGCCTGGGGATATTATTGTAAATCCTAAACCTGAGATTGATAGATTTCTACTAGGCAACAGAATGAGGGGCGATGAGAAGACAGAGTTAGGGTGCAGACTAGCCAAGGTCTCATTGAATAATGGGACAAGCTTAAACAGCTTAACGGCCTCCTGCTCCCATTATCCTGTGGTGGTTGAGAGTACGGAGGAGCATTAACTTCTCAACCGTAAGCCAGAGGGGGCAGAATAGGTATCGAATTATTCGGAATGAAACATAAAGTCCCTGGTTGCATCGTTCAGCCCTGAAATTGAAAAGGAAAACAAGAGTCGTTAAAGTTATTAATTTGTTTTAATTTGCTACAAGTTACTTTCAATAGAGCTGTATTGGCTGTTAGGAAGTGAAGACAGTACTGTCTCCAGAGCAATTGACTAGGAACCATTTCCAGGTCAGAGGCTAATGAAGGATTATGTCTGAGATGTTTTAGCTGCAGGATATTTATCAAGGGATGTTCAATGATTCCCCTTGTGAGGCACATACCAGAATCAGGGACGTAAACTGGAGGAAGGTTGAAATGGTTTCATAAGGAATAGAGCTGTGATTATTTTGGTGGGACATGCATGTTGTAATGTTGCAGGCTGTCGGGGTGGGGTGGGGGAGGGGAGAGGATGCCACATGAGGGAGATCAGGGAGAACAATATTGGGTAATGGGACTGATAGGAATGGATCTGAAAACTGACATAGACTTGATGGGCCAAATGGCCCCCTTCTCAATAATATGAATAATTTGTATTGTGTTCAGTTCTGGTCACCTCATTATAGGAAAGATGTGGAAGCTTCAGAGAGGGTGCAGAGATTTACCAGGATGCTGCCTGGATTGGAGAGCATGTCTTATGAGGATAGGTTGAGTGAGCTGGGGCTTTTCTCTTTGGAGAGAAGGAGGATGAGAGGGGACTTGATAGAGGTGTACAAGATGATAAGAGGCATAGATCGAGTGGACAGTCAGAGACTTTTTCCCAGGGTGACAATGGCTAGCACGAGGGGACATAATTTGAAGGTGATTGGAGGAAGGTATAAGGGGGATGTGAGGGGTAAGTTTTTTACACAGCAAGTGGTGGGTGCGTGGAACACACTGCTGGCAGAGTTTGTGGGGGCAGATACATTAGGGATATTTAAGAAACTCTTAGATAGCCACATGAATGACAGAAAAATGGAGGGCTATGTGGGAGGGAAGGGTTAGATAGATCTTAGAGCAGGATAAAATGTCGGCACCACATTGTGGCCTGAAGGGTCTGTACTGTGCGGTAATGTTCTATGTTCTATGAGGAATAGAAATAGAACTAGGGTGTTAGGCAATGATGAAACCTAACCGTTTATTGATACCACTTCCAAAGTAGGCCCACCATCTTACAATATCCTTAGAACACACATAGAAAATAGAACATTTCAGCGCAGTACAGGCCCTTCGGCTCACAATGTTGTGCCGACATTTTATCCTGCTCTAAGATCTATCTAACCCTTCCCTCCCACAGAGCCCCCTATTTTTCTATCGGTAAAGTTATTAATTAGCCCATCTAGAACACACTATACAAAAGATGTATTTCATTGTGTGTTTCGATGTACATATGACTAATAAAGATATCTTATCTTAAGTGATAAGGAGAGGTTGGCAAGGCTAGGTCTTTATTCCTTGGAACATAAGAGAATGAGGGGCGACCTTATAGAAATGTTTAAATAATGAAAGGCGTCAATAAGGTGGACAGTAACAGTTTTTTCCCCAGGGTAGGGGAGTCCAAAACTTGGGGGCATAGATTTAGGGTGAGAGGGGAAAGATTTACAAGGGACCTGAGGGGTAACTTTTTCACACAGAGGGTGGTGAGTATATGGAACGAGCTGCCAGAGAAAGTGGTCGAGGCAGGTACAATAGTATCATTTAAGAAGAACGTGGATAGGTACATGGAGGGGTGGGGCTTGGAGGGATATGGGCCAAACGCATGAAATTGGGACTAGTTGGTTGGGCACCATGGTCGGCATGGACTGGTTGGGCTGAAGGGCCTGTGTCCGTGCTGTTTTGCTCCATGATTCCATTTCTGAAAGAACTGCTTACTTGGCAACTAAGACAAAGGCTTTTGCTTTAACTTTTTGACGTTGTCAGAGTATCCTGTTGCTCTGATCTCATGCCTCAGGACAACACATCCCCCTCTCGCTCTGCACTTGGCCCATTCACCCAGTGACCCCTCCATAACGCTGTATTTCAATGTGCTTTAACAGGTTTAGTTCCCTTTGGTTAAAGTTCACCGACAGGTCTAAGTGTGTCTTGGTTGCCTAGTGACGGTTAATTTTTAAAGCTCTGCTCCAGCACTGATCATGGGTATCTATTTCAGCTGGTTTCCATAGTGACCTGTGGGCCACTTCCCCGGCTATGAAGCTTCTTCCCTGTAATCCATTGGGGCCATTAATCATGCTGATGGCCATCACTTGCCCCTAATTGGCACCGTGTGTTCACTCGAGCCTATCACAGGAGCACCAAGTTTGCACGTGTTGGGTTTTCCTTCAACTTTTGGCCCTCGGATCGGGCTCAACCTTCGTCCTTGGGGCAGTGACTTCATGGAGCTGGGCCGGTGCCTGTTTCAGCTGTGGCTCAGTGGATCGCTCACACCTTTGAGTCAGAGGGTCGTGGGTTCAAGTTCCACCCTAGCTGAGACTCCACGGTGTGGTATGGAGGAAGTTCTACACTGTCACTGGTGCAGAAGGAACTCGGGTTTGACTCACAAGAGCATGGCGATCAGGGACAGCAAGTAATTAGGAAAACTAACAGGACTTAACTGTTTTTTACTAGGTTATACTTAAAGAGGTTACGTTTCAGTTCGAAGTTGCTGACAGGGGATGTCATAGAACCATAGAACCATAATACAGCACAATACAGGCCCTTTGGCCCAGCATGTTGTGCCGACCAAACCACACCTAAGACTATCGAACCCCTTCCTCCCACATATCCCTCTATCTTAAATTCCTCCATATGCTTATCTAACAATCTCTTGAACTTGTCCAACGTATCAGCCTCCACCACCACCCCAGGCAGCGCATTCCATGCACCAACCACTCTCTGGGTGAAAAACCTCCCTCTGACATCTCCCTTGAACTTCCCACCCATTACCTTAAAGCCATGCTCTCTTGTATTGAGCATTGGTGCCCTGGGAAAGAGGCGCTGGCTGTCCACTCTATCTATTCCTCTTAATATTTTGTACACCTCTATCATGTCTCCTCTCATCCTCCTTCTCTCCAATGAGTAAAGCCCCAGCTCCCTTAGTCTCTCCTCATAATCCATACTCTCTAATCCAGGCAGCATCCTGGTAAATCTCCTCTGCACCCTTTCCAATGCCTCCACATCCTTCCTATAATGAGGTGACCAGAACTGGACACAGTACTCTAAGTGTGGTCTAACCAGAGTTTTGTAGAGCTGCATCATCACTTTGCGGCTCTTAAACTCGATCCCCCGACTTATGAAAGCTAACATCCCATACGCTTTCTTATCTACCCTATCCACCTGCGAGGCAACTTTCAGTGATCTGTGGATATGAACCCCATCATAGAGTCACAGAGTCATACAACACAAAAACAGGCCCTTCGGCCCAACTCATCCATGCCAACCAAGACACCCATCTAAGCTAGTCCCATTTGCCTGCACTTGGCCCATAAACCCTCCAAACCTTTCCTATCCATGTACCTGCCCAAGTGTCTTAAATGTTAATGTACCTGCCTCAACCACTTCCTCTGGCAGCTCATTCCATGCACTGACCATTCTCTGGTTGAAAAAGTTTCCCCTCAAGTCCTTATTAAATTTTTCCCTTACCTTAAACCTATGCCCTTTGGTCCTTAGAGTCACAGAGTTCATAGATTCATAGAGTCACAGAAACAGGCCGTGCTGTATAACCCTGTGACTCAATGACTCTATGACTTGATTCTTGACTCCCCAACCTTGGGAAAAAGACTGTGTGCATTGTTTTCGAAGGTGGTTGAAGCAGGTATGATAACAACGTTTAAGAGGCATTTAGATGGGCACACGAACAGTCAAGGAATAGACCACGTGCAGGCAGATAGGATTAGTTTAATTTGGCATCATGGTTGGCACAGACATTGTGGGCCGAAGGGCCTGTTCCCGTGTTGTACTGTTCTATGTTCTACATAGGGCATTGGACAGACCCCATCTAGAGTCCTGCGCACAATATTGGTCACCTTATTTAAGGAAAGACATTAATTTTCAACAAAAGAATATGCAAGACATGGGTAGAATTTTCAGCTCACTTAAAAAAGAAATTGTAGCGGTTGCTACCGCGGAATAAAACAAGACTGTACTCAGAGGATTGCCAAACAGAACTGGTTTATTTTCCCGCCTTGTGCGGGCCCTTTAAGGGAGAAAAACTCCCGCCCAAAAAACCGGCAATGACGTAAATCCTACGTCATCAGGACTTTCCCGCGCGCGGGTTCTCCCCGTCGCTCGGAAAGACGAGGCCCGCCGCCATCTTGGGCCTCGTCGCTCCGACGCCTCGCGACCCGACTGCCGGTTCGCCCGACTAGACGGTGAGTCGCCACAAAATCAAAATAATTACAGAATGGTTGCCACACTGACAGGATTTTTGGCTCATTGACCAACACACAATGAATTTTTAGCCCCCTAGTGCTTTAGTTATACAGGGTGTTCGTGAGACCACGTCTGGAGTACTATGTACAGCATTAATCTCCTGATGTAAGGAAGACAGTAAGTGGAAGCAGTTCAGAAAAGATCTACGTGAGTAACAAGTGGAATAAGTGGGATGCCAAACAAGGAAAGGTTGGACAGAATATCTATCCTGGCCCCAGCACGTTGATGCAATCATGAAGAAGGCATGGCAGCAGCTCTACATCATTAGGAGTTAGAGTAGATTTGGCACGTCACCAAAGACTCTTAAAAATTTCTATAGATGTACAGTGGAGAGCATTCTGACTGGTTACATCACCGCCTGGTGTGGAGGCTCCAATGCACAGGATCGCAAGAGGCTGCAGAGGGTTGTAGACTCAGCCAGCTCCATCATGGGCACAACCCTCCCCACCATCGAAGACATCTTTAAGAGGAGTTGCCTCAAGAAGTCGGCATCCATTACTAAGGGCTCTCACCATCCAGGACATGCCCTCTTCTCGTTACTACCATCGGGGAGGAGGTACAGGAGCCTGAAGACCCACACTCAGTATTTTAGTGACAGCTTCTTCCCTTCTGCCATCAGATTTCTGAACAGTCCATGAACCCATGAACACTGCCTTGTTATTCCTCTTTTTTTGCATTATTTATATTTGTAGTTTATAGTAATTTTATGTCTTTGCACTATACTGCTGCTGTAAAATGACAAATTTCACATCATATGTCAGCGATAATAAACCTGATTCTGATTCTGAAGATCGGCTTGTCCTGGAGAGTAGAAAAGTAAGGAGGAGATGTGATTGAAACATATAAGATCCTGAAGGGTCTGGAAAGGTGGCAGTGGAATGGTCTTGGTATTGGTATTTGTTTATTATTGTCACTTGTACCGAGGTGCAGTGAAAAACTTGTCTTGCATACCGATCATACAGGTCAATTCATTACACAGTGAAGTTACATTCAGTTAGTACAGAGTGCATTGAGGTAGTACAGGTAAAAACAATAACAGTACAAAGTGTCACAGCTACAGAGGAAGCGCAGTACAGGTAGTCAATAAGGTGCAAGGTTAAACAAGGTAGATTGTGAGTTCAGAATCCATCTCATCGTATAAGGGAACCATTCAATAGTCTTATCACCATGGGATAGAAGCTGTCCTTGAGCCTGGTGGTACGTGCCCTCAGGATCCTGTATCTTCTTCCTGATGGGAGAGGGGAGAAGAGAGAATGACCCGAGTGGGTGGGGTCTTTGATTATGCTGGCTGATTCACCAAGGCAGCGAGAGGTTGTGGGACAATCTAGAACTAAGGATCACCATTGAGAATATAGAACAGTACAGCGCAGGAACAGGCCCTTCGGCCCACAGTGTCTGCATCGAGCACGAAGCTGAATTAAATTAATTCTCCTCTGCCTGCATATTATCCATATCCCTCCATTCCCCGCATGTGTCTGTCTAACAGTTTCTTAAACATCTCTATTGTATCTGCTTCCACCACCACCGCCGGCCAGCCGTTTCAAGCACCCACCACTCTCTGTGAAATAAACTTGCCCCGTGCATCTCCTTTAAACTTTCCCCCCTCACCTTATATGCATGTCCTCTACCACTTGACATTTCTACCCTAACTATGACTCTCATAATTTGATAAACCTCTATCAGTTCTCCCCTCAGCCTCCGATGCTCCAGAGAAAACAATCCAAATTTGTGTGTAGCGGTTAGCGTAACGCTATTACCACGTCAGCGACCCAGGTTCAATTCCGGCCACTGTCTGTAAGGAGTTTGTACGTTCTCCCCGTGTCTGTGTGGGTTTCCTCCAGGTGGTCCGGTTTCCTCCCACATTCCAAAGACGTGCGGGTTAGGAAGTTGTGGGCATGCTATGTTGGCGCCGGAAGCGTGGTGACACTTGCGGGCTGCCCCCAGAACACTCTACGCAAAAGATACAGTTGACTGTGTGTTTCAATGTATGTGTGACTAATAAAGAAATCTTATCTTATCTTATCTAGCTCATACCCTCTAATCCAGGCAGCATCCTGGTAAACTTCTCCTGCACCCTCTCCAAAGTCTCCACATCCTTCCTGTAATGGGGTGACCAGAATGGCGCACATTACTCCAAGTGCAATGTTTTATATAACCAAAGTTTAAAAATAAGGGGTCCCCTATTTAAGGCAGAGTTGAGGGTAAATATTTTCTCTCTGAGGGTCATGGGTTTTTGGAACTCTCTTCCTCAAAGTGCAGTGGAAGTAGAGTCTTCCAGAGTTTGATGGAAGTTCCTGAGTTGGATTGAGGAACTCACTGCCTGTATGGGTGTTCGAAACAGAAAAGTAATCAGTGCCTTTAAAAATTGATTGGATAGGTGCTTGAGAGAGGCATTTGCAGAATACAGGGAAAGGCAAAGAGATTGGAACTGACCAGACTGTTCTACTAGGCTCAGATTCGATGGGCTGAATGTCTTCTTCCTGTGGCATAGCATTTCTACGATGCTTACCAATAGGCCCGAGAAAGTGGGAGCAATCTGGAATGTACATCTTATCTTATAACGGAGTGATTCTGCAATGAAGCTGTGACACACTGCTGCAGCTAGTAAAGCCACTGCTTCACAACTCCGATCACCTGGGTTCGATCGCGACCTTGGATGCTGTCTGTGTGGAGTTTGCACGTTCTCTCTATGACCGCATGGGTTTCCTCCAGGTGCTCCGGTTTTTTCCCACATCCCAAGGACTTGCGGGTCAGTAGGATAATTGGCCACTGTAAATTGCCCGAAGTAAAATTGGTGAATTGGTAAATTAAAATTGGAAAATTGGTTTATTATTGTCACGTGTACCAAGCTACAGTGAAAAACTTTGTTCTGCATGCCATCCAAACAGATCATTTCATCACGTCAGTACATTGAGGTAGTACAAGGGAAAACAATCACAGAATGCAGAATAACGTGTTACAGTTACAGAGAAAGTGCTGTGCAGGTAGACAAGGTTATGATGAGGTAGATTGTGAGGTGAAGAGTCCATCTTATCGTACTAGGGGACCGTTCAATAGTCTTATAACAGTGGGATAGAAGCTGTCCTTGAGCCTGGTGGTACATGCTTTCAGGGTTCCGTATCTTTTGCGACAGGACAGTGTGCAGGTGAGTGGTAGAATGTGGGAGTAGTTGATGATAATGTGGGGTAAAAAAAAATTGGATTGATATAAGATTGGTGTAAAAGGGTGATTATGGCCGGTGCAGACTTGGTGGGCCGAAGGGCCTGTTTCTGTGCAGTATATATGACTCGTGACTCTAAATGACAACAAGGAGTTGGTAAGAGAGTGAGACAGAGAGCTGGTTGGAGGCACAGTGTACGAGGCAGGTGATGTGATTAGCTGGAATATCTTCGTTCCCAGGCCTTGACACTGCAGTCACCAATGGGTTATCTAACTGAACTACTTCATAGGAGCCTGCAGCAGGAATGAAAGTTAAAGGACATCTCCTTACGGTCCCACTCTCTTGGACTGCAGATAGGAACAGGACCATGAGGAGGCCATTCAGCCCTGAAACGTCTTCTCCATTCGATGGCATTGCGGCTGACTTGTGACGTTGCACTGGGCAATCATATCTTGCCTTAATGCTCTACAAAAATCTATCAATATCAGAATTAATTTAACAATTGAGATCAATTACCATTTGCAGAACAGGGCTCCAAATCCGTCCCGGTCTCAGTGTGTAGAAATGCTTCAGAACTTTGAAAGGCCTGGCTCTATATAATGCCCCGTGATCCTAGAATTACCAACCAGCAGAAATAATTCCTCCCGAATCGCCCTTTAACACCATGAAAACTTCAATTAAATTGCTCCTTAAACTTCTAAATGGCAGTCTCTGATAATTTAGCTCCTAGAGTGCAAGTATCGTCTGGCAAATCCATTGATAAATTGAAGAAACCAATAAATCATTTTACCCTCCCAATGTACAATTTCTTTATCCAACTCGTTTTACAAAGTTCTCATTGAAACAGCTCAGGACTTAAAAATGTCCCTCTCACATCCTCTCTGGTCATATTTTAATTATCTTAAATCTGTGTCATCTGGTGATTGACCCATATTTATTCTGTCAAAACTCCTTTGTAATTTTGAACATCTCTATTGGATATTTTAATCTGTTGTTTTTAAATTGATTTCCAAATGCATTTAATGAATATTGCAATATTGGTTTTATATGCAGAAACGCAGATCCAGATCTGATTAAGACCTTGCACTGCAATCAACTCTCAGCTCTCCTTGCTGAATGAAACATCCCGAGGCACTCTTTATTAACACAGTAATATCAGGTTAGAGGGAACGCTGCTTGTTGATTGCTGTGCCTGATGTTCAGTACTGTTAGGAGGCTTTAAACCCAGGAATTCCCTGATGCGCAGAGCAGGTAATACGATAAAGTCTGACCCTGGTGAGAAGTGGCTTGACAAGTCTTACAAACACTGAGATCGATAGTCTTTTTTTGGGATACAGGGTATCAAGGGACATGCATCAAAGGTGGATACATGGAGTTCAGCTATAGATCAGCCATGATCTAATTAAATGGCAGGACAGGGTCCAGGGATTGAACGGCTGACTCCTGTACTTTTATCATTCACCCACCTATGATCTATGATAGAAATAGAAAGTTCTGGAAACACTCAGCAGGTTAGGCAGCATGCTGGAAAGAGAAATTTTCAGGTCCGAGATCCATCATCCGAACTGGGAAAAAGGGAAAAGTTCAGTTGCAGAGAAGGTGAGGGAGGGATGGGTAGAACAGTGGGAATATCTCTGGTAGGGTGAGACCAAATAAGTGCCAAGTTAGAGGCGTCCCTGTCTGTGTTACGTGATGTGAACAGCAAGGCTGATGGGACATGCCCAGCAGGTCGAGCTGTATTAATGGAGTGAGAATAACTATGCCAGTATCACAGATGGATGACTGGCAGAAATGGCCAGTTGTGATATAGACAGAAAGGAAGAAAGAGTTATCCAAAGTTGGAGGATTTGATGTTGATTCTGCAACGTGCCCAGGCAGAAGATGAGATGTTATTCCTCAAGCTCGCGTTGGTCCATCACAGACTCGTCACTCCCTTCCATCCAGTCCATCTTCACAGTGCATGACTTTGGGAAAGCTAACAGTACCGTGAAGGATAAGAAAAGATTTCTTTATTAGTCACATGTACATCAAAACACACAGTGCAATGCATCTTTTGCGTAGAGTGTTCTGGGGGGGCAGACTGCAAGTGTCGCCACACTTCTGCCGCCAACATAGCATGCCCACAACTTCCTAACCTGTACGTCTTTGAAATGTGGGAGGAAACCGGAGCACCTGGAGGAAACCCACGCAGACACGGGGAGAACGTACAAGCTCCTTACAGACGGCAGTATGAATTGAACCTGGGTCGCTGGTGCTGTAATAGCGTTACGCTAACTGCTACACTACCGTGCCACCAATAAAGACGTTCCTTACCACTGCTGAAACGCAGGATTGAACCGGGGACCTTTAGATCTTC
This sequence comes from Pristis pectinata, assembly GCF_009764475.1. Lineage (NCBI taxonomy): Eukaryota > Metazoa > Chordata > Chondrichthyes > Rhinopristiformes > Pristidae > Pristis > Pristis pectinata. The sequence continues at coordinate 6,233,497 of NC_067406.1, forward strand.
AGACTAATGCTCTTCCAACTGAACTATTTCAGCAGGGGACAGAGTCCTCGTCAGGGCAACTTTTCCTTCATTTTGAACCATGTCTGATGCAACTGAGTTGTCCTCAGTCCAAGACTGGTATCACCTCTGGAGCTGAACACAGTCGTTATATAACTGTGACATAACTTTCTCAAACTTGGTGGAGACTTTGGTCACAAATTCAGAACCTCACCTCGCATGTCTGCGAGGAGGATAACCTCAGGGATGCAATGATTATGACAAATGCGGTAACTGCAGAGAAGTCTTCCTTCTCTTTGCCACAGTGAAGATCGTTGACAGGGCCCTCCTCAGCTGGCTCCTCCCAATGGACGACTTCCAGGGAGGATTTTCTCTATCCGGAGGAACAAAAAGAACATAAAACATAAGATGATAGGAACAGGATCTTGATGTAGGGTTTCGACCTAACCATCGGCAATTCCTTCTCCCCCTACGGATGCTGCTCGACCCGTGGAGTTCCTCCAGCAGATTGCATGTTGCTCCAGATTCCAGCATCTGCAGTCTCTTGTGCCTCCATGGGTCCATAACACACATTATCTCAGTACAGACTGCTGTCGAACAAGCTGGTGTTTTACCACAATGCTGTACCTCACTTCCAGCGCTGCAGTGAAGCTAATCCATGGAACAAGAGGGAAACTGTTCAGCTTAATCCACCTCTGCTCATAACCAAGGTTACCCAACCTCGAGCTGCAGTACGCAGATAATACGTGCACTTGCACACATTCGGAGGCCGGCTCTGAGTCATCATTGACTCTTTCCCTGAAGCGTGTGAAAGAACCGGACCCACTCTTCATGTCCACAAAACTAACCAACCTGCCCATCTCCCCACCCCTGCTGCACGCAACACCTCCCTCCAACAATAAAACCCTGGAAATCGTGAACCGCTTCCCATATCACAAGAGTCACCTGTCAATAGAACACAGGACAGTACAGCACAGGAACAGGCCCTTCGGCCCATGATGTCTGGTCCGAATGATGTCAAATTAAACAAATTTACTTCTGCCTGCGCATGATCTATATCCCTCCATTCCCTGCATATTCATGTGTCTAACAGCCTCTTAAACACCACTGTCGTATCTGCTTCCACTACCACACCTGACAGCCCATTCCAGGCACCCACCACCCTCTGTGTAAAAATTTTGCCCCGCACATCTCCTTTAAACTTTCCCCCTCTCACCAGAAACGACGTACTCTAGTCAGAGAGAGATATACAGCACAGAAGCAGGCCCTTCAGCCCAACTCATCTGTGTTGACCAGGATGTCTTCCTGAGCTAGTCCTATTTACTTTCATGTGGCTCATATCTGTCTGAACCTTTCCGATCCATGTACTTGTCTAAATGTCTTTTAAACGTTGTAATTGTACCTGCCTCTTCCTCTGGCAGCTCGTTCCGCATACCCACCACCCTCTGTGTGAAAAACTTGCCTCTCAGGTCCATTTTAAATCTTTCCCCTCTAACCCTAAACCTCTGCCCTCCAGTTTTGGACTCCCCTACCCTGGGGAAAAGACGGTGACAGTCCATCTTATTTATGCCCTTCATGATTTTATAGACCTCTATCAGGTCACCCAGGAAAATAAACCCGGCCTATCAAATCTTCCTCATAACTGAAGACCTCCAATCCAAACATCCCAGTGAATCTCCTCACCACTCTTTCCAGGGAAACCACATGGTTCCTGGAGAGTGGTGACCAGAACTACACACATCACTCCAAGTGTGGTCTAACCGGTGTTTTGTAAATTTGCAACATAACCTCCTAACTTTTATATTCTCTGCCCTGACTATGAAGGAAAGCATGCCATATACCTTCTTCACCAGCCTATCTGCCTGTGTTGCCACTTTCAGGGAACTAAGGACTTCAACCCTCTGTTCACCATAATTCTTTAGTGTATTACCTGTATATGTCTTACCCCTATTTGACTTCCCAAAATGGATCACCTTGCACTCAGAACATAGAACATAAAACAGTAGACTCACCACTTGATCAGCTGAGTAAGTGGGCTGAAGAGTGGCAAATGGCGTTTGATTCAGATAAGTGCGAGGTGCTGCACTTTGAAAGTCAAATCAAGGTAGGACTTTCACAATAAACGGTAGGTCCCTGGAGATTGTTGTAGAACAGAGGGACCTTGACGTTTAGGTACATGGTTCCTTGAAAGTGGAGTCGCAGGTAGATAGGGTGGTGAAGAAGGCTTTCAGTATGCTGGCCTTCATCAGTCAGGGCACTGAGTATAGGATTTGGGATGTTATGTTGCAGTTGTACAGGATGCTGGTGAGGCCACACTTGGAGTATTGTGTGCAGTTTTGGTCACCTTGCTGTAGGAAAGCTGTTATTAAACTGGAAAGAGCACAGAAAAGATTTACAAGCACGTTGCCAGGACCCGAGGGACTGAGTTAGAGGGAGAGGTTGGACAGGCTAGGACTTTATTCTTTGGAGCGTAGGAGACTGAGAGGTGATCTTATGGAGGTGTGAAAAATCATGAGGGGCATACATAGGGTGAATGCCTTGAGTCTTTTTCCCAGGCTTGGATGGGCATCTTGGTTGGCATGGACCAGTTGGGCCGAAGGGTCTGTTTCCATGCTGTATGACTCTATAACTATATAGGTCCTTGAAAGTGGTGATATGGGTAGACATAGAGTGGTGAAGAAGGCATTTGGTAAGCTTGTCTTTCATCAGCTGAGATATTGAGTTATAGGACAACTGTGGAAGTCGTTGTTGAGACCACACGCAGTATTGTGCGCAGTTCTGGTCGCCCAGCTATAGGAAGGGTGTCATTAAGCTGGAAAGGGTGCAGAGAAGGTTCACAAAGATGTTTCCGGGACTGGAGGGCTTGAATTACAAGGAGAGACTGGATAGGCTGAGACTTCTTTCCCTGGAGCATAGGAAGCTGAAGGGTGAACTTATCGAGGTATAGAAAATCATGAGGGGCAAAGATAAAGTGAATCGTCACAGCCTTTATTCCAGGATAGGGGAGTCTAAAACTAGAGGGCATAGGTTTAAAGTAAGAGGGGCAAGAGGGGCAAGACTTTCAGGGCAACTTTTCACACAGAGGGTGGTGAGTATGTGGAACGAGTTGCCAGAGGAAATCGTAGAGACGGGTAAAATTACAACATTTAAAAGATGTTTAGACAGGTACATGGATCAAAAATTCACGGTTATGGTCTAAAGACAGGCAAATAGGACTAGCTCAGGACCTGGGTTTTACCTGTACTACATCAATGCACTCTGTACTAACTCAATGTAACTGCACTGTGTAATGAATTGACCTGTACGATCGGTTTGTAAGACAAGCTTTTCACTGTACCTCGGTACAAGTGACAATAATAAGCCAATACCAATACCAAAACCAGGAAGGCACCTTGGTTGACATGGATGAGTTGGGCTGATGGGCCTGTTCCTGTGCTGTGTGACTCTGGGTATGTCGCAGCCTGCAGGACTCAATGTCAAATGCTCCAACTTTAGATAACTTGTTCCTTCTTTCTGTTTGCACCAGGACTGTCCCTTTTCCCTGCCTTCTCTCTCTTTCTTTCTCTTTCCCGTGAAGTTTCCCTATGGCCTGCTTTGGTCCAAAGATATCTGGGCACCAAGCAAATCTAATTGTTTGCGGATCAGCTGCAGAAATGGACGTTGGCTGTGACTCTGACAACAGTGGAGGGGATTAATGGCCATCCCCTGCTTCATGACCTTCTCACCAGAGAGACCTGACCCCTGTTGGAGTGGTACACCAGACACATACTGTAATCTCTGAGTCATTGAGCCCTCTTGTTGTCTCTAATGGGGGATCTGGTATAGGGGCAGGTATGAGAGAGCCCTGTCCTGGAGGTACTTAATTCTGGACAGGCACCCGCACTACAGGATATATGAGAAAAGAAAGACTTCTTAATCAAAAAACAAAGATCAATGAGAGATCAGCTTTAAACACCAGGGCAGAGTTAGCTGATGGCTTTTGAAGGTTAACATGTTTTTTTTTTAATAAGCCTCACAGGAATCTTAGACATGGATGCAGGTGCATTGATACAATAAAACTTAATTGGGGAAAAGTTCCCGATAGCCTTTGTTATTACCTGACCTTTTGCTGTATTAATCAAAGCCACACTCCTGACATTTAACTGGAAAGTTAAACTCCAAACATTGCAGGAGGAATTAGTTGCTCATTTTCTGTGTGAGTTTTATTCCTCTCTCTCTCTCTCTCCCCTCTCCTTTACAACTTTTTCTATAAATTATTTTGTGCAGAAACAAGATTTTATCGATTTAATCTCCCCCACGCCGACCTCTGTGAGCAGACGACATGATCACAGTGACTGCCAACAGCCTTGAGTCTGAACTCAAAGAATCCACAAGAACATCTTAAGGTCAGCAAAGCAGAAAGGTTTTATTTATCGGCGAGAGAGATGGAGGGGAGACCCTGATGGGAAATGCACACTGTACGGAGGCAGTTCTGGCCAAATCTCCCGCCCCCCTTTGAAGAACAGTATTGCAATTACTGGTGGAACTTGCAATATCTTCTGGCCCTGCAGGGACTCAACAGTTCCTCCAAGGAACTCCACAATCAAACGACAAAGCTTTAATGTTACTTGATGGAGGGCTGGATCTCTCTGTGGAAATGTTGATTATATTGAATGTTCATCTTTTACTCCTTCCCAGACCCACCTTGCCCCCGAACTGCCAGAATTGAAGGCAGATGAGGCATTAGACTTTGCAACATCAAAGACCAGCCAGATGTTCCGTGATGCTGGATTGTGATATTATTAAGCCTTGTCTGATGATTTTGTCTCTTGCATTTTTCCCCTCCCCATTTCTGCATTGCCTGATTTATGTTAGGTGAAAGTTTCATGATGATTCTCTTTCAATGGTTCATGTCGCAGGAGTAAGGTGGAATTAGCCATGACAGCAGTTATTGCCTGTTGAGAAAGTGGTGGCAAGCTGCCTTCTGAACCACTGCAGTCATTCTGGTGAAAGTGCCCCCCACATTGCTGTTTGGGACGGAGTTCCAGGATTTAAACCCGGCTATTGGATGTAATGGCAATATATTTCCAAATCAGGTTGGCGTGTGACTTGGAAGGGAGCTTGGCTGACACCACAGTAGTGTTAGTGGTTAGCGTAAACGCTATTACAGCGCCAGCAACCCTGGTTCATTTCCGGCCACTGTCTGTTAGGAGTTTGTATGTTCTCCATGTGACTGCGTGGGTGTCCTCCGGGTGCTCTGGTTTCCTCCCACATTCCAAAGACCTACAGGTTAGGAAGTTTTGGGCGTGCTATGTTTGGCGCCGGAAGCGTGGCGACACTTGTGGGCTGCCCCAGAACACTCAACGCAAAAAGATTATTTCACTGTGTGTTTCAATGTACCTGTTGACTAAAAAAGTAATCTATCTTATCTTACCTCTGTCCTCCTCCAAGTGGTGTGTGACTGTGTTGGATCATGTGAGTGACCCCTTGACACAAGGTGGTGGGGACGGTCAGGTCTGATCCAGGTGGTCCACGAGAGGAGGCTTAGATCTGAGCTTCCTGTCACCTCTAGTATTAGAGACTTCAACCCTGGGGAAAAAGATAACCAGTTGTCTATCTATGCCTCTCATATCTTATAAACCTCTATCAAATCTCTCCTCAGCCTCAGCTGCTCCAGAGAAAACAACCCAAGTTTGTCCAACCTATCCTCAAAGTGCACCACCTCTAATCCAGGCAGCATCCTGGTGAACCTCTTCTGCACCTTCTCCGAAGCCATCCAAATCCTTCCTGTAATGGGGCGGAACCAGAATTGAATGCAAACACTCCAGATGCCAGACTAACTAAAGTTTTATAAAAGCTGCAGCATAACTTCCCGACTCCTTGAACTCAATGCCTTGATTAATAAAAGCAAGCAAAGCCATTTGCCTTCTTTAGCACCCTATCAACCTGTGTAGCCATTTTCAGGAGCTATGGACTTGGACCCCAAGATTCCTCTGCTGATCAACACTGTTAAGTGTACTGTCTCTTTACGTTGGATCTCCCAAGGTGCAACACTTCACATTTAGCTGGGTTGAACACACCATCTGCCACTTCTCTGCCCATACCTGCAAACTGATCTATACCCTGCTGTAATCCTTTTGCCAGTCTTCTACGCTATCCACAACACCACCCGATCTTCGTATCAATCTGCAAACTTACTACCCACCCATGTACATATTCATCCAGGTCATTTATATACATCACAGCAGCACTTCGTCCAGTATGGATCCCTGAGGACGCCACTAGTCACAGACCTCAAGCTAGAATAAATCCCATCGACCACAACCCTCTGTCTTCATACGAGCAAGCCAATTCTCAATCCAAACGGCCAATTCACCTTGGATCCCATGCATCTTAATCTTCTGGGTGAGCCTCCCATGAGGGACCTTGTCAAACGCCTTACTGAAATTCATGTAGACAACATCCACAGCTCTACCTTCATCAATCACCCTCATCACCTCATCAAAAATCTCAATCAAGGTAGTCAGGCACGACTTGTCCTGCACAAAGCCATGATGACAGTCTCTAATTTGCCTATGGTATTCCAAATGGTCATAAATCCTCTCCCTAAGAATCCTCTCCATAACTTCCCCAACCACTGACATGAGACTAATCAGGGTTATCTCTGTTTCCCTTTTTGAATAATGGGACGACATTAGCTACTCGCCAGTCCTTTGGGACCTACGCCTGTGGCTAAACGAGGACATGAAGATGTTGGTCAAAGGCCCCAGCAATCCCATTGCTTGCCTCTCTCAATTAACCTGGGGTATGTCCCATCAGGCCCTGGCGACTTATCCAACAATACTCTTTAAGAGACCCAACATTGCCTCTTTCTTTATCTCGAAGCACCGGGGCATATTAGTACACTCCACACTGATCTCCCCATCCTCCACATTCTTCTCCTTGGTAAATACTGATGCAAAGTACTCATTAAGGACCTCACCCACATCTTCCAATTCCAAGCACATGTTCCCTCCTTCATCCTTGAGTGGTCCCACCCTCTCCCTGTCTATATTCCCTTGCTCTTGATGGATGTAGAGAATGCCTTTGGATTCTGTTTAATCCTACTTGCGCAAGGACGTTTTCATGGCCCCTCCTGGCCTTCCTAATTCCCTTCTTCAGTTCTCTTCCGGCTTCTTATAATCCTGAAGGGCTCCAATGTACTCAGGAACAATCTAGGAAGCTGAAAACCTCACAGATGAGACATTTACTGAGGTGGTCCTGCCCAGGGTACAGGCTTCAGATAGATGGGTGGCCACCAGAGAGAAGTAAGGGGAGCCTTGTGGCCATTCCCCTCAGCAACAAGTATAATACTTTTGGATACTGCTTGGGGGGGGAATGACATGTCAGGGGCATAGGCAGGCAGCCAGGTCAGTGGCACTGAGACTGGCTCTGAGGCTCAGCAGGGAAGGGTGAACTGAGAGCAGAGCAATAGTGACAGGAGACGATAGTTTGGGGGACAGACAGGAGATTCTGTGGCCCGCGAAAGAGACAACCAGGATGGTGTGTTTGCTTCCCAGGTGCTAGGGTCGAGGATGTCTCAGAGTGGCTGCAGAATATTCTAAAGGGGGAGGGTGAGCAGCCAGAGGTTGTGGTGCACATTGGCACCAATGACATAGGTAGAAAGGGGGAAGAGGTCCTGCTCAGTGAGTATGGGGAGTTAGGAAAGAGGCTGAAGAGCAGGACCTCAAAGGTAGTAATCTCTGGATTACTCCCGGTGCCACGTGCTAGTCAGGGCAGGAATAGGATGATAGAACAGATGAATGAGTGGCTGAGGAACTGGTTCAGGGGGCAGGGTTTCAGGTTCTTGGATCATTGGAATCTCTTCTGGGGTGGGGGTGACCTGTGCAAGAGGGACAGGTTGCACCTCAACTGGAGGGGAACCAATATCCTGGCTGGGAGGTTCGCTGGTGCTACACGGGAGGGTTTAAACTAATTTGGCAGGGGGATGGGAACCAGAGCACGGGCTCAGAAAGTGTAGGGGTTGAGAGGAAGGGAGGTGTCAGGCCCAGTAAAAACGGGCAGGAGCAAAGTAATAGACACGATGGGACGGACAGTTTGAAGTGTGTGTATTTGAATGCGGGGAGTGTTATGGGTTAGGGTGATGAACTCAGAGCATGGGTCAGTACATGGAACTAAGATGTTGTGGCCATAACAGAGATTTGGTTGAGAGAGGGACTGGAATGGGTGCTTAATGTTCCAGGGTTTTGATGTTTTAGAACAGATAGAGAGGGAGGTATAAGAGTTGGGGGGGGGGAGTTGCACTACTAATCAGGGACAATATCACAGCTGCACTCAGAGGGGACATAATGGAGGGCTCGTCCACTGACTCTATATGGGTAGAACTCGAAGATAAGAAAGGTGCAATCAGTCTGATGGGATTATACTACAGACCACTCAATAGCCACTGGGATGTTGAGGAACAGACATGCAGGCAGATTAGGGAAAGATGTAAAACTAATCGAGTTGTTGTCATGGGGGACTTCAACTTCCCTAATAAACTGGGTCTTCCTTAGTACAAGAGGTTTAGACAGGGCAGAATTTGTTAGGTGCATCCAGGAGGGTTTCTTAAATCAATATATAGATAGTCCAACGAGAGGAGGGGCCATACTGGACCTGGTGTTGGGTAACGAGCCTGGCCAGGTGACTGACCTTTCAGTGGGAGAACAGTTAGGGAACAGTGACCAGTTAGAGTTCTAGAACTCTATCTTCTTCCTGTACTCCGACTCATTGGTATTTGAGATATGGCCCACTACGGTGGTATCATCCGCTAACTTGTAGATGGAGTCAGAGCGGAATCTGTCCACGCAGTCATGAGTGCATAGGGAGTAGAGTAGGGGGTTGAGGATGCAGCCTTGTGGGACATCAGTGTTGAGAATAATCGTGCCGGAGGTATTGCTGCCTATCCTCACTGATTGCGGTCTGTTGCTCAGGAAATCAAGGATCCAGTTACAGAGGGAGGTGTTGAGTCCCAGATTTCGGAGTTTGGTGATGAGTTTGCTTAGAATTATAGTATTGAAGGCAGAGCTGCAGTCAATAAACAATAGTCTAACGTGGGTGTCTTTACTGTCCAGATGCTCCAGAGATGAGTGTAGGGCCAGGGAGACCCTAGTGATAGGTGAATAATTGCAGTGGGTCAAGGTTTTCCGGGAGGCTGGAGTTAATGTGTGCCATGACCAGCCTCTTGAAGCACTTCATGATGGTGGATGTCAGAGCCACTAGTCAGTAGTCTTTAAGGCATGTTACCTTGCTTTTCTTAAGTACCGGGATAATAGTCCCAGCTCCCGCTCACTGAAAATGAACACCAAGCACAGAGACTCACCTCTTTTGAAATCTCCCGCATTTCATTCCAAGTCCTAGCTCCCACCTACTTTAAAAGACAGGTTCTTGGATGGGAAAGGTTGAGAGGGATATGGGCAAAACACAGGCATGTAGGACTACTTAGACATCTTGATCGACATGGATGAGTTGGGTTGAAGGGCCTGTTCCCGTGCTGTATATATCTATGAATCTTTAAAAATTTGGAGCACAGTAAACCATTCCCACATCAAACAAGGGGCTCATCACAGGAGTCCAAACCTTGGTCAAGGAGGTGGGTTTCAAGAATACCTTAAGAGAAGAGAGGGCTCCAGTGCTTGGGGTCCTGGTGGCCATGACAACCAGTGATGGACTGCTGGGAATTTGGGATGTGTTATAGGATAGAACTTGAGGAGCTCTCAGTCTGGGAGGCTTTTAGGGCTTGAAGAGGTTTCAGAGATAAAGAGGGGCAAAACTCTAGTGGGATTTGTGGACTGTGTGTTTCGATAAGACAAGATATCTTTATTAGTCACATATACATCTAAACACACAGTGAAATGCATCTGTTGAGCAGTGTGTCCTGGAGACAGCCTACAAACGTCGCCACGCTTCCAGCGCCAACATAGCATGCCCACAACTTCCTAACCCATATGTCTTTGGAATGTGGGAGGAAACCAGAGCACCTGGAGGAATCCCACGCAGACACGGGGAGAACGTACAAACTCCTTACAGACAGCGGCCAGATTTGAAACCGGGTCACTGGAGCTGTAAAGCTTTACACTAACTGCTGCACTACTGTGCCTGCCCTGATGTACATGTGACTAATAAAGATATTTTATCTTATCTAGAAAAATGAAAATGATTTTTAAAAAATGCAAAGATTCAAAGGACACTCCTATAGGTGTATGGTGGTGGTGTACTGCTTGGGAGTCTATGCTGAAAATCTAGATCCATGAGTTCCAACGTGGCAAGTCAAGTCAAGTCGAGTTTATTGCCATGTGCACAAGTGTGGTGAGGTACAGGTACAATGAAAAACTTGCTTTGTGGCAGCATCACAGGCTCGTAGGTACAGACAACACACAGAATATAAGTTATGCATAAATTATACAAGACAGTGAAGAGAGAGAAATATAGACTGTGCAAAAACAAGACATTACTGCAAATAAAAGACACTCATGGACGAGTCCATGGTAGTGCAAGAAGTTGTCTGTAGTGTTCCACTGCTGATGTAGTGATTAGTGTTGTGCAGGTCGGTTCAAGAACCTGATGGTTGTAGGAAAGTAGCTGTTCCTGAACCTGGTGGTGTGGGACTTCAGGCTCCTGTACCTCCTGCTCTACGGTAGCAGTGAGAAGCCGGCATGGCCCAGATGGCGGGGATCTTTGATGATGGACGTTGCCTCCTTGAGGCAGCGCCTCCTGTTGGTGCTGCCAATTTGGGGAAGGCTACTGTGGAGCTTAAATTCACTGACATGTTTTAAAAAATATCCCGGTCATAAAACCACAAAGGTGCCAGATTTGATGTTCTTCAGGAAAGAATATCTGCCTTCATTATTGTGTCCAGCCTATATGTGACTGTAGACTCACCAATGTGGTTGACACTGAAATAACTGAGCTTAAATAACTCACATTTACTTCTGTTTGGACCAGGGCTGGCCATTTTCGCCTGTGTTCCCTGTCTTCCTTTCTCCTTTCATTTGTATATTCTGGCCTGCTGATTGTGTCACGCTAAATCAGACTATACAACCCAGCCGACACCACATTAGCAACAGGTTACACAGACAAAGGAGTTTAAGTGTCCATTTAGTGACTAAATCATTTCACCTATCACAGACATATTCTTTGTTCTACCCCTTGCCCTCCGCCACCTTCACGGTGACTCAGACTAACTTGTTAGTTCTCTTTCCCAGTTCTCGTGAAGGGTCTTGCAGATGATATCAAGATAGATAAGATAAGATATTTATTTATTAGTCACATGTACATCGAAACACACAGTGGAATGTGTCTTTTGGTGTTACTGAGAATGTGCTGGGGGCAGCCCGCAAGTGTCGCCAATCTTCCGGTGCCAACATAACGTGCCCACAACTTCCTAACCCGTACGCCTTTGGAATGTGGGAGGAAACCGGAGCACCCGGAGGAAACCCACGCAGACACACAGGGAGAACGTACAAACTCCTTACAGACAGCGGACGGTATTGCAGCCATTTATTTTCTAAATGGAGAGAGAATTCAGAAATCAGAGGTGCAAAAGGACTTGGGGGTCCGAGTTCAGGATTCCCTTAAGGTTAACTTGCAGTCTGAGTCACTAGTAAAGAAGGCAAATGCAATGGTAGCATTCATTTCAAGAGGACTAGAATATAAAAGCAAGGATTTACTGCTGAGGCTTAAGGATGAGATAAGATTTCTTTATTAGTCACATGTACATTGAAACACACAGTGAAATGCACCTTTGCATAGAGTGTTCTGGGGGCAGCCGGCAAGTGTCGCCACGCTTCCGGCGCCAACATAGCATGCCCACAACTTCCTAACCCGTACGTCTTTGGAATGTGGGAGGAAACCGGAGCACCCGGAGGAAACCCACGCAGACACGGGGAGAACGTACAAACTCCTTACAGACAGTGGCTGGAATTGAACCCGGTCACTGGCGCTGTAATAGCACTAAAGAACATAGAACATAAAACACTACAGCACAGTACAGGCCCTTCAGCCCACGATGTTGTGCCGACATTTTATCCTGCTCTAAGATCTATCTAACCCTTCCCTCCCACATAGCTCCCCATTTCTCTATCATTCATGTATCTAAGAGTCTCTTAAATGCCCCTAATGTATCTGCCCCCACAACCTCTGCAGGCAGTGCGTTCCACGCACCCACCACTCTCTGTGTAAAAAACTTACCCCTGATATCCCCCTAATACCTTCCTCCAATCACCTTAAAATTATGGCCCCTTATGTTAGCCATTTTCTCCCTGGGAAAAAGTCTCTGACTGTCCACTCGATCTATGCCTCTTATCATCTTGTGCACCTCTATCAAGTCACCTCTCATCCTCCTTCTCTCTAAAGAGAAAAGCCCGAGCTCGCTCAACCTATCCTCATAAGACATGCTCTCCAATCTAGGCAACATCCTGGTAAATCTCCTCTGCACCCTCTCTAAAGCTTCCACATCCTTCCTATAATGAGGCGACCAGAACAGAACTGAACAGAACTGAAGCGTTATGCTAACCGTGACACTACCGTGCCTGCTTTATAAAGCGTTGGTCAGACCACATTTGGAGTATTGTGAGCAATTTTGGACCTCATATCTAAGGAAGGATGTGCTGGTCCTGGAGAGGGTCCAGAGGAGGTTCACAAGAATGATCCCAGGAATGAAAAGCTTAACATGCCTGACCTGTTAAGCTCTGCCAGCATTTTGTGTGTGTTGCTTAACATGTGAGGAGAGTTTGATGTCTCTGGGCCTGTACTTGATGGAGTTCAGAAGGATGTGGGGGGATCTCATTGAAACCTGTTGGATATAGTGGACGTGAAGAGGCCATAGAACATAGAACACTACAGCACAGTACAGGCCATTCGGCCCATAATGTTGTGCTGACATTTTATCCTGCTCTAAGATCTATCTAACCCCTCCCTCCCACATAGTCCTCCATTTCTCTATCATTCATGTGTCTATCTAAGAGTCTCTTAAATGTCCCTAATGTATCTGCCGTTTCCATCAGTGGGAGAGTCGAGGATCCGAGGGCACAGAATAAAGGGACTTCCCTTTAGATCTGGAATGAGGACCAAATTTCTTCAGCCAGACTGTGGGTAAATCTGTGGAATTCATTGTCACAGACGGGTGTGGAGGCCAAGTCATTGGGTGTATTTAAGGCAGAGATTGATAGGGTTTTGATTAGTAAGGGGGGTTAAGGTTTATGGGGACAAGGCAGGAGAATGGGGTTAAAAAGTATCAACCATGATTGAGTGGCGGAACAGACTCGATGGACTGAGTGGCCTAATTCTTCTCCTATGTTTTATGGTCTTCGACCAGAAGTGTTAACTGTTTCTCTTCCTGCAGATGCTGCCTGACCTGCTGAGTTTTTCTGCTTTCATTCTGTTCTAACACAATATTCTGTATTCTGTTTTCCCTTTGTACTACCTCAATGTACTTACGTACAGAATGATCTGTCTGGATGGCACGCAAACAAAAGCTTTTCACTGTATCTTGGTACATGTGACAATAATAAACCAACCAACCAACCAATACATTTTTAGCATCTGTGGATTTTGATTTTCAGATTTTTTGCTCGTTTATAGGAGCTTGCAAATTATCTGCTGTGTTTCCTACAATAACCGTACTTTAAAAGAACTTCATTGTCTGTATAGTATTTTGGGATCTCCTATGAACGTACAAGTCTTCCTTCCTAGAGCCATACATGGTCTTTCAAGGGATTTCATAAAACTATTATATAAATAAAGCAGCTGTCATTTGGCCCATTGATCCTGTTCTTGCTCTTTGACATGGTCAGGGCTCACACTGGATGTTGAAACACTCTAGCCACTGACTATCCCACTACAGAGCAGTAGGGTCCAGCCTAACCATCTCCAATTTTGAGCTAATATTATCCGATTTCAATTTGGAAGCAGGCTGCTGACTACGTGGACAAAAGTAAATTCTGTCTGGGTAGGCCGGCAGTTTAATAATTCAGGAGGCTGAGATTAAAACAGATCAGTAACCATTTTATTAAGCGCTGTAGCAATTAGTTTGAAAAAAAATAGCTGAGAAAACTGTCTCGACGTTTCAATAAAGGAGAAAATTGCTTTGAGGGCATATTCAGCAAATAATTCTGAAAATGAAAACCAGCTTTTTTTTGTTTTATTGAAATCTCATTCATAATTCAGCTGTTTTTTACACTGCTGCGTACTGGTATTTGAAACAACTGCGCGACACACAACCGGGAGAAATGCGTCCCAATAATCCAATGCAATAATGGCCGTGCATGTAATTTAACGGAGGAGCTACAGTCTGCTCAGCAAAATGCTTCACATTCTCCTTCCCAGGTCTTGTCCTCTGATATTTGTTGCGGGCAGTGATTCACAGGGTATTCACTGGGAAAGCGTTCTATCTGGATGCATCACGGCTTGGTCTGGCAACTGCTCTGCCCAGGACTGCAAGAAATTGCAGAGGGTTGTGGACACAGCCCAGCGCGTCACGGAAACCAGCCTCCCCTCCTTGGACTTTACCTCTCGCTGCCTTGGCAAAGCAGCCAGCATAATCAAAGACCCCACCCACCCGGGACATTCTCTCTTCTCTCCTCTTCCATCCGGTAGAAGATACAGGAGCCTGAGGGCACGTACCACCAGACTTAAGGACAGCTTCTACGCAACTGTGATAAGACTATTGTACAGTTCCCTTATACGATGAGATGGACTCTGACCTCACGATCTACCTTTTTGTGACCTTGCCCCTTATTGCACTGCACTCTCTCTGTAGCTGTGACACTTTACTCTGTACTGTTATTGTTTTTACCTGTACTACCTCAATGCACTCTGTACTAACTCAATGTAACTGCACTGTGTAATGAATTGACCTGTACAATTGGTATGTAAGACAAGTTTTTCACTGTACCTCGGTACAAGTGACAGGAATAAACTAACACCAATACCAATAAAATATCTCCTTCCAGCACCTTTCTGGTGTCAAAAGCTGAGCATTAAGTTTGGGCAGTCAAGGAAATCTGCATGACAGAGTGGTAGTTGTTACGGACCAGCAACAATAAAAACACACTGAGTCATGTGTAAGTGTTAGAAACTATTTTATTAATAACTACTTGTAATAATAAGAAAAGTAAAAATGTTAGATATCAAACATAATCCCGAAAACTAATACTCAAAGAGTGTATGTGGCAAATTCCCAAACTCCAAGTCTAGGAATAGTTCTCAAAGTTCAGTTCAGCAAGTCATCAGGTGAAACATGAGCAAAGGCTTTTTCAAAACCACTGTTGACTGAAGAGAAAATGTAGAGAGAATATAGAGAGAAATTACGAAATCCAAATGTTCTACGATGGAACCCATACGACATCTCAAACACTGATGATCTCCATTGCTTTGTTCTGAAGTACCTGCCAACACGAAGGCATTCACACAAACACCTGTTTCCCACTACAGGTTAATGACAAAGTGGACTCCACTTGATTGCTCCAAAAATCCATACATGGATTGTAGTGACAGACACAGCTATTGCTCTTCATCCATTGTTACGGAGACCAGCAGTCAGTCAGTCTCTCTCTCTCTCTCTCTCTCTCTCTCTCTCTCTCTCTCTCTCTCTCTCTCTCTCTCTCTCTCTCTCTCTCTCTCTCTCTCTCTCTCTCTCTCTCTCTCTCTCTCTCTCTCTCTCCCCCTCCCTCCCTCCCTCCCTCCCTCCCTCCCTCCCTCTCCCTCTCTCTCTTCTCGACTCACTTCGATTCACTGAGCAAAAACCTGTCAGCACGTTGTAATCCTGCTGTCTTGATGACACCACACACACCACTACTCTACTCTACATGTCTTAAAGGGACATTCACCAAGTAGCAACCTGACCTGTAACACTGTCAATGAGCTATACAAGAGGAACCCTGCATCTCCAATCAAACACTTCAAGGGCAGGGTTGGTACAGGTTAGATACAACGTAAAGCTCCTCTGCACTATCCCATCACAAGGCAGAGACAAGCTAGGTTAGATACAAGCTAAGTCTCCCTCTATACTGACCCGTCACACACTCCCTGTGCAGGGACTACATCTAGATGAGGATAGGGACATTGCCAGCGACCCGGGTTCAATTGCGGCTGCTATCTGTAAGAAGTTTGCACGTTTACCCTGTGTCTGCGTGGGTTTCCTCCGGGTGCTCCGGTTTCCTCCCACATTCCAACGACGTACGGGTTAGGAAGTTGCGGGCATGCTATGTTGGCGCCGGAAGCGTGACAACACTTGCGGGCTGCCCCCAGAACACTCTACGCAAAAGATGTATTTCACTGTGTGTTTCGATGTGGGTGTGACTAATAA
Organism: Pristis pectinata; assembly: GCF_009764475.1. Lineage (NCBI taxonomy): Eukaryota > Metazoa > Chordata > Chondrichthyes > Rhinopristiformes > Pristidae > Pristis > Pristis pectinata. Next base: position 6,249,818 of record NC_067406.1, read on the forward strand.
AGATATCTTATCTTATCTCAGCTGTTGTTGTAGTTTGTAGTGTCTCGTTGCCGTGTTGTAGTGTTGTAGTATCGTAGCATTTGTAGTAAAATTGTTTTTGAAAACTGAAGGGCAGGGACTGCCTGTCGATGGTTCAGCCCGAGCTGACTGCTTGCCCCTCTTCTGGGGTTACGTCCATGCCCGTGTGTCCCTGGAGAAGGAGGACGCAGTATCCACAGGTATAGTGCGGGATTTCCGGGACCAATGGGCGCCACAGGGGCTCGAGTGCGTTCTGTATAATGATGACTGCGTTATAATTTGAAACTATTGATTGTACAGTAAATAGTGTGAATTGTGCAATACTGTGGTGTTGTAATAATGTGATGCTGTCATCACTGAATAAACCTCCTTTGGAAAAGCAAACAAAAGGGTCAAAAAAAAGGGGCAGGGACAGCACGAGTTAGATAGAGTGAAGCTCCCTCTACACTGTCCTGTCACACACTCCCAGGGCAGGAACAGCACTGGTTGGATACAGAGTAAAGCTCCCTCTGCACCGTCCCACCAGAAGATACAGGAGCCTGAGGGCACATACCACCAGGCTCAAGGACAGCTTGTATCCCATTGTTATAAGATTATTGAACAGTTCCCTTATACAATAAGATGGACACTTGACCTCACAATCTATGTTGTTTGACCTTGCACTTTATTGTCTACCTGTACTGCACTTCCCTGTAGCTGTCACAATTTACTCTGTATTCTGCTATTGTTTTTACCCTGCACTACCTCAATGCACTGTGTAATGAATTGATCTGTATGAACAGTATGCAAGACAAGTTTTTCACTGTACCTCGGTACGTGTGACAATAATAAACGAATACCAATACCATTACACATTCCCAGGGCTGTGACAGCATATACGGTGTAAAGCTTGGAGACACAAGAGACTGCAGATGCTGGAAACTGGAGCAACACACAATCTGCTGGAGGAACTCAGTGGGTCAGGCAGCATCTGTGAGGTGGGGGGGAAGGAATTGTCGACATTTCAGTTCAAAACCCTGCATCGGAATAAAGCTCCCTCTGCACCGTCCTGTCAAACACTCTCAGAGCAGATTTGTTCTCTTTAACCTACTCTGTTCTCCAAGACCTGTTACACTTCTCTGAATTTCATTTTTTTTTCATTTAAATGAAAATGAAAGGCTTATTGAAAGTGGCTACACAGGTAGACAGGGTGGTTAAGAAGGCTTATGGAATGCTTGCTTTCATTAATCGAGGTATTGAGTACAGGAGTCAAGAAGTTATGATACATCTCTATAGAACTCTGGTTAGGCCACATTTAGAGTATTATGTGCAGTTCTGGTCGCCTCACTATAGGAAAGTTTTAGAGAGGGTGCAGAGGAGGTTTACGACGATGCTGCCTGGATTCGAGGGCATGTGCTATCAGGAGAGGCTGGACAAACTTGGGCTCTTTCATCTGGAGCGGCGGAGGCTGAGGGGTGATCTGTTGGAAGTGTATAAAATTATGAGGGGCATGGATAGGGTGGACAAGCAATATCTTTTTCCCATTACTGAGCAATCCAATACCAGAGGGCATGTATTTAAGACGAAAGGGGGTAGGTTCAAAACAGACATAAGGGGTACGTTTTTTACTGAGAGAGTGGCGGATGCCTGGAATGCGTTGTCTGATAGGGTGGTGGAGGCAAATTCATTGGGGGCTTTTAAGAGGGGCTTGGATGTGCACTTATAACTTTTGCTTCCAGAAATGTCTGGTAACTGATTCTATGTCCCAGAGACCTGTCCATGAAAAGGCCTTTGCTTCAATGTTTTGATGTTGATCTTGTGATTCTTCCCGAGTTCCCTCTTCATTGCATTTATAAAAGTTTTCCTAAAATTCATTTCTGGGATGTGGGCATCAGTGGCATTTATTGCCTTCCCCTTACAGCCCTTGAGAAGGTGGTGATGAACCTCTGCGTTCCTTCTGGTGAAGTGCTCCCACAGTCTTGTTGGGGAGAGAGCACCAGGGTCTCGACACAGGGTGTATGGATTGGGACTTACATTATAACCCCGAAGGAGGCCTTTCAGCCCGTCGTCCACACCCCCTCTCCTTGTTTCCCTGCAACGCTGTGACTTTCCCTTAGCCAGTAAATGTGGGAAGGAATCAGAACACACAGAGGAAACCCACACGGCCACGGGGAGAACGTGCACACTCCACACAGACAGCACCCGAGGTCGGGATCAAACCGAGGTCCCTGATGCTGTGAGGCAGCAACACTACCTGCTGCACGACCATTCGTAGAACAATGCAGCACAGCGACAGGCCCTTCAGTCCACCATGTCTGTGCTATCCACGATGCCAATTCACGCACATGTCCTTCAGGATTTTGCAAGGATGGACTCCGATGGGCAGGCGCGGTAGTGTAGTGGTTAACGTAACGCTATTGCAGCGCCAGCGACCCACGTTCATAAAACGTAGAACATAGAACACGACAGCACAGTACAGGCCCTTCGGCCCACAATGTTGTGCTGACATTTTATCCTGCTCTAAGACCTATCTAACCCTTCCTCCCCACATTTCTCTATCATTCATGTGTCTATCTAAGAGTCCCTTAAATGTCCCTAATGTATCTGCCCCCACAACTTCTGCCAGCAGTGCGTTCCACGCACCCACCACTCTGTGTAAAAAAACTTACCCCTGACATCCCCCTTATACCTTCCTCCAATCACCTTAAAATTATGTCCCCTCCTGTTAGCCATTGTCATCCTGGGAAAAAGTCTCTGACTGTCCACTCGATCTATGCCTCTTATCATCTTGTACACCTCTATCAAGTCACCTCTCATCCTCCTTCTCTCCAAAGAGAAAAGCCCGAGCTCACTCAACCTATCCTCATAAGACATGTTCTCCAATCCAGACAACATCCTGGTAAATTTGGGGCACAATGACCATTGCTCCATAACCTTTAGAATTGTCATGGACAGGGATAGGAGCAAAGAGGACTGGAAGATATTTAATTGGGGAAGGGACAAATTATGAGGCTATAAGGCGAGAACTTGGGAGTGTAAATTGGGATGACATTTTTGAAGGGAAATGTACTATGGAGATGTGGTCGATGTTCAGGGATCTTTTGCAGGATGTTAGGGATAAATTTGTCCCGGTGAGGCAGAGAAGGAATGGTAGGGTGAAGGAACCGTGGGTGACAAGAGAGGTGGAACAACTAATTAGGAAGAAGAAGGCAGCATACATAAGGAGTAAGCAGCAAGGATTGGACAGGGCTCGTGAGGAATATAGAGTAGCAAGGAAGGAACTTAAGAAAGGGCTGAGGAAAGTGAGAAGGGGACATGAAAAGGCTTTGGTGAGTAGGGTTAAGGAGAATCCCAAGGCTTTTCTCTCGTACGCAAAGAGCAGAAGGATGGCTAGAGTAAAGGTAGGTCCAATTAAAGACAAAGGTGGGAGGATGTGCCTGGAAGCTGTGGAAGTGGTTGAGCTTCTCAATGAATACTTCTCTTCAGTGTTCACCAAGGAGAGGGGTCTTGATGATGCTGAGGACAGTGTTGGTGGGGGTAATGTTCCAGAGTATGTAGATAGTAAGAGAGAGGATGTGTTGGAGCTGTTGGAAAATATTAGGACAGATAAGTCACCGGGGCCTGACGGAATATTCCCCAGGCTGCTTCGTGAGGTGAGGGAGGAGATTGCTGAACCGTTGGTTAGGATCTTTGAGTCCTCGTTGTCAATGGGGATGGTACCAGAGGATTGGAGGGTGGCGAATGTTGTCCCCTTATTCAAAAAAGGTAGTAGGGATAGTCCAGGGAATTACAGATCAGTGAGCCTTACGTCTGTGGTGGGCAAGCTGTTGGAAAGGATTCTAAGAGATAGGATCTATGAGCATTTAGAGAATCATGGACTGATTAGGGACAGCCAGCATGGCTTTGTGAAGGGAAGATCTTGTCTCACAAGCCTGATAGGGTTCTTTGAGGAAGTAACCAGGAAGATTAATGAGGGTAGTGCAGTGGATGTGATCTACATGGATTTTAGTAAGGCGTTTGATAAGGTTCCACATGGTAGGCTTCTTCAGAAGGTCAGAGGCCAAGGGATCCACGGAGGCTTGGCAGTGTGGATTCAGAATTGGCTTGCCTGTAGAAAGCAGAAGGTTGTGGTGGAGGGACTGCATTTGGATTGGAGGGCTGTGACTAGTGGTGTCCCACAGGGATCGGTTCTGGGACCTCTATTTTTTGTGATATTTATTAACGACTTAGATGAGGGGGTGGAAGGGTGGGTTAGCAAGTTTGCAGATGACACAAAGATCGGTGGTGTTGTGGATAGTGTGGAGGGCTGTCGAAGCTTACAGAGGGATATTGATAGGATGCAGAGCTGGGCTGAGAAGTGGCAGATGGAGTTCAATCCAGAGAAGTGTGAGGTGGTACACTTTGGAAGGACAAACTCCAAGGTGGAGTACAAGGTAAATGGCAGGATTCTGGGCAGTGAAGAGGAGCAGAGGGATCTGGGGGTTCATATCCACAGATCACTGAAAGTTGCCTTGCAGGTGGATAGGGTAGTTTAGAAAGCTTATGGGATGTTAGCTTTCATAAATCGTGGGATCGAGTTTAAGAGCCGCGAAGTGATGATGCAGCTTTACAAAACTCTGGTTAGGCCACACTTGGAGTACTGTGTCCGGTTCTGGTCGCCTCATTATAGGAAGGATGTGGAGGCGTTGGAAAGGGTGCAGAGGAGATTTACCAGGATGCTGCCTGGATTAGAGAGTATGGATTATGAGGAGAGACTAAAGGAGCTGGGGCTTTACTCATTGGAGAGGAGGAGGATGAGGGGAGATGTGATAGAGGTATTCAAGATATTGAGAGGAATAGATAGAGTGGACAGCCAGCGCCTCTTTCCCAGGGCACCAATGTTCAAAGCAAAAGGACATAGCTTTAAGGTAATGGGTGGAAAGTTCAAGGGAGATGTCAGAGGGAGGTTTTTCACCCAGAGAGTGGTTGGTGCATGGAATGCACTGCCTGGGGTGGTGGTGGAGGCTGATACATTGGACAAGTTTTTGTTACATAAGCATATGCAGGAACTTAAGAAAGAGGGGTATGTGGGAGGAAGGGGTTAGATAGTCTTAGGTGTGGTTTGAAGGTCGGCACAACATGGTGGGCCGAAGGGCCTGTATTGTGCTGTACTTTTCTATGTTTCTATGGTTCTATGGTTAAATCTCCTCTGCACCCTCTCTAAAGCTTCCACATCCTTCCTATAATGAGGCGACCAGAACTGAACACAATACTCCAAGTGTGGTCTGACCAGAGTTCTATCGAGCTGCAACATCACCTCACAGCTCTTGAACTCAATACCCTGACTCATGAAGGCCAACACTCCATACGCCTTCTTAACAACTCTATCAACTTTTGTTACAACCTTTGAGGGATCTATGGACACCAAGATCCCTCTGTTCCTCCACACTGCTAAGAGTCCTGCCATTAACCTTGTATTCTGTTTTTGAATTCAATCTCCCGAAGTACATCACTTCACACTTATCCGGGTTGAACTCCATCTGCCACTTCTCAGCCCAGCTCTGCATCCTATCAATAATCTACAACAACCTTCTGAACTATGGACTGTTAATGGTGAATAATAATGTTGCCACATAAATGCCAAGCAACGGCGTATCCAACATGACAGAAACTAACCACCAATATTTGATGTTCACCTGCATTTGCATTGCTACGTTCTGCCTCCAACAATACCCTGGGCGGACACAGCCCAGCACATCACGGAAATCAGCCTCCCCTCCATGGACTACGAGGAGAGACTAAAGGAGCTAGGGCTGTTCTCATTGGAGAGAAGGAGGATGAAGGGAGACATGATAGAGGTGTACAAAATATTAATAGATAGAGTGGACAGCCAGCACCTCTTTCCCAGGGCACCAATGCTCAAAACAAGAGGACATGGCTTTAAGGTAATGGGTGGGAAGTTCAAGGGAGATGTCGGAGGGAGGTCTACACTTCTCGCTGCCTTGATGAAGCAGCCAGCATAATCAAAGACCCCACCCACCCCTGTCAATCTCTCTTCTCTCCTCTCCTATCAGGGAGGAGATACAGGAGCCTGAGGGCACATTCCATCAGGCTCAAGGACAGCTTCTATCCCACAGTGATAAGACTATTGAATGATTCCCTTATTTCATGAGATGGACTCTTGACCACACAATCTACCTTGTTGTGACCTTGCACCTTATTGTGTGCCTGCAATGCACTTCCCTGTAGCTGTGACACTTTACTCTGTACTGTTATTGTTTTTTTTACCTGTACTACATCAATGCACTCTGTACTAACTCAATGTAACTGCAATGTGTAATGAATTGATCTGTACAATCGGTATGCAAGACATGTCTTTCACTGTACCTTGGTACAAGTGACAATAATAAACCAATACCAATACCAATGCCATTGATAGAAACTCCACTGGACCAACCACACACTTCCCACAGCTACAAGAGTAAGTCAGAGGCTGAGTATACTGTGGTAAGTAACTCACTGCTTGACACTCCGAAGCCTTTCGCCCTTCTACAACGCAGAAGTCTGTGGGCACCACAGTGCAGTAGAAGTACTGCCTCACAGCACCAGTGACACGTGTTCAATCCTGACCTTGGGTGCTGTCTGTGGGTGGAGTTTGCACATTCTTCCTGTGACTGTGTGGGTTTCCTCCGGGCGCTCCGTTTTCCTCCCGCATCCCAAAGACGTGCGAGTTGGTAGTTTAATTGGCTGCTATAGATTGCCCATAGTTTGCAGGTGAGTGGTAGAATCTGGAGGGAGGTGAAGAGAATGTGGGGTGAATAAAAAATGGGGCTAATGTAGGATTAGGGTTAAATGGGTGGGTGATGGTCAGAGCAGACTCGATGGGCTGAAGGACCTGTATCTCTCTAAGTGAGGAATGTGATGGAATTCTCTCCACTTGCTTGGATAAGTGCGACACCAACAATGTTTAGCAAGCTTGACACCATCTCAAACAAAGCAGCCTAATGATAAGAGTTAAGATATCTTTATTAGTCACATGTACATCGAAACACACAGTGAAATGCATCTTTTGCGTAGTGTTCTGGGGGCAGCCTGCAAGTGTCGCCACGCTTCCGGCGCCAACATAGCATGCCCACAACTTCCTAACCCGTACGTCTTTGGAAAGTGGGAGGAAACCGGATCACCCAGAGGAAACCCACACAAACACGGGGAGAACGTACAAACTCCTTACAGACAGTGGCGGGAATGGAACCTGGGTCGCTGGCGGTGTAAAGCGTTACGCTAACCACCCTAAACACTCCCTACCTCCAACAGCGGCGCACAGCGGCTGGAGAGTGCACCGTTCACAAAGTGCTCTGCAGGGTTCTGTGATAGCACCTCCCAAATCTGTGATGTCTTCCGCCATAAGATAAGATAAGATATCTTTTTTAGTCACATGTACATCGGAACACACAGTCAAATGCATCTTTTGCGTAGAGTGTTCTGGGGGCAGCCCACAAGTGTCGCCATGCTTGGGAATGCCACCCCCTGCAGGTTCCCCTCCACCTTGCTGCCCTTGTTTTCTTTGATGTTAGAGGTGGTGGGCTTTGGGAGATGCTGTCAGAGTAGTCTGGGCTTATCAGTTTATTGATTTATTATTGTCACATGTACCAAGATACAATAAAAAACTTTGTTTGTGTGCCATCCAGACAGATCATTCCATATATCAGTACATTGAGGAAGTACAAGGGAAAACAATAACAGAATGCAGAATAAAGTGTTACAGTTACAGAGAAAGTACAGTGCAGGCAGACAATAAGGGGCAACGCCATGACAAGGTAGATAGTGAGGTCAAGGGTCCATCTTATCGTACTAGGGGCCATTCAATAGTCTTATAACAGCGGGGTAGAAGCTGTTCTTGAGCCTGGTGCTATGTGCTTTCAGGATCAAGGAACCATCCATGGTGTTGGGTAGATACCAATGTTGGAGCTTGACTGAAACAAATTGGCTCAAGGCACAGGTTGTTCCGATGCTTACAAACACTTCACTCTTACCTATTGCATGATTTTAATGTTTGGTTGGTTAGGCTCTACTTGAAGAAGAATGGTTGCGCTGAAGAGAAGTAAGTGGTGTGTCTTTTGCTCTCCTTAAGGGGGAGGTATGTACCTCTGAGGAGATGGCATGAGATACACTTGAAGGTAACGGATGGTGAGACTCTTTAAGGGAAAGGCATGATTAGAGTATTAGGTTCTCTCTCTATGGGGAAGGGATAGTGTGACTCACTCTGTAAGGGAAGGGGATGGTGAAAGTCTGCATTTAAAGGAAAGATTTAATAAGCTTGGTTGGTTTATTATTACTGTCACATGTACCGAGGTACAGTGAAAAGCTTTGTTTGTCTGTCGTCTATACAGATCATTCCATACGTAAGTACAGCAAGGGATTCAAAAGGAAAACAATAACAGAATGCAGAATATGGTGTTACAGTTACAGAGAAAGCACAGTGCATTTAAGGTGAGAGAGGGAAAAGTCAAGGGAGATGTGCGGGCCAGGATCTTTACAGAGAGTGGTGGGTGCCTGGAATATGCTGCCAGGGGTGGTGGCGGAGGCAGATACGATAGAGGTTCTTTGATGGGCACATGAATGTGCAGAGAATGGGAAAGATATGGACCGTGTGCAGGCAGAAGGGATTAGGTGTCATTAGCTTAATTAGTTTGTCCCAACAACATGGGGTGAAGGGCCTGATGCTGTGCTATAAAGTTCCATGTTATATGTTCTACATTCAGGTGGATAAATAAGGTGCAAGGGCCACGAGAAGGTAGACTGAGAGATCAAGAGTTCATCTTTATTGTATAAGAGGTCCATTCAAGAGTCTTGAAAGCAAGAGTCAAGAGCAGTGGGATAGAAGCTGTCCTTGGGTGGATGACAGGACTCTTTTAAGTCAAGTCAAGTCAAGTCAAGTACCCGTATGCAAAGGTGCAATGAAAATCTTACTTGCAGCAGCATCACAGGCACATAGCATCAGATAAGCAGCATTCAGAAGAAACACGGAAATTAAACATAAATTGCACACAATTTTTACAAGAAAGAACACAATTAGAACAAATAAAAAATGAAGTCTATTTTAGTGCAAAGTGATCATGGTGTGGCTAAATTGTAGTGATTAGGGTTGTGCCGGTTGGTTCAAGAACCAAATGGTTGAAGGGAAGTAGCTGTTCCTGAACCTGGTGGTGTGGGACTTCAGGCTTCCGTACCTCCTGCCTGATGGCAGCTGCAAAAAGATGGCATGGCCCGGATGGTGGGGATCTTTGATGATAGATTGGTATTGGTATTGGTTTATTATTGTCACTTGTACCGAGGTACAGTGAAAAGCTTGTCTTCCAAACCAATCCTTCAGGTCAATTCATTACACAGTGCAGTTACATTGAGTCAGTACAGAGTGCATTGAGGTAGTACAGGTAAAAACAGTAACAGTACAGAGTAAAGTGTAACAGCTACAGAGAAAGTGCAGTGCAATAAGGTGCAAGGTCACAACAAGGTAGATCGTGAGGTCAGAGTCCATCTCATTGTATAAGGGAACCGTTCAATAGTCTTATCACAGTGGGATAGAAGCTGTCCTTGAGTCTGGTGGTACGTGCCCTCAGGCTCCTGTATCTTCTTCTTGAGGCAGCGCCTCCTGTAGATACTCCCGATGGTGGGGAGTGATGTGCCTGTGATGGATTGGGCAGAGTCCACTACTCTCTGCAGCTCCTTACATTCCTGTGCATTCTAATTGCTGTACCAGTCAGGATAGTTGTAACAGTACGGTTGTAGAAGTTTGTTAGAGTGTTCGATGACAAGCCGAACTTATTAACCTCCTAAGAAAGTAAAGATGCACTGGTACACTTTCCTTATGGTTGTGTCTATGTGCTGGGTCCAGGATTAACTCCCGGGAACTTAAAGCTGCTGACTCTCTCCACCACCGATGCCCCAATGTAGACCGATGCATGTTCACCCTCCTTCCCCTTCCTGAAGTCAACAATCAGCTCTTTAGTTTTGCTGACATCGGGCGAGAGGTTGTTGTTGCAACACCACTCAACCAGGTGTCCTATCTCGCTCCGGTAAGCTGACCCATCGCCACCTGTGATTTGTAGTGTCGTCGGTGAATTTGAAGGTGGCATTGGAGCTGTGCTTAGCCACACTCTCATGTGTGTATAGAGAGTAGAGCAGGGGGCTAAGTACACAGCCTTGAGGTGCAGCTGTGTTGACGGTCAGTGAGGAGGAGATGTTGTTACAAATCCTCACTGATTGAGGTCTGCCGATGAGGAAGGGATTCTTTTATGGGGAAAGGTTGCTGAGACTGTATTTAAGGGGAAGAGATGGTAAAACTCTGCATTTAAGGGAAAGCGATGATAAGCTTCTCTCTCTCCAAGGAATAGCAGGTAGTGTGACCTTTACCATCATAAACACAATGGACTAAATGGCTCCCACTTGATCTTCCCCATTGTGACTCTGTGATTCTTTAAATAGGCATTGAGGATAAGGATGGAGACCTGATTCACTCTTCCTGTGTTGCAGAGCTGCAGTTCTCTCCCTTTAATGTCCATCGAATAAAATCCTGATTTGTGCAGGGGAGCGTCACTAAAGGGGTTAAGCTTCAGTACAGTGCTTGACATGCTGACAGCTCGCTCCATCACCTCCTGAAGAGGCTGCTGATTGCATCCAAGATAAGATTAAGTCTAGAGTAATATTGTCAGTTGTACTCATGATGTCTTAGGCCAAGCTGATGAGCAAACGTTTCTGGCGGATGCCGGGTTCCGTGCGTGGGGCTTCGAGTTATTATACTTTCCTTTGGCGTATTTGCCAGAACTTTTATTTTTAATTAACCTTTACTTTGTGCGACATTGTAATTCTTCCCTCTGTGTCAGGCAGGTTAATGAATTATGTGACCCAAGGCAGGGACGGAGGACTTAGATCAATGAACCTCCATTTGATGCCCTTCCGCTGTTGGATTTCTTTCCCTTGCACAGACTGAAACACAAGAATCTCCTTCCTCAGTAATAACTCCAGGCCAGCGTTGTCTAGAGGGGCTGCAGAAAGAAATTAAACGCTTGCGAAAGACCTGCGGTTGAGGCCTAAATTGGATTATCTTGGCCCAATCGAGGCCTAAATTAGAGCTGGGTGTCACTGCATCAGAGATGAAATGCAGGGCTCTGGATATGCTGTGGTTGCAAATCAATTTGTCAGCTGATGTTTGGTGGAAAAAATTGATAAAGCAATTTTATTTCATGGTTATCTGCTACATTTGCTTTTCTCAGGCTGCATTTTATATGCGTGAGTGCTTGGAATGAATTAACTCTTTAGATGGCGTGTGCTTTTATATTTAGCTTAGATATTTAGCAGATTTTGCTCTTCTCTCCCTCTCCCTGCAGTTTAATCCCTCCTATTCCGATTATGGATACTCCTGACCAGGAATCTCGGTTACAGAATCACAGACTAATACAGCATGGAAACAGGCCCTTTGGTCCAACTCATCTATGGTACCCACCAAGCGAGACCCATTTGCTTGTGTTTGTCCCTATCCCTCTGAACCTTTCCTATCCTTGGACTTATCCAAATGTCTCTTAAATGTTGTTATTGTACCTGCCTCAACCACTTCCTCTGGCAGCTCGTTCCATATACCCACCACCTTCTGCGTGAAGAAGTTGCCCCTCAGATCCCTTTTAAATCTTTCACCTCTCACCTTAAATCTACGCCCTCTAGTTTTTAGTTCCCCCTCCCTGGGAAAAAAGACTGTGTGCCTTCTATGCCACTCATTATTTTGTACACCTCCATAAGGTCACCCCTCAGTCTCCTATGTGCCAATGAATATAGTCCTAGCCTGCCCAACCTCTCCCTGTAACTCAGGCCCTCGAGTCATCGAATCATAGAGTCATATAGCATGGAGACAGACCTTTCGGCCCAACTTGTCCACGCCAACCATGGTGCCACAAGGCTAGTCCCATTTGCTCACGTTTGGCCCATATCCCTCTAAACCCCTCCTATTACTGCCCCTCCCCACAAAAAAAGTCCACCCCTTACAAGAGATGTGGGGAGGCTCCAATGCACAGGATCGCAAGAGGCTGCAGAGGGTTGTAGACTCAGCCAGCTCCATCACGGGCGCAACCCTCCCCACCGTCGAGGACATCTTCAAGAGGCGGTGCCTCAAGAGGGAAGCATCCATCACTAAGGACCCTCACAATCCAGGACATGCCCTCTTCTCATTACTACTATTGGGGATAGGGTACAGGAGCCTGAAGACCCACACTCAATGATTTAGGAACAGATTCATCCCTCTGTCATCAGATTTCTGAACGGTCCCTGAACCCATGAACACTACCACGTTATTCCTTTTTTTGCAATATTTATTTATTCTTGTAATTTATAGTAACTTTCTGTCTTTGCACTGTGCTGCTGCCACAAAACAACACATTTCACAACATATCAGTCAGTGATAGTAAACCTGATTCTGTTTCTGATGTAAACTCGTCTGTGGCTCGGCCCAAACCTGGTAGTGAGTTAGTTATTCAATTGTCATTTGGAAAACAACTGGCTGAAGGTATTGGAATTGCAATTGGAATCAGTTTATAATTGTCACTTGTATTGAGGTACAGTGAAAAACCTGTCTTGCATACCATTCATACAGATCAATTCAGTACACAATGCATTGTTAAAGCTTGATGTTAAGGTTTGCCTCATTATAGGAAGGATGTGGAAGCTTCAGAGAGGGTGCAGAGGCGATTTACCAGGATGCTGCCTGGAGTGGAGAGCATGTCTTATGAGGATAGGTTGAGCGAGCTAGGGTTTTTCTCTTTGGAGAGAAGGAGGATGAGAGGTGACTTGATAGAGGTGCACAAGATGATAAGAGGCATAGATCGAGTGGACAGTCAGAGACTTTTTCCCAGGGCGACAATGGCTAACTCGAGGGGATACAATTTTAAGGTGATTGGAGGAAGATATAAGGGGGATGTCAGGGGTAAGTTCTTTACACAGAGAGTGGCAGGTGCGGGGAACGCTCTGCCGGCAGAGGTTGTGGGGGCAGATACATTAGGGACATTTGATAGACTTTTAGATAGACACATGAATGATAGAAAAATGGAGGGCTATGTGGGAGGGAAGGGTTAGATAGACCTTAGAGCAGGATAAAATCTCGGCACAACATTGTGGGCCGAAGGGCCTGTACTGTGTTGTAATGTTCTATGTTCTATGTAAATTTTGCAAACTAGTTGAGAGTGGTGGAGAAACAGTTTCACCAAATGCTTGCAGGAATTCGTGTTTTTAGCTCCACTGTTAGAATGGAGATGCTGGGATTGTTTTCTTTGGAGCAAAGAAGGTTGAGAGAAGATTTGATAGAGGGGCACAGGGTCATGATGTTTTGAATCAAGGAGTCATACAGCACAGAAACAGGCCCTTCGGCCCACCGAGTCCATGCTGACCATCAAGCGACACGTAAGATAAGATATCTTAATTAGTCACATGTACATCAAAACACACAGTGAAATGCATCTTTTGCGTAGAGTGTGCTGGGGGCAGCCCGCAAGTGTCGCCACGCTTCCGGCACCAACATAACATGCCCACAACTTCCTAACCCGTACGTCTTTGGAATGTGGGAGGAAACCGGAGCACCCGGAAGAAACCCACGCAACATGGGGAGAACATACAAGCTCCTTACAGACAGCGGCCGGAATTGAACCGGGGTTGCTGGCGCTGTAATAGTGTTACGCTAACTACTATTCCTACGCTAATTCCATTTCTTAATCTACTCCACAATTCCCAACCACTCCTCCCAGATTCTACCACTCACCTACATACAAGGGGTAACTTACAGCAGTCAATTAACCCACCGACCCGCGCGTCTTTGGGATGTGGGAGGAAACTGGAGCACCCGGGGGAGACCCACATGGTCACAGGGTGAATTGCAAATTCCACATCGGAGGTCAGGATTGAACCCGGGTCACTGGAGCTGTGAGGCAGTGGCTCTATCAGCTATAGCAGTGTGCCACCTGGATAAGGTGGATCGCTAAGGACCCTCACCACCTGGGACATGCCCTTTTCATGTTACTACCATCAGGGAGGAGGTACAGGAGCCTGAAGACCCACACTCAATGATTTAGGAACAGCTTCTTCCCCTCTGCCATCAGATTTCTGAACGGTCCATGAACCCACGAACGCAACCTCATTATTCCTTTTTTTTGCTCTATTTACTTACTTTGTAATTTATAGTAATTTTATGTCTTTGCACTGTACTGCTGCCGGGAAACAACAAATTTCACGTCATATGTCAGTGATAATAAACCTGATTCTGATTCTGAAGGTACACAAAGGGAATCTGTTCCCATTAGCGAATGGTTCAAGACCGGGAAATGTGAAGAAAAGAATTTTAATTCAGAGGATATACAAGAGCAGGCAAACATAGAACATAGAACACTACAGCACAGTGCAGGACCTTCAGCCCTTGATGTTGTGCCAACATTTTATCCTGCTCTAAGATCTATCTAACCCTTCCCTCCCACATAGCCCTCCATTTCTCTATCATTCATGTGTCTATCTAAGAGTCTCTTAAGTGTCCCTAATGTATCTTCCCCCACAACCTCTGCCGGCAGTGTGTTCCATGCACCCACCACTCTCTGTGTAAAATACTTACCCCTGACATCCCCCATATACCTTCCTCCAATCACCTTAAAGTTATGTTCCCTCATGTTAGCAATTGTCACCCTGGGAAAAAGTCTCTGACTGTCCACTCGATCTATGCCTCATCATCAACTTTATAAGACATTGGTTAAGCTAACAGTTACAGTAATGTGAATAGTTCTGGTCACCTCACTATAGGAAGGACGTGATTGCACTGGAGAGGGTGCAGAGGAGATTCACCAGGATGTGGCTTGGGATGGAGCAGTTCAGTTACGAGGAGAGACTGGCTGGGCTGTTTGTTTTCCTTGAGTGGAGGCAGCGGAAGGCCAACATGATCAAGATTATGAGGGACATAGGCAAGGGAGATAATAAGAAACCTTTCCCCTCGTGTAGCTGTCTAAAACTGGGGGAACAGGTCCATGGCAAGGTGTGAGAAGTTTAGAAGGAATCGGAGGAAGAATTTTTTTTAACCCAGAGGGTGGTTGCAATCAAGAACACACTGTCAGAGTGGGTAGTGGAGGCAGGTACTCTCACGCCATGTAAGATGTATCTGCAGGAGCAATTAAATTGCCAAGGGATAGAAGGTTGTGGAATAAATACTGGAAATTGGGATTATTATAATAGGTACTTGATAGGCTGGTCATAATGGGCTGAAGAGCCTGTTTCTGTGCTGCACAATTCTACAACTCAGAGCAGGCACGGTAGTGTAACAGTTAGCACAACACTATTACAGTGCCAGCGACCTGGGTTCAATTCCTGCCGCTATCTATAAGGAGTTTGTACATTGTATGTTGTATGTATGTAAAAAATGTATTTCACTGTGTGTTTTGATGTACATCTGATTAATAAAGATATCTTATCTTAAAGCAGTGGTTGAAACAGTCAGTCACTGCTTTTGGAACTGGAATTGGAACTGGTTTATTATTGTCACATGTACTGAGGTACAGCGAAAACTTGTTTTGCATATCGTTCATACAGATCAATTCATTACACAGTGCATTGAGGTAGTTCAGGGTAAAACAACAGAGAATACAGAGTAAAGTGTCACAGTTACAGAGAAAGTGCAGTGCAGGTAGACAATAAGGTGCAAGGTCATTACGAGGTAGATTGTGAGGTCAAGAGTCCATCTTATCGTAAGTTTTGGAAGATAAATGGATAGATACGAGAGAGAATAACTTGCAGGACTGTGGGGAAAGCATAGAGAGAACGTAGAGCATAGGACAGTACAGCACAGGAACAGGGTCTTGGGCCCACAATGTCTGTGCCAACCATGACTGGTAAATTGTTTAATTATTGTCACATGTACTGAGGTACAGTGAAAAACTTGTCTTGCATACCGTTCATACAGATCAATTTATTATGTCAGTGCATTGAGGTAATATAGGTAGAAACAATAACAGAATGCAGAATAAAGTGTTACAGTTACAGAGAAAGTGCAGTGCAGGCAGACAGTAATGTGCAAGATCTCAACGAGGTAGATTTTGAGGTTAAGAGTTCATCTTATCTTACTAGGGAACAGTTCAATATAACAACGGGATACAAGCTGTCGAGCCTGGTGGTACGTGCTTTCAGGCTTTTGCATCTTCCGCCTGATGGGAGGGGGGAGAAGAGAGAATGTCTGGGGTGGGTGGGATCTTTGATTATGTTGGCTGCTTTACCGAGGCAGCGAGAAGTGTAGGCAGAGTCCATGGAGGGGAGGCTGGTTTCTGTGACGCGCTGGGCTGTGTCCACAACTCTCTGCAGTTTCTTGCAGTTCTGGGCAGAGCAGTTGCCATACCAAGCCGTGATGCATCCAGATAGGATGCTTTCTATGGTGCATCAATAAAAATTGGTGAGGTTCAAAGAGAACATGCCAAATTGCTATAGCCTCCTGAGGAAGGAAAGGTGCTGGTGAGCTTTCTTGGCCATGGTGTCAATGTGATTGGACCAGGACAGGCTATTGGTGATGTTCACTC
Source organism: Pristis pectinata (assembly GCF_009764475.1). Lineage (NCBI taxonomy): Eukaryota > Metazoa > Chordata > Chondrichthyes > Rhinopristiformes > Pristidae > Pristis > Pristis pectinata. The sequence goes on from NC_067406.1 coordinate 6,266,374, forward strand.
CTAGGAACTTGAAACATTCAACCCTCTTGACCTCAGTACCATTGATGTAGACAGGAGCATGTGCACTGCCCTCCTTGCTGAAGTCAATGACCAGCTCTTTTGTTTTGCTGACATTGAGGGAAAGGTTGTTGTCATGACACCATGTCACTAAGCTCTCTATCTCCTTCCTGTACTCTGACTCATTGTTATTTGAGATACAGCCCACTACCGTCATATCATCTGCAAACTTGTAGATGGAGTTAGAGCAGAATCCGGTCACACAATCATGAGCATATAGGGAGTAGAGTAGCGTGCCGAGGACGCAGCCTTGTGGGGCACCAGTGTTGAGGATAATCATGGCAGAGGTGTTGCTGCCTATCCTCAATGATTGGGGTTTGTTGTCAAGGAGCCATTTGCAAAGGGAGGGGTTGCTCCTTGATGCATCTTCCCACTAACTGCATGGTAATCTGATCAAAATGTTCACTGCTCTCAGCTATACTGTCTGCAATGGTGAATTGGTGTCAAATAGCAGCCCAATGTGTTCAAGGCCAGATAGAGTGGGTGTAGAAGAGGTTCACCGGGATGTTGCCTGGGATGGAATGTTTCACATGAGGCGAGACCAGATACTCAAGTGCTGTAGCTATAAAGAGAGATTAACTAAACTGAACACAGGAGGATGAGGGGCAAGCCAGCCTCCCCTCCATGGACTCTGTCTACACTTCTTGCTGCCTCAGATAAGTAGCCAACATAATCAAAACCCCGCCCATCCTGGACATTCTCTCATTTCCCCCATCCCATCAGGCGGAAGATACAAAAGCCTGAAAGCACGTACCACCAGGCTCAAGGACAGCTTCTATCCCACTGTTATAAGGCTATTGAATGGATCCTTAGTAAGATGATTTGTACTCTTGACCTCACAATCTACCTTGTTATGGCCTTGCATCTTATTGTCTGCCTGCACTGCACTTTAACTGTAGCTGTGACACTTTATTCTGCATTCTGTTATTGTTTTCCCTTGTACTACCTCAATGCACTGTTGTGATGAAATAATCTGTATGAATGGCATGCAGAACAAAGCTTTTCCCCTCATTTGGGTACATGTGACAATAATAAACCAATAATAATAATTAGGGAGGTTTTTAAAATTATGAGGGGCACTGATAGAGTCTTTTTCCCAGAGCAGGGGAGTCTAGAACTAGAGGGCACAGGCTTAAGGTGAGAGGGGAGAAATTTAAAGGAGATCTGAGGGGTAAGTTCTTCACACAGATGGTGGTGGGTGTGTGGAACGAGGTGCCAGAGGAGGTGGTGGAGGCAGATACGGTTAAAACATGTAAAAGACAGATACTCGGACAGGAGAGGAGTGGAGGGAGCAACACAAAATCTGCTGGAGGAACTCAGCAGGTCAGGCAGCATCTGTGGGGGGATGTGGACAGTTGACACTTCGGGTTGAGACCCTTCACCTGGACTCCATCTGGACTCTGGATCGATCCGTAGAACTCTGGTTAGACCACACTTGGAGTATTGTGTTCAGTTCTGGTCGCCTCATTATAGAAAGGATGTGGAAGCTTTAGAAAGAGTGCAGAGGAGATTTGCCAGAATGCTGCCTGGATTGGAGAGCATGTCTTATGAGGATAGTTTGAGTGAGCTAGGGCTTTTCTCTTTGGAGAGAAGGAGGATGAGAGGTGACTTGATAGAGGTGCACAAGATGATAAGAGGCATAGATCAAGTGGACAGTCAGAGAGGGGACATAATTTTAAGGTGATTGGAGGAAGGTATAAGGGGGATGTCAGAGGTAAGTTTTTTACACAGACAGTGGTGGGTGCGTGGAACGCACTGCCGGCAGAGGTTGTGGGGGCAGATACATTAGGGACATTTAAGAGACTCTTAGATAGACACATGAATGATAGAGAAATGGAGGGCTATGTGGGAGGGAATCGTTACATAAATCTTAGAGCAGGATAAAATGTCGGTGCAACATTGTGGGTTGACGGGCCTGTACTGTGCTGTAGTGTTCAATGTTCTATGTTCTATGAAGGGTCTTGACCCGAAACATTACCTGTCCATTTCTCTCCACAGATGCTGCTTGACCCGCTGAGTTCATCCAGCATCTTGTTTGTTGCTACAGCTTCCGGCACCTGTAGTCTCTTGTGTCTCCAAGGAGCAGAAGGATATGGGCTTAATGCTGGCAAATGGGATTGGCATAGATGGACATCACAGTCGGAATGGATGAAGTGGGCTGAGCGAGCCCGTTTCTGTGATTCTGTGATTCTATGTCAAGAACATAAGAAAATGGGAGCAGGAGACTGCCCAACCATTCAATATAATCATGGCTGATCAATGCCGGCCTCTTCTGTACCAGTTCCCCACCATCCTCAATTCCTCAATAGTCTGGGTTTGTGTTCATTGAAACAGAGCAAGCCAAGAGGTGACCTGATAGACGTGTACAAAGTTAAGAGGGGCGTAGATAGGAGGAAACCTTTCCCCATAGTAGAGGTGTCTAAGAAGGTGTTTAACATGAGGAGTTAGAAGGGGGTCTGAAAAAGAAATTTTTCACCCAGAAGGTGATTGAAATCTGAAGCATGCAGCCCGAAGGGTTTCAGGCAGGTTTCCTCATGACATCTAAATATATAAATCAACCCACTATCTGGGCCATGCCCTCTTCTCGCTGCCACCATCGGGCAGGAGGTACAGAAGCCTGAAGTCCCACACCACCAGGTTCAGGAACAGCTACTTCCCTTAACCATCAGGTTCTTGAACTGACCTGCACAACCCTAACCCGACCTCAGCAACGGAGCACTACGGACCACCTCTTGCACTGCCATGGACTTGTCTCTGAGTGTGTCTTTCTTTTTTGCCCTGTCTTGTTTTTGCACAGTCTTTTTCTCTCTCTATCTTCACTGTCTTGTATAATTTATGTTCTGTGTGTTGCCTGCACCTGTGAGCCTGTGATGCTGCTGCAAGTAGGTTTTTCATTGTACCTGTGCCTTACCGTACTTGTGCACCTGACAATAAACTCTTGAGTACTTAAAATGATGATATAGCTTAAACGGCTACAGACCAAGTGTTGGTAAATGGGATGAGTGTAGATTGGAACTTGATGGTCAGCATGGATATGATGGGCTGAAGGGCCTGTGCACTATGGCTCCATGATTCATGACCGGTTAGCATAGCGTTATTACAGCGCCAGAGACCCGGATTCAATTCCCGGCCGCTGTCTGTAAGGAGTTTGTACGTTCTCCCCGTGACTGCGTGGGTTTCCTCCGGGTGCTCCGGTTTCTTCCCACATTCCAAAGACGTACAGGTTAGGAAGTTGTGGGCATGCTATGTTGGTGCCAGAAGCATGGTGACACTTGCGGGCTGCCCCCAGAACACTCTACGCAAGAGATGCATTTCACTGTGTGTTTCGATGTACATGTGACTAATAAAGAAATCTCATCTCATCTCACCTTATACCTGTGGAGCAGAGATCCTGTTTAGAGGTCAGAGTTCTTTCAAGTGCCACTCCTCAGGAGGCATTTCTGTAAACCATTTCAAGATTGGATAAAGGATTCATTCACTTACGTGCTGTAATCAGTGGACATGCAAAGTTCCATGTGAGGGATGACTTTACCATCTAAGCTCCTTGGCTGAATATTATTGTCTTGTGTTGGTGGTGACGGTTGGGGTGTGAAGAGGTGGCTTGGTTCAGGGAGGCACACACACACACACACACACACACACACACACACACACACACACACACACACACACACACACACACACACACACACACACACACACACACACACACACACACACACTCATATTCTCAAGTTATGCCTGACTACATGAGTGGTTATATGGAATGAGGGCTCCCTTGTACATACCCTGAGTCTCTTACATTTGGAGATTTCCTCACCATCACTCCACTTCTAAAACCCTTCCTGATTTTAGCAATTACCACATCTTACTGTTGGACAAACCTTTGGTTGGTTTCTCTGGAGCGTTGGAGGCTGAGGGGAGACCTGATCGAAGTTTATAAAATTATGAGAGGGCAGACAATCTGAATCATTTTCCCAGGGTGGAAATGTCAAATACTAGAGGACATGCATTTAAAGTGAGAGGCAGAAAGTTTAAAGGGGATGTGCAGGGCAAGTTTTTTACACAGAGAATGGTGGGTTCCTGGAACAGGCTGACAGGAGTAAAGGTGGGAGCAGATACGATTGTCAGGGATAAGTGTTGAAGAGGCTGTTAGAGACATGAGTATGTAGGGAATGGAGGGATATGGATCAAGTGCAGGCAGAAGAGATTTAGCTTAATTTGGCATCATGGTCAGTACAGACATGGTGGGCTGAAGGGCCTGTTCCTGTGCTGTACTTTTGTTCTATGTTCTCTGTTCTAATCTATCAACCACATCGAGCAACACGTTTATTTCTATCTTCAGTATTTATCCTGGGCAGCAGGACACTTGATGAGATTAGCTGTTTAATTGAACACATTTCAACTTCATCTTTTGCTTCAGGCCTTCCAGTGAGGAATGAAAAGCAGGCTGAAGGAATCCAATGAATGGTACAGGATGGTTGGGATACTGAAGGAAACTCCAAGGCTCCAAGAGAATATTTTGAAACCAATAGGAGACAGCAAAGGAACATAAACAGCCTGCAGTGACAGTAAGACTTCTATACAGTGGTTTGGTATAAATAAGCAATCTGCTATCCTCAGAAGGAACGTACTGCACACTGGGGGAACATACTGTATGCTGGGGAATGCACTGCACTCTGTGGAACGTATTGTATACAGGGGAATGTACAGTATATAGGGGAATGTACTGAATATGGGGAAATGTACTGAAAACAGGGGAATGTGCTGTATATGGGGGAAAGTACTGTATGCTGGGGAATGTACTACACTCTGTGGAACGTATTGTATATAAGGGAATGCACAGTATATAGGGGAATGTACTGTATATGGGGGAATGTACTATATATAGGGGAATGTACTGTATACAGGGGAATGTACAGTATACAGGGGAAAGTACTGTATATGGGGCAATGTACTGTGTATAGGGGAACGTACTGCACTCTGTGGAACGTATTGTTTACAGGGGAATGTACTACACTGTGGAATGTACTGCATGCGGGAGAATGTACTACACTTTGTGGAATGTGCTATATACTGAGGAATGTATTGTATGCTGAGGAAATGTATTGTATGCTGGGGGAATATACTGCACTCTGTGGATTGTATTATACAGTATACTGAGGGAATGTACTGCATTCTGGGGGAATGTATTGTATACTGAGGAATGTATTGTATACAGGGGAATGTATTGTATACCAGGGAATGTATTGTACACTGGGGAATATATTGCATACTGGGGAATGTTTGCACTCTGTGGAATGTACTGTATGCTGTACGACTTTGATGTACTGGGCTCCAGAGGAACGGTTGGCAGTCTTGGTAATTTACTGTAACTTGGCGCATTTATGGCACCCGAGAGACATGAATTGCAATCTGATGGAGCAGTCAGTGCTCTCGAGAAATGCATTACACGCCAGACACCTTGGGGAATGGACCACCTTCTTATATTCACTGGATTAATGTACTGCACCCTGTGGAACTCACTGCAGAGGGTCTGAGTGTATTGCACTCTGAAGTCATGGACTGAAATAAGATAAGATAAGATATTTATTAGTCACATGTACATCGAAACACACAGTGAAATACATCTTTTGCGTAGAGTGTTCTGGGAGCAGCCTGCAAGTGTCGCCACGCTTCCGGCGCCAACATAGCATGCCCACAACTTCCTAACCTGTATGTCTTTGGAATGTGGGAGGCACCCGGAGGAAACCCACGCAGACACGGGGAGAACGTACAAACTCCTTACACACAGCGGCAGGAATTGAACCTGGGTCGCTGGTGCTGTAATAGCATTACGCTAACCACTACACTACCATGCCGTGATCTTGAGGAACCAACTGCACTTTGGAGAAATTAATGTAATGTAGGGGAATGGATGATGTCTCGTACAAAGTACTGCATTTGGGGGACTGACTGCACCTCGGGAATGTACAACACTCTGGAGGCGAGTACGGAACAGTCAGGAAAAGAACTGTGTAGTTGATGAATGGAGTACCTCCTGGGGATGGACGGCAGCTGTGTCCAATATCCTGCAATTACTCTCAGGGTGAACATGCTGAACTCTGGGAGGGAGTACTATGATCTGACAGAGTGGACTGCACTTTTGGATAACTTCTCACTCTGGGAGGACTGTACCATACACCGGAGGAATGCACTGTGGTCTGGAAGAGTGCATGGTATTCTGGATGAATGCAGGCATTCACTCTGTAGGCATGTGTTACTTTCTAGAGTAATATCTTGCACTTTGAGGGAACGCACTACGCTTTGGAGGAACATACTGTGCTCTGGAGGAATGTCTTGGTATTGGTATTGGTTTATTATTGTCACTTGTACCGAGGTACAGTGAAAAACTTGTCTTGCATACCGATCGTACAGGTGAATTCATTACACAATGCAGTTACGTTGAGTTAGTACAGAGCATATTGATGTAGTACAGGTAAAAACAATAACTGTTGTTCTGAGTCAGGTTGCTATTTGGTGAATGTCCCTTTAAGGCACCTGGACAGTGGAGTAGTAGTGTGTGTGTGTGTGGTGTTATCAAGGACAGCAGGATTATAACAACGTGCTGGTGGTTTTGCTCAGTGAGTCAAAGGAAGAGAGAGAGAGAGAGAGAGACTGACTGCCGGTCTCTGTATCTATGGATGAAGAACAATAGCTGTGTCTGTCACTGCAATCCATGTATGGATTTTTGGAGCAAACAAGTGGAGTCCACTTTACCGTTTACCTGTAGTGGGAAACAGGTATTTCTGTGGGCTGCCATGTATCGAATGCCTTCAGGGTGTCAGATACTTCGGAACAAAGCAGTAGAAATCATTGGAGATTGAGGTGTCGTCTGGGTTCCATCGTGGAACATGTGGACCGTAATTTCTCTCTACATTCTCTCTACATTTTCTCTTCAGTCAACGGTGGTTTTGAAAAAGCCTTTGCTCACGTTTCACCTTATGACTTGCTGAAATAAACTTTGAGGACTATTCCTAGACTTGGGGTTTGGGAATTTGCCACACACACACTTCGAGTTTAGTTTTGGGGTTAATGTTTAATATCTAACGTTTTTACTTTCTTATTATCATAAGTAGTTACTAATAAAATAGTTTCTAACACTTATACATGACTCGGTGTGTTTCTATTGTTGCTGGTACATAACACAGTACAGAGTAAAGTGTCACAGCTACAGAGAAAGTGCAGTGCAATAAGGTGCAAGGTCACAACAAGGTAGGTCGTGAGGTCAGAGTCCATCTCATTGGACAAGGGAACCGTTCAATAGTTTTATCACAATGGAGTAGAAGCTGTCCTCAAGTCTGGTGGTACGTGTTCTCAGGCTCCTGTATCTTCTACCCGATGGAAGAGGAAAGAAGAGAGAATGTCCTAGCTGGGTGGGGTCTTTGATTACGATGGCTGCTTCACCAAGACAATGAAAGGTAAAAGACAGAGTCCAAGGAGGGGAGACTGGTGTCCGTGATGCGCTGGGCTGTGTCCACAACTCTCTGCAGTTTCTTATGGTCCTGGGCAGAACAGTTGCCGTATTAAGCCGTGATACATCCAGATAGGATGCTTTCTATGGTGCATTGGTAAAAGTTAGTGAGAGTCAAAGGGGACAAACCAAATTTCTTTAGCCTCCTGAGGAAGTAGATGTGCTAGTGAGCTTTCTGGGCCATGACATCTACGTGATTTGACCAAGACAGACTGTTGGTGATGTTCACTCCTAGCAACTTGAGGCTCTCAACCCTCTCGACCTCAGCACCATTGATGTAGACAGGTGCTTGTACACCGCCCCCTTTCCTGAAGTCAATGACCAGCTCTTTAGTTTTGTTGACATTGAGGGAAAGGTTGTTGTCATGACACCATTCCACTAAGCTCTCTATCTCCTTTCTGTACTCCAACTCATCGCTGTTTGAGATACGGCCTACAATGGTGGTATCATCTGCAAACTTGTAGGTGGAGTTAGAGCAGAATCTGGCCACACAGTTTAAATTTAATTAAATGTTTAAATTTGATTAAATTAGATTATATTGGTTTATTATCATACACACCTGGGTGCAATGAAATCCTTTTTTCCATGAAGCTCACAGAGTAGGATAGGATAGGATATCCTTATTAGTCACACGTACATCGAAACACACAGTGAAATACATCTTTTGCATAGAGTGTACCGGGGGCAGCCCGCAAGTGTCGCCACGCTTCCGGTGCCAACATAGCATGCCCACAACTTCCTAACCCGTACGTCTTTTGGAATTTGGGAGGAAACCAGAGCGCCCAGAGGAAACCCACGCAGACACGGCGAGAACGTACAAACTCCTTACAGGCAGCAGCAGGAATTGAACCCGGGTCTCTGGTGTTGTAATAGCGTTACACTAACTGCTACACAAACAGTGCATATGGTAATAATAAATACAACAATAAATACAATGATGAGTGCAAGACAGCAGAACGGTGCAAAGATTGTCGTGCAAAGTGAGGTAGTGCAAAAAGAAACGCTGAAGTGACAACAGCTGAATAACCGAGAGAGGGAGAATTAAGAGTCTGAGAGCTTGGCAGCACCACCATGAAGGGGAGGTATTGGTATTGGTTTATTGTTGGCACTAGTACCGAAGTACAGTGAAATTTTCCATCTTGGAACCTTGCAGCCTAACGGCATGAATATTGAATTCTCCCACTTTAGGTAATCCCCACCCCCCTTCCCCACAACGCCCCCCCCCCACCCCACCCCACCCCACCCCACCACGCTTCTTCCCTTCTTCCCTTTCCTAGTCCTTTTTTCCCTTTCTCTCCTTTCATCCCCTGGTGGATCTGCTCTCCCCTCCTCCCCGCACCTGCCTATCACTATCTCTTACCTGCATCTATCTGCCACCACCCTGCGCCCACCCCGCCTCCCCTCTTCTGTCCACCTATCACTGCTCTGCTTTCCCCTCCTATATATTGCTTCCCCTTTTCCTATCTTCAGTCCTGAAGAAGAGTCTTGACCCGAAACATTAACTGCCTGCTTTTCTCCACGGATGCTGCCTGGCCTGCTGAGTTCCTCCGGCATCATTGTGTTTTTCATCTAGATTCCAGCATCTGCAGCCCTTTATTTCTCCGTTTTTCTACAGTGAAAAACTTGTCTTGCATACTGTTCATACAGCTCAATTCATTACGCAGTGCATTGAGGTAGTACAGGGTAAAAAAGTGGTTGATGCAGGAGTCTGATAGCAGTGGGGAAGAAGTTGTTGTTAAGTCTGGATGTCCAGATTTTCAAGCTCCTGTATCTTCTCCCAGAAGGTCGTTGTCGTCTCTGTGGCTATCCCTCAAGGTCGAGGGTGATGGTCTTCGTTCCGTTAATCTATTTATGAAGCCCACAGAGTGAAGACGCTTGTGCGTGGATGTGTTTAACGTGTACTTGACGTTGCACTACAAAAAGCACAAGATACTTCACAAATCAACCAACTGATTCCAATGGCATGGAAACCACGACGATTGGAGCTGATGGATTTGTTGCAGCCTTCATCCGCCTTCACAGCCATTGAGTTCGAAGTAACTCCATCCTCCTGTTCCACCGTTGAGGTCTTGGTTGTCAGAGACCTCACCATCGACCTCACTGCCATGGGTGACCCTACCAGGAGCAAAGCTCCAGACGACATCACTCTCGGGATCTCAGGACCAGACAAGCTTCTCCACCACGACAAGGTGACAATCCACTGAGAAGCCCAGGAGGTGGAAGAGAGAAAAGGGAATGGCCAGGGTGGCAGGAATCCTTGACGATACTGTCAGCCTTCCTGAAGCAGCACACGGTGAAGATGGACTGGTTGGAAGGAAGTGACGTTCCAGTGATGGACTGGGTAGTGTTTACCACTCTCTGCGGGTTCTGATGGTCCAGAGCAGAGCAGTTGCTGTACCAGGCTGAGATGCAACCCGCCAGGGCACTTTCCGTAGCACATCTGTTAAAGTTCAGGAGAATCCTCGTGGATAAGCCAAATCTTCTCAGATGCCTGACACCGTGAATACGCTGATGCACTTTCTCGATCACTGTGTTTTGGGGGAATGTATGGCACTTTGACGGAATGTACCGCACTCTGGAGGAACGTACTGTGCTTTGGAGGGATGTTCCGGTGTCAAAGGGAATGGAATAACATATTGTAGGTCTTAGGGAATGTTTTGCATTCCGGAGGAAGGTACAGCGCTCCGTGAGAATGTCCTGCGCTTTGAACAAGTGTACTGCTCTCTCCAGGTCTGGTACAGTGCATTGGTCTGACTTCGCCAGGTTAATGTTCTAAGTTCTGATGGAAAGTTGTGCCCCCCTGAAGGAATTCATTGCAATCACCCTGAACTCTGGCTGATGTTCCTGTGATTCTCTCTGACCTAGAGGTCTCTGGGTGATTGCGCAGCAATCTGGAGGATTACATGGTACTCTTGGCAGATTACGCAGCACTCTAAAACTGATTACGCAGCACTCTGGCTGATTACACTGTACCCCAGGGGATTACGCTGCACTTTGGTTGATTACACAGTACTCTCAGTGGATTAAGCTGCGCTCTGGCTGATTACACTGTACCCCAGGGGATTACACAGCACTCTGGGTGATTACACTGTACCCTAGGGGATTATGCTGCACTCTGGCTGATTACGCTGTACTCTGGAGATTTGCACCTTTCTCTGGGGGAATGGATTACACTGAGTGAGTGTATACTGTACTCTGGCCAAATGCACTGGCATCTGAGGGGTTTGAACTGCACACTAGCTGAGAGTGCTGCACTCTGCTGGAGTGTACTGCAGTCGGGCACAGTGGATGAATGTTCGACAGACTCGGAACTATTGCATTCGGTAAAGACATCCGGAACACTGAGGAATTTTGCAGCACTCTGAGGAATGTACAGCCTGTACCAGCACAGACTTTGGTCAATTGAGGCTAGGACTTTATTCTTTGGAGTGTAGGCAACTGAGGGGTGACCTTCTAGAGGTGTATAAAATCATGAGGGGCATAGATAGGGTGAATGCTCTCAGGCTTTTTCCCAGAGAAGGGGAACTGAAGACCAGAGAGCATAGGTTTAAGGTGAGAGGTGAAGGATTTAAAAGGATCTGAGGGGCAACTTCTTCACACAGACGGTGGTGCATATATGATAAGATTTCTTTATTAGTCACATGTACATTGAAACACACAGTGAGACGCACCTTTTACGTAGAGTGTTCTGGGGGCAGCCTGCAAGTGCCGCCACGCTTCCGGCGCCAACATAGCATGCCCATAATTTCCTAACCCGTATGTCTCTGGAATGTGGGAGGAAACCAGAGCACCCGGAGGAAACCCACGCAGATACGGGTAGAACGTACAAACTCCTTACAGACAGCGGCCGGAATTGAACCCGGGTCACTGACGCTGCAATAGCGTTACGCTAACCGCTACACTACCGTGCCTGCCCAGGAATGAGCTGCCAGAGGAAGTGGTTGGACATTTGGACACGTACATGGATAGGGGTTTAGAGGAACATGGGCCAAACATGGACAAATGGGACTAGCTTGGTGGGCACCATGGTCGGCATGGACCATTTGGGCAGAAGGCCCTGTTTCTGTGCTATATTACTCTGTGACTCTATGACCCGAAAAGGATGCTTGAAGATTAAGACCTCAAACCAAGTACAAAACTAATGGTTTACTCACTAGAGTGATCCCTGCCCTCCTTTAAGCCTCTGAGACTTGGACTACCGACAACAATGAGTTGAAGGCACTGGAAAGATACCACCAATGGTTTTTCTGCAAAATCGCTGGATTTATTAGTGAACAAAGTTCGGTGCTGTACCCTACCCTCCCTCCTCACATGCACTAGGGGATTTTGCTGCAGTCTGCTGACTACTTTGGGGAAAGATCGTGGAATGTGGGGGTGTGGGGTGCGGGAGGAGAGGGTACGTCTGCACTCTGAAGAAACGTACTTGCTCAACTTGCATGTTGAAGAAAATGTCTTCATTCCGAGAGAGTGGACGGTACTGGGGGAATGTTCTTCCCTCTGGGAATGGACAACGCTGGAGGAATGGACTTCACTCTGGGAATGGACGCTACTGGGAGAATGGTCTTCATTTTGGGAATCGATGGTCCTGGAGGAATTGTCTTCTCTCTGGGAATGGACAACATTGGAGGAACGATCTTCACTCTGAGAATGGACAACACTGGGGGAAGAGTCTTCACTCTGGGAATGGACAACACTGAGGGAAGAGTCTTCACTGGGAATGGATGCAACTGGGAGAATGGTCTTCATTTTGGGAATGGATGATCCTGGAGGACTTGTCTTCACTCTGGGAATGGACAACACTGGGGGAAGAGTCTTCACTCTGGGAATGGACAACATTGGAGGAACGATCTTCACTCTGGGAATGGACGCTGTTTGAGATTGTTCTGTAGTCTACGGGGTTGGACACGTCCTGGAGGTTCGACCTTCTCTGGAATGAGCTACTGTGTGAATATTGGACAATCATGCTGTCTTTGGAGAGATTGGAGTGATAGCTACTGCACTCGAGACAGAAGTCCTGCAGACTGCTGGAGTAATCTTCAACCTGGGGCATGTTCCACACTCTGGTGGTGTCTCCTGCCCTCTGGAGGAACCTATTGCACCTGCAGGAATGTCCTGCACTCGAGATGTAAGGTTTGGCACATGCAGAGGTTCTGCATTCTGTTGTAACCTCTGGCAACCTGCAGATAATGCAGTTCTCTGAGCAACAGACCGAGGAAACAGTCTGCAATCTGGGGCAATGCTCAGAGTGTTGGAAGTTGTGTGATCTGGAGTCACAGACAGGAATTTGTGAGAATTGGAGACAAATGTGTTCTCTTTGGGGGAAGATGCATCAAGCTAACGGGAACCTCTTCCGTCCAACAAAAATGGGTGGCATTGTGGAGGGACGGACTGTAACGTGGGGGACTGAGCTGTAATGTGGAGGAATGGACTGTAATGAGGAAGAAGGGTCTGTAATGGAGAGGAATGGACTGTAATGTGGGGAAATGGGACTGTAACATGGGGGAATGGACTGTAATGTGGAGGAATGGATTGTAATGTTGGGGAATGGATTGTGATGTGGTAAATGAACTGTAATGTGGGGGAATGGACTGTAACGTGGGGGAATGGACTATTGTGGGGGAATGGACTGTAACGTGGGGGAATGGACAGAATAATGCAACCTGCTCTTGGGAACTGTACTGCACATTTGAGGAATGACTTGCAGTCATAGGAATGTCTTCTTTCTGTCAGCATCCTTGCTCCAGGGACTTCTGTTATCAACCTGCACTCTCTCACATCTGCTCTCTTTCGGATAAACAAAAGTGCAGAAACTGGTAATCTGACAGCACTTAAAAAGTGCCCAGACGAGCACATGAATCGCTTGGGCAGAGAGGGTATTGACTAAGTGCTGGAAGCTGGGATTAACACAGAAAGGTGCCCACCGGTTGGCATGGCCCAGTTCAGCCAACTGACCTGTTTCTGTGCTGCACGGTTCCATGAAACCAGAAATGCTGGAAACACTCACCAGGTCAGGCAGCATCTGAGGGAAGAGAAACAGAGTTAACGTTTCAGGTTGACATCTCTTCATCAGAACTGCGACAGAGATGGAATAGACTCAGTGAGTCCTGGAGTTATACAGCATGGAAACAGCCCTTCGGCCCAACTCGTCCATGCCAATCAAGTTGTCTAACTGAGCTAGTCCCATTTGCCCTCATTTATAGAACATAGAACATAGAAGATGACAGCACAGTACAGGCCCTTCGGCCCACAATGTTGTGCCAACATTTTATCCTGCTCTAAGATCTATCTACCCCTTCCCTCCCACATAGCCCTCCTGTCTCTATCGTTCATGTGTCTATCTAAGAGTCTCTTAAATGACCCATATCCCTCTAAGCTTTTCCTATCCATGTACCTGTTCAAATGTCTTTTAAATATTGTAATTGTATCCACCTCTACCAATTTCTCTGGCACATACACACCACCCTCCGTGTGAAAAAACTTACCTCTCAGATCACTTCTAAATCTCACTTTAATCCTATTCTCTCTGGTATTGGACTCCCCAACCCTGGGAAAAAGACTGGCTATTCACCTTGTCTATGACACATAAAAGATAGTTTTCATTGCAGAGAAGCTGGGGGAGAGGTGGATGGGATAGACTATAAGATCATAAGACATTAAAGCAGAATTAGGCCATTCGGCCCATTGAGTCTGCTCCGCCATTCAATCATGGCTGATTTCTTTTTCCAAACCCATTCTCCTGCCTTCTCCCCGTAACCCTTAACCCCCTTACCAATCAAGAACCTATCAATCTCTGTCATAAATACACCCGATGACTTGGCCTCCACAGCCATCTGTGGCAACAAATTCCACAGCTTCACCACCCTCTGGCTGAAGAAATTCCTCCTCATATCAGCTTTAAAGGAACGTCCCTTTATTCTGAGGCTGTGCCCTCGGATCCAAGACTCTCCTACTGATCACATCCACTCTATCCAGGCCTTTCAGTATCCGGTAGGTTTCGATGAGATCCCCCCCTCATCCTCCTGAACTCCATCGAGTACAGGCCCAGAGACATCAAACGGTCCTCAAATATTAAGCCTTTCATTCTCGGGATCTGTGGGAAAGGGAATATCTGTGGGGACCTCTGGACCCATTTGCAGCCTTCCACACTTGATATTGAATTCTCCAACTTCTGATATTGTGTTTGTCCTCTATCAGTACCAACCATTTCTGCTGCAGGTCGTTTGTCTGTGGTATTGCCTCAAAGGTTTTCTCCCCATCTCCCATTAGCCCACCTCGACCTGCCATTTGTAACACATCACCTTAACTACCCCCATTAACAATTTTCCCCTGAGCATCCCTGGACTCAAGCCTCAGAATTTAAAAAATCCCATTACTCTGTCAAACATTCGTTCAGGGTAGTAGAAAATCCATCAGTCAGATGAATTTTCCCTGCAGGTGAAGGAACTTCCCAAATCCACTGGACATGCCTTCAGTGTGCTGAATATTTTAGCATTCTTCTGAACATTTGACTGCACAGGTCGATAGGGTGGTAAAGAAGGCGCATGGGATGCTTGCACTGGGTCGATGCACTGAGTTCGCGAGTCAGGAAGTTATGTTGCATCTTTATAAAACTCTGGTTAGGCTACATCAGGAGTATTGCATTCAATTCTGGTCGCCCCATTATAGGAAGGACCAGGATGCTGCCTGGATTAGAGGGCATAAGGAGAGGTTGGACAAACTTGGGTTGTTTTCTCTGGAGAGGCGGAGGCTGAGGGGAGACCTGATAGAAGTTTATAAGATTATGAAGGGCATAGATAGAGTAGACAGCCGGTATCTTTTTCCCAGGGTTGAAATGTCTAATACCAGAGGGCATGCACTTAAGGTGAGAGGGGGTAAGTTCAAAGGAGATGTGCGGGGCAAGTTTTTTACACAGAGAGCAGTGGGTGCCTGGAATGCGCTGCCTGGGGTGGTGGTGGAGGCAGATACAATAGGGGCGTTCGAGAGGCTCTTATATAGGCACATGAATGTGCAGAGAATGGAGGGTTATGGACATTGTGTAGGCAGGAGGGATTAGTTTAGTTGGGCATTTGATTACTAGTTTAGTTGGTTTGGTACAACATTGTGGGCCGTAGGTCCTGTTCCTGTGCTGTACTGTTCTATGTTCCGTATTAACATTCCTTAAGGATGCCAGAAATTCCAAGTGCGTGCTGAATATTCATTCATGTTGCTAAAAATTCCATGTTTCCAATTAGATCCCACCATTTGTCACCTCCACCTTTCACCTCCCAGCCTCTGTCACTATCCCCTCCCCCATCTGCTTATCACCCCTCCTCACCTGGATCCACCTAACACCCGCCAGCTCTTGCTCCACCCCTTCCCCCACCTCTTTAATGGCGTAGCCGGTACGGCAGGCACGGTAGTGTGGCGGTAAGTGTAACGTTTTACAGCGCCAGAGACCCGGGTTCAATTCCGGCCGCTGTCTGTAAGGAGCTTGTACGTTCTCCCCGCGTCTGCGTGGGTTTCCTTCAGGTGCTCCGGTTTCCTCCCACATTCCAAAGACGTACGGGTTAGGAAGTTGTGGGCATGCTATGTTGGCACCGGAAGTGTGACGACACTTGCGGGCTGCTCCCAGAACACTCTACGCAAAAGATGCATTTCACTGTGTGTTTCAATGTACGTGTGACTAACAAAGATCTTATCTTATTTTATCTTTACAGTGACCATCTTCCCTCTGTCTCTCAGTCCAGATGACGGGTCTCGGCCCGAAACGTTGACTGTCCATTTCCCTCCACAGATGCTGCCTGACCCGCTGAGTTCCTGACGCATAGATGGATATGGTCCTCATTAGTCAAATGGGATTAGTGTAGATGGCAAGGAGGCCGGCATGGAAATGTTGGGCCGAAGGGCCTGCCTCTGTGCTGTATCCCTCCGTCACTCCATGACTCCATGATTCCTGACAGCAGACCCAACCAGAATTGATGATAATGCTTCAGGTCATCCAAACCCCTCATCCATTGAACTGATTCAATCAAACCCACAACACAGACTGAATAAGGGACTGAAATTCAATATACATCGGTTTTATTGTGAACACTTTTGAGTTTCATGCATATTCCCCAGTCAAATGAAGGAGGATATTTGGGAAAGCTGGGAGCATCAGGAAAATATATTTCATCCACAAAAGTGTACATGAGTGTGAATGTACCTTTAAGAACTGAGTGCGCCATTGGGAAGACTATTGATAAATTGGTGTACCAGCCACTGCTGGGAGCTTCAATAAATACTTCAATAAAGAGTGTTTATTATCTACCACTTCCCTCCACCTCTTTATATCAGCTCCTCCACTGTAGGCATCAGCCTCTTCTCTTCCTGCCTGCTAGCCAGTGAGCAAGACATCCTTGACCCTGGCACCCGGGAGACAACTCACCATCCTGGAGTCCTGTTCATGGCCACAGAATCTCCTGTCAGGCAGCACGGTAGTGTAGCGGTTAGTGTAACGCTATTACAGTGCCAACGACCTGGGTTCAATTCCGGCCGCTGTCTGCAAGGAGTTTGTACGTTCTCCCTGTATCTGCGTGGGTTTCCTCCCACATTCCAAAGATGTACGGGTTAGGAAGTTGTGGGCATGCTATGTCGGTGCCGGAAGTGTGGTGACACTTGCGGGCTGTCCCCAGAACACTCTACGCAAAGATGCATTTCACTGTGTGTTTCGATGTACATGTGACTAATAAAGAAATCTTATCTGTCTTTCAGTCCAGATGAAGGGTCTTGACCCGAAACATCAACTGTCCATTTCCCTCCAAAGATGCTGCCTGACCCGCTGAGTTCCCCCAGCAGTTTGATTTTTCTTTGCTAAAAGTTCCACCAGCCTGCCAAAGGTTCTCTCTAGATGGTCAAAAATTCCTGGAGACACATGAGTCAGCAGATGCCGGAACCTGGAGTGACAACCAATCTGCTGGAGGAACTCAGCGGGTCGAGCAACATCTGTGGGGGTGTGGGGGGGGGGGAAGGAACTGTCGATTTTTCGGGTCGAAACCCCTGCATCGGGACTGAGAGTGGAGAGGGGGGGATGGCCGGTATAGAGAGGAGAGGGGGAGCGGTGAGACAGGAGTCCCAGATGATTGGTGGACTGAGGAGGGGTGTAAGATGACAGGCAGGGGAGGGGACTGGGGGGAGCTGGGGGACAGTGGCAGCTGAGTGATAGATGGAGGCAGACAGAGAGAGGGAAAAGGGAAATTGGTGGAGCGAGGTGGGGGGACGGGCTGTCTCCTACCTTCACTCTGTTCTTCACACTCCAAAAATTCCTTCCCTTTCCCAAACATTCCTTCAGGATATGTGATATTCTAAAGGTTGGATGGTCATTCAACCAGCCTGCCAACCATCCCTCTGACTCTACCCTATCTATGCCTCTCCTAATTTTACAAACCTCTATAAGGTCACCCTTTCTGCCTTCTATATTCCAGTGAGAATAATCCCAGCCTATTCAATCTCTCCTCATAACTACAGCCCTTTAATTTTAAGCAGTAGCCTGGGGAATCTCCTCTGCACTCTCTCTATTGCTACCCTATCCTTCCTGTAGTGTGGTGACCAGAACTGTACACGGTACTCCAAGTGCGGTCTAACCAATGGTTTTGAACAGCACGGTAAAGAAAATCCCATAGGCCTGTTAAGAATTGCTTCAGATTGTGGGAAATACAGAGGAGTGGAGCTAACGACATAACATTCTTTTTAACCAAAGGAATATCTGTCCAGTTTTTTTGAAGTATTTGGTTTGCTTTTGCTTACTTTTTTTTCGATTTGGGGGTTTTCAGATAATTAAATCTCTTTTCAATTTGTTTTGTATCATGCTTACTTAGCGAGAGGGCGGGAGGTCCAGATTATATTTTTTACTCCTTGTGAGTATATATTAGCTGTTAATACTGTTATCCCGATCTCTTCGCACCGTGTGTAATCATTAATGTTCTGTATATTAATTTGAATTAATTTGAAATTCAATAAAAAGGTTGGAAAAGGAGTGTGGGAAATACAATCAAAAATCCCTTCAAAGAGAATCATAGAAATACAGCATGGAAACAGGCCCTTCGGCCCATCGAATCCATGCCATAGGATCAACCACCCAGTTGTTGATCCTATGGCATGTTTTATGGCATGATCCTATGGCAATTTACAGTAATTCTACATTGATCTTGCTTGTTTTATTCTTGCCGCCAACATGTCAACACTCCACCCCGCCCATCAGATTCTCCCACTACTGATCACACGGGGGGGCAATATACAGCAGCCAATTAACCTGTCAAACTGCACGTTTTTGTGCTATGGGAGGAAACCGGAACACCCGGGAGAAACCCATGTGGTCACAAGGGGAATGTGCAAACTCCACATGGACAACACCCAAGATCAGGATTGAACCTGGGTCTGTGGAGCTGGGAGGCAATGGATCTATGCACCGAGTCACTGGGCTGCTCATAAATCATGACTCAAGACATTCCACTTGTTCAGGATGCAAATGATTCCATCAATCTCCCGGATGTTCTTCGAGGATAAGGGAAAGTATGCAGATTCCTGAACATTTCCTTCAGATTGTTGAAAATTCAATGATGTTCAGAATATTCCAGGATGTTGGTAATATGAAAATTCCGCTGAACATTCTTTCAGGATGTAGGAGATTCCAAAAATCTACTGAGTATTCCTTTAAGCTGCTGTAAGTCCCATCAAAACTGCCAAATATTCCTTCAAACTGCTGAAAATTCGTTAACTAAATATTCCACAAATCTTCATTCGGGGTTCTAGAAATTCCATCATTATTTCAAATAGTCCTGAGGCTGATGAAAATTCCATCAATCTGCTGGATATTCCATGAGCATTGGAAAATTTCCTGCTTTCCACTGAATATTAATTCAGAGTGCTGGAAATTCCATAGATCTGACAAACATTCCTGCAGGGGACCAGAAATTAAATTAGGTTCACCAAATGTTATTTCAGAGTGCTAAATGCTGCAGAGGTCTGAATATTCCGTGAGATTGCCAAATAATCCTTCAGGGATTTGGAATATCTATCAAGCATCAAACTCTCTTTCAGGGTATTAGGCTTTCCATCAACCTGTCAAACATTCTATCAGGGTACCAGACATTCCATCCCACCAGTTTGTCAAACATTTCATTAGGGCACTAGTCTTTCCATTAGCTTGTCAACTATTTTGTCAGGGTACTAGTCTTTCCATCAGCCTGTAAAACATTTCATCAGGGTACTACACTTTCCATTAGCTTCTCAAACATTCCATCAGGGTATTAGACAGTCCATCAGCCTGGTCAGACATTTCATTGGGGTACTAGACATTCCATCATCCTGTCAAACATTTCATTAGGGCACTAGCCTTTCCATTAGCTTGTTAAACATTTCATCAGGGTACTAGACTTTCCATCAGCCTATAAAACATTTCATCAGGGTACTACACTTTCCATTAGCTTGTCAAACATTCCATCAGGGGTATTAGACAGTCCATCAGCCTGGTCAGACATTTCATTGGGGTACTAGACATTTTACCAGCCTGTCAAGCATTCCATCAAGGTACTAGACATTCCATTAACCTGTCAAGCATTTCATCAGAATGCTGACATTTCCAATGATCTGCTGAATATCTCTTCAGAGTGCAGAGAATTCCTTCTCTCTGCTAAACCATCTTTCAAGGTGAAGGAAACTCCAAAAGTCTTTTATGCTGCTGAAAATTCTATTAGCCTTCTTAGTCGTGGAACTCAATGTCCATGGTGAAAATGAAGCTGCCAGGGCCGGGGAACTGGAAGTTGCTGAAACGATGGAGAGCATGCAAAGTGTCACGGACGTAGGTAGGAAGGGGCTGAACCAAAGGGGACAAAACGGAGTCAAGATATGAGGACACGAGTTCAGTGGGGCAGGAGCAGGCAGAAACAATGGGTCTACCAGGGCAGTTGGGTTTGTGAATCTTGGGTAGGGGGTAGAAACGGGCAGTGTGAGGTAGGGGAACTATGAGGTTGGAAGCTGTAGAGGGGAGGTCTCCGGAGGCCATGAGGTCAGTGATAGTGTGGGAGATAATGGCCTGAGGCTCCTTGGTGGCATCCAGGTTGAGGGACAAGTAAGTGGGGGTGTCCGAGAGTTGATGTCTGGCCTCGGCAATGCAAAGGTCAGTCCACCAGACTACAATGGCACCCACCTTGTCTGCGGGTTTGATGGTAAGATTAGGATTGGTGCGGAGGGAGTGCAGGGCAGTGCGTTCAGAGGGCGTGAGGTTGGAGTAGATGAGAGGAATGGTGAAGTTTAGATGATAAATGTCCTATCAGCAGTTAGAGATGAAGAGACAAGGTGTCCAAGAGGAGGAAGAGGGCTTAAGGCAGGAGAAGGGTCATCAATGGGGGGTGGGGAATCCTTGCTGAAGAAGTAAGCCTGGAGACAGAGGCGACAGAAGAAGAGCTTGGCGTCATGGCGGGCGTGGAACCCTTTGAGGTGCTGGCGCAGGGGGACAAAGGTAAGACCCCTGCTGAGGACAGAAAGTCCAGCCTCAGAGAGGCGAAGGTCGGAGGGGATAGTGAAGATGCGGTAGGGGTGGGAGCTGGGGTCAGGGGAAGGTAGAGAGTTAGAGGGGTCAGGGAAGGTGGGGTGGGAGGAAGTTGGGGGCTTGGACAAGTGAAGGGGGGGGGCTAGGGGTGGGGGAGGCTGAGGAGACCAGGGGAGGGTGGGGTGTGGTAGTCAAAGCAGAGGAGCAGTAAGACCCAGCGGTGGAGTGAGTGGTCTCGGCCTGGGGGCAGTTGGGGCATCTTCCCCCCTCCCCCCCACCCACATCCCTTCCCTCTCTCCCCCACCCACCCTTCCCCCTCTCCCTCACCCACCTCCCTGGCCCCTCTCCCACCCACCTGCCTTCCCCCCTTCCCCACCCACCTCCCCCTCTCCCCACCTACCTCCCTTCCCTCCTCTCCCCCACCAACCTCCCTGTCCCCCTCACCTGGACTCACCCATCCCCTGCCCACGTGTGCTCATCCCCCTCCCCCCACCTTCTTATTCTAGATTCTGCCCTCCTCCTTTCCTGATGAAAGGTCTCAACCTGAAACGTCGACTGTTTATTTCCCTCCACGGATGCTGCCCGACCTGCTGAGTTCCTCCTGCACTTCTTGTGTATTGGACAGGTACATGGAGGGGCGGGGCTTGGAGGGATATGGGCTGAACTCAGAAAGATTGGGACTAACTGGGTGGACCCCACGGTTTGCATGGACCCGTTGGGCCAAAGGGCCTGTATTGCTCTGTGACTCTGATAAAAATGGGATTCATGTAGGATTGATGTAAATGGATGGTTGACGGTTGGTACAGATTCAGTGGGCTGAAGGGCCTGTTTCTATGCTTTACAATTCAATGACACGATAACATGCCTCGGTTGAGCATTTCTTCAGATGACTGATTATTCCTTCAGTATGCCGGAGTTTGCTTTGGTTTATCAGTAGGAGAGTCCAGGATCTGCGGGCACAGCCTCAGAATAAAAGGCCGCCCTTTTAGAACTGAGATGAGGAGCAATTTAAGATATCTTCATCACACGTACATCGAAACACACAGTGAATCTTTTGCGTAGAGTGTTCTGGGGGCAGCCCGCAAGTGTCGCCACGTTTCCAGTACCAACATAGCATGCCCACAACTTCCTAACCCGTACGTCTTTGGAACGTGGGAGGAAACCGGAGCACCCAGAGGAAACCCATGCAGACACGAGGAGAACGTACAAACTCCTTACAGGCAGCGGCTGGAATGGAACCCGGGTCGCTGGCGCTGTAATAGCGTTACGCTAATCGCTGCACTACCGTGCCAGAGGGTGGAGAATCTGTGGAATTTGGTACCACAGATGGCAGTGGAGGCCAAGTCATTGGGTGTATTTAAGGCAGAGATCGATAGGTTCCTGATTGGTTAAGGGTTTTGGGGAGAAGGTAGGAGAATAGGGTTGGGGAAAAAAAATCAGGCATGCTTGAATGGTGGAGCAGACTTGATGGGCTGATTGGCCTAATTCTGCTCCTGTATCTTACGGTCTTAAGGTTTACTGAACAATCCTGTTTTCCGAAAACATCTTACACAGAGAGTGTTGGGTGCCTGAGGTGTGCCACCGGCGGTGGTGCAGGGGCTGTTGTGGAGGCAAATACAATAGGGATGTTCAAAAGGCTCTTATATAGGCACATGAATGTGAGGTAATGGTAGGATATGGACATGGTGTAGGCAGAAGGGATTAGTTTAGCTGGGAATTTGATTACTAATTTAATGAGTTATTCATCGCACTGATGGGAGGTTCATCACACTGACACTGAGGCAACCTTCATAACGGGGCAGGTGTTGATTGCAATTCCAGAAAGTGGCCCGCATCACGACTTTCTGTAACATGAAGCCACATCACCTGTGCACCTGCCAAGCAAAACAAACAAAAATTATGTAAAAATTGAGGCACAGATTCCAAGAAAGTGAATTTCATTCTGAATCTCAGATTTTTGGGGAGAGGGTTGTGAAATGTTTATGGGCGAAACCTCATTGCACCATTAAAGCAGGGGTCGCCTGTACACTATCTGGGCATGGACGGAATATTCGGCACTCTGTTGGAATGTTCAGTGTGCTGATGCAATATTCATGACACGGATGGAATATCATTTCACTGATGAAATTTTCAGCACTCAAGTGAAATTTTCATCACATTATTGGGGTGTTCGGCGCACTGACGCGGATGTACCCTTCGTAATGGGGCAGGTTTTCATTGTATTCCCCCAAAAATGGCCCCATTACAATTTTCTGCGAAACTAATCCACATTATCTGCACCTGGGCCAAGCAGAACAAACAAAAATAGTATAAAAGTTAACGCACAAATTCTATGAGATCAAATTCCATTCTGAATCTCAGATCTTTGGGGAGCGATTTGTGAAATCTTTATGGGCGAAATCCCATTACACCTAGGGCCTTACGGCAGTGGTTGCCTGTATAATGTCCACACACGGATGGATTATTCGGCACTCTGTTGGAATGTTTAACGCGCACAGATGGCATGTTCAGCGCACTGAAGGAAGGCTCATGACACGGATGTAATTTTCATCATGCTGATCAGTAGTGTAGCGGTTAGCATAACACTATGACAGCGCCAGAGACCCGGGTTCAATTCCGGCCACTGTCTGTAAGGAGTTTGTACGTTCTCCCCATGTCTGCATGGGTTTCATCCGGGTGCTCCGGTTTCCTCCCACTTTCCAAAGACGTACAGGTTAGGAAGTTGTGGGCATGCTATGTTGGCGTTGGAAGCGTGGCGACACTTGCGGGCTGCTCCCAGAACACTCTCCACAAAAGGTGTGTTTCACTGTGTGTTTCGATGTACATGTGACTAATAAAGATATCTTGATGGAATTTTCAGCGCTCTGTTGGAATTTTAATCACGTTATTGGAACGTTCGGTGCATTAGCGGGATATTCAGCACAATGACACGGATGAACCCTTGGTAACGCTGCAGGTGTTGGTTGCGATCCCAGTAAATGGCCCCAATCACAATTTTCTGCAGCACAAAGCCACATCATTTGTGCTTGTGCCAAGTAAAACAAAGAAAAATAAAATAAAAATTGATGCAGAAATTCCATGAGACCGAAGTTCATTCTAAATCTCAGAATTTTGGGGAGTGATTTGTGAAATGTTTATGGGCAAAATCCCATTACACATAGGGCCTTAAAGCAGGGGTTGCCTGTATAATGTTCACACATGGATGGAATATTCTGCACTCTGTTGGAATGTTCAGCACACAGATGGAATGTAAAGCTCAATGATGGAATGTTATTTACACTAATGAAATGTGCATCACACTGATGAAATGCTCAGTGCACTGATGAAATGTTAAGCACACCGATGAAATGTTCAGAACACTGATAGGGTGTTCATTAGACTGAGGGAATGTTCATCGCGCTGATCGAATGTTCATCACACTGATGAAATGTTCAACATGCTGATGGAATTTTAAGTACAAGGATGGAATGTTCACCAAGGGATGGATTGTCCTTCACACATGATGGAATGTTCATCTCACTGATGAAATATTCATCACACTCATGAAATGTTAAGAACAAGAATGGAATGTTAAACAAGGGATGTGTTACATACCAGTAACAATAGAAACACACCGAGTCATGTACAAGTGTTAAAAACTATGTTATTATTAACGACTTGTAATAATAAGTAAAGTAAAAATGTCAGATATCAAACATAATCCCCAAAACTAAACTCAAAGTGTGTGTGTGGCAAATTCCCAAACCCCAAGTCTAGGAATAGTTCTCAAAGTTCAGTTCAGCAAGTCATAAGGTGAAACATGAGCAAAGAGTTTTGCAAAACCACCGTTGACTGAAGAGAGAATGTAGAGAGAAATTACAAAATCCACATGTTCCACCATGGAACCCA
The DNA here is from genome assembly GCF_009764475.1 of Pristis pectinata. Classification (NCBI taxonomy): domain Eukaryota; kingdom Metazoa; phylum Chordata; class Chondrichthyes; order Rhinopristiformes; family Pristidae; genus Pristis; species Pristis pectinata. The sequence goes on from NC_067406.1 coordinate 6,291,339, forward strand.
GACAACACCTCAATCTCTGATGATCTCCACTGCTTTGTTCCGAAGTATCTGCCACCCCGACGGCACTCGATAAGTGGCCGTTCACAGAAATAACTGTTTCCCAGTACAGGTTAATGACAAAGTGGACTCCACTTGATTGCTCCAAAAATCCAGACATGGGTTGTAGTGACAGACACAGCTATTGTTCTTCATCCATTGTTACGGAGACCAGCAGTCAGTGTCTCTCTCTCTCTCTCTTTCTCTTCCTTTGACTCACTGACTCACTGAGCAAAATCGTCAGCACGTTGTTATAATCTTGCTGTCTGATGACACCACACACACACACCACTACTCTACTGTCCAGGTGCCTTAAAGGGACCTTCACCAAATAGTAACCTGACCCGTAACAGGATGTAATGTTCATCACACTGATGGAATGTTAAGTGCACTGACAGACTGTTCATCAAACTTATCAAAATTTCATCACACTGATGGGCTCTTAAGCACAATGATGGAATGTTCATCACACTGATGGCATGCTTAGTGCTCTGATGGAATTTACACCACAATGATGGAGTATTTATCGCACTAATGGAATGTCCATCACTCTGATGGAATGTTCATCACGACAATGGAATGTTCACCCGACTAATGGAATTTATTCACACTGATGAAATGTCATCACACTAATGGAATATTAATCACACTGATGGAATGCTGAGGGCACTGATGGAATATTCATCACTCTGATGGAATGTTCAGCGAACTGATGAATGTTCGAACAATGAATGAATTTTCATCGTAGTGATGGTATGTGCAGTGCACTGGTGGAATGTTAAGCACAATGATGGAATATTCATCATATTGATGCAATGTTCATCACACTGATGAAATGTTCAGTGCACCGATGGAATGTTTTAGAACCATAGAACCAGCACAATACAGGCCATTCGGCCCACCACGTTTTGCACAATGGCAGAATATTAAGCACACTGATGGTTTGTTCAGTGCTCTGATGGACTGTTTGTCACACTGATGGAATGTTAAGCACACCGATGGAATGTTTATCAACTGATGAAATGTTCAGTGCACAGACAAATTGTTCATCACTGATGGAATGTTCAGTGCACTGAAGGAATGCTTGTCACACTGATCGAAAGTCATCATACTGATGGAATTTTGAGCACACTGATGTAATCGGCAGCACACTGATGGAACATTCAGCACAATGACACCAATGAACCCTTCGTATCGGTGCAGATGCTAGTTGCAATCTAAGAAAACGGTCCCATCACAATTTTCTGTAACACTAAGTCCCATCATCTGCGCAAATCCCAAGTAAAACAAACAAAAATAAAATAAAAATCTACACACAAATTTCATGAAAGTGAATTTCCTTCTAAATCTCAGACCTTTGAGGAGCGAGTTGTGAAATGTTTATGCGTGAAATCCAATTAAAGCAGGGGTTGACTTTATAACATTCGTCACACGGTTGGAATCTTCTGCACTCTTTTAGAATGTTCAGGGCACCGATTAGAAGTTCAGTGCACTGATGGAAGATTCTGCACACTGATGGAGTGTTCAACACATGAATGCAATGCCTATCAAACTGATGGAATGTTCATCACACTGATGGCATGTTCAGCAGACTGATATAACATTAATCACACTAATGTAAGATCCAGGGAACCGATGTAATGTTCATCACAATGATGGAATGATAATGACACTGATGGAATGTTCATTCCACTGATGGAAATTTTATGATTGAATGTTCAGTACACTGATGGATTGATCATTAAACAGATGGAACTTTCATCACACTGATAGGCTGTTAAGCACAATGATGAATGTTCATCACACTGTTGGCATGTTTAGTGCTCTGATGGCATGTTCATCACACTGATGGAATGTCAAGAACAAAGGTGGAATATTCAGCACACATATGGAATGATGAGCACAATGATGGGAGGTTCAGCACACTGATGGAACGTGCAGGACACTGATGGAATGCTGAGCTTTCTTGTGGAATATTCAGTGCACTGATGGAATATTTATCACACTGATGGAATGTTCAGCCCACTGACGGAATGATCAGTGTACTGATGGAACGTTATTATACTGATGGAGTGTTCATCACTCTGATGGAATATTCTTCACAAATATTGAATGTGCAGTAGACTAATAGAATATTCTTCACAATGATGGAAAGTGATCACACTGTTGGAATGTTCATGGTACTGATGGAATTTTCATCACCATGATGGAAAGTTCAGCAGACTTTTGGAATGTTCATCATTCTGATGAAATGTCATTAGACAGATGCAACATTCATCACACTAATGGAATTGCCGGCGTACCGATGGAATGTTCATCACATTGATGGACTGGTAAGCACAATGATGAAATGTTTAGCATACTGATGGAATGTTCAGTGCACTGATGGAAAAAAGGCATCAAGCTAAAAGGTCATGTATACAAAGTCGCCAAGAGTTGTGGGAAACTGGAAGACTGGGAAAACTTCAAAAAGTAACAAAGAACCACTGAGCAAGCAATAAGGAAAGGGAACATAGATTATGAAAGTAAAACTACCACAAAATATAAAAACAGATAGTAAAAGTTTTTATAATTACATAAAGTAGAAAAGGGTGGCTAAAGTGAACATAGGTCCCTTGGAAGATGAGAAAGGCGAATTAACATTGGGTAATGTGGAAATGGCCGAGTCCTTGAACAACTATTATGTGTCAGTCTTCATGGTGGAGGACACATCCAACATGCCAAAGAGAGAGGTTATAGATGCAATGGGAGGTGAGGACCTCGATACAATCACTGTCACTAAAGAGGTAGTGATGAGCAAACTAATTTGGCAGGGAGATGGGAACCCGAGTGATAGGTCAGAGGTTGGTGCACTTAGTGTACAAGTAGATGCAGAGTGTTGAAAGACTGTGAGGAAGGATAAGCAGTTGAAAGGGCAAAATTGCAGTCAGTTGGATGGGCTGAAGTGTGTCTACTTCAATGTGAGAAGTATCAGGAACAAGGGTGATGAACTTAGAGCATGGGTAAGTACGTGGAACTATGATGTGGTGGCCATTACAGAGACTTGGCTGTCGCAAGGGCAGGAATGGCTGCTGGATATTCCGGGATTTAGATGTTTCAGAAGGGACAGGGACGGAGGTAAAAGTGGTGGGGGAGTGGCATTGCTGATCAGGGACAGTGTCACAGCTGTAGAAAGAGAGGATGTCCTGGAGGAATCGTCCACTGAGTCAGTGTGGGTGGAAGTCAGAAACAGGAAGGGAGCGATCTCTCTCTATTGGGAGTATTCTACAGACCCCCCAGGTAGCAGCAGAGACACTGAGGAGCAGATTGGGAGGCAGATTTTGGAAAGGTGCAAAAATAACAGGGTTGTTGTCATGGGTGATTTCAACTTCCCGAATATTGACTGGCACCTCCTCAGTGTAAAGGGGATAGATGGGAGGGAGTTTGTTAGGTGTGTCCAGGAAGGACTCCTGATACAGTACGTGAACATGCCAACTAGAGGAGAGGCCATACTGGACCTGGTACTAGGCAATGAGCCTGATCAGGTTTCAGATCTCTTGGTGGGAGAGCATTTTGGAGAGAGTGACCATAACTCCTTGACCTTTACCATAGCCTTGGAGAGGGATAGGAGCAGACGATATGGGAAAGTATTTAATTGGGGGAGGGGGAATTATAATGCTACTAGGAAGGAACTTGGGAGTGTAAATTTGGATTAGATGTACTTCGGGAAATGCACAATGGAAATGTGGTGGTTGTTCAGAGATCACTTGCATGGGGTTCTGGATAGGTTTGTCTCGTTGAGGCAGGGTAAGGATGGTAGAGTGAAGGAACCGTGGTTGACAAGAGATGTAGAATACAGTATCTTGTCAAGAGGAAGAAAGAAGCTTACCTAAGGTTTAGAAAGCATGGATCAGACAGGGCTCTGGAGAGTTACAAGGTAGCCAAGAGATAGCTTAAGAATGGACTTAGGAGAGCTAGAAGGGGGCATGAGAAGTCCTTGACGAGTAGGATTAAGGAAAACCCCAAGGCATTCTACATGTATGTGAAGAATAGGAGGATGACTAGAGTGAGGGTAGGACTGATCAGAGATAAAAGAGGAAACATGTGCCTGGAGTCGGAAGAGGTAGGGGAGGTCCTTAATGAATACTTTGCTTCAGTATTCACCAGAGAGAGAGAGACCTTGACATTTGTGAGAATGGTGTATAACAGGCAGATACACTAGGGCATGTCGATGTGAGGAAAGGGGATGTGTTGGAACTTTTGAAAAACATTAGGATAGATAAGTCATTGGGGCTGGACGGGCTGTATCCAAGGTAATTACGGAAAGCAAGGGAAGAGATTGCTGTGCCTTTGGTGATGATCTTTGCGTCCTTGGATGAGGATGTGGAAGGGTGGGTTAGTGAGTTTGCTGACGATGCGAAGGTTGGTGCTGTTGTGGATAGTGTAGAAGGTTGCTGTAGATTACAACAGGATATTGATAGGGTGCAGAGCCGGGCTGAGAAGTGGCAGGTGGAGTTCAACCCAGATAAGTGTGAAGATAAGATATCTTTATTAATCATATGTACATCGAAACACACAGTGAAATGCAACTTTTGCATTGAGTGTTCTGGGGGGCAGCCCGCAAGTATCGCCACGCTTCCAGCACCAACATAGCATGCCCACAACTTCCTAACCTGTACGTCTTTGGAATGTGGGAGGAAACCGGAGCACCCGGAGGACACCACATAGACACAGGGAGAACGTACAAACTCCTTACAGAGAGCGGTGGGAATTGAACCCGGGTCGCTGGCGCTGTAAAGCGTTACACTGACTGCTAAACTACTGTGTGATACACTTCGAGAGATCGAATTTGAAGGCAGAATACAAGGTTAATGGCAGGACTCTTAGCAGTGTGGAGGAACAGAGGGACCTTGGGGTCCACGTCCATAGATTCCTCAAGGTTGCCACGCAGATCAATATGGTTGTTAAGAAGGCGTATGGTGTGTTGGCCTTCATTAGTTGGGGTATTGAGTTCAAGAGCTGGGAGGTAATGTTGCAGCTCTATCAAACTCTGGTTAGACCACACTTGGAGTATTGTGTTCAGTTCTGGTTGCCTCATTATAGAAAGGATGTGGAAGCTTTAGGGAGGGTGCAGAGGAGATTTATCAAGATGCTGCCTGGATTGGAGAGCATGTCTTATGAGGATAGGTTGAGTGAGCGAGGGCTTTTCTCTTTGGAGAGAAGGAGGATGAGAGGTGACTTAATAGAGGTGTACAAGATGAAAAGAGGCATAGGTTGAGTGGACATTTAGAGACTTTTTCCCAGGATGACAATGGCTAACACGAGGGGACATAATTTTAAGGTGATTGGAGGAAGATATAAGGGGGATGTCAGGGGTAAGTTTTTTATACAGAGAGTGGCGGATGTGTGGAACACACTGCCGGCAGAGGTTGATACATTATGGACATTTAAGAGACTCTTAGATAGACACATGAGTGATAGAGAAATGGAGGGCTATGTGGGAGAGAAGGGTTAGGTAGATCTTGGAGCAGGATAAAATGTTGGCACCGCATTGTGGGCCGAAGGGCTTGTACTGTGCTGTCATGTTCTGTGTTCTACGTTCTAAAGGTAGACAAGTCCCCTGGTCCTGATGGGATGCATCCCATGATACTGAAAGAAATGATGGAAGTTATAGTAGAGGAGTCTGTGATAATTTACCAAAATTCTCTGTACTCCTGGCGGATTGGAAGACAGTAAATGTCACGCCACTGTTTTAAAAAAAGTAGGTAACTATAGGCCAGTTAGGTTAATGTCTGTAGTTGGCAAAATGCTTGAAGCTTTCATTAAGGACTAAATCGCGAGACATCTGGATAGAAGTGGTTCCATCAGGCAGACACAGCATGGATTCAGGAAGGGCAGGTCCTGTTTGACAAACTTACTGGAGTTCTTTGAGGATATAATGAGCACAGTGGATAGAGGGGAACAGGTGGATGTTGTATACTTAGATTTCCAGAAGCTGTTCGATAAGGTGCCGCATGAAAGATTTATCCATAAGATAAGGATGCATGGAGTTGGGGACAATGCATTAGCACGGATAGACGACTGGTTAACCAATAGAAGGCAGAGAGTTGGGATAAATGGGTGTTTTTCTGGTTGGCAATCAGTGGTGAGCGGGATTCTGCAGGGGTCAGTGCTAGCCCCACAACTGTTTATGATACACATTAATAATTTGGAAGAGGGGGCTGAGTGCAGCGTATCTAAGTTTGCTGATGACACTAAATTGAGCGGAAAAGCAAATTGTGCAGAGGATGCGGAGAGTCTGCAGAGAGATATAGATAGGTTAAGTGAGTGGGCAAGGGTCTGGCAGATGGAGCACAATGTTGGTAAATGCGAGGTCATCCGCTTTGGAAGGAAAAATAGAAGCTCAGATTATTATTTAAATGGTGAAAGATTGCAGCATGCTGTTGTGCAGAGGGACTTGGCAGTGCTTGTGCATGAATCACAAAAAGTTGGTTTGCAGGTGCAACAGATCAAGAGGCAATGGAATGTTGGCCTTCATTGCTAGAGAGATTGAATTTAAGAGCAGGGAGGATGTGCTGCAACTGTACAGGGTTTTGGTGAGGCCGCACCTGGAGTACTGCCTGCAGTTCTGGTCTCTTTACTTGAGGAAGGATATACTGGCTTTGGAGGCGGTGCAGAGGAGGTTCACCAGTTTGATTCGAGGGATTTAGCCTATGAGGAGAGACGGAGTTGCCTGGGACTATACTCGCTGGAATTCAAAAGAATGAGAAACATATAAAATTATGAAAGGGATAGATAGATAGAGGCAGGAAAGTTGTTTCCACTGGTAGGTGAGACTAGAACTAGGGGACATAGCCTCAAGATTCGGGGGAATAGATTTAATATGTAGATGAGGAGGAACTGCTTTTCCCAGAGAGTAGTGGATTTATGCAATTCACTGCCCAGGGAAGCAGCAGAATATATTTAAGATACAGTTAGATTATTGTTTGTATAGTAGGGGAATTAAGGGTTATGGGGAAAAGGCAGGTAGGTGGCTCTGAGCCCATGGCCAGTTCGGCCATAATCTTATTGAATGGCGGAGCAGACACAGTGGGCCAGATGGCCAACTTCTGCTCCTATTTTTATGTTCTTATTATTGTTCTTTTTATATTCCATTCATCACACTGATGGAATGTTCAATACATTGATGGAATGTTCATCACACTGATGGAATGTTCAACACACTGATGGAATGTTCAACGCACTGATGGAATGTTCAACACACTGATGGAATGTTCAATGCACTGATGGAATGTTCAACACACTGATGGAATGTTCAACACACTGATGGAATGTTCAACACACTGATGGAACACGCAGCACATTGATGGAATGTTGAATGCACTGATGGAATGTTCAATACATTGATGGAATGTTCATCACATCAATGGACTGTTCATCACACTGATGGAGTATTATTCACACTAATGCAAGATTCACGGCACTGACGGAATTTTCATCACAATGATGAAATATTCATCTCTCTGATGGAATCTCTTTACAGAGGTGGAAAGTTAATCACATGATGGAATGTTCATCAGTCTGTTGGAACGTTAAGAACAAGGATAGAATATTCAGCAGACTTATGGAATGTTCTTCACCGTGTTGCAATGTGCAGCACACTAATGGAGCATTTGTCACACTAATGGAATGTTCAGCACACTGATGGAAGATTCATCACACTGAAGGAATTTTCATCACTCCGATGGAATGTTCATCACTGATTGAGTGTACATCGCACTAATGGTATATTCGTCAGACTGATGGAATATTCATCACACTAATGGAATATTAAGCACCATGATGGAAGGTTCAGCATGCGGATGGAATGTGCAGCACACTGATGGAATATTGAGAACACTGAGGGAATGTTCAGCACATGAATGCAATGTTCATCATGCTGATGGAGTGTTAATCACACTGATCGAATGTTCATCAGACTGATGGAACGTTCATCATGCAGAAGGAATGTTCATCACAATGATGGAACACCCTGCTCACTGAAAAAATTTGAGCCCACTGGTTTCTTGGTCTGGTACGGCAATTTGAATGCGCAGGAATGTAAGAAGCTGCAGAGGATCATGGACTCTGCTCAATATATCACGGGCTAAATAAGAAGCTGCCTTAAGAAGGCAACATCCGTCATCAAAGATCTGAATCAGAATCAGAATCAGGTTTATTATCACTGACATATATCATGAAATGTGTTGTTTTGCGGCAGCAGTACAGTGCAAGACATAAAAATTACTAGAAGTCACAAACATAAATAAATAAATAAACAAATAAACAAACAAACAAATAAATAAATAAATAAATGAATGAATGAATGAATGAATGAATAAATGAATAAATAAATAAATAGTGCAAAAGAGGAATAACGAGGTGGTGTTCATGGGTTCATGGGCCGTTCAGAAATCTGATGGCGGAGGGAAAGAAGCTGTTCCTTAAATGTTGACTGTGGGTCTTCAGGCTCCTGTACCTCTTCCTCAATGGTAATAACGTGAAGAGGACATGTCCCAGATGGTGAGGGTCCTTAATGATGGATGCCCCCTTCTTGACGCACCTCGATGATGGGGAGGGTTGTGCCCAATGTGCAGGATTGAAAGCGGCTGCAGAGGGTTGTGCCCGTGATGGAGCTGGCTGAGTCTACAACCTGCGATCCTGCACTTTGGAGCCTCCATACCAGGCAGTGATGCAACCAGTCAGAATGCTCTCCACCGTACATCTGTAGAAATTTGCAAGAGTCTTTGGTGACATACCAAATCTCCTCAAACTCCTCATGAAGTAGAGCCGCTGGCATGCCTCCTTTGTGATTGCATCAATGTGTTCGGCCCAAGATAAATCCTCTGAGATGTTGACGCCCAGGAACTTGAAGCTGCTCACTCTTTCCACTGCTGACCCCTTAATGAAGATCCCCACTGTCTGGGCCATGCCATCTTCTTGCAGCTACTATCGGGCAGGATGTACAGAAGCCTGAAGTCTCACACCACCAGGCTCAGGAACAGCTACTTCCCTTCAACCATTCGGTTTTTGAACCAACTGTCACAACCCTAATCACTGCCTCAGTAGACAAACACTGTGACCACTTTGACCATGTTGCACTACAATGGACTTCCTTTTCTTCTTTTTGTTCTACTTGTATTCTTTCTTGTATAATTTTCTATAATTTATGTATAATTTATGATTTATTTGTTGATGATGTGTCTCTGATGCTCTATGCCTGTGATGCTGCTGCAAGTAAGTTTTTCATTGCACCTGTGCACACACGTATTTGTGCATGTGACAATAAACTCGACTTTGATTTTGACTTTAAATATTGAGCACACTGAACTAATGTCTTCACCTGAGTGAATTTCCTTGTACTGAATGATCATCCTCTCACTGAAAGTATGGTACCAATGTATTTTTCAAGATTCTAATGGAATATTGCCAACAGTACTGTTGTATTCACACAAAGATCATCAACAATTCTGGCCCAGAGGATGCTATTTGGTCCACTGTGTTAATGCTACCCTCAAATGCAACTCTTTAGTTGCTTATACTCTTTGATCTTGGTGTGGAGCCGTGAAGATCACAGCTTTGCAAGAACACATCCATGCGTCTTTACAGCTGAGGGCTTCGACTTGTACCATTCCTTCTCCGATCCGGAGTCAACTATTTAACACAGATGCGGAGAAATTTCTGCTATCAGAGTCTCAATAGAGTCAATGAATTGTAAAGCACAGATATAGGCCCTTAAATCCAACCTCATCCATGCCAACCATAATGTCTGATGACACTGATCCCATTTGCCTGTGTGTTGCCTCTATCACTCATCATCTTCCCTGACCAGTACCTGTCTAAATGTCTCTTAAACATTGTAATTCTACTCACCTCTACCACCTCCTATGGCAGCTCGTTCCACATACCCACCACCCTCTGTGTGAAAAACTTACCCCTCAGATCTCCTTTAAATTTCTCCCCTCTCACCTTAAGACCTGTGCCTTCTAGTGTTAGATATTTCCGCCCTGGAAAAACGACTTTTGTCTGTCTGCCCTATCTATGCCTCTCATAATTTTATAAACCTCCATCAGGTCACCCGTTTGCTTCAGTGAGAAAAAAACCCAAGCTATCCAATCTCTCCTTGTAACTATAAGATAAAATAAGCTATATTTATTAGTCACATGTACATCGAAACACACAATGAGATGCATCTTTTGCACAGAGTTTTGGGGGCAGCCCGCAAATGTCGCCACACTTCAGGGGCCAGTGTAGCATGCCCACAGCTTCCTAACTCGTACGTCTTCAAGCCCTCCATTCCAAGCAGCATCGTGGTGAATCCCTTCTGCACTTTTTCTAATGCTTCCTGTAGTGTGGTGATCAGAACTGTACACAAAAATCAAAGACCCCACCCACCTGGATCATTCTCTCTTCTCTCCTCTTCCATCAGGTAGAAGATACAGGACCCTAAGGACAGCTTCTACTCCACTGTGATAAGACGATTGAACAGTTCCATTATATGATCAGATGGACTCTGACCTCACACTCTACCTTGTTGTGGCCTTGCACCTTATTGCACTGCACTTTCTCTGTAGCTGTGACACTTTACTCTGCACTGTTATTGTTTTTACCTGTACTACCTCAATGGACTCTGTACTAACTCTATGTAACTGCACTGTGTAATGAATTGACCTGTACGATCGGTATGCAAAACAAGTTTTTCACTGTACCTTGGTACAAGTGACAATAATAAACCAATACCAATACCAAGTGCCGTCCAAGTGCCGTCTAACCAATGTTTTGTACAGCTGCAACATGATGTCCCAAGTCCTAGACTCAATGTCTAGGACAGTGGTGGCAAGCAGGCTGAATGCCTTCTTCATTTGCAATTCTCCCTCCCAAGGAGTCGCAAAAGCTGAATCATTACCTTCAAGTTTGGGCTGATTTATCAAGTTCAAGTTGGTAATTGGTAACTGATTTTTTATTGTCACCTGTACCAAGGTACAGTGAAAAACTTTGTTTTGCGTGCCGTACAGAAGGTCATTCCATGAATAAACATATTGAGGTAGAACAAAATGGAAAACAATAACAGAATGCAGAATAAAGTGTTACAGAGAAAGTGCAGTGCAGGCAGACAATAAGGTGCAAGGGCCATGACGAGGTAGATTGTGAGGTCAGGAGTCTATCTTATCATACAAAAGTCTTATAACATTCAGTAGTCTTGTAAGAGCGGGATAGAAACTGTCCTTGAACCCGGTGGTATGGGCTTTCAGGCTTTTGTATCTTCTGCTCGATGGGAGAGGGGAGAAGAGAGAATGTCCGGGGTGGGAGGGGTCTTTGATTATGTCGGCTGCTTTACCGAGGCAGCAAGAAACATAGAAGGAGCCAATGGAGGGGAGGCTGGTTTCCGCGATGTGCTGAGCTGTGTCCACAACTCTCTGCAGTTTCTTGCAGTCTCGGGCAGAGCAGTTGCCACACCAAGCTGTGATGCATCCCGTTAGGACACTTCCTATGGAGCATCGATAAAGATTGGAGAGGGTCAATAGGGACATGCTCGATTTCCTTAGCCTCCTGAGGAAGTAAAGTGGCTGGTGTGCTTTCTGGTTCATGGCATCTATGTGGTTGGAGCAAGACAAGCTATTGGTGATGTTTACGCCTAGGAACTTGAAGCTCTCAGCCATCTCGACCTCAGCACTATTGATAATTGACGTTGATGAGCTTATTGTCCTAGGCATACATACACAGGGTATAACTGCCATAGGAATAGGCTTTTCACAGCAGCAGGACGTAACAAACAGCAGAAGCATAAGTTAACAAAAACTTTATTAACCTAATTTATATATAACTTACATGACAAAATAAACACAATGACACCAGTGCAATTTGTGAGAGAGGAAAAGAGATATAGTCTGAGGTAGTGTTTGTGTTTTTCACGTTGGTTTAAGAACCTGATGACAGTGGGGTAGAATCTGTTGTTGAACCTTGAAGTATGGGTCTTCAGGCTCCTGTACCTCCTGCCTGATGTCAGCATCGAGAAGAGGGCATGGCCCGGATGGTGGGGGTCCCTGATGATGGAAATCGCCTTCTTGAAACATTGCCTCTTGTAGATGTCTTCAGTGGTGGGGAGAGCTGTACCCATGATGGAACTGGCTGAGTCCACCACTCTCTGTAGCCTCTTGCATTCCTGTGCATTGCAGTTCCCACAGCAGGCTGTGATGCACAGTCAGAATGCTTTCTGCTGTACATCTGTTGAAATTTGTCAGTGTTTCAACTATGTGCAGAATCTACTGAGACTTCGAAGAAAGTAGAGACGCTGGGGCATCTTCCTCATGGTTGCATCTATGTGCTGGGCCCAGGCTAGGTCCTCTGAGATGTTGGCACCCAGGATCTTGAAGCTGCTCACCCTTTCCACTGCAGACCCTTCACACGAAAGAAAGCAGATGGTATAAAGTTTGGACAGGAAACTAAACTGGTGGAATTGGATAGCCATGATGTCAGGAAATATAGGAATACAAAATGGAATGTTGAAGCAGGCTCCCGGGATATTATAGACAGACACGTCTCCCAGTTTAATCTTCTTATGGCCAGGCTGTGATCTTGGGGTCCATGCACTTGTTCTTTCAGTTGGTAAATCCATAAATTGTTTATTATTGTCAGACGTACCGAGGTACAGTGAAAAACTTTGTTTTGCAGTCATCCATACAGATCATTTCATTACATCAGTGCATCGAGGTAGTACAAGGGAAAACAATAACAGAATGCAGAATAAAGTGTTACAGTTACAGAGAAAGTGCAGTGCAGGCAGACAATAAGGTGCAAGGACATTATGAGGTAGATTGTGAGGTCAAGAGTCCATCTTATCGTACTAGGGGACCGTTCAATAGTCCTATAACAGTGGGATAGAAGCTGTCCTTGAGCCTGGTGGTACGTGCTTTCAGGTTTTTGTATTTTCTGCCCAATGGGAGGGGGAGAAGAGAGAATGTCCGGGGTGGGTGGGGTCTTTGATTATGTTGGCTGCTTTACTGAGAGAGCGAGAATTATAGACAGAGTCCTTGGAGGGTAGGCTGGTTTCCGTGATGTACTGAGCTGTGTCCACAACTCTCTGCAGTTTCTTCAGGTCTTGGGCAGAGCAGTTGCCGTACTAAGCCGTGATGCATCCAGATAGGATACTTTCTATTGTGCATCGATAAAAATCGGTGTGTCAAACGGGACATGCCAAATTTCTTTAGCTTCCTGAGGAAGTAGAGTCGCTGGTGAGCTTCCTTGGCCGTGGCATTTACATAGTTGGACCAGGACAGGCTATTGGTGATGTTCACTCCCAGGAACATGAAGCTCTCAACCTTATCGACCTCAACACCATTGATGTAAGCGGGAACGTGTGCATCACCCCCCTTCAGGTTGTTACACATGATGAACTTTGAGTGAATTTGACCAACAGGAAATGCTATAAAGGTTTAGCATTGATGAAGGTAGAGCGGTGGGTTTGGTCTATGTGGACTTCAGTAAGGCATTTGACAAGGTTCCCCATGGTGGGCTCATCCAGAAAGTCATGAGGCATGGGATCCATGGAAACTTGGCTGCGTGGATTCGGAATTGGCTTGCCCACAGAAGGCAGAGGGTGGTAGTAGATGGAGCGTATTCTGCCTGGAGATTGGTGACTAGTGATGTTCTGCAGGGATCTGTTCTGGGACCCTGCTCTTTGTGATTTCTATAAATGACTTGGATGAGGAAGTGGAGGGATGGGTTAATAAGTTTGCAGATGACATGAAGGTTGGAGGTGTTGTGGATAGTGTAGAAGGTTGCTGTAGGTTACAACAGGATATAGACAGGGTGCAGGGTTGGGCGGAGAAGTGGCAGATAGAGTTCAATCCGGAAAAGTGTGAAGTGATACACTTTGGAAGATCGAAATTGAAGGCGGAGTACAAGGTCAATGGCAGGATTCTGAGCAGTGTGGAGGAACAGAGGGATCTTGGGGTCCAAGTCCAGAGATCTCTCAAACTTGCCGTGCAAGTTGATAGGGTGGGTAAAAAGGTGTTTGGTGTCCTGGCCTTCATTAGTCGGGGGATTGAGTTCAAAAGACGTGAGGTAATTTGCAGCTCTATAAAACTCTGGTTAGACCAGACTTAGAGTATTGTGTTCAGTTCTGGTCACCTCATTATAGGAAGGATGTGGAAGCTTTAGAGAGGGCGCAGAGGAGATTTACCAGGATGCTGCCTGGATTAGAGAATGTGTCTTATGAGGAAAAGTTAAGTGAGTTAAATGATGCAGGATGAGAGGCGAGTTGATAGAGGTGTATAAGATTATGAGAGGCATAGATAGAGTGGACAGCCAGCACCTTTCCCCAGGGTGGCAATGGCCAATACCATAGGACATCTACTTAAGGTCAGAGGAGGAAAGTTTAAGGGAAATGTCAGAGGTAGGTTTTTTACACAGAGAGTGGTGGGTGCCTGGAACACACTGTTGGGGGTGGTGGTAGAGGCTAATACAATAGGGACATTTAAAAGACTCTTAGATAGGCACATGGATGTAAGAAAAATGGAGGGTTATGGGCTGTGTAAGAGGGAAGGGTTAGGTTGATCGTGAAGCAGGTTTATGTAGGTTGGCACAACATTGTGGGCCAAAGGGCATGTACTGTGCTGTACTGTTCCATGTTCTATTAGCCAGGTCAGTGCAAACATTTGGCAGAATGCAACATCAGTGTGTGATTCTGACTGGATGGCAGCATTGGCAACCTGGATCTTAATGGCGCAGCTAACATTGTGCTCTCAGTGATTAGCAGCAAGGACGTTCCCCCAACTCCAGACCCACCACACCAAGTTTGAAAGGGATCATCAGATACTTTCAGGGTTAAATTTAGACAAGAAGAGAGGAGCAGTTTGGGTGTCTGGTCCATGACCTTTCATCAGCTGTAGAAGGACATCATTAAGCAGGAGAAGGTGCAGAAAAGATCCACAATGATGTTGCCGGGACTGGAGGGCTTGAGTTAGGAGAGACACGATACCTGGGACTGATTTCCCTGGAGCAAAGGAGGATGAGGAGTGACTTTACAGAGATCACGAGGAGCATAGATAAGGTGGACAGGCAGGCACGGTAGTGTAGTGGTTAGCGTAACGCTATTACAGCGCCAGCGACCCGGATTCAATTCCAGCCGCTGCCTGTAAGGAGTTTGAACATTCTCCCCGTGTCTGCGTGGGTTTCCTCCGGGTGCTCCGGTTTCGTCCCACATTCCAAAGGGTTAGGGAGTTGTGGGCACGCTATGTTGGCACCGGAAGCGTGGCGACACTTGCGGGCTGCCCCCTAGAACACTCTACACAAAAGATGCATTTCACTGTGTGTTTCAATGTGCATGTGACTAATAAAGAAATCTTATCTTATCTCATCTTTTTCCAAGGGTAGGGGAATAGGTTTAACGTGAAAGATCTAAAGGGGACCTGAGGGGAAGCTTCTTCACACAGAGGGTGGTGGGTATGTGGAATGAGCTGCCAGAAGAAGCGGTAGATGTAGGTACAGTTACAACGTTTCAAGGATATTTAGACATAGGTTTAAGGTGAGAAGGGAAAGATTTAAAGAAGATTTGAGGGGCACCTGTCTCCCAAATCCACCCCTCCCCTTCCCCTACCTGGCTCTATCTGCCCATCATCCTTTACCCCTCCTCAGTGCACCAATCACCTTCTGGCTCCAGTGTCACCACTCCCCCTCTCTTCTTTATAGATAGATAGATTTCTTTATTAGTCACATGTACATCGAAACACACAGTGAAATGCATCTTCTGCGTAGAGTGTTCTGGCGTCAGCCAGCAAGTGTCGCCACACTTCCGGTGCCAACATAACACGCCCACAACTTCCTAACCCGTACGTCTTTGGAATGTGGGAGGAAACCGGAGCACCCGGAGGAAACCCACGCAGACACGGGGAGAACGTACAAACTCCTTACAGACAGCAGCGGGAATTGAACCCGGGTCGCTGGCGCTGTAATAACGTTACGCTAACCGCTACACTACCGTGCCTGCCCAGCACTACTGGTTGTCTTCCCTCTCCAAAACTCGATCCTGATCCTCAAAACATCAACAGGTCCTTTTCCCCCACAGATGCTGCTCGACCTGCTGAGTTCCTCCAGCAGATTATTTGTTGCTCCAGATTCCAGCATCTTCAGCCTCTTATCCCCTCTCAATTCTGTATCTAACCTGTCAAGCCTTGTATGAATTTTGAAGACTGATATTAGCTTTTTTTAAGTATTCTATTTATTTGATTAATTACCAGATTTTAAATTTCCTCATTGTTATTCTCAGATATAATGGACCAGTTCTCCGGACACCAGTCTACTAACTTTACCACCATGGTAGTGTATTGCCTGCCCTGTGATAACCTTTTCAAGAGAGGTGGAAAATTGTTAATGAAAGAGAAAGATTTTAAAACGTTTACGCCAAAACAGCACCCCCGTTCTCAACCTCTGCCCCTCCAGTTCCCATAGACTGTGTGCGATTTATTCTTTCCACAGAGGGGCAGGAAGAAGGGGGTAGGGATCAGGTGGGTTTCGTCAAAGTGCTAAACTTTAATATACTGACCCATCTGTCTTCAGAGTGAACACACGTCCTGTCAGCACCCTGCACAGCCATTTCCTTATTGTATTTTATACAGAGAGAGTAGGTCCATTGATCAAATCTTAATCAAATCCTCATGTTTTGAACTATTGAGCTTCAGAAGAAGCAAACAATAAATGTTACACATTTCAGAAAGTTAACTGATAAAATTCTGATTCAGGAGAACAAAAAATGCACAATGGTTGCTTAGTTTCTTCCATGTTAAAGACTGATATTTATTTACAAAGAGATGTCTCTCTCTTGTTGGCTTGGTTCACCCTATCCATAACGTGGATGGAATGGTTGTTCAGCAGTTAGCAGGTTTGATACCCAGGTTCGATCCTAACCCTGCTGTTGATGTGGAGTTTGCACGTTCTCCCTGTGATGGCATGGGTTTCCTCCGGGTGCTCTGGTTTCCTCCCACAACCTAAAGACGTACTATCTGGTTAATGGGTCACTGTAAATAGCCACTAATGTAGATGTGTGACATATGAATCAATAAGGGAGTTGAGGAGGAGGGAGGGAGGGAGAGAGGAGAGAGGGAGGAGAGAAAGAGAGAAAGAGAGAGTAAATGAGAAAGAGAAAGATAGCTCTACTGGTACGGGACTAATGGGTCAAAAGGACTCTTTCTGTATCGTGATAAGTAGAAGCATCTTTCTGTCTTACGTTCCCAGGGTAGGGGAGTCTAAAACAAGAGGATGTAGATTTAAGGTGAGAGGGGAAAGATTTAGATGGGGCCTGAGGGGCAACTTCTTCACACAGAGAATGGTGCACGTATGGAACGAGCTGCCAGAGGAAGTGGTTGAGGCTGGTACAATAACGGCATTTAAAAGCCAGTTGGACAGGTACATGGATAGGAAAGGTTCAGATGGATATGGGTCAAATGCGGGCAAGTGGGACTAGCTTAGATGGGCATCTTGGTCGACATGGACCAGTTGGGACGAAAGGCCTGTTTCTGTGCTGTATGACTCTATGATTCTATAACGGCCCTTTTTCTGTTCCTTAACTTAAAAGGAAATGTCAGCATGGAGAGCCACAGGCCAAATGGGCAAATCAAAGCAAACTCATAATCCCCCTTGGATGCGGTGCACATGGGTGGACATAAAAGAGCTTGGTGCCATCACCTGAAGGAGCACAAGGGAACCCTGCACTCAAGCACGGTGCAGTCCATGGGAACTTTTTGTGTGTCTCCAACGACGCTTACATTTGCAGAAAATTGTGAACACGGACCAGTCTATCACAAAAACCAGCCTCCCCTCCATTGACTCTGTCGACACTTCTCGCTGTCTCGGGAAAGCAGCCAGCATAATCGAGGACCCCTCCCACCCCGGTCACTCTCTCTTCTCCCCCCTCCTATCGGGCAGAAGATACAAAAACTTGAGAACACGTACCACAAGGCTCAAAGACAGCTTCTACCCCGCTATCAGTCTCTTGAATAGACCTCTTGTATTATAAAGAACTCTAGATCTCACAATCTACCTCGTCGCGGCCCTTGCACCTTATTGTCTACCTGCACTGCAATTTCTCTGTAACTGTAACACTATATGCTGCATTCTGTTTTTCGATTTGTACTACCGCAATGTACTTATGTTTGGAATGATCTGTCTGGATGGTACGCAAACAAAGCTTTTCAGTGCATCTCAGTACTTGTGACAACAATGAACCATTAACCAATTCATTGGCTCTGAGCCATCTTGAACTGTCTCCCATGTTGTAATATTAATGAGGTCAGGGGTCTCTGAAGTGATAAGTGGACCGGTTTACATTGTTTTGCAGTCAATGTCACAAACTTATTGAAAGCCCAAGAGAGGCCGTCAGAGCAAATTTTCAAGAGGTGGAAACTGGATGGTCTGATTGTTTCATACTTCTGGAATTTTCCGAGCAGTCAGTGGAATGACGGAGACAGGGAATTTATTGAAGTCAGGGCTAGACTCCATTTGTTGAGTGCCTGCGTTTCATGGGCTGCAGAAGTGGCCTGTTATGCAATATAAAAAGAATTCCGCATTAATGAGAGGGGGGTTTTTGCCTGTCCGTCACGGAATCCCTCGTAAAAGTGTCTCGCTGACACAAGACGCAGCTGGATGCAGGAGTGGGCAGCACATTGCACTGAGCCTAGTCAAAGACAGATTACGGCATACTTTAAACAAACATCTCCTTCTCCCGCCACCTCCCTAACCATTCCTAAGCCCTCATTCGGATTCCAGCCACACTCACTCAAGTTATCAAATCCCCGCTCCTCTTGCTCCCTTCTCCCACTCCCACCACTGTTGGTCCCCAGTCAGCTTCCAGTCTGACATTCCAGTGCAGTACCAAGGGACTGTTGGAGGTGCCCCCCTCACGGACGGGACAATGAGCAAGAGGTCTATCCAGATGTGGGATGTGCCTCTGAGAGTGGTGACACAAGTGGACAGGTGAGTGAAGAAGGCCCTTGCTTCCTAGACCGAGGCATTGAGTGTACGAGTTGGGGTGTCATGTTGCCGCTCTACAAAGCATTGGTTAGACCGTGTATTGTGCACGGTTCTGGTCTCCACACCACAGCAAGGATGTTGTAACAACAGAGAGAGTGCAGAAGAGATTCACCGGGATTGTTATTGGTTTATTATTGTCACTTGTACCGAGGTACAGTGAAAAGCTTGTCTTGCATACCGATTGTACAGGTCAATTCATTACACAGTGCAGTTGCATTGAGTTAGTACAGAGTGCATTGATGTAGTACAGGTAAAATCAATAACAGTACAGAGTAAAGTGTCACAGCTACTGAGAAAGTGCAGTGCAATAAGATGCAAGGTCACAACAAGGTAGATCGTGAGGTCAGAGTCCATCTCATTGTATAAGGGAACCGTTCAATAGTCTGATCACAGTGGGGTAGAAGCTGTCCTTAAGTCTGATGGTACGTGCCCTTCTGGCTCCTGTATCTCCTACCCAATGGAAGAGGAGAAAAGTGAGAATGTCCCGGGCGGGTGGGGTCTTTGATTATGCTGGCTGCTTCACCAAAGCAGCGAGAGGTAAAGACAAGTGTCCAAGGAGGGGAGGCTGGTGTCCGTGATGCGCTGGGCTGTGTCCACAACTCTCTGCAGCTTCTTACGGTTCTGGGCAGAACAGTTGCCGTACCAAGCCGTGATACATCCAGATAGGATGCTTTCTATGGTGCATCGATAAAAGTTGGTGAGTGTCAAAGGGGACAAACCAAATTTCTTTAGCCTCCTGAGGAAGTAGAGGCACTGGTGAGCTTCTTGACCGACACATCTACATGATTTGACCAGGACAGGCTGTTGATGATGTTCACTCCCAGGAACTTGAAGCTCTCGACCCTCTCAACCTAAGCTCCATTGATGTAGACACGTGCATGTACACCGTCCCCTTTCCTGAAGTCAATGAGCAGCTCTTTTGTTTTGTTGACATTGAGGGAAAGGTTGTTGTCATGACACCATGACACCATAAGCCTGGGATGGAGGACTAAGTTATAAAGAGAGATTGGACAGGCTGGGCTTCTTCTCACTGGGATGTAGGAGGCTGAGGGGTGACCTTGTAGAGGTTTATAAAATTATGAGGGGCGTGGATGGGGGAGATACGTAGCCTTTTTTCCCAAGTGAGTCTAGAACTGGAGGGTATTGGTTTAAGGTGTGAGGGGAGAAATTTAAAGGGGATCTGAGGGGTAGATTTTTCACACAGAGGGTGGTGGTTATCTGGAACGAGCTGCCAGGGGAGTCAGTGGAGGCAGGTACAACATGTAAAAGGCATTTGAAGAGGTACATGGTGAGAAAAGGTATAGAGGGATTCGGCCCTAACGCAGGCAAATAGGATTAGTGTAGAAAGGCATCACAGTCGGCATGGACTAGTTCGGCTGAAAGGAATTGTTTCTGTTCTGTACGATACTATGATTCTGTGGCTCTGTGATAAGATGCACCTTGGATACTGCTTGGATAAGATGTCCAACTTATCAGAAAAGTTACAGGACACAAGAGGTTAACATAGAACATTACAGCACAGTACAGGTCCTTAGGCCCACAATGTTGTGCCGACATTTTATCCTGCTCTAAGATCTATCTAACCCTTCCCCCTACATAGCCCTCCATTTCTCTATCATTCATGTGCCAATCTAAAAATCTCTTAAATGTCCCTAATGTATCTGCCCCCACAACCTGTGCCGGCAGTGCGTTCCACGCACCCACCACTCTCTGTGTAAAAAAACTCACCTCTGACATCCCCCTTATACCTTCCTCCAATCACCTTAAAATTATGCCCCCTCGTGTTAGCCATTTTCGCCCTGGGAAAATGTCTCTGACTGTCCACTCGATCTATGCCTCTTATCATCTTGTTCACCTCTATCAAGTCACCTCTCATCCTCCTTCTCTACAAAGAGAAAAGCCCGAGCTCACTCAACCTATCCTCATAAGACATGCTCTCCAATCCAGGCAGCATCCTGGTAAATCTCCTCTGCACCCTCTCTAAAGCTTCCACATCCTTCCTATAATGAGGGAACCAGAACTAAGCACAATACTCCAAGTGTGGTCTAACCAGAGTTCTATAGAGCTGCAGAGCTATAGAGTGATAGAGGTTACTTTATACTGGTCTAACACCAAGGAACTCTCAACACGAGAGGCCACAAGAGACTGGAATCTGAAACATGACTTCAGTGGGTCAGGCAGCATCTGTGGAAGAAAAGGGGTGGACGATGTTTTGGGTCAAGACCTTGTATCAGGTCCCAACCCAATGCAGGGTCTCGACCCGAAATGTCAAACATCCCTTTGCCTCCACAGATGCTGCCTGACCTGCTGAGTTCTTCCTGCAGTTTGTTTTTGGTTTTTTTTGCCCTCAACACAAGGTGTTTGTGAACTACATGCATGTAGTGGATGTCACTCTGACAACATGACTCATTTACGCATTATTCAAAAGTACACCGCAATCTGGATTTCATGACGCTCCTTGGAAGAATTTGGGGAGTTCTTCCTAGTGTCCTGATTAATATTTATCTAAAACAGATTGTCTGATCGTTCTGTTTGAGGTTTCAGGCTGTCTACCTCCTCCTAAACACAGAGTCTTGCCTCATCAAGTTTAATGCAACAAAAAAAGAACCAAGGCTTGGTTTCTTGGCTGTGAATAGATTCAGTCTTCTTTTTTTGCCTTTGAACAAGTTTCCAATCGCACCCCCCACCACCCACAAAAATCCAATAGCCCCACTGAGTAGTGCGTCTGTAAATGATGCAAAGAAATGGAACGTTCGCCAGAGCGAGCCAAAACCCAACGGAACCAAGTAATAAAAGGCCGAATTTCACAGGGAAATGTTGGGGATTTCAGCATGGATTTGTTGACACGTGGCAGGTGAAACTTAATGCAGGGAAGTGTGAGGTGATATGTTTTGGCATGCAGAACAATGAGAAACAATGCAGGTTACATGGCGCACTTCTAAGGAAAGAGTGGGTGTATGTGTGCATAAATCTTTGAAATTGGCAGAACAGGTTGTGGAAGTTCCTCATAAAGCAGTTGGGATTCTGGGCTTCATAAATCGAGGCCTTCAGTGCAAAACCAGCAGGTTACATGAATCCTGTGTAAAAACAAAGCCCGACTAGCTCAGTCGGTAGAGCATGAGAATCTTAATCACAGGGTTGTAGATTTGAGCCACTCGTTGGGCGATGATTTTTGGGCAGGCACGGTAGTGTAGTGGTTAGTGTAACGCTATTACAGTGCCAGCGTCCCGGGTTAAATTCCGGCCGCTGTCTGTAAGGAGTTTGTACGTTCTCCCCGTGTCTGCGTGGGTTTCCTCCGGGTGCTCCGGTTTCCTCCCACATTCCAAAGACGTACAGGTTAGGAAGTTGTGGGCATGCTATGTTGGCGCCAGAAGCATGGCGACACTTGTGGGCTGCCCCCAGAGCACTCTTCACAAAAGATGTATTTCACTGTGTGTTTCGATGTACATGTGACTAATAAAGAAATCTTATCTCATCTTATCTTATCTTAGTATTATGTTTGAAAGTGCTCACCAAACTTTAGGATAGATGTGAGTATCCTTGAGAGGACATAGAAGAAATTTACCAGAATGGTTCCAGGGACCAGGTACTTAAAATTGGTAAATTGGTTTATTATTGTCACATGTACCAAGGTGCAGTGAAAAACTTTGTTCTGCATGCCATCCATACAGATCATTTCATCACATCAGTACATTGAGGTAGTACAAGGGAAAACAATAACAGAATGCAGAATAAAGTGTTACAGTTACAGAGAAAGTGCAGTGCAGGCAGACAAATAAGGTGCAAGGTCATAATGAGGTAGATTGTGAGGTCAAGAGTCCATCTTATTGTACTAAGGAATCGTTCAATAGTCTTATAACAGTGGGATAGAAGCTGTACTTGAGCCTGGTGGTACGTTCTTTCGGGCTTTTGTATTTTCAACCCGATGGGAGGAGGGAGAAGAGAGAATGTCTACGGTGGGTGGGGTCTTTGATTATGTTAGCTGCTTTACCAAGGTACCGGGAAGTGTAGACAGAGTCCATGGAGGGGAGGCTAGTTTCCTTGATGTGCTGAGCTATGTCCATAACTGTCTGTAATTCCTTGAGGTCTTGGGCAGAGTAGTTGCCGTACCAAGCCCTGATGAATCCGGACAGAATGCTTTCTATGGTGCATCGATAAAAATTGGCGAGGGTCAAATGGGACATGCCAAATTTCTTTAGCTTCCTAAGGAAGTAGAGGCGCTGGTGAGCTTTCTTGGCTGTGGCATTTACATGGTTGGACCAGGGCAGGCTATTGGTGATGTTCACTCCCAGGAACGTGAAGCTCTCAACCCTCTTGACCTCAACACCATTGATGTAAGCAGGAGCGTGTGAACTGCCCCTGTCAGGATGTTACACATGATGAACTTTGAGTGAATTTGACCAACTGACATTCCTATAAGAGCTTAGCATTGATGAAGGTAGAGTGGTGGATGTGGTCTATATGGACTTTAGGAAGGCATTTGACAAGGTTCCCCATGGTGGGCTCATCCAGAAAATCATGAGGCATGGGATCCCTGGAGACTTGGCTGCGTGGATTCGGAATTGGCTTGCCCACAGAAGGCAGAGGGTGGGAATAGATGGAGAGTCTTCCTTTACCACAATGGTTCCAAGGACCAGGGACTTCAGCACAATGTTAAACTGCAGAAGCTGGGGTTGTTCTTCCTGAAGCAAAGAAAGTTGAGAGGAGATTTGATGAAGGGGAACAGGATCATGAGAGGTTTAGACAGGATAAATAGAAAGAAACTCTTCCCAAAAACAGATGGTTCAGAGACCAGTGGATACATGTTTAAGTTGTCGGACAAAAGATCCAGAAGGGAAGTGAAGAAAGATTATTTTCTACACAATGTATAGCTATAATCTGCAATAGGCTCTCTGGATGTGCAGTGATTGCAGATTCACTTGTGGCTTTCCAAAGGGAATTGAATAAACAGTTGAAGGTAAATAACATTCAGAGTTATGGGGAAAGAGATGGGGAGAACAGTGAGACTGATATGATCACTCTATAAAGTTTTGGGCCCCTTAGGAAGGATGTACTAATGTTGGACAGGGTTCAGAGAAGATTTACGAGGATGATTCCCGGAATCACAGGGCTAACATACAATGAGCGATTGTCAGCTCTTGGACTGTACTCACTGGAGTACAGAAGAATGAGAGGGGACCTCATCGAAACATTTTGAATGTTGAAAGGACTGGACAGAGTAGATGTGACTAAGTTGTTTCCCTTGGTGGGTGAGTCCAGGACGAGAGGGCACAGTCTTAGAATTAGAGAGTACCCATTTAAAACAGAAATGAGAAGAAATTTCTTCAGCCAGAGGGTCGTGGATTTATGGAATTCGTTGTCACATACAGCTGTGGAGGCCCGATCATTGGGGGTGTTTGAGGAGGAGATTGATAGGTATCTAATTAGTCAAGGTATCATTTATATGGGGAAAAGGCCAGAAATTGAGGCTAGATGGGAATAGTTTAGCTCGTGGTGAGGCAGCGGAGCAGACTCGATGGGCCGAATGGCCTACTTCTGCTCCTTTGTCTTGTGATCTTGTGAGTTTAGGTGAGAGGAGAAAATTTAAAGAGGAACTGTGGGGCAAGCTTTTCACACAGTGGTTTGTTACGTGAATGAGCTGCCAGAGGAAGTGCTAGAGGTGGGTACAATTACAACATGTGAAGGACATTTGGACAGTTACACGAATAGAAAAGGTTTAGAGGGATGTGGGCTTAACAGAGGTAAATGGGACTAGCTCAGGTAAGTGTGTTGGTCAGCATGGACAAGTTGGGCCGAAAAGCCTGTTTTTGTGCTGTGTCTCTATGACTCTAAAGAGCCAACATGGCCCCAGTGAATTAAATTGCCCCCTTCTGGGCAATCATAATTCTCCATGATTGCCTGAAAATTTGGGATTCCTGTTTGAGTCCTCTGGTTGTGGAAAGCATGGCCTGCATTTTCAATACTCCATTCTCAGCTTGGTTCCAAAGCAAGAGTCATAGAGTAATACATCACAGAAAAGAGGCCCTTCAGCCCAACTCGTCCATGCCGACTATATTGCCCACTAAGCTAGTCCCATTTGCCAGTGTTTGGCCCCTATCCCTCTTAACCCATCCTAACCATGTACTTAGCCAAACGTCTTCTGAATGGTATTATTGTACCTGCTTCAACCACTTCCTCTGGCAGCTCATTGCATATATGCACCACCCTCTGTGTGAAGAAGTTGCCTCTCAGGTCCCTTCTAAATCTCTCACCTCTCACCTTGAACCTACGCCCTCCGGTTTTTTATTCTGATGACACGAAAAGCAAATTGTGCAGAGGATGTGGAGAGTCTTCAGAGGGATATAGATAGGTTAAGTGAGTGGGCAAGGGTCTGGTAGATGGAGTACAATGTTGGTAAATGTGAGGTCACCCACTTTGAAAGGGAGAATAGAAGATCAGATTATTATTTAAATGGTGAAAGATTGCAGCATGCTGCTGTGCAGAGTGCTTGTGCATGAATCGCAAAAGGTTGGTTTGCAGATGCAACAGGTTATCAAGAAAGCAAATGGAATGTTGGCCTTCATTGCCAGAGGGATTGAATTTAAGAGCAGGGAGGTTATGCTGCAACTGTACGGGGTACTGGCGAAGCCACACCTGGAGGACTGCGTGCAGTTCTGGTCTCCTTACTTGAGGAAAGATATACTGGCTTTGGAGGCAGAGCAGAGGAGGTTCACCAGGTTGATTCCGGAGATGAGGGGGTTAGCCTGTGAGGAGAGATTGAGTCTGGGACTATACTCGCTGGAATTCAGAAGAATGAGAGGGGATCTTATAGAAACATATAAAATTATGAAAGGGATAGATAGGATAGAGGCAGGAAAGTTGCTTCCACTGGTAGGTGAGACATAGCCTCAAGATTCGAGGGAGTAGACTTAGTATGTAGATGAGGAGGAACTGCTTTTCCCAGAGAGTAGTGGATATATGCAATTCTCTGCCCAGGGAAGCAACAGAATATATTTAAGATAGCATTAGATAGATGTTTGTATAGTAGAGGAATTAAGGGTTATGGGGAAAAGGCAGGTAGGTGGATCTCACAGACCTCCAGCCAGAATAAGTCCCATTGACCATTACCCTCTGGATTCTATGGGTAAGCCAATTATGAATCCAAACAACCAAGTCACCCATGCACCTTAATCTTCTGGATAAGCTGCCCATGAGGGACCTGGTCAAACGTCTTAAGTCAACAACATCCACAGCTCTACCTTCATCACCTTCTCGAAAAACTCAATCGTTAGTAAGACGCTACTTGTCCTGCACAACACCATGCTGACGGTCCCTAATGGGTTTCCCAAATGCTCATAAACCTCATCCTTAAGAATTTTTTCCAATAGCTTCCCTACCACTGACGTGAGACTCACCAGTCTGTAGTTTCCAGGATTATCCCTATTTCCCTTCTTGAACAACGGAACAACATTAGCTTCTCACCAGTCCTCCAGGACCTCGCCTGTGGCTGGTGAGGTCTTGGTCAAGGCCCCAGCAATCTCATCTCTTGCCTCTCTCGATAACCTGGGGTATATTCCATCAGGCCCTGGGGACTTATCCAGCTCTTTCTTTATCTCAAAATGCTCTGGCATATTAACATGCTCCACACTGATCTCACTATCCTTCATTCCCTTCCTTTTGGGAAATACCAACGCAAAGTATTCATTTAGGACCTTGCTGATGTCCTCCGCATCCAAGCATGTTCCCTCCTTTATCCTTTGTCCTAACCTCTCCCTAGTTATTCTCTCGTTCTTGCCGTATGTATAGAATGCCTCAGGATTCTCTTCAATCCAACTTGTCAAAGACTTTTCATGACTCCCTAATTCTCTTCTTGAGCTCTTTTCTAGCTTCTTTATAATCTTCAAGGTCTCGGTTTGATTTTAGCTTCCTAAACCTTACAAACACTTCCTTTTCCTTCTTGATTAAATTCACAACCTCTCATAATCCAAGGCTCTCTTACCTTGCTTCCCTTGTTGTTCCTTCTAATTGGAACATTCCTGCCCTGTACTCTGTGCAATTGGTCTTTAAGCACCCTGTGCAAATAATGAGCTTCTCCATTTCACAACATTCTATAATTCTATATAAATACAAATTATTAGTCCAGGCCTTACTAATCAAGTAACATTACCACCACTCACTGTAACCCTCTGATAACTCACTTTATTATTGGGAGGAGCTTGGTAGAGTAGTAATTGAATGATTTATTTTCCATGGGTAATATTCCATGCTGTTAAGCAGATGTCACTCAAAACTTCACCAAAGCAGATTGTCTCATATTTAGCAAAGTAATTTCACCAGCAGAATATGCAGATGTTTAAACCGTATAGAAAATAGGAGAATTTCTGTACAATGCACTTACATTACAGGGACAGAATAATTTGTTTTGAATTAAGATGCACATCTGTAAATTAAACCCTTCAATATTGAAGGCCTGGAGAACGTTCCATTGAGAGACATTAAACGTCCCTGGGAATTCCAAAATCCAATCACTTTCCTTTCAAAATTAAACAAATTCAAATTCATTTTAAATTACAGATTGATTTTCTTTCTCATAGTTGTTTAAAATTAATTTCCCACTCAGTCCCTTTCACAGTAAAATGAATCAAAGTAAATCAGAAGGACCACCATTGCCACAAGAATATTTACTTAAAGCACAGATGCAAAAAAAACTACATTTCCTTGCCACATAATGTTAAAGTTTCACGCACACCCGCTTCCTGTTCATAATGTTATTGGGAATAATTGCCCAATAATATAATTCCTGAACTTTGCAACAAAAGCGGTGATTAGTCATTTCCAATGGAAAAAATAGAATCGATAGCTTTATGTAAAAGCTTTATCGTGTGTGTGTGTGTGTGTGTGTGTGTGTGTGTGTGTGTGTGTGTGTGTGTGTGTGTGTGTGTGTGTGTGTGTGTGTGTGTGTGTCTAAGTAATTCATATATTTTCCACATTTTGAATTCTGGGGAAGAAACAACCCCCCAAACCCACTCCGCCCCACCCAGAATCACCGTATGCCTCCACACATCTGGTGCAGATGTGGAAAATCAGTCTCACTGTTCCAGAGGGTCCTGGAGGCCAGTAGTGTGGACTGAGTGCCAACAGGGCCTCCATCGGTGTGGGGTGAAGGCACCAGTTGTGCCCCTCCTTCACCCATCCCAATGACAGCCTTTGGCAGCTGGCAAATCCCAGCTCTACTCTGCATCTAATCTGTACTGTCCCTGCCCTGTGAGTGCGTGATGGGTCCGTGTGGAGAGAGCATCAGTCTGTGTCTAACACATGCTGTAACTGCCCTGGGAGTGTGTGATGGGTCAGTACGGAGGGAGCTTTACTTTGTATCTAACCCATACTGTCCCTGCCCTGGGAATGTGTGATGGGAAAGTGTAGAACCATAGAACACTACAGCACAGAAGGCAGGCCATTCGGCCCTTCTAGTCTGTGCTGAAACTTTATTCTGCTAGTCCCATTGACCTGCACCCAGTCCATAACCCTCCAGACCTCTCCCATCCATGTATCCATCCAACTTGTTCCTAAAATTTAAGAGTGAGCCTGCATTTACCACGTCAGATGGCAGCTTGTTCCACACTCCCACCACTCTCTGAGTAAATCTCCTCTGCACTCTTTCAATCTTACTGATATTCTTCCTATAGTTAGGTGACCAGAACTGCACACAATACTCCAAATTTGGACTCACCAATGTCTTATACAACCTCACCATAACATCCCAACTCCTGTACTCAATACTTTGATTTATGAATGCCAGGATGCCAAAAGCCTTCTTTACAACCCTGTCTACCTGCGACGCCACTTTCAGGGAATTATGTATCTGAACTCCCAGATCCCTTTGTTCCTCCGCACTCCTCAGTGCCCTACTATTTACTACGTATGCCTTACTTTGATTTGTCCTTCCAAAATGCAACACTTCACACTTGTATGCATTAGATTCCGTCTGCCATTTTCTGGCCCATGTAGAGGGAGCTTCACTCTGTATCTTACTCATGTTGTTCCTGCCCTGGGAGTGTGTGATGGGACAGTGTAGAGGGAGCTTTATCCTATATCTAACCCATGCTGTAACTAGCCTGGAAGTGTTTGATGGGACAATACAGAGGAAGCCATGGATATAGCCCTTCATTTATTTATTTTCACTTGCCCCGTTCGCAAAGGGTTTTGTATTTCTAAATATGTCTCCTATTTTGCCAGGAAACCAGGTGATGGTGTCAGTAATTCATTATCTTCATGTAGAATGGTCAAAACTATATTAGACACCTACACACCCAGGATTTTTGACTCAAGATTGAATTTTCCGACTTCAGTTAATTCACTTTCTCTGTCTGTATTAGAATTGTAAGCCATCGATCTGTGATATTGGCTCAGCTCTTCTCTCCCCATTAGTACAGGCTGATCTCCTGGGCATGTCCCACACTCCTGCCATCAGCAACACATAACACCGACAAAGATAGGTAATGGTTCTCTAACTTCCCCTTAAACCTGTTTGACTGGTCTCATCCTATCATTGATGTTCCCTTTGTCCTATCCACTACACCCACCACCTTCTCTGCAGCTAAACATGTTTTATCTCATTTCCCCAATTATGACGATTGCCTCAGACCTGATACATTGATTGTGTTTTCCTCTGCACAGACACTGCTTGATCTGCTGAGTGATTCCAGCATTTCCTGGTTTTCATTTCATATCCAATTCGAATTCTTCCCACTTTCTTTCTGTTTCTTGACCCTTCTTTCTTTTCTTCTTATGTTCTTTGTTTATTCCCCATTTTATGAAGGGGAATTTAATACTGGTATTGGAATTGGTTGACTGTTGTCACATGCAATGAGATACAGTGAAAAGCAATTGTTTTGCATGCTGTCCAGACAGATCGTGCCATGCATAAGTGCATCGAGGAAGTAAAAAGAAAACAGAATGCAGAATATACTGTTGCAGTTACAGAGAAAGTGCAGGACAGGCAGACAATAAGGTGCAAGGGCCACGACGAGGTAGATTGGGAGATCAATAATTCAGCTTTTAGCGTATGAGAGGTCCATTCAAGAGAGGGATAGAAAATGTCTTTAAGTCCGGTGGTATGTGTTCTCAAGCTTTAGTATCTTCTGCCAGATGGAAGAGGGGAGAAGAGAGAATGACCAGGAGGGCAGGCATTGTAGTGCAGGGCAAGCACGGTAGTGTAGGGCAGGCATGACAGTGTAGCGGTTAGCGTAACGCTTTACAGCGCCAGCGACCGGCCACTGTCAGTAAGGAGTTTGTACGTTCTCCCCGTATTGCATGGGTTTCCTCTGGGTGCTCCGGTTTCCTCCCACATTCCAAAGACGTACGGGTTAGGAAGTTGTGGGCATGCTATTTTGGCGCCGGAAGCGTGGCGACACTTGCAGGCTGCCCCCAGAACACTCTACGCAAAAGATGTATTTCACTGTGTGTTTCGATGTACATGTGACTAATAAAGAGATCTTATCTTATCTTATGGGAAGGGTCCTTGATTATGTTGGCCGCTTTCCCAGGACAGCAGGAAGTGTAGATGGAGTATATTTGTGGACTGGGCTGCGTTCACAACTCTCTGCAGTTTCTTGCGGTCCTGGGCAGAGCAGTTGCCGTACCAAGCCGTGATGCATCCGGATAGGATGCTCTCTATGGTATATCTGTAAAAATTGGTGAGGGTCACCAGTCCCATTGCTGAATAGGTAAAGCCATTTCATAGCACTCCTTTTTCTTCACTGCCCCATCACACACTCCAAGGACAAGGACGGCACAGGTTAGATACAGAGAAGTGGTCCCTTTATACTGACCTAGGAAACACAGAATCATTCAAACATCGACAAGCAAAGAGAGTCATAAGATTCACTGCATCATGAGGTCCTAATGTGTGAGTATGGACAAGAAGATCCTAGATATCAGCTTTGGAATTGGAATTGGTTTATTATTGTCACATGTACCGAGTGAAAAACTTGTCTATGATAATGAACTGTGCTCCAAGCTATTGGATTGTATCTTGATTAAGCAGACAAGGGTTCACACTCAAGACACTGATATTTGTTCTTCAGTCTGAAAACAATGGAATGGATTCCCACAAAGTGCAACAGAGGCAATAACCTGAGAATCAATCCAGAAACAATTGGTTGTTGCGGTGCAGCTATAAGGAAAATCATAAATTTATGTGAGATTGTAAAATGAATGATAGCATGTAAACTGTTCATTCTCCATCCCCCACACTTTCATTTCTTCTGCCTTTGTGTGAGGATAACCAATATATATGAAATACATATATGGCCTACCTTCAAAAACTCAGTGAGACAGATTAACTACAATTTTTTTTAATGAAATTGAAACCAAATAAAGACAAAATGAAATATTAGGAACAAAGTTACAAAAGGAAGTTATGAAGGAGGTATTGTGTTCTGGTGATTCTGTTAAATGTTGTTCATTTTTCTCTCTCGTTTCCCCCCCTTCCATCGGGCAGAAGACACAAGAGCTTGAGAGAACGTCCCACCAGGCTCAAGGACAGCTTCTATCCAGCTGTTATAAGATTTTTGAACCTATTATATGATAAAGATGAACTCTTGATCTCTCGGTCTACCTCATCATGGCCCTTGTAACTTATTGTCTACCTGCTCTGCACTTTCTTTGCAACTGTAACACTATATTCTGCATTCTGTTTTGCTTTCATTTTGTGCTACTTCAATGTAATTATGTATGCAATGATGTGTCTGGATGGCACGCAAACAAAAGCTTTCCACTGCATCTCGGTACATGTGACAGTAATAAACCAATTACCAATTAATGATCCTAGGGCAGGCATGATAGTGTAGCGGTTAGCGTAACGCTATTACAGCGCCAGCGACCCGGGTTCAATTCCGGCCGTTGTCTGTAAGGAGTTTGTACGTTCTCCCCGTGTCTGCATGAGTCTCCTCCGGGTGCTCCGGGTTCCTCCCACATTCCAAAGATGTACGGGTTAGGAAGTTGTGGGCATGCTATGTTGGCGCCGGAAGCGTGGCGACACTTGCGGGCTGCCCCCAGAACACTTTACTCAAAAAGATGCATTTCACTGTGTGTTTCGATGTGCATGTGACTAATAAAGATATCTTAGCTTTGCAATGCACTTCTATTGAGGGTCTTAAGAAGACATAAGGCACTTGGAAGAGCAGAATTAAAATCCCAACATTCTCACCCACTAAAGTCACCTCATGTTCAAATGGAAATCTCCTGACAACGTGACTACTTGTCCTCTCAGGTAACCAAATTCCAACACGTAATTGATTTTCCCCAGGAACAGTTTGCATTATTTCTCAGTTTGAATCAACAAAATCAATAGAGAAAATAAAGTTTTACTAAAAATTGCACAGATAAGGAATCTTAGTTATCAGGGGTTCAGAGAAATAAAGAAAGGGCAGAATGAATCAGATTAAGAGGAAGTAAATGATATCAAGTTTAAATTAACTCTTGACAAATGTGAGAAAAGAAACCATTTTAAGAAACATTGATTAAAAAACAGATGAAATGTTAGAAAGATAGGAGATGGTGTGTGGAAATATAGATTAATGAAGGGGAAAATCAAGGTAAGATCAAAGGAAGGAAGGGCCCAGACCAGCCCAAAAATATCCAGTCTCACAGGACACAGTCTGACCCAGTTGGACTCTTGACCTCATGATCTACCTTATTGTGACCTTGTACCTTATTGCACTGCACTTTCTCTGTAGCTGTGACACTTCACTCTGTACTGTTATTGTTTTTACCTGTACTACCTCAATGCACTCTGTACTAACTCAATGTAACTGCACTGTGTAATGAATTAACTTGTACGATCGGTTTGCAAGACAAGTTTTTCACTGTACCTCAGTACAAGTGACAATAATAAACCAATAGCAATACCAATATAGAGGCAGTGGGTCAAAGAGCCTGTTGCTATGTTGTACAACTCCATGACTCTATGACCTCTTTCCTCTGGGTATTAGCTAGCTCTCCCTGGATCTGACTTTCCATAGCTGATCCCTGCAGCACACCACTCATCTCCCAATATCCCTTTGCAGGTGCTTGTCTAATGCCGCCTTGTCCCATTTTAGGACTTTAAAGATAAGGTATCTTTATTAGTCACATGTACATTGAAACACACAGTGAAATGCATCTTTTGCGTAAAATGTTCTGGAGGCATCCCACAAGTGTCGCCGCGCTTCTGGCGCCAACGTGGCGTGCCCATAATTTCCTAACCCGTACATCTTTGGAATGTGGGAGGAAACTGGAGCACCCGGAGGAAACCCACGCAGACATGGGGAGAACATACAAACTCCTTACAGACAGCGGCCGGATTTGAACCTGGGTCGCTGGCGCTGTAATAGCATTCCGCTAACCGTTACACTACCATACCTGTGGATGCTAGTGTAGACCAGTCCCTGTGGACCAGTCCCATCTTCTTCCATAACTATTTTAAAACTAATTGAATTATGAACTTTAAGCTTGACATCTCATACTTACTCCTTTTTAATGATAAATTTTGCTGTCCATCTCCCTGAGTTCTCCAACTTTCTCCTTAGTGAGAAGTGTTAATTTAAGACTTCACAAATGCCCTTTGGCTCCAGACTCAGATTGCCTCTTTGGTCACTAATGAGCTGTACTCTTTCTCTGGTTACGTTCTTGCCCTTGGTGGAAGGATCAAGAACCGTAATTGTAACTCGCAAAATAAAAACCTATTGCTTGCAATAAATGACACAATCTGGACCCACACTCAACGATTCAGGAACAGCTTCTTCCCCTCCACCATCAGGTTTCTGAACAGTCCATAAACCAATGAACTCTACCTCGTTATTGCTTTTAAGATTAAGATATCTTTATTAGTCACATGTACATCGAAACACACAGTGAAATGCATCTTTTGCGTAGAGTGTTCTGGGGGCAGCCTGCAAGTGTCGCCACGCTTCCGGCGCCAACATAGCATGCCCACAACTTCCTAACCTGTACGCCTTTGGAATGTGGGAGGAAACCGGAGCACCCAGAGGAAACCCACGCAGACAGGGGGAGAACGTACAAACTCCTTACAGACAGCCGCCGGAATTGAACCCGGGTCGCTGGCGCTGTAATAGCGTCACGCCAACCGCTACACTACCGTGCCTGCCCAGCAGTAGGAATGATTATGACTCCACAAAATATGAATATTTGAGGAAACCACAGTGGCATAGCTCATAGAAACTCTGCCTCACAGCTCCAAAGACCTGGGTTCAATCCTGACCTCAGGTCCTGTGGAGTTTGCATGTTCTCCCCGTGGCAGTGTGGGTTTCCTCTGGATGCTCTGGTTTGCAACATTCCAAAGACATGCAGGTTGATAGGTTAATTGGCTGCTGTAAATTGTCTCTGCTGTGTATTTGAATGGTAGAAGTGAGGGAACAGTGTGGGCAGGATAAACAAGAAATGGCATTAATGTAGCATTGGTGTAAATGGGTGATAGATGGTCAGTGTGGACTCGATGGGCCAAAGGGCCTATTTATACCCTCTCTCTCTCTCTCTCCCTCTCTTTATGAATCTATACTAAGAGGCATAGATTCACTCAAGTCTTTCCCAGGGTAGATGTCAAATACTAGAGAACATAGCTTTAAGGTGAGACAGGGAAAGTTTAAGGGAGATGTGCAGGGTAAGTTTTTTACACAGGTGTCTGGAATGCACTGCTGGGGTAGTAGTGGAGGCAGATAGCACAGGAGCATTTAAGAAGTTCTTAGACAGGCACATGAATATGCAGAGAAGGGAGGGATATGGTCAACGTGCAGGGAAGAGGGACTGGATTAATTAGGAGTGTTTGGTTTCATTAGTTTAGCACAACATGGTGGGCTGAAGGGCCTGTCCTGTGCTGTATGTTCGATGTTCTATTTAACTGTCTATCTAAGTTTTTGTTCTATTTGCATTTAGTAATTTAGATGGATGTGCACATACAAAGTAATTATCCATCTCAAATCAACATTGGATAGTCGGAATTCCATGAGACTATTAGGTATCTTTTTTAATTAATGAGGTTTTTAGATTGCTCTGTTTATCTGTGAAATATTTTAATCATCTGTATAACTGAGAGATATGAAGTGCTTCTGTGAATTGGATATGTTTGGGTAGTCCTTTGTAACTGTAACTCATGTGAATGGTTCTGCAAATGAATAATTTTGTAAACTGTCAGATATTTGGATATTTATATGTATCTTTGAGACGTGACTATTACTGTATCTCAAACAATATATAAACAGGGGAAAGATGTTCTGAAATAAGCATAATTAGTGAAAGGGCAAGAATGTCAACAGTTTCGTGATGAGATTTCATAGGAAGCATCCTATCTGGATGCATCACGGCTTGGTATGGCAACTGCTCTGCACAGGACCGCAGGAAACTGCAGAGAGTTGTGGACACAGCCCAGCACATCATGGAAACCAACCTCCCCTCCATGGACTCTGTCTACACTTCTTGCTGCCTCAGTCAAGCAGCCAGCATAATCAAAGACCCATCCACCCCGGACGTTCTCTTTTCTCGCCCCCCGACCACCCCCATTGGGCAGAAGATACAAAAGCCTGAAAGCACGTACCACCATGCTCAAGGACAGCTTCTATCCCACTGTTATAAGAATAGTGAACAGTTTCCTAGTACAATAAGATGGACTCTTGACCTCACAATTTACCTCATTATGACCTTGCACCTTATTGTCTGCCTTCACTGCACTTTCTCTGTAACTGTAACACTTTATTCTGTATTCTGTATTGTTTTCCCTTGTACTATCTCAATGTAATGCAAGACAGAGGGATATGTGGGAGGAAGGGGGTAGATAGTCTTCGGAGTGGTTTGAAGGTTGGCACAACATGGTGGGCCGAAGGGCCTGTATTGGTATTGGTATTGGTTTATTATTGTCACGTACTAAGGTACAGTGAAAAACTTGTCTTACAAACCAATCTTACAGGTCAATTCCTTAGTGCAGTTACATCAAGTTAGTACAGAGTGCATTGATGTAGTACAGGTAAAAAAAATAACAGTACAGAATAAAGTGTCACAGCTACAGAGAAAGTGCAGTGCAGTAAAGTGCAAGGTCACAACAAGGTAGATCGTGAGGTCGTGTGGTCATTGGTCATAATCCATCTCATTGTTTAAGGGAACTGTTCAATAGTCTTATCACAGTGGGGTAGAAGCTGTCCTTAAGTCTGGTGGTACGTGCCCTCAGGCACCTGTATCTTCTACCCAATGGAAGAGGAGAGAAGAGAGAACGACCCGGGTGGGTGGGGTCTTTGATTATGCTGGCTGCTTCACCAAGACAACGAGAGGTAAAGACAGAGTCCAAGGAGGGGAGACTGGTGTCCATGATGCGCTGGGCTGTGTCCACAACTCTCCGCAGCTCCTTGTGGTCTTGGGCAGAGCAGTTGCCGTACCAAGCCGTGATACATCCAGATAGGATGCTTTCTATGGTGCATCGGTAAAAGTTAGTGAGAGTCAAAGGGGACAAACCAAATTTCTTTAGCCTCCTGAGGAAGTAGAGGCGCTGGTGAGCTTTCATGGCCATGGCATCCACGTGGTTTGTCCAGGACAAGTTGTTGGTGATGTTCACTCCCAGGAACTTGAAGCTGTCAACCCTCTCGACCTCAGCACCATTGATGTAGACAGGTGCATGTACACTGCCCCCTTTCCTGAAGTCAATGACCAGCTCTTTAGTTTGCTGTTTTGTTCTATGGTTCTATGGTAATGAAATGATCTGGATGGGAAATAAGTTTTTCATTGTATTTTAGTACATGTGACAATAATAAACCAATTCCAATTCCACTCAAGCTTTTTGCATATTACCAAACAAAATGAAGGGTCAGGTATAAAAACAGTAAATGATAGAAATACTCAGTGAGTCAGGCAGCAGCTGAGGGGAGAAGATTATGTTTAGAACATAGAACATAGAGTTGTTTCAGATAGGAACAGTTATTGAAGAAAGGTCATCTCTCTCTACAGCTGCTGCCTGGTCCATTGATCATTCCGAGCACCTTCTGGCCGTTTATGTTTGGTAGATTTGTTTATTGATAGATTGGTTTATTATTGTCACATGTACCATGAAAAACTTTGCATACCGTCCATACAGATCATTTCATCACATCAGCATATTGAGGCAGTACAAGAGAACAAACAATAACGATGCAGAATAAAGTGTTACACTTACAAGGCAAGCTTTTCACTGTACTTTGGTACAAGGTGACAATAATAAACCAATTCCAATATCAAGTGCAGTGCAGGCAGACAATAAGGTGCAAGGCCATAGCGAGGTAGATTGTGAGGTCAAGGATCCATCTTATCATTCAAGAAATCCGTTCAATAGTTTTATAACAGCTGGATAGAAGCTGTGCTTGAGCCAGGTGATATTCAAATTACCTGGAGATAGTCATAGAGTCATACAGCACAGAAACAGGCCCTTCGGCCCAACTCATCCATGCTGACAAAAATGCTCATCTAAGCTAATCCCATTTGCCCGCGGTTAGCCTATATCCCTCTAAACCTTTCCTATCCATGTAACTATGCAAATGACTTATAAATATCGTGATTTTACCCGTCTCTGCCGCCTTCTCTGGCAGCTCATTCCGCCTACCCACCATGCTCTGTGTGAAGAAGTTGCCTCCCTCAGGCCCCCTTTAAACTTTCCCCTCTCACTTTAAACCTATGCGCTCATGTTTTGGACTCCCCTACCCTGGGGAAAAGACTTTGGCTATTCACTTTATCTGTGCCCCTCATGATTTTATGAACCTCTATAAGGACCCCCTTCAGCCTCCTACGCTCCAGCGTAAAAGTCCCAGCCTATCCAGTCTCTCCTTTAACCTAAGTCCTCAAGTCCTCGTAACATGCTCATACATCTTTTTTGCACCCTCTCCAATTTAATGGCATACTTCCCATAGCAGGGCAACCAGAACTGTACACAGGTCTCCAAGGGTGATCTTACCAATGTCCTGTACATCTGTACCATGACATCCCAACTCCTGTACTCAGTATCCTGACCGATAAAGGCCAACCTGCCAAACACCTTTTTCACCACCCTGTCCACCAGTGTTGCCACTTTGAAGGAACTGTGTACCTGTACCCCTAGCTCCCTCCATTCCACAACACTCCCAAACTAGGGGAGACCAAAACTAGGGGGCATAGATTTAGGGTGAGGGGGGAAAGATTTAAAAGGGACCTGAGGGGCAACTTTTTCACACAGAGGGTGGTGAATATATGGAACAAGCTGCCAGAGGAAGTGGGTGAGGCAGGTACAATAGTATCATTTAAGAAGCACTTGGACAGGTATGTGGAGGGCGGGGCCTGGAGGGATATGGGCCGAATGCAGGAAATTGGGACTAGCTGGGTGGGCAACATGGTTGGCATGGACTGGTTGGGCCGAAGGGCCTGTGTCCGTGCTGTACTGCTCTATGACTCTATGACTCTATAACTCCCTTGTTCGTGTAAAACAAGTTAAACTGGCAATGTTTTAAAACATAGAACATAGAACAGTACAGCACAGTATGGGCCCTTCAGCCCACGATGCTGTACTGAACTATATGAACACCTCCTCCATGATCAATTTAACCCTTCCCTCCTGCACAGCCCATAACCCTCCATTTTTCTTACTTCCATGTGCCTATCTAAGAGCCTTTTAAATGTCCCTATTGTATCAGCCTCTACACCCACCCCCAGCAGTGCGTTCCGGGAACCCACCACTCTCTGTGTAAAGAACCTACCTCTGACATGTGTCCTAAAATTTCCTCCTCTGACCTTAAACTGATGTCCTCTGGTATTGGCCATTGCCACCCTGGGGAAAAGGTGCTGGCTGTCCACTCTTATCTATGGCCCTCAATCTTATACACCTCTATCAAGTCACCTCTCATCCTGCGTCACTCCAAAGGGAAAAGCCCTAGCTTGCTCAACTTTTCTCATAAGACTTGTTCTCCAATCCAGGCAGCATCCTGGTAAATCTCCTCTGCACCCTCTCTGAAGCTTCCGCATGCTTCCAATAATGCGGTGACCAGAACTGAACACAATACTATGAGTGTGCTCTAACCAGAGTTTTATAGAGCTGCAACATTACCTCGTGGCTCTTGAATTCAATCCCCCGACAAATGAAGTCCAGCATGCCATACACTTTCTTAACCACCCTATCAACTTGCGCAGCAACTTTGAGGGATCTATGGACTTGGACCCCAAGATCCCTCTGTTCCTCCACACTGCTAAGAATCCTGCCATTAACCTTGTACTCCACCTTCAAGTTTGATCTTCCAAAGTGTATCACTTCACATTTTTCCAGATTTGACTCCGTCTGCCACTTCTCTGCCCAACTCTGCATCGTGTCTATATCCTACGACAACCTTCGACACTATCCACAACCCCTCCAACCTTCGTGTCATCCGCAAACTTACTAACCCACCCTTCCACTTCCTCATCCAAGTCATTTATAAAAATCACAAAGAACAGGGGTCCCAGAACAAACCCCTGTGGAACACCATTGGTCACCGACCTCCAGGAAGAATATTCTCCATCTACCGCCACCCTCTGCCTTCTGTGGGCAAGCCAATTCCGAATCCACACAGCCAAGTCTCCAGGGATCCCATGCCTCATGACCTTCTGGATGAGCCTACCATGGGGAACCTTGTCAAGTACCTTCCTAAAGTCCATATACACCACATCCACCGCTCTACCTTCATCTATTTGTTTTGTCACCTCCTTGAAAAACACAATTAGGCTCATGAGGCACAACCTGCCCCTCACAAAGCCATGCTGACTATCCCTGATAAGGTTACATTTCTCCAAATGTTCATAAATCCTGTCCCAAGGTATCCTCTCCAATAGCTTGCCCACCACTGACATAAGATTCACTAGTCTATAGTTCAGAGGATTATCCCTATTACCTTTCTTAAACAAGGAAACAACACTTGCCATCCTCCAATCCTCTGGTACCACTCCTGTGGCCAGGGAGGATGCAAAGATCATTGGCAACTCCCCAGCAATCTCTTCCCTCGCACCCCCGTAGTAACCTGGGGTATATCCCATCTGGCCCCGGGTACTTATCTATCCTAATGTTTTTCAGAAGCTCCAACACTACCTCTTTCTTAACCTCAACATGCTCCAGCACATTAGCCTGTTCTACACTGACCTCTCATTTGTCAAAGTCCCTCTCCCTGGTGAACACTGAAGCAAAGTATTCATTAAGGACCTTCCCTACCTCCTCTGCCTCCAGGCATATGTTTCCCCCTTTATCCCTGAGCGGTCCTACCTTCACTCTAATCATCCTCCTGTTCCTCACCTACGTGTAGAACACCTTGGGATTTTCCTTATTTCTACTCACCAAGGCCTTCTCATGTCCCCATCTAGCTCTCCTAAGTCCTTTCTTAAGCTCCTTCCTGGCTACCTTATAATTCTCATGAACCCTGCCTAACTTTTGCTTCCTAAAGCTTAAGTATGCTTCCTTCTTCCTCTTGACTAAATGTTTCACCTCTTTTGTCAACCATGGTTCCTTTACCCTATCATCCTTTCCCTGTCTCAGTGGGACAAACCTATCCAGAACCCCATGCAAATAGTCCCTAAACAGCCTCCATATTTCTTCTGTGCATTTCCCTGAGAACATCTGTTCCCAATTTACGCTCCCGTTCCTGCCTAATACCGTCGTAATTAGCCCTCCCCCCAATTAAAAGCGTTCCCATATTGTCTGCTCCTATCCCTGTCCACGGCGATGCTAAAGATCAGGGAGTTGTGGTCACTATCTCCGAAATGCTTGACCACTGAGAGGTCTATCACCTGACCAGGTTCATTGCCTAGTACCAGATCCAGAACAGCCTCTCCTCTAGTCGGCCTGTCCACATACTGTGTCAAGAATCTTTCCTGGACACAACTAACAAATTTTGCCCCATCTAAACCTTTTGTACTAAGGAGGTGCCAATCAATACTAGGGAAGTTGAAGTCACCCATGACAACACCCCTGTTATTTTTGCACCTTTCCAAAATCTGCCTCCCGATCTGTTCCTCAGTGTCCTGCTGACTATTGGGAGGCCTTCAGAATACTCCCAATAGAGTGATCGCTCCCTTCCTGTTTCTGACCTCCACCCACACTGACTCAGTGGACGATCCCTCCAGGACATCCTCCCTTTCTACAGCTGTGACACTGTCCCTGATCAGCAAAGCCACCCACCCCCCCCTTTTACCTCTGTCCCTGTCCCTTTTGAAACATCTTAACCCCAGAACATCAAGCAGCTAATCCTGCCCTTGTGACAGCCAAGTCTCTGTAATGACTGCAACATCATAATTCCACACACTGATCCAAGCTCTGAGTCCATCACCCTTATCCTTAATACTTCTCGCATTAAAGTAAAAACATTTCAACCCGTCCATCTGACTGTGTTTATGACCTATCTACTGTCTATCCTTCCTCACAGTCTCCCTGCACATTGCATCTGCCTTTACACCAACTGCTCCATCATCTGACCTAACACTCTGGTTCCCATCTCCCTGCCAACCTAGGTTAAACCCTCCCCAACAGCTCTAGTAAACCTGCCCAGACGAACATTGATCCCTCTCGATTTCAAGTGTAACCCACCTCTTTTGTACAGGTCATACCTTCCCCAGAAGAGATCTCAGTGATCCACAAATCTGAAACCCTGCCCCCTGCACCAGCTCTTCAGCCATGCATTCTTCTGCCAAGTCTTCCTATTCTTATCCTCACTGGCGCATGGCACAGGCAGCAATCCAGAGATTACTACCCTTGAGGTCCTGCTTTTTAGCTTCCTTCCTAACTCTCTATATTCACTCTTCAGGACCTCATCCCTTTTCCTATCTATGTCGTTGGTACCAATGTGGACCACGACTTCTGGCTGCTCACCCTCCCCCTTAAGAATGCTGTGGACTCGATCCGAGACGTCTCTGACCCTGGCACCTGGGAGGCAAAGTACCATCCGGGAGTCTTGTTCTTGTCCACAGGATCCATCTGTTCCCATAACCAATGAATCCCCTATCATTACCGCAGTCCTCTTCTCTCCCCTTCCCTTTTATGCCACAGAGTCAGACTCAGTGCCAGAGACGTGGCCGCTGTGGCTTTCTCCTGGTAGGTCATGCCCCCCAAAAGTAACTAAAATGATATACTTG
This sequence comes from Pristis pectinata, assembly GCF_009764475.1. Taxonomy (NCBI): domain Eukaryota; kingdom Metazoa; phylum Chordata; class Chondrichthyes; order Rhinopristiformes; family Pristidae; genus Pristis; species Pristis pectinata. Next base: position 6,333,528 of record NC_067406.1, read on the forward strand.
TTATTGAGGGGAGTGGCCACAGGGGTACCCTGCAGTGACTGCCTATCCCTTTCCCTACCCTAACGGTCATCCTGCAGCCTAGGTGTAACTGCCTCCCGGTAACTCCTGCCTACCATCTCCTCAGCTTCCCAAATGATCCAGAGTTCATCCAGCTCCAGCTCCAGTTCCCTAACACAGTCTGTAAGGAGCTGCAGCCGGATGCACTTCTTGCAGGTGTAGTCATCAGGGTATTGGTATTGGTTTATTTATTGTCACTTGTACCGAGGTACAGTGAAAAACTTGTCTTGAATACCGATCGTACAGATCAATTCATTACACAGTGCAGTTACATTGAGTTAGTACAGAGTGCATTGAGGTAATACAGGTAAAAACAATAACATTACAGAGCAAAGTGTCACAGCTACAGAGAAAGTGCAGTGCAATAAGGTGCAAGGTCACAACGAGGTGGATTGTGAGGTCAGAGTCCATCTCATCGTATAATAGTCAATGTTCAATAGTCTTATCACAGTGGAGTAAAAGCTGTCCTTGAGCATGGTGGTACGTGCCCTCAGGTTCCTGTATCTTCTGCCTGATGGAAGAGGAGAGAAGAGAGAATGAATTGGGTGGGTGGGGTCTTTGATTATGCTGGCTGCTACACCAAGGCAAGAGGACACTGGAGGTCTCCTCACATCCTGCAAGAGGAGCAAACTACTGCCCTGTCTGCCGTTCCCAGTGCTCAAACAGTGCAATAAGGAAAAAAGAGACTTTAGCTGAACCTCACCTTAGCCTCCGCTCACTTATTCCGCCTCCTCACGCCAAAGCCTCATGAGCCGAAGCCTCAAGGTCCCACTCTGACACTGAGCTACTCACACAATGGCTGCTCCACTTGAGCTTATGTTCTTTTTATTGGCTGCTACTGCCCAATTTAGCTCAGCAACGAGACTTGCTCGCCAAACTGCTCCCTGCTCTCGCTCTCACTCCTGTAAAATAAAACATGTTTAACTTCTAAAAAGATCCTCCAATAATTCTTAAGTTTGATTAATGAAGCTGAAAATGGGTTTATCACAAAAATCGCAATGTCTGAACACTTTAGCAATGATTAAAATAGAAACGGCTGAAAATGCAAGTTTGCAAATATGCATGGTATTTGCTAAGTAGAATTGGTATGAGAAAAAGTTCCTTCTGTTTAACAAACAGTGTGAAAGCTATCAGAACATTCCTGCCATGGCCCTTGAGCCACAAGAACCAGTTTAATATTTGGAACTTCCTCAACTTGCAAACACATGCAATTAGCAGAGACTTGCTGCAGTGATTAATTCACCCTGCGGGTGTGGACAGTTTTATGGGCAGAGAGTCCTTCTACTGAAATCATTTTAAAACAATTGCAATCGATCGTAGAATCTCGAGTTACCCTGAGAGCAACTTATGATTAAAATTCCTGATCTTACGTTCCAGTCAGGGGAAACGAGGCAAAAAAAAATCAGCTCAGTTGAGTGAAAACTCCAGGCCATAATGTAAACAGATCAGTCCGTTATTTCTTGTCGGTGTTTGACACTCAGACAGCAGACCACATTCTCTCCCTGTCCGATGTCCTTTTATTCCTTCTCTTTTAATCACCTATCAAATTTATTAAGTGTTGACATGTTCTCTGCTCCAATCACTAACTCTGCTCATACATTCCACAGCCTCACTAAACTGCGTTAAAAGGATTCTGCTGTTTTTTTGCCCTAACCTTATGCTGAACAATGCCCCCTCATTCTTATAACCTCAAACACCTAATTTACCGTCTGTACTCTGCCATTCCTTTTTAACTTTCAAATCATTGCAAAATCTCTTCTGCTCTAATAAAAACTGAGTCATGCATTCCAGTTCTTTGTTACATTTCTATTTCTAGTCAATTACAGTACACTTTTGCCATAAATGTGAAATAGCTGGTTGTTCTGCAAATTTCCCAGTTACTTCGACTGTTTATATCTGTAAGTGCTTTTGCTTATTTTGGCATCAGTGAGCTGTTTAGATAGTCCTCTGCAATGATAATTGAGTATGCCTTTCGGATATCTGAATAGCCCTTAATATTTGTGGTTTGATTTTCAATTTCTTATTTCTGTGGCTCACGTCTCCCTCCATATCCCTGCCATCTCCTTCATCCTTAACAGCCCTCTGCTGTTCCCCTCTCCATAAATTATGGCTTGGACATCCTGATGTTCCTTCTCTACCTTTGGCAGCTGCACCTTCAGACTGAAATCTCTCTCCCAAAATCTTTCTACATCTCTTTCTCCCTCGAAGAATCTCCATAAAGCTTGGTTCTTTGGTTATCACCACAAATATTTCTTTACGAGCCCTCAATGTCAATTTTTGTTTGATGGCTCGCTTGCTTTACTACATTAACAGAACTACTAAATACTGTTCCACTTCATCCAATCCGGTGTAGTGCATTCAATGTGGTCTCCCCATACACTGGAAAAACCAAATGCAGGTTGGGTGATCAGTTTGCTGGACTCCTGCGCTCGGTCCGCAGGGGTGATCCGCAGATTCCTGTCGTATGTCATTTTAATTCTCCATCTCTGACAAGTTTTTCACTGTACCTCGGTACAAGTGGCAATAATAAACCAATACCAATACCAAAACTGACGAGTCTGTCTGCTGCTTCCTCTGTTGTGTGTCTTATCTTCTGTCTAGGCGCTATGCAGCCCTCTGGAATCAACCCTGAATTCTCCAGCTTCACCTAAACTACTATGACATTGCTTCAATGGTAACAGGTAATGGTATCATCATACATCTGAGACTTACATCAGTATCAATACATCACGGGCACATCCCTCCCTACCATCAGTAGTATCTACAGGAGGCGTTGTCTCAAGAAGGTAACATCCATCATCAAGGATCCCCACCGTCCAGGCCATGCCATCTCCTTGCAGCCACTATTGGGCAGGAGGTACAGAAGACTGAAGTCCCACATGACCAGGTTCAAGAACAGCTACTTCCCTTCAACCATTTGCTTCTTAAACCAATCGGCACATCCCTAATCACCAGCTCGGTAGAGCAACACTATGACCACTTTACACTAAAATGGACGTTTTTGTTCTAATTGTGTTCTTTCTTGTAAAAATCGTGTATAATTTATGTTTCATTTGTTTTTCTTGTGGATGCTGTTTATCTGATGCTATGTGCCTGTGATGCTGCTGCAAGTAAGTTTTTCATTGCACCTGTGCATACATGTACTTGTTAATATGACAATAAACTTGACTTTGACTTTGACCTGGAGGTACAAGTACATAGTTCTCTAAAAGTGGTAACATAGGTAAACAGGATGACAAAGAAGGCATTTTGCATGCTTGCCTTCGTCGGTCAGGGCACTGAGTACATGAGTTGGGACATCACATTACAACTGTGCAAGAGATTGGCGAGGCCACACTTGGAGTACTGTGTGTAGTTCCGGTCACCTAGCTGCAGGAGAAAGGTCATTAAGCTGGAAAGGGTGCGGAAAAGATTCACGAGGATTTTGCTGGGACTGGAGGGCTTGAGATATAAAGGGTGACTTGGTAGGCTGGGGCTTTTTTATCTGGAGCGAAGGAGGCTGAGGTGTGACCTTATCAAGGTTTATAAAATCATGAGGGGCATAAGATGAATGGGCACAGTCTTTTCCCCAGCGTAGGGGAGTCTAACACTAGAGGGCATAGATTTAAGGTGAGAGGGGAAACATCTAAATGGGAGTCAAGGGGCAACTTCTTCACCCAGAGGGTGGTGGGTATATGGAACGAGCTGCCAGAGGAAGTGATTGAGGCAGGTACTTTAACAACATTTAAAAATTTAGGTAAGTACATGCATAGGAAATGTTTAGAGGGATATGGGCCAAATGCGGGCAAATGGGACTAGCTTGGTGGGCACCATAGCTGGCAAGGACAAGTTGGGCCGAATGGCCTGTTTCCATGCTGTATAACTCTGAGGCTCTATGGTTCCCCCCACTTCTGAGGAAGGCTCCATGATTGGAAACATTGATCAGGTTCTCCTACCACAGATGCTGCTTGACCGGCTGAGTCCTTCCAGGCTTTTCTGTTATTCTTTCAGATTTCCAGCATCTATAGTTTTATTTGTTTTCTAATAAATATCTCTGAAAGTTGCCTCACAGGTGGATAGGGTAGTTAAGACAGTTTATGGGATGTTAGCTTTCATACATCGTGGGATCGAGCTTAAGAGCCGTGAAGTAATGATGCAGCTTTACAAAACTCTGGTTAGACCACACTTAGAGTACTGTGTCCAGTTCTGCTCGCCTCATTATAGGAAGGATGTGGAGGCGTTGGAGAGGGTGCAGAGGAGATTTACCAGGATGCTGCCTGGATTAGGGAGTATGGATTATGAGGAGAGACTAAAGGAGCTAGGGCTTTACTCATTGGAGAGAAGGAGGATGAGGGGAGACATGATAGAGGTGTACAAGACATTAAGAGGAATAGATAGAGTGGACAGCCAGCACCTCTTTCCCAGAGCACCAATGCTCAATACAAGAGGACATGGCTTTAAGGTAATGAGTGGGAAGTTCAAGGGAGATGTCAGAGGGAGGTTTTTCACCCAGAGAGTGGTTGGTGCATGGAATGCGCTGCCTGGGGTGGTGGTGGAGGCTGATACGTTGGTCAAGTTCAAGAGATTGTTAGATATGCAAATGGAGGAATTTAAGATAGAGGGATATGTGGGAGGAAAGGGTTAGATAGTCTTAGGAGTGGTTTGAAGGTTGGCACAACATGGTGGGCCGAAGGGTCTGTATTGTGCTGTATTGTTCTATGGTTTATGGTATCCTTTTGTTGATGTCTCTGTGCCCTGCTTTCAGTGAATTGACTTGTGTCTGAGAGGGTAATTGGTAATAGGTTTACTACTGTCACATATACTGAGATACAGTGAAAAGCTTTTGTTTGCGTGCCTTCCAGACAGATTGTACCATACATAAGTACATCGAGGTAGTAAAAAGCAAAACAGAATGCAGAATATAGTATTGCAGTTACAGAGAAAGTGCAGTGCAGGCAGACAACTAAGGTGCAAGGGCTGTGACGAGGTAGGTTGGGTGATCAAGAGTTCATCTTTATCGTACAAGAGATCCATTCAATAGACTGATAACAGCGGGATAGAAGCTGTCCTTGAGCCTGGTGGTACGTGTTCTCAAGCTTTTGTATCTTCTGCCCAATGAGAATGAGGAGAAGAGAGAATGCCTGGGTTATGTTGGCTGCTTTCCCAAGGCAGCAGGAAGTGTAGATAGAATTAATGGTGGGGAGGCTGGTTTGTGTGATGGACTGGGCTGCTTTCACAACTCTGCAGGTTCTTGCGGCCTTGGGCAGAGCAGTTGCCTTACCAAGTGGTGATGCATCGGGATAGAGATAGCGGATTTGATTCGTGGGCCATGTCAGGTAAATATATGTGCAAGAGCCCAGAATGACCTATGAGCAGATTCAGGAGAAGAGGCGAGTTGTTGAGGGTAGCAGTCAATCCTTGAGTGACAGGGAGAAGCCGAAGGAGTGTGAGAGGCTGTGAACTGAAACATGTGTGGACAAGATACTCTGTGAAAGGGTTACTGAGACCACTGGGTTTGAGTTCAATCATAAGCAACATGAGGAAAACAGGCAGGGAGAAGGAGAAATTGTCTGAGAGGAGATTGCAACAGTGAAACGCAGGGCAAGAACTCACTTATTTACGCTGTCTGTCATAAACAGTTTGAGAAAGTCCAACAGTGACACTGTGAAAGAGATAAGAGACAAGAGAGATGGAGCACAGCAACAGTGAAATTTCAATGCACTAGTGCAACTGCAGCTGGAGAACTGAGTGCAGAGAGTTGTGGACACAGCCCAGCCTCCCCCCTCCATGGACTCTGTCTACACTTCCCGCTGCCTTGGGAAAGCAGCCAATGTAACGTAGGGCAGGCATGGTAGTGTAGTGATTAGCATAACACTATTACAGCGCCAGCGACCCAGGTTGAATTCTCACCGCGTCTGTAAGGACTTTGTATGTTCTCCTTGTGTCTGCGTGGGTTTCCATAGAACCATAGAACAATACAGCACAATACAGGCCCTTCAGCCCACAATGTTGTGCCGGCCTTTAAACCATGCCGAAGACTATCTAACCCCTTCCTCCCACATATCCCTCTATTTTAAATTCCTCCATATGCTTATCTAACAATCTCTTGAACTTGACCAACGTATCTGCCTCCACCACCACCCCAGGCAGCGCATTCCATGCACCTACCACTCTCTGGGTAAAAAACCTCCCTCTGATATCTCCCTTGAATTTCTCACCCATTACTTTAAAGCCATGCCCTCTTGTATTGAGCATTGGTGCCCTGGGAAAGAGGCGCTGGCTGTCCACTCTATCTATTCCTCTTAATACTTTGTACACCTCGATCATGTCTCCTCTCATCCTCCTTCTCTCAAAAGAGTAAAGCCCCAGCTCCCTTAGTCTCTCCTCATAATCCATGCTCTCCAATCCAGGCAGCAGCCTGGTAAATCTCCTCTGCACCCTTTCCAACACCTCCACATCCTCCCTATAATGAGGCGACCAGAACTGGACACAGTACTCCAAGTGTGGTCTAACCAGAGTTTTGTGGAGCTGCATCATTACCTTGGAGCTCTTAAACACGATCCCACAACTTATGAAAGCTAACATCCCATAAACTTTCTTAACTACCCTATCCACTTGTGAGGCAATCTTCAGTGATCTGTGGATATGAACACCCAGATCCCTCTGCTCCTCTACACTACCCAGAACCCTGCCATTAACCTCATACTCTGCCTTGGAGTTAGTCCTTCCACAGTGTACCACCTCACACTTCTCCGGATTGAACTCCTTCTGCTACTTCTCAGCCCAGCTCTGCATCCTATCAATATCCCTCTGCAAGATTTGACAGTCTTCTACACTATCTGCAACACCACCGACCTTTGTGTCGTCTGCAAACTTGCTAACCCACCCTTCTACCCCCTCATCCAAGTCATTAATAAATATCCTCCGGGTGATCCGGTTTCCTCCCACATTCCAAAGACGTACGGGTTAGGAAGTTGTGGACATGCTATGTTGGCACCGGAAGTGTGGCGACACTTGCGGGCTGCTCCCAGAACACTCTATGCAAAAGATGCATTTCACTGCGTGTTTCGATGTACATGTGACTAATAAATAAATATATTATCTTATCAAAGACCCCTCCCACCTTCATCATTTTCCTTCCCCCACCCCCCCCCCCCATCAGGAAGAAGATACAAAAGCCTGAGAGTACATACCGCCCAGCTCAAGGACAGCTTCTATTCCACTTGAATGGACCTCTTGTACGCTAAAGATGATCTCCCAATCTACCTCACCGTGGCCCTTGCACTTTACTTGTCCACCTGCGCTGCACTTTCTCTGTAACTGCAACATTACATTCTGCATTCTGTTTTCTTTTACTACCTTGATGTATTTACGTACGGAATGATCTGTCTGGATGGCACACAAACAAAAGCTTTTCACTGTATCTCGGTACATGTGACAATAATAAACTAATACCAATACCAAGCTGCTGGAGGAACTCAGTGGGACAGGCAGTATCTGTGGGAGAAAATGGACAGTCGACGTTTCCGGTTGAGACCCTTCATCTGGACTGAAAGAAAGAGGGGAGAGAGCCAGTATAAAGTGGGAGGATGGGGTGGACCAAGAGCTGGCAGGTGATAGGTGGATCCAGGTGAGGAGGGGGTGATAGGCAGATGAGGGAGCAGATGGGTGGATGTGACAAAGGGCTGAAGAAGATGGAATCTGATGGGAGAGGACAGTGGAGCACGGAATAGAGGGAGGGAGGTGGGGAGAGGAAGCCAGTGGGATGAAAGAGAGAGGGTGATGGGCAGATGAAGAGGGAGAGGGAGAGGTGGAATATGAGGTGCTGTTTCTGTAACTTGTGTTTCACCTCAACCTGGCAGTGGCTGGTCTCCATGTTCAAGATATCGTTGCATTGGAGGCAGGGGCAGAGAAGGTTCAGCAGGCTGATCCCCGGGAGTGAAAGGGAGTTGACCCTCGGAGAGAGGTTGAGCAGGTTGTGCCTGTGCATACTGGTGGTAGAACATAGAACAGTACAGCACAGAACAGGCCGTTCGGCCCACAATGTTGTGCTGACATAGCTATTCCCTCCTGCCTACAGAATGCCCATAGCCCTCCAGTTTTGTCTCATTCATGTGCCCATTCAAGCCCCTCTTAAAAGCCCCCAATGAATTTGCCTCCACCACCCTATCAGACAACACATTCCAGGCATCCACCACTCTCTCAGTAAAAAATGTACCCCTCATGTCTGTTCTGAACCTACCCTCTCTCACCTTAAGTGCATGCCCTCTGGTATTGGGTCGCTCAATAATGGGAAAAAGATATTGCTTGTCCACCCTGTCTATGCCCCTCATAATTTTATACACTTCCAACAGATCACCCCTCAGCCTATGTGACCCCTCAGTGATCTTACTGAAACATATCTAATTCTGAACGGGATTGATCCAGTGGGCAATGGGTTCTGATCCTTTCTCTTCTGGAACTAGGGACCATAGTTTGAGGAAAAGTGTCATCCATTTGGAATTTCTTCTCTCAGCGGGTTGGGAATGTTTGGAATATTCCACCTCCGAGAGCTGTGGAATTCAGTTGTCAAACACGTTCAAAGCAAAGAAGATGCACAAACCGCAGGGAGTGGAGGGGAGTGGGAGTGGAGGGGAAGGGAGTGGGAGTGGGAGTAGGAGGGGGAGTGGAAAGGGGAGTACAAGGGAGTGGGAGTGGAGGGGAGTGGGAGGGGAGTGGGAGGGGAGGGGAGTAGGAGTGGAGGGGAGGGGAGTGGGAGTGGAGGAGAGTGGGAGGGGAGTGGGAGGGGAGGGGAGTAGGAGTGGAGTGGAGGGGAGTGGGAGGGGAGTGGGAGGGGAGGGGAGTAGGAGTGGAGTGGAGGGGAGTGGGAGGGGAGTGGGAGGGGAGGGGAGTAGGAGTGGAGGGGAGGGGAGTGGGAGTGGAGGAGAGTGGGAGGGGAGGGGAGTAGGAGTGGAGGGGAGGGGAGTGGGAGTGGAGGAGAGTGGGAGGGGAGTGGGAGGGGAGGGGAGTAGGAGTGGAGTGGAGGGGAGTGGGAGGGGAGTGGGAGGGGAGGGGAGTAGGAGTGGAGGGGAGGGGAGTGGGAGTGGAGGAGAGTGGGAGGGGAGTGGGAGGGGAGGGGAGTAGGAGTGGAGGGGAGGGGAGTGGGAGTGGAGGAGAGTGGGAGGGGAGTGGGAGGGGAGTAGGAAGGGGAGTGGAAGGGGGAGGAGAGGGGAGTGGGAGTGGGAGTGGAGGGGAGTGGATAGAAATTTGAGGGAAGTTGGGGATGGGATTGAACGGCAGAACAGGTTTGATGGGAAAACTGGCTCCTTTTCTTATGTCGTTAAAAAAGAACATGAACATATAGGATACAGGAGCAGAATCAGGCCACTCGGCCCATCGAGTCTGTTCTGTCATTCAATCGTTGATGTTTTTTCAACCCCATTCTCCTGCCTTCTCCCCGTAACCCTTCACCCCCTCACCAATCAAGAACCTATCCATCTCTGCCTTAAATACACCCAATGACTTGGCCTCCACAGCCCTCCATGGCAACACGCAGGTATTCTGGATGCAAATCAGTGTCATCATGCTACATAGAACACAGAACAGTACAGCACAGGAACAGGCCCTTCGGCCCATAATGCCTGTGCTGATGGTGATGCCAATTTAAACTAATCCCATCCTACTGCACGCGGTCTGTATCCCTCCATTCCCTGCCTGTTCAATGCCTGTCTAAATGCCTCTTGACTGCCTCTATCACATTTGCCTTCACGACCTCCCCAGCAGCACATTCCAGGCACCCACCGCTCTCTATGTGAAAAACTTACCCTGCACATCTCCCTTAAACCTTCCTCTCTCACATTAAAGCTGTGCCCTCTTGTATTTGACACTTCCACCCTGGGGAAAAGGTGATGACTATCGACCCTCTTGATGCCTCACATAACTTTATACGCAGTGTGTGCAGGTGAAGTTCCAAATAGTTTTTGGACTTGGGCAGACACATGCGTGCCTGTGTGTGTCTGTGTGTGTGTCAAGTGTGTGTCTGTGTAGAAGTGTCTGTGTGTGTGTGTCTGTGTGTGAGTCTGTGTGTATTTGTGTGTGTGTCAGAGTGTGTGTGTCTGTGTGTCAATGTCTGTGTTGATGTGTGTGTGTGTGTGTGTGTGGGTGTGTGTGTGTGTGGCTGTCTCTGTGTGTCTGTGTAGGTGTGTGTGTGTGTGTTTGTCTGTGTGTGTCTCTCTTTCTGTCAGTGTGTGTGTGTGTCTGTGTGTATGTGTGTGTGTCTGTGTGTGTTTGTGTGTGTCTGTGTGTGTCTGTGTAGATGTGTCTGTGTGTGTGTCAGAGTGTGTGTGTCTGTGTGTCAGTGTCTGTGTCGATGTGTGTGTGTGTGTGTGAGACCATCTTTGAGTGCATGTGTGTAGGTCAATACACAGCGGTACTGTGGGTGTGTGTAATTTCCAAAATCACCCACCTTACAGGGTGGTCCGTTGTCAGTGTGTCATTCTACTTGCCCTAATTTTATCCCAGCACGTACCTCGGGATATGGTGTTGGTACGCGATGGGGTTACCATCGAAATCTGGGCACGGTGGTGAACGATGGGCAGAAATTCAGGGAGCAGTGCCTCGAGATAGTCGATCACTGCCCGTTAACCTTTTGTTTAACAAGGGGAGGGTTTGAGGGAAACTGAGATGGACCGGGACTGAAACACAGCAAAGCAGAGGATCATCTGTCTGAAATCCCAAATTAGTTGCTTGCAGACACTGCACTCAGACAGAAGTGGAAGGTTGCCTGGTGAAATGTTGGTTCAGTGTCACACGCAGGGGTAAGACTATAAGCTAAAAAACAAGACCTGCCCTTTCTGAGGGGAGAAATGGACAGTCGGCTATGGATGTCTTGGCTGGTGAAGGGTCTCGACCCGAAACATCAACTGTCCATTTCCCTCCACAGACGCTGCCTGACCCGCTGACTTCCCCCAGCATCTTGTGTATTGCTCTACATTCCTGCATCTACAGTCTCTCTTGTGCTAGGATCCATTCCAAATTTGTGAAGCGCCAGCGCTGCCACAATTTGTGTTTCTGATTGGCAATTTGACGGGAGGGTGTCCCCCAAGAAACGTGGAGAGAGGCATATTAGCGGTGAGGGCCTCGATCAGTGAATGTTACTGCAGGGTTCACGACGTGAAGGGCTCCTTCTTTTCCCCGTGGTAACATTTTGGCCTGGTGAATGCTTCCAGTATCTCTTGCTTGTGCTTTGTGTGGGTTTGATGGTTGTCACAGGGGGTAGTGGGTCCATAACTGACAAGTGACACCCCTGGCATTGGGGAACTGAGAAATAGCCAATGTGACAAGAGGAATGGGAAACAGGAGGTGTCTAACCATTGCAACTGAATCTTCATATGCCCTAAGATGGGCTACTTACCTGAGTGTGTGTCTGAATGTGTGACTCTATCTGTGAATGTGTGGCATGTCCCCTTTGACCCTCACCAATTTTTATCGCTGCACCATAGAAAGCATCCTATCTGGATGCATCGTGGCTTAATACGGCATCTGCTCTGCCCGAGTCCGCAACAAACTGCAGAGAGTTGTGGACACAGCCCAGTGCATCACGGAAACCAGCCTCCCCTCCATGGACTCTGTCTACACTTCTTGCTGCCTTGGTAAAGCAGCCAACACAATCGAAGACCCCACCCACCCCGGACATTCTTTCTCTCCCCTCCCATCAGGCAGAAGATACAAAAGCCTGAAAGCACGTACCACCAGGCTCAAGGACAGCTTCTATCCCGCTGTTATAAGACTACTGAACCAACCTCTGTTATGACAAAAATGAACTCTTGATCTCCCAGTTTACCTCGTTGTGACCTTGCGCCTTATTGTGTGCCTGCACTGCACTTTCTCTGTAACTGTAACACTTTATTCTGCATTCTGTTATTGTTTTCCCTTGTACTACCTCAATGCACTGTTGTGATGAAACGATCTGTATGGATGGCATGCAAAACTAAGTTTTTCACTGTACCTCGGTACATGTGACAATAATGTCATACCAATTCCAATTCCAATCAGAGTTCGTGTGTTTGAATGTTCTTCATAAATCTGTGCTTCGAGGTGTGGTGGTCTCTGTATAATCCGGATTTATGCGCCGGGTTGAGTGGAAACAGCAGGAGATTTTGCCGTAATAACTGCGGAATAACAGCAGTGGTTCGCAACAAACCCCTCACCGCCATCCTCCCAGCCACAGTTCCCGCAAAGTGCCTGCAGCCGCTGAGATCCATGGCATTTGCGTGGAATTGGTGACTGCGATTGTTTAAGGCTCAAACTAATCCGGGAGCTGGTGTCCCAGTCCATTCTCCTGTCTGAAAGCGGGTCGGCGAAGCGGCCAGGTCACAGTGATGGACAGGAGCCAGCGTGTTTAGGAGCGGTGAATCAGACGCTCGTTTTCACCTTGACCCCTGACCTGTTAAGGATTGGGCTTGAAGTGGGGCTAAAGGTCAAGCAGATAAAACCACTCCCGTTCAAACCAGTGCCCTCTGCAAACGGACGTTTCAAACTACGCCAGATACATCACAATACAATAACATCACCGAGACTTGGACTACGTGTATGTGACAGCGACTGCGTGTGAATGTGTATGTGTGTGTGTGTGTGTGTGTGTGTGTGTGAGAGAGAGAGTGTGTGTGTGTATGCGTGTGTGAGTGTGTGTGTGTGTGTGTGAGAGAGAGTTGGACTACGTGTATGTGACAGCGGCTGCGTGTGAATGTGTATGTGTGTGTGAGTGTGTGTGTGTGTGAATGCGTGTGTGTATGTGTGTGTGTGTGTGTGTGTGAGAGAGAGAGTGTGTGTGTGTGTGTGTGTGTGTGAGTGTGGCCGTATAGAGGTTGGGCTGCATTAGTGCGTTTCTGTGTGTGTGTGTGTGTGTGTGCGCGCATGTCTGTATCGGTTTGTGTATGTGCGTGTATGTATGTGGTTGCATCTGTCTGACCGTGTATGCACGTACCTATCAGTTTGTGTATGTCTGTGAACGTGTTTATGTGTGTGTATACACATGCCTGTGTCAGTTTATGTGAGTCTGTTTGTGTTTATATGTGTGTGTGTGTGTGTATATACGTGTCTGTGTCAGTTTGTGTGTGTCTATGTGTGTGTGTCTCTATACACGTCTATGTCAGCTTGTGTTTGTATGTTTGTGTGTGTCTGTGCACATGTCTGTGTCAGTTTGTGTATGTCTGTTTGTGTCTCTGTGTACACACCGTACGTGGTTGTGTTAGTTTCTGTATGTCTTTGTGTCTGTACTTGTTTGCGTGTCTGTCTGCTTGTGTATGCACGTGTCTGAGTAAGTTTGTGTAAGTTTATATGCCTGTGCCTGTGTATGCACGTGTGTATGTGTGTGTATGTGTGCGATTACCTCATCGAATCGCACTTTCCTCCTTAAAACCCGTCTCTTGCATCCAGCGTTTGATCATCTGAGCTAATCTCCGTACGTGACTCGGTGTAAAACCTTTTCTGGAACGCTCCTGGTTAAGCGTTGTGGGACACGTGTGCCACATTATGGACACCACAGTGTATAACTGCAAGCTGTACATGTGTTGGTTTAGGTAAATGTTCTTTAAAACTGGGCACACGACCACGAAACCATTAAATACAGTTAAATCAAGTAGATTGCCTAATAACCAAGGGTCGATCGAATCAGTTATTGACCCGTAAGGCGAGGCTGCCCTGGTCACTGTTTACATATAACAAGCCTCCCGTCTCCAATTATTTTCAATTATTGCATTTCAGTGTTTTGGGCTCGCCCACCTTTACCGCAGTACACTCGCAGGGGATGGGGTATTTTTAAATCAGTTATATAAACGTGTTTATTCCTGCTATTAGAAACCTGTTGTTGATAGAATTAACACGCCCGTTAAAATCTCCTCATTGCTATTACAGCCGTGAAATCCTAGCTTTTAAATACACACCAGCCAAGAACAACATCGCGTATTGTAAAGGAAAAACAATCCCCAAATTTAACAACAAACTTATAAAATCTCCAAAACAAGTTGAGGGATGGGGGAAGAAACATCGAAGGCACACAGGCTATTAACCCTATCACCACCAAACACAAGGCATCGTAACACACAGGGAAGAAACAAGAAAAAAGTGTCGACTTTTAAAATGACAAATTCCTGATGATGGATCAACCAGCATGTGAAACAATTCAGAGGTTAGATTTCATGCGGGCGCAACTAAACGGTGTTCCGTTATTTCTCTCAGGATGTCCATTTCCAGTTAGTCCACTTCACCCCCGATACACAGGCGGTGAATTTATTTTCGGACCTTAAAACTGAGGAAGATTAAAGAGAAACAAGGTGGAAAACACTCGGATTATCCCTCCCCCGTCTCTCAACCGGTACATTCGAGTGCCTGAGTCGCATTCATTAATCCCTTGCAAATATTATTTTCAACCTCCCAGATCAAGTCGTATCATTTTTATTCGAAGTTCATTGTCTGCAGTTTGATTTTTGCACTCGTTGTAATAAACGATACAGGGGAAAATATTTAAGAATGCTTTGAAATGTGTTTTTATTTTGTGTTAAAACTAGGGGAACAAATCGGAAGCGTTCTCAAAATAAACCCTGCTCGTCGTGAATGTGGACAATGTTTAAACAAGATACACTCGGCGACTGGATATTACAGAACATCTCTCTTTCACAGCTCGGTTCCACGCCACTCGAGCCTCTATAAAGCTCTTATCGTGTTTACTGACAACTGTAAAGAATTTCATAGTTTACGAATTGGTTGAAATTAGCTAGATTTTTTCCACTATGCGTTTATTTAGTTTAAATGGTGCCCAGCACTTGCTAAATCTCTCTGCCAGCTTCCATGAAATTATGACAAATTTATACCATCTGACTTAGCGATGTCTGTGATACTTGGTGACACACTTTGTTGGAGAGAGTGTGGAGGGATCCAAAGAGCGTTATATTGTAAATGTCGCTTTACCTCATCCGCCCCACACTCTTGTGTGAAAGCAGAATTGTTTTTATTGGGGAAAGAAGTACAATATCTTGGTTTGCTAATTCATTTTAATTTAGAAATCATAATTTTCATTCCACTTTCAAAGGAGAACACCTACCAGCGCCTCTCGTCCGACTGAATGCGTTTCTCTTGTTTTAAGACGGTTCCTTGGATAGTTATACGGCGAAGCAAGCGTAGGATTCGAGTTTTTTTCCTTTGCCTTTCAGTCGCGGGGAATGAGGAAAAAGAAAGGCCATTTGGCTTTAGAGCAAGTAACACACATCTGGCCGGGCGTATAGGTGGGGTATAACAGTCCACTATTAAGAAGCCCGGTGATCTATCACAAGAGTCTATTTGGAACCTCACTTGTAAATAGCCCGTTAGCCGAGTGTAATCCAAAACGCGTAAGGGTCGTGTTTCCCCAGTAATGATTTCCATGTTGTCCGGGAGGTTTATGGCGAGCTTTGGATGTCGAGAAACAGAGGTAAATCTGGAAAGTATAAAAACCTTTGTTCCTAATCTGGTCCCACACTTCATGATAGGCTTGTAAAAGTTTCTTTTCCCCTTTGCGTTTGCTACTATGGCTTGTAAATAAAGTTCCTAATTGGAACAAGGGCAACGGAGAGGCGATTTATTTTTTTTCACTGGTGTTAGAAATTTGTTCTCAATCGAGTTTCAAATTTAACGAGAGCGCGGTTTCTTTTCTGAACGGGAGCCTGATAGATGCTCAATGCGAACGTGTGGCTGGCAAGTCTGACATTCGAGGGTATTTTGGGGGTGTTCAATCCCCCACCCTCCGCACATCCCCACCCCACCACAGCCCATCTGTTTATTAGCCGAACTGTCGCAAGGTGAAGTGGCCGAGGATTCGAGATCCGACCCTGGGTATCTGTAGAACAAGATTCGGTCTTCAATAAATAACCTCGAATCGCTAGAAACACTTGCTCGTTGAGAAATTAAAGAGTACGGCAGAAATTGCACACACGCACACACACACACACACACACACAAATAAACATAACTCCGCTTAAATAATAAATCCTTAACATCAAAAATCAAGCTTAAAATCAATGTTCGAAATAAACTCAATTGCCTCTTTCGTTTTACTCTCAATGTAGGCTGCACCTGCGCGCACACACAATGATGTGCTAATAATCCTTCCAGATAAGAAATATTTACACACACAATTTATACATGTGCCATATATATATGCATGTAAGATATACGTCCGCTTTTAATACATACAAACATTATACAAACGTGTATCTACAAAGGGAGAGAATGCATAACAACGAATTTTATTGATAGGAATTTTCTCAACACCGCTTTCAAACGAATACAGCTTGATTTAGCGTGCGATTTTGACAGAATTGGAGGCCTTCAGATTTTATCTCAGGTATTCGCGTCTCTCGTCGGCCTCGCAGTCCAGAATGAACCTCATTGTAACCGCAGCCCGTTTCGCTCTCCCGCTGTCTGTAACCGGGCAAGATTTCACTTCGCTCATCGCCTGTTGGAGGTTATTCTAAATCGTGTTCAAGTCGTTTATTTACAATGCAGCCCCGAAATAATCTACTGGGATAAATATCTCCGGTTTTACTCACTGTCGCCCTGAATCTTATTTTGGGCAGATTTGCTTGAAATTTCACTTGATGCCGCGGGGTTAAATTTCGCTCTAAAATGAGAATGATTCGGTTAAACGATCGCCAATCGGGATTTTCTTTTCTTAAGAAGCTTTTCTGCCGATTTGGAAGGTCTGAATTCACCTTCTAGTTCCCACAAGTTGTCTTTGTATAGAGTCATAAATACAATCTGTATCCAGTTTAAAAAAATAAAATTATACTGCGGTAGCCCTGGGGGACGTGAATTTGATTTACTACCTACCTTTCTGCAAACGATTTAAGTTTGCAAACTTTTGAATAAGATTTCGACAAATATAATCGATTCGTCTAAGAATACGAATTTCCAAAGCAATTGGGGAGAGGGATTTTTTAGCGTTAAAATACGTGTAATTTAACATCTATTTGATGAAGATTTAAAAGTTCACTGATAGCCCGGGTCCTCTGGCTATGATCACCCTGCTGTGACGTCAGTGAAGCCAAGAACGTCAAAATGAACGTGGGACCCCCCCCCCCCCCCCCAGGTCAACCTCTGCCCCAGTCCCAGGTACTGGTCCCCACCATCTGCCCCTCGCCCTTTCCCAACCTTCTCACCTATTTAACACTCCGTCCCCACCTGCGTCTCTTCCTCAGGAACCCATCCCAACCCCTTCCCACTTCACTCAGACCCAACATCTCCCCGTTCCTTCTCCCCACTGCCACCCATTCACCGCTACCCCGCTCCCACTCACACCCTCCAACCATGCCCCAGCCATCCGGCCCTTCCATTACACTCTAGCCACCATTCAACAACATGTAACTGGGAGATGGAGGGAAAACCGGCTCCTCTAACCCCCTCTCCCCCTCACTCACACAAACACACACACACACACATAAATACACACAACACACAAACACACACATAAATACACACACACAAACATACACACACAAATACAGACATACACACAAACATACATAAACACATACAACACACACATAAATACACACACAAACATACACACAAACATACACACAAACACACACATAAACACACACACATAAACACACACAACACACAAACACACACATAAATACACACACACAAACATACACACAAACACACACATAAACACACACACATAAACACACACAACACACAAACACACACATAAATACAGACACACAAACATACACACACAAATACAGACATACACACAAACATACATAAACACACACAACACACGCACATAAACGCAAACAAACGCAGGCACACACACGTACATACACGCAGACACACACACACACACACACACACACACACACACACACCAGAAGCAGCATAGTATTACCACACATGCAAGCGGGGAAGAGGAGAGAGAGAGAGAGAGAGAGAGAGCAAAAGTTTGCTAACACTGGTTTAACTCCTCCCATTGCTGTCCACAATTAATTAATCTAACTGGACCCCTTTAAGAAGTCTTTCCGCTGACCAATCGCTCCGTGCCTACTCCGATAATTGATCTCCGTCCAATCAACGATTGCGAGTTAGCGGCCCGGTTTTGGAGTCTAACTTGGTATCTTGAATTCGGGGTCCTTTTCTTTTCAAAGAAGGGCCGATCTGCCGAACGGGCGGGGGGAGAGAAAGAGACACTGAGCAGTTTCAGAGAGAGAGAGAGAGAGAGAGAAAGGATTTCCCCTCCCCATGAGGAACTGGCTCGTTTACAGAGAGAGAGGGAGAGGAGAGGAGAGGGAGGCAGTTTGGTAAACAGGAGCTTTAGGTCGGTGTTATTCTATCTTTCAGGGCCAGAATGAAATCCGGTGGCTTCAATGTTCGAGACTAATTCAGTTCTGCGTTGGTGAACGTCACTGAGGTTTCTGCGCCCCCAAAGCCTTCGGTTGTTGGAGGACACAATAACGGGGAGACTTTTTTTAAAAAAATATATAGAAATACTTTTTAACCATTGAAGAGCCCTGTCTCCTCGGCCCGAGAATGACTACAGGAGTGAATCTGAAATCGAGTCCCGCTCTGCAAGCGAGGTTCGAGGAGCGGAGACGGCGCAGTCCTTTGGATCACTTCCCGCCCCCGGCGAACTCTAATAAGCCCCTCACTCCGTTTAGCATCGAAGATATCCTGAGCAAGCCCTCGGTGAAAAAAAACTCGCACCTCTGTCCGTCTGGCCGCTCGGGGCCGGCCGAGAAAGTATCCGGCGCCGGCTCCACACGGAACGGGCTCCCTCCTCAGACCTCACCGCTCTGCGCCCTCGAAGAACTCGCCAGCAAAACCTTCAAAGGTCTGGAACTGAGTGTGATACAGGCAGCCGAAGGTATGTCGACAATATATCTGTGTGTACTGTTCAACTGGAACGCAGAATCTAAAATTGTTATTTAAAGTCATTTTAATAGTAAATTCTGCAACAATTTGATGTCACTAAGAAATTGTCCAGAATCCAGTCAAATAGTTTTGATTACCGCAATCATATTGGGCACAATATCCCAAAATAAGTTAAGGCAAGATATTTATTTGTTAGTCACGAGCTTTTTCAAAAACTGGTGTCGAATTGTAAAATACCCAAGTCCAAAATTATTAGTTTCCAGCCCTGTTCGTGCAAGGATTTATTTAGCGTTGGCAACTAGTTAGTTTCTTTTTTCTTAATCGGTAGCAATTGTCACGTTTTAACCAGGCAGCTCGATCTATCCTGCATCAAATAATTGCACGCTTCAAAAAAAAACTCCATTAAAAAGTAGTTCAATGTTTTCGGAATTATTCCAGTTGAAATTACTTTACATTAGTAATATATAATGGGATTACAGAGGAATTATACTGGTAGTTTATAAAACTGTGTTCCCTTGTGTTGGAATTAACACTTAAATGTGCTTCTGGCTGAAAGATGTTTGAACATCTCAAATGCCAAACTCATCTCTCAGCGCTTGAAGTATTACGATTTAACCGTGCCTTAATAACGATTAATAACGTGATAAACTCCACTGTGGACCTATGAAGACAAAATTCATCTATGTCCACGAGGATATTTTCTCTCAATTTTAACGTAAGAAATATATTTCAAAGGCAAGCTTTTGTTCCGAATCAAGGTTTGATGCAATAATGTCCCTAAATCGGCATTTAAATATAAAAGAGGGATATAATTTAGGCAGTTTTCAGCAGCGCACATTACCCCCGTGTTAGTGGGGTGGTGAGCGTCGGGCTGGAATATAAACACATTCTAACTAATATTTTGTTGACATTTTATGCTCCGTGACTGCAGCTGATATCAAACATGTGTGCGGGAGGCGCCGGTGTTTCCCAGCGTGCTGGGAAACAATGTTTGATTTCTGTTTCGGCACACCGTGTTTGGGCCGCGTCCTTTTAACTGAAGGGAAAAAGAGACTCCCGAGAACAAGAAAAAAAAAGCCCCATTTGTGGGGAGAGCCGCGGCGAATAATGTTTGCCCTCACGAGGGGAGTCTTGTTCACGGGACTGAAAAGAGGCTAAAAATATTATTTGGATATGTTTTTTTTAAATGTAAGTGGAACTTAACTCAGTTTAACGGCGGTAGAATGAGGTCTACCTCGATTCTGGAATCAGACTGAGCCATACCAAACCCCAAATATTTTTTTTAACTGTTCTTTCGTTTCGGTTGAGTCACGTCGATTAGAGCATTTAAACAATACTTCTTATTACAGAAACATTTGTCACAATTAAAGGCACCGGTACAGCCGCGCGCTTTCCCCCTCCGTGTTATGCGTTGTACATATTTGTGGTTCGTGTCCTCTGATGTGTAATTATGGCATCACTTCAGGTGTTAAGTAATAGTGTTTACATAGATATGTAATTAATATATACTTTCTTGTGAGCTGTCATGAAGTACCTAGTATGTAAATCGCCCCCTAAATACTTTTACAGGCGCTTCAATCCACGCTTGCACACACATACACACAATATAAATTTTATAAAATATATTTGCCCAAACCTATCGGCTTTTATATCCGCTGATAGTGTAGGCGCACAGGTGTGCAATTTGCACTATTTGTAGCATTGGTGTACACTGTTATAATCCATATAAACTAAATGGTTATATAATGTCAATGTTTATACGACATACACAGATCTATCGCTGGATGTAAAACACAAATTCTCTGCAGACACACAGACAACGTTCCTGAATGTTCGTACCCGACACGGTAGGATTTAGACCGAAATAAAACCTTTCATATTTAAGCTCCCACTTAAAACAAAGGAAACAGCGTTGACATTGTCAGTAGACGATTTTATCTGACGTGATGTTATCAGCTATTTGGTTGGGGCTGAGTTATGGCGGTACAAAAAGAGAGCAGCAAAAGATGACAAATAGACAACACATAACGGTGTCAAATATATATATATAAACCCAAACTGAATTGTCTATAAGTATATAGAAATAAAAACAGTATTTGTTTTCTGGTTGTGTCGGTAAGTAAATTCCTTTGCATTTTCCCCTAGCACTTTTGTCTGGCGTTTGTTTGTCATGTTACTGTTTGCAATCAGAAAATATTGAGTCTGCATGTCCTGCTTTCTCTCGCTCTTTATTTCCAAGGCCGAGATCACGTAACCACATTTGGTCAAAGGCAAACCTCGAAAAAGAGACGGAAGTCGCGCACCGCTTTCACGAACCACCAGATTTACGAGTTGGAAAAGAGATTCCTTTACCAAAAGTACTTATCTCCCGCCGACAGAGATCAAATAGCTCAGCAACTGGGTCTGACCAACGCTCAGGTAATAACGTGGTTCCAGAACCGGAGGGCCAAACTCAAGCGCGACCTGGAGGAGATGAAAGCGGACGTTGAGTCCCTCAAAAAACTACCGCCGCAGCAGTTGGAGAAGCTTGTTCACATGGAGGAGTTCCCGGAGGAAGGCGCCGGCTCCAAGGCCGACTCCTCGGACCTATCCCCCAAACTCTCCCCGGTGTCCGGACTTGGGCCCTTTCCCAGCTCGCCCCAATGCTCCTCGAGAGACCAGACTACGGACGAATTCTCTGAAGACGAGGAAATAGACGTGGACGATTGACTTGAGATCTATCTATATATATATATATTTAAGATTATATAAAGGCGTGAGAAACTGGGTTAACTCTCCGAAGCGGAACAAACTCTGCAGACGAAGAAACGGTTGGAATTTAAGCGCATCCTTTCTTAAGACAAACATTTTCAATCTTTTTAAAACAAAAACTTCTTAAAGTCCAAGTTAACCTTGGGATCTCTGCACGTTCTCGATTATCCAAAGGAACTGATATATATAATGGGACAATTCTTCCCTCTTGTATGTAAGAACCTTTATCGGTTTTATTTGTTTTCGGGCAATTGAGTGCAATTTTAAACACATATTAATTATGCCTTTTTATTTCTTTTTTTTAAATTGTTCGTTTAATTTGACCCACTTGGTTACAGATTCCCGGTGACTACCCACCGAGGTAGTTCCTGTGACCCGGACGTTCGGGTAGCTCCGGTGCTAGGACTAATTCTGCCGGTAAACATACTTTCCAGAATGGGTGGCAATGTGAATTGAAAAATGAGAATTTGTAATGCAAAAAAAGAGAAACTTTTTCTCCCCCAAAAGAAGTTGCTGCTTTTATAAGGTCCCGTTTTCTCTCTGCACCACAAAACCCCGCCAATCACTTAAGTTATTGAAGCATTATTGAA
Source organism: Pristis pectinata (assembly GCF_009764475.1). Lineage (NCBI taxonomy): Eukaryota > Metazoa > Chordata > Chondrichthyes > Rhinopristiformes > Pristidae > Pristis > Pristis pectinata. The sequence continues at coordinate 6,355,793 of NC_067406.1, forward strand.
CTGTCGGTGGGGACCGGCGGGGGCCTTGTGGCTGTGTGTATATTTTGAATAAATTCAGAAGAGACGAATTATTGTAGGAAATATGTGCTGGCCGATTTTTATTATATCCAATACATGTATTGCGCAGAGATAATGATTGTAAACCGGCGCAAGCGATGACTGTGGGATTGAACTCTACATTCCAAAGCTCGGCAGACACATAATGGGGGCTTGCTTTACACGCCCGGAATGGCTTGCTTTCACTCTGTGATAGAGAATGGACCAGCCACCGTTCAAATCTCAGCCGCATCAACGACCAAAAAGTTAGACGATGGCCGATTGTTGGGCCGCGGGCTCGTGGCGGGATCTTGCTGTGCAGAGGGTTGTGTGTGAGGGGGTGGGCGAGGGAGGGGGTTGAGTCTCCCCCTCTGCAGCTTAACCCGTGATCAGCCCACGACCCGGCTACAGTGGAGGCGCCAGTAATATGCCCAGCTTGGAGTGAGCAGGTCTACATTCATTCTCGGGGAAGGAGCGAGTCACTTTGCAAAAGGTAACAGGGAGTCTGTCCCCGCTGACGCACGGGTGAGACCGTTAAGGGCGTTTCACGGACAGACGAATGGATATTGTCCGAGGAGGGATCCTTCGCCCTCCATCTCCCGCTGACCCAGACTGTCAGCAGTTCCTCCAACCACACCGCACCAGAGGCTGGAACACTCTACCAAAGTAGCCTGTTCCGTCACTGAGTGTCTCTCTCTCACACACACACACGCACACACACACGAATGAAGATGTACATGAAGAGGCAAAGGATCGACCATGATCTTATTGAAAGGCGGGAACAGACGCGAGAGGCCGAGTGGCCTTCATCACATTTTTGTGGGCGTTCGGCCCATTATTCCAATGCTGGGTCTTTGACGAAACCATATTTGTACTAGAATCTATGATGCCTCTCTCTTCCTCTCTAACAAGTTCTCGTTCTCAAAGTTCCCAGTGAATCTGCTTTCATCGGTTTGAAGGCAGTGGGTTCAGATCACAACCCCTCGGTAGATATGGCATTGGCGCTGTATTTCCTGGGTATAGCACACATTAGACGAAGAGTCCTGAGTCCCGGTCAGGCTCAGCGACCCTCACATCACATTGGAGAGCAGAATGGTATAAGTACTCTCCCAAAACAAACGTCTCCTATATCATAACGTTGTCTAACACACAACGCAGTCTGGACAGGGCCGGTTGCGTTGGTAGGGAACGCCTGCGGGCTAGTGTTTCCAAAACAACAGGAATTAATATTTAATTAGTCGATGTACTTTTATATATATGTGGATACTCGGGGAAAGAGTGAGCGGGCTGGTGATAGAATAACATATGTTTTGTATATTCTACACGGAAAGGGGGGAAATGGCCATTGTAAAAAATTAGCAAGGCACAGTTTGAAAGTCCGTTCCGCCACATTATCAAAAAATAGTTCAGAGATTAGTCAAGGCAGATAACAGTTGAGCCAAATGAAGGGAAAGAAAAAACAAATTGCCAAAAATCGATTTAACTTTTGCGTTGGGGACGGATCTCCGCCAAGAGAGAGAGGCTTCCAAATCGTGTGATTTAATTCACGGTCGCAGGGATTGGGGAATGGGTTTCTTTAGAAGTAGTCACTACACACACACACACACACACTCAGAGGGGACATCGCTTGAAAACAGCCCGGCGCCATATGTTCACTACACTTCGCTAACACAACTCCGAATCAATTTTGATGGATTTTGTGTGACCCGCCTCCTTGGTCGTTTAACAGTTTCTTTACAACTAAACGGTAATCCCGGAATCCCATCTATCGAGCATCTGTGGCCCCTCTTGTTTCCTCTGAAAGGCAGTCGGATAAAACTGCCCATGAATAACAAATTGATTAGCTGGGGGGTTATAGCACTGAATAAATTCGCGAGCGTGTGGACGAAGAGGAGAAATGCCTCTTGAACGTTTTAAAGCTGCCTCTTAATTTTCGTTCCTTGCATCTCGACTGAGAGTTTCTTCTCTCTCTCCCAAGAAGAACTTTATTTGTGCTTAAAATATAGAGTTCAGATTTGTTGTTCCAATAAATGAAGACATTCACAAGCAGTGAAAATGACAGGCTGTCTCGCTGTTCTGCAGAGGCAGGCGCGCACACACACACACAAAGTTACACCGGTCAGTTGCTTCATGTAGAATTGTCTCAAGTAACACATTGTTTAATGCCGATGTTCAACCTTCTCTATGAAATACTTTTCTCGCTGATTTTAGGCCGAAATTCTACGCTTATTTCTCGCACTCGCCTGCGCCTCGTTTCGTAGTTGGCTATTTCACGGTTTATATTTTATTTCTTAAAGGCTTCAATTTCAAGTCAATGTTTCAGTGAGAAATGTGTGTTGGAACGAAGCGTTTCCGTCTCTGCCGTCCAACTGCAGCGGGAGAATGGAGTCGCTGAGCCAACCCATTGTTAATGCATCGTACTCGGGGTAATCAGTCAGTAGTTGATTAAACTGCGCGCTCACCGATATGCCCAGTGCTGTCTCCATTGCCATGTCCACAGTATAAAGTGTTAGTAGAATTGCGGGCAGATTCCTGGTGTGTGTATGTGTGTGTGTGTGTGTGTGTGTGTGTGTGTGTGTGTGTGAATGTGTGTGTGTGTGTGTGAATGTGTGTGTTATATATTTGTGTGTGTGTATGAATGTCTGTGTGTGTGTGAATATGTGTGTGTGTGTTTGTGGTTATATTGTGTGTTCTCGTGTGTATGTGTATTTGTGTCTTGTATGTGTATCTGTGTGTGTGTATGAATGTCTGTGTGTGTGAATATGTGTGTGTTTGTGGTTATATGCGTGTTTGTGTGTGTTCTCCCGTGCATGTGTATTTGTGTGTGTGTGTGTGTTTGTGTGTGTGTGTGTTTGTGTGCTTTTGTCTGTGTGTGGTTGTATGTGTATCTGTGTGTATGGTTATGTGTATTTGTGTCTGTGCTCGTGTGTGTATGTGTAGTTATGTGTGTGTATGTTTCTATGCTTGTACGTGTGCGCGGTTGTACGTGTGTCTGTGCGATGTGTATTTGTGTGCGGTTGTATGTGCATGTCGTCCGTGTATCTATGTGTGTGCACGTGTGGTTGTCTGTGTATTTGTGTGTGCATGTGCATCTGTGTTCATTGGGTGGGAGAGGGCCAGGAGTTCGGGGGGGGGGGGGGGAGGGGAGGGGAGGGGAACCGATGTACAAGTTGCGGGTACTATCCGTAAACGTTATCAGACTCAGGTGGCACAGAAGGAGCCCTCTCGTCACTCTCCCTCGAACCTTGTAATGTTCCCCGAGTACTTCCCCAGTTGCACTCCGATAACTCCCAATGAATGTACCTCAGTTCAGGCGGCTCGTTTGAGAGCAAGAAACCTCGCAAGAAATAAATCTCCCAATTCCCTATTTTGGATTTGCTTGGAGTTTCTGAAATCTGTGATCACCGATCCCTATCCCAGTGGGAAAAAAACGCTCTCCATTTACTGTATCCAACTCCCTCACTACTTCGAATCTCTTAAATCTCCTCCACTCTATCTGTCTAGAGGACGCGAGGACAAAGGCTGCGATTAGGCCCCTGAAGTCTGATTTCCGAACAAGTCCTCAGCAAGAAACCTGGTTTGGGACCTGACAGTCCAAAACTTGATTGTCTTAGTCCCAGATTTGGAACTATAAATTGGATAGGGGAGAGGAGAGATGGGTTAATTCTGTTGAAGGAACTCGCAGCTCTGTGTAAATGGTAGAGAGGACAAGAATTTATGTTGAATCCTAGAGTCATAGAGCACGGAAAACTCGTCTGTGGCGAGCAAATTGCCTACCTGAGCTAATCCCAATTCCCGTTTGGCCCAGATCTCTTCAAACCTTTCCTTATCCATATATGTGTCTAAATGCCTTTTAACCGTTGTTATTGTACCTGCCTCAACCACTTGCTCTGGCAGCTGGTTCCATATATCCACCACCCTCTTGTGTGAAGAAGTTGCCCTTCAGGTCCCCTTTAAATCTCCCCCCCCCCCCCCACATTAAACAGATGCCCTCTAGTTTTAGATGCCCTCTAGTTTCCCCTGCCCTGGGGAAAAACTTATCTATGATTTTATAAACCTCTATAAGGTGAGGATAATTATACATATTACTCAATAATTGAGTGGGCGCGGATTTGACGGGCCGAACAGACCATTGTCTAATTCTATCCTGTGAGCTGCGATCTGTGCGAACGGCGGTATCAGATCCAATTTCCCACGGGATTTGTAGAAACGTTTGGAGGTGAGGGTTGTTGGATATGGGGGTGGGGCTGGGACAAATTTTAAATTCTTTCAAAGAGCTAGCACGGGCACGGAGGGGCCGAATGGTAAGGTACAGCAACATACCCTTCGGTCCACCATGTCAGTGCTGACTAGCGAGCCCCCATCTGCGGTAATGGAGACGCAAGAGAGATTGCAGATGCTGAAGTCTGGAGCAACACGCACAGAAAGCTGGAGGAACCCAGCCGGTCGGGCAGCATCTGTGGAGGGGAATGGACAGTCGACGTTTGGGGTCGGGACCCATCTGGCCTCGACCCGAAACGTCGAGCGCACATTTCCCTCCCTAGATGCTGCCCGACCCGCTGAGACCCTCCAGTCTGTGTGTGTGTGTGTGTGTGTGTGTGTGGCCCATTTACCAGCACTTTTTTTCTCTGTGATTCAAGTGCTGATCTGAATACTTCTTAAGTGTTGTGAGACTTTCTGCCACCATGTCCCGCTCGGGCAGTGCGAATCCCATCTAACCCTAGCACTCCCGGTGTGTAAAAAAAATCCCTTCAAGTCCTTTCTAAATTCACCATTTACCCTCCTGTTTAGACACCCCTACCATGGGAAAAAATAATCTCACCGTCTACTCTATTTCCCTCCCTCATACCTCGTACATGGAGGGTACCTCTGTCAGGCCACCTGAGAACGCCCCCCTTCTCTCTGTCTCGGTGAGAGTGATGACCAAGTGGGGAACAGAGTGATCCTGAGCAACCCCCCAGCGTGAGCCCCTGCCGCTCGCTCCTCTCTGCCCAAACGTTTCACCGCCGCGTCTTCATCCGTGCAGAGGTCCGGCCACAGACGCATTTGTTGGGGCCTCTCTCGCAGGGAAAGACCCCAACGAACGCCCCCAGCCAGAGTTCCCAGCGGGACCCGAGTTTGACAGGAATCAGACCTTCAAGTCTCGTTTGAGATGATATCGGTGGGATGTGCGGATCTCGGTTTATTCCGGCTGTGCAGGGGTTTTCCCTCGCAATCTGTGCCTCTCGCTCGCTCTCTCCGCTCTCTCTCTCTCACACACACACACTTTCACACACCGACACAGTTTCACATACACACACACTCAGACTCCCTCTCTCACACACACTCAACTCTCTCTCTTACACAAGCTCTCACAAAGTCTCACACATGCAAAATCTCTCACGCACACAAACTCTCTCTCTCTCACACATTCAAACTCTCTCACGCAAAAACTCTTGCTCACACACGGTCAAACTCTTTCTCACACATTCAAATTCTCTCTCACACACGACCAAACTTTCCCTCCCTCTCTCTCTTTCTCTCACAAACTATCTCTCTTGGATACACATTCAAACTCTCTCTCTCGCACACACACACACACACACACACACACACACACACACACACACACACACACACACACACACACACACACACATGCAGTGAAATGTTACACAGAAGCCATCGCACACATACACACTCACACACCCAAGAACACAGCAGAGGGATATTCACAATAGTTCACGCTCACACCCACACACTTGCTGACCAGATACCCTCCCCTGTGCCTCCAACTACCCCGCCGTTTTACAGCAATGTTCGGGGCCTTCCAGATGTTCCTCCAATTCAGAAACCTCTATGGGTCAAATTAATCTGCCAACTCTCTTGGCTTCACATTCCAAAACCCCTTAAAGGTAACAATGTGGTTCACCACCACCTCCTCAGGGGTAAATAGCGACGGGCTACAGATGCTGATCTTGCCAGCGAGGCCTTCGTCTCCTAAAAATAAAAGCTAATTTCTGTCCCAATATCATCAGATATGCACATATGGAACATGGGAACTGCAAGCCAATCCCATGTCGCCCAGCCTTGCCTTTCAGTTTGTTAAAGATTAAGATTTCTTTATTAGTCACATGTACATCGAAACACACAGTGAAATGCATCTTCTGCGTAGAGTGTTCTGGGGGCAGCCCGCAAGTGTCGCCACACTTCCGGCGCCAACATAGCATGCCCACAACTTCCTAACCTGTACGTCTTTGCAATGTGGGAGGAAACTGGAGCACCCGGAGGAAACCCACGCAGACACGGAGAGGACGTACAAATTCCTTACAGACAGCGGCCGGAATTGAACCCGGGTTGCTGGCGCTGTAATAGCGTTACGCTAGCCGCTACACTACCGTGCCTGATCCGGATCACATTATTCGCTGCCTTGAGATCCGCATTAACACCTCTACTGGAGGTTTGAACTGAGTCTACACAGGGGATCCCAGATTCACGCCAAACCTTTGTGTGAGGAAGTTATTTCCTGAATTCACAAATAGACGCGTGCTAATTTTAAAATTATATCTCTCCTGCGGTTGGCTTGCTCTAAAACCACAAAGTTGTGTTCTGATACAGTCAGTTTGGGACCGTTAACTACCGCAAGGCATTTCACCACACGATCCAGAATGGGGGCACATCAGGAGATGTTGTGTTGGGGGCCGGTGGGGACGCTCTCGGAGAAAATTCCACCACAGACACCCAGACAGATGAAGGCACTTGGCTGCTGGGAGCACATGAAACGAGAACGGACTTGGTCACAGCTCAGGTTTGGAGAGCAGGATAAAACTTTGGTTAGGCCGCACTTGGAGTATTGCGTGCAGTTCTGGTTGCCCTGTTACACAGAACATTATAGCACAGTACTGACCCTTCGGCCCAGAATGTTGCACTGACATTTTATCCAGCTCTAAGATCCATCTAACCCTTCCCTCCCACATAGCCCTCATTCATGTGTCTAAGAGTGTCTTAAAGTCCCTAATGCATCTGACCCCACAACCTCTGTCGGAAGTGCGTTCCATGCACCCACCACTCTCTGTGTAAAAAACTTACCCCTGACATCCCCCTTATACCTTCCTCCAATCACCTTAAAATTACGTCCCCTCATGTTAGCCAGTGTCACCCTGGGAAAAAGTCTCTGACTGTCCACTCGATCTATGCCTCTTATCATCTTGGACACCTCTATCAAGTTGCCTCTCATCTTCTCTCCAAAGAGAAAAGCCCAAACTCACTTAACCTATCCTCATAAGACATGCTCTCCAATCCAGGCAGCATCCTGGTAAATCTCCTCTGCACCCTCTCTAAAGCTTCCACATCCTTCCTATAATGAGGTGACCAGAACTGAACACAATTCCCCAAGTGTGGTCTGACCAGGGTTCTATAGAGCTGCAACATTACAGGAAAGATGTGGAGGCTTTGGAGAGGGTGCAGAAGAGGTTCACCAGAATGCTGCCTGGATTAGAGGGCATGAGCTACAAGGAGAGTTTGGACAAACTTGGGTTGTTTTCTCTGGAGCGGTGGAGGCTGAGGGGAGATTTGTAAAATTATGAGAGGCATAGATAGGGTAGACGGTCAGAATCTTTTGCCCAGGGTAGAAATGTTGAATACCAGAGGGCACAGCTTTAAGGTGAGGGGGGTACGTTTAAAGGAGATATGTGGGGTAAGTTTTTGACATGGAGGGTGGTAGGTGCCTGGAACAGGCTGCCAGAGGTGGTGGTGGAAACAGATACAACAGAGGCTTTGAGATAGGCACATAATGGAGGGGTGTGGGTCATGTAACATAGGAGATTGAGTGGTGACCTGATAGAGGTGTATAAGATCACAAGGGGCATAGACAGGGTGAAAGCACGTTGCCTTTTTCCCAGGGAGGGGGTGCTAAATACAAAAGGGCTGAGGTTTATGGTGAGAGGGGAGAGATTTAAAAGGGATATCAGGGGCAGCTTCTTCATGCAAAGGGTGGTGCATATTTGGAAGGAGCTGCCAGAAAGAGAGGTTGAGGCGGGCACATTAGCAACGTTTAAAAGCCATCTAGCCAATTCCATGGATAGGAGGTTTACAGGGCTATGGGCCAAACACGGGCAGATGGGACTGGCCCGCTGGGCAATCCAGTCGGCATGGATGAGTTGGGCTGAAGGGCGTGTTCTCATGCTGTAAGGCTTTAGATGCAGACAGAAGGGACTTAGTTTAATTTGGCATTGTGCTTGGCACAGACATCATGGGTCGAGGGCTTTTCCTGTGCTGTACTCTTCTATGTATGTGGAACTGGAGGGAAAGGGGACGAGACTGTGCAGGAGGATGAGTCTTTGAGATGTATTGTGTTTGTGTGCACACAACCACCAACATAAGCTGAGAGGGGGTAAGTTCAAAGGAGAGGTGCGGGACAAGTTTTTACACAGAGAGTGGTAGTGACAGTGATGTAGTGTAAAGTAGGAAACACTTTCCCCATTGTTGTGCACGTTTTCTTGGTTCAGATATTTGCTCAGTATCCTGATTGGTTGCATCATGGTCTGGTACGGCAATTTGAATGTGCATAAACATAAGAAGTTGCAGAGAGCAGTGGACTCAGCCCAATACATCACGGGCACATCCCTCCCCACCATTGGCAGTATCTACAGGAGGCGCTGCCTCAAGAAGGCAACATCCATCATCAAAGACCCCCACCATCCGGGCCCTGTCATCTTCTCACAGCTACCATCGGGCAGGAGGTACAGAAGCCTGAAGTCCCACACCACCAGGTTCAGGAACAGCTACTTCCCTTCAACCATTCAGTCCTTGAACCAACCAGCACAACACTAATCACTACCTCAGTACAGCAACACTATGACCACTTTGCACTAAAATGGATTTTTTTTGTTCTAATTGTGTTCTTTCTTGTAAAAACTGTGGATAATTTATGTTTTATTTATGTTTTTCTTGTGAATGTTGTGTCTCTGATGCTATGTGCCTGTGATGTTGCTGCAAGGAAGTTTTTCATTGCATCTGTGCATACATGGACTTGTGCACATGACAATAAACTCGACTTTGACTACTCAACTCCTTGGTATAAATTGCCCCAAGCGTATAGGTGAGAGTTGGTGAGAATGTGGGGGAATAAAAAAATGGGATCAATGTGGGGTTTTATGTAAATGGGTGACATGATTAGCACAGACTCGGTGCATTGAAGGATCTGTTTCCACGCAGAATCTGTGACTTCCTTTTGAAAGTTTCTACTGACACTGCATCCACCAGTGCATTCCACATCACTTACTTCCAGTTTGGACTTTTTGCCAAAGAAGTCCAAAGTCCTTTCCTTCCTACATTTTCCACTGCCTCAGGAAATCACCTAACATGTGGTGAAAAGGGCACTTAAGGATGGTGAAGAAGGCATTTAGCACACTGGCCTTCACCAGTCAGGGCACTGAGTTGGGACAATATGCCGCAGTTGTCTAAGTCATTGGTGGGAGCTGCATTTGGAGTACTGTGTACAGTTTTCAGAATCAGAATCAGGTTTATTATCACTGACATATGTCGTGAAGTTTGTTGTTTTGCGGCAGCAGTGCAGTGCAAGGCATAAAAATTACTATCAGTTACAAAAATAAATAAATAGTGCAAAAGAGGAATAACGAGGTAGTGTTCATTGGTTCATGGACCGTTCAGAAATCTGATGGCTGAGGGGAAGAAGCTGTTCCTGAATCGTTGAGTGTGGGTCTTCAGGCTCCTGTTCCTCCTCCCTGATGGTAGTAATGAGAAGAGGGCATGTCCCGGATGGTGAGGGTCCTTAATGTTGGATGCTGCCTTCTTGAGGCACCGCCCCTTGAAGATGTCCTCGATGGTGGGGAGGGTTGTGCCCGTGATGGAGCTGGCTGAGTCAGCAACCCTCTGCAGCCTCTTGCGATCCTGCACATTGGAGCCTCCATACCAGGCGGTGATGCACCCAGTCAGAATGCTCTCCACCGTACACCTGTAGAAACTTGCAAGAGTCTTTGGTGACTTACCAAATCTCCTCAAACTCCTCATGAAGTAGACCCGTTGGCATGCCTTCTTCGTGATTGCACCTATGTGTTGGGCCCAAGCTAGATCCTCAGAGATGTTGATGCCCAGGAACTTGAAGCTGCTCATCCTTTCCACCGCTGACCCCTCAATGAGGACTGCTGTGTGTTCTCCTGATCTCCCCGTCCTGAAGTCCACAGTCAATTCCTTGGTCTGCTGACATTGAGCATGAGGTTGTTGTTGCGACAACACTCAACCAGCCGATCTATCTCACTCCTGTATGCCTCCTCATCACCATCTGAGATTCTGCCAACAACAGTGGTGTCATCGGTGAATTTATAGATGATGTTTGAGCTGTGTCTAGCCACACGGTCATAAGTAGAGAGAGTAGAGCAGTGGGCTAAGCACACATCCTTGAGGTGTGTCTGCATTGATTGTCAACGAGGAGTAGATGTTTCTCGTAATGCTATTACAGCGCCAGTGACCCGGGTTCAATTCCGGCCGCTGTCTGTAAGGAGTTTGTACGTTCTCCCGGTGTCTGCCTGGGTTTCCTCTGGTGCTCCGGTTCCTCCCACTTTCCAAAGACGTACGGGTTAGGAAGTTGTGGGCGTGCTATGTTGGCACCAGAAACATGGCGACACTTGTGGGCTGCCCCCAGAACACTCTACGCAAAACATGCATTTCACTGTGTGTTTCGATGTACATGTGACAAATAAAGATGTCTTATCTTATCTTACTGATCCGCACTGACTGTGGTCTCCCGATGAGGAAGTCGAGAATCCAGTTGCAGAGGGAGGTATGGAGGCCCAAAGTTTGAAAATTGTTGATCACAACTGAGGGGATGGTGGTATTGAACACCGAGCTGTAATCAGTAAACAGCAGCCTGACGTGTGTTTTGCTGTTTTGGAGACCCTGTTATTGGAAAGATGTGTTTAAACTTGAGATGGCAGAAAAAATTGATGAGGATGTTGCCGGGACTCGAGGTCCTGAGTTACAGGGAGAGGTTGACCAGGCTGGGTCTTTGTTCCTTGGAACGTAGGAGAATGAAATGTTTAAAATTATGAGAGGCATAGATAAGGTGGATGGGAACAGTCTTTTCCCCAGGGTAGGGGAGACCAAAACTAGGGGGCATAGGTTTAAGGTGAGAGGGGAAAGATTTAAAAGGGACCTGAGGGGCAACTTTTCCACACAGAGGGTGGTGGGTGTATGGAACGAGCTGCCAGAGGAAGTGGGTGAGGCAGGTACAACAGTATCATTTAAGAAGCACTTGGACAGGTACATGGAGGGGCGGGGCTTGGGATATGGGCCAAACGCAGGAAATTGGGACTGGCTGGGTGGGCACCGTGGTCGGCATGGACTGGTTGGGCTGAAGGGCCTGTATCTGTGCTGTATTGCTCTGTGACTCTATGACTCTATTACATAACCAACGACCCCTCCCACCCCGGTCATTCCCTCTTCTCCCCTCCCCCATCGGGCAGAAGGTACAAAAGATTGAGAACACGTACCACCAGGTTCAAGGACAGCTTACTTCCGCTGTTATCAGACTCTTGAACGGACCTCTAATAGATGAACTCTTGATCTCCCAGTCTACCTCGTCATGGCCCTTGCACTTTATTTGTTTACCTGCACTGCACTTGCGCTGTAACTGTAACATTATATTCTGCATTCCGTTTTCCTTTTGTACTACCTCGATGTACTTATGTACAGCAGAATCTGGATAGCATGCAGACAAAAGTTTTTCACTGTATCTCGGTGCATGTGACAATAATAAACCAATTACCAACACCAATTCCTGACCTTTAACCAAAGGAAACAAATCTCCCCCGAGTAAGTCTATAAAAAACCTTTGAAAGTGTAAGACAAAAATGTTGTGGCAGTGTCATCCAGTTTGTTAACTGGGAAGGAAGCTAACATTGTTTCTGAAATTGAACCAACTCATTCCTACGATGAAGAAGTTATAGTCTTGGCAGAAAGTTAAAGGACAGAGTTTCTCATCAGCAAGAACATGTGTGCATCTGTGTTCCCTATGTGCATCCCCTATACATCCAAGTTTGGATTACCAAGTCCATTTGAAACAGATGGTAGGAACAGCCCTACATCTAAAGTCCATTGGATAGTGCAATTATTCTTTATGCTTTGTTTTACAGATCAAGGAGAAATGGGCAGAGATACTTGAGATGGAAACATGCACCTGGCCATCCATGGTGGAGGAGGCAGATCGGTAGCCTTAAATATCCTGACCAGCCTGCATTAGGAATAAAGCAGTAAATCCTTCACTAAGAGAAGTCTGTTGCTGTAACTCTGACACCCATCTCAATCCCCAAGGGTGACAAATAATGCTGTAAATTTTAGAGCTCGCTGCCTTTAACTACCTCAACAGCAACACCCTGGGTTAGCACAGTGCAGTCAGCTCCGATCAGATGCAGCCCACTTGTCCCGACACTGGGCAAGGGTGTAACAATTATCTGGATGCGTCACAGCTTGCTACAGCAACTGCTCTGCCCAGGACTGCAAGAAACTGCAGAGAGTTGTCGACACAGCCCAGCACATCACAGACACCAGTCTCCCCACCAGGGACTCTGTCTTTACCTCTCGATGCCTTGGCGAAGCAGCCAGCATAATCAAAGACCCCACCCACCCAGGACATTCTCTCCCATCGGGTAGAAAAAGCCTGAGGGCACGTATCACCAGACTTAAGGACAGCTTCTATCCCACTGTGATAAGACTATTGAACGGTTCCCTTATACGATGAGATGGACCATGACCTCACGATCTACCTTGTTGTGACCTTGCACCTTATTGCACTGCACTTTCTCTGTAGCTGTGACACTTTACTCTGTACTGTTACTGTTTTTACCTGTACTACATCAATGCACTCTGTACTAACTCAATGTAACTGCACTGTGTAATGAATTGACCTGTAAGATCGGGTTGTAAGACAAGTTTTTCAATGTACCTCGGTACAAGTGACAATAATAAACCAATACCAATACCAGAATGAGAGACACCTGACATCCCAGAAATAAACCCTCTGAAACTCAACTGAAGCGACTACTTTTCAACAAGTGGATTTCACCACATCTCCACACTCTACAGTGTCTCAACCACCCACCATTACCCTGCACAGGATGCAGTACAGCATCTTCTTGATTTGAGAATTCTAACCCTTTAGGTCAGACACCATCATGATCCCTGTTTCTGTTTCAGTTTCCTTGCCCGTGTTTGACCTGATGCCATGAGTATTCCCGGGGTCCACCTCTCTGTCCCATCCCTCTGGTGGGTCAGCCCTGCTGGTGGGACAGAACATACCCAGAGGTTGTGAGAGAGGAGCCTGGCACATTGTCTATACGGTCTTATTCTGTGAGTTCTTGAATAGTCTGTGTGACAGCTCCACCCAATTTAAACACCAGACCCCAGATATATAAATGACTTGGATGAAAATGTGGACAGATGAGTTAGTGAGTTTGCAGACGATACAAGGACTGGTGGCGTTGTGGATAGTGCAGAAGGTTGCCAAAGGATTCTGCAGGATATAGATCAGTTACTTATATGGGTGGAGAGGTTGGCAGATGGAGTTTAATCCAGGCAAGTCTAAACTGGTAGTGTAGCGGTTAGCGTAATGCTATTTACAGCGCCAGTAACCCGGGTTCAATTCCGGCTGCTGTCTGTAAGGAGTTTATACGTTCTCCCTGTGTCTGTGTGGGTTTCCTCCGGGTGCTCTGGTTTCCTCCCACATTCCAAAGACATACAGGTTAGGAAGTTGTGGGCATGCTATGTTGGGGCCGGAAGCGTGGTGACACTTGCGGGCTGCCCCCAGAACACTCTACGCAAAAAAGATGCATTTCACTGTGTGTTTTGATTTACAGGTGACTAATAAAGATATCTTATCTTATCTTAGAGGTGCTGAACTTCGGGATCCAAACTAAAGGGAGACTACACAGTTAATGGCAGGATCCTTAACAGCACTGATGCACAAGAGGGACCTTGGGGTCCAGGTACATGGCTCCATAAAAGTGACTGCATAGGTTAATAGGGTGGTAAAGAAGGTGTACGGCATGCTGCCTTCATTAGTTGAGGCATTGAGTTCAAGAGTCGGGAAGTTATGTAACAGCTTTATAAAACTCTGGTTAAGCTACATTTAGAGTATTGCATTCAATTCTGGTCATCTCATTATAGGAAGGATGTGGAGGCTTTGGAGAGGGTGCAGAGGAGCATGCTGCCTGGTTTGGAGGACGTGTGCTATGAGAAGAGGTTGGACAAGCTGGGGCTATTTTCTCTACAGTGGCGGAGGCTGTGGGGAGATCTGATGGAAATTTATAAAATTATGCGAGGCATAGATAGAGTAGACAGCCAGTATCTTTTTCCCAGGATTGAAATGTATTCAGAGAAGGCACATATTTAAGGTGGGGTGTTGGGGGGGGGGGGAGGTGGGGGTAAATACAAAGGAGATGTACACGGCAGGTTTATTACACAGAGAGCGGTGGGTGCCTGGAATGCGCTGCCTGGGGTGGTGGTGGAGGCAGACGGCATAGGAGTGTTTAAGACACACTTAGACAGGCACATGAATATGCAGAGAAGGAACGGATATGGTCAATGTGCAGGGAAGAGGGATTAGATTAATTGGGAGTCGTCAGTTTAATTAGTTCCACTCAACATTGTGGGCCGAAGGGCCTGTCCTGTGCTGCACTGTTCTGTGTTCTATTGTATCTGATCCCACCACCTCCTCTGGCAGCGAGTTCCAAATATCATCCACTCTTTGTGTAAAAAATGTTCTTCTCAAATCCCCTTTTGAACTCTTTCATCTTCAACCTATGTCTTCTTGTTTTTGACACCCCTACCATGGGAGAAAGATCCCGACTATCTACCCCATCACGGGACCCCTCCCATCAAGGACCCCTCCCACCCCAGACATTCTCTCTTCTCCCCCCACTCCCATTGGGCAGAAGATACAGAAGACTGAGAACATGTACCACCAGGCTCAAGGACAGCTTCTATCCCACTGTTATCAGACTCTTGAATGGACCTCCTATATGCTAAAAGATGAAGATCTCCCAACCTACCTCATCATGGCCCTTGTAATTGTCTGCCTGCACTGGACTTTCTCTGTAACTGTAACCCTATATTCTGCATTCTGTTTTCTTGATGTATGGAATGATCTGTCTGGATGGCATGCAAACAAAAGCTTCTCATTGTATCTCGGTACATGCGGCAATAATAAACGAATATCAATACCAATAATATCTAAAAGCTTTGGTCTCTCACTGTTCTGGACAACATTTAACTTTCAGCCAATGTCACTGAAAGACCAGGGGGCGCAAGACACCTCAGATGCTGGAATCTGGAGCAAAGAGAAACAAACTGCTGGCGGAACTCAGTGGGTCAGGCAGCGTCTGAGGGGGGAAGCGGCTCCACGGATGCTGCTTGACCCTCTGAACTTCTCCAGCAGCTTGTTCTTCTCCTCACTAAAAGATTATCCATTCGCAAAACTCTTTTCTAATTGTGGCAACACCTCTGTGTAAATTAGTTGATCCCACATTACAAGAATAGCTGCAAATGTTGTTGGTTGTAAAAGACTTTGGGACATTGCGAAGGCCTTAACGGTTCTGTAAAGATTCAAGTTAACACAATCGATTATTAAACAGTTAGACCCTGAATGTTAAATATATTTTACATTAAGAAACATATCTATCATGATACATCAGTGAAATCAATATGTCATATAAATGTTTCCTGTCTGTCTTTCTCAGATATTAATTCTTTTTATTAATTTATCTTCTTTTAATGAATTCCAGCAGATATTTCCCACCTTTATCACCCACGAGAAGGTGGAGGTGAGTTGACCCCATGATATTGATCTGCCTGAACTGTTTTGTAGAGATTTGTACAATATATTCGTTATACCCCCAAAATCAATTGAAAGAGCTTCGTCCACTCTCCCTGATCTGAGCGTGTTAAAATCCTGTTCACTGTGACTGGAACAGTGCAGGAAGCTGGTATCCAGGTAGATACTCATTGAGAGAAAATAGGAGGACAGGCAGGGATACAGAAAGACAGGGACAGTGATCAATAGAAGGTAATTCAGAGGTATATGGAGACATGAATGGAGATTTGGATCAACAGAGAGAAATATAGAGGGGCAGAGACAGAGTGATCGACGGATAGAGGAAGAGGTTAGATAGATGGATAGTAGGACAGGGAGGCACAAGGTTAGCTAGATAAATACATAGATGAATGGAGTGCTTCATAGCTACATATCTGAAGCTCTCTCTAAGTGGAAGCTAAATAGACATTAAAGAATTCAGTGATGATGCACTGACAATGACACGGTGCTGTATCCGGCTGAGCTGCCCAACAGTGTCTGCAGAAAACTCTTCCTGAACCTGCCCTGCAGTACAGATGTGTGAGTGTGTGTGTGTGTGTGTGTGTGTGTGTGTGTGTGAGTGTGTGTGTGTGTGTTTGTGTGTGTGTGTGTGTGAGTGTGTGTGTGTGTTTGTGTGTGTGTTTGTGTGTGTGTTTGTGTGTATGTGTGTGTGTGTGTGTGAGTGTGTGTGTGTCTGTTTGTGTGTGTATGTGTGTGTCTGTTTGTGTGTGTGTGTTTGTGTGTGTGTGTGTTTGTTTGTGTGCGTGTGTTTGTGTGCGTGTGTGTGTCTGTTTGTGTGTGTCTGTTTGTGTGTGTGTGTGTTTGTGTGTGTGTGTGTTTGTGTGTGTGTTTGTGTGTGTGTGTTTGTGTGTGTGTGTTTGTGTGTATGTGTGTGTGTTTGTGTGTGTGTTTGTGTGTGTGTGTGTGTGTGTGTGTGTGTATGTGCGGGTGTGGTAAATATATACACACTTCCACACCTGCATGTTTCTGTTCTGGTTTTCCTCATTCCGTGTCTATATTTGTGGATGTGTACCCCATATTTTTGCATCAGTAACTCCGTGTATATTGTACTTAAATTAAATTTTATTTACAGCGTGGTAACAGGCCCTTCCGGCCCAATGAGTCCACACCGCCCATTTTAAACCCAAATTAACCTACACGTACGTCTTTGCAATGTGGGAGGAAACCGGAGCACCCGGAAGAAACCCACGCAGACACAGGGAGAACGTACAAACTCCTTACAGACAGCGACGGGAATCAAACCCCGATCGCTGGCGCTGTAATAGCGTCACGTTAACTGCCACGCTACCGTGCTGTCCCTATTATATGATTTGTGTGCATCTGCATGTGCTAAAGTCCATATGTCTCTGTTTGCATGTTTGTGTGTATCTCTGTGTATGTGTGTGTGTCTATCTCTATGTGCATTGATGTCTTCTGTGTATCTATTTGTACGTGTGTGTGTGTCCAAGTCAGTGAATCCATTTACCTTGTGTGATTGTGTGTGAGAGGAAGCTGCCTTATCTATGCATATGTGTCTGCATCTGAGACAGAGAGCCGCTGTGTCCATGTATGTGTGTATGTCTGTGTCAGTGTGTGTGAGTTGGTGTGTCTGTGCCTCTGTCAGTGTGTATGTGAATTGGTGTATCTGTCTGTGTCAGTGTGTGTGTGTGTGTGTGTGTGTGTGTGTGTGTGTGAGAGAGAGAGAGAGAGAGAGAGAGTTGGTGTGTCAGTGTATGTGTGAATCTGCAATAAGTGAACAACTGACGTGTGACTGATCTGGGAAGAGACAAAGAGAAGGGCGGGATTTGAATCCGTTATTCACAACATTATTCCACACCTCATCCCTTGGACTTCCAATTTTACGGACGATTAACCCAAGCGTGTTTCTGACAAAACTGATGTATGTATTAATTTGTTTTAACTAGTGATTAATTACCCTCCTCTTGAGTTGCTATTGCCTGGAATTTGCATATTAATCAAATTCTAGTTGATGGTCTGTGCTCCTGATGAAGGTGCTGTGCCAAGGTGCTCTGGAAAGGCACCACATTCAGAAATATAACATCAGAAAATGCACAGATCACTCAAATTAACATTAATTTGGACTTTAACTGTACTTGGGCATACGCTTCTGCTTTAACAACAGATCTCCAGATCGACACCTTGCCCAAGCTTTCATCAGCGGTTTACCTTCCTCAGCCGGACTCTCTCTCTCTCCCAGGCTAATCTCTTCACAGCTTTGTCTCTGCACCCCCTTCAGGTCAGTGGCCTGATGTTCCTATCACCCGTGCTTTAAACGGAGCAAGCACCCAGAGTTGTAAATGGCTGCCTCTCACTTCTATTCTCATTAATCCCATTCCTCACCTAACGCTCACAGAACACGGAACAGCACAGCACAGGGACAGGCCCTTTGGCCCACGATGCTGTGCCGACCTAATTAAACTGGTGATTAAACGCCTAACTAAACTAATCCCTTCTGCCTACACAATGTCTATGTCCTTCCATTCTCCGCACATTCATGTGTCTATCTAAGAGCCTCTTAAAAACATATTTGCCTCCACCACCACCCCTGGCAGTGCAGTCCAGGCACCCACCACTCTCTGTGTAAAATACTTGCCCCGCATATCTCCTTTGAACTTTCCCCCTCTCACTTTAAAAGCATGTCCTCCAGTATTTGACATTTCTACCCTGAAAAAAGATTCTGACTGTCCACCCTACCTATGCCTCTCGTAATCTTATAAACCTCTATCAGATCTCCCCTCAGCTTCTGCTGTTCCAGAGAAAACAACCTCTCCTTATGCTCCCTAATCCAGGCAGCATCCTGGTGAACCTCTTCTGCACCCTCTCCAAAGCCTCCACATCCTTCCTATAATGGGGTGAACAGAACTGAATGCAATACTCCAGATGTGGCCGAACCAGAGTTTTATAAAGCTGCAACACATCTTCCTGACTCTTGAACTCAGTGCCCCGACTAATAAAGGCAAGTATGCCGTACGCCACATTTACCATCCTATCAACCTGTGCAGCCACCTTCAGGGAGCTATGAACTTGGACCCCAAGATCCCTTTGTACATCAACACTGTTAAGGGTCCTGTCATTAACTGTGTACTGCCCCTTTACACTTGATCTCTTGAAATTATCCCTCCCACTTTACAAAGTATTTACAGATAAAAGCAGGCCATTCAGACCAACTTGCTGGCAAGTATAGAATCTTTTCTCCTTCTTCCCCATTTCATCCTTTTCTTATCTCCCTACAGCATTCCCTGAAATACATGGAAATTGATCACTTCAAATTCTCCCAGTGGGGTAGTGATGGAAGCAGATTCAACAGCAACGTTTAAGACTTCAGGCACTTTGCACTAAAAATGGACTTTGTCTTTCTTTTGTTCCAATTGTGTTCTTTCTTGTAGAAATCGTGTATAATTTATGTCTAATTTATGTTTTATTTGTAAATGCTGCTTCAGGCACGGTAGTGTAGCGGTTAGCGTAACGCTATTACAGCGCCAGCAACCGGGGTTCAATTCCTGCCGCTCTCTGTAAGGAGTTTGTACGTTCTCCCCTTGTCTGCGTGGGTTTCCTCTGGGTGCTCCGGTTTCCTCCCACATTCCAAAGACGTACGGGTTAGGAAGTTGTGGGCATGCTGTGTTGGAACCGGAAACGTGGCGACACTTGCGGGCTGCCCCTGGACACTCTACGCAAAAGGTGCATCTCACTGTGTGTTTCGATGTACATGTGAGGAATAAAGAAATCTTAATTACTCACCTTCCAGAGGCTTTGAGTAGAGTTCGGACTTCCATTCCTAAATTTACAGATGGAAGTTCACCCTTATTTAGTGTGTGACTTCGTTCCTGCTGATTAAGTGGGACATTTTTTTCTTGGGCTCTTTAATCTGAAGATATTTCCCACCATGGCTCCATTTTTTGCTTGTACATTTTTCCAGGTTACATCCCCATGTTCAGAATCAGAATCAAAAACTGAATCATGTTTTTTATCACTGAATTATACATCGTGAAATTTGTTTTTTACAGTGCAAAGCCATAAAATTACTATAAATTACAAAATAAATAAATAGTGCAAAATGAAAGGAATAACGAGGTAGTGTTCATGGGTTCATGGACCGTTCAGAAATCTGATGGTGGAGGGGAAGAAGCTATTCCTAAATCGTTGAGTGTGGGTCTTCAGGCTCTTGTACCTCCTCCCCCATGGTAGTAACGTGAAGAGGGCACGTCCGTGGTGGAGAGTTCCATTACAACTTCTCAAAACCTGCTTCTTCCAATTTATTATTTTGGCTTTGTCCTTGTCAGATTTCTTTTTAAACTTTTATTATGCTGTGATCACTGGGTGATGAAAGCCTGACTTATGGAATTGGAATTGGTTTATTATTGTCACTTGTACCGAGGTACAGTGAAAAACTTGTCTTGCATACCGATCGTACACATCAATTCATTACACAGTGCATTGAGGTAATACAAGGTAAAACAGTACAGATTGCAGAGTAAATTCTCTACGGAGAAAGTGCAGTGCAGGCAGGCAATAAGGTGCAAGGTCATAACAAGGTAGATTGTGAGGTCAAGGTCCATCTCAGGGAACTGTTCAATAGTCTTATAACAGCGGGATAGGAGCTGTCCTTGAGCCTGGTGGTACGTTCTTTCAGGCTTTTGTATCTTCTGCCCAATGGGAAAGGGGAGAAGAGAGAATGACCCGGGTGGGTGGGGTCTTTGATTATGTTGGCTGCTTTACCGAGACAGTGAGAGGTATAGACAAGAGTCCATGGAGGGGAGGTTGGTTTCCGTGATGTGCTGAACTGTGTCCACAACACACTGCCGTTTCCCCTACATACGAGCGAGCTCCCATAATGTTATTAATTTGACATGTCTCACCTATGTACATGTGATTGTTCCTACGAACAGCAGAACTCGTTTCCTCTCTCTCCACTCTTAGATATTGTTCTTTCTTATCAGTCTGTTGTGCATTTTTGTATTAGATAAGATCACTTTATCAGTCACAGGTACATCAAAACACACAGTGAAATGCATCTTTTGCGTAGATTGTTCTGGAGGCAGCCCACAAGTGTCGCCACGCTTCCGGCGCCAACATAGCATGCCCACAACTTCCTAACCCGTACGTCTTTGGAATGTGGGAGGAAACCGGAGCACCCGGAGGAAACCCACGCAGAAATGGGGAGAACGTACAACCTCCTTACAGACAGCGACCGGAATTGAACCCAGGTCGCTGGTGCTGTAATAGCGTTACACCAGCCACTACACTACCATGCCTGCCCCTTTTTGTGTATTTTCCGACTTATGGACAAAGTTGACTTGTGGACCTCTGTAAAAATGGAAGATGTTCGTTACCCAGGGATGGCCTGTAGTCCATAACTATTTGTTTTACCTACTTGGGCTTATTTCCTGTTACTAGATCAAATACTCCTCACTCTCTGGCTGAGTATTTTACAAACAAGGTCATAAAGAAGTTCTCACCTGTTGTAAAAGCTTCACTTTCACTGTATTCTATCCATCGGGCATGGGTCCAACACAAACCCTACTCTAGCTTTGAATCAGTATTTCTCACCTTCTGGCTCGATGGCAATAGATCACCACTGATCACTTATTCACTCTCTCTTCATGAGGCAACAGATTACCATTGATCACTCACACTCTGCTGCTGTGATAATTGGACACTGGTTTATTATTGTCACATGTACCAAGATACAGTGAGAAACTTTGTTTGCTTGGCATCCATTTCATTACATCAGTACATCAGGGTAGTACGAAGGAAAGCAATAACAGAATGCAGAATATAGTGTTACAGTTACAGAGAAAGTGAGGTGCTGGTAAACAGAGGGTCCAGAGGAGGTTTACAAGAATGATCCTGGGAATGAAAGGGTTAACGTATGAGGAGCGTTTAATGGCTCTGGGCCTGTACTGGCTGGAGTTTAGAAGGGTGAAGGGGGATCTCATTGAAACCTACCAAATATTGAAAGGCCTGGATAGAGTGGACATGGAGAGGATGTTTCCAGTAGTGGGAGAGTCACGGACCAGAGGGCACAGCCTCAGAATAGAAGGATGTCCCTTTAGAACAGAGATGAGGAGGAATTTCTTCAGCCAGAGGGTGGTGAATCTGTGGAATTCATTGCCACAGACGGCTGTGGGAGCCAAGTCATTGGGTATATCTAAAGTGGCGATTTATAGGTTCTTGATTAGTAAGGGTGTCAAAGGTTGCGGGGAGAAGGCAGGAGAATGGGGTTAAAAGGGAAAACTAAATCAGCCATGATTGAATGGTGGAGCTGACTCGATGGGCCAAATGGCCTAATTCTGTTCCTATATCTTATGGACAAAGGGCCACGATGAGGTTGATCGAGAGATCAACTTTATAACACAAGAGGTCCATTCAATCATCTTATAACAGTGGGATAGAAGCTGTCCTTGAGCCTGGTGGTACATGTTCTCAAGCTTTTGTATCTTCTGCCCGATGAGAGGTGGGGGGGGGGACGAGAAGAGAGAATATCTGGGGTGGGAGGGGTCCTCGATTATGTTGGCTGCTTTCCCGAGGCAGCGGGAAGTGTGGACAAAGTCCATGGTTTTCACGATAGACTGGACTGTGTCCACCAGATATCACGGACTCATGGTCTGCTCCTATGGTACCAGGTTACCATATGCTGGACTCACTGTAGTCATAGAGTCATACAGCACGGAAACAGGCCCTTCAGCCCAACTCATCCATGCTGACCAAGACACCCATCTAAGCCAGTCACACTTGCCTGCGTTTGGCCCATATCCCTCTAAACCTTTCCAATACATGTACTTCTCTGGCAATGGATTAACAATCCTCACTCTCTTATGCTGAACCACTCAGGTTCTACTTTGTTACTGTGTCACTCCTGCATCCTGTTAATCCTTCTTTCATCTACTGAGTTCTTAATATGTTGCCCAGGTCTTTGAACAGTCACTAGCTCCGGCATTACAGCGGGACATGGATAGGATGCAAAACTGGGCTGAGAAGTGGCAGATGCAGTTCAACCCAGATAAGTGTGAAGTGGTTCATTTTGGTAGGTCAAATATGATGGCGGAATATAGTATTAATGGTAAGACCCTTGGCAGTGTGGAGGATCAGAGGGATCTTAGGGTCCAAGTCCATAGGACGCTCAAAGCGGCTGCGCAGGTTGACTCTGTGGTTAAGAAGGCATATGGTGTATTGTCTGTCATCAATCGGGGAATTGAATTTAGGAGCTGAGAGGTATTGTTGCAGCTGTATAGGACCCTGGTCAGACCCCACTTGGAGTACTGTGCTCAGTTCTGGTCGCCTCACTACAGGAAGGATGTGGAAGCCATAGAGAGGGTGCAGAGGAGATTTACAAGGATGCTGCCTGGATTGGGGAGCATGCTTATGAAAACAGGTTGAGTGAACTTGGCCTTTTCTCCTTGGAGCGACGGAGGATGAGGGGGGACCTGATAGAGGTGTATAAGATGATGAGAGGCATTGATCATGTGGATAGTCAGAGGCTTTTCCCCAGGGCTGAATTGGTGGCCACAAGAAGACACAGGTTTAAGGTGCTGGGGAGTAGATATAGAGGAGATGTCAGGGGTAAGTTTTTTACTCAGAGAGTGGTGAGTGTGTGGAATGGGCTGCCGGCAACGGTGGTGGAGGCGGATGTGATAGGGTCCTTTAAGAGACTTTTGGATAGGTACATGGAACTTAGAAAAATAGAGGTCTAGTAATTTCTAGGGTAGGGACATGTTCGGCACAGCTTTGTGGGTCGAAGGGCCTGAATTGTGCTGTAGGTTCTCTATGTTCTCTGTTCTATGTTCTATTCCCACAGTGGAAATGTCAAATGCTAGAGGGCATAGCCTTAGGGTGAGAGGGGGAAAAGTTCAGAGGGGATTTACGAGGCAGGTAAATGTTTCGAGCTTGCTCTGTTTTTATTTCAGATTTCCAGCATCTGCAAGTTTTTATCTTTGACTTGCAATCCTCAGGGCTGCTCTCCACCAGCCGGAGGAACTTCATGCAGAAACTCCGGACGTGCTGGATCTTCCGCTGAGGTCACCCTGGTTGCTGAGGTCAGCCCTGCAGGAAACTCTGCGAGCGAGTAAAACTAACACGGGGGCCATGAGTCATTCAAACCAAACCTGCCAAGTCCATGAACGACACTGAGCTTGTCCATCCGTGGCGCAAGTTCTCCCTCTGCTGGTGTCACAGCAACATCAGCAGCATTGCAATCCTAATAAAATATCTTTATTAGTCACATGTACATCGAAACACACAGTGAAATGCATCTTTTGCGTAGAGTGTTCTGGCAGGCAGCCCGCAAGTGTCACCACGCTTCTGGCGCCGACATGTGGATGTGGTCCATGTGGATTTTAGTAAGGCATTTGACAAGGTTTCGCATGGTAGGCTTCTTCAGAAGGTCAGAGGCCAAGGGATCTGGGGAAGCTTGGCCGGGTGGATTCAAACTTGGCTAGCCTATAGAAAGCAGAGGGTTGTGGTGAAAGGAGTGCATTCGGATTGGAGGGCTGTGACTAGTGGTGTCCCGCAGGGATCGGTTCTGGGACCTCTACTTTTTGTGATATTTATTCACAACTTAGATGAGGGGGTGGAAGGCTGGGTTAGCAAGTTTGCAGATGACTCAAAGATCGGTGGTGTTGTGGATAGTGTGGAGGGCTGTAGAAGCTTGCAGAGGGATATTGATAGGATGCAGAGCTGGGCTGACAAGTGGCAGATGGAGTTCAATCCAGAGAAGTGTGAGGTAGTACACTTTGGAAGGACAAACTCCAAGGCGAAGTACAAAGTAAATGGCAGGATTCTGGGCAGTGTAGAGGAGCAGAGGGATCTGGGGGTTTATATCCACAGATCACTGGAAGTTGCCATACAGGTAGATAGGGTAGTTAAGAAAGCTTATGGGATGTTAGCTTTCATAAATCGTGGGATCAAGTTTAAGAGCCATGAAGTGATGACGCAGCTTTACAAAACTCAGGTTAGGCCACACTTAGAGTACTGTGTCCAGTTCTGGTCGCCTCATTATAGGAAGGATGTGGAGGCGTTGGAAAGGGTGCAGAGGAGATTTACCAGGATGCTGCCTGGATTGGAGAGTAATGGATTATGAGGAGAGGCTAAGGGAGCTGGGGCTTTACTCATTGGAGAGAAGGAGGATGAGGGGAGACATGATAGAGGTATACAAAATAATGAGAGAAATAGATAGAGTGGACAGCCAGTGCTTCTTTCCCAGGGCACCAATGCTCAAAACAAGAGGACGTGGCTTTAAGGTAATGGGTGGGAAGTTCAAGGGTGATGTCAGAGGGAGGTTTTTCACCCAGAGAGTGGTTGGTGCATGGAATGCGCTGCCTGGGGTGGTGGTGGAGGCTGATACATTGGACAAGTTCAAGATATTGTTAGATAAGCATGTGGAGGAATTTACGTTGGAGGGATATGTGGGAGGAAGGGGTTAGATAGTCTTAGGTGTGATTTGAAGGGCAGCACAACATGGTGGGCCAAAGGGCCTGTATTGTGCTGTATTGTTCTATGGTTCTATGGCATGCCCACAGCTTTCTAACACATACATGGGAGGAAACTGGAGCACCCGGAGGAAACCCACGCAGACACGGGGAGAATGTACAAACTCCTGACAGGCAGTGCCTGGAATTGAACCCAGGTTGCTGGCGCTGTAATAGCGTTACGCTAACTGCTACAGTAATATTTTTATGGTGAGCTGGGTGTTGCCCAATCTACGTGGATGCATTAGGATCACTGAACTGCTATTGCATAGAATGAGATTGCTGGGCCAGTCAATATTGAATCCAGGTAGAATAATCCAAATCCCTTCTCACCCACAGCCTTGCTACTTAATTTCTTTCACGGTGATCCATTCCCCTTTTGAAATCCCTGATTAAATCTCACTCCCATCACCCTCACAGGCAATAAGATCCCCATCGCAGTCACCGTCAGCTGAAAATAAAATTCCTCGGATTCCTCCCAGTGGGTTCTTTGAAACTCCCCCACATGACTTCCCACCCAGTCAAACAAACGTTTGCTTTGGAGACACAAGAGGATACAGATGCTGGAATCTGGGACAAAAAAAATAAACTGCTGGAGGAACTCAGTGGGTCAGGCAGCATCTGTGATGGGAGAGGGATGGTCAACATTTCGGGTCGAGACCCTGCTTCAGGATCTTTAATTTGTTCCCAGCCCTCCCCTTATGTATGTTTAGGTGTTTTTATAATATTTCTTTATATTTCTAATTTGGTTATTTCTAACTTAGACTTTCAAATGCTGTGGGGACCTTTTTTGAATTATTTTCAAGACCTTTGATTTGGTGGCTAAAATACAGTTATTGGCTGATAACGTTATGTGTCAAGGGTTTTTCCTTGTCTGTTTCTTTATTAAACAGCTTCGGTCTTGGTAGTGGGTTTAGATTTTTTTTAATAATAAAATTATTCCAATTTATTCATTCTTAATTATCATGTGTGATTATTAACATAGAGTATTGTGGTTTCAAGTATGATTTAACACAATGTATTTAGTAGTATTTTTATTCCTCTTTTTGATTCATGTACTCAGTATTTTCTTTGCAGAATTAGTAGAAATATTGTAAAAAAAAATTTCTTTTAAACGTGCAACTCTTTGCATAATGATCACTCCAGGTGCTGGAGGTTAGAATTGTTCCTCCCTCCAGTGGAGTTAAGATGCAATTCATAGAGTCACAGAACAGTACATCACAGGAACAGGCCCTTCGGCCCACCATGTCTGTGCTGAACACGATGCCGAATTAAACTAAATCTCTTCTGCCTGCACGTGATCCATACCCCTGCATCTTCATGTGTCTGTCTAACAGCCTCTTAAACACCTCTATTGTAGCTGCCTCCACCAGCACCCCTGGCAGCGCATTCCAGGCACCCACCACTCTCTGTGTAAAATACTTGCCCCGCACGTCTCCTTTGAACTTTCCCCCTCTCATCTTAAAAGCATGTCCTCCAGTATTTGACATTTCTACCCTGGGAAAAAAGATTCTGACTGTCCACCCTATCTATGCCTCTCACAATTTTATAAACCTCTATCAGGTCTCCCCTCTGCTCCAGAGATAACAACCCCAGTTTGTTCAACCTCTCCTTATAGCTCATGCCCTCTAATCCAGGAAGCAGCATGGTGAACCTCTTCTGCACCCTCTCCAAAGCCTCCACACCCTTCCTGTAATGTGGAGACCAAAACTGCACACAATACTCCAAGCGCAGCTGAACCAAAGTTTTATACAGCCACCTATGCCATTAATTCCATAATCGCTCTGTGCCCTGCTTATTCAAGTCCTGTCTGGATACCTCTTAGATTGGTATTGGTATTGGTTTATTATTGTCACTTGTACCGAGGTACAGTGAAAAACTTGTCTTGCATACTGTTCGTACAGGTCAATTCATTACACAGTGCAGTTACATTGAGTTAGTACAGAGTGCATTGATGTAGTACAGGTAAAAACAATAACAGTACAGAGTAAAGTGTCACAGCTACAGAGAAAGTGCAGTGCAATAAGGTGCAAGGTCACAACAAGGTAGATCGTGAGATCATAGTCCATCTCATCATATAAGGGAACCATTCAATAGTCTTATCACAGTGGGGTAGAAGCTGTCCTTCAGCCTGGTGGTACGTGCCCTCAGGCTCCTGTATCTTCTACCTGATGAAAGAGAAGAGAGAATGACCTGGGTGGGTGGGGTCTTTGATTATGCTGGCTGCTTCACCAAGGCAGCGAGAGGTAAAGACAGAGTCCATGGAGGGGAGGCTGTCACTGTTCCTGCCTCCACTAGTTCATTCCAGACGTCAACTACTCTGTGTAAAAAAAATTCACCCCTCAGATCCCCTTTAAAGCTCCTTTTACTCACCTTAAACCTATGCCCTCTTGTTTTTGATACTCCTACCATGAGAAAGTAATTCTGACCGCCTCCCCTACAAGATAATGAGAGGCATAGATCAAATGGACAGTCGGAGACTTATTCCCAGGGCAACAATGGTTAACGCAAGGGGATATAATTTTAAGGTGATTGGAGGAATGTATAAGGGGGATGTCAGGGGTAAGTTTTTTTACACAGAGAGTGGTGGGTGCGTGGAACGCACTGCCGGCAGAGGTAGTGGGGGCAGATACATTAGGGACATTTAAGAGACTCTTAGATAGACACATGAATGATAGAGAAATGTGGGGCTATGTGGGAGGGAAGGGTTAGATAGATCGTAGAGCAGGATAAAATTTCGGCACCACATTGTGGGCCGAAGGGCCTGTACTGTGCTGTAGTGTTCTATGTTCTATGTTCTATCTCTGCCTTTTATAATTTCATAAACTTCTATCAGGTCTCTCCTCAGTCATTGATGCTCCAGGGAAAACGATCCCAGCCGATCGAATCTCTCCCTGTAGCTAAAGTCCTCCAGTCCAGGCAGTCTCCAACAATCCAGGCCAATCCTGAAGAGTTGGTGACACCAAGGTGTGTGGGTAGTGTCCTTGACTTGAGATCCCATTGTCAGGAGGTCGCACCAATTATCCTGAGAGATGGAACAGTTCCAGAGGAATGAAGCTGACAGGTCGCTCCCGTTGCTGGAGGGTTGAGAACCAGGGATCAATACTGAAATAAGAGGCTGGCCGTTTAGTACGGCAGGTAGTGCTGCTGTCTCTCAGCTCCAATGACCCAAGTTTCACCCCAATCCCTGGTGCTGTGTGGAGTCTGTATGTTCTCCGTGATGTGGGTTTCCCACATCCCAAAGACGTACCGATGGTTACCATACGTCACCAAAGATTTCTGTAGATGTACGGTGGAGAGCATTCTGACTGGTTGCATCACTGCCTGGGATGGAGGCTCCAATGCGCAGGATCGCAAGAGGCTGCAGAGGGTTGTAGACTCAGCCAGCTCCATCACGGGCACAACCCTCCCCACCATCGAGGACATCTTCAAGAGGTGGTGCCTCAAGAAGGGGCACCCATCACTAAGGACCCTCAGCATCCGGGATATGCCTTCTTCTCATTAATACCATCAGGGAGGAGGTACAGGAGCCTGAAGACCCACACTCAGTGATTCAGGAAGAGCTTCTTCCCCTCCGCCATCAGATTTCTGAACAGTCCATGAACGCTAGCTCATTATTCCTTTACTTTGTGTTATTTATTTTGTAATTTCTAGTAATTTTATGTCTTTGCACTGTACCTGCTGCCGCAAAACAACAGATTTGACATCATATGAATCAGTGATAATAAATCTGATTCTGTAACTTACCCCTAGAGTAGGTGGATGTTGGGAGAATTGGGGTAGTGTGAATGGGCACGTGAGAGAGGATAGATCACAGGGACATAAAGGGGGGAATGGGACTGATGGAATTGTGTGAGATCCGGCTTGGACTTCATGACGGAAACAGAAAAGGCAAGTCGTATTGAGAACCCAACCTGCCAAAATATAATGGGACTGGTAAGGAACCACTTCATAATAGAACGAAACATAGACCATCGATGCACCATAGAAAGCATCCTATACATCACGGCTTGGTACAGCAACTGCGCTGCCCAGGATCGCAAGAAACTGCAGACAATTGTGGACACAGCCCAGCGCATCACGGAAACCAGCCTCCCCTCCATGGACTCTGTCTATACCTCTCGCTGCCTTGGTGAAGCAGCCAGCACAATCAAAGACCCCACCCACCTGGGTCATTCTCTCTTCTCCCCTCTCCCATCAGGTAGAAGGTACAGGAGCCTGAGGGCACATACCACCAGACAAGGACAGCTTCTACCCCACTGTGATAAGACTATTGAACAGTTCCCTTATATGATGAGATGGACTCTTGACCTCACAATATACCTTGTTGTGACCTTGCACCTTGTTGTGACAGTATTGTGTGCAGTTCTGGTCACCTCACTATAGGAAGGATGTCAAGGCTTTAGAGAGGGTGCAGAGGAGCTTTACCAGGATGCTGCCTGGATTAGAGGGCATGTGCTATCAGGACTGGACAAACTTGGGCTCTTTGCTCTGGAGCGGCGGAGGCTGAGGGGTGATCTGTTGGAAGTGTATAAAATTATAAGGGGCATAGATAGGGTGGACAAGCAATATCTTTTCCCCATTATTGAGTGATCCAATACCAGAGGGCATGCATTTAAGGTGAGAGGGGTAGGATCAGAACAGACTTGAGGGGTATGTTTTTTACTGAGAGTGGTGGATGGCTGGAATGCATTGCCTGATAGGGTGGTGGAGGCAAATTCATTGGGGGCTTTTAAGAGGGGCTTGGATGGGCACATGAATGAGGGATATGGGCATTCTGTAGGTAGGAGGGATTAGCTATGTCGGCACAACATTGTGGGCCGAAGGGCCTGTTCTGTGCTGTACTGTTCTATGTACCTTATTGTCTACCTGCACTGCATTTCCCTGTAGCTGTGACACTTTGTTCTGTATTCTGTTATTGTTTTTACCCTGTACTACCTCAATGCACTGTGTAATGAATTGATCTGTACGAATGGTATGCAAGACAAGTTTTTCACTGTACCTCGGTACATGTGACAATAATAAACCAAAACCAATACATACATAGCACGCAGCATTACTGTGCAATGTATAAGCACAGATCCACTGGACGATTATTCGTTGCTCAGAGAAGATCATAAAATGATGGAATTTTACATTCCATTTGAGGGAGAGAGGAACAGGTCCAAGACTAGTACTTTACGTTTAAAATGAGGGCAACTGTGAGAGCACAAGTGCAGAGCTCGCCTGAGTGAACGGCAAATTCGGTTACGGGATCCGTCAGTGGAGGTGCAATGGCAGACGTGCAAGGAGAACTTTCAGAATGTGCAGAGTAGATGCATTCCAACGAGAAAGCAAAGATTCAGGGGGAGGACCTGTCATCCACAGTTAACGAAGAATTGTTAAAGATGCTGATGAAAAATGCTGGCTTATTGCAAAATGGTTCTGATCTAATCAAAGTTCAACAAAGTTATTTTACTCTACTAATGAGAACAAGCAGTGTAAATCACTCAAGTAAGCATGGTCTCTGGTTACACTCTGCTGTTCCCGGCAACAGCTAGTGTTTGAGTCATCAGTAGCCCTTGACACCGCTCAGCCACGGCTTCAGTTTGAGGTAAAGTCAGCTGTGCAGGCACGGTAGTGTAGCGGTTAGCGTAACACTATTACAGAGCCAGTGACCCGGGTTCAATTCCGGCCACTGCCTGTAAGGAGTTTGTACGTTCTCCCCGTGTCTGTGTGGGTTTCCTCCGGGTGATCCGGTTTCCTCCCACATTCCAAAGACGTACGGGTTAGGAAGTTGTGGTCATGCTATGTTGGCGCCGGAAGCGTGGCGACATTTGCGGGCTGCCCCCAGAACACTCTACGCAAAAGATGCATTTCACTGTGTGTTTCGATGTACATGTGACTAATAAAGATATCTTATCAATTAATCAAGGAAACAGTTCTGAAGAGAAAACAATGCTCTTACATCCCTTCTGCTCTTCCAGAGCCCTGGCAACAGCAAATATAGGTGTTTCTTCTTAGTTTTGGTTCTAGGTACACTTTCAACTCCAGTCCAAGAAGTTCTCCCCATCAGTGGAGGATCTCCTTTCATGCACATGATCAAACGACCTCCTGTCATGTGACGAATCCTTCCTCTCACATGACAAACCACTGCCGCAAACCAGATTTAATTAAGCTGTTTAAGAAAGTAACTGTTACCACACTAGTGGTGCTTAACAAAACTAGGTGCACATATCACAAAGTTTTAATAAACTAAGTAGAAAGTATAACATCATTACAAACCGATTACAAAGTTCTTGCCATCTTCTGCATCACACTCTAGATGGCCTCAATCTTAAATAAAAAGCATGTGTTTGCTCAAAGATGGGCAGACTGAGGCTTGGACAGAATATTAAACATTGAAATGAACAACTAAATGATTAATAACGAAAATTAAAGTACAAGGTAAAGCTTGCCAGAAATATAAATGTGAGAGTTTCTGGGGGTATTTTAAAAAAAGTGCATATTGGTCATGTAGATAAAGAGTCTGGGGAATTACTAATGCAAACAAGAAGATGGCAGATGAATTAAACAGGTGTTTTACATCGGTCTTCACTATGGAGGAAATCAGTAACATCCCAGAAATGGGTGTGAGGTGGGAATTGGGAGGGAGGAACCCAGGAAAATTACACTCACCAGGCCAGTAGAACTGACCACATTGTTGGATCAATGGTCTGAGGATCTGAAGGACTTAAAACAGCTGCCATCGGGCAGGAGGTACAGAAGCCTGAAGTCCCACACCACCAGGTTCAAGAACAGCTACTTCCCGTCAACCATTCGGTTCTTGAACTAATGGCACAACCCTAATCACTACCTCAGTACAGCAACACCATGACCACTTTGATCACTGCATTAAAATGGACGTTTTTTTGTTCTAATTGTGTTCTTTCTTGTAAAAATTGCATGTAATTTATGTTTTTCTGCTGAATGCTGTTTATCTGATGCTTTGTGCCTGTGACGATGCTACAAGTAAGGTTTTCATTGCACCTGTGCATACATGTACTTGTGCATATGACAATAAACTCGACTTTGAATTTGATTTCATCTAACAGCTATAAAAGAAGCATATTATGGAATTGGTTTGAAGATGCAGAGGGATTTGGGTGCCTGTGTGCCTGATTCACAGAAGGCTGGTGTGTAGGCATTGCAAGCAATTTGGAGACATGAATTATTACTGTTTATTGTTTCCAGAAGTATGGAAGTTGTGTTTCATCTGTGGAGTGGATTGGTCCAACAACATCTGGAGTAGAGTACACCTGTAATTAAGGAAGGATTTAAATGTTTGGAAACAATTCAGAGAAGGTTTACTATCCCAGTGATTGGAAGGGGTGGGTTATGTTACGAGAATAGGTTAGACAGTTTGAAACACATAAGACACTGAGGGGTGTTGGCAGAGCAGATATGGAGAGAATGTTTCCTCTGGTGACAGAATCTATCACCAGGAGTCACTGTTTAAAAATAAGGGGCTCACCAATCCAAAACAAAAATGTTTCGGAGGGTCGTGGGTCATAAAGCTCTCTCTGATGCAGGGGGATTTGCGAATCTCAGGTCGAAGAGTTCTTGGCCACCAGGCGGCAGTGTTGTCCACTGCTGCCTGACGTACAGAGCATCTCCAGAATTTTTTATGTTCAAACGTTTTTCCTGGCTCTGGTGTCCAAAACCAGAGGTCACAGCATCAGAATAATGGGTTGTCCACTCATGATCAATCATGAAGGAGGCATGCCAGCGGCTCTACTTCATTAGGAGTTGGAGGAGATTTGGTATGTCAGCAAAGACTCTTGCACGTACCAATATACGGTGGAGAGCATTCTGACTGGTTACATCACCACCTGGTATGGAGGCTCCAACGTGCAGGATTGAAAGGAGCTGCAGAGGGTTGTAGACTCAGCCAGCTCCATCAGGGGCACAACCCTCCCCACCAGAGGACATCTTCGAGAGGTGGTGCCTCAGGAAGGTGGCATCCACCATTAAGGACCCTCACCACCCGGGACATGCCCTCTTCACGTTACTACCACCAGGGAGGAGGTACAGGAGCCTGAAGACCCACACTTAATGATTCAGGAGCAGCTTCTTCCCCTCCGCCATCAGATTTCTGACGGTCCATGGACCCATGAACACTACCTCATTATTCCTTTTGTTTTGCACTAATTATTTCTGTAATTTATAGATTTTTATGTCTTGCACTGTACTGCTGCCACAATAAGTTTCATATTATATGTCTGTGATAATAAATCTGATCCAGATTGATAGTCCTACCATGGGAGAATGATTTTGACTGTCTGCCGTATCTATGCTTCTCACAATCTTAATGCAGGCAGCCCCCAGGTTACGGTCCTGAGAATTGTCTGTAAGCTGATTTCTCCAAGTCAGAAACATCCATTTTCTACAGCTGCCTATATCGTATCATGCTGCATAAACTTGCTATAATTCTTTCATTTCATTGTAACTAACACTGCTCAAAATTAAACTGCTAGAATATATGCTGTATCCCCCATCAGTGAGTACCACAAAGAAAAATCCAACCAAGACCTCAACGGTGGAACAGGCGGATGAAGTTACTTCGAACTCAACGGCTGTGAAGGCGGATGAAGGCTGCAACAAATCCATCAGCTCCAATCGTTGTGGTTTCCATGCCATTGGAATCAGTTGGTTGATTTGTGAAGCATCGTGTGCTTTTTGTAGTGCAACGTCAAGTACACGTTTAACCAATACACGCACAGGCGTCTTCGCTCTGTGGGCTACTTCTGATCAACGGAACGAAGAACATCATCCTCGACCTCGAGGGATAGCCACCACGAGTATCACAAAGCAATTACTATCTTGAAAAATGCTTTAAAAAAAAATGGGAGAATTGGGTCAGGTCAGGTCATCAGTAACTCAGGGAGACCCTGTACTTCTTATTGGGACACCCCTCAGCCTCCTTCCCTCCAGGGAAAACAAGCCCAGCCTACTCAATCTCTCCCCATAACTAAAGCTCTCCAATCCAGGCAATGTCCTGGTGAACCTCCTCTGCACTCTCTCCAGTACAACCACATCCCTCCTGCAGTGTGGTGACCAGGCCTGGGATGAGCTGAAACTTCTTTATCCAGAGGTTGGAGAATCCATCTTGTTACAGCTCTACCAGACGTTGGCAAGGCCACATTTGGAGCACTATGTACAGTCCTCGTTGCCCTGCTATAGGAAGGATGTCAGAATAAACTGAAGAGGGTGCCAAAAAGATTTACGAGGACGTTACTGAGACTGGAGGGCTTGGCTTATAAGGAGATGCTGGGACTGTTGGTGCCGCAAGTGTGGCGACACTTGCGGCTGCCCCCAGAACACTACGCAAAAGATGCATTTCACTGTGTGTTTCGATGTACACGCGACTAATAAAGAAATCTTATCTTTTTCCTGGAGTGTAGGAGGCTGAGGGGGTGACCTTATAGAGGTTTATAAAATCAAGAAGGGCACAGATAAGGTGGATGGTAACAGTTTAGTCCCTAGGGCAGGGGAGTCCAAAACTAGAGGGCATAGATTTAAAGTGAGAGGGAAGATTTTTTTTAAAAAGGGGCAGGTTTTTCCCCACGCAGAAGGTGGTGGGTATATGGAACGAGCTGTCAGAGGTTGAGGCAGGTACAATAACAATATTTAAAGACTCTTGGACAGGTACATGGATAGGAAAGTTTTTGAGGGATATGGGCCAAATACAGGCAAATGGGACTAGGTTAGATGGGCATCTTGGTCGGCGTGGACCAATTGGGCCGAAGGGCCTGTTTCTGTGCTGTTTCACCCTGTGACTCTATCAGTAGATGTTTTGATGTTAAGGAGTCAAGGGGTATGGGGTTAGTGCAGGAAGGTTACGCCAAGGCACAAGATCAGCTTTGACCTCATTGGATGGGGAGCAGGCACAAGGTCCCGAATGGCCTCCTCTTGCTTCCATTTTTTATGCTCCAAGTACCCTGAGTAGCAATAAACCACACTGGAATGTTTCAGCGTTGGCTGTTGAAGGTACTGTGTTGTACAGCACACAAACAGGCCCTTCAGCCCACCAAGTCCGTGCCAACCACCCATTTATACTGATCCTACATCTACCCCTTTTTGCTATTCTCCTCACATTCCCATCAATTCTCCCCACTCACCGGGGGCAATTAACCTACCAACCCACATGTCTTTGGGATGTGGGAGGAAACCGGAGCACCCAGCAAAACGCTAATCACTGCAGCTTAGCAACACTGTGATCACTTTGACCACTTTGCACTAAAACAGACTTTTTTTTTGTTCTAATTGCATTTTCTTGTAAAAATTGTGTATATGTATCGGTTTGCATAACACTATAACAGCACCAGTGACCCGGGTTCAATTCCCGCCACTGTCTGTAAGGAGTTTGTACGTTCTCCCCGTGTCTGCGTGGGTTTCCTCCGGGTGCTCCGGTTTCCTCCCACATTCCAAAGACGTACGGGTTAGGAAGTTGTGGGCATGCTATTTTGGCGCCGGAAGCATGGCGACACTTGCGGGCTGCCCCCAGAACACTCTACGCAAAAAGTGCATTTCACTGTGTGTTTCGATGTACATGTGACTAATAAAGAAATCTTATCTAATTTGTGTTTTTCTTGTGAATGCTGCTTACTGTATATGATGCTATGAGCCTGTGATGCTGCTGCAAGTAAGTTTTTCATTGCACCTGTGCACACATGTACTTGTGCACATGACAATAAACTTGACTTTGAAACCCACATGGTCATGGGAAGGTGGTGTTAACCCCACACAGACAGCAGCGGAGGTTGGAATTGAACCTGGGTCTCTGGTGCTGTGAGGCAGCTGCTTTTTCAGGTGTAGCACTGGGCTTTGCAGCCTCATTCCCCATCAACAGTTCAAAGCCTGAAGCTCTCGCTGGCACCCATTTACCAATCAGGATGAAAAGTCTCCCACTTGTGACTTGCATTGATGTAGAACCATTACCCAAGTAAAACACTCCAAGCCGCTCACAGGAGAGTAATCAAAATCCAACACAGTGCCACAAGGTGACCAGAAGGTTGCTCAGATGCAGGTTTTAAGGAAAGTCAAAAGGAAAAGGTAGAGAGATTTAGGGAGGGAATTCCAAAACTTAAGATGGAGACACCTTAATATTCTGCATTGTTTTTCTTTCACAGACACGGGGAGAACGTACAAACTCCTTACAGACAGCAGCGGGATTAAACCCAGGTCGCTGGTGCTGTAATAGCATTACGCGAACTGCTACACTATCTCCGGGTGCTCCAGTTTCCTCCCACATTCCAAAGATGTATGAATTAGGAAGTTGTGGGCATGCTATGTTGGCGCCGGAAGCGTGGCGACACTTGCGGGCTGCACCCAGAACACCCTACGCAAAAAGACGCATTTCACTGTGTGTTTCGATGTACATGTGATTAATAAATAAATACTTCTGTACCACCTCGATGTAGTTCTGCATGGCAATGACCTGTCTGCATGGCACACAAACAAAGCTTTTCACTGTATCTCAGTACATGTGACAATAATAAACCAATTACCAATTCTGTCTCTACCTTCAGATACATGGTTTAGAAGGTTATGGGACAAACACGGGCAAATGGGACTAGCTTGGATGGGGCATCTTGGTCAGCATGGACTAGTTGGGCTGAAGGGCCTGTTTCCGTGCTGTGTAACTATCATCCATCAGCCTCTGCCTTCATCCTCACCTCCCCCAGCTGCCCATCAGACCCCACCTCACCTCTGAGCAGCCCATCTCACCTCTTTATAATCAGCCATTTCCCCTCTCCACTCCCAGTCCCGACGCAGGGTCTCGACCTGAAACGGTGACCATCCCTCTGCCTCCACAGATGCTGCCCGACCCACTGCCCTCCAGAAGTTTGTTCTATTTTTCTGCTCCAAAGCTGAAGAGCCTGCTCAGCTGACAGCACGAAGGCCGTGCTGGGAACAGTTACTGCTGGGAACTTAGTGCAGTAACGGCAGGGTGGGAAGAGGTGGTCAGGGAGAAGAGGGAACGAGGGGGGAGGATCTGGGTCCACAACCTCTGGACCGCCCCTTGGTCTGCCAATCACCTCTGACCCACCTCACCCCTTCCCTTCCCTTCCCTTCTCTTTATACCTCTGGCCCATCTCCTCTGTCCTAATGCAGGGTTTCGACCCAAAACGTCAACAATCCCTCCACCACCAACCACCCCCCCAACACCCACCCCCCACCCTCCCGCCCCCGTTGCTGCTCAACCTAGAGTTCCTCCAGTGGGGTAGCTGCACACTGTCCGCTGTGGCCGTCTGGAGCTCCCAGGTGCCAGCCATTTTAATTCCCCTCCCCACTCCCACACTGACTTGTCTGTCCTCGGACTCCTCCACTGCCAGGGAACTAGAGGAACAGCCCCTCATCTTCCCCTTGGGCAGTCTACACCCCAACAATTCAATGTGCATTGAATTCTCCAGGTAACCTGCTCCTCCTCTCTCCCTTTTGTCTCTCCTCCTGGTCTACGCAGTCCTTCCTCCACATACCCTATCTGCCCATCACCCACACTCCTTCTCCCCCCCCACCGACTGTTCCCATCTGCCCTCCCCACCTCCCTCTCCTATCAGACTCCCCCATCGGGTAGAAGATACAGGAGCCTGAGGGCACGTACCACCAGACTTAAGGACAGCTTCTACCCCAGTGATAAGACTATTGAACGGTTCCCTTATACAATGAGATGGACTCTGACCTCACGATCTACCTTCTGGTGACCTTGCACCTTATTGCACTGCACTTTCTCTGTAGCTGTGA
The DNA here is from genome assembly GCF_009764475.1 of Pristis pectinata. NCBI lineage: Eukaryota > Metazoa > Chordata > Chondrichthyes > Rhinopristiformes > Pristidae > Pristis > Pristis pectinata. Next base: position 6,393,923 of record NC_067406.1, read on the forward strand.
CACTTTACTCTGTACTGTTATTGTTTTTACCTGTACTACATCAATGCACTCTGTACTAACTCAATGTAACTGCACTGTGCGATGATCTGTACGATCGGTTTGCAAGACAAGTTTTTCCACTGTCCCTCGGTACAAGTGACAATAATAAACCAATACCTCCCACTATTTCTACCCTTCCCTCCTCCATTTCCCGATCACCCCTCCTCACCTGGATCCACCCATCACTTGCTCCACCCCTTCCCTTCACATTGCAGGCCACCCAGGCACAACAGGAGGTGCTGTCCCTCCAGTGTGTCTTTGGCCTCGCCCAGGAAGCCGAGGACAGTCGGGTGGGTGTGGGAATGAGGGGGGGAATTGAAATGGAATGCAACTAGGAGCAACCAATCCACCCATCGCTTGCCAGCTCTTGCCCACCCCTCTCTCCTTTATACTCACCACCTCCCCTCTGCTCTTCCAGTCCAGAAGAAGGGTCTTGACCCAAAACGTCGACTGTCCGTTCCCCCACAGATGCTGCCCGACCCACTTGAGTTCCTCCAGCAGTTTGCTGCAGATTCCAGCATCTGTGGTCTCGTGTCTTCAGTGGAAATGACTCGAAATCCTTCTCAGTGCCCCCCCACACCAAGTCCTCCATCTCATCTGGGCAGACAGCAGCAGCTGATATGCCCTCCCCATCGTGTGTGGTGAGCATCTTGGCCCCCCACCTCAGACACAATCCCGCCAGCAGTAATGACAGTGGAGGAGCCCTCTCTGGGGACTCTGGACCTTGTGGGTAGAAGACAAGATCCCTCCCTATCCCAGGCATCAGGCCCAAGGACAGCAGTGTTGCTGACACTACCCAGAGAGAGAGGGGCAATTGCCCTCTGCCTTTCCATCAACCGCCAGTCTAGATAAGGGCAGCATTGGCAATACATACATGGGGTTGCTAACCTATCCTGTAGGAATCCATGTAGAATTGGCCTCAGATTGGAGGACGTGGCCTTTCCTACACACGTCTTCCTCCTTGCCCAGGACACTTGACCCAATGCTATTGGTTTATTATTGTCACTTATACCGAGGTACTGTGAAAAACTTGTCTTACATACCGTTCGTACAGATCAGTTCATTACACAGTACAGTTGCATTGGATTAGTACAGAGTGCAATGATATAGTACAGGTAAAAACAGTAACAGTACAGAGTAAAGTGTCACAGCTACAGAGAAAGTGCAGTGCAATAAGGTACAAGGTCACAACAAGGTAGATCATGAGGTCATAGTCCATCTCATTGTATAAGGGAACTGTTCAATAGTCTTATCACAGTGGGGTAGAAGCTGTCCTTAAGTCTGGTGGTACGTGCCCTCAGGCTGCTGTATCTTCTGCCTGATGGAAGAGGAGAGAAGAGAGAATGACCCGGGTGGGTGGGGTCTTTGATTGTGCTGGCTTTGATTAAGTTAGCAACCCCATGTAGAACTGGCCTCAGATTGGAGGATGCGGCCTTTGCTAGACACGTCTTCCTCCTTGCCCAGGACACCTGACCCAATGGCAGAGGCTCCAAAGTCTCCTGAACCATGGCAGAACTTTTACTCCATGACATTGAAGGGTCAGTTTCACAGCAGATTCCCTAATCCCCTCATGCCACAGAGATGAGGGCTCCTCAGAGTGAGGAAGTCTTGTTGCAATTTCATCAGGCCTTGGACTGTACCTGGAGTATTATGTGCAGCAAACTCCTTGCGGAAGGCCAGGGACAATTACCACTCATCTTCAGAAAAATACAGCCTTTCTGTACATTTTAGAGGCTGCAACACTAGAACCTAGAACAGTACAGGCCCTTCGGCCCATGATGTTGTGCTGACCTATAGGAACACCTACTCAATCTAACCCTTCCCTCCTGCACAGCCCATAACCCTCTATGTTTCTTACATCCACGTGCCTATCGAACACAATACTCCAAGTGTGGTCTGACCAGAGTTCTTTAGAGCTGCAACGTTACCTCACAGCTCTTGAACTCAGTCCCCCGACTAATGAAGGCCAGCACACCATATGCATCCTTAACCACCCTATCAACTTGCGTGGCAACTTTGAGGGATCTATGGACGTGGACCCCAAGATCCCTCTGTTGGTCCACAATCTTGCCATTAACCTTGTACTCCGCCTTCATGTTTGTTCTTCCAAAGTGTATCACTTCACACTTTTCTGGATTGAACTCCATCTGCCACTTCTCTGCCCAACTCTAGTTGAGGGGTTCCTCACCTTGCTCATTGCCTTTGTGCAGGGATCTATGGTCTTATTTGGGAGAACATAGTTCTTCACCTCATTCTTTTAAACAATGGTGCTGAGGTGGAGATGGTTAAGAACTTCAAGTTCCTGCGTGGAACTATCACCAGCAATTTGTTCTGGTCAAACCATGTTGATGCTATGGCCAAGAAAGCATACCGATGTCTCTACTTCCTCAGAAGGCTAAGGAAATTTGGCATGTCTCCGATGACCCTCACCGCTTTTTAGAGATGCACCATAGAAAACATCCTATCGGGATGCATCACGGCTTGGTATGGCAATTGTAGAGAGTTGTGAACACAGCCCAGTCTATCTCGAAAACCAGCTTCCCCTCTGTTGGCTCTCTCTACACTTCCAGCTGCCAACCAAATCAAAGACTCCTCCCACCGTCACTCTCTCTTCTCCCCTCTTCCATCAGGCAGAATATACAAAAGCATGAAACCATATTACCAGCGTCAAGTACAGCTTCTATCCTGCTGTTAAGACTCTTGAATGGACCTCTCGTACGATGAAGATGAATTTTTGATCTCTCAGCCCTTGCACTTCATTTGTCTGACTGCATTCTCTGTAACACTATATTCCTCATTCTGTTATCGCTTTTCCTTTTGTATGACCTTGATGCAATTATGTTTAGAATGATTTGTCTGGATGGCATACAAAATAAAGCTTTTCACTATACCTCAGTACATGTGACAATAATAAACCAATTACCAATAAATCTCAACTGCCGCAAGAGTGTCCTACCCCCAGAGAATGGAGTGGCCACAAGGTCCAAGAGCCACACCCACCTGCTTGAATGAAATGATGCAAAGGCTGGGAAGAGCCGGTTTCAAAGGCCACGTTTACAGACAGTAAAAAAAAATGTCTGCACAATCAACTCCCAGGCATTGCAAATGTCTACAGGCAGCTGGATAAGCTTGTCCTGAAAGCCCGTGTGGTCCTTGCCCGAGAGCATTTTATGGGGCATTGTAGAGGGAACTGGCAAGCACGGTAGTGTAGCGGTTAGCTTAACGCTATTACAGCGCCAGCCACCCAGGTTCAATTCCTGCCGCTGTCCGTAAGGAGTCTGTACGTTCTCCCCGTCTCTGCGTGGGTTTCCTCCGGGTGCTCCGGTTTCCTCCCACATTCCAAAGACGTACGGGTTAGGATGTTGCGGGCATGCTATGTTGGCGCCGGAAGCGTGGCGACACTTGCGGGCTGCCCCCAGAACACTATGCAAAAGATGCACTTCACTGTGTGTTTCGATGTACATGTGACTAATAAAGAGATCTTATCTTACTTCACCTGTACCCTAGGGTCAGGACACTTCAACCCAGCCATGGTATGACAATATCCTGGCTCAGAGCTTCACACACAGTCAGGATAGATCAAACCATACCAGTGAATGGTGAGGACATACAGTGCTATGGGACCTAGGAATACAAGTACATAGCTCGCTGAAAGTAATGTAACAGGTAGATAGGATGGTGAAGGTGGAGTTTGGCATGCTGGCCTTCAGTCAGAACATTGAGAAAAGGACTTAGGATGTTACGTTGCAGCTGCACAAGATGCCGGTGAGGCCACATTTGGAGTACTGTGTACAGTTTTGGTTACCATGTTATAGTAAAGATGTCTTTAAACTGGAAAGAGTGCAGAAAAGATTTATGAGGATGCTGCCAGGACTGGAGGGCCTGAGTTATAGGGAGAGATTGGACAGGGTAGGGCTTTATTTCTTGGAGCATAGGAGATTGAAGGGTGACGTTATACAGGTGTACAATGAGGGGCACAGAGAGAGGGTGAATGCGCTCAGTCTTTTTCCCAGGGAATGGGGCACTAAGAACTAGAGGGCAAAGGTTTAAGGTGAGAGATTTAAAAGGAACCTGAGAGGCAACTTCTTCATGCAGAGGGTGTTCGGTATATGGAATGAGCTGCCAGAGGAAATGGTTGAGGCTGGTACAATAATATTTAAAAGACATTTTGATAAATGCATGGGTAGAAGGGGTTTAGAGGGATAAGGGCCAAACGCAGGCAAATGGGACTAGCTTGGTGGGCACCATAGTTGGGCCGAAGGGCCTGTTCCTGTGCTGTGTTACTCTCTGACAACAAGAATGCACAGCTTCACAGGACCAAAGCAGAATCCTCAGCTCAAGGCCGTCACCTTCTAGAACTCAGCAGTGAGTCAACATTTACCATCAAGGTGAAGGATGACCACTTTATCGTGGTGTATCCATGGTTGTAATCAATGCCCCACCCACACAGACAGGAAACGAGAATCTGAACAGAGCTGGAGGTTAAGATTCAATAGAAGTTTCACAACGGTACAGAAACTTTATGCACATACATTCCTCAACAACCTTCTAAAATAAAAGACATAATGTTGAAGTGGAGCAATTCACGACCTCGGAAAACTGTCAGGAACGACAGAGGCTTCAACCTCTGCCCAATGCTGGTATTTATTCCTCAAATGGGAAGGGGGCAGATAAACACCAAACTCTTTTCCCTTATGGATCGTTGCCTCTTGGGGGTGGGGGTGGGGGTGGGGGGTCTCATGAACATATATCATTAAAAACCACCAAATTCAGAGCAAATTTCCTGGTGGGTGGGTAACTTGGAGCATTAGAAATTAAAAAAAGTAAATAAATAAACAAACAAATAAATCAAACAACATGCATCTCTGCCCCCCACCCACCCCCCTCAATAGCCTTCCATTGAGCGGCTTGAAGCTGGAGAGGTCCCGGTTCCAGGTCCGCCTGAGATGACCCTCACCCCGATCAACTATGATTGTGCCGATGATCCTCGGTGGTCTTGGGACCCTTTGCAGTCGGAGCAATTGGCTTTTGGGGGTCTGTCAGGAGCATGGTTCGGTTCTCCAAAGGCTCATCAACGTTCGCTGCTGACTGGAAGAAGGCTAATTCTCGGAAGGGCTCAGCCCCTTCAGGAGGAAGGGATGGGAGGCTCAGTTCACACACCGGAGCACGGAGAAGGAGCGACTTCAGAGTCACGAGCATTACTGCAGCCCCATGCTGGCTTGATTCAGTCTAGTCTGAGGTGAGATATTCTAGGACCTCATGACCACAGAATCAGTTCAGGGTCCCCGGCCCTGGCTCGCTCACGTCTCAAACACACAGCTGCCAGATGGCTCCGTCATCCGCCTTGCATTTCATCTTCCTCTCTTCTCCCTCACGCTGTACTGCAGGACCATCGGGGTGGGCTGAAGGGGAACCACGTTAATGAGAGGGTTAGACCAGGGAAGGTGACAATAGAACGGTCAAAACCAATACCTGCCCCTAGGGACATTACTCGCCAACACACACTTGGGAGAGGGTGCCTCGAACCCTCCGAAGTTTGTGTGTGGAACGAGCTGCCAGAGGAAGTGGTAGAGGCAGGAACAATAACTTTTAAAAGACTGTTGGACAGGTACCTGGATAGATCATAAGACAAAGGAGCAGAAGTCAGCCATTTGGCCCATCGAATCTGCTCTGCCATTCTGTCATGAGCTGATCCATTCTCCCATTTAGCCCCACTCCCCCGCCTTCTCATCATAACCTTTGATGCCCCGGCCACTCAGATACCTATCAATCTCTGCCTTAAGTTCACCCAATGATTTTGCCTCCACAGCCACCCGTGGCAACAAATTCCACAGATTCACCACTCTCTGGTTAAAGAAATTCCTCCACATCTCTGTTCTGAATGGCCGCCCTTCAATCCCTTAGTCGTGCCCTCTTGTACTAGACTCCCCTACCACAGGACACAACTTTGCCACATCTACTCTGCCCAGGCCTTTTAACATTTGAAATGATTCTATGAGGCTCCCCCTCATTCTTCTGAGCTCCAATGAGTACAGACCAAGAGCCGTCAAACGTTCCTCATATGTTAACCCTCTCATTCCTGGAATCATTCTAGTGAATCTTCTCTGAACCCTCTCCAACATCAGCACATCCTTTCTTAAATAAGGAGACCAAAACTGTATGCAGATAGGCAAGGTTTAGAAGGTTATGGGCCAAATGTTGGCAAATGGGATGGAGTTTGGATGGGTATCTTTGTCCCAAACTGGTCCATGCTGACCAAAGGCCTGTTTCCGTGCTGTATGACTCTATAACATGGTTTGCTCTCCTGCCTAGAACTTGGAAGGTTGTAGATCAAGTCCACTCCATTGGGAAGGATATGGAGGCTTTGGGGAGGGTGAAGAGGTTCACTAGGATCTTGCCTGAATTAGAGAGCACTAGCTACAGGTCCTCCTCAGGTTATGTCAGGGTTCCCTTCCTGAGAGTTGCTCATACCCCAAATACATCTCAAGTCAGAAGTGTGGCCACAAACCAAGTTTCCACCCACCAGAAGATGCCCGCAGCCGCCGGCAAACCCATCCCACCAGTCTCCCAAACACTCGTTCATATGTATGGGCTGTAAAGAAGCCGGCATTTATGAGCTGGGGAGAACCTGGACAAGAAGAAGCTGGACAAACTTGGACTGCTTTCTCTGGAGCATTGGAAACAGAGGGGCAACCTGGCAGAAATATATATTATGACAGGTGTACATAAGATAGATAGTTGTTGTCTTTTTCCCCGGGGTGGGAATGTCATATACTAGAGGGCATAGCTGGGGAGGGCAGGGGAGGAAGCTTATAGGAGATTTACACCGTGTCTTTTTCAACAGAGGGTGGCAGATGCCTAGAACAGGCTGCCAGGGGAAATGGTAGAAGATCTCATAGCAATGCTTAAGAGGCAGTCAGACAGACACATGAACAGGCAGGGAATGAAGGGATTATAGACCATGTGCAGGCCGATGTGCAGCTTGAATTGGTATCATGGGTTCGTATACATTGGATCGAGTTCCTATAGAATTCCAGCCTCTTGCACATTGCACATGCCAACCACTGACAGCTGTACCATCAGATGGCTGGGTCCCAAGATGTGGAATTTCTTCCTTAAACCCATCTCTCTCTCCCCAAGCACTAGAACCACCCCTTGCCCTCACCACCCCCCCCCCCCACACACACTCCCTGACTTAATATATCCTTACATGGCTCAGTCAAATACTGGCCTGTGAAGTACCTTGGAACATGTTAAGTGCGACTGTTGAAGACTAACAGTATGTTGAGAGTGCAAAACACAAGGTTACAAAATATACCTTGCAGCAGATGTTATATCAGAAATAGAGTGATTCCAGCTCCCACTGGTTCACAGAAATAAATAGCACAGGAGCCCACTTATGACACCAAAGAGTTTCTTGGACTAATTCCACTTCTGAGCCCGCAGTTCATTGTCCTGCAGGTTCTGGCTCTTCAAGTACTCATCCGAGTAAGTTTTAAATGTGACGCATTTTCTTTCTCCTCCACCCTCTGACAGTGCATGGAGAGGAGGAGCTGCAGTATTTCTAGTCGGGTTCCTTTTGCAATGCGATGCTGGTAACTGATGCAACACTTCCCAACAGAACAGAAACTACAAATCGAGAGGAAGTTGCATTTTGGCAACAACCACAGTTGCGCTCTGAAATCCTCGCCTCAACACAATATGGAACAAGAGAAAACAACTTCTAAAGCTATTCATCAATGTCACCATCTGGACTTTGCAACACGCTGTTCGACGGTGCAGCCTTCAATAGCTTGTCTCATACACTGGGACATGCACTCTTCACTTCAGTTCCTCCAAACCCAAGCCACAGTAGAATTCCGCCAACCATCTTTTCTGACTTCTGATTGTACTACAATCGGTTTGGTCCTTCAAAAGGTGAAGTGGACAGTATCACTTTGCAACCCAGAAGGGCCAAGCCGTTGAACTCGAACCTTTGCCTCAGTAAGTCAGAAGGTTGCAGGGGTCAAACTCCACTCTCGCGAGTTGGAATTGGGAGCACAAAATTCAGGCTGACTTTCCAACTCGATACCGAGGGAGCTCCTTTGCTCTTCAATGAGCTGTTTCCCTTCTCAAGTAGGCCGAAAAGATTCCATGGGATCACAGCACGGGGAGGGAACTGTCCTAAATGTTACAGCCAACATGCATCCCTCAAACAAATCAGATCACCTGGCCACGACCACACTAGTGTGTGCAAACAGGGTGGGTTGGCAAGTTTGCAAACGACACAAAGGTTGGTGGTGTTGTGGATAGTGTAGAGGATTGTCGAAGATTGCAGAGGGACATTGATAGGATGCAGAGCTGGGCTGAAAAGTGGCAAATGGAGTTCAACCCGGAGAAGTGTGAGGTGGTACACTTTGAAAGGACAAACTCCAAGGCGGAGTACAAAGTTAAAGGCAGGATTCTGGGTAGTGTGGAGGACCAGCGGGATCTGGGGGTCCATATCCACAGATCCCTGAAAGTTGCCTCACAGGTGGATAGGGTAGTTAAGCAAGTTTATGGGGTGCTAGCTTTCATAAATCGAGGGATTGAGTTTAAGAACCATGAGGTAATGATGCAGCTCTATAAAACTCTGGGTAGACCACACTTGGAATACTGTGTCCAGTTCTGGTCGCCTCATTATAGGAAGGATGTGGAAGCGTTGGAAAGGGTGCAGAGGAGATTTACCAGGACGCTGCCTGGATTAGAGAGTATGCATTATGAGAAGAGACTAAGGGAGCTAGGGCTTTACTCTTTCGAGAGGAGGAGGATGAGAGGAGACATGATAGAGGTGTACAAAATATTAAGAGGAATAGATAGTGGACAGCCAGCGCCTCTTTCCCAGGGCACCAATGCTCAAAACAAGAGGACATGGCTTTAAAGTAGTGGGTGGGAAGTTCAAGGGAGATATCAGAGGGAGGTTTTTTACCCAGAGAGTGGTTGGAGCATGGAATGCGCTGTATTTTGGAGCAGGTACATTGGTCAAACTCAAGAGATTGCTAGGTAAGCACGTGGAGGAATTTGAAATAGGGGGATATGTGGGAGGAAGGGGTTAGATAGTCTTAGGTGAGGTTTAAAGGTCGGCACAACATTGTGGGCCGAAGGGCCTGTATTGTGCTGTACTGTTCTATGTTCTAAATTTTGACCGCCACATTTGCTACAGTACACTTCAAAAAGCACCAAACTGGCTGTGAAATGATTAGTATAAGGAATTCAGTTCATAGAGGAAAACAGCACAGAAACAGGCCCTTCGGCCCACTCAGTCCATGCTGACCATCAATCACCCATTCACACTGATCCCATGTTATTCTCCCCACATTCCCACCAACTCCCTCTGCACCCCCCACCCCCCGGATTCTACCCCTCACCCACACACTGGGGGTGATTTACAGCAGCCAAGTAACCTACCAACCCGCACATCTTTGGGATGTAGGAGGAAACCGGAGCACCCGGGGGGAAACCCGTGTGGGTCACAGGGAGAACGTGCTAACTCCACACAGGAAAGAGCCAGAGGTCAGGATCGAACCCGGGTCTCTGGTGCTGTGAGGCAGCAGCTCTACCCAATGTGCCACTGTGCCGCCCTGATGTTAAAAAGAAGGACAAGGATTGAGAGCCCACGAGAAGTCCAAAGGTCCTCGAAGTACATTTGCAGTGTAGTCTCTATTGTACTGTAGGAAATGCGGGCAGCAGCAAATGTGCACAGCAAGATCCCACAAACTGCAATGGGACAATGGCCAAGGTAATAGTGATGTTGCCTGAGTGGGGAAGCACTTGCCCAGGTTGTAAGGGAACTTCTTCAAGACTTGAACACCCATGAGGGGAGATAGACCTCAGGTGAACAGTTCACCAATATTGCGGCACGCTCTCAGGCTTGAGCTTCTATGAGTTTTGAACCTACAATCTTCAGCCTCGGGAGGCAAGAGACACAGCTGGGACCCTCCATTGGCCCTGTAGTTCCAGTCGGAGCTCCCGCCTTTCGAACGCAGAGTTGGAAGAAGCCGAGAGTTTGAATTCGAATGTGCAGGAACGTAAGAAGCTGCAGAGAGTAGTGGACTCTGCCCAATACATCACAGGCACATCCCTCCCCACCATCGGTGGTATCTACAGGAGGCGCTGCCTCAAGAAGGCAACATCCATCATCAAAGATCCCCACCATCCAGAACAAGCCATCTTCTCGCAGCTACCATCGGGCAGGAGGTACGGAAGCCTGAAGTCCCACACCACCAGGTTCAAGAACAGCTACTTCCCTTCAACCATTCGGTTCTTGAACCAACCGGCACATCCCTAATCACTACTGCAACACTCTGACCACTTTGCACTACAATGGACTTTGCTTTTTGTTTGTTGGATGAAGAAATACAATCTACAGGGTTATGAGGAAAACCAAAGGTTGGTGAGTTGTATGGTCCTCTGTGCAAGATTCTATGATTACAAATTTAAAAATTGATTAAAAAATTACAATTTCTATTCTGTGCATTGTCTGTACCTATGTGCTTTTGATGCTGCTGCATCATTGCACATGACAATAAACTCAACTTGAAAAATGCAGCTGTATTACAAACTACTACATGGTATTGACAGCAGAGATTTAAGCCATTCAGAGCAACAGATCCACTTACAGTGGGATATGCCCCATGCCAGCCCCTCCCACCTCCATCAACATTCCTGTACTCATCACTCACCTTGCCGTACCATCTCGAGAGCCAGAGCTGTTTCATGGTCATGTGCTCTGGCAGAGGCTCATTGTCGAACAGTATCTGTACCTGCAGAAAGGAAGTCTGTTATATTTCATAGAACATAGAACAGTACAGCACAATACAGGCCCTTGGGCCCACAATGTTGTGCTGGCCTTTAAACCTCACCTAAGACTATCTAACCCCTTCCTCCCACATATCCCTCTATTTTAAATTCCTCCATATGCTTATCTAACAATCTCTTGAATTTGGCCAACGTACGTGCCTCTACCACCGCCCCAGGCAGCGCATTCCATGCACCAACCACTCTCTGGGTAAAAAACCTCCCTCTGATATCTTCCTTGAACTTCCCACCCACTACTTTAAAGCCATGCCATCTTGTATTGAGCATTGGTGCCCTGGGAAAGAGGCGCTGGCTGTCTACTCTATTCCTCTCAATATTTTGTACACCACTATCATGTCTCCTCTCATCTTCCTCCTCTCCAAAGAGTAAAGCCCTCGCTCCCTTAGTCTCTCCTCATAATGCATACTGCATTTCCATGTGGTTTGTTGAGTAACAAATTATGCCTTCCTCCCACCCCCTCCCTCTACAACTTACCTGCTGCTGATCCAGCACATTAATTCTGTGGCACAGAACCCTCCTCAAGTGTCTGATCTCAGCTCGGACTGAACATCGTACGTACTTTTGCTGCAACGGTCAAAGAAAAAATAAGTTTCACAAATGAGGGATTGAGTTCTGACTTGGATCCTCCACACACTACTGACCTCTGCGTGGAACAAGGTGGTTCCAGGCCCATCAGGAATCTGTGTGCGCTGAGCCAGGAGACACACGAGACTGCAGATGCCGGAATCTGGAGCAACGAATTGTCTGCTGGAGGAACTCGGTGGGTTGAGGAGCATCTGTGAAGGGGGTGGTAGGAGCTGTCGATGCTTCAGGCTGATTCCCTGGCATCAGGGTTTTGACCCTAAATGTCGACAATACCTTTCCCTCCCCACAGATGCTGCTCAACATGTTGAGTTCCAGCAGATTGTTTGCTGATGCAGGAGATCAAGGTGGTGGATCAGTGCACAAACTAGGCTCAGTATACCCATCAGCTTAAGGCCTCAATCCCTCAGACCATGCTGGGTACAATGAAGGGGACACAGGACAGGAGAAAGGTCAAATGGGTTTCTTCAACCTCGATTCGAGCCAACTGAATAGGGCAGGAGTGGTAATAGTTACACAAATCCAAGATGGTTTAACGAGAATTAATTTAAGAGAGTTCACAAAAGGGTTAAACACAAAATATTTGGCTTCTGCAGGGAAGCCACCACTCCTGTCAAGAGGAAAAGGAAACAGCCCAAAATGTCAGGAGGCATCTGCCAGGAGATTGGGTGGGGCAGAGGTGGGTAACTGAGTACGACTAGAGGGCATAGGTTCAAGGTGAGCGGGGACGGATTTAATAGGAACCCAAGGGGCAACTTTTTCATCCAGGGGGTGGTCAGTATATGGAATGAGCTGTCAGAGGAAGTGGTTGAGGCAGGTACTTTACACTTAAAAGGCATTTGGACAGATACATGGATAGGGGTTTTAGAGTCATACAGCATGGAAAAAGGCACTTCTGCCCAACTGGTCCATGTCGACCAAGGCTCCCATCCAAGCTAGTCCCATTTGCTCATATCCCTCTAAACCCTTTCCTATCCATGTACCTGTCCAAATGGCTTTTAGTGTAGTTAATTTACCTGCCTCCACTACTTCCTCTGGCAGCTCACTCCATATACTGACCACCCCCTGGATGAAAAAGTTGCCCCTCAGGTTCCTATTAAATCTCTCCCCTCCTATGCCCTCTAGTTCTTGATTCCCCAACCTTAGACTGTGCACATTCACCCTTTCTATGCCCCTCTTGATCTTATACACCTCTACAAGATCACTCCTCATTCTCCTACGCTCCAATGCAAAAAGCCCCAACCTGCTAACCTCTCTCCCAGAAACATCCTCAAATCTCCTCTTCACTCTTTCCAACTTAAAGGTATCCTTCCTACAACAGGACGACCAAAACTGAACACAATACTCCGAGTGTGCCCTCAGAAATGTCGTGTACAACTGCAACATAACATCCCAACTGTACTCAATGCCCTGCTGATGAAGGCCGGCGTGCCAAAAGCCTTCAATGCCACTTTTTAGGGAAATTCAAAATGGTTAGAAACATGGAGGACATGAGGGACAGTAGATGCTGGAATCTGGAGCAACACACACACAAAATGCTGGAGGAACTCAGCAGGTCAGGCAGCATCTATGGAGGGAAATGGACAGTCAACGTTTCGGGCCGAGACCCTTCATCAGGACTGGAAAGAAAGAGTCAAAGCTAGAATAAAATGGTTGGGGGGGGGGGGTGTGGAGCAGGGGGAAGATAGGTAAGTATGGGTGGGTGGGAGGGAGGGGGTGGAGAGGGGGAGGAAGAAGTGGGAATGATGTGAGAAGCTGGGAGGTGATAGGTGAAAGAGGCAAAGGGCTGAAGAAGATGGAATCTGATGGGACAGGACAGTAGACCATGGAATAAAAGGGAAGGAGGTGGGGAACCAGAGGGAGGAAGGTGTGGATGATGGGGAGGGAAAAGAGAAGGGGTAGGGAAAGCCAAAGGGGGGGGGGGGGGGTGGGGTAGGAAAATGGGGTGAATGGTTACCAGAAGTTAGAGAAATCAATGTTGATGCCGTCAGGTTGGAGACTAGCAAGACAGAATAGGAGGTGTTGTTCCTCTAATCTGTGTCTAGCCTCAACTTGGCACCAGAGGAGGCCGTGCACAGACACGTCAGTGTGGGAATGGGGAAGTGGAATTAAAACACTCGCCACCAGCAGATCCTGGCTGTTCCGGTGGACGGAGTGAAGATGTGCGACGAAGCTGTCCCCCAGTCTGCGTCGGGGCTCACCGATGCAGAGGAGGCCGCACCGGGAGCACCAGATGCAATAAATGACACCGACGGATTCACATGCGAAGCCCTGCCTCACCTGGAAGGACTGGTGGAGGGAGGTGGTGTTGGGGCAGGTGTAACACTTAGCACAGTTGCAGGGATAAGGAGGGGGATCAACTGGGAGGGATAAGCGGACAAAGGACTCACAGAGAGAGAAATTCCTGCGGAAAGCGGGGATGGGGAAGGAGGGGAAGATGCGCCCAGTGGTGGGATACCCTTGGAGATGGTGGAAGTTGCGGAGAATGATATGTTGGATATGGAGGCTGGTGGTTGGTGAGGACAAGGGACAAGGGAAACCCTACCCGTTATGTCGGGGGGAGGGGGCAGGGGAGAGGAGGATGGGGTGAGGGCAGACATGGGAAATGGAGAAGATGCAGGAGAGGTCCGCATTGATAGCACTGGAGGGGGGAAGCCCAGTTCTCTGGGGGGGAGAAAAAAAGGACACCTCGGATGTCCTGGAATGGAAAGCCTCATCATGAGGACAGATGTGGTGGAGACGGAGGAACTGAGAGAAGGGAGTAGCATTCTTACAAGCAACAGGGTGGGAAGAGGTGTAGTGAAGGTAACTGTGGGAGTGAGTTGGTTTGTAAAAGACGTTAGTAGAAACACGGAGGAACTAGTCTGTACCCAAGACAGATACAACAAATGAGCAATAATTCTGAAGGCACAAAGAAGATCTCAAAAGGACATCGTAAGCACTCAGATAATTTTGCGCTCTAACTTGGTGATATTGCTCGAGAACTGAACACCAGCCAGTAATGCCAAGGAATCATTTTAATTCAGCTGAGATGGTGGAGGAGCTCTTTAAAAGGTCTCACAACGTTATACTGGATTACAGCTCTGCGGTCTCTGGAATTGGACTTGAAATTGAAACCTTCTGACTTGGGTGACAATGCCACCTACTAAGCCAAGGCTCGTGCCTGCTGTGCATTGGAGCAGGGAAGGAAGTAAAGAGAAATCAGTCACCATTTCTTTCTTAAATCGCTTGCAGGGTGGTAATATCAACTTACCCCTCCGATACCTGACTGGGTTACAGATTTGAGGGGAAAGAGAGGAAAGTTTGCAGAGTTTTACAACATTGATGTTCTCCAACAGGGAGCAGGTGATGTTTGAATTCTGCTCCATGCAGCAAGCCGTGCGCGATTTTTTACAGCTCCAATATTATTGACTCCACGCACGTGCTGACTAGAAGGCGGGGGGAGGGGGGAGCAGGTACTCAGACTGCCTCCTGACAAGAGTGGGAATAATTGAATTTTACTTCAATGATCTGAGAACACAGAACGGAAAAAAAAAAATCAATAGACCCCATCTGCTGCAGTGTAGCGATGTGAAATGATTCGTGACCCTTGAGCCTTCACATTAACTGCAAGCTTTGTATCTACTTCATGTTAAATATGTTTTGGATTTACTGGGAGTCTGGCTATTGGAACAGACACACACAAAAACAGCTCCTGCATCTGGAAACGGTGTCAGGGGAGCGCTGACTGTGCTGACGGAATGTTCCCCGAACAGAGTACCAGAAGTAGATCGGACTGCAGGCAAATTTCAGGAGCCCACTTGTTAAACACCACCTGCACCCCCTCCTTTTCCACCCACCTCAATGGAGTAAACCTCAGCTTGGCCTTTAGTCACCTCTTTAGTCAGCTGGAATAGTCACCTCGAGTTCAAGTGAGGGGGAATAAGGCGAGAAGGGGGAAAAGTTTGAAGGAGATTTATGCGACAAGTTTTATATTTTTTTTTAAGAAGGAAGAGGCAGCTGCCTGGAACCCACTGCCAGGGGTGGTGGCAGAAGCAGATACAACAGCAACATTTAAGAGGCATCTAGACGGGCACATGAACATGAGAGTGGGCAGGCACGGTAGTGTAGCTGTTAGTGTGACGCTATTACAGCGCCAGCCACCCGGGTTCGATTCCAGCCGCTGCCTGTAAGGAGTTTGTACGTTCTGGCCGTGTCTGCATGGGTTTCCTCCGGGTGCTCCGGTTTCCTCCCACATTCCAAAGACGTACGGGTTAGGAAGTTGTGGGCATGTTATGTTGACGCCGGAAGCGTGGTGACACTTGAAGGCTGCCCCCAGAACACTCTACGTAAAAAGATGTATTTTACTGTGTTTTTTGATGTATATGTGACTAATAAAGATATCTTTTCTTAACAGGCAGGCAAGGAGGGAGACAGACTATTCACAGGAAGATGTGCAGTTTAAATTGGCATCATGTCCAAAGGGCTGGTTCTTGTGCTGTACTGCTCTACAGTCTACAAATCCCCCAGGGGATTTAATAAATCTGCTGGAGTCCCAACTGCAGGGAAGGGAACTGGCTAAAGTCTCTCTGATCCGTGCAACTTCACACCCTCCAGAAGTGACGAGAAAGCCATTCAGAAGGAGCATTCGTCACCACTCTACCTCCTCAGGACCACTAGGGTTGGGCAATAACTGTGGCCTTGCCGCAGTGGTGCCCAGCCCAAGAATAAGGAGTCAGCTACAATGGAAAGGAGAACATAGAAGCAGAAGATGCTGGAGACACACAGCAGGTCAGGCGATTAAATGTTTCAGGTCTTATACCTTGTGTCAGAATGTTATTTCAGATTTTTAGCATCTGCAGTTTTCCGACATTTCATTTACTATAGAAAGGAGGTAGAATTGAATGAGAACTGTGACTCTAAGAGACAATGATCCTTACTGATTTTGCTTCTCATCTTTCTAGCCTAAGGCAACATCCAACAGTAGGTTGTCAATCATAATGGGGAGTTGCCCAGCACAAGGTGATTGACATTCAAGGTTACTGGTTCACCCAAACAGCACATCTATTGCACAGTAATAATGGCAGAACCTTTACCAGCGATCTTAAGGTACTAATGCTGACATTACCTAATCAAAATGTGGCTCGTCCACCCTCCCATTTACCACCCTGAAGCACTGGAAAGGTTGCAGATTCAATCAGACTTAACCAGAGGTGAAAGTACACTAGAGACACAAGGGGACTGCAGATGCTGGGATCTGGAGAACAATAAACAAACTGCTGGTGGAACTTGGGCAACATCTGTCGAGGCAAAGGGATAGTCGAGAGCCTGCATCAGGACTGAGAGTAGAGAGGGAAGGTAGCGAGTATAAAGGGGAGAGTGGGAGGAGTGAGGCGGGCCAGTGAGTGACTGGTGGACGGGATGGATGGATGGATGGATGGGCAGATGCAACCAGGTAGGGGAGGGGGGACAACAATGGGAGGACTAGGAGGTGGATTGGGAGGGGAGGGAGAGAGATACACAAAGAGAAAGAACATAGGAGGTAAGGATTACCTGAAATTGGAAAATCCGATGTTCATACCACTGGGTTGCATATGCAATCAGTACAAATGGGTTAAGCTGGCAATACGATCATGCTGGTAAGAAACTTGTTACTTTCACCTTTACTTTTACCCCTAGGGTACTGCTGTTTCTGGTTGATCTAACACACAGCAAGAATAAACAAATTGTCCCAAGGTGCTTCAACAGGAGCACTATTCAGACAAAACTCCACTCCAAGCCATACGGCAAGGTCAGAGAAAAACAGACTACTCTAAACAGTCAGTGGGCCAAGCAGTATCTGGGGAAAGAGAAAGAGTCAATGCTTCAGGTCGGAGACCGTTCATCAGAACTAATGCAATGACAGTTCTGACAACGGGTCTTTGATCTGTTGACCTGAGTTGAGTGCGTTAAAGGGAATGAGAGCAGTAAAATACAGTGAAGACTCACGTAATCAACGTTGTCCAAGCTCAGCCTTACCTGCAACACTAGTTTCCCTTTCTCTTTTCCCAAAGAGGAGCTGCAAAATGCAAAAAGAAAAAAAGATATTAAATGCAGGTGTTACAAGTCAATTATAACCACTGGTTTAATTTCTCTGGAGCGGCGGAGGCTGAGGTGTGATCTGTTAGAAGTGCATAAAATTATGAGGGGCAGAGATAGGGTGGACAAGCAATATCTTTTTCCCCCATTATTGAGCGATCCAATACCAGAGGGCATGCAATTAAGGTGAGAGGGGGTAGGTTCAGAACAGACATGAGGGGTAAGTTTTTTTTACTCAGAGAGTGGTGGATGCCTGGAATGTGTTGCCTGATAAGGTGGTGGAGGCAAACTCATTGGAGGCTTTTAAGAGGGGCTTGGATGGGTGCATGAATGAGAGGAAAATGAAGGGATATGGGCATTCTGTAGGTAGGAGGGATTAGCTATGTCGGCACAACATTGTGGGCCGAAGGGCCTGTTCCGTGCTGTACTGTTCTGTGTTCTCAGCATCTTCTAAGATACAGTACACAGCATCAAGATAACCCTGTTTAGTAATCTACACATTATAAGCATTGGACTTTGATATCAACTGGTATAGTTCTCGATTCCCCAACCCTGGGAAAGAGACTGTGTATTGGAATACTATTGTCACTTGTACCGAGGTACAGTGAAAAACTTGTCTTGCATACTGTTCATACAGATCGATTCATTACACAGTGCACTGAGGTAGTACAGGGTAAAACACTATAGAATGCAGAATAAAGTGTTACACTTAGAGAAAGTGCAGTGCAGGTAGACAATAAGGTACAAGGTCAGAACAAAGTATATTGTGACGTCAAGAGTCCATCTTTTCATTGACCCTGTCTAGGCCCCCAATGATTTTAAACACCTCTAAGATCATAGGCATGCCACAAAATAAGTCAATTGTGCCCACATCTTGAAGTTACTTTGAATCACAAGTTAATGCTACTAACTTGAACCAGCTCACTGGGTTTCACATGACAGGTCAGGGGCTTCGGTTACAAACAGAGGATTGGGTCCCTCTGTTCTATGGGACCCAGGGGCAACAGCTCAATGGGCCAAGAGTGAAAGTCCAGTACAAGTGGAGAATCTGGTGCAAACTGCAATGTGCTTGACCGGGTCAGTTGCTCATTCAACATCTGCTGCGCAAAGGTCTACACGTGACAAATGATTTAGGTGTCCTTGTGCACCTATCGTAAAAGGTTAACAGTCAAGTAGCTCAGAAGGCAAATAGCACACGTCTTTTATTGCAAGAGGGTTGGAGTTTAGAAACAGGGAAGTATTACAATTGTACAGGGTACTGGTGAGGTTACACGTGGAGTAGAGTCATACAGCATAGAAACAAGCCCTTTGGCCCAACTGGTCCATGCCGACCAAGATTCCCATCTAAACTAGTCCCATTTGCTCACGTTTAGCCCATATCCCTTCTAAATCTTTCCTATTCATGTACCTGTCAAAGTATCTTTTGAATGTTGTTAATGTACCTGCCTCAACCACTTCCTCTGGCAGCTTATTCCATATACTGACCTTTCTCTGGGTGAAAAAGTTGCCCCTCAGGTTCCCATTAAATCTTTCCCCTCTCACCTTAAACCCATGCCCTCTAGTTCTCAATTTCCTTTCCCTGGGGGAAAAAAGACTGTATGCACACTCTACCTATGCTCCTCATGATTTTATGCACCCCTTACTCTCTTATGCTCCCATGACCCAACCTCTCCATAACTCAGTCCTTCTAGTCCCGACAACATCCTCGTAAATCTCCTCTGCACTCTTTCCAGCTTAATGGCATCTTTCCTACAGCAGGGCGACCAAAACTGAACATGATACTCCAAATGTGGCCTCACCGACGTCTTGTACAACTGCAACACAACATCCCAACTTCTATATTCTATGCCAAAAGCCTTCTTCACCACCCTGTCTACCTGTGACGCCACTTTCATGGGACCATGTACTTGCACTCCTAGGTCCCTGTACTGTTTTGGTCACCTAATTTAAGAAAGGTGATATCGGCAATTGAAGCAGTCCAAAAAGATTTACTGGGTTAATTCCTGGAGTTAAAGGGTTATTCTATCAGAAGCTGAAATTAGATTTTTATTGTTTGGAACTGAGAAGAACGAATGGTGATCTTAATGAAACACAAGATCCTTAGGTGGCAGGAAAGACTTTTCCAGTACTGAGAGAGCCTGGAATGAAGGAACAGAGTTACAAGAGTAGGGAGAAGTCATTCAGAACTGAGGTACGTAGAAACATCTCACAGAAATCTCTGAATTTCTCTACCACAGAGTGTTGTTCTGGACACTAGATTATTGGAGATATTTAAAGTAGTTAATTTTGTTTTAGAAAGGTCAGAGAACTGAGGGCTATGGGGAACAGGCACAGAAGAGGAAATGAGGCCTGGGGCAGATCAGCCACGATCACATTGAATGGTGGGGCAGGCTCTGAGGGGATGAGTGGCCTACTCCTACTGCCTGATCATTGACTTCAGGAAAGGGGGTGGTGTACATGCACCTGTCTACATCAATGGTGCTGAGGTCGAGAGGGTTGACAGCTTCAAGTTCCTGGGAGTGAACATCACCAACAGTCTGTCCTGGTCAAATAACGTAGATGCCACGGCCAAGAAAGCTCACCAGCGGCTCTAATTCCTCAGGAGGCTAAAGAAATTTGGTTTGTCCCCTTTGACTCTCACCAACTTTTACAGATGCACCATAGAAAGCATCCTATCTGGATGTATCACGGCTTGGTACGGCAACTGCTCTGCCGAGGACCACAAGAAGCTGCAGAGAGTTGTGGGCACAGCCCAGCACATCACGGACACCAGCCTCCCCTCCTTGGACTGTCTTTACCCCTCGCTGTCTTGGTGAAGCAGCCAGCATAATCAAAGACCCCACCCACCCAGGACATTCTCTCTTCTCTCCTCTTCCATTGGGTAGAAGATACAGGAGCCTGAGGGCACGTACCACCAGACTTAAGGACAGCTTTTGCCCCACTGCGATAAGACTATTGAATGGTTCCCTTATACAGTGAGATGGACTATGACCTCACGATCTACCTTGTTGTGACCTTGCACCTTATTGCACTGCACTTTCTCAGTAGCTGTGACACTTTACTCTGTACTGTTATTTTTACCTGTACTACATCAATGCACTCTGTACTAACTCAATGTAACTGCACTGTGTAATGAATTGACCTGTATGATCGGTTTGTAAGACAAGCTTTTCACTGTACCTTGGTACAAGTGACAATAATAAACCAATACCAATAAATGGACACTCGTGCAAAGCCGTGGGGCCTCAGGAAAGATAGAAACCGCAGCAAAGATTCAGAAGGATGTTGCTGGGACCGGGAGGCTTGAGCGATCAAGAGACTGGATAAGGTGCGACCATTCTCCCTGCAGCGTAGATGGCTAAGGGGTGCACCTTACTGAGGATTATAAAAATCATAAGGGGCATAGATAGAGTGAATGGCCATAGAGCTTTCTACAGGGTAGGGGAGTTTAAAACTAGAGGGTACAGGTTTAAGGTGAGCGGGGAAAGATTTAAAGGGGACCTGCAGTGCGAGTTATTTTTTTAAAATGGTGTCTGTGTAGAACGAGCTGCCAGAGGAAGTGGTAGTGGCAGGTACTTTTAAAAGACATTTGGACAGGTACATGGATAGGGATGGTTTAAGACCTTACCATAAGATATAGGAGCAGAATTAGACCATTCAGCTCATCGTCTGCTCCGCTATTAAATCATGGCTGATTTTTTTTCTAACCCCATTCTCCTGCCTTCTCCCCATAACCCTTAATCAACAACCTATCAATCTCTGCCTTAAATACACCCAATGACCTGGCCTCCACAGTCCTCCGAGGCAAAGAATTCCACAGATTCACCACCCTCTGGCTGAAGAAATTCCTCCTCATCTCAGTTTTAAAGGGACGACCCTTTATTCTGAGGCTGTGCCCTCAAGATCCTAGACTCTCCTACTAATGGAAACGTCCTCTCCACGTTCACATTTAGAGGGATATGGGCCAAATGCAGGTAAATGGGACTATTTCAAGTGGGCACCTTGGTTGGACAAGTTGGGTTGAAAGGCCTGCTGTATGGATCTATAAATCTAATTGACAAGTAGTACTTTTAAGAATGAGGAAAAATAAAGCAGAGAAGTGCACAAAAGGCAAGCTTGGATGCTGGGCTACTTTCAGACTGTGTTCGTCGGTGCTTGGAGAGGGGAACATTGCAATATTTAAATGAGGTTCACCTCCTAGTGTAGAATCTGCAGCAGAAATGGTCACAAACCAATTTATTTTTTAATGCATCACATTAAAGCCAGATTGTGGTGACCCCATATTGCTTTTTTTTGGATTTTGCACAAAAATTTTATCCCATGTGTAATGCTTGAATAATAAGCTGATTTACATCAGCCTGCCTGAGTCAGAACAAGGTTACCCCATCTCATGAATAAAACAGCCAGCATCAATTCTCATTATTCTGGTGCAAGCGTTAACTCAATATTTCTGATGAAATTTGCTGTGGAGCTAGTCCCTCGTTTCCCCCACCCCTTTACACAAAAAAAAGTTTGCCATGGCACATGGATAAAATGAAGGGTGCATTTAACACACCAACTTTCAAGGGGACCTTGGCTTTCTCACCAGCACTAAACTGCTATAGGAAAGATGCCATTAAACTGGACAGAGTGCAGAGAAGATTTACGAGGATGTTGCCGGGACTCGAGGAACCGAGTTATGGAGAGAGGTTGGGATATTTTCCATTGGCGTGTAGGAGAATGAGGGGTGATCTTACAGAGGTGTAGAAACTCCTGAGAGGCATAGATTGGGTCCTTTTCTCCCAGGGCAATGGAATCAAGAACTAGAGGGCATAGATTTAAGATGAGGGGAGAGATTTAATAGGAACCTGAGGGGCAACTTCTTTACACAGAGGATGGTCCATATATGGAATGAGATGCCAGATGGGTGAGGCAGGTATATTAACAACATTTAAAAGGTACTTGAATAGGAAAGGTTCAAAGGGATATGGGCCAAACACAAGGCAAGTGAGACTAGCTTAGATGGAAATCTTGGACAGCAGGGACCAGTTGGGCCAAAGGGCCTGTTTCAAAACCAACTGCTCTCAAGTGGACCAAAAGAAGACATGAGAACTTTATTAGTCACATGTGCATCGAAACACACAGTGAAATGCATCTTATTTTGCGTAGTGTGTTCTGTGGGCAGCCCACAAGTGTCGCCACGCTTCCGGTGCCAACATAGCATGCCCACAACTTCCTAACCTGTACGTTTTTGGAATGTGGGAGGAAACCAGAGCACCTGGAGGAAACCCACGCAGACACAGGGAGAACATACAAACTCCTTACAGACAGCGGCCGGACTTGAACCTTGGGTCGCTGGCGCTGTAATAGCGTTACACTAAAAGTCATGGCCTTCTTGTGAGAGGATTTGGTGTTGCTGTCTGCTGTGGGGAACCTTCTGAATCTCCACCTTCCAGTAGCCAAAGAGCTGCTCCCTGAATTGCAGCGTGGATTCAGCCCAACAGGGGACAGAATGGAGGTGATCTTCAAGCAAGGTGCAGGGAGCAGCACCAGCCACTATCCACAGCCTTTCCTGCCCTCAAAGACCATGACTCCACCATTTGGCAGGGACTGTGGAACATCCACCACAAAAACCTGTCTCCATCTCACATTTTCTCCACTAAGGAACCAGGATCCTTACCAACAGGTCTGCAGTGGAACCAGATGCAGAAAATAAAATAAAAAATAAAAAAAAACAAAACAAAATCTGCAGATGTTGGAAATCTAAGAGGGAGACATGAGAGACTGCAGATGCTGGGATCTGGAGACACAAACCACCAGAGGAACTCAGCAGGTCAGGCAGCATCTGTGGAGGGAAATGATTCATTTCCCTCCACAGATGCCTGCCTGATCTGCTGAGTTCCTCTGGCGGTTTTTTTTTGCTGGAAATCCAAATTGCACCAATTCTGACCAATTGTCTCCAGCCTGATTTGTCGTCTCTAAGTTTCTCTTCCCACAGATGCGGCCTGACCTGCTGAATATTTCCAGCATTTTGTGTTTTATTTCCAATTCCATTGAAGACCAGTGTCAAACAAAGGCGTGTCCTGGTCCTGCCACCTGCCTCAATATTCCTTGCTGCAATGCTCACCAACAACAAACTTCCCATGGGAATGGAGCCAATCTTCAGAGTTAATGGGAAGCTTTTCATCCCGCAGCAACTACACTCCCAAGGTTACCCTAACCCTAAGGCAGACCACATAGAACAGTACAGCACAATACAGGCCCTTCGGCCCACAATGTTGTGCCAACCTTTAAATCTTGCCTACAACTATCTAACCCCTTCCTCCCACATATCCCTCTATTTTAAATTCCTCCATATGCTTATCTAGTAATCTCTTGGATTTGGCCAATGTACCTGCATTCCATGCTCCAACCACTCTCTGGGTAAAAAACCTTCCTCTGATATCTCCCTTGAACTTCCCACCCATTACTTTAAAGCCATGCCATCTTGTATTGAGCATTGGTGCCCTGGGAAAGAGGCGCTGGCTGTCCACTCTATCTATTCCTCAATATTTTGTACACCTCCATCATGTCTCCTTTCATCATCATCCTCCTCCTCCTCCTCCCCCCACCCCCCCAAAGAGTAAAGCCCTAGCTCCCTTAGTCTCTCCTCATAATCCATACTCTCTAAACCAGGCAGCATCCTGCTAAATCTCCTCTGCACCCTTTCCAACGCTTCCACATCCTTCCTATGATGAGGTGACCAGAACTGGACACAGTACTCTAGGTGTGGTCGAACCAGAGTTTGCATAAAGTTGCATTTGCAGATGGTCAAAGGCTGAGCTCCAGGCCATCGCCAACAGGAGGATGGGGCCTTGCACTCTACATCTGCAAGACCAATGTCCTCTACCTACCTCCCTCCTCCCCTCAACAATAAAGGCTCAGTGAGACCCTGGAAAGCACGGGCCACTCTGTGGATTGTACCACCCTTCCTTAGTCTAACCATACTGACCAGTCCTCAGTGATGTTTTCACACAAACAGGGGTACAAGAACGGGGACCGCCATACCCAATGGTCAGCAAGCTCACAAAGCTCCCTCAGAGGCAGAGTCAGACAGCACGGAAACAGGCCCTTCAGCCCAACTCATCCATGTTGACCAAGCTAAACACTTGTTTGGTCCATATCCCTCCAAACCTTTCTTATCCATGTACCTGTCCAGATGTCTTTAACTACCCCAGAAAAAACCTTATATGTACCTCATGATTTTATAAACCTCTACAAGGTCACCCCTTAGTATAGGGGAGTCTGAAACTAGAGGGCATGGGTTTAAGGTGAGAGGGGAAAGATTAAAGGAGACCCGAGGGGTGTGTGGAATGAACTGCCAGAGACAGGTACAATTATAATGTTTAAAAGACACTTAGACAGGTACATAGATAGGAAAGGTTTAGAGGGAGATGGACCAAATGCAAGCAAATGGGACTAACTTAGATGAGCACCTTGGTTAGCATCAAGTTGGGCCGAAGGGCCTGTTTCCGTGCTGCATGATATAGAACAGTACAGGACAGGAACAGACCCACAATGTTGTGCTGAACTAATTAAGCTAATGACACCTAATCCCTTCTGCCCGCACATGGTCCATATCCCTCCATTCTCTGCATATTCATGTGCCTAAGAGCCTCTTAATTGCCTCTATTGCACCACCCCTGGCGCCACATTCCAGGCTCCCACCACTCTTTAAAAAAACCTACCCCACACATCTCCTTGGAACTTCCCCCCTCTCACCTTAAATGCATGCCCTCAAAACTCTGAGAAGTGCCAGAAGGACCTCTTATAAGCCAACTCTCCTCTCCCAAGGGAACTTGGCAATTCTTCAGTCCGTCCAGTGACAGTGCCACCTTAATTGAAATTCACTGGGGTCGGGTTCATTCTCAGCCAAAGAGGGGGGGGGGGAAAAAAATCAAATTTGAAATTATTGGCAGGCACGCTGAAGAAAGAACCAGCCTCCTTAAACACTGGTGGTAAACTGTTTATCAGAGTCTCCAACAGCCCTGTGCAAGAGCTTTGCTGATAGCAACACATCCAAACTAATTGCTTTAAAATTAGTATCGACCCCAGTGCCTTCCAGCTGCTACAAATTCACCAGATTGAGTGATGAATCTAGACTCGGACAAGCCGCTCGATAGGAATTTTTCATTTTTTTTCCCCCTTGGAGTATTGATTGAACATGCTCTCTGCCTTCTGTACAAAGCAAACTCTCCCTTCCCCATCCCTTCCCTGCTGTCAAGGTAACACTCCACAAGTGCTCCATGCAGTAATTAAAATCAGTCCCAGCAAATCACCCTGCAGGTTTGAAAAAAAAACTTCGGAGGCTTCGTGGGTTTCACTTCGGAAGACGTCGGGAGTTCGGAGCAGATAAGTTTTTTCTCTTTTTTTTAAATAGGGTTTTTAATTATAAGGGTTAGATTTTAAGGTTCTTTTTTTAAGTTGTTTTATAAGTTTTTAAATCGGGAATAGTGGGGGCTGGACTGCGCAGGCGCGTGACGTCGGCAAGTAAGGCGCGGGCAGTTTAAAAAGCAAACCGCTATATCCAGCGGGCAACAGGGTGAGAGGGAGCAGAGTGGTTGGACTTTGGCTCAACAGGAGAGGGAGCAGAGTGGTTGGACTTTGGCTTAAGGGGCTTAGACATAAAGGGACAAGGCAGGTGAGTAACTGGTAGGTAGGTAAAGGTAAGGTTTACCTGTTATCTGTTATAAATTTTTTAAGTAGAAAAACTAGGGGGAAGAAAAAAGAATTAGCTCAGATGGAGGACATGGTGGTGTGCTGCAGCTGCTTGATGTGGGAGCTAATGGACCTTGCTGCGGTCCACGATGGCCACATCTGCAGTCAGTGCTTGAGGCTGGAGGAACTTTGGCTCACAATCGATGAGCTGGAGTTGCAGCTTCAAACACTGCGCAGCATCAGGGAGGGGGAGAGCTTTGTAGATACTGTACATAAGGAGACGGTCACCCCCCTTAGAGCAGGTACTACTGGAGTCCAGGAAGTAGATAGAATGGTGACTGTCAGGGAAGGGAAAAGGAAAAAGAAAACGAACAGGCAGATAGAGCAGAGGACCCCGGAGGCTGTTCCCCTCAGTAACAGGTTTTCCGCTTTGGAGGCTGTTGAGGGAGAGGACCTGCCGGGGCCTAGCAGCAGTAGGTTTAAGGTGAGGGGGAGAGTTTTAATAGGAACCTGGGGGCAACTTTTTCATCCCAAGGGTGGTCAGTATATGGAACGAACTGCCAAGAGGAAGTGGTTGAGGCAGGTACATTAACAGAATTTAAAAAGGCACTTGGACAGGTGCATAGATAGGAAAGGTTTAGAGGGATATGGGCCAAATGGGACTAGCTTAGATGGGAATCTTGGTCAGCATGGGCCAGTTGGGCTGAAGGGCCTGTTTTCATGCTGTACGACTCCAGGTCTTCATAAGCAAGATTATCTTACTGGGAGTGATGCAGTAAATCTAAAACAACATATTAGGCACTGGATGACAAGAGACAACCACAAGACAGCTTATAATAGATGTCAAAACAAGATACTATGAGATGGCAGTGCCACAAGCCAAGCCTGGAGAAAACCAATTTACTGTCCCTTTGCCCTTTTCTCCGATGTTGCTGTACACAAAATGTGCCTACAAAGCAAGTCACTGAAGTAATTCCTCGCACGTGAAGCATGTTGAGATGTTAAGGAGTGGTGCGATAAGGTGTTATGCAAATACAACCTCTTTTTATTCTGCCCCTGGCAGAGCAAGAAAGTCAGAGCTTCCAAACTGCATCAGATATTCACGTCCAAATTACACAGCTTGTCAGTCACTCTTCAAATTAACACTCAATTCCATACTCAGCAACTCAATTTAGTTCCGGATTAGCCAAAGAGAGAGGGCAATCAGCCTCTGTTTTAAGAATAAAGGTCTTTTCTTTAAAATTAGGCACAACACAAGATTCACTTTAATTTGTATTTTTTCCCCCAAGTGAGAAAATCCAGTTACCACCCCCTGACATTCAATGGCAATGGCCATCACTGAATCCCCCACTGTCAATATCCTGAGGGTTACCATTGACCAGAAACTGGAGAAGCTCCATATACAATGTGGCCACAAGAGCAGGTCAGAGATGAGGAATCCTGCAGTGAGTAACTCACCTCCTAACTCCCCAAAGCCTGTTCACCATCTACAAGGTTCTAGTCAGGAGTGTGATGGACCACACCCCATCTGCCTGGATGAGTGCAGCTTCAGTAACATTCAAGCTTAACACTATACAGGACACAGCAGCCCTCTTGATAGGCACCCCATCCACACCCATTTACTCACTCCACTACCGACACAGTTTGTAGCATCTACAGTACACTCTGCAGCAACTCACCAAGACTCCTCAGACAGCACCTTCCAAACCCACCACCTCTACCAGCTAGAAGGACAAGGGCAGCAAAAGCACGGGGACCACCATCCCCTGGAAGTTGCCCAAGCCCCACACCGTCCCAACTTGGAAATATATCGCCGTTCCTTCACCGTCGCTGGGTCAAAATCCTGGAACTCCCTCCTTAATGCCATTGTGAAGATATTCACATCTCAAGGACTGCAGCGGTTCAAGAAGGCAGCTCATCACCACCTTCTCAAGGGCAACTAGGGATGGGCAACTAACTGCTGGCTCAGCCTGTGAAGCCCACATCCCTTGAATGAATACATAAAACACAACTTCTAATATTCACTCATCCTGGATACACTCCCTGGTGTCAGGGTGCAGTTACACGAACAAGCAATCTTCTGGCATCTCATTAAAGTAATAAAGTTGTGTCACTTGAAGGCTCCAATTGACACATTTCCATTAAAAAGCAATCAAATCTGAACCAGGTTACTATCTGCTTTCTCTACAGAGGTTAAAAACCTGCCAATTGACCTTATACCCAACTTCACAAAGCTCCCTCAGAAATAGTCAAGAGTTATTCAGCACAGAAACAGGCCCTTCAGCTGACCAATGTGCCTTCCTGAGTTAGATCCACTTGCCTGCATTTGGTCCATCTCTCTCTCTAAACCTTTCCTGTCCATGGAACTGTCCAAGTGTCTTTTAAACGTAATTGTACCTGCCGCTACCACTTCTCTCCTCTCCCGCTTCCAATCTCACCAGTGGAGCAGGCTTCCCAGCAGTAAGACACTATTAGACAGGGGAGATGTCACACAAGGATCTCATTGGCCCTGCTACAGCCTGGACCAATGGGGACCTCCCAAATAAGTGAGAGAAGACATCACCAGGTTAGCTTGACCACTCAGGCAGGTGAACCAGCTCAGATTATTCCCCACTGCCGCATTGTGTTAGTGCAGGCTCTGAGACTGACATATAGGAAGCTATCAGCAGCGAATTCTGTTCAAAAGCTCACCCGTGCCTCTCCAAACAGAGCGAAACCTGCTCATCGTATCGGTAGTAGTGGGCTTTGGAGTGATCGAAGGTCGTATACGGAGAACTGGCCAGGTCTGGTGTCATAGCTGAGGGGAGAGAGAGAGGGGGGGAAGAACATGGATCACAACGTATTCACAACTAGAAAACGATCAAAATGCACACACACTCTTCAGAATTATCCTGAATGTCAAACTTAATCCATCTGCTTTAAGTACATGAGCACTCTGTGTGGTGGGGATGAAAATCACTCTGCCTTGCTTTATTTAATATGCAGCAACTCAAGTTCAATATTGGGTTGTTTTATTTAAAAAATGTAGGAATTTTTGAGATGGTCAGGTCAGGTTAATGTCTCAGCGAGACAGGCCAACTTGGACACAACATGAAGGCATTTTCTCCCTCCTCCCGGGTTCTGGCTCACCCGCTGCCCATTTCCAGACATTTCTGGTGTTAGTTTTAAAATAAAAGTGAATGTCTTAATCTTCAGCCAGTAGTTTAAAGAAAATTAGTGAGGACGTCAAAAGGTTACGGGGAGAAGGCAGGAGAATGAGGTTGAAGGGGGAAAAATAAATCAGCCATGAACGAATAGCCATAATTCTGCTCCTATGTCTTATGGTCTTATATACAGTCAGAGTTGTCCAGCACACAGAAATGGGCCCTTCAGCCCACCACGTCCATGCTGAACTCCCCCTCCGTCTACACTAATTTGCCCACTACAGGACTGTATCCTTTCATGCCTTAAATGCCTCTTAAGTGCAGCAATTTTATCTGATTCCACCAGCTCCTCTGGCAGGCAGGTTCCAGAGATCAACCGTGTAAAACAAACTTTCCCCTCAGATCCCCTTTAAGACTACTTACTCTTGCCTTAACCCTATTCCCTTGTTTTTGATACCCCTACCATGGGGGGGGGGGGGGGGGGGGGGGAGAGAAAACTGACCAACTACCCGACCTTATGCACATCTACATGCATAGCAAAAAAATCCCCTTCCCCAACTGCCCACTCCCAAACTACCTCAATATATCTGCACTGTGTAATGAATTGACCTGTACGATCGGTATGCAAGACAAGTTTTTCAATGTACCTCAGTACAAGTGACAATGATAAACCAATACCAAATCCTCGTGGCCACAATCTGGGCTCACAAACCTTCCTTTCTCCCCCTCCTCTGAAGATTCAATTCTGGGTCTCTAGGAATGGAAGATTAAACTCAGCGCACTGTTGTAATTAATTCACTGTTAATCGTCACCCAGGATTAGGCGGCAGACATCAAAGAACTCTGCTTTACAGGTGGTGTAGCAGTTAGAATGGGAGATGGAGTGGGGAACATGCTCACATTTGGTAATAAAGAAACCACTCACAAAGTCTTGCAATTAACTGCCCGGTCCCCAACGTTTCCCCCCAAGCAACCTCCCCCAATCTTCCTCCAGTCCTGAACTACAATTAAACGAGGCCATTCTGAAGAGGACACCACTCCCCTTAGACTGCAAGTCTCTTACAATTTTATTTTTAAAACAGAAAGATGAATGAATTCTGTTCCTCTCAGCCCTCTTGTGGGCCTTACTTCAATATTAAAAAGGCTGCGATTATTGCCTCAGTGCTTTGTTCTCTGGTAAACATTTCCCATTGGGCCACCATATCAGCAGACACAGTCTGTGAGTCACCTCCTCCCTTCTTGTGTTCATCCAAAAAGGTACCAGCCACTGCTCAGTTACTGCCCTCACAGTTGCACACAACTACACCCATGTACAACACAATACCAGGAAGCTCAAACACACTCAGCCACTCAAACTTCAATTGCCTAGAAATTCCAGTGCAACTAATGGTTCAGATGTGGTAGAAGAACAAATGACATAATCCCGAACGACAGAGACACACACACCACTTTTGTACCTTCATTAACTGGTTGGATGACCCTGTCCAGCCCTCGAGACTGATAGAATTCTCGAATTCGCTTCTCTTCACCTGCAAAAGGAAACACAATTTCGCGAAGTAAAATTAATTGGTAAATTGGTTTATTATTGTCACAGGTACCAAGGTACAGTGAAAAACCGTTTTGCATGCCATCCATACAGGTCACTTCAACAGTGCATGGAGGTTAGTGCAAGGGAAAGCAATAACGGAATGCAGAATAAAGTGTTATAGTTACAGAGAAAGTGCAGTGGAGGCAGACAATAAGGTGCGAGGATATAACGGTGTAGATTGTGAGGTCAAGAGTCCATCTCATTGTACTAGGGGACTATTCAATAACAGTGGGATAGAAGCAGTCCTGGTGGTACGTGCTTTCACCTGGGGGGGGGGGGGTGGGTGGGTGGTGTGGAGAGAGAAGAGAAGAGAAGAGAAGAGAAGAGAGAATGCCCGGGGTGGGTGAGGTCTTTATGTTGGCTGCTTTACTGAGGCAGCGAGAAGTGTAGACAGAGTTCACGGAGGGGAGGCTGGTTTCCGTGAGCTGCACAGAGAGTTCCGAGAGTCCACAACTCTCTGCAGTTTCATGTGGTTTCGGGCAGAGCAGTTGCTGTACCACAGTTTAAGCAGTAACGTGGAATCACAAGTGGGCAGAAGGTTGGGAATAAGAGAAGACATTAATTATGCTTTGTACTGAATATAAATGAGGCAAAATTTTCAGTGACCAGGGAACAAAAACCCTATCCAAGGAAATCAATTTCCTTACAGATGGAAAGGGACAAGTGGTATTCGATAAGGTTTCTTTATTAGTCACAGGTACATCGAAACACACAGTGAAATACATCTTTTGCGTAGAGTGTTCTGGGGGCAGCCCACAAGTGTCGCCACGCTTCCAGTGCCAACATAGCACGCCCACAACTTCCTAACCTGTACATCTTTGGAATGTGGGAGGAAACCCGAGCACCCGGAGGAAACCCACGCAGACACGGGGAGAATGTACAAACTCCTTACAGACAGTGGACAGAATGGAACCTGGGTCTCTGGCGCCGTAAAGCGTTACGCAAACCACTATACTACTGCACTTGTGACGCACCCATCCGCAGACTATGGAAGTGAGCAAGTAAACAAGGCAAATTTAATCAGATTATATCTATAAAATGAAACAGAGATTCTGCAGACCAATGTGGGCGGCGCTTTGGCACAGCGGGTAGAGCCGCTGCCTCACAGCTCCAGTGGGCCAGATTCAATCCTGACGTCGCATGCTGTCTGTGTGGAGTTTGCACGTTCTCCCTGTGACCGTACAGGCTTCCCCAGGTGCTCTGGTTTCTTCCTACATCACAAAGACGTGCTGGTTGCCAGGTTCACTGGTTACTGTAAATTACTCCAAGCAGTGGATGACAGAAGAAGTGGAGGCATTTGATGGGCGAGACAGAGCAAACAGGTTACAAGTGGGGGAAAAGGGATTGAACATAGAACAGTACAGCACAGGAACAGGCCCTTCGGCCCACAATGTCTGTGCCAACCATGATGCCAATTTAAACTCCACATCTGCCTACACACGATCCATATCCCTCTATTCTCCACCTGCTTGTGTGTCTGTCTAAATGGCTCTTAAACTTTGCTATCATATCTGCTTCCACCATTTACCCTGACAGTGCGTTCCAGGCACCCATAAAAAAAACATCCCCCCCCTCACCTTAAAAGGCACGCCCTCTAGTGTTTGACATTTCCATCCTGGGAAAAAGACTATCTACCCTGTCTAGGTCTTGAGAGCTGGCCAATATTTAACCCCATTCTGCATGTAGAACTTGAACACACTCAATCTTTATCAGAATCAGGTTTACTATCGCTGACATATGTCGTGAAATGTGTTGTTTTGCGGCAGCAGTACAGTGCAAGGCAAAGACATAAAAATTACCATGTTACAAAAATAAATAAATAGCGCAAGAGGGATAACCAGGTAGTGTTCATGGACCATTCAGAAATCTGATGGCAGAGAGGAACAAGCTGTTCCTGAATCGAGTGTGGGTCTTCAGGCTCCTGTACCTCCTCCCTAATGGTAGTAACTTGAAGAGGCCACACCCCAGGTGGTAACTTTCCTTAGTGATGGATGATGCCTCTTTGAGGCACCACCTCTTGAACATGTCCTCGATGGTGGGAAGGGTTGTGCCCATGATGGAGTTGGCTGAGTCTACAACAATCTGCAGCCTCTTTCAATCCTGCACATTGGAGCCTCCATACCAGGCAGTGATGCAACCAGTCAGAATGCTCTCCACTGTACATCTGTAGAAATTTGCAGGTCTTTGGCGAATCTCCTCAAACTGCTAATGAAGTAGAGCCACTGGCGTGCCTTCTTCGTGATTGCATCAATGTGTTGGGTCCTAGATAGATCCTCTGAGATGCTGACACCCAGGAACTTGAGGCTGCTCACCCTTTCCACCGCTGACCCCTCAACGAAGACTGGTCCACAATCCTGAAGTCCATAATCAATTCCTTGGTCTTGCTGTTGTTGAGTGAGAGGTTGTTGGTGTGACACCATTCAACCAGCCGATCTATCTCACTCCTGTATGTCTCCTCATTTCCATCTGAGATTCTGCGAACAACAGTGGTGTCATTGGTGAATTTATAGATGATGTTTGAGCTGTGCCTAGCCACACGGTCATGAGCGTAGAGAGAGTAGAACAGTGAGCTAAGCACGTATCCTGTGCCTGTGTTGATTGTCAGCGAGGAGATTGAACGGTTCCCTCATACGATGAGATGGACTCTGACCTCACGATCTACCTTGTTGTGACCTTGCACCTTACTGCACTGCATTTTCTCTGCAGCTGTGACACTTTGTACTGTTATTGTTTTTACCTGTACTACCTCAATGCACTCTGTACTAACTCAATGTAACTGCACTGTGTAATGAATTGACCTATACGATTGGTATGCAAGACAAGTTTTTCACTGTACCTCGGTACAAGTGACAATAATAAACCAATACCAAGAAGTCACTACCAATCCACACTGACTGTGGTCTCCCAATAAGGAAGCCGAGGATCCAGTTGCAGAGGGAGGTACAGAGGCCCAGGTTTGAAGCTTGTTGATTAGTACCGAGAGGATGGTGGTGTTGAACACCAAGCTTTACCGGCTTACACTTGACCTGTGACCCCAATCACCATGGTTGCAGCAGAGACACAGGTCATTTAGCCTGCATTGGCTCAATGTACAAAGAATCCAACAGCCAGATCTCCATTCCATCCCCATAGCCCTGCAAAGTCCTTCATTTACACAATCATCCCTGCATTTACTTCTTCGAGCCCTGTAAAAGTTTACTCTCCCCTATCTGTCTCCATCTGCCCATCATCCTTCACTCCTCCCCAGTCCACCAATCACCTGCTGGCACGTCTCATCAACCCCTCCCATCCTCTTTATACCGGCCACCTCCCCTCTTCACTCTACCCTGACGCAGGGATTTGACCCGAAACGTCAACAATTCCTTTACAACCCCCCCAAGATGCTGCTCAACCTGCTGAGTTCCTCCCAGTGGATTGTTGTTGCTTTAGATTCCAGCATCTGCAGTCTCCTGTGTCTCATGTACGAATTTTCAATGAGATCACCTCTCATTCTTCTCAACTTATGCCAATTGCCAAACTTGCACAACCATAGTCCCCGCCTTACCACAGTCATTTGTTTGCCCCACATTTCCAGTTCTGATACAGGATCAACATTTCTTCTGTCTCCTGACTCGATCCCTCCTGGCTCTATCTGCCCATCATCCCCCTCCTCACCTGGTTCCACCTGTAGCCCACCAGTCCCTGCCTCTCACCTCTTTATACTGGATCTCCCCTCTACACTCTCAGTCCTGATCCAGGCTCTCGACCCGAAATGTCGACTGTCCCCTTGCCTCCGCAGATGCTGCCTGACCTGCTGAGCTCCTCCAGCAGTTTATTGTTTTGGCTCCAGATTCTAGCATCTGCAGTTTCGTGTCTCCATTTGAGGGACCTTGGGGTCCAAGTCCATAGCTCACTGAAAGTAGCCACACAAGTAGATAGGATGGTAAAGGTGATGTACGGCATGCTTGCCTTCATCGGTCGGGGCACTGAGTACAAGAGTCAGGAAGTCATGTTGCAGCTGTATAAAACTTTGGTTAGGCAGCACTTGGAGTATTGTGTGCAGTTCTGGTCACCCTGTTACAGGAAGGATCTGGAGGCTTTGGAAAGTGTTTACCAGGTATGAGCTACAAAGGAGAGGTTGGACAAACTTGGGTTGTTTTCTCTAGAGTGTTGGAGGCTGAGGGGAGACCTGATAGAAGTTTATAAAATTAAGAGGGGCATAGATAGGTTAAACAGTCTTTTTCCTAGGATAGAAATGTCAAGTACTAGAGAACATGTATTTAAGGTGAGAGGGGGAACATTTAGAGGTGCAGGGAAAGTTTTTAAAATCTACATGGAGAGTGGTAGGCGTCTGGAACGGGCTGCCAGGGGTGGTGGTGGAAGCAGATACGATACAGGTGATCAAGAGGCTGTTAGACAGACACATGAATGTGCAGGGAATGGAGGGATATGGATCACGTACAGGCAGAAGAGATTTATTTTAATTCGGCATTGTGTTGGCACAACATTGTGGGCTGAAGGGCCTGTTCCTGTGCTGTACTGTTCTATGTTCTCTCTTGACCTTCCTCCCGCCACCACAGACACTGCCTGATCTGAGCATGTCAAACCTTTTCTGTTTTTATTTCAGATTACCAGCATCTGCAGTTTTCTGCTTTACGATGCTGCCTGGATTGGGGAGCATGCCTTATGAAAACAGGTTGAGGGAACTCGGCCTTTTCTCCTTGGAGCAATGGAGGATGAGGGGGAAACCTGATAGAGGTGTATAAGATTATGAGAGGCATTGATCATGTAGATAGTCAGAGGCTTCTTCCCAGGGCTGAAATGGTTGCCACAAGAGGACGCAGGTTTAAGGTGCTGGGGAGTAGGTACAGAGGAGATGTCAGGGGTAAGTTTTTTTTTACTCAGAGAGTGGTGAGTGTGTGGAATGGGCTGCTGGCAACGGTGGCGGAGGCGGATACGAGGGGGCCTTTTAAGAGACTTTTGGATAGGTACATGGAGCTGAGAAAAATAGAGGGCTATGGGTAAGCCTAGTAATTTCTAAGGTAGGGATATGTTCGGCACAACTTTGTGCTGCAGGTTTTCTATGATGGTCAGGCCCAATTTGCTTACTCTCTCCTCAGTAGGTCTGGTCTTGCCCTGGTGAACCTTTGCAAGTGCCCACAAAATAATCAACTCCTTCAACCGATGAGTTAATGTCTCCAACAGCAAGCATACTTACTCTCCTGTAAACCTGGCACGAGCTTGTAGACAATGTCTTGCATCACTCGATCGAGCTTCAGGTTGAGGAGAGGTTGTGTCTCATGGATTTTGATGTTGCACATTGGGCAGTATTTGCTAGTCTGGAGGTACTTCACAATGCAGCTCTTGCAAACTGGAAAGGAAAGGGGTATTTTGAGTGGCGCATACTCTCAAGACTCAGCAAGCAAACTTCTCGAAGGACCTAGCGCTGAAGCTGGCAATTAGCACCAGAGGCTGTGCCATCTCAGAGTCACACAGCACGGAAACAGGCCCTTTGGCCAAACTGGTCCACGCCGACCAAGAGTCCCATCTAAGCTAGTTTCATTTGGCCCATATCCCTCCAAACCTTTCCTATCCTTGTACCTGTCCAAGTATAGGTTGGACAGTTAAATGTTATTAATGTACCTGCCTCAACCACTTCCTCTGGCAACTCGTTCCATATACCGATCACTCCCTGGGGGAAAAAAGTTGTCCCTCAGATTCCTATTAAATCTCTCCCCTCTCAACTTAAACCTATGCCATCTAGTTCTGGATTCCTCTTTGAAAACATCTCTGACCTGAAACATTACTCTCTTTCCTCAGATGCTGCCTGACCCGCTGAGTGTTTCCAGCATTCTGTTTTTAGTTTAGATTTTCAGCCTTCATTAGATTAATTACTTTATTAGTGACAACATACATCGAACCACACAGTGAAATGCATCTTTTGCAATAGTGTTCTGGGGGCAGCCTGCAAGTGTCGCCACACTTCCGGCACCAACATAGCAGGCCCACAACTTCCATTAGTCAGGGCATTGAAATTGGGCTGTTATGCAAGATGTTGCTGGAGTACGAGGTTCAGTTTTTGGTCAACCTGTTATAGGAAAGATGCCAATAAGCTGGAAAGAGTGCAGAAGAGATTTGAGAATGTTGCCAGGACTCGAGGGACTGGATTATAGGGAGAGGTTGGGCAGGCTAGAGCTTTATTCCTTGGTGTGTGCAGGGAGTGAGGGGTGACCTTATAGAGGTGTACAAAATCATGAGGGGCATAGATAGGGTGAATGCACACACAGTCTCTCTCCCCCCCAGTGAAAGGGAATCAAGAACTACAGGTTTAAAGGGAGGGGGAAAGATTCAATAGGGACCTGAGGGGCAACTTTTTCCACACAAAGGGTGGCAGGTATATGGAACAAGCTACCAGAGAAATTGCTTGAGACAGGTGCAATAACAACACTTAGAGAGACATTTGGACAGGTATATGGATAGGAAAGGTTTAGAGGGCTATGGGCCAAATGCATCTTGGTTGGCAATGGACCAGTTAGGCCGAAGGGCCTGTTTCTGTGCTGTATGACCGTTTTTCTCTTTTTAAATTTTCATTCGCTTTTGAAAAATCTGTCCAGTTAGTTCCACTCTTTCTCCTTTTACTCCCTCAAATTTTTGAAGCTTTTATTCTTTCAAGTAAGATAAGATTTCTTTATTAGTCACATGTATATCAAAACACACAGTGATATGCATCTTTCGCGTCGAGTGTTCTGGGGGCAGCCCGCAAGTGTCGCCACATTTCTGGCCCAAACATAGCATGCCCACAACTTCCTAACCCGTATGCCTTTGGAATGTGGGAGGAAACCAGAGCACCCAGAGGAAACCCACGCAGACATGGGGAGAACGTACAAACTGCTTATAGACAGTGGCCAGATTTGAACCCGGGTTGCTGGCGCTGTAATAGCGTTACGTTAACCTCTATACTACCGTGGCTGCCACGAACATCTCCCCGTCGGGGAATTGAACCCCGGTCTCCCGCGTGACAGGCGGGGATACTAAACACTATACTGACGAGTCCAATTCCTTTCCACAAGTCACCAAGGAATCAGCTTCCAATCTTTCAGGAAACTATAATCGGCACCGCTTTCATTAAAGAAAATTCCTTCCCTTTTCACTCTTCCCCCAATCCAACCTAAACCAGTCCTCTGGTTATCCATCTTTCTCCTTATTTACTCCATCAACAACTTAAGGTGTTGAGGCCCCTCCGTTAAACAGATCCTTCTCTGGCCCAGGGTGAACCACTCAGTCTCTCCACAACTCCTTCCTGCCTTCTGCTACACTAACAAAACAAAACTGGTTAGGCTATGGCTGGAGTACTGTGTATCGTTCTGGGCACCACACAATAGGAAGGACATGGATGAACTAGACAGGGTGCAGAGAAGATTCACCAGGATGTTGCTCGAAATGGAGAATTTCAGCTACATGGAGAGACTGGGAATGTTCTCCTTGGATCAGAGGAGGCTTATGAGGGGCGTAAATAGAATAGATAGCAAGAACTCTTTCCCCCACTTTGGCAGCAGTGGTATCTATAACCAGAGGGCATAAAAGTTTAGGGCAAGGGGTAGAGGATCTGACAAAGAATTTTTTCCCACTCAGAGGGCGGTTGCAATCTGGAAGGTACTGCCCGAGAAAGCAGTGCAAGCAGAGACTCTCACAGCATTGAAGCAGCATCTGATGAGCACTTGAATCACCTGGACATAGAAGGCTATGGACCAAGTGCTAGAGAATGGGATTAGAATAGAGAGGACCTTTAAGGCCAGCATGGATAAGGTGGGCCAAAGGGCCCATATCCATGCTGTAGGACTTTAGGTTGCACAGAGAACTAATGAATGCATTTTTGTACCCCTACTTTCCTAACCCAGCACAACATCTAGTTGACAACACGTTGTGAAAGACATCATTAAACACAGAATGATTTCTGGAGAAACAGCATCACCTGGTGGCATGAACAAGAATTGCGAGCAAGGTTTATTTCAGATTTGACATTTTCCTTTTACTTCCAAAGTTAACCATTATTTTACAACTAGAAAAGTCAGGCCGTGGGATGTGATTTGCAACTCACTGAAGCCAAATCAGCACCCATTACAATAGAGGAAGAGCAGCAGACAATTTGCATCATTTGATCATTTTACAAAAACAGTGGTCAAGGGATGGTTCAGCCAGGACACCAGAAATTGTCGTCTCCTTTTGGAGGCACGTTCTCTCTCCAGGGACAGTGAACACAACTTCTTAGAGCTACAGGTCTATTCTGCGGAACCAGTAGGCTTTCCAACCCCAAGGGAAAGATCCAAGATCACAAAATTAGGACATTTCCAGTGTAACACCAGTCCTCAAGGAACACACACACCACACAAACTCCAGCGTTACTGTAACACCATGGGAAATACATTAAAGTAGGGGAATGTCTCAATGGCAATGGTATATTTAACAGAGATAACTTGTGTGGTACACCAAATCCATTCCTGCCTCCTGGAGGATCATGCAGCCACTATAACAAAAAAATGCCTTTACTGGAGTAAAACATTCCAAAGTGGGTCATAGATGAGTATTAACATAAAATTTCAATAGAACATAGAACACTGCAGCACAGTACAGGCCCTTCGGCCCACAATGTTGTGCTGACATTTTATCCTTCTCTAAGATCTATCTAACCCTTCCCTCCCACATAGCCCCCTATTTTTCTATCATTCATGTGGGTATCTAAGAGTCTCTTAAATGTTAAAATTTCAATGATCCATAGCGAGGGAGAAGAACAAGATACTTTTATTAGTCACATGCACATTGAAACACACAGTGAAATGCACCTTTTGCATGGAGTGTGCTGGAGGCAGCCCGCAAGTGTCGCCACGCTTCCGGCACCAACGTAGCATGCCCACAACTTCCTAACCCGTACATCTTTGGAATGTGAGAGGAAACCGGAGCAACCGGAGAAAACTCATGCAGACACACGGGGAGAACGTACAAACTCCTTACAGACAGCAGCTGGAATTGAACCCGGGTCGCTGGCACTGTAAGATAGGTACACGTGTTAGGGAGGGGTTCCAAGTACCATGGCCTGGGCATCTAAAGCCGTGTTCTGCCAATGGCAGCCAAAGAATAGTCCAGAATTAGGCGAGAGCAGTACACCAATGCCTGCTTTAGAGTCATAATCGTACAGCACAGAAACAGGCCCTTCAGCCCGACTCATCTGTGCTGACCATGATGCTCATCCACACTAATCCCATTTGCCTGCATTAGGCCTGTATCCCTCTACTCCTTTCCTATCCGAGTACTTGCCCAAACACCTTTTAAACAATGTAATCGTCTCAGTGTCTAGCACCGGAGCACGGCGACACATTGCAAGCTGCTCTCTACAGATCTACTCATTACCTTTACTCTAATCGTTCTACACTTTTAAATTTAAACTCCGTGTCACGAACTATCACTAATAATGTCCTTTTAAATCTTCTTACAGGGCTGGCGATCTTCCAACCTCCAGAAATGACTATGGCACTGCACTTTCTCTGCAGCTGGGACACTTTACTCTGTACTGTTAATTGTTTTTACCTGTATGACATCAATGCACTCTGTACTAACTCAATGTAACTGCACTGTGTAATGAATTGACCTGTATGATCAGTATGCAAGCCAAGTTTTTCACTGTACCTCGGTACAAGTGACAATAATAAACCAATACCTCCTCTGCCAGCTCATTCCAGAAAACCACTGTGCAGAAAAACTTACCTCTCAGGTCTCCTTCCCACCCCCCCCCCACACCTTAAACCTACCCTGGCCAAAAGGCTCTGACTATCAACCTTATTTATGCCCCCTCAAGTCTTACAAATCTCATTTATAAACCTGTACATTTGCCAATGAATTGATATACCTTACATTCAGAAGCTTAAGGATCCTAATCCTTAGCACTAGGCCACTTAACACATTTAGGCAGAAGGTGAAGAACTTCAAAAGACACACAGATTCAAGGCTGCAGTGACAAGACTGCCATAAATTGTCCCAAAAATTCTTCCTTTTGTTCTAACTAGAGGCCAGCTTTACTCCAGACTTCTTCTACCCACTCATATTAGATGCACCTGTAAAGCATATTTCACTGGACTGCTACAATGAAAGCTGTACAGGATAACTCAATGTCTGCAGAGAATGTTCTTCTTTTTTGGGTCTGCTCTTGTAAAGGGGCTGTCCCTGATATATTATGTGCAAGGCACACTCTCATATCCCATCCAACTGACCACTCTTCATGCGCCAGCCAACTCTGTGCTGTATTTCCCAGTGGGCAGAAGATAGGTTGGTCAATTTTCCATTCGTTCTGCCTCTGAACACATTGGTTTCAGATCTTTGCAATTTCTAGTACAAGGCTGCTCTGGTTCCAGTTTAAGGGAGAAAAGGTGCTGAGCTTACATCTCCAATAACAACATGAAAATCAAAAGAAAACCCAAAGATGCTGGAAATCTAAAGAGTCAGCAGGTCAGACTGCATCTACAAGAACAGATATAATGTTTCAAGTTGAAGACCTCTTCTTCAACCTGAACTGTTAACTGTTTCTCTTGCTGCAGATGTGGCCTGACCCAAGATAAAATCTAAGATATCTTTATTAGTCACATGTACATCGAAACACACAGTGAAATACATCTTTTGCGTAGAGTGTTCTGGGGGCAGCCCGCAAGTGTCGCCACACTTCCGGCGCCAACATAGCATGCCCACAACTTCCTAACCTGTACGTCTTTGGAATGTGGGAGGAAACCCACACAGACATGTGGAGAACGTACAAACTCCTTACAGACCATGGCCGGAATTGAACCTGGGTTGCCGGCGTTGTAAAGTGTTACGCTAACCACTACACTACCGTGCCTGCTGAGTATTTTGAGCACTTTCTGCTTTTATTTTAGAGCTCCATATTCTCACTCGGTTTGACTTTAGTGGACGAACAACAAATGGACATACATAGTGAGCGACTGATCCAATATCACATCAATCAATGCCCAAAGCTACAATTACTCACCGTCAGAGAGTTGCATGGTGACACAGCCGCTGCCCCAGTTCTATCAACCTGGGTTCAATCTTAACCTCAGGTGTCACCTTTGTGAAGTTATCAGCCTCCCCGAGTGTGGGTTTCTTCCCACATCCTGAAGTGCAGGCTGGGAGGTTAATTGGCTGCTGTAATCCGCCCCCAGTGTGTAGGAGAGGGGTGGAATCCGAGGGAGTCGGATGAGAATGTGGAAACAGGGAAAATTAGTGGGGAGGGAGATTGCTCTGGACTCGATCAGCCGAAATGGCCTCCCTGTGTCGTTAGGAAGGATATTTCACAGCCAGAGGGTGGTCACGATCTGAATACACTGCCTCTACAGGTGGAGCCAGGTACTCTCTCAACATTCAAAAAGTACCTGGATGAACACCTGAGTCGCCAAGGGATAGAAGGCTATGGATCAATGGTAAAATTGGATCAGTACAGATGGGTACAGGATGGTCAGCACGAACACAGTGGGCCGAAGGGCCTGGTTCACTCCATAATAAAGCATCCTATCCTGATGCATCACAGCTTGGTATGGCAAACTGCAGAGAGTTACGGACACAGCTCAGCACATCACGGAACCCAGCCTCCCTTCCACGGACTCTGTCTACACCTTGCTGCCTCGGGAAAGCGGCCAACGTAAATCAAAGACCCCACCCATCCCGGACATCCTCTCTTCTCCCCCCTCCCAATCAGCAGAAGATACAGAAGCTTGAGAACCACCAGGCTCAAGGACAACTTCTATCCTGCTGTTATAAGTCTCTTGAACAGACCTTTTATACAATAAAGATGATCTCTCAATCTACCTCATTGTGGCTTTTGCACCTTATTTGTCTACCTGCACTTTCTCTGTAATTGTGACACTATAACCTGCATTGTTATTGTTTTCCTTTTGTACTGCCTCGATATACCCATCTATGGAATGATCTGTCTGGATGACATACAAACAAAAGCTGTCTAATTGGTAATGTGGCAATAATAAACCAATAAATATGGAAAGTGC
This sequence comes from Pristis pectinata, assembly GCF_009764475.1. Taxonomy (NCBI): domain Eukaryota; kingdom Metazoa; phylum Chordata; class Chondrichthyes; order Rhinopristiformes; family Pristidae; genus Pristis; species Pristis pectinata. Next base: position 6,436,866 of record NC_067406.1, read on the forward strand.
ACTTGAGGTGGCCAATTGTCCTGTGCAATAGTGAAATAAAAATGGCCATTTAAAAAAAATCATCCTTGGTCTAGAACATCGAACAGTACAGAAGAGGCCTACAATGTTGTGTCAAACTAATTAAATGCCTAACTAAACTAATCCCTTCTGCCTACACAATGTCCGTATCCCTCCATTCTCTGCACATTCATTTGCCTAAGGGTCTCTTAAATGTCTCTATTGTATCTGCCTCCACCACCACCCCTGGCAGCGCTTTCCAGGCACCCACCACTCTCTGTGTAAAAACTTGCCCCGCACATCTCCTTTGAACTTATCCCCTCTCACCTTCAATGCGTGCCCTCTAGTATTAGACATTTCGATGCTGGGATAAACATACCAGCTGTCAACTCTATTTATGCCTTAATTTTATAAACCCATCAGGTCTCCCCTCAACCTCCACCACTCCAGGGAAAATGACCCAAGTTCGTCCAACCTCTCCTTGGGTGGTCTGTTGTGTGTTAAGTTAGGCCACACGTTCTGCTCTTCCTGAACCAGATCCCATTGATCTCAACTAACGGAAACAGATCAAATCTTTTAGAATTGTGCAGTCTGAGTTTCCCAGGTTAGGGAGACGCTCGTCACAGTACAGGTGCCCCTTATATCAGGTGGGCTAGGGGCACTGACAGGGACTTTAAGCCCCTGTACACGGCTTGGCTCTTTGCATGAAGAATTCATCCCTTCTGTTTTGTCATGCAGTTTCCTTCTGTCCTCAGGAAGAACGGCATAGCAAGAGTACAGATTAAAAGGGAGGAAAAACAAAAACTGGACGATGAGAATCACCAGGAAAAATCGGATACTCTACAATATTAGCTGTAGATGGAATAAGCTCATCCCTGGTGTCTGGTGAGTGCAACTTGGAAAACAGGCAAGTCTGGATCTCCTGTTCCCAAAGTTCTCCTGCAATGGTGTGGGGGGGGAAGAAGTTGCCACCTCATGCATAGGTCTGAGGTATACCAACTGAGAAGAGAGCAACTGCTCCGTATCCAAGGAAAGATGTGCTGGCCATGGAGAGGGTCCAGAGGAGGTTCACTAGAATGATCCTGGGAATGAAGGGCTCAGTGTGAGGAGCATTTGATGACTCTGCACCTGTATTTGATGTTCAGAAGACTGGGGGGGTGGGGGCACGGAGGTGAGAGAGAAAATGGATCTCTTTGAAACCCACCAGATACTGAAAGGCCTGGATAGAGTGGACGTGGAGAGGATGTTTCCATCAGCGGGAGAGTCTCGGATCCGAGGGCACAGCCTCAGAATAAAGCTGATGTGAGGAATTGGTTTATTATTGTCACGTGTACCGAGGTACAATGAAAAACTTGTCTTGCATACCGTTCGTACAGATCAATTCATTACACAGTGCATTGAGGTAGTACAGGGCAAAACAATAACAGAATGCAGAATAAACAAAGAACAGTACAGAACAGGCCCTTCGGCCCACAAATGTTGTGCCAACATAGCTATTCCCTCCTACCTACAGAATGCCCATATCGTTCAATTTTTCTCTCATTCATGTGCCCATCCAAGCCCCTCTTAAAAGCCCCCATTGAATTTGCCTCCTCCACCCCATCAGACAATGCATTCCAGGTATCCACCACTCTCTCAGTAAAAAATGTAACCCTCACGTCTGTTCTGAACCTACCCCCTCACCTTAAATGCATGCAACAGTTCAATAAAGTGCAACAGTTACAGAGAAAGTGCGGTGCAAGCAGACAATGAGGTGCAAGGCCATGACAGGAGGTAGATTGTGAAGTTAGCAGTCCATCTTATTGTATTAGGGAACCGTTCAATAGTCTTATATAGTCTCCACAGCAGGATAGGTGTCCTTGAGCCTGATAAGGAGGAATTTCTTCAGCCAGAGGGTGGTGAACCTGTGGAATTTGTAGCCCCCAGAGCCCTCTGTGCCAAGTCATTGAATGTATTTCGGGCAGAGATCGATAGGTTCTTGATTGGCGAGGGGGGTTAAGGGGAGAAGGCAAGAGAATGGGGTTGGGGGGGGGGGGGGGGGGGGAAGTCATGATTGAATGGGGTAGCAGACTCAATGGGCCAAATACCCTAATTCTGCCCTGATATCTCATGGTCTTGTGTTCCATTCCCATTGTTGCCTACAACCAGTAACAGAGATGAACTGATGGTCCCTTGTCTTTTCCTCCCATGAGTTTGGAGAGGCTGCAGTTAATCAGAGCCAGCCAGCGTTAGGCACGAGGCTAGAGAGAAGGTCTTTAAACAGAGGGTGGTTAGCATGTCTCATTTTCTGCCACAAATATGGAAGCAGACCCTATAAACTCCTTTAATAGGGAATGTTTTATTGGCCTGAAGGAGTAGAGAGAGAAGCTTGCATGGAAAAACTCCACAGGCATCTCACCTTCTGTGTCACCCCAGCATCCTCATCAGGCCACAGTGCTGCTGACTGGAACCTCTGTCAAGGGCAATGGACAAGCAAAGTTTTCCTCTTCACCCTGCCCACCTCTACAATTCTCTTTTCAAAATAAACAGAATCAGAGCAATGAAAGTCTCTCACTGCCTCACCTAAACATTCAAAGCAGGAAGTTGTGGACACAGCTCAGCACGTCACAGAAAACAGACTCCTCTCCATGGTCTGTCTATACTTCTCGCTGCCTCAATAAAGCAGCCAAAAGAATCAAAAGACCCCACCCACCCCGAAGGTTCTCTCTTCTCCCGCCTCCCATCAGACAGAAGATACAAAAGCCTGAAAGCACATACCACCATGCTCAAGGACAGCTTCTACCCAATTGTTATAAGACTATTGAATGGTCCCCAGTACATCAAGATGGACTCTTGACCACACTACCTACCTCATTTTGGCCCTGCATATTATTGTCTACCAGCACTGCACCTTTTCTGTGACTGTAACACTTTATTCTGCATTCTGTTATTGTTTTCCCTTGTACTACTTCAATGCACTGATGTGATGAAATGATCTGTATGGATGGCATGCAAAACAAAGTTCTCCACTGTACCTCAGTACATGCGACAATAATAAACCAACTTACCATTCTTTTAGATACAAGCCAGGGCACAGAAGCTTCAAGCTACTGAGGAATTGTGGTCATGACATAGCAGTGACTAACATGGTGACTATGGTGTTCTAAGACTATACATTTTATACTTGGTGGAAATAGGCATGCCCAGTAATACAAAGACTGGCAATCTTTACTGAGATACTGACGCATGCATCATATTAAAAGTTAGGGCTGAACAGTCCTGATGGAGGGTCTTGGCCCAAGATGTCGACTGCCCATTTCCCTCCATAGATTCCCGAGTTCCCTCCTGAGTTCCTCCAACACTTTGTGCATCGTTCCAGATTTCCAGCATCTGTAGTCTCTCGTGTCTCCATTTCCCAGTGCTCAATTTGCACATGCAAAGTTCAGTCTGTAAAAATTGGGTCGCAGGAATCTCAGCCACTTTCTCCCCTAACCAAGTTGTGTCCCATCAACTGTCATAATGGATCACGAACTCATCTCTCCCACTCCCCTGCACACTTCCTTTGGGCATTAATCAGCATTTTCTCCACCGGGACTTTTACAATCTTCAACTGAAGCAGTGATTAAATTTCACAGCCACTCTCCCAAAATCTGCAACAGTCATCTCTTCTCAGAGAGAAATATGGAGATTTAAGTGCACCAATAAAAGTCACAATTGCATTAAGATTTACAATGTATTCGGTTACTGTCAAGGCACAATAATATCAATTGCATTTATTGCAGGAGGTAAAGTTCACATATGGAGCAAATATTAATTGATTCACAGAACGTTTCTTAAACAAAAAGTCAGTGTGAAAATTTTGTGCTCAATGAGGAAAATTAACGTTGGAGATGGTCAAAGAAAATAAGGGCATCACATGAACATTCAACTCAGATTCCTGTTGGGTGGACGAAAGGTCATGATTCTCAACAGTCCAACTCAGATTTATTATCACTGACTTATATGATGTGAGATTTGTTCTTTTGCGGCAGCAGTACAGTGCAAGACATAAATCACAAAATAAATATAGTGCAAAAATAAAGGAATAACGAAGTAGTGTTCATATTTCCTATTGCAGCCATCATCCACAACAAGTCAAAGAGGTCAATTAGATCCCATGGAATCAGACAGAGCTGGAATTAGTCTGAATATTCACACTCGCTTCATACAGACCCTTGCTGATGGATACTCTGCTGTCCCCAAAGCTTTGTATAAACTGTCAAGCCTTATTGCTGCTCTACTGCAACAGGGGAACTGTGGGTTTTAACTTAATCTTGCAAGAATACTGTATTATGAACTATATATTTGGTGCCAGCTGTGACTCAGTGAATTGCGCTTTTGCCTCAGAGAAAAGTGGTTGTGGGTTCAATTCTCACTCCAGAGACTCGTTCAGTAATCTAGGATTTTGCTTCTGTGCAACAGACTGCTGCACTGTTAGTAGTGTCACAGAGATACAGCATGGAAACAGGGCCTTTAGCGCACCGAGTCTACACCAGCCACCCATGTACACCGATTCTACACCAACCCCATTTCATTTTCCCCACATTCTACACACCAGGGGCAATTTACGGCAGCCAATTAATCTGCCAACCCACACGGCTATGGGATGTGGAGGACACCCACCCAGTCATCAGCAGAACAGCAAACTCCGCACAAACAGCACCCGAGGTCACGATTGAACCTGGGTCGTCGGAGACACGAGAGCAGTGGCTCTGCCAGCTGCGCCAATGTGCTCTCTTTCAGAGATGTTGAACTGAAGTCTGAAGATTCTCAAAAACAAAACCAGAATTCTGGAAATTAAAAAAGCTCACAGATCAGACAGCATCTATGGAGTGAGAAATGGAATTAATGTTTCAGGACCATGATGTTTTATCAGAACAAAGTACAATGAAGCACTGCTGCAACCTGGGAGTGATCTCAATTTTCAGAGATGTAGCAATAAAAATAAAACAGTGCTGTGCATCCAGATTTCCAAGCCACTTTTTGCCCATTATCTTGCTGCTGTTTACAAGAGCTTGCTCTGCTTCTTACAGCGAATACACTGCAAGAGTATCCGTTGCCACAGTGTGACTTTGGACAAACCCAGGCTGTGAAAGATGCCATGGAAGTGCAAGAACTTCATTTGATATCCTTTCATTCAGCCTAGACCTCACAATACTAAAGTGCTTTGGTACGAAAAATGAATGATCCAATAGTTTGAAGTAAGAGTATAAATAAAGGGGGAATTCAGCTGTAAAAATAAGTTGAGCAATCAGGTAATGCAAATTAAGTGACTCCATTTAAAAAAAAAGTCATAGAACAATACAGCACAATACAGGCCCTTCGGCCCACAATGTTGTGCCGAGCTTTAAACCTCGCCTAAGACTATCTAACCCCTTCCTCCCACATACCCCTACTTTAAATTCCTCCATATGCTTATCTAGTAATTTGACCAATGTACCTGCCTCCACCACTGCCCCAGGCAGCACATTCCATGCCCCAACCACTCTTTCCCTGTCCCTTGAACTTCCAACCCATTATTTTAAAGCCATGCCCTCTTGTATTGAGCACTGGTGCCCTGGGAAAGAGGCGCTGGCTGTCCACTCTATCTATTCCTCTTAATATTTTGTACACTTCTATCATGTCTCCCCTCATCCTCCTTCTCTCCAAAGAGCAAAGCCCGAGCTCCCTTAGTCTCTCCTCATAATGCATGATGGTTCATAAAGACAACTCCCAGGAATACCATGCGGACCAAGATTCCCATCTAAGCTAGTCCCACTCAGACAAGAGGATAAATCACGTTAGATAATGTAGCAAATAGCTTAAAAGGAATAAGGCAACTTTTTGGCATTGCACATCAAGGACATCCCAGAGACATGTAGGATGCAAGCAGCAAGGGAAGATGAAGGGAGATGAGGTTTATAACACACTGGGGAAGGGAAAGGATTAGCATGGCAGACATTATAATGTCCCATCTTCAAGCCTAGGAATGCTGAGGGCAGTGAACCTCAAAGGAAACACTTGTAATTTAGAAAAAAAAACCGTCCATGATGCAATACAAATTCTGTAATTTAGAGTGGGGGGGGGGGGGGCGGGGCGGGGGATAAAAACAGCTGAGAAGAGAATGAATAGAGGGAGAAAGAAACAAGGCAGAATGAAAAGGGAGAAAAAAATGATCGAAGAGCTTGCGTTGTTGATTGCAAGATTAATTTTCTGGTCTTTTTCTCTCAACTTGCACTACTGTCGTTATGTTCATTTTGTTTTTGTGCAGGTGCATGTGTAATTTATGTCAATTTTTTTTTATGTTAACTTAGGTTTGTCAAGTTTGTAATGCATTGTTCTGCTGTTGCCAAAGTCAATTTTCATGGCGGTTATACCCAGTGTATGACCATAAGGCAAAGGAGCAGAAGTCGGCCATTCGGCCCATCAAGTCTGCTCTGCCATTCTGTCATGAGCTGATCTATTCTCACATTTAGCCCCACTTCCCCGCCTTCTCACCATAACCTTTGATGCCCTGGCTACTCAGATACCTGTCAATCTCTGCCTTAAATACACCCAATGACTTTGCCTCCACAGCCGCCCGTGGCAACAAATGCCACAGATTCACCACTATCTGGCTAAAGAAATTTCACCGCATCTCTGTTCTGAATGGGTGCCCTTCAATCCTGAAGTCGTGCCCTCTTGTACTAGACTCCCCTACCATCGGAAACAACTTTGCCATATCTACTCTGTCCAGGCCTTTTAACATTCGAAATGTTTCTGAAGTCCGCCCTCATTCTTCTGAGCTCCAAGGAGTACAGCCCAAGAGCCGTCAAACGTTCCTCATATGTTAACCCTCTCATTCCTGGAATCATCCTAGAGAATCTTCTCTGAACCCTAACGTCAGCACATCCTTTCTTAAATAAGGAGCCCAAAACTGCACACAGTACTCCAAGTGAGGTCTCACCAATGCCTTATAGAGCCTCAACATCACATCCCTGCTCTTGTATTCTGTTCCTCTAGAAATGAATGCCAACATTACATTCGCCTTCTTCACCACCGACTCCAGCTGGAGGTTAACTTTTAGGGTATCCTGCACGAGGACTCCCAAGTCCGTTTGCATCTCTGAATTTTGAATTTTCTCCCCATTTAAATAATAGCCCGCCTGTTTATTCCTTCTACCAATGTGTATTATTGTAAGTGTTAAATTGTATGCCTCTTACAACAAACTTGAACTAAACAAGGACAAGAAGATTGAGACCAGCATCTTTAGAATTGGGGGCCCTCATCTATTGCACAACATTGACCAGGTGATGTGCCTGGCAAGTTCTATGATGCAGTAGCCCTCATTTGGAAGCTGAACAGAAAGATCCTTTCCATCTCTACTCCTCCTTCTTTCCTGGATTCCCAGCCAACATTCCACGGAAGTTCTCCATATGCCCTTTAATGTTGAGGTTCCACGAGTCAGCGTCTCACAAGTTTGCTCTTCAAAAACTCACATGTATGTAAACACTCCGTGATAGTGGTCGCATCTATGAAGTAGCCAGCACACAGATAACAGACGATGTGTTCGTTCAGGTCTTTAATCTTCACTTTTACTTCTTCCTGCCAATGATAAAGCACAAGCCCGCTAGTCACGCAATTGATCGTATCAGGAGGCTAGTGTCAACACTTTCTCATGATGATACTTAATTGTTAATAGATTTTTTTTAAAAAAAGAAAACGAACAAGGAAAATTTATGCCAGAGATATTTGCAGCACAAAGGTCAGTAGGTAGGAAGCACAGATTTAAGGTTTGATTAAGAAGATGGATAGATGAGATCTAACAGAATACACATTGTGATTACATTCAAAAAGCACAGCCTAAACAGGAAAGTTTGTGCATGGGTGCTAATTCAGTTGCATCTTCCAAAAGGGAACAGCAAAATGTGTAGGTCTCTGAGAAGAGGAGCAAGTTATGTGCAACTAATTGAAAAGCTTGATTTACAGAAGACTGTATCATAGAAAGCATCCTATCCGGATGCATCACAGCTCGGTGTGGCAACTGCTCTGCCTAAGACCATAAAGAATTTGCAGAGTTGTGGACACAGGCCAGTCTATCACAAGAACCAGACTCCCCTTCCCTCTGTCTATACTTCCCATTGCCTCAGGAAAGCAGCCACATAATCAAAGACCCCTCCCACCCCAATCATTCTCTCTTCTAAACAGGTCTACAGCGGACGCCATCTCCCTGGCCCTACACTCAACTCTGGAGCATCTGGTCAGTAAAGACACCCATGTTAGACTATTGTTTATTGACTACAGCCCTGCCTTCAATACTATAATTCCAAGCAAACTCATCACCAAACTCCGAGACCTGGGACTCAGCACCTCCCTCTGTAACTGGGTCCTTGAATTTCTGACCAACAGACCACAATCAGTGAGGATAGGCAGTAATACCTCCAGCACGACTATTCTCAACACTGGTGCCCCACAAGGCTGTGTCCTCAGCCCTCTAACTCTACTCCCTATACACTCATGACTGTGTGGCCAGATTCTGCTCTAACTCCATCTACAAGTTTGCAGATGATACCACCGTAGTGGGCTGTATCTCAACAATGAGTCGGGGTACAGGAAAGAAATGGAATCTATGGAATTCTCTGCCCAGGGAAGCAGCAGAGGCTACCTCATTAAATATATTTAAGAGGCAGATAGATTTTTGCATAGCAAGCGAATTAAGGGTTATAGGGAAATGGCAGGTAGGTGGAGCTGAGTCCACGGCCAGATCAGTCATGATCTTTATTGGCCAGATGGCTGACTCCTGCTCCGATTTCTTATGCAAGCATAGAACACACAAGCAGAAAGGTTATGCTAGAACTGGATACAGTACTCATTTGACCACAGCTCTGGCACCATGTACAGTCCTGATCAGCACAATATAGGAAAGATGCGAGCAAACAAAAAACATACTAGATGGGTTGAGCAGCACCTGTGGAGGCAAAGGGATAGTCAACATTCTGGGTTGACTATCAGGACAGAAAGTGCAGGGCGAATGCAGCCAGTATAAAGAGGTGAGAGGAAGGGGTGAGGCAGGGGACAGGTGGAACCAAATGAGGAGGGTGATGGGCAGATGAAGCCGGGTGGGGGAGGGGTAATCAGGAGACAGTAGCTGTGTGCAATAGGTAGAGACAGATAAGGAGAGAGAACAAAAAAGGAGACAGATGGAGCCAGTGGGGAAGGGTGGAGGTGGAGATAAAAGGCCAGAAGTGGTAAGTATTGGTATATTATTGTCACGTACCAAGGTACAGTGAAAAACTTGTCTTGCACACATCGTACAGGTCAATTCATTACACAGTGCAGTTACATTGGGTTAGTACAGAGTGCATTGATGCAGTACAGGTAAAAACAATAACAGTACAGAGTAAAGTGTCACAGCTACAGAGAAAGTGCAGTGCAATAAGGTGCAAGGTCACAACAAGGTAGATCGTGAGGTCAGAGTCCATCTCATCGTATAAGGGAACCGTTCAATAGTCTTATCACAGTGGGGTACAAGCTGTCCTTAAGTCTGGTGGTATGTGCCCTCAGGCTCCTGTATCTTTTACCTGATGGAAGTAGAAACACAAGAGGATGAGTAAGGAAGGTGATGTGGAACCGGGTAAGGAGGGATGACGGGCAGGTGGAACCAGTTGGGGGAAGGTACTGAAACTGGGTGATCCAGGAGAGGAAAAGAGCACGGAGTGTGGGTTACCTGAAGTTGGAAAATTCAATGTTCATACGATTGGGTTGTAGACTACCCTGGTGGATTATGAGGTGCAGGAAAGATATGATTGTATTGGAGAGTTTGCAGGAGAGAGTTACAAAGATGGTGCCAGAACTGGAAAATTTTAAGCTATGGGGAAAGATTGGTTAAGCTGTGATTGTTTTCTTTGGAACAGAGTAGATGGAGAGTCATCTAACCAGGAGCCAGAATAGAGTAAACAAGGAGGACCTAATTTCCTTAGCAAAAGGGTCAAAAGCCAGAAGGCATTGATTTAAATCAATCAGTAAATGAATGGAATCAAATTGGAATTGGTTTATTATTGTCACATGTACCAAGATAGAGAAAAAAAAAACTTGTTTTGTATGCCATCCATACAGATCATTTCATTACAACAGTGCATTGAGATAGTACAAGGGAAAACAATAACAGAATAAAATGTAACAGTTATAGAGAAAGTGCAGTGCAGGCAGACAATAGGTGCAAGGTCGTAACAAGGTAGATCGGGAGGTCAAGAGTCCATCTCATCATACTAGGGAACCATTCAGTAGTCTCATAACAGCGAGATAGAAGCTGTCCTTGTGCCTGGTGGTACGCGCTTTCAGGCTTTTGTATCTTCTGCGCGATTGGGGGTGGGGTAAAAAAAGAGAGTATGTCCAGGGTGGGAGGGGTCTTTGATTATGTTGGCTGCTTTACAGAGGTAGCAAAAAGGGCAGACAGACTCCCAGACTCCATGGAGGGGAGGCTGGTTTCTGTGATGTGCTGAGCTGTGTCCACAACTCTGCAGTTTCTTGCTGTCACGGGCAGAGCAGTTGCTGTACCAAGCTGTGATGCATCCAGATAGGATGCTTTCTATGGTGCATCAATGACAATTGGAGAGGATCAAAGGGGACATGCCAAATTTCTTTAGCCTCCTGAGGAAGTAGATGCCACAGCCAAGAAAGCTCACCAGTGTCTCTATGTGGTTGGACCAGTACAGGCTATTGGTGATGTTCACTCCTAGGAACTTGAAGCTTTCAACCCTCTTGACTTCAGCACCATTGATATAGACAGGAGTATATGCACCACCCTTTCTGAAGTCAATGATGGATTAGAGGGGGGCAGAGAAAGATGAGAAAAATGTTTTTATCCAGGTGGTAGAGGTCTGGGACACACTGGCTGAGAGGGTGACAACCATCATCACAGTTAAACTTCACTTGTTATACTTAAGAACTGGAACCTGCAGGGCCATGGACCCAGTGCTTGGAATTAGATTAGCATGCTCAAAAAGCAATAAACTGCAGATGTTGGAAATCAACACAAATTGTGAACTATTTCTCTTTCCACAGGTATTGTCCAACTTGCTTTGTTTTTCCAGCATTTTCTGTTGAATTTAGGGTAGGTGGCTTTTTATCAACTGGCTGAATGACCAGTTTCTGGGTCATAGCTCTCTATGATTTTAAGTTCATAAGTTTCCAAAGGCAGGTCCTTGTGAGGGATGCAGTGGGGAACAAAACTGTAAAATACCCCATGGCAGAACGGAGGTATAGGAGGAGTAGATCATCCAGTTCAGTATGACATTCACAAATATTGATTAATCAATCTTTTATCCCAAAGTTGATCAATCTACATTTTGAATGAACACAATGATTAAGCCACAGTGTCTGGAGTGAACTGCAGAGAGAAAAAAAATCACCATCGTCAGAGTGAAAAATGAATATATTCCTTGGCATACAAGGAATAGGTGCCTCCTGCTTCTAGACTCCTCAGTTAGGGGAAAACATCCAGCACGCTAAGCCCTATTTAAAAAAAAATTGTAAAGAAAAAGGAGGTCTCATCAAAAAAACACGAGTTTTTCTGATGAGACCTCCCTTCTCTTTACAGAATATCTCCAGTCTACTCAATCTCTCCTTGAATAGCAAACTTGGAACCAGTCTAGTCAATCTTCATTGCAGTTCCTCAAAAGCAAATACATTTCTTTCTCAGGTAAGGAGACCAAAATTTGACACAATATTGTAGGTACTGTCACGGAAAGGCTCCTACTTAACTGCAATAGGATGTGAGAGTCCTACAGTGAAACTGCAAATGAATGAAGAGCAGAAGGATCTAAATGTTCTTGTGCATGAATCACAAGAGGTTTACAGGCAGGTGTAGCAAGTAGAAAGACAAATGGCATATTGGGTTCTATGGCAAGGGGGTTGGAGTTGAGAAATAAGGAAGTATTGTAACTATTGTATAGCACTGGTGAGCTACACTTGAATACTTCATCCCCTTAAGGATATATTAGCATTGGAGGCATTCTGAAGGAGATTCACTACACTAATCTCTGGGATGAGAGGGTTATCCTATCATGAGAAGCTGAAGTTTGATTTGTATTCTTTGGAATTTAAGAGAAAGAGGGGTGACTCTATTGGAACACAAGATCCTGAGGGGGCTTGATAGGATAAATGCTGAGATGTTTCCACTGGTGGGAAAATCTCAAGAAAGGAGATTATATCCACAGACAATCACGTAAAACTGAGGTGCATGGGAATTTCTTCTCACAGAGGGTGGCAAATCTCTGGAATTCAACACCAAGGTTTGTGGAGGTTAGATCATTGGGGGCATTTAAAGAGGGAGTAGATAGAACTTTGAAAGAAAGATTGGGGAACTGAGGGCTATGAGGAACTGGCACCAAAGCAGTGCTGATACCCGTAGCAGATCAGCCATGACCATACTGAATGGCAGATTTGAGGAGCCAGGTGATCTCCTGGTCCTATTTTCTTTTTGTTCTCTTATAAAGAAAGGTCAATATATATCCTCCTAATCATTTGTTGCACCTGCATGTTGGTCTTCAGGGACTTGTTTACATGCATTTCTAGATCCCTTTGAACATCAATGTTACTTAATTATTTGAATTAATTTATCCCCAAGCAGTCTCCACTCTCCAACAGATACAATACCATAGAAAGCATCCTATCTGGATGTATCACAGTTTGGTATGGCAACTGATCTGCCTGGGACCACAAGAAACCGCAGAGAGCTGTGGACACAGCCCAGCACATCACAGACACCAGCCTCCCCTCCTGGGACTCTGTCTTTACCTCTTGTTGTCTTGGCAAAGCAGCCAGCATAATCAGACCCCACCCACCCAGGACATTCTCTCTTTTCTCCTCTTCCATCAGATAGAAGATACAGGAGCCTGAGGGCACATACCACCAGATAAGGACAGCTTCTACACCACTGTGATAAGACTATTGAACAGTTTTCTTATACAATGAGATGGACTCTGACCTCACGATCTACCTTGCTGTGACCTTGCACCTTATTGCACTGCACTTTCTCTGTAGCTGTGACACTTTACTCTGTATTGTTATTGTTTTCACCTGTACTACATCAATGCACTTTGTACTAACTCAATGTAACTGCACTGTGTAGTGAATTGACCTGTACAATCGGTTCGTAAGACAAGTTATTCACGGTACCTCGGTACAAGTGACAATAATAAACCAATACCAATTCTGTTGAATGGCACCAGTGGTAAATTTAGAAAAATAGGCAGCAGCATCTGCTCTTAAAGGGGCAAAATTCCATTCTGTCCCGTGAATGTCAATGTCAGGGTAATGTACCCAAGTCTCATGACTTCAGTGCAGTTACTATCGAATGGATCCAGTTGCACCCCAAGGGCTCACACCCCCAAAGGTGATCTTATGCAAACCCTTCATGCTCACGGTATTCCCTTTTGGCTGCAACCTCTAAAGGAAATAGAGGTACATCTTTCAGGTTAACAGTGCCAAAGTAACAGCCAAAATGCATCAGTGGCTTCCATTTATGTAGCCCCTTCAATACATTAAAATTTCAAGGCATTTCAGAGCAGTATTAAAAATGACAGAGCCCTTCAAAATATAAATAATGGGTGACCAAAGCACAGTCAAAGGGGAGGTTTTAAGCAGCACCTTAAAGGAGAGGCAGAGGTTTAATAAGCAACTCCAGAGCTCAGGGCCTTGGCAGCCAAAGGCACACCTGCCACTGGTGGCATGATAACAATCAGAGATTATCTAGTCAGCAGTTAGAGGAACATAGATCTTGAGCGTTATAGAGCTGGAAGAGATAGGAAGGAGAGATAGGAAGGAGCGAGATCATGCAAGGGTTTGAAAACAGTGATAATTTCAATAAGATATACCAGCAGGCTCAAGGACAGCTTCTATCCCACTGTGATAAGACTATGGAACCATTCCCTAAAACGATGAGATGGCCTCTGACCTCACAATCTACCTTGTTGTGACCTTGCACCTTAATGTCTACCTGCAATGCACTTCCCTGTAGCTGTGACACTTTACTCTGTACTGTTATTGTTTTTACCTGTACTACCTCAACGCACTGTGTATGAACTCAATGTAACTGCACTGTATAATGAATTGATCTGTACAAACGGTATGCAAGACAAGTTTTTCACTGTACCTCAGTACAAGTGACAAGAATAAACCAATACTTAACCAGGAGTCAGCACTTATTAATCTAAGCATGGGGGAAGTGATGGGTGAATGAGAGTTTGATCACATGGATTAGACAGCAGAGTTTTACATGAATAAAAGGTAACTTTACTTATTCACACTAAGAGGGTGCCAGGGCAAAGCTGCATGTATTCCACATTCCTGGTGGCTCAAGTGCATTTGATGCAGAGCAGTTTGTTGGGCCACTTCAGGGGACAGTCACCCACGTGAGCATCACATACAGCTTGCACGGGGTTAGAAACATAGAAAACCTACAGCACATACAGGCCCTTTGGCCCACAAAGTTGTGCTGAACATGTCCCTACCTTAGAAATTACTAGGCTTACCCATAGCCTATTTTTCTAAGCTCCATGTACCTATCCAAAAGGCTCTTAAAAGACCCTGTCGTATCCACCTCCACCACCATTGCTGGCAGCCCATTCCACGCACTCACCACTCTGAGTTAAAAAAAACTTACTCCTCTATACCTACTCCCAGCACCTTAAACTTGTGTCCTCTTGTGGCCACCATTTCAACCCTGGGAAAAAGCCTCTGACTATCCACACGATCAATGCCTCTCATTTAAGGTTCACTGTGCAAAGGAACAATTTGGTGGAGTGGTTGGGGGGAAAACTGTGGTAACAACAGGATCCATTTCATAGTAGCTGCAATACCATGGACCTCGAGTGAAGAGTCTCAAGATTGACTCATAGGACAAAAATGGAAAAATTGTTACACTTTTAGAACATCACAGCACAGGCCCTTCGTCCCACAATGTTGTGCCGACATTTTATCCTGCTCTAAGATTTATCTAACCCTTCCCTCCCACATAGACACATGAATGATAGAAAAATGGAGGGCTAAGAGTCTCTTAAATGTCCCTAATGTACCTGCTCCCACAACCTCTGCCGGCAGTGCATTCCATGCACCTACCACTCTGGGTAAAAGAAAAGCTACCTCTGACATCCCCCTTATACCTTCCTCCAATCACCTTAAAATTATGTCCCCTCATGTTAGCCATTGTCGCCCTGGGAAAAAGTCTCTGACTGTCCACTTGATCTATGCCTCTTATCATTTTGTACACCTCTATCAAGCCACCTCTCATCCTCCTTCTCTCCAAAGAGAAAAGCCCTAGTATGCTCAACCCATCCTCCTAAGACATGCTCTCCAATCCACGCAGCATCCTGCTAAATCTCCTCTGCATCCTCTCTAAAGCTTCCACATCCTTCCTATAATGAGGCGACCAGAACTGAACACAATACTCCAAGTGTGGTCTAACCAGAGTTTTATATAGCTGCAACTTTACCTCACAGCTCTTAAACTCGATAATCGACTGATGAAGGCCAACTCACCATACGCCTTCTCAACAACCCCATCAACCAGTGCGGCAACCTTGAGAGATCTATGGACCTGCATGCAAGATCCCCCCCCCCCCCGTCCCTTAGATTTGGTAACCAAGAAATGTGTGCCATTGTTTATTTCAGAGCCATGCATTTGATAGCATGCTTACTATAGAATGAAACACAGTAAACAGCAATTTCTGGGTTACGTGTCAACTGGGTACTTTCCAGCAGAGGGATATGTCAAATTGGAAGTGGTTTATTATTGTCACATGTACCGAGGTACAGTGAAAAGCTTGTCTTACAAACCGATCATACAGGTCAATTCATTACACAGTGCAGTTACATTGAGTTAGTACAGAGTGCATTGAGGTAGTACAGGTAAAAACAATAACAGTACAGAGTAAAGTGTCACAGCTACAGAGAAAGTGCAGTGCAGATACACAATAAGGTGCAAGGTCATAACAAGATAGATTGCAAGGTCAAGAGTCCATCTTATTGTATTACGGAACCGTTCAATAGTCTTATAACAGCAGAGTACTGTGTACAGCTTTGGTCACCCCATTATAGGAAAAATGTGGTTAAACTGGAAAGAGTGCAGAAGAGATTTACAAGCATGTTGCCAGGACTAGAGGGCCTGAGTTATAGGGAGAGGTTGGCCAGGCTAAGTCTTTATTCCTTGGAACATAGGAGAATAAGTTGTGACCTTACAGAAATGTTTATAATTATGAGAGGCATAGACAAGGTGGACGGTAACAGCCTCTTCCCCAGGGTAGGGGAGTCCAAAACTAAGGGGCATAGGTTTAAAGATGAGAGGGGAGAGATTTAAAAGTGACCTGATGGGCAACTTTTTTCATGCAGAGAGTGGTGAGTATAAGGAGCGAGCTGCCAGAGGAAGTGGGTGAGGCAGGTACAACAGTATCATTTAAGCAGCATTTGGATAGGTACACAGAGGGGCGCAGCTTGGAGGGATATGGGTCGGACGCAGGAAATTGGGACTAGCTGGGTGGACATAGTGGTCAGTATGGACTGGTTGGGCCAAAAAGCTCGAGAAGGTGTTTGGCCAAACACTGGCAAGTGGGACTTTCTTGGATGGGGCACCTTGACTGACACGGTGACAAGAGATTCTGCAGATGCTGGAATCTGGAACAACAGACGCAAAACGCTGGAGGAACTCAGCAGGTCAGGCAGATCCACAGAGGAAAATGAACCCGATAAAGGGTCTCGACCCGAAACGTCAACTGTTTATTCCCCTCCATAGATGCTGCCTGACCCACTGAGTTCCTCCAGCATTGTTGAGTGTGTTGATTGGCATGGACCAGCTAAGTCAAAGGGCCTGCTTCCAAGCTGTATAACATAGAAAACCTACAGCACAATTCAGGCCCTACGGCCCACAAAGTTGTGCCAAACATGTCCCTACCTTAAAAATTACTAGGCTTACCCATAGCCCTTTATTTCTCGAAGCTCCATGTACTTATCCAAAAGTCTCTCAAAAGACCCTATTGCATCCACCTCCACCACCGTTGCTGGCAGCCCATTCCACGCACTCACCACTCTCTGAGTAAAAAACGTACCCCTGACATCTCCTCTATACTTACTCCCCAGCATCTGAAACCTGTGTCCTCTTGTGGCAACCATTTCAGCCCTGGGAAAAAGCCTCTGACCATCCACACCATCAATGCCTCTTATCACGTTATACACTATCTCCTGACCATTTTGTTTTATGACAACATAAGATATTTTTATTAATCACGTGTACATTGAAACATCCAGTGAAATGCATCTTTTGCGTAGTGTTCTGGGGGCAGCCCGCAAGTGTCGCCACGCTTTTGGCGCCAACATAGCACGCCCGCAACTTCCTAACCTGTACGTCTTTGGAATGTGGGAGGAAACTGGAGCACCCGGAGGAAACCCACGCAGACACGGGGAGAACGTACAAACTCCTTACAGACAGCGGCAGGAATTGAACCCAGATCGCTGGCTCTGTAATAGCGTCACGCTAACTGCTACACTACTGTGCCTACCCGTACACTCTGCAGATCATTGCAGATTTCCAACAACTGCAGATTTTTGCATTTCGACATCTTTTCTTAAATTAATTCAAAAGCCTGCTTCCCACACCAAGGTTGCAAAGGGACCATGTGCCAAATTGCCGCCAAGAACCCATTTCACCAGGCGCATGCGCACCGCGGCTGGCTCTCCGCCAAGACGCATGCGCAGTGTGACGACCGCGACCCCCGTCACTGCATCAAGATGGCGCCGGAGAGCGGGGCGAGCGGCCCCGTCCGCCGACTTTGTGAGGCGATCCTCCCCCCCCCACGACCGTGCCGAAACCTCGCCACCGCCCCGCCCTCTGTCCGGCCGCCCCCCCCCTCTCGTCTCCACACCTCGTTGCGCAGCGGGTCCAGCTTGTAGACGGTCTGCAGCTGGTTCCGGAGCCGCATCGCGTTCGCCATCGGAGCGTCAACCGCCATCGCGCTGCGTCAGCCGGTCCCCCCCCCCCCGCCAACCTCCGCCTCTGCGTCATCACGCACGGCGGCGCCGCCGGGCAGAGCCGTCCCGCCGCTGGCGAGCCGGGAGGCGCCGGCAGGGGGCGGGCTGGGTGGAGGTGGCGCACACAGGGGAGGGGGAGGGAGAGGGGGAGGGAGAGGGGGGGGGAGAGGGGGGGGGAGAGGGGGGGGGGGGGGAGGGAGAGGGGGGGGGAGGGAGAGGGAGAGGGGGGGGAGGGAGAGGGGGGGGAGGGAGAGGGAGGAGGGAGAGGAGGTCAATGCACATTCCCTGCAAGTGGGAGTGAGGCACTGCTGATAGTGGGGCACACAGTGAAATGCATCTTTTTGCATAGAGTGTTCTGGGGGCAGCCCGCAAGTGTCGCCACGCTTCCAGCGCCAACACAGCATGCCCACAACTTCCTAACCCGTATGTCTTTGGAATGTGGGAGGAAACTGGAGCACCCGGAGGAAACCCACGCACACGCGGGGAGAATGTGCAAACTCCTTACAGCCAGCAGCTGGAATTGAACCTGGGTCACTGGCGCTGTAATAGTGTTATGCTAACTGCCACATTACCGTGCATGAACATCAGTGCTGGTCTGGAAATCGAGAGTTTATACACATGTGCAATGAAAAACTTACTTGTAGCAGCATCATCACAGGTACATAGCATCAGAGACGACATTCACGAGAAAAATTACTTTTGTTTTTACACACGCAAGAAGCAGGCACAGTAGTGTAGCGGTTAGCGTAATGCTTAACAGCGCCAGCGACCTGGGTTCAATTCCCGCCGCTGTCTGTAAGGAGTTTGTACGTTCTCCCTGTGTCTGCGTGGGTTTCCTCCGGGTGCTCCGGTTTCCTCCCACATTCCAAAGACGTACGGGTTAGGAAGTTGTGGGCATGCTGTGTTGGCGCCAGAAGCGTGGCGACACTTGTGGGCTGCCCCCAGAACACTCCACGCAAAAAGATGTATTTCACTGTGTTTCGATGTACATGTGACTAATAAAGATACATTATAATTAGAACAAAAAAAGTATTGTAGTGCAAGTGGTCAAACAGCCAACAAAAGGCATTGCAAATTCCTCCAACATCCAGAGTGCAGCAGTTCAAGGACAGGGAATGTTGTAACAGCCACATCCCAGAAAGTAAAGTATTCAAATATAGAGTTGTCAGATTAAATTCCATGTAATTGCTTTATCTCAGTACATGTTACAATACAGTGGAAAAGTTGTTTTGCATGCCATCCAGACAGATCATTTCAAACAAGTACATGGAGGTAGTACAAAGCAATAACAGAATGCAGAATATAGTGTTACAGTTGCAGAGAAAGTGCAGTGCAGGCAGACAATGAGGGGCAAGGGCCATGATGAGGTAGAGGGATTAAGAGTTTATCATGGTCCTTTCAATAGTCTTTTAACTGCGGGATAGAAGCCACTCTTGAACCTGCTGGAGTGTGTATTCTCTGCCTGATTTTGGTGGGGGTGGGGGTGGTTGGAAGAAGAATGGGTGGGAGGGGTCTTTTGACTGATTAGGCTGGGTGCAGCCTCAAACTTTAAAATGATCGTAGAAGTGTTGATAATTTTTCCACAAATAAGGTGACCAGACACCAATGAACCCAGTAAGAAATTCAATAGAAATCTCATTACCCAGAATGCAAAACTCAGTACCACATGGAGCAACTGAAGTGTTTAGCAGAGATGTATTAAGGGGGAAAAACAGGAAAAACCAAGGAGGAAGAGCAGAGTAGGGCAATAGATTTAAGAGGGGAAGTAGACTCCCATAATCCATGAACCATTCCAATGTTTGCAGATGCAAAAAGTAGACACTACTCAGAAGAACATGAGCAGAAGGTTAGTCCAATATTACACATTAAAATTGAGCATCGTTAAGGGGGAAGAATTGTCACTACATAGATTAGAATACAAGTTCAAGAGGTATTTCATCATGTTCTGGAGGAAAGTGATTAAAAAAAAAGTTAGTGGTTACGGCATAGGAGGCCATTAGGCCAGTCAGCTTCAAGCTAGTAAAAGCGATCCAGTTGGTCTTACTCTCTCACACCATTGCTCTGCAGTTTTTCCAGAGTCAAAGTAAAGTTGTCATATGCACAAGTTCATGTATGCATAGGTGCAATAAAAACTTACAGCAACATCATAGGTACATAGCATCAGAGACAACAGTCACAGGAAAAATTAAACATACACAAGGAAGAACATAATTAGAACAAAAGGAAACCATTTCCTTTCAGATACTTTTCTGACTTTTTTTTTTAAAAATGAAAAATTGATTCACTTAACTGGCAGTGCTTTTGCCGATCTTAAATCAAAGTGCACAAGAGGTTTTTTTCCTCATGTTACTTTTATTTCCACTGCCAATCATTTCATTCTAATATCCCAAGGTTCTAACCAGTGGCAACAGTTTCTTTATCTACATCATTATTTTAATGACCTTTTAGATTTCTTCACAACCTCCAAGGAGAACAACCCCAGCTTCCCCAGTCTAAACCAATTTCCCTCTTCCATAGAAGCATTTTATGCACCCTCTCGAAAGGTTTTATACATCTTTCTCAACACAGCACTGGAGTTGGGGCCAAATGCTCATCATGATTTCCTTTCTTTTGTACTCGACACCACTCTTTCCAAAACTTGGTATCTCATGCACTTTCTTTCCCTTGAAAAAAAGAACAAATATTGTCAACTGGTATGCCCTCTTTTCAGAAAGTTTGAGGTATCTCAGAAAGCCACATCATGAGAACAGATGTGGAGGAGATGGAGAAACAGAGAAGGTAATAGTGTCCTTGCAAGTGACAGTGTGAGAAGAGGCGTAGTCAAGGTAACTCAGTATCAACCTGCCTTGCATTTCCAACAAGTTATGCAGATATAACACCATCACCACACCAAAAAAAATCTTTGTTCTTATACTCTTTTAAAGAATTGTGGCCCCTAGTTAACTTTTGCTTCTAATCAAATCCTAACAAAATGTTACACCTCACATTTCTTAGCATTAAAATACCTGGCACATTGCTACTCATTCCACCAGCCTAACTTCTGCTCCTGGAGGCCCATTAC
The DNA here is from genome assembly GCF_009764475.1 of Pristis pectinata. Classification (NCBI taxonomy): domain Eukaryota; kingdom Metazoa; phylum Chordata; class Chondrichthyes; order Rhinopristiformes; family Pristidae; genus Pristis; species Pristis pectinata. Next base: position 6,457,920 of record NC_067406.1, read on the forward strand.
TATCCTCTGTTCAGTATCTACACATCAAAGTTTTGTGTTATCCACAAGTCAGCAATTCTTCTTCATGCACAGACATTAAATTACTCAAATCTGGAATAACACTGACCTCTTGGATGAATCTATTCAAATTTAAAAACTTGGGATAGAATATCTCTTCCATAACCCTCAAGAAAGAATTGGGTGAACAAAAAAAAAATCCAGGAACTATTTCTGTTCAATTCCCAAAGATCATTCTTGCTCTTCCTTAACCAAGTACCAAAGTTCACACTCCCCCTGAAGAATTTATTCCTGTTTCACTCAGCCAGGTTAGATTGCATCTGTTCTAAAACATGAACCAGAACAGGAACGAATTATTGGGATTGGTGGTAATGACAGGATTGGGAGTAGGCCAATCCTCTCATTGCCACCAATCCTTTCAGCCTATCAGATGTATCCCAAGGTTGCTCAACCTTAACTCCTGTTTACCTGCAATTGTTCTCTGAATTGCAATTCCATTAGTCTCTGTTTTTGAAATGTTGTGATTGGGTGATAGGGGAGGACAGAACCAGACCTCATTCATCTTTTGTTTTGAAGAAATGCTCCTTGAAATTACCCCAGACTGACCTTGCTCTATTTTAAAATTATATCCCATTTACTAGACCACCCACAGATACACTTTAAAAAACTACCCACTCCTTTAATTTGTTTAACAACCTTAATCATCTCAATTAAATCAGCCTTTAATCTTCTAAACTCCAATAGCTACTACAACCAGACCTCATAATTTAACCTTGTTAGCTGTGGTATTTTTCTGATTGGGAAAACCTGGATTTGGATTCTGGATTAACAATGGACTCTGTCTGCGTTTCTCAGTAAAGCAGCCAACATAATCAAAGATCCCACCCACTCTGAACATTCTCTCCTCTTCCCCCCTCCCATCAAGCAGAAGAGTCATAGAACAATACAGCACAGATACAGGCCCTTCGGCCCAAAAAATCCATGCTGACCATGGTGCCCACCCATCTAGTCCCAATTTCCTGAGTTTGACCCATATCTCTCCAAGCCCCACTCCTCCATGTACCTATCCAAGTGCTTCTTCAATGATACTTTTGTACCTGCCTCACCCACTTCCTCTGGCAGCTTGTTGCATATACTCACCACCCTCTGCGTGAAAAAGTTGCCCCTCAGGTCCTTTTTAAATCTTTCCCCTCTCACCCTAAACTTATGCCCCCTAGTTTTGGACTCCCCTACCCTGGGGAAAAGACTGCTACCTTCCACCTTATCTGTGCCCCTCATGATTTTATAAACATATAAGATCAGCCCTCATTCTCCGACACTCCAAGGAACAAAGACCCAGCCTGGCCAACCTCTCCCTGTAACTCAGGCCCTCTAGTCCTGGCAACATCCTCGTAAATCTTTTCTGCGCTCTTTCCAGCTTAACCACATTTTTCCTATAACAGAGTGACCAAAACTGTACACAGTACCCCAAGATACAAAAGCATGAAAGCTGATACCCAGGCTCAAGGACAGCTTCTATCCCACTGTTATAAGACTATTGAATGGTCCCCTAGTACAATAAGATGGACTCTTCACCTCACAATCTACTTTGTTATGGCCTTGCACCCTCTATGTCTGCTGCACTGCACCTTCTCTGTAACTGTAACACTTCATTCTGCATTTTGTTATTGTTTTCCCTTGTACTACCTCAATGCACTGTTGTAATGAAACGATTTGTATGGATGGCATGCAAAACAAAGTTTTTCACTGTACCTCGGTACATGTGACAATAATAAACCGATACCCATACCAATTAAAGTGACAGAAATGCAATGGGGATCTTTTCCTGGTCCCTGTAATTTACTTAAATCTACTTGAGAGAACTGTTGGTCATGGTGTAAAGGCAATATTGTTTTCAGTGGCTTATGCGGATAATGGGGGGAGAACAGCATCAGAGAGGAGCTCATTTGACTCTTTGACATGTTACCAACACCCTCACCTCCAGTTAGGGCTCCCTAACAAGGACGTCTACCGTTGCTCACACCAGTGGGATGTTAGTGCATTTTTTTTAATGGACTGACCTATAACAATGGTGTTGACACCTTGAAAGTAATTTTGTAAAGTAGTGTGAAGTGTTTCTGAGAAATGCCACAGTCTGGAAGAAATGCAAGAATCTATTCTGTCTCAGGCACAGTTCTGCACACCCGTTAACCACTTCTGCCAATCCCTTAATGCATGTTGCCTTTTAACATTATTGGCAGTTCATGCCTTTCACCCATGGCATTTCTCACCTCCTGCCCCTCAATGTTATTGCACCTTCCTCAGTGTTCATCCCACCTCCAGTGGTACCTCAATTTTCCCCTCGAATCCTTCACCATTGCTCCCTGATGCCATCATCCCCTCCCAGTAGTTGGTTGATACTCTTCATCCTTATTATCAATTTGTTCTCTTTACCTCATTCTACAGCCACACCTTGCTCTGGGTGCTAGGACCGTTGTATTCTGCCATACATCTATCCCCCACTCCATACATTCCTGCTGTTTTCCCTCTCTGAAACCACAAACTGATCATTCAGCAATTACCTCCCCCGCCACCCCCCTTATCTACTACACCTCTCTCTCTTTCAGAGATGTATTGTGTAGTGTTTTAATTTTCTTTCTTGTTTCTATTTTTTCCTGGTAATTGCAAGAGGCGAGATTGTAAAGGTATTGGTATTGGTATTGGTTTATTATTGTCACTTGCACGAGGTACAATGAAAAGCTTGTCTTACAAACTGATCATACAGGTCAATTCATTACACAGTGCAGATACGTTGGGTTAGTACAGAGTGCATTGATGTAGTACAGGTAAAAACAATAACAGTACAGAGTAAAGTGTCACAGCTACAGAGAAAGTGCAGTGCAATAAGGTGCAAGGTCACAACAAGATAGGACATGAGGTCATAGTCCATCTCATCATATAAGGGAACTATTCAATAGTCTTATCACAGTGGGGTAGAAGCTGTCAAGTCTGGTGGTACGTGCCCTCAGACTCCTGTATCTTCTACCCGATGGAAGAGGAGAGAAGAGAGAATGTCCCGGGTGGGTGGGGTCTTTGATTATGCTGGCTGCTTCACCAAGACAGCGAGAAGTAAAGACCAAGGAGGGGAGGCTGGTGTCCGTGATGCGCTGGGTTGTGTCCACAACTCTCTGCAGTTTCTTGCGGTCCTGGGCAGAGCAGTTGCCGTATCAAGCCGTGATACATCCAGATAGGATGCTTTCTATGGTGCATTAGTAAAAGTTGGTGAGAGTCAAAGGGGACAAACCAAATTTCTTTAGCCTCCTGAGGAAGTAGAGGCGTTGGTGAGCTTTCTTGGCCGTAGCATCTACGTGATTTGACCAGGACAGGCTGTTGGTGATGTTCACTCCCAGGAACTTGAAGCTCTCAACCCTCTCGACCTCAGCACCATTGGTGGGTTTTGCTCAATGAGTAGCACACTTGTTTCTCATTGTAGAGTTTATGGTTTCAGCTTGGACACCAGAAACTTAAGCCCATAATCCACACTGCCACTGTTTGAAAGCACCACCTGTGGGTGAGATGTCAAACCCTCATAAGTGGACATAAGATGTCCCACGGCACAATTTAGAAGAGCAAGAAAGATTTCAAGTATCCCTTTCTCCTGTCGCTGAGCACTGGTGATTTTATTCCCCAGAAGGCCACCAGGTGACACCAGTTTTCAGGTAATCAGATCCAAAGGCAGCAGATTGAACCACACTTACTTTGTCTCCTCACAATAAAAGGCCTGCCACATTGCTTTTTTTCTTGACTTCAGGTAATTGTTGATACAAGAGGAAGATAAGGAGTAAATTGTATCTGAAAGAATTAGGCAAAAAGAGTTAGTTTTTTTTTTAAATATTAGAATTTATCAAATTCATACATGCCTGGAATGAATTCCAATGGGAGTGTTCAATAGCTCTTCAATTCAGATATTCTGAAGACAGTAGCTATTTGAAAGGTTCCTGGAAGTAGTGAACAATGGCTCTAGAGAGAATAAGAACTTGGAAGAAATTAGAAATAGTAGATTTACATTATTAGAGAAATTAGTGGGACAGAAATCTGATAAATCTACACATTCTAATGACATGCATACCTAGGCCTTTGAAAGAGATGCAGTAATGATAGTGGATTCACTGGTTGTTATCTTACGGAATTCAATGGTTCTCGAATGGTTCCCACAGTTTGGAAGGTAGCAAATGTAACCCACTATTTTATAAAGGAAGGAGAGGGGAAAAACACCAGGGATTTACAGACCAGAGAGTCTGAACAACTGAACAATGCAGTGATCTTTTCTGGAGGAAGTGGTAATGGGGAACTAAGAAAATAGTATTAGAGGATTGGTTAATGAACAGAAAATGGTAGAAATAAATGTGGTTTCAGATTACCAGGCTGCCTCCTGTGGGTGCCATTGGGGCCTCAGCTGTTCACAGTCTTTATTGGTGGCTAAGGGGACCGTGTGGATGAGTCAGTTTTGAGGAGATTGTAGAGAAACTACAAAAGACACAATCAGGCGAAGTGAATAGATGAGGACATAGCGGGTGGAATATATTGTGGAAAAAGTATGAGATCTACCACTTTGTTGGAAATAATAGAAAAATGGAGAACTTTTTAAGTGGTGAGAGAGTGCAAGGCATTGTTCATTTGTCCTTGTATGTGAAAGATTGAAAGAGTAGCAATAGATTAGGAAGGTAAGCTGCATATTGGCCTTTATTACAAGATAATTTGAATGCAAGAGTAAAGGTGATGTTGTGCAAAATTACATAAGGTCTTGGTGACAAATTTGGAATACTGTCTATAAATTTGGTCTTCCTAGCTAAAAAGGATGTATTTGTTGTAGAGGGAGTACCATGACTGCTCGCCAGATTGATTCTTGGGATGGGGTATGGACCCAGTAGCAGACTGGGCCTGTACTCTCTAGGGTTTAGAAAAATGATATGTGATCTCATTGAAATGAATAGGGCTTGAGAGGTGGATACAGGGCTGATGTTTTTCCTGGCTGGGGTGTCTAGAACTAGGGGTTCTAGTCTCAAAATAAGGATTCAGTTTTCTGGAATGAAATGTGAAAAAGTTACTTCACCCAGACAGTAGTGAATCTTTGAAATTCTCTATCCAAGAGGGCCCTCAAGGTTCAGTCACTGATATATCTCAAGATCACAAGACAAAGGGGCAGAAGTAGGCCATTTGGCCCATCGAGTCTGCTCTACTACCTCACCATTGGCTAAACTATTCTCCCATCTAGCCCCAATTCCTGGTCTTTTCTCCATATCCCTTGATACCCTGACTAATTAGACACCTATCAATCTCCTCCTTAAACACCCCCAATGATCGGGCCTCCACAGCTGTATGTGGCAACGAATTCCACAAGTATTCAGGACAGATCAATAGTTTTTTTTAATGTTAAGGGAATCATGGAATATGGGGTCAGTACAGTGAAGTGCCACTAAGGTTCTGTGAAAATCTTATTGAATGACAGAACAGAGTGAATGGCCTACTCTTTCTGTTTCTTATTTAGCATCCTTCCTGATCTCTGAATGTCAGAAAGGACTTTAAAGCTTTTATACATTTGGTGTGTTATTATTTGTAGCATAGGAAAATTGAGAGTCAATTTGGGCAAAGCAAACTCCCTCAAAAATCATTGCGGTAATAACATGATTATTGGTTTATCATAATAGATAATCATTCTAAAGGCTTTTTACGTGCACCCTACGAGGTGAGGCAGGGCATCAGTTTAAAATCTCAACTGAAACCTGGCACTTCTGTCAGTGCAGCAGAGCTATAGTAGTGCTGCGGAGAGCCAGCCTGGATCTTTACACACAAGAGGACGTGGATGGAAGAATGAGCAAATATTGGGTGCAGTTTGCTTTAACTTTTACAAAGATAGTGGCTCATACAGGTACAGATTCACAAGAAGCTATATCACGGTCACAGCTGGATGCTGTGTTCCAAATTCTTTTCACCCTTTGCTCCAAAAGCAAGTTTACATGAAACAATCATCACTCTGTGAGAGCAACTTACAGTTGGTATCTTAATATGAGCTGGTATTTGAGCTATGAGAGGGTATTCCCATGGAGCTTTTAGTCTTTTCCCCCACTTTCCATGACACCTGCAGATCACAATGTCCTACCTGCGCACTCTGCTCTGTTGAATCACAGAATTACCATTGAAATAAGTCAGTTGGCCCATCGAGTCTGTGTCAGCTCCTGGTAGAGCAATCCAGTCAGTTCCATTTCCCTGCTCTTCCACCTGAGCTGATCACCAACCACCCTAATAATTAGCGGAACAGCCATGAAATGCAGTATAGGTCATTCCTGTTTTTTTCCCTTGTGTTCCCTTGTTCTTTTTGGCTCAGTTTCTCCTTCTGTCACACTCATTGTCTTTTTTTCTCTTTCTACTCAGTTTCCGCTGATTCCTCGGCTGTACTTTTCTATGTTCTATGTTTATCCTCAAATGTAAAGAAATTTTTAGCAACAATAATCAAGGAAGACAGTTATAGGCACTTAAAAAGTTTAATTTGATAAAGGAAAGTAGGCACAGATTACTTTTGACTAATGGATTTAAAATTTTCTGCAATAGGTTCAGAAAGCAGTTCTAATCTGGAATTCACTGGTAAGGGTGGTAGAATCAATCAGTGCCATCAAAAGGGAATTGAAAATAGATAATTGAGAGAGGATAATTTGCAGGATGTGGGAGTCATTAGCACATCTGCCATCTATTGCCCGTTCAAATGCCCTTGAGAAGGTAGTGGAAGCCATCTTAAACTGCTGTAGCCCACGTAATGTAGGGATAGAAACTATGAACAAGGAAATGAACAAATTCACGCCCTCTGCAGCCCATGTGATGATGCGGATTGCTGGTTTTATTTACATTTTTCTGAGAGGAGCCAACAACACAAGTTTTGTCTTGTTCCAGTTCAAACAAGTCAAAAGTAATCAAATAGACTCATGCAATGTTGACCTTTATAATTTTTGTTTGTTTTTGTGTGGTAATGTGGACCTCCCTAGCAAGGTTTGTTGTCCATCCCTATGTGCCCTTGAACTGAGTGTCTTGCAAGGCCATTTCAGAAGTCAGTTATCAGTCAAGCACTTTTCTTCCATGAACTAAATGAGTCTTCTTATAACAGTGGTAGTTTCGTGGTCATCATCCCTGAAATTATCATTGCATTCCAAGTTTACTTAAGTAAATTTAAATTTTCTAGTTGTCATGTTGGGATTTAAACTCATGTCTCTGGATTAAGGCATATGGATACCAGGACAGTAATTCGACCACCATGCTGCCAGATCTTCATCTCAGGTTGGTGGGGTGAGGAGGAAGTGGGTGTTAGAATATCATTGACAGGAACTGTGTGTAGTCTTGGTCAGCCCTAGTTAATTATAATAAAGCAAAATCTTATCCAATTTTGAGATATGGGCATCCTGGCAAGACTCACATTTATTGCCATCCCTAGTTGTCCTTAAGAAGGTGGCGATAGAATTAGAATGGAAGGTGAAGGTACTCGCATAAGATTGTTAGGTAAGAACTGTGAAGGTTTTGGCCAAGTGACAATGGAAGGATGGCCAATGTAAGTCCAGATGGCATGTCATGACTCATCATTATCATCTTGCACCACCAACTTTTTTTATTGTTAAATGTTTCCTGCCCTAATACAAGTCACGGCTTTTTTGATTACGCCTCCTCCCACCCTGCCTCCTACAAGGAGTCCATTCTATTCCCTATTACTCCATCTATGTCTAAGAAATGTCTTCCCTTCTTCCTGAACTCGGGCTTTCCCTCCTATTGGTAATTGGTTTATTATTATCACATGTACCAAGATACAGTGAAAAGCTTTGTCTTGCATGTCATCCATACAGATCATTCCAAATATAAGTACGGTGAGGTAAAAAACAATAACAGTAAAAACAATAACAGAAGGCAAAGTTACAGTTTACAGTTACAGAGAAAGTGCAGAGCAGGAAGGCAGATAAGGTGCAAGGGCCCTGACAAGGTAGGTTGTGAGGTCAGGAGTTCATCTTTATCATACAAGAGTTCCGTCCAAGACTCTTATAACAGTGCGGTAGTAGATGTCCTTGAGCCTGATGGTTTGAGTTTTCAGTTGTATCTTCTGCCTAATGGAAGGGGGAAGAAGAGAGAATGACCAGGGTGAGAGGGCCTTTGATAACGTTGGCTGCTTTCTTGAGGCAGTGGGAAGTGTAGAATAGTGGACAGTGCCATTAACCACATCTCATCTATTTCTCACATCACCCTGGCCTCTCCTCCCTAAGAGAGCAAGAACAGAGTTCTCTTAGTCCTCACCTTCCACTCCATCAGCATCTACATTCAATGGATCTTCCCAATATTTGCTAGTTCCAACAAAATTACATATCTCCCACCCTTTGGAGCGAGCAGCTGAGTGAGAGGGAGCAGAGTGGTCGGGCTTTGGCTTAAGGGGCTTCAGCGTAAAGGGGCAAGGCAGGTGAGTAGCTGGTATGTAGGTAAACGTAAGGTTTACCTATCATCTGTGATTAATATTTAAGTAGGAAAAACTAGGGGGAAGAGAAAGGAATTAGTTCAGATGGAGGACAGGGTGGTGAGCTGCAGCTGCTCGATGTGGGAACTCGTGGACCTTGCTGCGGTCCACGATGGCCACATCTGCAGTCAGTGCTTGAGGCTGGAGGAACTTCGGCTCAAAATCGATGAGCTGGAGTTACAGCTTCAAACACTGTGCAGCATCAGGGACAGGGAGAGTTTTGTAGATACTGTACATAAGGAGACGGTCACCCCCCTTAGAGCAGGTAATTCTGGAGACCAGGAAGTAGACAGAATGGTGACTGTCAGGGGAGGGAAAAGGAAAAAGAAAACGAACAGGCAGATACAGCAGAGGACCCCGGAGGCTGTTCCCCTCAGTAACAGGTTTTACGCTTTGGAGGCTGTTGAGGGAGATGACCTGCCGGGGCCTAGCAGCAGTAGCCAGGTCTGTGGCACTGGGACCGGTCCTGCTGCTCAGAAGGGAAGGGAGGAGAAGAGGAAGGCAGTAGTGATAGGGGACTCGATAGTCAAGGAAAAAGATAGGAGGTTCTGTGGCAGTGAGCATGAATCCCAGATGGTTTGTTGCCTCCCAGGTGCCAGGGTCCGGGATGTCACGGATCGGGTCCACAGGATTCTAGAGCGGGAGGGAGAACAGCCAGAAACCGTGGTTCATGTTGGTACCAACGACATAGGTGGGAAGAGGGATGAGGTCCTGAAAAGTGAATTTAGCGAGCTAGGCAGAAGGCTGAAGGACAGGACCTCGAGGGTAGCGATCTCAGGATTGCTGCCAGTGCCACATGATAGTGAAGGTAGGAACAGAAGGAGATGGCAGATAAATGCATGACTGAGAAGTTGGTGCAGGAGGGAGGGTTTTAGGTTTTTGGATCATTGGGATCTCTTCTGGGGAAGGTGAGACCTGTACAGAGAGGACGGGTTATACCCAAACTTGAGGGGGGCCAATATCCTTGCGGCCAGGTTTGCTCGGGTGGTTCAGGAGGGTTTAAACTAGATTGCGAGGGGGAAGGGAACCGGAGGAGTAGGTCAGAGGAAGAAGGGGATGGGGAAAAGTCAGATCTGACAGGTAGAGAGACTTTGAGGAAGGAGAAGCAGAGTACAGGCTACAAAAGTAGTAAGGTGGATGGGCTAAAGTGTATTTACTTGAATACGAGAAGCATCAGGAATAAGGGAGATGAACTGAGAGCTTGGATAAGTACATGGGACTATGATATTGTGGCTATTACAGAGACATAGATGACATCGGGGCAGGAATGGATATTGAATATTCCTGGTTTTCAGTGTTTTAAAAGGGGTAGGGAGAAGAGGAGGAGGGGTGGCGTTACTGGTCAGGGACACAGTTACAGCTGTAGAAAGGGTAGATAATGTAGAAGGCTCCTCTTTAGCGTCAATGTGGGTGGAAGTTAGGAATAAGAAAGAGGCAGTTACCCTCCTGGGAGTATTCTATAGGCCCCCCGGTAGCAGTAGGGATACTGAGGAGCAGATTGGGAGGCAGTTTTTGGAGAGATGCGAAAATAACAGGGTTATTATAATGGGAGACTTCAACTATCCAAATATTGATTGGCACCTACTTAGTGCCAAAGGTTTAGATGAGGTGCAGTTTGTTAAGTGTGTCCAGGACGGATTCCTGTCACAGTATGTTGACAGGCTGACTAGAGGGAATGCCATATTAGATCTAGTTTTAGGTAGTGAACCTGGTCAGGTGACAGATCTATCGGTGGGTGAGCATTTGGGGGGCAGAGACCATTGCTCCATGACCTTTAGAATTGTCATGGACAAGGATAGGGGCAAAGAGGACAGGAAGTAATTTAACTGGGGGAGGGTGAATTATGAGGCTATAAGGCGAGAACTTGGGACTGTAAATTGGGGTGACATTTTTGAAGGGAAATGTACTGTGGAGATGTGGTCGATGTTCAGGGAACTTTTGCAGGATGTTAGGGATAAATTTGTCCCAGTGTGGCAGAGAAGGAATGGTAGGGTGAAGGAACCGTGGGTGACGAGAGAGGTGGAACAACCAGTTAGGAAGAAGCAGGCAGCATACATAAGGTGTAAGCAGCAAGGATTGGACGGGGCTCATGAGGAATATAGAGTAGCAAGGAAGGAACTTAAGAAAGGGCTGAGGAGAGTGAGAAGGGGACATGAAAAGGCTTTGGTGAGTAGGGTTCAGGAGAATCCCAAGGCTTTTTTCTCATACATAAAAAGCAGAAGGATGGCTAGGGTAAAGGTAGGTCCGATTAAAGACAAAGGCGGGAGGATGTGCCTGGAAGCTGTGGAAGTGGGTGAGGTTTTCAATGAATACTTCTCTTCAGTATTCACCAAGGAGAGGGGTCTTGATGATGCTGAGAACAGTGTAGGTGAGGGTAATGTTCCAGAGTATGTAGATAGTAAGAGAGAGGATGTGTTGGAGTTGTTACAAAATATTAGGACAGATAAGTCACCGGGGCCTGACGGAATATTCCCCAGGCTGCTTTGTGAGGCGAGGGAGGAGATTGCTGAACCGTTGGTTAGGATCTTTGAGTCCTCATTGTCAACGGGGATGGTACCGGAGCATTGGAGGGTGGCGAATGTTGTCCCCTTATTCAAAAAAGGTAGTAGGGATAGTCCAGGGAATTACAGACCGGTGAGCCTTACGTCTGTGGTGGGTAAGCTGTTGGAAAGGATTCTAAGAGATAGGATCTATGAGCATTTGGAGAAACATGGACTAATTAGAGATTTGTGAAGGGAATATCTTGCCTCACAAGCCTGATAGGGTCCTTTGAGGAGGTGACCAGGAAGATTGATGCAGGTAGTGCAGTGGATGTGGTCTACATGGATTTTAGTAAGGTGTTTGACAAGGTTCCGCATGGTAGTCTTCTTCAGAAGGTCAGAGGCCAAGGGATCCGGGGAAGCTTGGCTGTGTGGATTCAGAATTGGCTTGCCTGTAGAAAACAGAGGGTTGTGGTGAAAGGAGTGCATTCGGATTGGAGGGCTGTGACTAGTGGTGTCCCGCAGGGATCGGTTCTGGGACCTCTACTTTTTGTGATATTTATTAATGACTTAGATGAGGGGGTGGAAGGGTGGGTTAGCAAGTTTGCAGATGACACAAAGATCGGTGGTGTTGTGGATAGTGTGGAGGGCTGTAGAATCTTGCAGAGGGATATTGATAGGATGCAGAGCTGGGCTGAGAAGTGGCAGATGGAGTTCAATCCAGAGAAGTGTGAGGTAGTACACTTTGGAAGGACAAACTCCAAGGCGGAGTACAAGGTAAATGGCAGGATTCTGGGCAGTGTAGAGGAGCAGAGGGATCTGGGGGTTCATATCCACAGATCACTGAAAGTTGCCTTGCAGGTGGATAGGGTAGTTAAGAAAGCTTATGGGATGTTAGCTTTCATAAGTCGGGGGATCGAGTTTAAGAGCCGCGAAGTGATGATGCAGCTTTACAAAATTCTGGTTAGGCCACACTTAGATTACTGTGTCCAGTTCTGGTCGCCTCATTATAGGAAGGATGTGGAGGCGTTGGAAAGGGTGCAGAGGAGATTTACCAGGATGCTGCCTGGTTTGGAGAGTATGGATTATGAGGAGAGACTAAAGGAACTAGGGCTGTTCTCTTTGGAGAGAAGGAGGATGAAAGGAGACATGATAGAGGTATACAAGATATTGAGAGGAATAGATAGAGTGGACAGCCAGCGCCTCTTTCCCAGGGCACCAATGCTCAAATCAAGAGGACATGACTTCAAGGTATTGGGTGGGAAGTTCAAGGGTGATGTCAGAGGGAGGTTTTTCACCCAGAGAGTGGTTGGTGCATGGAATGCGCTGCCTGGGGTGGTGGTGGAGGCTGATACATTGGACGAGTTCAAGAGATTGTTAGATAAACATATGGAGGAATTTAAGTTAAAGGGATATGTGGGAGGAAGGAGTTGGATAGTCTTCGGTGTGGTTTGAAGGGCGGCACAACATGGTGGACCGAAGGGCCTGTATTGTGCCGTATGGTTCTATGGTTCTTCCCGTTTCAACCTTTCAAAGGGATTGCTCCCTTTTTGACTTCCTGGTCCCCTTTCCATCCCCACAATCCGCTCTCCGCCTTATGGCATTTTTACACGCAAGATGCAACACCAGTCCCTACATGGCTTCCCTTCCATCATCCAGGGAGTAAAACAATTTTTCTGGGCAAAGCAATGATTCAGTTGCACTTGTCCATTGCATTTGATGTTCACATTGTGGTCAACTCTACAAATGCAGCTTGCAAGAATGACCCTGAGCTCTGGTTACCTGCCATTTTAATTCTCCATCTTGGTTTCACTTTGACCTATCTGTGGCCTGTTACAACAAGACCCAATGCAAGCTTAAGGAACAAATCAACATCTTCTGTTTGGGCATTTTGTAGCCTTCCAGACAACAATATTGAATTCTCCCACCTCGGGTAACCTGCACTTTCTTTGTCCGTATCAGAACCAAACAAGAGGACACAGGTTTAAGGTGCTGGGGAGTAGGTATAGAGGAGATGTCAGGGGTAAGTTTTTTTTACTCAGCGAGTGGTGAGTGCGTGGAATGGGCTGCTGGCAACGGTGGTGAAGGCGGATATGATAGCGTCGTTTAAGAGACTGTTGGATAGGTACATGGAGCTGAGAAAAATAGAGGGCTATGGGTAAGCCTAGTAATTTCTAAAGTGGGGACATGTTCGGCTCAGCTTTGTGGGCCGAAGGGCCTGAATTGTGCTGTAGGCTTTCTATGTTCCTAAACATTTCTGCCAGTCAGCCATCTGTGGTTTTGGCTCTGTTGTTCTCTCTCCATCAGTATAAACTGGTCTGCTAGATGTATCCCACAGCTTTCCATTAGCAACGTATAACATGCTTCTAACTGCCACAGTAATCCATCTGGTCTCATCCAATCAGAGATATTCTATTTGTTCTATCCGTTCTTCCCCAACTTCTCTGCTGCTGAAAACTAACTTGTTTTCTCTCTTTCCCAGTTCTGATGAAGGGTTCTGGACTGAGTGCTTACAGCATTTTCTGTTTTTATTTTAGATTACCCAGATTTGCATTTCTTTTTTTATTTTCTATCACAAACCCTTTTCTCTTCTTCTCTCTTCCCTCCCCCTCCCCACCCATCTGCGTTTGTTTAAACCCCACTTTTGATAAAAGGTCACTAACGTGAATTCCTTACTCTGTTTCCTTCTTTCTGTATATTGCCTGACTTACTGAGAGGATATACAGGATTTTCCACTTTTATTAGGGATGTCCAGAAATGACAGCATTTTGCTTCTGAATTAGGATGGTGTGTAACTTGAAGGGCGACAAATATGAAGTACTGAATTCAATCGCATTGCATTGCAGGAAGCAATTCAGAAGGCAAATATATATTGGTCCTCATCGAATGGAGATTAGTGAGCAAAAGTGGAACAGTCTTGATGCAACTGTTATGAGATCTGGAATTCTGTTTGGTCTTGGAGTCAGTGCAACAAGGATTCACTTGATTGATTCCTTGACTGTGGTGTTGTCCTGTGAGGAGAGGTTGAACAGGGTAGAGCTTTACTCACTGGAATTTGGGTGATCTCATTGAGCTAAGCAAGCTCTTGAGTGGGATTTATGGGGTAGATGCTGGGAGACTGATTCTCTAGGCCTGAGAGTTTTGAAGTGGAGAGTATGATAGGGAGTTGACCATTTTGGATTGAGGTGAGAAGAAATTTCTTTATGAGGGCTTTAAATCTGCTATTTTGAAGAGTTCTGAATGCTCAATGTTATGCATGCCCAGGACTAAGATTAATAGATTCTTAAACAAGAAGGAAATCAAGAGATAAAGCTATTGAGTGGGAAACTGGTTAAGGTACTGGATCAGTCATGGTGTCGTTAGATGGCTATGGCTCTTAGGGCTGTTTGGCTCACACTTATTTCCATTTCTTATGTCAAATAACATCTTGAGGTGGAGGGCTTACCTTTTTATAATTCTTATTTTGGAATCAGGGCAATGGCAAGGTCAGCATTTATTATTCGTTGCTAATTGTACTTGAGAAGGTGGTGATGAGCAGTCTTTTGAGTGAAGGTGCTCCCACGTTGCTGTGATGTCAAGGGCAGGCACTCTCACCTCACCTCTGGAATTCATTTCTTTGTTCCATGTTTGGGCCAAGGCTGAAATGAGCTCAGGACCTGAGTGGTACTGGTAAAACCCAAAGGGACATCTGTGAGCAGGTTACTGGTGAGTAAGTGCTGCTTGAAAGCACTGTAAATGACACATTTCCTCATTTAAAAAAGTCATTTGAGTTTATTGTCATATGCACAAGTACGTGTATACACAGCTGTAATGAAAAACCTACTTGCAGCAGCATCACAGGCGCATAACATCAGAGAAACAACATTCACAAAAAAGACATAAATTATACATAATTGTACAAGAAAGAACAAAATTATAAGAACAAAAAAAAGCAAAGTCCATTGTCATGCAAAGTAGTCATAGTGTTGCTATACTGAGGTAGTGATTAGGGTTGTGCAGGTTGGTTCAAGAACCGAATGACTGAAGGGAAGTAGCTGTTCTTTTACCTGGTGGTGTGGGACTTCAGGCTTCTGTACCTCCTGCCCGATGGTAGTTGCGAGAAGATGGCATGGCCGGGATGGTGAGGATCTTTGATGATAGGTGTTACTTTCTTGAGGCAGCGCCTCATGTAGATACTTCCCATGGTGGGGAGGGATGTGACTGTCATGTATTGGGCTGAGTTCACTACTCTCTGTGGCTTCTTATAATCCTGCACATTTGAATTGCCGTACCAGACCATGATGCAACCAGTCAGGATACTTTCAACAGTACATCTGTAGAAGTTTGTTAGAGTGTTCGATGACAAGCCAAACCTCCTTAACCTTCTAAGAAAATAAAGACGCTAGCGCGCCTTCCTGATGATTGCATCTATGTGGCTGGGCCCAGGACAGGCCATCTGATATGTTAATACCCAGAATTTTATTAGCAACACAAATAAAGAAGCATAAAATGCTTGTAACTGCCACAATAACCCATCCAGTCTCACCTGATCAGAGATATTCCATTTGTTCTATCCATTTTTCCTCAACTTCTGATTGAGCTGCAGTTAGCCAGATTGAATTTGTCCTGCTTTTTGGGAACAGGACATACCTGGTAATTTTCCACACTGTTGGGTAGATACCAACACTTAAATATTATGAGGATAAGGACAAAAGCTTGTCCTGAATTCCTTTGGTTTTGAACAGTTGTTGATCTAATTGAGGTAGTTAAAAGCAAGAAAGGATAGAGAAAAAGAGAGGGCTACATGCTGTAATCCATAAAAACAGGGGTGGGGATCACAATACCTAATTAACCTGCTCTTTCTGTTTGCAGTGCAGGCAAACTACCAAGTTTTGGCTGCAAATCAATGAATTTGGCATCCAGCACACAATTGATTAACAGGACACATTAGCAAAAAGCCCAATTACAGTTGTGGCTTGCTCCAGTTAAAGAGAATCTACATTGCTGAGAGCTATCTTTGAAAGATATATAGAATATGGCTAAAGCAGGTGCAGCCAGTTTATCTACAGATGAGCAAAAGATAAGCTGCTGAAGGAACTCGATGGGTCAGGTAGCATCTGTGCAGTCAAAGTGATAGTCAATGTTTTAGGTCAAGACCCTGTTTCGGGACTAATTCTACAAGTGAATCTGACCTGGGAAACAGTGAAATGTGGATCAGCATAGGAGAGTGTGAGCCCCAACATTTTCATATCCTGCAGTGGAGACTTATGGAGGGGACAAAAAAGATGTCCGCTATATCTCCAGTGCTTCAGGAGTCTTGATGGGCTGAGTATCCTGCTCCTATGCTCCCTAAGCAATGTAGTAGACACTGTACAAATTACAAGTATTTTTGTGCCATATCTCTCCCGCAGTGACATTCAAAGCAAATGGTAGGAGCAACTGCGCCCGCCAACATTCGTTGTGTGGTGGGGCAGGAGGCTGGGTTTCCTGTAACAAAAACCAAGCCGCTAAACCATTGTACCTGAAACCACTTAGCGCTGACTCCAGTTCTGCTAAGTACTGCCGTCAGATCAAAGCAGAAGTGATTAATAAGACGGCAAAAAAATATAAAAAGCAACTCGAACATTGATATAAATTGTAACAAGGGGCGGCAGATAACAGCGTCTTTGAAGCTCTCTTGGGTTATTACTGTCCAATTTCTTTTTCGCCTCGCTTTGTGCACAGGACCCATCTCTGAGGACAGATTAAAGGAGCCCATATCTTGTAGACCATCAATAATGAAGCTCACTGTCATTGTATTCATTTTTGCATTCCTTTTAATCTTCTTGCAGCATGCAGGCATACTTTAATCTTTCCTTAATTCTCCATGTGTTCATCTGAAGGCACAGAGCGAAATAGTTTACTTACCCCACACAGGTACACACTCAAACAGAAACTCTCCTGCTGTAACCACCCTCACTTTTGTCCCATCATGCTCTCAATCATGAGAAAACTACCAAACAGTCTTGCCAGAAATCCATCTTTAGTAGTGTTATACATAGTGGTAGCAGGTTATATTTTGGTTATGAAATTAAGTTCCCTTTTTTCACTGATCAATTGAACATAGAAAACCTACAGCACAATTCAGGCCTTTGGCCCACAAAGCTGTGCCAAACATGTCCCTATCTTAGAAATTACTAGGCTTACCCATAGCCCTCTATCTATCTTTATCAGCTCCATGTACCTATCCAAAAGTCTCTTAAAAGACCCTATCGTATCCGCTTCCACCACTGTTGCCAGCAGCCCATTCCACACACTCACCACTCTCTCAGTAAAAAACTTACTCCTGACATCTCCTCTATACCTACTCCCCAGCACCTTAAACCTGTGTCCTCTTGTGGCAACCATTTCAGCCCTGGGAGAAAGCCTCTGACTATCCACACGATCAATGCCTCTCATCATCTTATGCACCTCTATCAGGTCCCCCCTCATCGTCCGTCGCTCCAAGGAGAAAAGGCCAAGTTCCCTCAACCTGTTTTCATAAGGCATGCTCCCCAATCCAGGCAGCATCCTTGTGAATCTCCTCTGCACCCTTTCTGTGGCTTCCACATCCTTCCTGTAGTGAGGCGACCAGAACTGAGCAGAATTGAAAGGTAAGTATTGGCCAGAACACTGGGGAGAAGCACCCTTGCTCTTCTTAGAAGTGGTGCTTTGTGACATGTGCACTGTCAAGGATAGATGGGGCCTATGATTAACGTGGCATCTGTAAGGCATCATCTACTGACAATTCAACACTACCTCAGTGCTAAAGTGTTGGTCTAGATTACAGACATGAGTGTCAGTGGTGGAGTTTGAACCCACAATCTTCTGATTTAGATGCAAGAGTGCCGTTCACTGAGCCACAGCTAACACCAAAGGTCTAACCTTAAGTGTTTCCCAAGTGTAACTAGGTTAGGATTCAGGTTAGTTTTATTGTCATATACACCAGGGAGCAATGAAATCCCTTGCTCACATGAAGTTCACAGAGTAAACAGTATATATGGAAATAATAAATACAACGACAAGCACAAAACATCAGAATGGTGCAAAGATTAGTGTAAATCTGAAGTAGTTCAAAAAGAAATGTCAAAGTGACAATAATGGAATAACTGACAGAGGTAGACTTAAGAGTCTGAGAGCGTGGCAGCACTACTGGGAAGGAGGGTACGAAAGAAGTGACCAGAAAAACCACTGCAATTTAGCCAGCTAAGACGGTGTAGTTTGTTAATGTGAAGCTTCTTATTGCTGATTCAGCTTTTGCATTATCTAGAGTCAAGCAGGTGATAATATCACAAAGATGGACACGAATGAGATAGTCCTATCGATCATGATGACCTTTCCCTCCAGAGACAGATGTAAGATTATGAGGCATAGATAGGGTAAATAATCAAAACCTTTTTCCCTTGGTAGGGGTATCAAAAACAAGAGGGCATATGGTTAAGGTGAGAGGAAGGAGTTTTAAAGGGGATCTGAGGGGCACGTTTTTCTTACACAGAGAGGAGTTGATATGTGGAATGCGCTGTCAGAGGACGTGATGGAATCAGATACATTTACTATGGCTAAGGGACAGTTAGACACAGAAATAGGTAAGGCATTGAAGGATATGGTCCTAATACAGGCAAACGTGATTAATGTAGATGGACAAAAAGGTCTGCACAATTTCTGTTCTGTATGATTCAGTGACTCTGTAATAGTCTGTAGTCAAACATGTGTCTAGTTTGTAACTGATCCATGACTGAGCCCTGTGGTTATTGACTACAAGGAAGAATTTTCTAATGTCGATCTTACCTTTAAATGTCATCAGTTTGAATCAGTGTTCATAGCAATGTGATATCCATGCATTTGTATTATCTATTAACGTACTCACCTCATTAGTCACCTTCCTTCCGAGATGGTTCCAGATGATTATCCTAGACCAGTACAGGGGACATTGACATTAAGCACGTGCTGTAAGATTTGTATACTTTTATACATCTTCTTTATCTATTTCAATATAATTTATAGAGGATGGCACACACGTTTATTGTTTTTTTATTTCTTGTCCCGTTCTGTTCCTATCCTGCTTCTATGCCAAACCCAACTAACTGAAACAAAAATTGTTGGTACACAGCATGTGATTAGCAACTGTGGGGAGGGACATTGTACTATTGCTTCAGATTAATAACCTTTCAATAGACTGTTAGCTATATGCCTAAATATTTTCATTTCAGTCCAGCACTTATTCCTGCACCATATTCTTTTGTCTAAGTATCATTTTGGCCTTGTTCTGACACTATTTTGTCTCCCCTATGCTGCCCTATCTGTGTTTTTCCTGTATCCTGTGCTGTCACTACCTTGTTTCATGATAGCCACATTTAAGAGGTATTCCAATGGGCATACAAACAGACAGGGAATTGAGGGATATAGACCACATGCAGGCAAATGTGTAGTTTACATTGGCTTCATGGTTGGCACAGACATCATAGGCAGAAGGACCTGTTCCTGTGCTGTACTGGTCTGTGTTCTGTAACCTGAACATTTCTCAGTTTTTGACATGCACAATTCCTCTTCAGCTCTGTCCAGTTCTGCATTGCCTGAAGTTTGCAATCAATTAAATCCATTAAATTTGGAGAAGTGGTTGGATGTGTTTAGCTCACCGCTCACACTCCGCTCTGCCTCTGTACACCAACATTACAGCGCAATGGCTGGGCTTTGTGTAGCCCTTAACCTTCCCAGTGATCATTTGCCACAATTACTCACTCTTGGTTTGAACTTTTTTTCCAATTAACTGTCCTGAACTGTGTTTTTTGTTGTTCATATGGATGTTGCAGGCAGGGCCCTTGAACAGCAGTCATCTTCGGCATGGGATGTGCATTGGAAGGGCACTTGAAGTTCCCCTTGTGCCTTCTGCCCTTACAACCAATATATATCCCCGTCATGGCAGTTAAAGTTAGTGTTAGGTCAAAGGGTGAGGCTTATAACATTTCCAAAAGCAGCAGTAAACCTGAGAACTGAGAACGTTTCAGAATTCAGCAAAGGAGAACTGAGATATTGATAAGGAATGTGAAACTGCAATAGGAGTCTAGCATGAAATATAAGACAGACTGTAAAAGTTTCTATACATATGTAGAATGGAATATTATTAAAAATTAATCTGGATCCCTAAAAACTGATATGTGAAAAATTTTATTGGGGAGTATGTAAATGGTAGAGAAGTTAAATATTTCATGTCCATTTCCAAGGATAAAGGCACAACAGGTCTCCCAGAAATAGTGGTAAACAATAGGTCTTAGTGAATGAGTACTTGAAGGACGTTCACACTGGATAAAAAAATTGTGTTGGAGAAATTAATGAGACTGAACCTTGAATATTAAGGGCTATGGGGTCATTGCAGGAAGATGGCACTGAAATAAAAAAAATTGGTTGAACTTATTCAATGTTGGAGTGAGTGCGAGGGGTCAAATGGTTTCTATTTTTTATAAATCCCCTGGACCTGACGACTGGCACCTCTGCTTTGAGAGAGGTGGCCACGTTTCCATTTGGATGCTCTGGTTGTCATCTTCCAAAATTTCATAGATTTGTGAATGGATCTCGCAGATTAGAAGGAAAAAAGTGCATTCTCACTCTTTCAGGCAGGAAAGAGAGATAAAACTACAGATCATATTGTACATTCTATTTTCTTATTGACTTAGAAGGAGATAATTAATTCATTGAGTCTATGCTGGCTCTTAAATCAATCCCATTCGCCCCACTTATTTCCCTGTAACCTACTCTCTCTCATGCCCACCAACGCCACTCCAATTTTCCTACCATCCAAGTTATGCTAGAAGTAATTTAGAATATCAATTAACCGACCAACCAGCACATCTTTTGGATGTGGAGGAAACTGGAGCACTGGGAAAAATCTACGTGGTCACAGGGGGAACATGCAAACTACACAATTCTACACTGGAGCTCAGGACTGAACATGAGTCACTAGAGCTGTGAGGCATCAGCTGTGGTAACAGGGTACTTAATAATAATAATAATAAGACTGGGCAGAATCAACTTACATTTATAGAAAGGAAATCATGCTTGACAAATCTGTTGTTTTTTGAGGTTGTAACTAGGGGGAACTAGCAATGGTGCAACTGGATTTTATGAAGCTCTTCAAGAGATGCCACACAAGTGATTATCAAACAACATTAGAGCACATAGGATGGGAGCAATCTACTGGTGTGGATTGAGGATTGGTTAAGAGACAGAAACAGAGGCGGAATAAGACCATAAGACGTAGGAGCAGAATTAAGCTATTCGACCCTTCAAGTCTGGTCCGCCTTTTGATCACGGCTGATTTACTTTCCCTCTCAACCCCATTCTCCTGCCTTCTCCCCATAACCTTTGACGCCCTTACTAATCAAGGACCTATTAACCTCCGCTTTAAATATACCCAATGACTTGGCCCCCACAACCATCTGTGGCAATGAATTCCACAGATTCACCACCCTCTGGCTAAAGAAATTCCTCCTCATTTCGTTCTAAAGGGACATCATTTGATTCTGAGGCTGTGCCCCTCTGGTCCTAGACTCTCCCACTACTGGAAACATCCTCTCCACGTCAGCTCTATCCAAGCCTTTCAATATTCAGTAGGTTTCAATGAGATCCCCCCTCATCCTTCTAAACTCCAGTGAGTTCAGGCCCAGAGCCATCAAACACTCCTCATGCATTAACCCTTTCATTCCTGGGATCATTCTCGTAAACCTCCTCTGGCTTCTCTCCAATACCAGCACATCCTTCCTTAGATATGGGGCCCAAAACTGCTCACAATACTCCACATATGATCTGACCAATGCCTTATCAAGCCTCAGCATTACATCCTTGCTTTTATATTCTAGTGTGGCGACTCACCGTCTAGTCGGGCGAACCGGCTCGGCAGTCGGGTCGCGCGACGTCGGAGCGACGAGGCCCAAGATGGCGGCGGGCCTCGTCTTTCCGAGCGACGGGGAGAACCCGCGCCCGGGAAAGTCCTGATGACGTAGGACTTACGTCATTGCCGGTTTTTTGGGCGGGAGTTTTTCTCCCTTAAAGGGCCCGCACAAGGCGGGAAAATAAACCAGTTCTGTTTGGCAATCCTCCGAGTAGAGTCTTGTTTTATTCCGCGGTAGCAACCGCTACATTGGTGACCCCGACGGTCCAAACGGCTTTTGGACCCGCGAAATGGACGACAGCGCAGCAGCCAACGCAGTGGCCCTCAAGCTGCCCACCTTTTGGACACTTCGGCCCAGCGTCTGGTTTGACCAGGCTGAAGCGCAATTCCACCTTCGGCAGATCACCTCCGACTCCACGAAGTACTACCATGTGGTTAGCTCTCTGGACCAGGAGACAGCCGCCCAGGTTGGAGACTTCATCCAGTCGCCTCCGGAGGAAGATAAGTACCCGGCTTTCAAAGATCTTTTGATCCGGACCTTCGGCCTCTCCCGTCGTGAGCGCGCCGCCCGCCTGCTTCATCTGGATGGCCTGGGGGACAGATCCCCATCCGCCCTAATGAATGAGATGCTGGCATTGGCCGAGGGACACAAGCCATGCCTGATGTTCGAACAGGCCTTCCTCGAACAGCTCCCCGATGACATCCACTTGTTGTTAGCTGATGCCAACTTCAGCAACCCCCGTGAGGTGGCCGCCCGGGCAGATGTCCTGTGGAGGGCCAAGCGCGAGAGCGGTTCGTCCGTCAGTCAAATCACCAGGCCGCGAGCCCAACGCCTGCCTCGCCCGGCCCCAGCAACCGAGCAGCCATGCCCCAGGAACGCAGACGACGACACGGGTGACCAGCTGTGCTTCTACCATCAGAGGTGGGGTGCGGAGGCCCGTCGATGCCGCCCACCCTGCAAGTTTCAGGGAAACGCCAGGGCCAGCCGCCGCTGATGGCTACGGCGGCTGGCCGCCGACAGAGCCTCCTCTTCGTTCAGGACAAGAAATCTGGACAGCATTTCCTCGTTGATACTGGAGCGGAGGTCAGTATTTTGCCCCCGACAGGCCGCGACACTCGTGACAGGCCACCAGGTCCTCTACTCAATGCCGCCAACGGTACAACGATACGGTCTTTCGGCACCCGTACGCTTCAATTACACTTTGGCGGCAGCCGTTTTACCTGGACCTTTACCCTTGCCACCGTCGCCCGACCACTCCTAGGCGCCGATTTCCTTCGGGCCCACAACCTGTTAGTCGACCTGCGAAGGAAGCGGTTAGTCCACTCTAGCACTCTCCGGACCTATCCCCTGGGAGAAATCAGCCCACCAGCCCCGCGCCTGGACTCCATTACCCTTTCTGGCGACGATTTCGCCAAGCTCCTAGCCGAATTCCCATCGATTTTGGCACCTTCGTTTACAAATTCTCGGCCCGCACATGGGGTACGACACCACATCATTACCACAGGGCCACCCCTTCATGCCCGAGCACGACGATTACCTCCAGACAAGCTCCGCCTGGCAAAGGAAGAGTTCCATCACATGGAGGAGCTGGGGATTGTTCGCAGGTCAGACAGCCCCTGGGCCTCCCCCCTGCACATGGTCCCCAAAGCCACCGGAGGGTGGAGGCCCTGCGGCGACTACCGCAGGCTGAATGACGCCACCACCCCGGACCGCTATCCCATCCCTCACATCCAGGACTTCGCAGCGAACTTACACGGGGCCCGCATCTTTTCCAAAGTGGACCTCGTTAGGGGATACCACCAAATCCCGGTCCATCCGGATGACGTCCCCAAAACTGCGATTATCACCCCATTCGGCCTGTTCGAATTCCTTCGGATGCCGTTCGGCCTTAAGAACGCCGCACAGACCTTCCAGCGGCTGATGGACGCGGTAGGCCGAGACCTGGACTTCGTGTTCATTTACTTGGACGACATACTGATCGCCAGCCGTAACCGCCAGGAACACCTTTCCCACCTCCGCCAGCTGTATTCCCGCCTCCGCGATTTCGGCCTCACGATTAACCCGTCCAAGTGCCAATTCGGACTTGACTCTATCGATTTCCTCGGCCACAAAATCACCAGCGACGGGGCAACACCCCTACCCGCCAAGGTGGATGCTATCCGCCATTTTGCCCGCCCCGACACAGTCAAAGGCCTACAGGAATTCCTTGGGATGGTCAACTTTTACCATCGTTTCATCCCTGCAGCAGCCCGTATCATGCGCCCTCTGTTCTCGCTGCTGGCTGGTAAGGGCAAGGACATCACCTGGACTGACGAGGCTGCGGCTGCTTTCGTTAAGGCCAAAGACGCCCTGGCAGACGCCACGATGCTGGTACACCCTAGGACTGACGTCCCGACTGCCCTCACGGTAGACGCGTCCAACACCGCGGTGGGTGGGGTACTGGAACAGCTACTCGAAGGCCGCTGGCAACCCTTGGCATTTTTCAGCAAACACCTTAGACCGCCCGAACTGAAGTACAGCGCTTTTGATCGGGAACTTCTAGCGCTGTATCTGGCGGTCCGGCATTTCCGATACTTTCTAGAAGGCAGGCCTTTCACCGCTTTCACCGATCATAAGCCTCTGTCCTTTGCCTTCTCCAAAGTCTCCGATCCCTGGTCAGCTCGTCAGCAGAGACATTTATCCTACATTTCCGAGTTCACAACTGACATCCAACATGTCTCCGGAAAGGATAATGTCGTTGCTGATGCACTTTCCAGACCAACCATCCACAACCTATCCTTGGGTGTCGACTACACGGCCCTGGCTGACGCACAGCAAGCCGACGACGAACTGCCCAGCTACAGAACCGCAGTCTCGGGTCTGCAGCTCCGAGATTTCTTGGTTGGTCCAGGTCAGCGGACCCTACTTTGCGACGTTGCGACTGGTCAGCCCCGCCCTATTGTCCCTGCAGCCTGGCGGAGACGCGTTTTTGACTCGGTACATGGGTTGGCGCACCCATCCATCAGATCTACTGTCCGACTGGTCGCCAGCAAGTTTGTCTGGCATGGCCTGCGCAAACAGGTCAGTGAGTGGGCCAGGACTTGTCTGCACTGCCAGACGTCAAAAATCCAGCGACACACCAAGGTCCCACCACAGCAGTTCGAGCCTACCCGTAGGAGGTTCGACCACATACACGTCGACCTCGTGGGCCCTCTGCCGGTTTCGAGAGGAGCCCGGTACCTCCTTACCATCGTGGACCGGTTCACGAGGTGGCCTGAGGCAACCCCCCTGACTGACATCACAACTGATTCCTGCGCCCGAGCGCTGCTCACAACTTGGGTCTCACGTTTTGGCGTTCCGGCCCACATCACTTCAGACAGAGGCACCCAATTCACTTCCAGTCTCTGGGCTGCATTAGCGAACCTGCTGGGGACGCAGCTGCACACCACCACGGCCTACCATCCTCAATCAAACGGGTTGGTGGAACGTTTTCACCGCCATCTAAAATCGGCCTTGATGGCCCGCCTGAAGGGTCCTAACTGGGTTGACGAGCTGCCTTGGGTCCTGCTCGGCATACGCACTGCCCCCAAAGACGACCTCCGCACTTCGTCAGCTGAGCTTGTATACGGGGCGCCACTAGTTGTCCCCAGGGATTTCATACCTGCCCTTCAGGACCAAGGGGAACAACCCCCAGCAGTTCTACAAAGACTGCGTGAGAAGCTCGGCGCCTTGGCGCCGATTCCCACCTCATGGCACGGTCAAGCCCCATCCTGCCAGCCCAAGGAACTATGGGACTGTAAGTTTGTTTTCGTTCGCAGGGGCACACCTCGGGCGCCATTGCAACGACCATATGAGGGACCGTTCCGAGTCGTACGGAATAACGGATCCACTTTTATTTTGGACATTGGAGGCAGGGAACAGGTTTTCACGGCGGACCGCCTCAAACCGGCCCATTTGGATCTGCAACAGCCTGTCGAGGTTGCCACGCCACGACGCAGAGGCCGCCCCCCTAAACGGCAGCTGGCACAGCCCACGGACCTTGGGGACTGTCTCGCCGGTTCTGGGGGGGGTTGTGTGGCGACTCACCGTCTAGTCGGGCGAACCGGCTCGGCAGTCGGGTCGCGTGGCGTCGGAGCGACGAGGCCCAAGATGGCGGCGGGCCTCGTCTTTCCGAGCGACGGGGAGAACCCGCGCCCGGGAAAGTCCTGATGACGTAGGACTTACGTCATTGCCGGTTTTTGGGCGGGAGTTTTTCTCCCTTAAAGGGCCCGCACAAGGCGGGAAAATAAACCAGTTCTGTTTGGCAATCCTCCGAGTAGAGTCTTGTTTTATTCCGCGGTAGCAACCGCTACACTAGTCCTCTCGAAATGAATGCTAACATTGCATTTGTCTTCCTTACTACTAACTCAAACTACAAATTAACCTTTAGGGAATCCTGCACTAGGATTCCCAAGTCCCTTTGTACCTCCGATTTCTGAATTTGCTCCCCGTTCAGAAAATTGTCTACACCTTTATTCCTTCTACCAAAGTGCATGACCGTACACTTCCCTACGCTGTGTTCCATCTGCCACTTCTTTTCCCATTCTCCCAACCTGTCCGAGTCCTTCTGCAGACTCCCTGCTTCCTCAACACCACCTGCCCCTCCACCTATCTTTGTATCATCCGCAAACCTGGCCACAAAGCCATCAGTTCCATCATTCAGATTATTAACATATAACATGAAAAGTAGCGGAACACCACTGGTCACCAGCAGCCAACCAGAAAAGGCCCCCTTCATTCTCATTCTTTGCCTTCTGCCAGTCAGCCAATCTTCTGACCCAATAATTGGGTTGAAAGATTATGACTATTGCGGTGCTGCAGAGGTTGATGCTGGGACCCCAATCAATATCAATGATCTGACTTAGGGGATCAAGAGAAATTATATCCAAATTTGCTGATGATACGAAGCTTGGGGTGGGATGTTGGGTGTGGCAGTATGGATTGTAAGGAGGATGCAGAAATGTTTCAAGGGGATGTAGAGAGGCTAAGTGGAATATAATGGCTGGAATATAATGGAGAGGCTGGAATATAATGTAGAAAATATGGAAAAGTTAATAAATCATGAGAGATTGAGATGTTAGAGTTCAGTGGCCCTAGAAAAATCTGTAAGTTAGTGTACAGGTACATTAAGAAATCAGGAAGGCAAACAGTACATTGGTATTTGTTGTGTTGAAGATTTGTGTAAAAGTAAAGGCATCATATTGACATTATGAAGGGTCCTGGTAAGACTTTATTTAGAATGCTGTGTAAAGGTCTGGTCTCCCTTTCTAAGGAAGAAAATACTTGTGATCGAAGGAATGCAGTGAAGGTTCTCCAGATTGATTTACGGGATTGGGGTGGTGGGGGGGAGGGGCATGGAATCTACTGATCTATTGGTATTGGTTTATGATTGTCACTTGTACCGAGGTACAGTGAAAAGCTTGTCTTACAAACCGATCGTACAGGTCAATTCATTACACAGTGCAGTTACATTGAGTTAGTACAGAGTGCATTGATGTAGTACAGGTAAAAACAGTAACTGTACAGAGTAAAGTGTCACAGCTACAGAGAAAGTGCAGTGCAATAAGGTGCAAGGTCACAACAAGGTAGATTGTGAGGTCATAGTCCATATCTCATTGTATAGGAACCGTTCAATAGTCTTATCACAGTGGTGTAGAAGCTGTCCTTAAGTCTGGTGGTACGTGCCCTCAGGCTCCTGTATCTTCTACCCGATGGAAGAGGAGAGAAGAGAGAATGTCCCAGGTGGGTGGGATCTTTGATTATGCTGGCTGCTACACCAAGACATCGAGAGGTAAAGACAGAGTCCAAGGAGGGGAGGCTGGTGTCTGTGATGCACTGGGCTGTGTCCACAACTCTCTGCAGCTTCTTGTGGTCCTGGGCAGAGCAGTTGCCGTACCAAGCTGTGATACATCCAGATAGGATGCTTTCTATGGTGCATCGGTAAAAGTTGGTGAGAGTCAAAGGGGACAAACCAAATTTCTTTAGCCTCCTGAGGAAGTAGAGGCGCTGGCGAGCTTCCTTGGCTGCGGCATCTACGTGATTTGACCAGGACAGGCTGTTGGTGATGTTCACACCCAGGAACTTGAAGCTCTCAACCCTCCCGACCTCAGCACCATTGATGTAGACAGATCTACGAGGACAGGTGAAGCAGAGACTGAGCCTGTTGTCTCCAGAGTTTAGAAAAATGAGGGGTACTTTCATTGAAGCATAAGACATTCTTATGGGACATGACAGGATAGATGTAGGGATGACACTTTAGCTGGTGTGTATCAAACCAAAGATCACAGTCTCAGAATAACAGATCAACCATTTGGGACTGAATGGAAATGAAATTTCTTCACCAATGTGTAGGGAGTCTTTGGAATTATTCACTTGAGTGGGCTGTGGGGGTTCAATTGCAGAATATACTCAAGTCAGAAATCAATGGGTTTTTGGATATTAAGGGAGTCAATGGTTACACAGTGATTTGTACAGGAAAGTGGCATGGAGATATAAGGTCTTACTAAATGGAGGAACAGGTGCTGGGGTCCAAATAGCTTACTCCTACTTTTGTTTCTTATACAGTGGTCAGAGGTTTGGCATATGTCAAAGAAGTCTTGGCAAATTGTCACAGTTCATCTTGTGCACTCAGTAGTCACAGTCTGCTGGTGGGGAAGTTCAGGGTATTGGATGGGGTGCCAATCAAGCAGGTTGCTTTGTCCTGGACGGTGTCAAGCTTAAGTGTTGTTGGAGCTGCATTCATCAAAGTAAGTGCACTCCATCACACTCAGGCCCACATCTAGGGCCTGATTTGTAAATTGCTGAGATGAAGCTCATTTCATTACATTTAAAGCCAAAAGAAAGCTGGAAGGTTAAAGTACTCTGAACATCAAACAGAATTCCTTCTTAATCCCTACATTTTGTTGCTTTCCTTTTAAAATATTACATTCCTGTAGATCCCACGGAGGACCAGAACCACTCCCGAAAGGAACAGGCAAAACATTCCACAGATAGGTTTACTTAGCTGAAGAAGGTTTAATGGCCACTGGGTAGGATATGAGTCCTGTTGTTTGTATTTCACAGGGTTGAATATACACATGAAAGTTCGACCAGTGCACTTTCGAAGATCTTTACACAACTGAAATAAAATAGGCCAAAGTTAATGGGCTCGGATAAAGGTGCATTAATGTTAACACCGGTGAACGCCCTGAGTAAATTCAGCTGTTAAAGCACTTGGCAATTCCTTTTAATATGCAAGTGGCTGAGAGTTGACAGAGATATGGCCATAGATTTATTTTGTGATTTTTTGTTTGTTGTGATTTTTTTTCACTTTTGTTTGCACAGAAAGCAATGGTGTATCAGCATTAAGCACTCCCAAGCCCAGTACAGCATGAGTTAGACACATAGTAAAGCTTCCTCTGCGTTGTCCCATCAAACATACCTTAGGCAGGTGCCACCTGAGTTAGATACAGAGTAAAGCTCTTCTTACACTGTACCAATTAACACTAGATACAGGGTAAAGCTCCTTTTCCACAGCAGCATAAAACACTCCCAGGGCAGATGGAATGGGGATTAGCTAGAAAATAAGGCACCATTTGCATATCAGTCTTCTTTATTTTCTGCTTGTGACCGTAGATGTGTAGTCATGGCTGTTGATTAGTCATACTCATCTGCTAATTATGTGTAGTAAAGTTTCACAAGCACTCAATATGATTGACCCAGTCATTTTGATGGTGTTGCTTAAGGAATAGTTTTTTTTGCCAAGAATCTAGCAAGGAATCCCTTTGACTATTACGTGAGATCTTTTACGCTTGCCCAAACAGGCAGATGTGTTCTCAGGTTAACATTGAAGCTGAAATATAGCACCACCAGCAGCAGAGTACTCCCTCAGTTAGCTTCTATTAGGTGTTCAAGTCCTGGTTGTGGCTTTTTGACAGTGATTCCACTGCTCCCAACCATGCAGAATGTTCTCTTGTAGAATATGTCTTCGGAATATGATATTCAAATTTATTTGTCTAAACTCTTGAATAAACTCAATGATTGAGCATCCACAGACCTCTGGAGTAGAGAATTTCAATTTACAATCCACTGAGTGAAGAAACTTCTCTTCATCTCAGTTGTAAATGGCCAACCCTTTATCATTATACTGTGATTCCAGCTTCTCTGGACTCTTCAACAGGAGGTAAAAGCCTTTTTGCACTTATAAGCCCTCTTAAAAAGGTAATGTTTTCTTAGGATTACCTTGCTTTTCTATCATATACAGAATAAAAATCTGTTCCTCAAAGGACAAAATTCATCCCAGGTATCAGTCTGATGAATCCTTGCTGCATCCCTCCAGGATAGGGAAACTAAAACAGTATTCCAGGGGTGTACATACCAAAGTTCAAAATAATCGCATAAAGATTACTCTTTTGCTCCAAGCTCCTTGGAGTTAAAAATAACATATCATTTCTCTTCCCAATTAACTTGCTTGTAAACTTTCTGATTCACTTTCAAAGAAACTCAAATATTTATGAATCTCAACATTTCTAAAGTTCTCACCTCCTAAACAATGTGCAGAAATTATATATTACTGACTGATGGATGAGGCACCCCGGCAAAGAAATGGAATTAGTTATTATTGAGTTGCTCCAATGCATTTTAGATGCATTTCTTTGAGATAATACTTTGGGGCACATGAAAACATGAATAGAAGTAGTAGACTTTTTGGCCCCTTTCACAGACTCTGCCATTCAGTAAGATCATTTGATAATTTACCTCAGCACCACACTCCTGTACTAATTTAATGATTTCCTCAATATCCAAGCAGAATCAGGGGAGCATCTTCACCAGAAGGACTCAATACTTCAACCAGCAGTTTTAATGGCATTTAAAAGTTCAAAGTCAAGTTTATTGTCATATGCACAAGTACACATATGCACAGGTGCAATGAAAAACTTACTTGCAGCAGCATCACAGGCAATAACTGCTGGCCTTGCCAGTGATATCTGCAACCCACAAATGACTCAGCCTGTTGACTCGGGCTAATTAATTAAGTATATTTTTCCCATTATAATTCCTTTTTTGCTTATTTTAAATTTAAATTTTAAATTTTATTTACAGTGTGGTAATAGGCCCTTCTGGCCCAACGAGTCCGCACAGCCCATTTTTTAAACCCAAATTAACCTACCCGTATGTCTTTGGAATGTGGGAGGAAACCCACGCAGACACACGGGGAGAACGTACAAACTCCTTACAGACAGCGACGGGAATTGAACCCCGATCGCTGGCGCTGTAATAGCGTCGCGCTAACCGCTACACTACCGTGCCGCCCCAGATATTGAGAATATCTGTACCCATGTTCAGTTGATTCAGGGCCACCAACTGAGCAAAACCGATATACAAAGCACATGGATTAAGTGAAGTTGAATTTATGGAGAAACTGAATAAGATAGGATGTAAGATCAGAAAAAACAAAAAAAATTGGCAGTTTCAAAATTCAAGGTGTCAGAAACAACAATGAAGTACATTAGATATTTAGCCACTGATGCATGGCACCTATTTCTACACAGCAAACTGCAGTGAGGCAAATAACGAGATAAGTGTCAAATTTAGGTCATGGTCGAGGAATAAATATTGACCAAGGCATCTCATTATCTTCAAAGTAGCTCCATTGAATCTTTTACCCCTAACTTAATTGCCCTAATTACCCTAAGTTTAGAGTGATATCTAAAAGATGGCACCTCCAACATGTTTTGCTACACCCTCAGGACTGCAGTGAAGTGTCAACCTGGATAATACACTCAAGTCAACAAGTACCAAGATTGGCTGGTACTGTGAGGGCCCCTCAGTCATATCCTTCTTGTACAGACAAAATATTAACCCCAACGCACACTGCCCACAGGATGGCTGCAGTGGGAAAGAGACGGTCTCCCACCTCTTCGCAGACTGTGGATTTGCGAAAAGGGTATGGAGAAGAATGCAAGGGTTCTTGTCTTGGTTCATCCCCAGCAACTGTGTAATAGAGCAGAGGCTTCCAACCTGTGGTCTGCGGACCCCTGGGGGTCCGCGGCGGGTTGCCGGGGGTCCGCGAGCAAGCCAAGAAAAAAATGGAAAAGCGACCTGTTACAAAGACGTAGCTTACTTGCTTGCTCCAGTTTTCCACTATTCAGAAAATCGGCCATATCTGTTCTATCTGTTACAGGTGACAATCTTAGAGACTTAGACGGTGTTCCCTTCTGGTAAGCTGCCGCTTAATATTCGATTTGTGTAGTCAGAGTAGTCAGTAGTGTTCACTACTCACTACTATTCTATTCTTCACTGTAGTGTTAGCGAGACTGAGTGTTGTTGTTGGTGTGCCTTAATAATATTGCTTACTTACCATGTATTTACGCCACAGTGACGTCACTGTTAAATGAAAAGTGCGCAAGCGTGTAAATTTGAGATTAGTTTTGATAATTTTGTTTATCAGTAATAGTAATTAGACTGTCCAGCGTGTATTGCTGAGTATGGAGAAATTTCTGAAGAGAAAAGCTGACCAGAAACCGGAAGATTCTGATGGTGGAGGGATAAGGGTGTCCGAAAGAGAAAACAATGCAAGTGCTGTTATCTGACAGGACTTTGCGCTTGCAGTTCAACCGAATGTCACTGTTGTTGTTCTGGATAGCATGTTCCCAGGAGTATCCATTGCTGTCCAGCAAAGCCGTCAATGTTCTGTTACCATTTGCAACCACTTACTTGTGTGAAATAGCATTTTCTGCAGTCACTGCCATGAAAACCAAATACAGATCAAGACTGAATATTGAGGATGACATACACGTATGTTTGTCACACATACCACCACGTTTGGACAAACTCTGCAGTGCACAACAGGCACAACCTTCACATTGAACTGAACACTGAAAGACACCGCTGGTAATTATCGGTGATTGAAATCGTCACTATTTCAATAGGGCTTATGTGCAGTAATTGAAGTGTTGTATGCATGAATTATCGATTGTTTGATTTTGTGGGCTTTGGGGGTCTGCCATCTAACAAGGACATGTTCTGGGGGTCCGCAGCATGAAAAAGGTTGAAAACCACTGTAATAGAGGACTCTCTGATATACAGTATGGGCTGTTCCCAGGGGCACACACTAAGACAGACATCAAGTGCTGCTGGAAGGTCATCAACTCGGTGAGAGACATCCTTTGGTCTGCCCAAAACTTCTGGTTGCCTCATTATAGGAAGGATACGGAAGCATTGGAAAGGGTGCAGAGGAGGTTTACCAGGATGCTGCCTGGATTAGGGAGTATGCATTATGAGGAGAGACTAAGGGAGCTGGGGCTTTACTCTTTGGAGAGAAGGAGGATGAGAGGACACATGATAGAGGTGTACAAAATATTAAGAGGAATAGCTCAATACAAGAGGGCATGGCTTTAAAGTAATGGGTGGGAAGTTCAAGGGAGATATCAGAGGAAGGTTTTTTACCCAGAGAGGTTGGGGCATGGAATGCGCTGCCTGGGGCAGTGGTGGAGGCAGGTATATTGGTCAAATTCAAGAGATTACTAGATAAGCATATGGAGGAATTTAAAATAGAGGGATGTGTGGGAGGAAGGGGTTAGATAGTCTTAGGCGAGGTTTAAAGGTCGGCACAACATTGTGGGCCAAAGGCCCTGTATGGAGCTGTACTGTTCTATGTTCTAACTTGTTGGTCTTCCAGCACAACAAGATGTCTGTATGGGAAAGCTGCCGACTGGCACTGTCCAGGATGCAGGAGTACGTGCTGAGGGATGCACTGACATTTGGTGCAGCCAATGCAAAGGTTCTCTGGGGAAGGGCCACAGCCTGGGCTCCTTCCACTACTGGACAATGAGCGGCTGAGTCGGGTGAGGAAGCCCCTCAAACAACAAAAAGGGTGTATCGCCCCGGGGGGCCACATAAGTGGAAATACTGCTATGGTTTTAAAAAACAAGTTACCATTACTGAAATGTATTGACCATGAATGTAAACATTTTCTTCTTTTGTATATATTTTTATTATGAATAAAGCTAATTTTTGAAATTAAAAAAATCAAGTCTCTGAAGTGAGCTGTGATTTCATAGCCTATCTGCGCAGCACCACTGAGTACTGATTAATATCACACATAAATTGTCATTGGATGAGGCAGGATCAGGAATGATTCCTTCTTATCCAAGCATTAACCATTTTGCAATTGAAAAGGAGCACATTAGATAAAGTGGTCAAGAGCCTAGGATCCGAGGGCGCAGCCTCAGAACAAAGGGATGTCCCCTTAAAACTGAGATGAGGAGTTATTTTTTCAGCCAGTGGGTGGTGAGTCTGAATATTCGTTGTCACAGACGGCTGTGGAGGCCAAGTCATTGGGTGTATTTAAGGCAGAGGTTGATAGGTTCTTGATTGGGAAGGGGGTGAAGGGTTATGGGGAAAGGGCGTGAGAATGGGGTTGAAAAAGTCAGCAAATGGCAGAGTAGACTCGATGGGCAGAATGGCCTAACTCTGCTCCTGTATCTTATGGTCTTAGAGGAGGGAAGGAGCTGGAGAGGAATTGTGAGACACAACTGAACTCCCTGGGAAGAGCTTTTGATGTATGAAGGCATTATCTTTGTTTCGTATCTTATCTATTTCAAAGACAACAACCAAATTGAAAATATCCTTTGAGATTCTTAACAAAATTATAGTGAGATATACTCAGCAACATCCTGCACTGATAAAATAAATCACAATTAAGGAGAGGTTATGAAACAGAACCAATTCACGTGCTACACCCAAGATAAATATTGGCGCACCATCAATAGCATAGATGGCAGCATCTATGGAGGGAAAGGAACACAGAACATTACAGCACAGTACAGGTCTGTCAACCCAAAATATTGTGCTGACCTTTTAGCTTATTCTTAGATCAATCTAACCATTCCCTCTCAAATACCCCTTCATTTTTCTATCATCCATGTGTCTATCAAAGAGTCTCAAATGTCCCTAATATATCTACCTCTACCAGCACCCCTGGCAGCACATTCCATGCACCCACCACTCTCTGTGGTAAAAACTTACCTCTGATATCCCCCCTGTACTTTCCTCCAATCACCTTAAAATGATGGCCTCTTGTGTTAGCCATTTCTGCCCTGGGGAAAAAGTCTCTGACTGTCCACTCGATCTATGCCTCATCATCTTGTACACCTCTATCAAGTCAC
This sequence comes from Pristis pectinata, assembly GCF_009764475.1. Classification (NCBI taxonomy): domain Eukaryota; kingdom Metazoa; phylum Chordata; class Chondrichthyes; order Rhinopristiformes; family Pristidae; genus Pristis; species Pristis pectinata. Next base: position 6,492,964 of record NC_067406.1, read on the forward strand.
CTCTCATCCTCTTTCCTCCAAAGAGAAAAGCCCTAGCTTGCTCAACCTATCCTCATAAGACATGCTCTCCAATCCAGGTAGCATCCTGGTAAATCTCCTCTGCACCCTCTCTAAAGCTTCCACATCCTTCCAATAGTGAGGAGAGCAGAACTGAACACAATATTCTAAGTGTTGTTTAACCAGGGTTTTATAGAGCTGCAGCATTACCTCGCGGATCTTGAACTCAATCCCCAAATAAATGAAGGCCAATGTGCCATACGTCTTCTTAACAACCCTTTCAACTTGTGCAGCAATTTTGAGGGATCTATGGAGTTGGACCCCAAGATCCCTCTGTTCCTCTACACTGCTGAGAATCCTGCCATTAACCCTGTATTCTGCCTTCAAGTTCGACCTTCCAAAGTGAATCACTTCACGCTTTTCCAGGTTGAACTCCATCTGCCATTTCTCAGCCCAGCTTTGCATCCTAACAATGTCCCATTGTAACCCTCAACAACCTTCTACACTATTCACAACACCACCAACCTTCGTTTCATCTGCAAAGTTACCAACTCACCCTTCCACTACCCCATCCAAGTAATTTATAAAAATCACAAAGATCAAGGGTCCCAGAACAGATCCCTGCAGAACACCACTCGTCACTGACCTCCAGGCAGAATACTCTCCATCTACAACCACCCTCTGCCTTATATGGGCAAGCCATTTCCAAACTCACACAGCCAAGTTTGCCTGGTCCCATGCCTCCCAATCTTCTGAATGAGCCTATCATGGGGAACCTTATCAAATGCCTTACTAGTAAGTCCATATACACATCATACACTGCTTTACCCTCATCAATGTGTTGTCACATCCTCAAAGAATTCAATCAGACTTGTGAGGTATGCCCTGCCCTGCACAAAGCCATGCTGACTATCCCTAATCAGACTGTGCTTCTCCAAATGCTCATAAATCCTGTCCCTAAGAATCTTTTCCAATAATTTGCCCACCACTAAAGTAAGACTTAGTAGTCTATAATTCCCAGGGTTATCCCTACTCCCTTTCTTGAACAAAGTAATAACATTTGCCACCCTCCAATCATCTGGTAATACTCTTGCGACCAGTGAGGGTGCAAAGATCATCGCCAAGGGCTCAGAAATCTCTTCCCTCGTTTCCCGTAGTATCCTGGGATATATCCCGTCCAGCCCCGGGGACTTATCTATCCTAATGTTTTTCAAGCATTCATTAAGGACCTCCTCTACCTCCTCCGACTCCAGGCACGTTTCCTCCTCTATCCCTAATCGGTCCTACCTTCACTCTAGTCATTCTCCTGTTCTTCACATACGAGTAGAATGCCTTGGGGTTTTCCTTAATCCTACTCGCCAAGGCCTTCTCATGCCCCCTTCTAGCTCTCCAAACTCCATTCTTCCTGGCTCCTTCCTGGCTTCCTTGTAATTCTCTAGAGTCCTGTCTGATCCTTGCTTCCCGAAACTTAAATAAGCTTTTTCCATCTTCACTTGTTATTCCACATCTCTTGTCAACCATGGTTCCTTCACCCTACCATCCTTTTCCTGCCTTAATAGGACAAACCTATAGGACAAAACAATCCCCTTCTGTTCAAAACGTGTACAGAATGTGTTAAGCTCATCAGGAAGGGATGTGCTGTTGTCGGCGATGCTACCTGACTTTGTTTTGTAGCCCATTATAGCATGTAAGCCCTGCCACAACTGACGGGTGGTCTGGGACTCGATTTTGGACTGATATTGTCTCTTGGCATTTCTGATAGCTTTACAGAGGTCATATCTCAATTTCTTGTGAAGGTCAGGGTCACCTGATTTGAATGCTGCAGTCCTAGACTTCAGTAGGGAGTGTTCTCTTGCTTCATCCATGGTTTCCAGTTTGGGAACACCCTTATTGTCCTCTTTGGTACACAGCCCTCAACACACTTGCTGGTAAAGTCCGTGATGGTGGTGACATACTCATCTAGGCTGACCGCTGAGTCTTTGAACGTGGACCAGTCTACTGACTCAAAGCAGTCGCATAGAAGCTCATCTATTTCCTCAGACCATTGACCATATGCCCAGCCTCATTTCCTTAGAGGAGATCGAGTGTAGCACCTTCTACAGGAGGGTCATTTACATATTGCTTCAGAAAACTTTTCTGGACACACTCAACAAATTCTGCCCCATCTAATCCCTTAGCCCTATGGTAGTCTCAGTCAATATTAAGGAAATGAAAATCACCTACTAATACAACCCTCTTGTTCCAACATCTGCAGTAGATGCAATAATATTCTGCCTTTCACATCCACTGACCTGAGCCCAGTGAAACAGACTGAATCTTGTACACTGCATGCATGTGCACATCTGCATTCTGCACCAAAAGGAACTCCCGCGTATTCTTTGATGCCACTGCCATCGCTATAGAAACCTTGCATCGAATGTGAGGTCCTTTGTATTAAAAAGCTAAGCCTGAATACTCTCATCTGTAAACTCAGACACAAATCAAACCCACAATTCCCAGTCCAGGAACATCCCAAAACTACAGTACTGTAAGAGATCCTTCAACTCAATGATATAATCCCAATCACTTTGTGTGGCTTTTGACTGCAGTTACTGAATTGGTAGCTCCTAAGAATTTCCGAGAATGTTGCGTAAAATCGGCCACACACTATCTGAATGGCTTCATTGAATGAGACAGTGAGGTACTCATAAATTATCTGGACTTTTGTAGATATCCGATCCTATTAAAATAACTTCCACTCACAAATGACTCCTTTCTGTTCATTCCTCTGTAAAACTGTTAGCATGGAAACTCATCTCCATTCACTCCAAATACGTAATAAGTATTTCCCACAACTTGTAGTAGCTACATTCCATAGAACCACAGAACCATAGAACACTACAGCACAGAAAACAGGCCATTCGGCCCTTCTAGTCTGTGCCGAAACTTCATTCCGTTAGTCCCATTGACCTGCACCCAGTCCATAACCCTCCAGACCTCTCCCATCCATGTATCTATCCAATTTATTCTTAAGAGTGAGCCCGCATTTACCACGTCAGATGGCAGTTCGTTCCACACTCCCACCACTCTCTGAGTAAAGAAGTTCCCCCTACTGTTCCCCCTAAACCTTTCCTTTTTTTTTGACCTGCAAGATGACGCCGGAGCGTGCTGACACGTTGCAAACTGCTCTCTACAGATCTACTCATTATCTTTACTATAATTGTTCTACACTTTTAAACTTAAACTCTATGTCACTAACTATCACTAATAATGTTCTTTTAAATCTTCTCACAGGGCTGGCGATGAGATGGACTATGACCTCACGATCTACCTTGTTGTGACCTTGCACCTTATTGCACTGCACTTTCTCTGTAGCTGTGACACTTTACTCTGTACTGCTATTGTTTTTACCTGTACTACATCAATGCACTTTGTACTAACTCAATGTAACTGCACTGTGTAATGAATTGACCTGTACGATTGGTTTGTAAGACAAGCTTTTCACTGTACCTTGGTACAAGTGACAATAATAAACCAATACTAATACCAATACCAATACCCCTTTCACCCTAAAGCCATGTCCTCTTGTACTTATCTCTCCTAATCTAGGTGGAAAGAGCCTACTTGCATTAACTCTGTCTATGCCCCTCATAATTTTGTAAACCTCCATCAAATCTTCCCTCATTCTTCTGCGCTCCAAGGAATAAAGTCCTAACCTGCTCAATATTTCCCTGTAACTCAACTCCTGAAGACCCAGCAACATTCTAGTAAATCTCCTCTGCACTCTTTCAATCTCACTGATATCCTTCCTATAGTTAGGTGACCAGAAATGCACACAATACTCCAAATTTGGCCTCACCAATGTCTTATACAACCTCACCATAACGTAATATAATTCTTTTTAATGTAACTAGCCTGAGTCCATTTGCCAGGTCTTCCAAGTTTCATTTGTACTTCCAATTCCCCACTAACCAATTCTGAGGTCCATCGTTCAGACTTATTGCATTTTTATCTTGTGCCTCTCACATCCTAAGGTCTGCAGTCTCACACTTTGTCACCAGCGCAGCATCTTGTGTTCTCTGGTGACAGAAGTGTGAAGTGTTGAACAAGCTCCCCAAGCACAGGAGCTCTAAAAACATGATTATTTATTCAAAACTTAAAAGAAAATTAAAAAAAAGAACTGCAGATGCTGGAAATTTAAAATTAGAGCAGGAAATGTTGGAAATCCTCAGTGGGTCAGGCTGCATCTGTGGGACAAGAAACAGGGTTAACGTTGAAGGTCAAAGACCCTTTATCAGAACTGGGAAGGAGAGGCAGGAAGCTTGTTAAACTGCAGGGAGGTTTGGGGAGGCAGGATTATGATGGAGTGACCAAGGGCAATAAGCTGAAAGCAAGGTTAGCTGGTCATCAAGGACACCTGAGTTTTCTACGGCAGAAGATGTGAATTGTCCTATATTAAGACTGTATTAAGTTGTCATATTCCCAGAGCATTTCAAGGGCAAATCTTAAGAGAGGCCCATGTCCAGCATGGTGTATATGAAATATTGGCACATGGTTTAATTTCTGGTTAGGAGTAGATCGGGATATCATACAACCCGTGTACAGGCAGTAACTGCTTGCTTAGTGCCATTTTAGGTCGGAGGGTGAGTGGATCCTGGAGTTTCTTTGACAATTGCTGAACTTCTGACTGCTCACTCACCGGTGGAGGAGTTTCATACGAGGTGGGTAAACGGGGTGAGAATGCATTCTACAGGCGTCTGGCAGTCACAGCTTTAACAAAACAAACAAAACCAAGAGCTTATCCTGAACCAACCACTTAGACGCTACGGCCAAGAAAACACACCAGTGCCTCTATATTTACCCAGCGCGTTACAGACACCAGTCTCCCCTCCTTGGACTCCGTCTTTACCTCTCGTTGTCTTGGTGTAGCAGCCAGCATAATCAAAGACCCCACCCACCCGGGACATTCTCTCTTCTCTCCTCTTCCATCGAGTAGAAGATACAGGAGCCTGAGGGCACGTACCACCAGACTTAAGGACAGCTTCTACCCCACTGTGATAAGACTATTGAACGGTTCCTTTATACAATGAGATGGACTATGACCTATGACCTCATGACCTCACGATCTACCTTGTGACCTTGCACCTTATTGCACTGCACTTTCTCTGTAGCTGTGACACTTTACTCTGTACTGTTATTGTTTTTACCTGTACTACAACAATGCACTCTGTACTAACTCAATGTAACTGCACTGTGTAATGAATTGACCTGTAAGATCAGTTTGTAAGACAAGTTTTTCACTGTACCTCAGTACAAGTGACAATAATAAACCAATACTAATACCACTGCTCCGAAGACTAAGAAAATTCGGCATCGCCCCGTTGACTCTCACCAATTTTTAGAGATATACCATAGAGAACATCCTATCTGGATACATCAGGGCAACTGCTCTGCCCAAGACTACAAGAAACTGCAGAGAGTTGTGGACACAGCCCAGCGCATCACGGAAACCAGCCTCCCCTCCCTGGACTCTGTCTACATTTCCCTCTTCCTCGGTAAAGCAGCCAACATAATCAAAGATCCCTCCCACCCCGGACATTCTCTCCTCTCCCCTCTCCCATCGGGCAGAAGATACAAATGTTTGAAAACATGCACCACCAGGCTCAAGGACAGCTTCTATCTTGCTGTTAAAAGACTCTTGTACATTTAAGATGATCTCTGGACCTCATAATCTACCTCGTCATGGCCCTTGCACTTTATTGTCTGCCTGCACTGCACTTTCTCTGTAACTGTAACACTTTATTCCGCATGCTTTATTCTTTATTAGTCACATGTACATCAAAACACACAGTGAAATGCATCTTTTTTTTGCGTAGAGCGTTCTGGGGGCAGCCCGCAAGTGTCACCACGCTTCCGGTGCCAACATAGCATGCCCACAACTTCCTAAACTGTACCTCTTTGGAATGTGGGAGGAAACCGGAGCACCTGGAGGAAACCCACGCAGACACGGGGAGAACGTACAAACTCCTTACAGACAGCGGCCGGAATTGAACCCGGGTTGCTGGCGCTGTAAGGCGTTACGCTAACCGCTACACCACCGTGCCTGCCACAAGAAACTGCAGAAAGTTGTGGACACAGCACAGCGCCTCACGGAAATCAACCTCCCCTCCATGGATTCTGTCTACGCTTCCCGCTGCCTTGGTAAAGCAGCCAACATTCTATTATTGCTTTTAGTACTACCTCAATGTACTTATGTTTTGAAATGATATGTATGGACAGCCTGCAAAACAAAGTTTTTCACTGTACCTCAGTATATGTGACAATAATAAACCAATTCAAATTCCAATATTTCCTTCAAAGATGAGATTTATAATGAGGAGGTTTATGACTTTGGAGCTGATGTCTTAAAACTGACATCAGCACCGCACATGAGGACCCGACACCTGACAACCCCCATGCATCATTGATTTTCGCAGCTGTGACACTTGGGTGGACAATGGATCAAAAGGTCTAACTGATGGTCAACACATGCTGAAATAACCAAGATTTTAGAGCATGACCTCTGAGGATGCCCGTTCAAACATGGAAGTGGTGAATAAAGCCATTCCAAAGGGTTTATTGGTGCCAGTGCCAGATGGGATCTGACAACTTCCTTATATTTGCAGACACAAGAGACCGCAGATGCTGGAATCTGAGGCAAACACACAATCTGCTGGAGGAACTCGGCAGGTCGAGCAGCATCCGTGGGGAGAGAGGAATTGTCGATGTTTTGGGTCAAAACCCTGCATCAGGATTGAGAGTGGAGAGGGAAGTTAGCTGGTACAAAGAGGAGAGGGGACCTGGTTCACGTTTCTGACCCGACATATCGACAATTCCTTCCCCCCCCCAACAGATGCTACTCGACCCGCTGAGTTCCTCCAGTTTCTTGCTCCTCTGATTTGTAGATAGCCACTCTAAATGCGTAGAAAGAGGACCAGTTAGATCCTGCACTGTGACTGAACCCACCAATGGTGAATTGTGTTGATCTTTGCAACCTATGGATTGCTGGAAGAACTTATAAACAATGGGCCACAGTTCCATTCCAGCCAATTCAATTCGGGAAATGTATGCACAGTGATGGCATAAAACACTTTCATGTCTCCTTATTGTCCTGCCTGGAATGGAGAAGCAGATTGATCTTAGACTCTGAAGTATATTTCAAAGAAACAGCTGGATAAGTGAGCCAGGTTCATGGCTGCACAGAGCTGCAATCTTCCTATAAGACAACACAGCATTCTGCCATTGGGTCCATCTCCGCTAAGGTGCTGTTCAACTGCTGGATCAGAACAAGGTTAAACCAAAACCATAGAACCATACAGCACAAAACGGGCCCTTCGGCCCACCATGTTGTGCCGTCCATCAAACCACCCTCACACTACCTAACCCTTTCCTCCCGCATATCCCTCTATCTCACATTCCTCCATATGCCTATCCAACAAACTCTTGAACCTGTGCAATGTACCTGCCTCCACCACCACCCCAGGCAGTGCATTCCATGCACCAACCACTCTCTGGGTGAAAAAACCTCCCCCTGACATCTCCCCTGAACCTCCCACCCATAACCTTAAAGCCATGTCCATGGTGCAGCCAGAATTCAGGACACAGGAGCCTGAGGGCACATACCACCAGGCTTAAGGACAGCTTCTATCCCACTGTGATAAGACAGGCACAGTAGTGTAGCAGTTAGCGTAACGCTTTACAGCGCCAGCGACCCGGGTTCAAATCCGGCCACTGTCTGTAAGGAGTTTGTATGTTCTCCCCGTGTCTGCATGGGTTTCCTCCGGGTGCTCCGGTTTCCTCCCACATTCCAAAGACGTACAGGTTAGGAAGTTGTGGGCATGCTATGTTGGCGCCAGAAGCGTGGCGACACTTGCGGGCTGCCCCTAGAACGCCACGCAAAAAGATGTATTTCACTGTGTGTTTCGAATATACATGTGACTAATAAAGATATCTTATCTTACTGAATGGTTTCCTTATACGATGAGATGGACTCTGACCTCACAATCTACCTTGTTGTGACCTTGCACATTATTGCACTGCATTTTCTCTGTAGCTGTGACACTTTACCCTGTATTGTTACTGTCTTTACCTGTACTACCTCAATGCACTCTGTACTAACTAAATGTAACTGTACTGTGTAATGAATTGACCTGTATGGTCGGTATGCAAGACAAATTTTTCACTGTACTTTGGTACAAGTGACAATAATAAACCAATACCAATATCAACTGAAGGGCAAAGTGGAGCGGAGGAACTGGAATCAAAGAGGGCATTTCCAGCTGAGAAGGAAAGGTGGCTTAGATTTGGCCAGCCATGGATATCTAAGTGAGATCTGGAAGTCATCGAAGTGTATAGAGACCAGAATAACCTACCAAAGGTCAGTAAAAACGCTCGGAAAAATTTCTGCAGATCAGTTGCTATTTGCACTGTGATTCCCAAATGCAAGAATTGATAGCAAACTAAGTTGTGAGTCTCAAGATGTGCTCGAAGGAGGTTTTTCAAGAAAGCTGCAAACAAAGTAGTGATTGAGATCCTGAGAGAAATGACAGTGAACTTTGAAGTGAATGGTCAGTCAGCATTCCGAGTGGACAGGAGAAGAGCATCAATCAAATTCGCAGCACTGAGAAGGTCCCAGGGAATGAGAGGAACCATAACAGCTGTAAATTTGCAAGTGAGTTTATGTAAATATGTATAACTGTTCTTTTATATTAAAGGCAAGCAAAGTAGAATATGTATGTTGAAGCAGAATGAAGTAGAATATGTTGGTTGGACAAACTTGGGTTGTTCTCCCCAGAGTGTCGGAGGCTGAGGGGAGACCTGATAGAGGTTTTTAAAATTAGGAGAGGCATAGACAGGGTAGACAATCAGAATCTGTTCCCCAGGGTAGAAATGTTAAACACCAGAGGACAATACTTTCAAGGTTAGAAGGAGGAAGTTTAAAGGCAACATGAGGGGCAAGATTTTTACGCAGAGAGTGGTAGGAGCCTGGAATGGGTTACCAGGGGTAGTAGTGGAAACAGGCAGTTTGGTGGAGTTTAAGAGGCTTTCAGATAGACAGATGAATATGAGGGGAATGGAAGGATATGGATGATACACAGGAAGAGGGGATTTAGTATAAATTGGCATTCAAGAACAATCTAACATTGTGGACTGAATGGCCTGTCCCGTGCTGTATGACTCTATGTCCTACGTATGTATCATTGGTTGGAAAAGCATAATTGCTGCCTTAAGGCTGCTACCTATAAGTACAATGTCAGGTGGTTGACCACTCTCTGTGTTGCAACATTACTGGTACAAAATTCTAACATCAGTCTGGTGGAGCCATTTGAACAAGCTTCACACCACAGTCAGACAGAGAACCGTGCCACCACAAATGTGACAGCATCAAAGGAGATATAATCTACATCAAATATGCCGTTCCTGCCCTGGATGGAGAGGGAAGTCTGATAGGACAGTGGAGAGGGAGCATTACTCTGTAATATTATTGCTTGAGAGCACTGGATGATTGTGTAGAGAAAATGTTGCTCTGGGAGTTTTTGATGGAACAGTGTAGAAAGAGCTTTACTTTGTATCTAATCCGTGCTGAACTGCCTTGGAAATATTTAATGAGATAGCGTAGAGGGAGCATTCATCTAAGTAACCTGTGTTGTCTCTGCCCTGAGAGTGAGCTCGTTCTCTGTATGTTCTCTGGAAATTGCAATCACAGGCCAGGGATTTCTCAATCACACCTTTTCAATTTCACAGCCAACTCTTTATAGAGAATAATTCCTTCCAATCCCTTGAGAGGAGTAACCAGTGAGGGGTTGCTGGAGCTGAGGTCAATCTATCAACTCTCTGGACACAGGAGTTGCTACAGTTACAGTCCAAAACACAACTGTTTATAACTTTTCATTCATCATCTCTGCTCAGAATAGGCCCCCGAGTTCCCCTAAACACACTTGGAACATTCCCAATCAACTGATCCAAATCCTCAACACAATCATGCCAACCTACATCTGATTGGAGAGTGTCCTGCAGGATATTATTTACACATGAAGGCCACAGTCGTCTGGCAAGGTTGGGCTTTTCCAACAAGATATGGTTTGTTTTTAACCACTGTTTGATTAACCTTTTGAGAACCAAGGCAGAATGTCACCAGTCATTTTTCTTGGATTATTCTCCAAGTGAACTCCCTGAAGATGATCACGCAGCTGGTTATGTTGTCAAAAGCCCCTTCCTTCATTTCCACTTCATTCGGGGGTGGTGTAATAGGGAATCGGGTCTGTTCTGCCTAGTCTTGGAGTGTATCTTGCAGCTGCTAGTGGGGAGAACTAAACAGGACTCAGGTGTCAATTCTGGCGGATGGCTTACCAGGATGTGGAAGTTTTAGAGAGGGTGCAGAGGAGATTTACCAGGACATTGACTGGATTGGAGAGCATGTCTTATGAGGATAGGCTGAGCGTGCTAGGGTGTTTCTCTTTGGAGAGGAGGAGGATGAGAGGTGACTTGATAGAGGTGTACAAGATGATAAGAGGCATAGATTGAGTGGACAGTCAGAGACTTTTTCCCAGGGCAACAATGGCTAACATGAGGAGACATAATTTTAAGGTGATTGGAGGAAGGTTTAAGGGGGATGTCAGGGGTGAGGTTTTTTACTCAGAGAGTGGTGGGTGTGTGGAACGCACTGCCTGCAGAGGTTGTGGGGGCAGATACATTAGGGACATTTAAGAGACTCTTAGGTAGACACATGAATGATAGAAAAATAGGGGGCTATGTGGGAGGGAAGGGTCAGATAGATCTTAGAGCAGGATAAAATGTCGGCACAACATTGGGCACAGAAGGGCCTGTACTGTGCTGTAGTGTTCTATGTTCTATGTCTTCTATACTTTGACAGGGCACTGTATCATGCCTACAAAAAGGTGGACACATTAGAAAGAGCTTTCCCAACTGGGCCGCTAGTTCTACATTGATAGACTGGGGTGCTATTGCTGCCTGTCCCCCCGGCTCCTTGCTTGGAGGACAGGACACACAAGTGGAGCCAGAGGTTGACAAGGAGAAGGTGGGGGGCGGAGGGGGGTGGTGGGGAGCTTCCTGAGCAGAAGGATGGCTCAGAGCTAAATGTAACATCTTGAGGACCTTTTTCTGGATGCAGAGAAACAGCTTGGGACGAACCCTGGGAGCCCACCCATCCCAGTCCTGAGCTTGGATCCAAGGGATCTAGGTAGAATGAGGGTGCGGAATGTAAGCCAGACATTCTCTCTTCTCCCCTCTCCCATCAGGCAGAAGATACAAAAGCCTGAAAGCACGTGCCACCAGGCTCAAGGACAGCTTCTATCCCGCTGTTATAAGACTATTGAACGGTTCTGTAGTACGATAAGATGGACTCTTGAGCTCACAATCTACCTCATTATGACCTTGCACCTTATCGTCTGCCTGCACTGCACTTTCTCTGTAAGTGTAACACTCTATTCTGCATTCTGTATTGTTTTACCTTGTACGATCTCAATGCACTGTGTAATGGTATGCAAGACAAGATTTTCACTGTACCTTGATACATTGACAATAATAAACCAATTCCAATTCAAAGCTTCTACACTCCTGATCCTTAGAAAAGGAGGAGAGCTTTGAGATGCAGGACTATGCTGAAGAGGAAACGTCTGCCAGGCTTCCCTCACCCTCACTCTCACCCTCACCACCTTCGTGATCACGAGCCCTATGCAAGTGCCCTTCATCCCAGCATACAGTGAGGTAGGTAAGTCATCTTGTAGTGCCAGCTACCCGAGGGAAGATGGGGACTCTGTATGGGGCACTGGAGTAGATTTAGAGTCCACCACCAGGAAGGTAGTGGGCTTGTGCCTCCTATCAAGTCCCAACTCATCCCCACTTGGGAAGTTAACATGGAACATAGAACACAGAACAGTGCAGCACAGTACAGGCCCTTTGGCCGACGATGTTGTGCTGACTTATATAAACCTACTCTAACCCTTCCCCCCTACACAGCCCATAACCCTCCATTTGTCTTACACCCATGTGCCTATCTAAGAGTCTTTTAAATGTCCCTATTGTATCAGCCTCTACCACCACCCCCGGCAGTGTGTTCCAGGCACCCACCACTCTCTGTGTAAGGAACCTACCTCTGAAATCTCCCCTAAACTTTCCTCCTCTGACCTTAAACGCATGTCCTCTGGTATTGGCCATTGCCGCCCTGGGAAAAAGGTGCTGGCTGTCCACTCGATCCATGCCTCCCATAATCTTATACACCTCTGTCAAGTCACCTCTCATCCTGCGTCGCTCCAAAAAGCCATAGCTCACTCAAACTTTCCTCATAAGACGTGTTCTCCAATCCAGGCAGCAACCTGGTAGATCTCCTCTGCACCCTCTCTAAAGCTTCCACATCCTTCCTATAATGAGGTGACCAGAACTGAACACAATACTCCAAGTGTGGTCTAACCAGAGTTTTATAGAGCTGCAACATTACCTCACGGATCTTGAAATCAATACCCCTACACACCATACGTCTTCTTAACAACCTTATCAACCTGCGTGGCTTCTTTGCCAAACAAAGAAATCTCTTGGTCATAACAAGCAAAGTTCTCTGCTACAACAAAGGATTGGTAGAACGAAGTCCAGTTGGCCATGGATTGGCACTGTTCATGGTTCTAGCTATGCTACAGGCTGCAGATGACCAAAATTGGTGGTATAGTGGACAGTGAGGAAGGTTGTCTAAGGTTACAACAGGATGTCGATCAACTGTGAAAGTGGAGATGGAATTTAACTCAGACAAGTGTAAAGTGATGCATTTTGGAAGGTTAACCCAGGGCAGGACAGGTACAGTGAATGGCAGGGCTCTGGGGAGCGTTGTTGAACAGAGATACCTTGGAGTACAAGTACGTAGTTCCCTGAAAATGGGAACACAGGTAGATGGGGTGGTAAGGAAGGCACATGACGTACTTGCCGTCATTGACTAAGGCTCTTAGTACAAGAGTTGGGACTTTACGCCGCACTTGGAGTATTGTGTGCAGTTCTGGTTGCCACATTGTAGGAAAGACGTGATTAAGTAAGAGAAGATGCATAAAAATTCAAGGATGTTGAACAAAAAGTAAACTGCTGGAGGAATTCAGCAGGTCAGGCAGCATTTGTGGTGGCAAAGGGATAGTTGACATTTCAGGTTGAGAGCCTGCATAAAGGCCACCAGTTGCTGTATGAACAATACCTGACCACTATAGGAAAGAATTTGGAGCATTCCTTTTCAGCACCCTTGCTGAATGGTGACTTTCACTTCCAACTCTTGCCAATTTGCTGTGTAAACATCATCTTTTTACGAGAGTTGACTTCAAAGGGTATGGTGCTCCATGCAAAAGGTCTTGTCTTGTATGGCAGAGAGTTTGCCTGCCATTGACTTACCAAGGGTTCAGGACATTTCTGCCAGTCCAGTCCATACAGCAGAAAAGACCATGAGGAGCACATCATCAGTGTAAGCAGTCAGGACAACTCAGTCATTTCTGTGACCTGAATGAGCTTATACACCAATAAGGGAGGTTGTAGATACTGATTGAATATTTAAGGGGGTTGTTCTGGCAGCACTTCAGTCCCATGCTCTTGACCTTTGAGCACTTGCTGGGAGGGGTGCTGGACCAGTGGATCTCCTAACTCCTTGCTGCTTTGCTCCTGTGTCTGGCCAAGACGGCCATTCACAAATTCAGATAGTGGACCATCAGGGCATGTGTTCATCCCAACTACCTGCTCCTCCTTCAAGGTTACAATCACACCCAGGCCTGTCTCAACAAATTGAGGCCTTCCATAACCAGTGGGCATTGCAGAAGATCTGGACAAAGAAGGTAACATTTTTATTTAAGTTTTGTTGTGTTGCTTTCAAGCATTATTTCCACACCAGCACCGACACCATCCCCCCCCACCCCACCCCTCCCCACCCACAGAAAGTGTGGAGCCTGGGTTTAAACGTCAATAAAAAAATTGGCAGGCATGGTAGTGTAGTGGTTAGCGTAACGCTATTACAGTGCCAGCGACCTGGGTTCAATTCCGGCCACTGTCTGTAAGGAGTTTGTATGTTCTGCCCCTGTCTGCATGGGTTTCCTCCCACATTCCAAAGACGTACGGGTTAGGAAGTGCTATGTTAGCACCGGAACTGTGACGACACTTGCGGGCTGCCCCCAGAACACTACGCAAAAGATGCATTTCACTGTGTGTTTTGATGTACATGTGACTAATAAAGAAATCTTAAAATCTTAGAAAAGACAGCATAGGTATGAAGTTTCACAGTCCAGTCAAACGCTCCCAGGGGAGAGCAGCACAGATTAGATTTACAAGAAAAGAGAGAAAAAGGGTTGGAGAAATGCCTCCGATCTCTCCTCACTACCCTGTTTCATCGATTCCCACACCCAAACTGTCCCTCGATCGTGGCTGCTGATTAGGAAGTAGGCAATTTGAATATTTAATTGAGGTTCTGAAGTTGAAAGCCACCATGGAATGTTCACCCACCATCCCAATTTGGAACTCATCTTCACAATGTTTTTCTCCTTTCCATCCTCTGTACGTGACCTGTACTTTCCCTTTCGAATGGGAATTGGATGCTAATGAACCTGCTCCCACTATAATTCATACATTTGATCTCAGATCATAATAACTCACTGCATTAAAAAAAATTCTCCTCATCTGACCCAGAGCTTTTTTTCCATGTCCACTGTTTGCCAACTCTCCTGAATGGAAACAGTACCTCTTTCCAAGTTTACTCTTTTAAAATCCCTTTGAACACCCTTTTAACTCTCCCTTACCCCTCAGTGCTTAACATTTGTCTGAAGTTTCTCATCACTAGCACCATTGCACTGAAACTGGATGCACTGAAATTCTTCCTTAATGGTATAACTGAGAGTTGGTCCATTTGTCTGGCTGGGACCTAACATTAATTTGAGAAGATTTTGTATAACATAATTGCTTTTGTTCTGCCTGCCTCCTTTAACAAATAAATATGCCAGTTTGGCTATTTTTTTGAAGGTAGCTTTTTTGAGTTCCTCCTCCACCTTCAAAGGGTACAGTCATCCCAGGTTTCTGTTCCTGCAACCCTATTAAAATTGAGCCAGTTTATGTTACGTCTCCTCATTTTCTCTTTCAAAATATCAGCTTTAACCTTCAGATCTCCAACTGAACATATTTGGCAACACGTCCCACCCCCCCATGAACTCTACCTGTCTCTAGAACTGATGATGATGGAAGCAGAAATTGATCACCAAATTGGGATGATGTGTGTAACTTGTAGCCATTTGGATGATGCCTTAATCACCTCATGATTTGAGAACTACATTGCCATTCTCTTCTTCGTGACAGCTGATGGTATCCATATCTCAAGCTTCAGAAAGCCCTTTCCTCCATCTTGATTACCGGCATACAGAATGTTTCATGTGTGTCTGAGGCAGTTCTGAGAAGCCTCTGTTATGGTTCAGATGACAATAGGCTCTTATCCTTATCAGGCCGAGAAGTCTCAGGGGATGGAGCTGCTTATTTTTCATTTCATTTTCAGTAATATATTAATCATGGGGAACTTCGATCTACATGGAGAATAAACTACTAAATTAGCAGTATTAGTGGGGAGGATAAATTTGTTAGTATGTGAGAGATGGTTTTCTAGATAAATATGTTGAGGAATTAACTAGAGAACAGGCAAGTATGAGATTTAATGCTGTGCAGTGAGAAAGTCTCAATAAATAATCTAACAGTTGAGGGGCCTTAAGGGAAGAGTGATCACAACATCATGAAGTATTATATAAATGATTTAAATAATCTGAAACCAGGATCTAAAATGTCAACATTGCAAACTACAAAGGTATGGTACACAAGATGGCAAAAGTATTTTAAGAAACTACCTTAAAATGTGTAGCTGTGAAAGTGCAATGATAAACATTTGAAAATGGTTACGTAGCTTAGAAAAACAGCATCCCCTCCATGGACTCTGTCTACACTTCACGCTGCCTCGGTAAAGCAGCTGGCATAATCAAAGACCCCACCCACCCCGGGCATTCTCTCTTCTCCCCCCTCTCATCAAGCAGAAGATACAAAAGCCTGAAAGCACGTACAGCCAGGCTCAAGGACAGTTTCTATCCCACTGCTATAAGACTCTTGAACGGTTCCCTAGTACGATAAGATGGTCCCTTCACCTCACAATCTAGCACGTCATGGCTTTGCACCTTATTGTCTGCCTGCACTGCACTTTCTCTGTAAATGTAACACTTTATTCTGCATTCTGTTATCATTTTCCCTTGTTCTACCTCAATGCACTGTTGTAATGAAATGATCTAAATGGATGGCAGGCAAGACATGTTTTTCACTGTATATCGGTACATGTGACAATAATAAACCAACTTACCAATTTATTGAAATTGAGTTTGGGGAATTAATATTGGAAAACAATGAAATGGCAGAGGAATTAAGTTGGTATTTTGCATCATTCGAGACTAATGATGACAAATCAGAAATTGAATGAGAGAGAGGGAGAAGATGAGGAAAATCACAATTGCCAGTGCAATGGTACCGAGCAACTTGTTGGATCTGCAGCCTGACCAGTCTCTTGGTTCCCACTTACTCTCTGCTGGGGTCTTAAAAAAATGGCTAGTGAGTTATTTGATGTGCTGGTTTTAAATTTTCAAAATTCCTTGGATTCAGGTGACATTTCATACGATGGAAAACATCAAATGTAACTCCTTTATCAAGAAAGGGTGTGAGGCAGAAAGTAGAAAATTACAGGCCAATTATGACAAGATATCTTTATTAGTCACATGTACATTGAAACACACAGTGAAATGCATCTTTTGTGTAGAGTGTTCTGGGGGCAGCCCGCAAGTGTCGCCACGCTTCTGGCACCAACATAGCATGCCCACAACTTCCTAACCCGTATGTCTTTTGGAATGTGGGAGGAAACCGGAGCACCCGGAGGAAACTCACGCAGACATGGGGAGAATATACAAACTCCTTACAGACAGTGACTGGAATTGAACCCGGGTCGCTGGCACTGTAATAGCGTTACGCTAACCGCTATTAGCTTAATAGAATCAGAATCAGGTTTACTATCACTTTCTTATATGGCGTGAAATGTGGTTTTGTGGCAGCAGTACAGTGCAAAGACATAAAAAACTATAAATTACGAACATATAAATAATGCTAAAAAGAGGAACAATGAGGTAGTGTTCATGGGTTCATGGACCTTTCAGAAATCTGATGGCAGAGGGGAAGAAGCTGTTCCTGGATTGTTGAGTGTGGGTCCTGTGTATTGAGAAAATGTGAGAAGCTATTATTAAAAAAGCAGAGAGAAAGAATAATTCAAAGTCAACATGGTTTTGTGAAAGGGAAATCACGTTTGACCAATTTGAATTCATTAATGAAGTACTGTGCTGTGGATGAAGGGAAACTGGTGGATACTTGGAGTTCCAGAAGACGCTTAATAAGATGCTGCATGAAAGGTGATTACAAAAAATCATATTTATAACGGATAAAATAACAAAGAAGATAGCACTGGAAGTGCAGATGATAAGGAGTCCATGACAATGATCAAACTCAACAACACAGCAGTTCTCTACCTTAAAGAAGTGGTTTCTTGCTCCTGTATGTATTCTGAGAGAAGAAAGATTTGAGAGAAAAGGTTTGATAAGAATGATTGCATAAGAACATAAAAAATAGGAGCTGAGTAGGCCAGTTGGCCCTTTCAGCCTGCTCCAGCATGGATGCAAATTCTGGCTGATCTACCACAGTTCCTGTTCCAAATTACTTAGGGACAAATGAAGACCATGATTGTGATGCTGTTATGATGATGCTGCCACGATGATGCTGCCATGACGATGTTGCCATGACGATGCTGATGTGGACTGACGCAATGAACACAGGAGTTTATACAGCGAGAGTGGAGGAATCCACCTCCACCCACTCACAGGAGTTTGTGCGGAGAAGGATGCAAGGGTCCTTGTCACAGTTCATCCCCAGCAGCTGCATAACAGAGGATTCTCTGATCTACGGGCTGCTCCCGGGGACACACACAGACAGAGACGGACACCAACTGCTGCTGGAAGGTCATCGACTCGGTGAAAGACGCCCTTTGGTCTGCCCAAAACTTGTTGGTCTCCCAGCACTGCGAGATGTCCGTAGGGGAATGCTGCTGACTGGCACATTCCAGGCTGCAGGAGTACGTGCTGAGGGATGCACTGAAGCTGGGCGCAGCCAACACAAGGGCTTGGTGGGGAAGGATGACAGTTTAGGGTTCTTCTGCCAGTGGAGAGGGAGGGGCAGGGTCAGGCGAGGAAGCCCCTTAAATATTGTAAATACAGGATTGGGGTGGCTCCCCAGGGAGCGACACGAGTGGCATCGGTGCTGTGTTTTTATATAAAAAGGTAATACTAATGATTGATCTGTACACGAATGTAAAGGTTTGCACTATTTTATTGTTGTATATGGCTTTTTTTATGATGAACAAAGTTTATTTGGGATAAAAAAGAGACAAGAGATCCTGTTTTCCTCTCTGGATGCTTTGTGTACTTTTGCTGGGGATTGGTAACAATCCCATTACACGGCATCTGCTGATTCTGATGACAGACATGGCAGAGGTACAGACAGAGGCCACAAGATTTTATTGCTTCCTTGTAGATTCAGGTGGATCCAGAGAGAGATGCAAGAGACCGCAGATGCTGGAATCTGGAGCAACACACATCTGCTGGAAGAACTCAGCGGGTCGAGCAGCATCTGTGGAGGGAAAGGAATTGTCGACGTTTTGGATTGAAGCCCTGCATGAGGACTGAGAGTGGAGGGGTGGGGGGAGATGGCCGGTATAGAGAGGAGAGGGGGAGTGGTGAGACAGGAGTCCCAGGTGATCGGTGGACTGAGGAGGGATGTAAGATGACGGGCAGGTAGTGCCGGGTAGGGGAGGGGAGCGGGGGTGAAGCTGGGGGGACAGTGGCAGGTGAGTGATACATGAAAAGGAGAGAGGGGAAAAAATGAAAAAGGGGGTTTCGCTCCACCCCCCCCCCCCCCCACCACCAATCTGGTTCCTACTTTCATTCACCTCTCCCCTAATGGTTCCCATTCTCACTGGTTCCCATCCGTCATTTATCAGAGTCCAGCACTGGGAGCCCTTTGTGTTCCTGCTTATCTCCCTCCAGCAGCCGTCTCCGACCTTCACCTCCCCTCCCCCCACCTCGCTCCATCTCTTTTATTCCCCTTTTCCCTCTCTCTCTCTGTCTGCCTCTATCTATCACTCACCTGCCACTGTCTCCCAACCCCCCCCCCCCCCCCCATTCCCCTCCCCTACCTGGCACCTCCTGCCCATCACCTTACACCCCTCCTCAGTCCACCAATCACCTCGGACTCCTGTCTCACCACTCCCCCTGTCCTCTTTATACCGGCCATCTCCCGTCTCCACTCTCAGTCCTGAATGCAGGATTTCGAGCCGAAATGTCGACAATTCCTCTCCCCACAGATGCTGCTTGACCCGTTGAGTTCCTCCAGCAGATCGTTTGCTGCTCTGGATCCAGATAGAGTTCAGTTAGTGTAACGCTATTACAGCGCCAGCGACCCGGGTTCAATTCCAGCCACTGTCTGTAAGGAGTTTGTACGTTCTCCCCGTGTCTGCGTGGGTTTCCTCCAGGCGCTCCGGTTTCCTGCCACATTCCAAAGAAGTACGGGTTAGGAAGTTGTGGGCATGCTATGTTGGCGCCGGAAGCGTGGCGACACTTGCAGACTGCCCCCAGAACACTCTGCGCAAAAGATGCATTTCACTGTGTGTTTCGATGTACACGTGACTAATAAAGATATCTCATCTTACCTTCTGCGCCATTCAGTCAGGTAACATGCAGGTACAAGAAGAATGTGCAAACTCACACAGACAGCAATAAGGTCAGCATTAATGTAGATCACTGGAGCTATGAGGCAAGGCTAATGACTGAGCAACCCTATTCCATCATTCAACATTATATTTGATCTGCTACCTCGATTCCACTTTAATTGGAATGGCACAAACTCACTACACCAAATAATCTTCTTCTGTGTGGTAAATTTTCTCTGATTCTATGCCCCTTTCTGAGAGTGATCTGCTTGTGAGTGGCACTTCTTTCCTCTTCCAGAAGACCAATCTGTTGCATCTGCTGAAAGCTCATCTCAGTCTGAAATCTTCACTGTATAAGGCTTGTTCAGTGGCAGGTAGTGCAGCTGCCTCACAGTTCCTGCATCCTTGGTTCAATCATGACCGCTGGTGCTAGCTGTGTGGAGTTTGGACGTTCTTCCTATGACTGTCTGCAACCCTCTGCAGCTTCTTGTGATCCTGTGCATTGGAGCCTCCACACCAGGCAGTAATACAACCAGTCAGAATGCTCTCCACCGTACATCTGTTGTAAGAGTCTTTGGTGACGTACCGAAACTGCTCAAACTCGTAACAAACTCCACATGAACAAATTTGAAGTTTATCACTGTTAGTAGACCTTTGTTTCTCCTCCATTTCCACTAATCATTGTCACCCAGAAATTGCATTGATTGGCCTTGAGTGCACAATGAATTAAAATTACGTCAACTGGGTTTAGGTCAAAACCCAGGTCAACTGCCCTGCTAATAGCTTCCTGGTGAAATATTGTTCATTGGGAAACTGGATCAAGTAATTCTGCACACTATTTACATCCCTGAGTTTTTCCAGAAATAGGTGCATACCAAATGATGTTTTAGTTTGTGTAACACTTGTATCTGCCTTTATTGGTATTGGTTTATTATTGTCACTTGTACCGAGGTACAGTTAAAGCTTGTCTTGCTAACCGATCGTACAGGTCAATTCATTACACAGTGCAGTTACATTGAGTTAGTACAGAGTGCATTGATATAGTACAGGTAAAAACAATAACAGTACAGAGTAAAGTGTCACAGCTACAGAGAAAGTGCAGTGCAATAAGGTTCAAGGTCACAACAAGATAGATCGTGAGGTCAGAGTCCATCTCATTGTTTAAGGGGACCATTCAATAGTCTTATTACAGTGGGGTAGAAGCTGTCCTTAAGTCTGGTGGTACGTGCCCTCAGGCTCCTGTATCTTCTACCCGATGGAAGAGGAGAGAAGAGAGAATGACCCTGGTAGGTGGGGTCTTTGATTATGCTGGCTGCTTCACCAAGAAAACAAGAGGTAAAGACAGAGTCCATGGAGGGGAGGCTGGTGTCCGTGATGCATAAATTTGAAGGTGCAACCAATGACCTTCATGGAATTGTCTCAGTACACCCTGAAGCATATTATGCCACGTAATTGCTTTTCCACGATTTTCAAGGACAATCATCTGACATCAGGATACCTGACAGAGCAACTTCAGAACTCACTGCAGGTTGTTAGATGTCCACAGAATTTGCTACAGCTGATGGTGTGTTTTTGGTAGCACTTAGCTGCTGGCGTTCTCATTCAATAAGCAGCTCCGTGGTGACACTGTTGGCAGCACTTGGTTAGCAACCTTTCTACTCAAGCCATCATAGGGTCTGCAATAATATCAGCAGCTGCCACACTGTGTGACTGATCTCAGTACACTGAAAGTTATCATTTGTCTAAAATGAACATTTGTTTTAACAGTGCTACTGTTTTCAGAATTGTTTCTAACAACAACAAAAAAAAATCAAACAATACGAAACTGAAAATCACAGCAGTTGGGTGTGAACTGTAAGACGTTTCCCATTTCACAATCTTACATAGAATCATAGACCACAGCAACTACCTGTCCATGTCAATTGTTATAATCCCATTTTTTGGCTTTAGGCTCACATCTCTCTACACATTTTTCTACCTGTCCAAATTAGTTGGTGCTCTGGTGTGTAAGGGGAGCCTTTTATGTGTTGTAATTGTACCCAACTCTTAGAAGATAAGATAAGATTTCTTTATTAGTCACATGTACATCGAAACACACAGTGAAATGTATCTTTTGTGTAGAGTGTTCTTGGGGCAGCCCGCAAGTTTCACCACGCTTCCAGCACCAACATAGCATGCCCACAACTTCCTAACCCGTACGTCTTTGGAATGTGGGAGGAAACCGGAGCACCCGGAGGAAACCCACATAACCACAGTGAGAATGTACAAAGTCCTTACAGACAGTGGCCGGAATTGAACCCGGGTCGCTGGTGCTGTAATAGCGTTACGCTAACCGCTACACTACCATGCCGGCCCTTACTACTTCCTCTGGCAGCTTGTTCCAGATATTCACCACCCTCTGTGTGAAAAACCTACCCCTCAGATCTCCTTTAAATTTCTCCCCTTTTACCTTAAGCTAGTGCCCCCTGGTTCTTGACTCTCCTGCCTGGGGAAAAGGACTCTGAATGTCCATCTCATCTACACCCCTCATAATTTTATAACCCTCTACAAGGTCACCCCTCAGTCTCCTATGTTGTAGTGGGAATAAACCCAGCCTATCCAATCTCTCCTGATGACCACAGCCGCCCGTTCCAGGCAACATCCTAGTGAAGCCCTTCTGCACACCCTCTATTGCTACCACATCCTTCTTGTGGTGTAGCAACCGGAAATGTACGCAAGACTCCCAAGTGCAGTCTAACCAATGACATCTCAACCCTTAAACTCAATGCCTCAGCATATGAAATGCCTTATTCACTACCCTATTCACCTGTCACCTCTTTCAGTGAGCTATGGACTTACACCCTAAGTTCTCCCTATACCTCAGTGCTCCTACGGTCCCTGCTATTTATCTATATGTCCTATCAGAACTTGACTATGTAGGTTTGATCCTCCATGGCTGCAGCCTGGCTTCTGGAAGGGTGCACTCAATTTGTTTTCAGCCTGTCCTTGATAACCCTGTTCTGGATGGATGTCTTCACACTGCTGCCCCAAGGTTGATTGAAGGAGCAGTCTGGAGCTGTGGGGCCTGGTGAGCACTGTCAGGGCCATGGTGGAATGTGAGTTGGAGCCCTGGAGTGTAAGATAAACTGATAAATTGGTTTATTATTGTCACATGTACCAAGGTATGGTGAAAAACGTTGTTTTGCATGCCATCCATACAGATGATTTCATCACATCAGTGCATTGAGGTAGTACAAGGGAAAACAATAACAGAATGCAGAATATAGTGTTACAGTTACAGAGAAAGTACAGTGCAGGCAGACAATAAGGTGCAAGGTCATGACAAGGTAGATTGTGAAGTCAAGAGTAGAGGTCAAGGTAGATAGTGAGGTCTTATCGTACAAAGAGACCGTTCAATAGTCAACAGCGGGATAGAAGCTGTCCTTGAGCCTGGTGGTATGTGTTTTCAGGCTTTTATATCTGCCTGATAGGAGGGGGGAGAAGAGAGAATGTCTGAGGCGGGTGGGGTCATTGATTATGTTGGCTGCTTTACCAAGACAGTGAGAAGTGTAGACAGAGTCCATGGAGGGAAAGCTGGTTTCTGTGATGTGCTAAGGGAAGACTCAGTAACCTAAGCGTGCACACTTAATCTCTTGAGTGGCTGGAACAGATCACATTGTTTCAACTTGGCTCATCAAGTGTGCGCCAGCTCTCAGAGCAATCCCAGCAATCCCTCCCTATGAAAATGCTCTCTCTCACATGCCACATCAACAGCAGGCACGGTAGTGTAGTGGTTATTGTAACGCTATTACAGTGTCAACGACCCGGGTTCAATTCTGGCCATTGTCATTAAGGAGTTTGTACATTCTCCCCGTGTCTGTGTGGGTTTCCTCCGGGTGCTCTGGTTTCCTCCCACATTCCAAAGAAGTACGGGTTAGGAAGTTGTGGGCATGCTATGTTGGCGCCGGAAGTGTGGTGACACTTGGGGGCTGCCCCCAGAACACTCTGCGCAAAAGATGCATTTCACTGTGTGTTTCGATGTACATGTGACTAATAAAGATATCTTATCTTATCAACTCCCCTGATTCACCCAACTACAGCTAACTTACAGCAACCAATTAACCTATCAACCCACATCGTTGAAAGGTGGGAGGAAACTGGAGCACCCAGGGGAAATCCATGCAGTTCCTGGGAGTGAACATCACCAACAGCCTGCCCTGGTCAAATCACGTAGAAGCCACAGCCAAGAAAGCTCACCAGCGTCTCTACTTCCTCAGGAGGCTAAAGAAATTTGGTTTGTCCCCTTTGACTCTCACCAACTTTTACCGATGCACCATAGAAAGCATCCTATCTGGATGTATCAAGGCTTGGTATGGCAACTGCTCTGCCCAGGACCACAAGAAACTGCGGAGAGTTGTGGACACAGCCCAGTGTGTCACGGACACCAGCCTCCCTTCCTTGGACTCTATCTTTACCCCTCATTGTCTTGGTGTAGCAGCCAGCATAATCAAAGACCCCACCCACCCGGGACATTCTCTCTTCTCTCCTCTTCCATCAGGTAGAAGATACAAAAGCCTGAGGGCACGTACCACCAGACTTAAGGACAGCTTCTACCCCACTGTAATAAGACTATTGAACGGTTCCCTTATACAATGAGATGGACTATGACCTCACGATCTACCTTGTAGTGACCTTGAACCTTATTGCACTGCACTTTCTCTGTCGCTGTGACACTTTACTCTGTATTGTTATTGTTTTTACCTGTACTACATCAATGCACTTTGTACTAACTCAATGTAACTGCACTGTGTAATGAATTGACCTGTACGATTGGTTTGTAAGACAAGCTTTTCACTGTACCTCGTTACAAGTGACAATAATAAACCAATACCAATAAAGGCAGATACGAGTGTTACACAAACTAAAACATCATTTGGTATGCACCTATTTCTGGAAAAACTCAGGGATGTAAATAGTGTGCAGAATTACTTGATCCAGTTTCCCAATGAACAATATTTCACCAGGAAGCTATTAGCAGGGCAGTTGACCTGGGTTTTGACCTAAACCCAGTTGACGTAATTTTAATTCATTGTGCACTCAAGGCCAATCAATGCAATTTCTGGGTGACAATGATTAGTGGAAATGGAGGAGAAACAAAGGTCTACTAACAGTGATAAACTTCAAATTTGTTCATGTGGAGTTTGTTACGAGTTTGAGCAGTTTTGGTACGTCACCAAAGACTCTTACAACAGATGTACGGTGGAGAGCATTCTGACTGGTTGCATTACTGCCTGGCGTGGAGGCTCCAATGCACAGGATCACAAGAGGCTGCAGAGGGTTGTAGACTCAGCCATCCCCATCACGGGCAAAACACCATCGAGAACATCTTCAAGAGGCGTGCTAAGGAAAACCCAGAAGACCCACTCTCAATGATTCTGAAACAAATTCTTCCCCTCCATCATCAGTGTAGCAGTTAGCATAATGCTTTACAGCACCAGCAACCCAGGTTCAAATCCAGCCATTGTCTGTAAGGAGTTTGTATGTTCTCCCTGTGTCTGCATGGGTTTCCTCCGGGTGCTCTGGTTTCCTCCCACATTCCAAAGACGTACGGGTTAGGAAGTTGTGGGCATGTTATGTTGGCGCCGGAAGCGTGGCGACACTTGCAGGCTGCCCCCAGAACACTAGGCATAAAAAGGATGCATTTCACTGTGTGTTTCAATGTACATGTGACCAATAAAGATATCTTATAAAAAAGATTTCTGAATAGTCCATGAACCCATGAATACTATAGAGTACTATTCTGATATTCTAAGCTGATGAAGTCATTGCAGGCAGGCAGCCACTCACTTGGCCAAGAGAAAAAGACCTGCAGAGCAGTGGACCATGCCAAAAGGTTGGGAGTCAACTTCCCAGTGGATTTCTGCATGCAGAACCACGCATAATATGTTTCTTTCCATTGATTAATGGCACCATGTACATGTTACCGCTGCACTGCTTCATGGGACTACGTGGGAAGTCCATTAACGTAGTGCAGCGGCAGCGAGCAGGGCAGGCAGCAGAAAGGAAGGTCCCACTGCTGTCTCAAGCCTGCACTAATGCTGGACTAAGGGACTTCTGTGTACGAATGTGGGTATCTGACAAAAGTACTAATGCCTGCGGCAGGCACGGTAGTGTAGCAGTTAGCGTAACGCTATTACAGTGCCAGCGACCCCGGTTCAATTCCGGCCACTGTCTGTAAGGAGTTTGTCCGTTCTCCCCGTGTCTGCGTGGGTTTCCTCCAGGTGCTCCAGTTTCCTCCCACATTCCAAAGACGTACGGGTTAGGAAATTGTGGGCATGCTATGTTGGCGCCGGAAGCGTGGAGACATTTGCGGGCTGCCCCCAGAACACTCTACGCAAAAGATGTACTTCACTGTATGTTTCGATGTACATGTGACTAATAAAGAAATCTATCTATCTACCTTATAACACAAAGGCATGCCACGGGTGCTCTCAGCTTCAGGGTGGGTTCTGCCCCATTACCACTGAAGGGAAAAGTCATGGAGGAAAAAAATCAGACAAATGAGCATGAGAGCCGTAATTGGTAATTGGTTTATTATTGTCACATGTGCTGATGTACAGTGAAAACTGTTTTGCATGCCATCCATACAGATCATAAGTACATTGAGATAGTACAAAGAGAAAAACAATATCGGAATGCAGAATCGAGTGTTACACTTACAGAGAAAGTGCAGTGCAGGCAGACAATAAGGTACAAGGCCATGCTGTGGTAGATTGTGAGGTCAAGAGTCCGTTCAAGAACCAGACAGAAGCTGTCCTTGAGCCTGGTGCTTTGTGTTTTCAAACTTTTGTGTCTTGAGAACAGAGAATGATCAATGAAGATGTGGCTGCAGAGAAAGTAGATACATTAGGGAGTAGGTTCCGAACAGAGGTGAAGGGTACGTTTGTTACTGAGAGAGTGGTGGATGCCTGGAATGCGTTGCCTGATAGGGTGGTGGAGGCAAATTCATTGGGGGCTTTTAAGAGGGGCTTGGATGGGCACATGAATGAGAGGAAAATGGAGGGATATGAGCAAAATGCTCTAATCCATCATTAGCTGGGCTCTCAGATCTCCATGTGCCTGTAATACCCCCTGTCCATTATCAGCTGTGGCTCAGTGGATACCCCTCTCATTGAGAGGACCTAGACATAAACACCTCAGCTTCTGCTGGAGCATTAATGAGGGCATGGTGACTTATTGCGTGCCGTCTTTCAGCTGGGGTGTTCAACCGAGACTGTGGGCTCTCTCAGGCAGACATTAAGTAAAACCTGTGATCGACCATTACATGTGAATCTGACTTCTGTAGTTTTTTTAGGTTGGTGTTGTTCCTGTTTCTGTCATTTATAATTGATGTTGGTCTTCTCTAAACAATGTGCTACAATTTCCCCTGTATAACATACAGTTCCAGCAATAAATCAACCTCCCAGTTTTCCTGAATTTTGGTAGAAAATATTGAAATGTTTACACATCTTTATAAGCACGAGCAGTCCCACAATAACAATTCCAGCAAGTTCCCAACATGGATTACCAATAAATTACTGAAGGTCAGATCCTTTATTGGACAATCAGATCACTGTCAGATGACTTGCCCTGGTCTGATCTGAGTTGTCCTCTGATTAATGTTACATCTGCAACTGCACCAGCAGGTGGCAAAGTTGCACCATTTCCCCCCCATTCTCACTCGGTTGTGGATGAGGGTCAGGTACCTCCAAAAGAAGAGATAGTTCTTCCAGTTATAACCTTCACACCCCAGCAGGATATGTTCAAATGTATTGCACACATGGCGGGGATAATGAGTTTGTGCAGTGGTGTCAGACAAGTGAGATGCCGTTTAAACTTGTGACCAGTCTAATTTTGATTGGGAAGTGTAAATTTGTATGCTTTCACCGTTTATATCTACAATTAGTTATACAGATTCATCAATGAAGTGATGGCTGGTCTTCATTGCCACACCCGAGGTACTGGGTATGTTCAGAACTCTACACAGTGCTCTTACAGAGGAAGTACAGTCAAGAGGCGGTGCCTCAAGAAGGCGGCATCCATCACTAAGGACCCTCACTATCCAGGACATGCTTTCTTCTCGTTACTACCATTGGGGAGGAGGTACAGGAACCTGAAAATCCACACTCAATGACTTAGGAACAGTTTCTTCCCCTCCGCCATCAGATTTCTGAACGGTCCATGAACCCATGAGCACTACCTCATTATTCTTTCTTTTTGCACTTTTTATTTTTTAAAAATTTTATTTACAGCGTTGTAACAGGCCCTTTTGGCCCAACGAGTCCGCGCCACCCATTTTAAACCCCAAATTAACCTACCCGAACGTCTTTCGAATGTGGGAGGAAACCGGAGCACCCGGAGGAAACCCACGCAGACACGGGAGAACCTACAAACAGACAGTAACGGGAATCGAACCCCGATCGCTGGCCCTGTAATAGTGTTGCGCTAACCGCTACGCTACCGTGCCATTTATAGTAATTTTTATGTCTTGCACTGTACTGCTGCCGCAAAACAACACATTTCATGACGTATGTCAGTGATAATAGACCTGATTCTGATTCTGATTCTGTTCATAATAGAAATACATACCACCAGGCTCAGGGACAGCTTCTATCCCATGGTGATAAGACTATTGAATGGTTCCCTTATACAATGAGATGGACTCTGACCTCACAATCTACCTTGTTGTGACCTTGCACCTTATTGCACTGCACTTTCTCTGTAGCTGTGACACTTTACTCTGTACTGTTATTGTTTTTACCTGTACTACCTCAATGCACTCTGTACTAACTCAATGTAACTGCACTGTGCAATGAATTGATCTGTACGATCGGTATGCAAGGCAAGTTTTTCACTGTACCTCGGTACAAGTGACAATAATAAACTAATACCAATACCAATACCAATATAACAACACTAAATCAGACTGCTGAGTTACTCCACTGAGTAAGTGTCCCTCTTAAGGAGGATTCATCACTCTCAAACTGAATACCATTCACTAATGTTATTTTGTATGTCGGTTGAGTATTGTCTGGAGCCTTTCGTGCAGCTGTTAAGTCATGAAAGATTGTCTGTAGTCTCTCCAGCACATATGGGCCATGTAAGGATAATCTGGTAAAGGCCAGCGAGGAGTACTCCTGTTGCATTTTACTCAAAGTCAGTCACAATTAACTAATTGCATACCTTACACCAACGACATCTTGCATTTATGTAGAACCTTTAATAATAAAGATGCTTTGTGGGAGAGTGATCAAACAAAATTGGACACTGCACCTCATAAAGTGATAGGTAGGCAAAGGTAAGTCTCAAACTCTGCCTGAAAGTGGGGGAAGAAGGTCCAAAACAAAAAAATAAAACCTCCGGGGAAACTTAGCAGGTCAGGCAGCATCTATGGATGCAAAATGGATGCGTCAACGTCTCAGGTCGAGACCCTGCATCAGGACTGGGGTTGGGGGGGGGGGGGGGCGGGGTGGACGGGGGTGGGGAGAGAGAGAGGAAAGATGGCCAGTATGTTAGAGGTTAGGGGGAGGGGCAGAACAGGAGCCGGTGAGTGACAGATGGAACCAGCTGGGGAGGGGAAAGTTGGGCAGTTGGAGGTGGAAGAGGGGTGGGAGGTAGGGATGGTAAAGATGAGCAAAGAACCAGGGTGGGCTGGTAGGAGTGGGAAAGTAACAGGGGGTGTGCATTACCTGAAACTGGAAAATTCAGTGTTCATACCATTGGTTTTAAGCTATCAAAGCAGAATATGAGGTGTTGTTCTTGGAACATAGAACATGGAACAGTACAGCACAGGAGCAGGCCCTTCGGCCCACGATGTTGTGCTGAACTAATTAAACTAGTAATCAAATACCCAACTAAACTAATCCCTTCTGCCTGCACAATGTCCATATTCTTCCATTTCCTGCACATTTATCTGCCTACCTAAAAGCCTCTTCAATACCTCTATTGTATCTGCCTCCACTCTACCACCCCTGTTCTAATTGTGTTCTTTCTTTGAAACGTTGTGTATAATTTATGTTTAATTTATGTTTTTCTTGTGAATGCTGCTTATCTGATGCCATGAGCCTGTGATGCTGCCGCAAGTAAGTTTTTCATTGCACCCGTGCACACATGGACTTATGCGGATGACAACAAACTCCACTTTGACTTTCATGCCTTGACCAAGCCGTGGTTTCCAAGCAATAGGAAGTTGTGCACGTTTTCCAGGATTTCGTCATGAAATTTTATTTGTGGTGTGCCGTAGCAGGAGCAGGTTAGTAGAGGACCTGATCTCGCAGATTTTGAGTGTGAAGTTCATCTTCTCGTTTGCTTCGGTGAATGACTCAACAAGGAGCTCAGCCTCCGAGTGTGCACAAATACAAATGCTGGTTGCATACTGCAACCTGACTCCTGAGGTTCGGGTGACCTAGGTTCAGGAATGTAGTTGCCGTAGCTTGAACAACTTCCTGGAGAAACAAAGGACTGCAGATGCTGGAATCCAGATGATAAAACCAACAAGATGTTGGAGGAACTCAGCAGGTCAAGCAGCATCTGTGGAGATAAACAGACGGCCCAAGTTTCGGGTCAGGACCCTTCCTCAGGTCCCAGTTCCCTCATCAATTTCCCATTAGGTTTGTACAATTTGAACAATTAGTTTTGAAGATTATCTCCACTCTCATGAAAGGTGAGGTGCTTTGTTGTGGTGAGAAATATTGCTGGCACATAGACACCACCTTTGGACTAGATCCTTGTCTGTGTTCCAGTGCGGAAAGAAGTAGATCCTCCTGGGCACCTCCAAGGCCAGGTTGCAAAGATATGCAAGTTGTGATCAGCAGGGGACGATTAAGGAAGATTAACTCTGACAAGGACAGTCTCTTGACAAAATGCGTGGAGACAAAACCCTGTTTCCACAGAGAAACAAGCTCAAGCCCTCATTGGCAACACTCCATCTGAGCCCTGGCACCTAATAGATTATATCATTGAGCAAGGACCTGCAAAGATGTTTGCATTACCCGCACCATGTCAGGACTAATCCACCATATTATCTCCATTGACCTGACCCCAAAACGTCAACAGAAACACTGCTTCAAAAAGATCAATATCAACACTCTCAAGGACCCCACAAAGGTAGCTTCTCTTAGGCACCATCTCACAGGCAACTCCCTGCCCACAGGAGCAGCAGAGTATTTACAGCTTATGGACTGCTCTGAAGTCCACCATAATTGGCACCTGTGAAAAGATTCTTGGCTCAAACAAGACGAGATAGATAAGGAGATTGAGGAGCTAATCTGCCACAAATGTAAGGCGTTCCAGGATTGGAGGCTTCACCTTTATTGAAGGGAAAACAGCTCTTTGGACACCTGAACATCCTTTGGACCCCAGCAGAAAACCTAGGATCTAAAGAATAAATAGTGGATGGAGAAAGCGTCGAAGGCTCAACAACTCGCTAACGTTTGGGTTCTTCAGTGTCGTAAAAGCCTTCAGTGGTCCAAGCACCACAGGCCCATCCTACTGAGAGCTAAGAATGGGAGTGAATTCATCAGGGAGAGAGGGGCAGTCAACACGCCACAGGAAGGAATGTTTCGAACACTTCCTCAACCATGACCCTGGATCCCCATCCCGCATCAACTTATTTATACCAGCCTTGCTGTCACTGCAAGCTGAGAAGGCCACATCCCAACTCAAAAGTCACAGCCTCAGAAAAAGATGGTATCCCTGCTGAGATTATACATAGCATTTGGCGTTGAGGTGCTGCAGTCACAAACCTGCAATCTCATCATCCACATCCGGGAAGATTGGGATACGCCAGGGGCCCTCGGAGAGACCGCAATCATGACCAGCTTCAAGAAAGGAGACAAATCCGATTTGGGAACGACAGAAGGGTATCCCTGGTATCCGCCACAGGGCACATCATCACCGGGGTCTACTGAACTACGTCTCCCAGTGGTCGAAGAGCTGCTCCCTGATTCCATCCATGTGGACAGGATCTTAACTGCATGACAAGTCCAAGAAAAATACAGAGAGCAACACCGGCCTCTGTACATGGTCTCCTTTGACCTCACTAAAGTCTTTGACTCAATATTGTCACCGATATACTATGGCAATGTACTTACTATTGGATTTCCTCACTCTGATCTGCACACAACCAAGTATACCCTCTTTCTAATATATTTAATACCAGAGACATTGGAGGGAGAGGGTGACAGGACGCTAGGGGATTGGGAGGGTGGGACTGTGGTCATTGACACATGGGAGAGAATGGGTTACCGGGAAAATAAGTGGATGAATGGGACTGATGCAAATTCTCAATCAGTCGACTTGGACTCAGTGGCCTTCTAGATTAGATAAAATTTCTTTATTAGTCACATGTACATTGAAACACACAGTGAAATGCCTCTTTTGCGTAGAGTGTTCTGGGGGCAGCCCGCAAGTGTCACCAACATAGCATGCCCACAACTTCCTAACCTGTACGCCTTTGGAATAAGATATGAAGTAACAAAATATGAAAAGTATGAAATTCCGGTGTACCCATGTTTCAAATACATTCTCCCTTGCATACTAATTTTTCCAGTTGACATATCCACTCCTTGATGTACAGCTGGGATATTCACTGACAAAAGTGAGGGGTTTTACCAGTGTCAATAAATCAAACGGGGCAACTTCACACCAATAAACACAAGGACAGTGGCTTCTAGATATTATGGTCATACTTTGTCTCAGTGTATCGGTTTGTCAGTGGATCAGTTTGTAAGACAAGCTTTTCACTGTACCTTGGTACAAGTGACAATAATAAACCAATACCAATACCAATGTGGTGTTGAGAAAACTGTTCTGTCACAACAATCAATGATAAACAGACTGAGTTTGGTGCATTACCTTCTGGGAGCTACAGTGGGATACTGATTATATCACCAGACTGATAATCCAGACATATGAGCTCAATTTGCAAAACATCAACTGGGAATTCAGTGAATGAAGTACGAGATGCAATTATCATTGATAGTAACCTTGAAATTACAGGATTGTTGTAAGAACTCATTTATTTCAACAGTGTTCAATAGGGAAGAAAAGGGTGCAGAGTCTAAAATTAGAGGGCACAAGTTCAAGGTGAGAGGGGACAGATTTACTGGGGACCTGAGGGGCAAGTTTTTCTCACAGAGGATGGTGCGTGTGTGGGACAAGCTGCCAGAGAAAGTGGTAAAGGTGGGTACATTTACAACATGTAAAAGCCATTTGGACAGGTGCATGGATAGGAAAGGTTTAGAGGGATATGGGCCAAATGCAGGCAAACGGGACTGGCTCAGGAAGGCACCTTGGTTGCCATAGATGAGTTGGGCCGAAGGGCCTGTTTCTGTGCTGTATAACTCTATGACTCTAAGTTAATGAGGATTATTTGCGACTACAGGCCCACAGGTTTGCATTTGCTCTGTAAAATGGTCTGGTAAGCTCCACAATGATATGAAAAAACCTGTGCACTGTTGGATGACCTTTATCCCACAGCTTGCAGGCCTTCAAGGGAGCAGGCCGACTTTTTTAGGGGAAGAAATGCCAACCTTGCCCGTGACACCCCCATCCCTTGCATAATGAAAACAAGCTGATTTTGTTTTGTGAGATCCTCCTCTGCATGCATTGGTTTAATGAGTTCTCATGCCAACATCACACTCCCAATTGGCTTTAAAGTGCTTTGAAGTCAGCTCCTTCTGACGTGACTGGTATGGATCCTAGAGGTAACTGTGTGTCATTGTGGCTCAGAGCCCAGAGTGGCTGAAATCCTGCAGATTTGAAGGTTATCACTGCACTTTAAATAATTTCCACCCACCTTCCCCACAACCTCCCACCCCACCACGCTTCTTCTCTTCTTCCCTTCCCTAGCCTCTCTCTCTTTTTCCTACCCCCTTTTGCCCCATCCCCTGGTGGATCTGCTCTCCCCTCCTCCCCTGCACCTGCCTATCACTATCTCTTACCTGCATCGACCTATCACCACCCTGTGCCCACCCCGCCTCCCCTCTTCAGTCCACCTATCAATGCTCTGCTTTCCCCTCCTATATATCAGGCTTCCCTTTTCCCTATCTTCAGTCCTGAAGAAGGGTCCTGACCCGAAACGTTGACCGCCTGCTTTTCTCCGCAGATGCTGCCTGACCTGCTGAGTTCCTCCAGCGTCATCGTGTTTTTCATCTAGATTCCAGCATCTGCAGTCCTTTATTTCTCTAGTGTCACTGCACTGTTGGGAGGGGTGCAAAGCGTCGTTGATTCTGTGTTGTTGTAAGTACCTCTGGGACCCACAGAGAGATGCAGCAAAGATGGCTAAGATAGTTTCTGGGCTTGTTACTTCAAAGCTCTCTGATAGCCCACTGCGCTATCAACTTAATTCAAGGTGAATCTCCTAATAGCATGCCACAATGCTCAGAGGCCCAAGTTCATCACCTGGTTTGTGTGCAATGCACGCACCTCCATTTTGAACTTTGTTAATCAGTCCTGTTGACACAGGTAGCAAATGTGCTGCCCTTTCCACATCTCTGTCACCTCCCTTACCCAGTAACCCTTACAGAACCTTTTGATCCTCCAACTGTGGCCTCTCCTGCATCTTATATCTCTTGGGCCATGTGTTCCAGAATCCCAACACTTCCCCCCCTTTAATCACTCGTCTAATTGTCACAGAATTCCTACTGTACAGAATGAAGCAACTTGGCCCATCAAATCCACACCAGCTCTTTGTAAGAGCCATCTTAGCAGGACCAACTCCCTTACCCTCTTTCCACGTTCTTTCCAGATACTTCCACATATTTAACCAGTCTTTCCAACAACCTTTCTAATGTCTTTAGATCTTCCCCTCCCTCACCTTTCGAACGTCATGATTGAATCAGCCTTTCGTAGTTAAGTTTTTTTCATGTCACTTTTGGCTCTTTTACCAATCATGTTCAATCCTTTGGGCTTTGACCCTCTTCATCAATGGGAACTGGTTCTACCCATTCTGTCCACACCCTTCGGGATGTTGTCAAATCCTTTCTTAACCACCCTCAATGCAACAACTTTAGCTTCTCCAGTCTCTGTGCCTAATTAAAGTCCCTCCTCCCCCGGGGAATCATTTTGGCAAGTCACTTTGGCATCCTCTTCAAAACCATTATGTCTTTCCTAAAACTGGCACTCAGAACTGACACAGTATTCCAGTTGTGGCTGAAACAGTGTATTATAAGGATACATCATTGAATTCCTTGCTGTTGTACTCTATGCCTGTGAAGATTCATGTCCTATGTAAACAAATTTTTAACTGCACTGCCACTGTCAAAAATTTATGAGCATGTACCCAAGACCCTTCCAGTCTCATAACACATTTACAATTATGCCACCTAGTTTGTGTTGCATCTTTTTGTTCTTCCAACCAAAGTATAACTGCACAAAATTTTCTGCATTAGATGTTACCTGCCACATTCCTGTCCGTTCCACCAGCCCGACTGCATCTTCTTTAAGTCTATTACTATCCTCCTCATAGCTCCCTGTGCCTCCCAAGTTTTGTGACATCTTCAGATTTAAACATTTCACCCTGTAAACCCAAATTAGTAACCCCCATAACAGCCACTGGGAGTAACACTGGATACTTCTAAGAACATAAGAAATAAAAGTAGACCATTCGGCCCCTCAAGACTGTTCTGCCACTCAACACCATTTTCCTGCCTTATCCCCATTGATTATATTCAGATAAGATTTCTTTATTAGTCGCATGTACATCGAAACACACAGTGAAATGCACCTTTGCGTAGAATGTCCTGGGGCAAGTGTCGCCACGCTTCCGGCGCCAACATAGCATGCCCACAACTTCCTAACCCGTACGTCTTTGGAATGTAGGAGGAAACCAGAGCACCCGGAGGAAACCCACGCAGACACGGGGAGAACGTACAAATTCCTTACAGACAGCGGCTGGAATTGAACCCGGGTCGTTGGCCTTGAAATAGCATTACGCTAACCGCCACACTACTGTGCCTGCCAAAAATCTCAGTTTTAAGTAAAATCAATGCTTAATTCTTCACAGGCCTCTAGGATAAAATATTCCAAAGATTCACCACCCTTTGATGAAGAACTTTCTCCTCATTTCAGTCCTAAGTGGCTTTCCCCTTATCTTGAGATTGTGACTTTTAATTTTAGACTGGAGAACATTCACTCTGTATCTACTCTGTCAAGCCCTCTTTGTATATTTCAGTGAGGTCACCTCTCATTCTTCTAAACTCCAAGAACAGACCCTAGCCTACTCAATCTCTCCTCATATAACAGACCTGGCATCATAGGAACTAGCCTGGTGAACCTTTGCTGTATTCCCTTGCTAGCAAATTAAGGAAACCAAATTATGCACAATACTTCTTGTGTGGCCTCACTAAGACCATATATAATTGTAAAATATCTCGATACAAAAGCTTGAGACCACATACCACCAGCCTCTATCCCGCTGTTATAAGACTCTTGAGCGGACCTCTTATACAATAAAGATGAACTCTTGATACCTTGCTCTTTGTCTGCCTGCACTACACTTATTCTGTAACTGTAAAACTATTCCGTAATCTGTGTTTTCTTTTCCTTTTGTACTACCTCGATGTACTTGCGTATGGAATGATCTATCTGGGTGAAATGCAAACAAAGGCTTTTCACTGTATCTCAGGACATATGATAATAATAAACCAATTACCAATGACCAAATCTTCTTGCTTAAAGGACCATTCTCCACTTTTCTCGGTTTCCTGTCACTTAGCCAGTATGAATCTGTGTTACAATTGCCCTCTTTATTCCATGGGCTTCAATCTTGATGATTTACCCTATATGTGGCAATTAATCAAAAGTCTTTTGAAAGTCAATATGTAGCACGTCCTCTAGACTTCCCTTATTAGTCTTTCCTGTTCCCTCACCAAAAACTCCATCAACCTTGTTAAACACAATTTGCCTTTAACAAATCCAAATGTGGTTCATAATGTGGTTCGGTGCCAGGTTTTGTTTCCAAGCGCTCCTGTGAAACATCTTAGGATGCTTCTCCTATCAGTATCTACCCTGTCAAACTCCCTCAGAATATTATGTTTCAATAAGGTGACATCTGCCTCTTCGAAACTCTGTATCGGCCCAACCTGAACAAACATAAGGCATTCCCTTCATCCCAAGATTCAACCTTCCCTCAACTGCCTCTAAGGCAAGAATATCCCTCTGTAAGCAAAAGGCCAAAACCACAGTGCTCCAGGTGTGGACTCACCAATATCCTGTCACGTTAAGGCAAGTGTCTCTTACTTTTGTAGACCCAACCCCTTGCAAAAGGCTAGCATTCCATTCATCTGCCTAATGTATTGCTGTACCTACATGTTAACTTCTTGCGTTTCTATGAATAAGGACACCCAGTATCTACCCTGTCAGTATTCTGTAGTCTACTATAATATGTGGTCTTTCTCCATGTAAACAATATTCTGCATCTATATTCATAGTTATAGAGCTATAGACAGCACGGAAAACAGGCCCTTTGGCCCAATGTCCATGCTGACCAAGATGCCTAACTGAGCTAGCCCCATTTGCCTGTGTTTGGCCCATATCCCTCTAAACCTTTCCTATCCATGTACCGGTCTTTGAAATGTCATAATTGTACTGCCTCTGGCAGCTCGTTCCATATATCCACCACCCTCTGTGTGAAGAAGTTGCCCCTCGTCCCTTTTAAATCTTTCCCCTCTCACTTTAAACATGCCCTCTAGTTTTGGACACCCCTACCCTGGGGAAATGACCATGCTATTAACATTACGAATGCCTCTCATGATTTTATAACCCTCTATAAAGTCACTCCTCAGCCTCTTTCACTTCAGGGAAAAGCATCCTAGCCTATCCAGTCTCTCCTTACAACTCAAACCCTCCAATCTCTGTAACACCGTCTTTAATCTTTGTTGCATCCTTTTGAGTTTAATGACACCCTTCGAATAGCAGGGTGACCAGAACTGTACACAGTACACCAAATGTGGCAAAATTCATCCCACCAAAGTGGTTTAACCTCATATTTTTACACATTATGCTCCACCTGCCAATTTTTGCCTGCTTGCTTAGACTATACCCTTTTGCAGACTCTTTGTGTCCTCACAAGTTGCTTTCCTACCTACTTTTGTACTTTAGCATCATCAGCAAAATTTGGTACATAATACACTTGGTCCCTTAAGCTAAGTTATGGATATAAATTGTAAATATTTGAGCCTTCAGCACCAATCCCTCTGGAACACTCCTAATTATAGCTTGCAAACAATTTATCCCTGCTTTCTGTCTTCTGTTAATGAGCCAATCATCAATCTGTGCTAATATATCACCCAAATGCCAAAAGCTCTTACCTCTTATGTGGCACCTCATCAAATGCCTTTTAGAAGTCCAATGCACTACATCTGCTGATTCCCCATTATTTATCCAGCTCATGACACCTTCAAAGAACTCTAATAAATTTGTCAAACTCAATTTGCCTTTCATAAAATCATGCTGGCTCTGCTTATTTGTAATATAATTCACTAAAGGTCTGTTACTATTTAATAATGGATTCCAGCATTTTCCCAGTGGCAGGGTTAAGCTAATTGGTATTATGAGCCTGAATGGCAAGTTTTACCTCTCAGTATCTTTTTATAGATGTGGAGGTAAAAGTACAGGTCTATCTGGATGTATCACGGCTTGGTTCGGCAACTGCTCTGCCCAAGACCGCAAGAATCTGCAGAGAGTTGTGGACACAGCTCAGTGCATCACCAAGACTAGCCTCCCCTCCTTGGACTCTGTTGTCTTGGTGTAGCAGCCAGCATAATCAAAGACCCCATCCACCCGGGACATTCTCTCTTCTCTCCTCTTCCATCGGGTAGAAGATACAGAAGCCTGAGGGCACGTACCACCAGACTTAAGGACAGCTTCTACCCCACTGTGATAAGACTACTGAACGGTTCCCTTATACGATGAGATGGACTATGACCTCACGATCTACCTTGTTGTGACCTTGCAACTTATTGCACTGCACTTTCTCTGTAGCTGTGACACTTTACTCTGTACTGTTATTGTTTTTACCTGTGTTACCTCAATGCACTCTGTACTAACTCAGTGTAACTGCACTGTGTAATGAATTGACCTGTACGATTGGTTTGTAAAACAAGCTTTACACTGTACCTCAGTACAAGTGACAATAATAAACCAATACCGATACCAAGGTGCAAATTGACAGCTGTTCATACACCAAACAATTTGCTGGAGGAACTCAGCAGGTCGAGCAGCATCTGTGGAGGAAGAGAAGTGTTGTCATGTTGCATCGGCCCTGAGACAGGGTTTCGAGCTGAAACGTCGACAATTCCTCTCCTCCCACAGATGCTGCTCGACCCGCTGAGTTCCTCCAGCATCTTGTGTGTTGCTCCGGGTTCCAACATCTGCAGTCACTCGTGTCTCCAGCTGTTAACGCGCTAACTGGATACGATGGCAAAGAGAATGGTGCATAAAACTGACAATTGATTCACTATTGCACCCATCTGGCCTTGCACCAATCTGCACAATTGCACCAATCTCATTTAATAAGATCATGGCTGATCTAATCTTTTCCCCCCGCTTCCATGTTCCTGCTTGATCCCATTACTCATCCTCATAGTGTAAAAAATTATCATCCTTGAATATCCTCCATGACTGACCATAGCTCTCTGGAATTCCAAAGACTGACAGTCCACTGAAGGAAGAAATTTCTCCTCATCTCAGTCGTTGACCTTCTATCCTGAGACTATGCTCAAGATTCCCTCACCACAGCGAGTATCTATCCTGCCAAGTCCCTGTGGGATTTTATATGTTTCTCACACACTGTTTCCTGAAGTCCCACACTACCAGCTTCAGGAACAGCTACTTTTCTACAACTGACCTGCACAACCCTAACCCTACCTCAGCAACAGAACACTACGGACCACCTCTTGCACTATCATAAACTTGTCTCTGATTGTGTCTTTTTTGCACTGCTGTCTTGTTATGTCCCCCTTTTGGTATTGGTATTAGTATTAGTATTGGTTTATTATTGTCACTTGTACCGAGGTACAGTGAACAACTTGTCTTGCATACCGATCGTACAGGTCAATTCATTACACAGTGCAGTTACATTGAGTTAGTACAGAGTGCATTGAGGTAGTACAGGTAAAAACAATGACAGTACAGAGTAAAGTGTCACAGCTACAGAGAAAGTGCAGTGCAATATGGTGCAAGGTCACAACAAGATAGATCGTGAGGTCAGAGTCCATCTCATTGTATAAGGGAACCATTCAATAGACTTATCACAATGGGGTAGAAGCTGTCCTTAAGTCTGGTGGTACATGCCCTCAGGCTCCTGTATCTTCTACCTGATGGAAGAGGAGAGAAGAGAGAATGACCCGGGTGGGTGGGGTCTTTGATTCTGCTGGCTCTTCACTGTCTAGTATAATTGATGTATAATTTATGTTCCTTGTGTTGTCTGTACTTACATGCCTGTGATGCTGCTGTAAGCAAGTTTTTCATTGTACCTGTACCTCACTGTACCTGTGCACGTGA
Organism: Pristis pectinata; assembly: GCF_009764475.1. Taxonomy (NCBI): domain Eukaryota; kingdom Metazoa; phylum Chordata; class Chondrichthyes; order Rhinopristiformes; family Pristidae; genus Pristis; species Pristis pectinata. Next base: position 6,533,297 of record NC_067406.1, read on the forward strand.
CAGTAAACTCAACTTGACATGACTTGAATTAGATTTGGCTCTGCTGCCAGATTCCTGGCGTATTCTGTATTTCTGGACCCTTTCTACTAAAATGCACTTTTGTAGTTCACCCTTGAAGCTCTTTCTTTCCAAGTCTTGTTCTCTCACTTTTCTACCATAGTTCATTTTCCTTTATACTTGGGGTGAATCAGGTCAAACCTCTCAGTGGCATCAAAAACTGCTTGCTGTGATGCAGTGATCACTTTTAAAGCAGCTGGGAGATTAGTGGTTTGGCTACAATCGACATCAGGAGTGTAAACTGGAAATTATATCTAAACCACTATTAGAGGGTTACCTTAAATAAATTCATATTATACACCAGTGCAGCCTTAACTTGCTTAATGATCTCAGCGGTGGGCCAAGGGGTGGGGCTTGCTATAACCTTAATGGCCAACATTCACTGCAGATGGTCCTGCTGCAATAGATTGTGAGTTCAAATCCCACATTTGTCAATGCGATTTTTTTTCAACAGATGTGGCTACCCCTGGAAAGGCCAGTAATCATTGTCCATCCTTAATTCCTTTTGAATTAAGAGTTAAATACTGTGGGTGCAGAGGCACACATAGATCAGGTAGCATGAGGACAGCAAATTTCCCTCCTTGAAAGGCATTAGTGAACCAGAACGTTTTTTTCCAACAATCCAATGGTTATGTGTCATCATTACTGACTGTAGTTGCAATGGTGGGATTTGAACTCATCTCTCTTGACCTGGTGCTGCTACCACATTCTTGGACTCTAAATCAAAATCAGAATCAGAATTATTATCACTGTCTTAAATGATGTGAAATTTGGTGTTTTGCAGCAGCAGTACAGTGCAAAGACCTAAAATTACTGTAAGTTACAAAAATAAATAAATAGTTCATTTAAAAAGGAGCAACGAGGTAGTGTTCATGGGTTCATGGACCATTCAGAAATCAGAAGGCGGAGGGGAAGAAGCTGTTCCTGAATCATTGAATGTGGGTCTTCAGGTTCCTGTACCTCCTCCTTGATGGTAGTAACGAGAAGCGGGCATCTTCTGGATGGTGAGGGTCCTTAGTGATGGATGCTGCTTTCTTGAGGCACCGCCTCTTGAAGATGTCCTCGATGGTGGGGAGGGTTGTGCCCTTGATGGAGCTACAACCCTCTGCAGCCTCTTGCAATCTTCTCTCAGTTATTCCATTATTGTCACTTTAGCAGTTCTTTTTGCACTGCAGATAAAATATAGGATTTCTTTATTAGTCACATGTACATCAAAACACACAGTGAAATTCATCTTTTGCGTTGAGTGTTCTGGGGGCAGTCCACAAGTGTCGCCACACTTCTGGCACCAACATAGCATGCCCACAACTTCCTAACCTGTAGGTCTTTGGAATGTGGGAGGAAACCGGAGCACCCAGAGGAAACCCACGCAGACATGGGGAGAACGTACAAACTCCTTACAGACAGCGGCCGGAAATGAATCCGGGTCGCTGGTGCTGTAAAGCATTATGCTAACTGCTACACTACCGTGGCTGCCCAGTGTAATATTGTAGATTGCACTACAGTATTAAAAGAGTTCTGAGGGGCAACTTCTTCACACAGCGGGTGGTGAGCATATGGAACGAGCTGCCAGAGGAAGTGGTTGACGCAGGTACAATAGCAACATTTAAAAGACATTTGGATAGGTACATGGATAAGAAACGTTTAGAGGGATATGGGCCAAACACAGTCAAATGGGACGAGAAGTGGGCACCTCGGTTAGCATGGATGAGTTGGGCCGAAGGGCCTGTTTCTGTGCTGTATTACTCCATGACTCTACGTCTCTGTTCTTGCACTCAGCGTTGCATGTGTTGTTGCTTTTATTATTACTATGTACATGGTTTACTCTGTGAGCTTCACACGAGCAAGGAATTTCATTGCACCCTGGTGTGTATGACAATAAACTAATCTGAATCTGAATCTGAATCTGAATCATCCCCCTGGCATCCAGATTGCTGGACCAGTAACTACTATACTATGATTTGAATGAAAGAAAAATCATGAAAGCTTTGGTCACTACATAGCAGGTTTATTTTCACAACCCTCCCCACGGTCAAGGATATCAGGGAGGAGGTACAGGAGCCTGAAGGCCCACCCTCAATGATTCAGGAACAGCTTCTTCCCCTCTGCCATCAGATTTCTGAATGGTCCACGAACCCATGAACACTACCTCGTTACTTCTTTTCTTTCGCACAATTTATTTATTTTTGTACTTTATACTAATCTTATGTCTTTGCACTGCACTGCTGCCGCAAAACAGCAACTTTTACGTCTTCTAAGTCAGTGATAATAAACCTGATTCTGATTCGTTGTTGCATACTTGTGCTGGCCCTCTGGTAGAGCTCTGAAGTTAGTCCACACCCCAATTCCATAGCCTTGTAAATTGTTTTACCATCAATTACTTATCTTGATTCCATTTTGGAAGTTATTACCGTTGAATCTGCTGCCACCCCCCAGGTATCTGGCAGCACCTTCTAGATTGTAACAACTCACTGCCTCAAAATATTTCTATTCCTCTTCTCCCTGGACTTTGTGCCATTTATCTTACATCTCTGTCCTTTGTTTACCAGAAGAAACACTTTCTCCTTATTCACTCTTGTCAAAACTTCTCATAATAAATACCACGTAAATGCATATTCCTTTTACTGATAAAAATGAAGAGAGCTATAAATTAGATGGTATTATATTCAGAGTTCTGTAGGAACAGGTGATCTTTCATTTATTTTTTCCTCCCTGCACATTTCTCTTGCTTTAGACTTGCTGAAAAACTAATAAACCTTTAACCTCTTGGTGAAAAGTCAGCCAACAATTGACGGTCTCTCTTGCCTCAACCAGAACTACTGAGGACGAGATTTATTGCCCATCCCAAGTTGCCCTCGTGAAACCTTCTTGGATCACTGCAGTTTTTCTGGGAAATGTACTCCCATATGGTATTTAAGCATGGAGTTTCAGGACTATGTACAGTGCTGTACAGTACTGTCCACCTTCCAGCATTAATTCAGAAAAATCTACCTGTATGTGTCCTTCTGGAATGATACTGGAAGGCGGACAGTACCGTAGAAAAGCTATTGTGATTTGCAGTTCATCTGACTTTGTGTGCCTTAGCGGACAATGTGTGCCTAATAAATGGCAAAGATGAAGAAAACTGTGATCTAATTACTTCATCAGAGTTTACTTGTGCTAACAGAAGATGTATTTCCAAGGCTTTTGCATGTAATGGTGAAGATGACTGTGGTGACGGAAGTGAGGAAAGAGGCTGTGTTCCACCTTCCAGTGGTCCACATGAATTCCACTGCAGTAGTTCAGAATGTATCCCATTGAGTTGGATATGTGGTACTAATGCTGATGGTGCTGATCAATCTGATGAATCTCCGGGCCGGTGTGAACACATCCATCCTCCTCTGACTTTTTCTCCAAGTGAAATTCAATGTGGTTCGGGTGAATGCATCCATAGTCGTCGGTTCTGTGATGGAGATGCTGACTGCAAAAATGGAGGCGATGAAATTGGTTGCCCTCCTCGTACGTGTAGACCAGATCATTTCAGATCAGGTCTGTGTTCAGAATCACAGAAAATGTAATGGGCAAAGAGACTGTCTTGATGGCAGTGATGAGTCTGGCTGTAAAAGTGCTGCAGTGTGCACAGGACCAAATGACTTCAGATGTCAAAGCTGGTACATAACAGTACAGTTTTGGTCACTCTGTTGTAGGAAAGACGTTATTAATCTGGAAAGAGTGCAAAGAAAATTTACAAGGATGTCTCCAGGACTTGAGGGCCTGAGTTATAGGGACAGGTTGGGCAGGCTGGGACTTTATTCATTGGTGCAGAGGAGAATGAGGGGTGACCTTACAGAGGTGTATAAAATCATGAGGGGCAGAGATAGGGTGAATGCGCACAGACTTTTTCCCAGGGTTGGGCAATCAGAGTCAGAATCAGATTTATTATCACTGTCAAAATCCAGAGGGCAGACATTTAAGGTGTGAGGGGAAAGGCTTAAAAGGGACCTGAAGGGGCAAATTCACGCAGAGGGTGGTGGGTATATGGAACAAGCAGCCAGAGAAATTAGTCGAGGCAGGTAAAATAACAACATTTAAAAGATATTTGGACAGGAACATGGACAGGAAGTGTTTGGGGGTATATGGGCAAAATGCAGGTAAATGGGACTGGCTTAGGCGGGCACCTTGGTTAGCATGGACAAGTTGGGCTGAAGGGCCTGTTTCCGTGCTGTGTTACTCAATGATACAATGACACCACTTAGATCCAGCTGAATATGTAGCAACATATTTCCAGGTCGGGACAGTGTTTGTCTTGGATGGGAGCTTTATAAGATAAGATTTATTTATTAATCACCTGGACATCGAAACACACAGTGAAATGCATCTTTTGCATTGAATGTTCTGGGGGGCAGCCTACAATTGTCACCACGCTTCTGGCGCCAACATAGCATGCCCACAACTTCCTAACCCGTATGCCTTTGGAATGTGGGAGGAAACCGGAGCACCCGGAGGAAACCCACGCAGACATGGGGAGAACGTACAAGCTCCTTACAGACAGTGGCTGGAATTGAACCCGGGTCGCTGGCGCTGTAATAGTGTCACGCTCACCGCTATGCTACCGTGCCTGCTGAACTTGCAAGGTTTCTAGATGCCTGCAGCCCTTCTTCTCGGTGTTAAAACGGGGTTTTGGGAGGTGCTGATGGAGTTCCCTAGCTGAGTAACTGCTGTGTATTTTGTAGTTGGTGTACACTGCGACAAGTGCAGAGTGATTGTTTGGGGAGGTATCTGGAACACATTGCCTGAGAAGGCAGTAGAGACAGGGACTCAAACAATATTGCAGATGCGTCTGGTTGAACACTTGAATCACCAAGGCACAGCAGGCTGCAGGTCAATGCTGGTAAATGAGATTAACATAGATAGGTACTTAATGGTCAGCATTGACATTCTGGGCCGAATGGCCTGTAGGATCAAGGAGAACCCTAAGGCGTTCTACGCGTATGTGAAGGAGGATGACTAGACTGAGGGTAGGACCGATCAGGGATAAAAGAGGAAACATGTGCCTGGAGTGGGAAGAGGTAGGGGAGGTCCTTAATGAATATTTTGCTTCAGTATTCACCAGAGAGAGAGACCTTGATATTTGTGAGGACGGCATAAGACAGGCTGATACACTAGGGCATGTCGATGTGAGGAAGGAGTAGTGCCAGATGATTGGAGGGCGGCAAATATTGTTCCTTTGTTTAAGAAAGGGAGTAGGGATAACCCTGGGAATTAATGACCAGTGAGTCTTATTTCAGTGGTGGGCAAAAAACATTAGGATAGATAAGTCACCGGGGCCAGGCAGGATATATCCAAGGTTATTACGGGAAGCGAGGGAAGAGATTGCTGCGTCTTTGGCGATGATCTTTGCATCCTCATTTGGCACAGGAGTAGTGCCAGATGATTGGAGGGTGGCAAATGTTGTTCTATGTTCTATGTTCTGTGCTCTGTAGAACATAGAACACAGAACTACAGCACAGTACAGGCCCTTCGGCCCACAATGTTGTGCCGATATTTTATCCTGCTCTAAGATCTATCCAACCCTTCCCTCCCACATAGCCCCCTATTTTTCTATCATTCATGTGTCTATCTAAGAGTCTCTTAAATGTCCCTAATGTATCTGCCCCCACAACCTCTGCCGGCAGTGCGTTATAAGGGCAGCACCCCTTATAACTTGCTCCAATCACCTTAAAATTATGTGATTCTATTTGTAGCATTTTCTTTTGGATTTTATTACTTAAGTCTGCTGCACTCACAAGGGAAGGTGGCAGAGACCTCAGTTTACTTGTCACCTGAAAGACAGCACAAACACTAAGACAGAGGTCCCTCAGGGGACTGTTCAGAAATCACCAGCCTTGAGCAAAAATCTGTGATAGGATCTGGGACCTTCGAATGGCCATGATAGTGCCACTCACTGTGATTGGTACTGTGAAGAAATGTTGACACTGCAGCTGATCTCCTTCAGTATAAAAAGCATGAAAAGAAAGTGTGGAGGATCAGAGGGATCTTGGGGTCCGAGTCCATAGGACGCTCAAAGCAGCTGCGCAGGTTGACTCTGTGGTCAAGAAGGCATATGGTGTATTGTCCGTCATCAACTGGGGAATCGAATTTAGGAGTCAAGAGGTATTGTTGCAGCTATATAGATCCCTGGTCAGACCCCACTTGCTCAGTTCTGGTTGCCTCACTACAGGAAGGATGTGGAAGCCATAGAGAGGGTGCAGAGGAGATTTACAAGGATGCTGCCTGGGTTGTAGGGCATGCCTGATGAAAGCAGGTTGAGGGAACCCGGCCTTTTCTCCTTGGAGCAATGGAGGTGATAGAGGTGTATCTGATGATGAGAGGCATTGATCGGGTAGATAGTCAGAGGCTTTTCCCCAGGGCTGAAATGGTTGCCACAGGAGGACACAGGTTTAAGGTGCTGGGGAGTAGGTACAGAGGAGATGTCAGGGGTAAGTTTTTTACTCAGAGAGTGGTGAGTGTGTGGAATGGGCTGCCGGCAACGGTGGTGGAGGCGGATACGATAGGGTCTGTTAAGAGACTTGGATAGGTACATGGAGCTGAGAAAAATAGAGGGTTATGGGTAAGCCTAGTAATTTCTAAGGTAGGGACATGTTCGGCACAACTTTGTGGGCCGTAGGGCCTGAATTGTGCTGTAGGTTTTCTATGTTTCTAATGCATTTTGGGAAGTTAAACCAGGGCAGGATTTACGCAGTAAATGGCAGGGCCCTGGGAAGTGTTGTAGAACAGAGAGACCTAGGGTTACAAGTACGTAGTTCCCTGAAAGTGGTGACACGGGTAGACAGGTGGTGGTATTTTCTGCATCCTGTTACTGCTTTTCCCATGTTCTACCTCAATGCACTGATGTGACGAAATGATCTGTATGCATGGCATGCAAAACAAAGCTTTTCACTGTACCTCAGTACAGGTGACAATAATAAACCAATTACCAAGAAGGCATATGACATCCTTGTCTTCAGGTCACTTGACTACAAGAGTTGGGAAGTCACGTTATTATTGTACAGGGTGTTGGTAAGAAAACTACGCTTGGAGCATTGTGTGCAGTTCTGGTCACCCAGCTATAGGAAGGACGTCATTAAGCTGGAAACGGAAAAGATTCACAAGGGTGTTGCTGGGACTGGAGTTACAAGGAAAGACTGGCTAGGCTGAGACTGTTTTCCCTGGAGTGTAGGAGGCTGTCGGGTGACCTTATAAAGGTAGATAAAATCAAAAGGTATATGGTCACGGTCTTTTTCTCAGGATAGGGGAGTCTAAACCTCGAGGGCAGGGGTTTAAGGTGAGTGGGGTAAAGATTTAAAGGGGACCTGAGGGGCAAGTTTCTCACACAGAGGGTGGTGGGTGTATGGAACGAGCTGCCAGAGGAAGTAGTAGAGGCAGGTACAATTACATTCAGAAGGCACTTGGGCAGGTACATGGATAGGAGAGGTTTAGAGGGATATGGGCCAAACACAGGTAAATGGGACTAGCTCAGGGAGGCACCTTGGTCGGCAAGGATGAGTTGGGCTGAAGGGCCTGCTTCTGTTCAGTAAGAAGTGGTGAGCTGTACCAGCCTGGATCCTGACAGAGCTGGCAGGCTCAGACAGTGCAGGGGATGGGGTATATTTCACTCGAGAGGCCCTCTTTATCTCCTAATTAGGGAGAAGCCTGCATCTATTTCAAAGCGGTCACTCTGACAGAAACTCAGAACACAAAGGAGTTAGATGGTTCCGGCAGATTGCACAGAAGATATGCGGTGTTCTAATTGATGGGAGAGTGGGGAACACCTTCTTGGGAGGCATACCCTCTTTGAAAATGCCGCATTCCTCTTCTCCACAGAGGCGAGACACGGTCACAGCATTCCAGTCACCTGAAGATCGTCCACATTGTCTATCTCACATCACCTGAGGGAAATTCACTTTCAGTCGGGACGGCACAGTGGCGCAGCTGGCAGAGCCACTGCCTCACAGCTCCAGAGACCCGGGTTCAATCCCGACCTCTGCCCCATCTGCCTAGAGTTTGCACTTTCTCGCCGTGTCCGCGTGGGTTTCCCCCTGGGAGCTCCGGTTTGCTCCCACATCCCAAAAATGTGCAGGTTGGTCGGTTACTTAACCACTGTAAGTTGCCTCTAGTATGCAGGTGAGTAGTATAATCTGTGGGGGGGGGGGGAATTCATGAGAATGCGGGGAGAATAAAAAAATGGGATTATTGTAGGATTAGTGTACATGGTGGTTGATGGTTAGCATGGGTTCAGTGGGCTGAAGGGCCTGTGGTGTCTTTCTATAACCCTTGTTTCTGCACTTTTCCATTGGCACAGCACTTTCCATCAGCACTAGCACAGCACAGCAGATGGCTGTTGTCACACTGCTGTTTATAGAAGCCTGCTGTGCACAAATTGGCAACTGCCTATCCAACATGGCAACATGGATTACTAAATAGGGTAGTTAAGAAAGCTTATGGGATGTTAGCTTTCATAAGTCGTGGGATCGAGTTTAAGAGCCACGAGGTAATGATGCAGCTCTACAAAACTCTGGTTAGACCACACTTGGAGTACTGTGTCCAGTTCTGGTCACCTCATTATAGGAAGGATGTGGAGGCGTTGGAGAGGGTGCAGAGGAGATTTACCAGGATGCTGCCTGGATTGGAGAGTATGGATTATGAGGAGAGACTAAGGGAGCTGGGGCTTTACTCTTTGGAGAGAAGGAGGATGAGGGGACACATGATAGAGGTGTACAAAATATTAAGAGGAATAGATAGAGTGGACAGCCAGCACCTCTTTCCCAGGGCACCAATGCTCAATACAAGAGGGCATGGCTTTAAAGTAATGGGTGGGAAGTTCATGGGAGATATCAGAGGGAGGTTTTTTACCCAGAGAGTGGTTGGTGCATGGAATGCACTGCCTGGGGTGGTGGTGGAGGCAGGTACATTGGTTAAATTCAAGAGATTACTAGATAAGCATATGGAGGAATTTAAAATAGAGGGATATGTGGGAGGAAGGGGTTAGATAGTCTTAGACATGGTTTAAAGGTCGGCACAACATTGTGGGCCAAAGGGCCTGTATTGTGCTGTACTGTTCTATGGTTCTATGGTTCTATTAAGGTGTTGGAATGTCCTGTGGTCAAACACCCGATCGAAAATTATGGCTTTCAGAGGGATTTTCCATTCTGTACAGTGACTGGTTAATAAAAGCCATTGAGGTTGAAGATAATACATGTGAGATGACCGTCCCATGCACACCTCCAGCATGAGATGACCGTCCCATGCACACCTCCAGCACAATACAGATATCAATCAAAAGGGAAACAAGTGAGAGAGTAGTGTGACTCTGCCACAATCCATAAATTAATTTTTGCATGCAACTGTTTGCAAATAAACATTAAATATTTGAAAATATTTGCGATTCCTTGGCATCACCCAGCTTGAGGCCATTACATATGTACATGAACACATGTATTTTCCAGCAAGCATAGGTTTAAGATGCTGGGGAGTAGGTACAGAGAAGATGTCAGGGGTAAGTTTTTTACTCAGAGAGTGGTGAGTGTGTGGAATGGGCTGCTGGCAACGGTGGTGGAGGCGGATACGAGAGGGTCTTTTAAGAGGTTTTTGGATAGGTACATGGAGCTGAGAAAGATAGAGGGCTATGGGTAAGCCTAGTAACTTCTAAGATCGGGACATGTTTGGCACAGCTTTGTGGGCCGAAGGGCCTCAGTTCTGCTGTAGGTTTTCTATGTTTCTAAGCTCCTTTGAAACATTTTGTCTAATTTATTCTCAATTTTCCTGAAAATCCCCAGTTTCACAGCAGGGATTAAAAAAATATACTGTGTTTATTAAACACAGATTAAAAAAATAAACCTCCCTCCCCATTCTCCCCACCCACACCCCAACAACTCCATCCCTTCATCTGTTTGAAGGCCATGGTGAAACTGAAAGTTCTGCCTGAAGATCTGGATGTGGCTGAAAGTTAGCCTGCCTTTCTCAATGTGCTAAGTCACATCCAACGATGACACAAGGAAAGCTATTCTCTCTTAATTCCTGTTCTGCCCTGGTTGCTGCTGATCTCAATTTGGGTAACTTTGCTTATTCATTCTGCTCTGATCTAGTTACTTTTCCCACAACTTTGCAATTAACCAGGTTTTGAACATCTGATTAATTGCAAAGTTATGAGAAAAGTAACAAGGTGAGAGCAGAATGAAGAAGCAAAGTTAACCAAACTTAAACTTCCAAATGTTTATGCGATATTAATTCCCAGATAAAAAGGATTGATTCTGATCTAAAACAAAAATGGGATGGGCTTGAGTGGCTGAAAGACCAATCCTTGTGTCCGTGTCCCATGGGTATGGCATGAACATAGAACATAGAACAGTACAGCACAATACAGGCCCTTCGGCCCAAAATGTTGTGCCGACCTTTAAACCTGGCCTAAGACTACCTAACGCCTTTCTCCCACATATTCCTCTATTTTAAATTCCTCCATATGCTTATCTAGTAATCTCTTGAATTTGACCAATGTACCTGCCTCCACCACCACCCCAGGCAGCGCATTCCATGCCCCAACCACTCTCTGGGTAAAAAACCTCCCTCTGATATCTTCCTTGAACTTCCCCCCCATTACTTTAAAGCCATGCCCTCTTGTATTGAGCATTGGTGCCCTGGGAAAGAGGTGCTGTCTGTCCACTCTATCTATACCTCTCAATATCATAAGGCATGATCTGCACCCTATGCCTCTCGTGCCTTGCTTTAATGACCAAAGCTTGTTACGCATAAAATTTCACAGAGGATATTGTCACTTGAGCTGCAAACAAATGAGTTCTAGTTCAGTTAAACAAGCACTTCTACTGTAGTCTTTGCTGAAATAATATTGAACCTTAGAAATATGCATCATAGAACCATTCACATGCTGCCCACTTATCCCACTCCCTGGTTCTCTGTCTGCAGGTTACGGCCCTTCAAGTGCTCATCAAGAAATATTTTAAATATGATGAGGGTTTCTGCCATCACCACCTTTTCAGTCAGTGATTTCCAAACCTCTACCATTCATTGAGTCATAAAATGGTTTCCTGAACTCCCCTTGAACCTTTTGGCCAATAATCCTAAATCTAAATTACATCATTTTTGATCTCTCACTTAAAGGTAACAAATGCGTTCAGTTTCCCAAGACTTGCCGTCTCATAATGAAGGTCCCTCCCTTCCTTCTTTGTTATGAAGTTGAGGCTGCCTCTCCACATACACAAAATTGACAAGTCCTAGGAACGTACTTGCAAATCTTCTCTGTATAATCTGTATAAACAGTACTGTTGGTTTATAGAAACTGAATAGATCAAATTATATCATGTGTTGCTCCAGACTTGCAGCATCTGCAGTGAGTTCCTCCAGATCAAATTATATTTATTGCTAATCAAGGAGTAAAAAGCATCCATTGGTTGGAACCCTACATTGCACTAAGGAAAATGGTTGTGGTTGTTGGAGGTCAGTCATCAAGGTCCAACAACCTTCAGCTGCATTATCAATGGCCTTCCTGCCATCATTAAGTGCAGATGCTTGTTGATGATCACATGATATTCAGTTCCCTTAACTCCTCAGAATATGAAGCAGTCCATGCCTGTACATATAGCAAGACCTTGACTACATTCAGGTATGGGCAGGTAAGTGGGGACTAACATACACACTGTACAAATGTCAAGCATTGACTATCGCCAGCAAGAAAGCTTATCTACCTACAGATTTGAGCTCAAAAAATCTAGTCTTACATTTCAGTGCAACTCTAAGGGAGTGTAGCACTGTTGGTGATACACTCTTTTGGATGAGGACCCATCTGCTCTCTCAGGTGGGGTTAAGAGATGGTGCTATTTCCATTGTTATCTATAGTGTCCTGACCAATATCTATCTATCAATCAGTATCATTAATAGATTACCTGGGCATTGGCTGTAAAACACCTTGCGATATGGAGACACAGGAGACTGCAGATGCTGGAATCTGGAGCAACACACAATCTGCTGGAGGAACTCAGCAAGTCAGGCAGCGTCTGTGGGGGGAAATGAACAGTTGATGTTTCGGGTCGAGACCCTTCATCTGGACTGAAAGATAGAGGGGAGATAGCAGGCACGGTAGTGTAGTGGTTAGCGTAACGCTTTACAGCGCCAGCGACTCGGGTTCAATTCCGGCCGCTGTCTGTAAGGAGTTTGTGCATTCTCCCCGTGTCTCCATGGGTTTCCTCTGAGTTCTCCAGTTTCTGCCCGCATTCCAAAAGCTGTACAGGTTAGGAAGTCGTGGACATGCTCTGTTGGCGCCGGAAGCGTGGCGACACTTGCGGGCTGCCCCCAGAACACTCTACGCAAAAGATGTATTTCACTGTGTGTTATAATGTACATGTGACGAAAAAAAGATATCTATCTATCTACAGAAGGAGATAGCCAGATAGTCATACTGGCTATCTCCCTTCCACCTTTCAGTCCAGGTGAAGGGTCTCGACCCGAAACATCAACTGCCCATTTCCCTCCATAGATGCTGCCTGACCCGCTGAGTTCTTCCAGCAGTTTTGTGTTTTGCTTGAGATACCCAGAGTGTGCTGTAGACAAGGAAGTCCTCAGACTTGGAAACACCACATGTTGGATAGATTTTCACTTAAAACTTGGTCGCTGGAGCAAGGTAGCAAAAGATTCCCAACCCTGGGTCAACATACATCCTAGCGCAACCCCCACACTCGGTTGACAAGGTGTTAAGAGAATGGAAAAGGAATAATCAACACTAAAGGCACCACATTTCTTCATGAAACATAAAACAACACATCCCACTTTTCCATATAATCCTCAGTCTTTAATCATGAGGGCACACTCATCTCCTCATTGTATTTTACGTACAGATGCAATAAATAGCGATCTTCATAATAGTCATAAAAATTACTTTCATACACTTTACACTGTATATAAATGACTCAGACTATTACTGGAAACTATTTTCCAAGTCAAAGTTGATGAGTGATGACTGGGACATGAAACTTGAAGTTGATCTAGGCCATTGGTTCCAATGATAGCAAGCCACAGTATAACTGTACCAGGCCTGTTCCAAACCATTCACACCCTTTCATCACTTCTTGCATTGCTTTTAACAGAGTTTCTCGCCATTGAACCAGTTCCCAAACATAAATGATTTCTTTTACAGATCAGTGTCCAACTTTGATATCTTTTTTGGCGATGTCTTTTCACTCTAGTCAAACAAAGAGTCATTTGTTTCACTTGCTTATAGTTCTGTAATCGTACCATTTAAGCACTATCACTGTTCCCTCAGGGCTTCATTATGAAATGAAATCCAGGAAAAAAGTGTGCCTGGCGGAGAAGTTGCTCTTCCTCCCCCCTTGGAAAGTCGTTCTTTGCAAATTTGAGTAGGAAAGCATCTGAGATCTTGCATGGGGTAAGAGCCTCCCAGCTTTCGAGTTTTTTTGGTCTCCAGAATATCCTCACTCATGGAACAAGTACCAAGTATGTCCGCTGCAACACCTCTTCAACTTTTAAATGTGCCCAGAGTACAGGCAG